>NC_138990.1:85521332-86802832 GCF_964341445.2 Mesoplodon mirus
AAGCCCCATTCCTGGAGGAGGCCACATCTAAGGATGTAAAGGCCAAGCCTCTTTCCCCAACTTGGGACAACTCTGAAGGGCCATCCCAGCTACAGAGCTCCCTATGGAGTCAGCATAGCCTTCACTGAGATGCAACACATTTCAGCCTCTCACTGCTCAGTCCTGCTGGCACACGTGATATTCTCAAGAACGCTGCTAGTAGACCTCCTATACGCCCCATCTCAGAACCCACCGGTGAAAATGGTGTTTTCGTTAACGTGTTAATGTTTTCTTATGTGGTAAATCGATTAGTGTCTTCCTTTGTGGATTCTGATCTTGTGAGTGTTTTTAGAAAAGCCTTCTAAATCCTGAGATGAGATAAATACCTAGATTTTATTCTAGGTCATCTATGATTTCAAACTTTACTCTTAATTATTTAATATAACGAGTTTAATATACCTTGTGAGATAGAGATCTAATTTCACTTTTCACCAATGTTTCATCAATGGTTCTAACATTGTTTTTTTTAAAGAATTATTTTTCTACTGATTTGAAATGACAACTTTACATATGCACTAAATTCTACCATTTAATTGGATTGTTTTCTGAACTTTCTATTCTGTCTGGACCCCAGCCACATTATTTTGATTATTATATATCTAAAGTAGATTCTAATATCTGAGAGTACAAGTCTCTTTTCCTTTTTCTTCTTTTTTGATATTGTCATGAGTTTATTCTTTCAGGATAATTTTACAATTGTTTGTAATTTTAAATTTGACAATTGCTCCACCTCCTAAAATCACACTGAGATTTTGATTGGGATGTGTTAAATATATTGATGTCAGTTCTTCCAAAATATCTATATATGAAAATCTCATTTAAAGTTCTTTTTGGATATGGCTAGGTGCGTAGATGGTATATATGAGTAAATATTGTGTGTGTGTGTGTGTGTGTTTTCACATCGGTCCCACTATGCTTATTAAGCTTATTCCTAGATGTTATGGTTTTTGTTGCTTTTGGGGATATATTTTTCTTCATTATGTTTCCTAGCTGGTTATTTTGGTGTATAAGAAATCCATTTGGATTTGTATATCTGTTTTTCATCAAGCCACTGTCCACTCTTACTGTTTTAATACTTTTCTAATTGACTGTCTTTGGTTTTCTTAGGCAAAGTATAATATTCTCAAATAATGATAATTTCTCTTCCTCTCCAATATTTAGACCAACAAGGAGGAGAGCATCACCCTCAAGATTCAGAGGAAGAGCACATTCTTGCCTTGTGTTAGTTTTGTTTCCTTTTCACATGCAAGTAATATACAAGCATAGCACAAATGTTAGAAATTTTTTAAAAAATTAAACACCTGAATTGTAACTGTCTATTTAACACTTTCATGTATTTTTGTTTTAGACTGCTTTCTATGGAAATATATATATATATATGTTTATGTGTATGTCTATCTATATAAAACCATAAATGAATTTATAGATACAAAATAGACACTATTTGTAATGTGAATTTTAAACTTTCCATATCATCAAAGTATTTTCAGGAAAATATATCTACAACATAATTTTATATTGCTTTATGTCTTTATATCATAATTTGAGACCTGCATACTTACGTAGTTTGTTTAGATTTAGATTTCTAGAGGGGTGATTGAGTAATTTTGTTATTGAATTTTAAGCATTCCATATATATAAAAGTACAAACCCCTTTTTGTCACATATTTTGAAAATATTTTTACAGTTTGCATTATGAAATATAGAAATATGACATAATACCTGTGTATTCTTTCACGTGGCCTTATGAAATAACAACTTAGCAATTTGCCTTAGATTTTTTTAAAGCAACGAAACATTCCTTGTACTCTCTGTTCCTTTCCATAATTGCATCCCCCTTCCTCTTTCTCCAAATCTAACCACTAACCTATTTTTTTAAATAAATTATGCTCATACATGTTTTAATAGCACTGCTACAGGTGTGTGTCCATAAACGATGTATGTGACATTGTTCTGCATGTTTTATGTTTTGAAATTTTACATGAATTAAATTATACTGTAGGTGTTCTGTAATTTGCTTCTGGTGAACACTGTGCTTTAAAAATGTATTTGTAATTCATTCATTTTAATGGAGGCATAGTATTCTATTTTATAAATAGATCACAATTTATCCATCTTTTTATCGTATGGCATTTAGGGCTTTTCCTTCTAAATTTTCATTATAAGAACAACATTTCATTGAATATTATTGCACGTGGCTCTTATGTGCATGTGCAAGAGTTTCTCCACATACATGCCAAGATGTGGACTGCCTTGGTAGCTGGTGTGCATGTTTTCAGATTCCCTAGATGGTGACAACTAGCTCTCCCAAGCAGTGGTGCCATTTTACTTTCTCCTGGGTATTGTTTCTCTACTCCAACTCATAGTATTATCAGACTTTTAATTCTTGTAAATATGATGGATAAAAAGGGTTATCTCACTGTATGTTTCTACATTTTCTTGATCCTGAGTCAGTTTGGTTAACTTTGCACACACTTTTTGGACATTGGGGTTCCCTCTTCTGTAAATCCTCACATATTTTGTCCATTCTTCTATTTATTTTTCTAATTAAATTGTAGTATTCCTTTATAGTTTTACCTGTTGCAGATTGTTTTACAGTTGGTGGTTGGCTTAGTAAATCTGTATAATGTCTCTGTTGAGAAAAATCTTAAACTTTAATGTAATCTTACTATTAATCTTTTTCTTCAGGGTTTGGGGTGTGTGTGTGTGTTTTAAATTTGGCTTTCCCTATCCAAAGATCATAATGATAGTGTCCTACATTTTCTTCTAAAAGTTAAAAATTTTTGCTTTTTATATTTGATCTACCTGGAGTTTTGTGTTTTTTTAATATGATGTGAGGTAGGGATCTAATTTTTTTTCCATATGGATAACCTACTATTCCAGCACCATTTGTTAAATCATTCACCCTTTTGTCATTGGTTTGTTATTGCCCTTTTTGTCATATTAACTTTCTGTATATGAGTGCGTCTGTTTCTGTGCTCTCTGTTATATTACCTTGGTCTTCTTGTCAATCCTTACACCACCAACACATTATGTTAATTATACCTTTATAATGTCTTGATACATGATCAAAAGAGTACCTGTATCAGGTTTTTTCAAAAGTTGTTTTTGAAGTATAGTTAAGTATACTATTTTCCCCCTTTATATTTAGTCTTATATTTGGGAAAGTGTGCCCCACCTCAAGATTACCAAAATGTCATAGGGAGAATTTTTGAATATTTGATAGCTTCCCTACCTTCTTCCATGCCAAAGAATATTCTGTGTCTGCTTAGATCCCTGATTTTTTGTTATATCTACAAATACTTGGTAGAAAGAGCTGCAGAATCAGAAGGACCTAGAAGAGGGGTTGGAGAATTTTACCTAGGAAAGAGGATTCTAGCAAAAGAAAAATGTATATCCACAGAAGAGAAGGAGTGGGAGAATTGAGCCATGCATTGTCAGTTTCAAAATGAATTTTGATTGGGGGTTTGAGTGGAACAAATATCAAATTTTGTAGCTACCAGCTGTTGTACATGTGGAGAACATAGAGAATGGCAGAGATGGGGAGAGAATTTTTTAAATGTTTTGTGGTTCATTAAACATGTGCTTCTCTCACACAGGCACATACTGTCACTACAGCCCATTGGTGTTTACTCAAGAGTGAGGTTTAAATTCTTTTCAGTTCTATTTTTCTGTAGAGATTCTCTTTAACTGTAAGACTGAACTATGAAACTACCCAGGTTTTATTTGGATAAATAACCACCTGTTTTTTTTCTAGTGCTTTCACAATTCTACAATTTATTTATAAATGCACATGGTAGAAAGTAGATGTCCCTTCCATACCTGTTCCTCAGTATCCAACTTGTCTTCTTCAGAAGAAAATTGTGTGACCAGTTTCTTAGGTAACTTTCCTGAGATACTCTAGCATAAACCGTATACATACTTTATGTTCCCTCCACCCTCTTTTCCCACTTAGAGTAGCACACTCCATAAAGTGTTCTATACTTTCCTTTTGTCCCCACTGAATGCATTAATTGGAGATCA
Source organism: Mesoplodon mirus (assembly GCF_964341445.2). Taxonomy (NCBI): domain Eukaryota; kingdom Metazoa; phylum Chordata; class Mammalia; order Artiodactyla; family Ziphiidae; genus Mesoplodon; species Mesoplodon mirus. The sequence goes on from NC_138990.1 coordinate 85,525,395, forward strand.
TTCCTTATCAGTGCATAAATATCTTCCTCATTATTTTTAACAAGAACATAATATCTTAGTATAATGGACACATCAGTGTACCTATCCAGCCCTTTCTGGTGGACCTTTAAGTTTTCCCAGTGTTTTACTGCTATAACTGGTATGTTGAACAAGCATGTGTCATGACATAACCAAAATAAAACTTTATTTTTTTTCTTCCATCATTCCTTTAAAAGTATTTCTTTAGGTTAACATTTCTTGTGTTTATGTGAAAACACTGGAAATTCTTATGGGTTTTCATTTTTGGTCAAACACAGCCTGAATTCAGAAATTATAGTATCTATTCCCTTGTAATGAGCCAACTCCCTGAACTTGAGAGTGTTAGTAAGCCTTCAGTGGAGAAGGGACATTGGTCCATTTGCTTCTCTTCCTTTCATCACCCCTCCCCCCAACTAGTTGCTGTTTTACTCCCCATGAGAGTCAAGATGGGGGTAGGGGTAAATGAACAAGGAAAGGTGAAGGAATGAGATGGTTGTTACCATTTGGCGGGATGATTTTGAGTTCTCTATCCCTAGCAGATGGCTCATGCTGCCTCTTTCTCTTGGTGAGCTTTGGGGGGTTGTTGGAGGTTCCCTAGAAGGCCTGTCTTCCCTGCAGTTCTCCTGGCCTGTCCCTAATGATCCCTTGGGACTCCTTCCTTGGTGTGAGCATATGGAGGTATTGCCACCCTTGTTCTCCCTTGGCTTTCTGGGCAGCTCTACTAAACCAGACTCAGGGGAACCCCATGCTCGTGCTCTCTTTGGCACATGGCCCATATCTGGCCTTGGAAACATTTATGTATCCCTTGTCCTAACAATCTCTGATCCCAACACAGTAATGATTGCAGGGCTTCACCACCAAAGCCACAAGGCAGACCTTCTCTGACTTCTGAATTTCTTGGGAGAGTCAGCCCCTGGCCCCACGCCAGTTTAGTAACCCCAACCCTGGGCCAGGCACTGGTCTTCTGTGTCACCCACTGCTGGCAAAGCCTCTTGAAGCTCCCTGAGAGGTTCCTTAAAACCCCCCTTCCTAGTCTTGACAGTAGCCTCCCTCATTGGTCCCCCAAATGTTGGTGAAGACCCAGAAAGGCAACATTTCTCTCTAAAGAATCCCCTATTGAAATGCCCCACCCCTGTAGTCTCAGACCTTGTTTTCATCCTTGATGTGGCTGAGCAGTCCAAGAATCATTGAACAGATTCTTGGCCAAATTCCATTGCCAATTTATGGAGAGGGCGGGGTGTATGGCACATTCACTTTGGTGTTCTGAGCCAAGAAGAGTTGTGTCCTAATATTTTGTTACACTGTCATAAATTATGCTGCCATTAGTATTCTTGTCCAAGGATATTTATTTGTGTATATCTATACAAAGTACCAGATGAATTCACAGAAGAAGAATTGTGGGGTTGGTGTGTATGAGCATCCCTTTATTTATTATTTAGTAGGTATTGCCAAATTGTTCTCCAAAGAGTTACACAAGTTGCTCTCCACCAAAAATATATGAGAGTGCCTATTTCCCACCCCCTTGATAAGCTTAATATTTTATTGCGTTGGCAATAACAAAAAGTTTGTTCAGTGAATGAATAAGTTTTCAATAAAGTTCTTGGTGAAAATGAAAAATGTCTTTTATTTTTACTTAAAACCAAACGAACTTTTTGGCCAACCCAATACATTTAAGCCTTAAATCTACCTGGATTTATTCTGATGTAAATTATTCCCTGTCCCAAAATACATTAGATAGTAAATTCAAATTTATTTATTAAATAAATTCATCCATTCCCTACTGACTTAAAATGTCACTTTTAACTTGCAATACTTTCTTGAATATTTTTGGACTTTTTCTGGGCTTTGTCTTTTGCTCCACTGACCTGTTTTGCCTATTCCTGCACTAGTTCCATATGATTTTGATTATTATAACTTTATTATACATTTTAATATCTGGTAGGGAAACTCCCATTTCATTACTTTCCTTCTTCAACCCCCCTCTGGATCTTCTCAAACTTTATTTTTTCAGTGATTTTTAGAATAATTTTGCCTAGTTCTAATCATTTTGCCATATGGATTTTGGTGAGGATTACAAACAATTTATAGCTTAATTTGTGGACAATAGACAACTTTCCAGTACTAAATGGTCCCAAATTAGAACACAATATTCTTACTGATGAAAAATTCAAGTGAGCTTTGAGTTTTACATATATATGTAACACCACTTACATTTGTTGTTATTGTAATCAAGATCTTTTTCCCATTATATTTTCTAATTAGTTAATACTGGCATATAAAAATCTTCTTTTTGCAAAATCTTACCATCTCCAGTCATATTTAATTTACCTGAGTTTTTGAAATAGACAATCAATCATATTATCTGTAAACAATGATAACATTTCTAACTCTATTCCAAGATTTATACTATTGATTTTTATTTTGTTTAATTACCAAGGCTTTGTCATCCACTACAAAGTTAAAGTTATAAATCCATATCTATTAGTGTCATCAAATATAGAGAGTAGTTTTGAAGACACGTCAAAATATTAACAATGGTTATTATCTTTGTCATAACATCTGTGTTTTGGTATATCAGAATTTTTTTTTTTTTTTTTTTTTTTGCGGTACGTGGGCCTCTCACTGTTGTGGCCTCTCCTGTTGCAGAGCACAGGCTCCAGACACGCAGGCTCAGCGGCCATGGCTCACGGGCCTAGCCGCTCCGTGGCATGTGCGATCTTCCTGGACCGGGGCACGAACCCATGTCCCCTGCATCGGCAGGCGGACTCTCAACCACTGCACCACCAGGGAAGCCCCCAGAAAAAATTTTGATATCAGAAAAAATCAACAAAGATAATCTCTGCAACTAATTTAAGTCTATATTTCTATAATTATCCAAGTCAAGAAGGAAAAGAGTACTTACTCTTCCACTTCCAGTGGTGATGGATTAACAGGGATAGGACTTACCTCCCACCTTAAACAACGAGAAACTAGAAAAATATATGAAACAACTGCTTTCAGATGTTGGACAACAGGCAGCTCAACATTATGGTCCTGGGGAGGCGGGGAACAAATAAAGAGGGCCCTCTGATTGCACTGGCTTCTGCCTGGAGGTACCTTCTGGACCACAGAAGAGGGAGGGGTATCCCAAGCTGTGTATGGCAGTCTCCCTAGGCTGAAGAAACAGAGATTTGAGTTAAGGGAGTCTGAGGCAGCTGAGTGCTGAGAAGAAGTCCCAGATGGAGTAAGCTATTTAGAGCAGAGCTTGAGAAATTTGCATACAGAGGGTCCTCTGTATTTTTGATGAATACTAAGATGATTATGCATAGAGTAAAGTTCCATGAGGGTGGGAAGAGAATAATCAGGGAGTCATATGCTGAAAAAATTTAAGATATCAGACAGGACTGGAAGAGTCCTTGTTGTACATGTAGAGCAGAGAACATAAGAAGACTCAAACATTAATAGTAGGACTAAACCTAGATTAAAGGCTCATCAGAAAAATGCTTAAAACAAGTCTTGAAAGGATGAGCTAAGCCATTAGGAATTTCACAGCTTACTACAACAAAGCCCAATGCTCTTTAGAGGAAGGCAACAAAATCCCAACTCTCAAGAATGCATCATTGACAATGTCCAGGGAAGCCTCCAATATAAAATGTGATCCATAACCAGGAAAATAAACCACTCAATAGAAAGAGATTCAGATGGTATAGATGATGGATGCTTAAACAGATATTATGAATATGTTCAAGAATTTAAAGAAATGGAATAGATAGATAGATGATATATTTCAAATGGAACATTTGAAATGAAAATTTTCCTGAATGAGATTAACAGCATATTAGAACTAACAAAAGAAAAATTGGCAAACTTGAAGATACAGCATTGGAAACTATACAGATGAAGCAGAGAGAGAAAAAAGATAGGGTACAGGGTATAGAGCCTTAGTGATGTGTGAGATAATATCAAGGGATCAAGGGCATAACCTGCCCATATGCTATTAAAATCTCAAAGGAAAAAGGAGAGGGCAGAAAAGTATTTGAGGCTATTATAACTAAAACATTTCCAAATTTGATGAAAATTATAAACCCACAGACCACCCCCAAAGTTAACAAACCCCACAAAAGATTAACAGAAAGAGAAAACCATTATAAAATTTCTAAAAAGTGATGTTGAAGAGAAAATTTTAAAGGTATCAAGTGCAAAAAGATACATTATATACAGACAAGGATAAGTGTATAATCACAGACCTCTCATCAAAGACTTTTCAAGCCAGAAAACAAAAATGACATCTTTAAAGTACTGAGACAAAGTGTAAAACTAGAATTCTAAATTCAGTGAATATTCATTTTAAAATTGTGAGTACAATTAAACCTTTTTCAGACAAAAGCTGAGATAATTCATTATTTATATACTTCATTACAGGAGTGTAGAAAGAAGTAATTCAAGTGGAAGGAAAATGATACCAGATGAAAATTGGGATCTATACAAAAGATTGAAGAACACTGAAAAGGATATAAATACAAATTTTTTTCTTATTTTAAATTTCTTTAAAGGGAGTGGCCAAGCTGGCAGAGTAGAAGACCCTGAGCTCACATCCTTCCATGGGCATACCAAAATTACAACTATTTACAGAAAAACTATTGACGAGAAAGACCAGAAGACTAGCAGAAAAGATCTTCTACAACTAAAGATATAAAGAAGGGACCACAGTGAGGCTGCTAGATGGGACAGAGACATGGCATAGCCAAACCTCATACCCCCAGGTGGGTGACACATGAATAGGAAGATAATTACAAATGCAGAAGTTCTCCCCAAGGAGTGAGGGGGTCTAAACCTCACATCAGGCTCTCAAGGCTGGGAGTCCTGCACTGGGAAGATGAGCCCTCAGAAAGTTTGTCTTTGAAAACCAGTGAGGCTTACTTTTGGGAGAGCCAGAGAGCTGTGGGAAATAGAGACTACCCTCTTAAGGGGCACATACAAAATCCAACACACTCTGGGACCCAGGGCAGAGGCAGTAATTTGAAGGGACCCCGGGTCATATGGAAGAAGAGTCAGGAGGAGAGGCAGGAGCAACTGGAGCTCAGCCTGGGGACATAGGCACTGGGGCAGCCATTTTTGTGAGCTCGTTCTACCATGAAGACATTGGTGCTGGTAAACACCACTTTGGAATCTCCCACTAGCTTATTAGTGCCTGGACCCAGCCCCATCCACCAGTACTGGGATGTTTCAGATCAAGCAGCTAGCCACGTGGGGACACAGCCCTATTCATAGGCAGACTGGATGCTTAAGACATCCTGAGCCAGTAGCAGCCCTGGGACTTAGCCCTATCCACTAGAGGGCCCAAGACCTGGCCCCACACACCAGTGCATGGGCACTAGCACTGAGACCCCCGGGGCCCTGCAGCCAGAGAAACTGGGGCCTGACTCCACACACCAGTGGGCTAGCACTAGCTGTAAGAACAGCTTCATCCACCAGTGAGCAAGCATTAGCCCCAGGATCACCAGGGTCCTGGCCCTGTCCACTAATTGGCTAACACACCAGCTCTGAGATCTCCAGGGCCCTGCAGTCAGAGACCCTGGGACCTAGCTCTGCCCATCAGCAGGCCAGCACCAGCCCTGGGACCCATTTTACCCCTCAGCCAGCTGCCCCAGGATCCAGCCCCACACACCAGAGGGCTGTCACCAGCTTTGGGACACCCTGGACCCTGCAGCCAGCCATGTCAGGAACTAGACCTACCCAACAGCAGGCCAACACTAGAGCCAGAACACCTTGCTCTGAAACTACTCACCCTGGAACTTGGCTCTGCCCACCAGTGGGCAAGCACTAGCCCCAGGACACCCTGGCTTCCACAGCCAGACACCTTATGACCCAGCCCCAACCACCAGAGCAAGCAGCCTCTTCACAAGCCAGGGCCTGGCAACCAACAGGACTGGGGGCCACCCATGCCTCCCAGATCACTCATAGCAGTCAACCCACAAAAACAAAAGGACCCATGCAGTGCGCATGGTGGGCAACCCTATGCATAGAGCTCTGGTGACCAGAGGGAGTTTGCTGCTGGGGTGCATAGGACATCTCCTACTAAGGCCACTTCTACAAGGTTGGGAAAAAAATAGCCATCTTACCAAATACATAGAAATAATAACAGCTAGACAAAATGAGGTGACAGAGGAATATGTTCCAAATGAAGGAACAAGATAAAACCCCAGAAGAACAACTAAGTGAAGTGGATATAAGCAATCTACCTGATAAAGTGTTTAAGGTAATGGTCGTAAAGGTGGTCAAAGAACTCAGGAAAAGATTGGATGAACAGAGCAAGAATATAAAAGTTTTAAACAAAGAGCTAGAAAATATAAAGAAGAACCAAACAGAGATAAAGAATAAATCACTGAAATGAAAAATACACTAGAGGGAATCAAGAGTAGATTAGATGATACAGAGGAATGGATCAGTGAGCTGGAAGACAGAGTAGAGGAAATTACTGATGCTGAACAGAACAAAGAAAAAATAATTTTTAAAAATGAGGACAAAGAGACCTCTAGGACAACATCAAATGTACTAACATTTGCATTGTCAGGATCCCAGTAGAAGAAGAAGAGAGAGAGAAAGGGGCAGAGAATACATTTGAAGACATAATAGCCAAAAACTTCCCTAACCTGGGAAAGGAAACAAGCATCCAGGTCCAGGGAGCAAAGAGAGTCTCAAACAGGATCAACCCAAAAATGACCACACCAGGACACATTGTAATTAAAGTGGCAAAAATCAAAGATATTTTAAAAAAGAATATTAAAAACAGCAAGGAGAAAGCAACAGGTTCCATACAAGCAAACTCTTATAAGGCTATCAGCTGACTTTTCAGAAACTCTGCAGGACAGAAGGGAGTGGCACTATATATTTAAAGTGATGAAATGGAAAAACCTATAATCAAGAATACCCTAGCCAGCTAGGTGCTCATTCAGATTTGATGGAGAGATCAAAAGCTTTACCGGCAAGCAAAAGCTAAAAGACTTCAGCATCACAAAACCAGCTTTACAAAAAATATTAAAGGAACTTCTCTAAGTGAGAAAGAAAAGGCCACAAGAAATATGAAAATTACAAAAGGAAAAATCTCATTGTTATAGGAAATATACAGTAAAAGTAGTAAATCGACCATGTGTAGAGCTAATAGGAAGGTTAAAAGACAAAAGTAGTAAAATCATCTATATCCACAACAAGTAGTTAAGGGATACAAAAAACAAAAAATATAAAATATGATGTCAGAAACAGTAAACATGGTTGGGGAAGAGTAAAAATGCAGGGTTATTAAAATGTGTTTGAACTTAAGAGATTAGAAACTTAAAATAATCACTTTTCTATAGAGATCACTATATATAAACCTCATGGTAACCACAAACCAAAAATCTGTAATAGATAAACACACAAAAAAGAGAAAGGAATTCAAACATAACACTAAAGATAGTCATCAAATCAGAAGGGAAGGGAGCAAAAGAAGAAAGGAACAAAAATGTACTATAAAAACAACCCCAAAACAATTAACAAAATGGCAATAAGTACCTATCTATCAATAATTACTTTAAATGTAAATGGACTAAATGCTCCATTCAAAAGACATAGAGTGGGTGAGTGGATACACAAACAAGATCTGTATATATGCTGCCTACAAGAGACTCACTTCAGATCTAAAGACACACACAGACTGAAAGTGAAGGGATGGAAAAAGCTGTTCCATGCAAATGGAAATCAAAAGAAAGATGAGATAACAATACTTATATCAGACAAAATAGGCTTTAAAACAAAGACAAGAGATAAAGAAGGACATTACATAGTAATCAAGGGATCAATTCAACAAGAAGACATAACAGTTGTTAAATATATATGCACCTAACATAGAAGCACCTAAATTCATAAAGCAAATATTAACAGGAATAAAGGGATACATGGACAGTAGCACAATAATAGTAGGGGACTTTAACACATCACTTACATCAATGTACATATCATTCAGACAGAAAATCAGCAAGGAAACACTGGCCTTAAATGACACATTAAACCATAGACTTAATAGATATGTATAGAACTTCCACCCAAAAGCAGCAGAATACACATTCTTTTCAAGTGTACATGGAACATTCTCCAGGTTAGATCACATGCTAGTTCATAAAAGAAATATCAGTAAATTTAAGAAAACTGAAATCATATCAAGCGTCTTTTCTGACCACAACACTATGAGTGTAGAAATCAACTATGAGAAAAAAAAACCTGCAAATATTGCAAATGTGGGGAGGCTAAACAATATGCTATTAAACAACAAATGGTTCAGTGATGAAATCCAAGAGGAATTCAAAAAATACCTGGAGACAAATGAAAACAAAACACAACAATCCAAAATATATGGGATGCAACAAAAGTAGTTTTAAGAGGGAAGTTTATAGTGATACTAGCCTACCTTAGGAAAGAAGAAAAATCTCAAATAAACAATCTAACTTTACACCTAAAGAACTAGAAAAAAAAGAACAAACAAAATCCAAAGTTAGTAGAAGGAAATAAATCATAAAACTCAGAGCAGAAGTAAATGAAATAGAGACAAAAAAGAAAGAAAGAAAGAAAGAAAAGAAAGAAAGAAAGGAAAGATCAATGAAACCAAGAGCTGTTTCTAAAAGATTATCAAAACTGATAAACTTTTAGGCAGACTAATAATGAAAAAAAAGAAGGCTCAAATCAATTAAAATCAGAATAAAATTACATGAGAATTTACAACCTACACTATGAAATACAAAAGATCATAAGAGATTACTATGAATAATTATACACCAATAACATGGACAACCTTAAAGAAATGGACAAATTCCTAGAGATTTACAATCTCCCAATACTGAACCAGGAAGAAATAGAGAATATGAACAGATCAATTACCAGCTATGAAATTTATTCAATAATTTTTAAAACTCCCAACAAACAAAATCTGGTATCAGAAGGCTTCGTAGGTGAATTCTACCAAACATTTAGGGAAGAGTTAACACCTATCCTTCTCAAACTATTCCACAAATTTGCAGAGGAAGGAACACTTTTTGAACTCATTCTCTGAGGCCAGCATCATCCTGATACCAAAACCAGAGGGAAAAAAAAATCACAAGAAAGAAAATATCATTGATGAACATAGATCCAAAAATCCTCAACAAAACATTAGCAAAACAGATCCAACAATACATCAATAGGATCATACACCATGATAAAGTTGGATTTATCTCAGGGATGCAAGGATGGTTCAATATCTGCAAATAAATCAATGTGATACACTTCATTAATTAAGTGAAGAGTAAAGAACATGATTATCTCAATAGATGCAGAAAAGCTTTTGACAAAATTCAACATCCATTTATGATAACTCTCAACAAAGTGGGTATAGACAGAATATACCTCAACATAATAAAGGCCATATATGAGAAGCCCACAGCTAACATCATACTCAACATTGAAAAGCTGAAAGCATTTTCTCTAAGATCAGGAGCAAGACCAGGATGACTAATCTTACCACTTTTATTCAACATAGTATTGGAAGTCCTAGCCATAGTAATCAGACAAGAAGAAAAAATAAAAGAAATCCAAATTGGAAAGGAAGAAGTAAAACTGTCACTGTTTGCAGATGATATCATAATATACATGGAAAATCTTAAAGATGCTACCAAAATACTACTAGAATGCATCAATGAATTTGGTGAAGTTGCAGGATACAAAATTAGTATACAGAAATCGGTTGCATTTCTATACACTAGCAATGAGTTACTATCAGAAAGAGAAATTAAGAAAGGAATCCATTTCCAATTGCATCAAAAACAATAAAATACCTAGGAATAAAGCTAACTAAGGAGATAAAAGACTTGTACTCAGAAAAGTATAAGATACTATTGAAAGAAATTGAAGATGATACAAACAGATAGAAAAATATACCATGTTCATGGATTGGAAGAACTGATACTGTTAAAATGACCATACTACCCAAGGCAACCTACAGATTCAAAGCAACCCCCATCAAAATACCAAATGCATTTTTCACAGAACTAGAACAAATAATTCTAAAATTTGTATGGAAATATAAACGATTCTGCACAGCCAAAAATATCTTGAGAAAGAACAAAGGTGGAGGTATCATGCTCCCTGGTTTCAAGCTTTACTACAAAGCTGCAGTCATCAAAGCAATATGGTACTGGCACAAACACAGACACATAGATGTATTAAACAGAAGAGAGAACTCAGAAATGAACCTACACTTATATGGGCAATTAATCTATGACAAAGGAGGAAAGAATATACAATGAAAAAAGATATCCCCTTGAAGAAATGGTGTTGGGAAAAATGGACAGCTATATGCAAAAGAATCAAACTGGTCTTCTCTCTCACACCATGCACAAAATTAAATTACAAATGGATTAAAGATTTAAATGTAAGACCTGAAACCATAAAACTTCAAGAAAAAAATATTGGCAGTAGTCTTTTTGACATCAATCTTAGTAACATTTTTTTTTTGATATGTCTCCTCAGGGAAGAGAAACAAAATAAAAAATAAACAAATGGGACTACACCAAACTAAAAAGCTTTCTCACAGTGAAGGAAACAAAACAAAAAGTAGCCCACTAAATGGGAGAAGATATTTGCAAATAATATACCTGTTAAGGGGTTAATATCCAAAATATACAAAAAATTCATACTACTCAACATCAAAAAACAAACAACCTGATTTTAAAATGGGCAGAGGATATGAATAGACATTTTTCTAAAGAAGACATACAGGTGCCCAACAGGCACATGAAAAGATGCTCAATATCACTAATCATCAGGGAAATGCAAATCAAAACTACAATGAGATATCACCCCACACCTGTCAGAATGACTATTTTCAAAAAGACTACAAAAAACAAGTGTTGGCGAGGATGTGGAGAAAAGGAAAACTTCATGCACTGTTGGAGGGAATGTAAATAGGTGCAGCCACTATGGAAAACACTATTGAGAGTCCTCAAAAAATTAAAAATAGAACTACCATATAATCCATCCATTCCACTCCTGAATATTTATCCAAAGAAAACAAAAACACTAATTAGAAAAGATATATGCATCCCTATGCTCATTGTAGCATTATTTACAATAGTCAAGATATGGAAGCAACCTAAATGCTCATCAATAGATAAATGGATAAAGAAGATGTGTTATATATAAATATATATGGAATATTAACCATAAAAACAAATGAAATTTGTCATTTGTAACAACTTGCATGGACCTAGAGGGTATATGCTACATGAAATAAGTCAGACAGAGAAAGGCAAATACTGTATGATTTTACTTATATGTGGAATCTAAAAGGCAAAACAAATGAAAAACATAACAAAACAGACAGAATTACAGATACAAAAACAAACAGGTGGTTGCCAGAGGTGCAGTGAGTTGGGGGAGGAAAAAAAAGGTGAGTAGATTGGATTAATGGGTTAGGGTTAGGGTTAGGGTTAGGGTTAGGGTTAGGGTAACCTAACCCTAGGTTAGGATATTACAAACTCCAGTTGCAAAATAAATGAGTCATGGGTATGAAATGTATAGTGTGGGGAATATAGCCAGTAACTGTAATATCTCTGTGTGGTTGCATATTGTAACTACTCATTGTGGTCATCATTTTGAAATGTATAGAAATATTGAATCACTATGTTGTGTAACGAGAAACAACATAGTGTTGCAGGTCAATTATACTTCAAAAACAAACAAAAAACTCATTAAAAAAGAGATCAGACTTGTTACCAGAGGTGGGGGGTGTGGGGGGGATTGGATAAAGGCAGTCAAAAGGTACAAACTTCCAGTTATAAGATAAATAAGTACTCGGGATGAAATTACAACATGATAAATATAATTAACACTGCTGTATGTTATACATGAAAGTTGTTAAGAGAGTAAACCCTAAGAGTTCTCATCATAAAGAAAATTTTTTCTATTTCTTTAATTTTGTATCTATATGAGATGATGGATGCTCACTAAACTCATTGTGATAATAATTTCTTGATGCATGTAAGTCAACTTATTATGCTATATACCTTAAATTTATATATTACTATATATAAATTATATCTCAATAAAACTGGAAGGAAAAAATAAATTTCTTTAAAATATAATTGATTGTTTGAAAACAATAAGAATGAAATGTGGGGTTTATAACCTATTAGGAGGTAAAATGTATGCCACTAACAACACAAAGAATGGGGAGAGTGGAAGTATATTGTAAGGTTTTATGTAATACATAAAACAGTATAATGGTATCTGAAGGTGGACTGTGATTAGTTAAAGAGATATATTTTTAAAAAAACCAGAGAAATTTCTAAAAATAAAACAGAGAAGTATAGCTAATGAATCATAGTGGAGCCAAAATAGAATTATGAAAAAGAATTAACCCAAAGGAAGACAAAAAGTATAAATGGGACAAAAAGAGAGCAAATGGTAAGATGGTAGACTTATACACAACTGTACTGATAATCACTTTCAATGTAAACGGTCAAAACCAGAGTTTGGTAAACATTTTCTGTAAAAGGCCAGATTGTATGTATTTTAGGCTTCTGTGGGCCATACAGTCTTTGTCACAGCTAGTCAACATGCAAAAGCAGTGGTAGACAATATGACACTGAATGGTACAACCATATTTGGTCCACAGAATATAATTTGCTGACCTCTAATCTACACAGTTCCAAGAAAAGGCAGAAAATTTCAGTCTAGATAAAAAAGTAAATTCCAACCATATGCTCTAAATCATTTAAAATATAAATTTACTGGGGGCGGAGTCAAGATTGCAGACTAGGAGGACATGGAATTCGCATCTCTGCACAGCTAGGGCACCTACCAGGCACTGGTGGGGAACAACAGACACCTAAGGGGATGAGAGGAACCCCCAGCAACCTGGTAGCATGTGGGGCATGGGGAGGAGTGAGGGGGGAGGAGAAGTGGAGGCAGGATGGGACCAGCACCCCTGAGGGGAGGCTGGGGGAGGGGAAGGGATCCCACGCCTGAAGGGGGAAATTGGGGGACATTGGGAGGGCAGAGGAGCAAATGGGAGTGTGGCCAGGTTTTACCTGTGCACTTAGGCTCCCAGGAGCCTGCTGAGATCCCGGGCATGATCCTCTGTCCACTAAGGCCCCCTCCAGCCTCGTGGGTCCTGGGGGAATGGGAGGGAGGGATGGGGGAGCAAAAGTAAAGGCCAGACCTACTGGACCGGCACCCCTGAGGGGTGGCTGGGGTAGGGGAGGAGTTCCTACACCCAGCCAGACCCAACCACGGTTAGGTCTCCAGTGGGGATGGGGGAGACACTTCCATTCCTCTTCCAGACACTGGAAGAGGAATGGAAGGGAACACGACCAGCACTTTCCCTGTCCACTTAGGCACTGAGAAGCCTGTTGGGCTCCCGGGCCTAATCCTCTGCCCTTGGAGCCTCCCTCCTACAATGCAGAGCCCAAGCCCTGTCCCTACACCCCTACCCAGGGCCCTACTGCTACACTCGGAGACCCCCTCTGAGACCCCCTTTAACCACACTGGGCCTAAACCCCACCCACACACCTTCACCCAGTGCCTTACTTCCAAACTCTGGAACTCCACTTTCCACATGTGCTCCCTCTTCCCTTCCACACAGGTCCTAAGCAGAGGCCCCACCCCACACTTTAACGTTGCGCCTGCCTAGGCCCCAGCTCCAAGGGCCTTTCCGGCTGTGTGGGTCCTGAGTCTAGGCCCTGCCCCATGTTCAAACATCACCCTCCCACACCTAGGACCCGCCCCACTCTAAGCCCACCCCTGCATAAGTTCCACTCTCTGCCTAAACTCCATACCCTGTAGCCATGGTCTTTTTCTTTTTCTTTTTTTCTTTTATTTTAGGTTGGGGTTCTCTTTTACCTTGTTGTTGTTGATTCATTTATATTTTTATTTTTTCTAATAAATCTTTTATTTTTCTAATTTTATTTTATTCTTTATACTTTGTTATTGTTCTGATCCTTTTGGATTGTTCCCCCAAACCCTTTTTTTTTTCTTTTTTCTATTGTGGTTTTGTTTTACCTTGTTGCAGTTTTTTTCAATTATATTTTTATATTTTCTAATATATTTTTATCTTTCTAATTTTATTTTATTTTGGATTCTTTGTTATTGTACTGTTCCTTTTTTTCTTTTTTTTCTTTCACCACACCAAGCAGCATGTGGAATCTTGATCCCCAGGCCAGATATCAGGCCAGATGTCAGGCCAGATGTCAGGCCCATGCTCCTGTTGTGGGAACACCAAGTCCAAGCCACTGGACTAACAGAGAACCTCAGGACCCAGGGAATATTAATCAGAGTGAGGCCTCCCAGAAGTCCTCGTCTTGAGACCAAGGCCCAGTTCTACCTAACTTCCTGCAAACTCCAGTGCTGGACGCCTCAGGCCAAACAACAAGTAAGACAGGAATACAGCCCCACCCATCAAAAAAAAAAAATGAAAGGACAAAAAAATATGTTACAGATGAGGGAGCAAAGTAAAAACCTATGAGATCAAATGAATGAAGACAAAATAGGCAACCTAGATGAGAAAGATTTCAGAGTAATGATAGTAAAGATGATCCAAAATCTCGGAAATAGAATGGAGAAAATACAAGAAACATTTAACAAGGATCTACAAGGATCTAACAAAGAGCAAACAAACAGTGATGAACAACACAATAACTGAAATTAAAAATATTCTAGAAGTAATCAATAGCAGAATAACTGAGGCAGAAGAACAGATTAGTGACCTGGAAGATAAAATAGTGGAAATAACTACCGCAGAGCAGAATAAAGAAAAAAGAATGCAAAGAAGTGAGGACAGTCTCAGAGACCACTGGGACAACGTTAAACTCACCAACATTTGAATTATAGGGGTGCCAGAAGAAGAAGAGAAAAAGAAAGGGTCTGAGAAAATATTTGAAGAGTTAATAGTCGAAAACTTCCCTAACATGGAAAAGGAAATAGTCAATCAAATCCAGGAAGTGCAGAGTCCCATACAGGATAAAACCAAAGAGAAACACGCCGAGACACATATTAATCAAATTATCAAAAATTAAATACAAAGAAAAAATATTAAAAGCAGCAAAGGTAAAGCAAGGAATAATATACAAGGGAATCCCCATAAGGTTAACAGCTGATCTTTCAGCAGAAACTCTGCAAGCCAGCAGGGAGTAGCAGGTCATATTTAAAGTGATGAAAGGGAAAAACCTATAACCCAGATTATTCTACCTGGCAAGGACCTAACTCAGATTCGATGGAGAAATCAAAAGGTTTACAGATAAGCAAAAACTATGAGAATTCAGCACCACCAAATCAGCATTACAACAAATGCTAAAGGAACTTCTCTAAGCAGGAAACACAAGAGGAGACAAAGACTCATGAAAACAAACCCAAGACAATGAAGAAAATGCTAATAGGAACATACATATCGATAATCACCTCAAATGTAAATGGATTAAATGCTCCAACCAAAAGACACAGACTGGCTGAATGGATACAAAAACAAGACCCTTATATATGGTGTCTACAAGAAACCCACTTCAGACCTAGGGACACATACAGACTGAAAGTGAGGGGATGGAAAAAGATATTCCATGCAAACGGAAATCACAAGAAAGCTGGAGCAGCAATACTCATATTAGATAAAATAGACATTAAAATAAAGACTGTTACAAGAGATAAGGAAGGACACTACATAATGATCAAGTGATCAATCCAAGAAGAAAACATAACAATTATAAATATATATGCACCCAACATAGGAGCACCTCAATACATAAGACAAATGCTAATAGCCATAAAGGGAAAAATTGACAGTACCACAATAATAGTGGGGGACATTAACACCCAACTTACACCAATAGACAGATCATCTAGACAGCAAATAAACTAGGAAACACAAGCTTTAAATATCACAATAGACCAGATAGACTTAATTGATATTTTTAGGACATTCCACCCGAAAGCAGAAGAATGTACTTTCTTCTCAAGTGCACATGGAACGTTCTCCAGAATAGATCACATCTTGGGTCACAAATCAAGCCTTGGTAAATTTAAGAAAATTGAAATCGTATCAAGTATCTTTTCTGACCATAATGCTATGAGATTAGATATCAATTACAGAAAAAACCCTGAAAAAATACAAATACATGGAGGCTAAACAGTGCACTAAGCAGTGCACTGCTAAACAACCAAGAGATCACTGAAGAAATTAAAAAGTACCTAGAAACAAATGACAAGGAAAACACAATGATCCAAAACTTATGGGACACACAAAAAAACAGTTCTAAGAGGAAAGTTCATAACAATTCAAGCTCACTTCAAGAAACATCTCAAATAAACAATCTAACCTTACACCTAAAGTAACTAGAAAAAGAAGAACAAAGAAAACACAAAGTTAGTAGAAAGAAAGAAATCATAAAGATCAGAGCAGAGATAAATGAAATGAAGAAAAGAAGAGCAAAGATCAATAAAACTAAAAGTTGGTTCTTTGAGAAGATAAATAAAATTCATAAAACTTTAGCCAGACTCATCAAGAAAAAAAGGGAGAGGACTCAAATCAATAAAATTAGAAATGAAAAAGGAGAGATTACAACTGACACTGCAGAAATACAAAAGATCGTAAGAGATGACTACAAGCAACTATATGCCAACAAAATGGACAACCTGGAAGAAATGGACAAGATCGTGGAAAGGTACAACCTTCCAGGATTGAACCAGGAAGAATTAGAAAATATAAACAGACCAATCACAGGTAATGAAATTGAAACTGTAATTAAAAATCTTCCAACAAACAAAAGTCCAGGATTAGATGGCTTCACAGGCGAATTCTATCAAACATTTAGAGAAGAGTTAAACACTTATTCTTCTCAAACTCTTCCAAAAAATTGCAGAGGGAGGAACACTCCCAAATTCGTTCTACAAGGCCACCATCACCCTGATACCAAAACCAGACAAAGATATCACACAAAAAAAGAAAAATACAGACCAACATCACTGATGAACATAGACACAAAAATACTCAAAAAAATACCAGCAAACAATCCAACAACACATTAAAAGGATCATACACCATGATCAAGTGGGATTTATCCCAGGGATGCAAGGATTCTTCAATATATGCAAAACAATCAATGTCATATACCATATTAACAAATTAAACAATAAAAACAATATGATGATCTCAGTAGAGGCAGAAAAAGCTTTGATAAAATTTGACACCCATTTATGATTTTAAAACAGTCTCCAGAAAGTGGGAATAGAGGGAACCTACCTCAAACTAATAAAAGCCATGTACAACAAACCCACAGCAAACATCATTCTCAATGGTAAAAAGCTGAAAGCATTTCCTCTAAGATCAGGAACAAGAGAAGGTTGCCCACTCTTGCCACTATTGTTCAACATAGTATTTGAAGTCCTAGCCATGGCAATCAGCGAAGAAAAAGAAATAAAATGAATACAAATTGGAAAAGAAGAAGTAAAACTGTCACTGTTCGCTGATGACATGATACTATACATAGAAAATCCTAAAGATGCCACCAGAAAACTACTAGAACTAATCAATGAATTTAGTACTATTGCAGGATACAAAATTAATGCACAGAAATTTCTTGCATTCCTATACAACAAAAGTTCAGAAATAGAAATTAAGGAAAAAATCCCATTTACCATTGCAACAAAAATAATAAAATACCTAGGAATAAACCTACCTAAGGCAGCAAAAGAACTGTACTCAGGAAATTATAAAACACTGATGAAAGAAATCAAAGATGACATAAACAGATGGAGAAATATACCATGCTCCTGGATTGGAACAATCAATGTTGTGAAAATGACTATAATACCCAAAACAATCTACAGGTTCAATGCAATCCCTATCAAATTACCAGTGGCATTTTTCACAGAACTAGAAAAAGAAATTTTACAGTTTGTATGGAAACACAAAAGACCTTGAATAGTCAAAACAATCTTGAGAAAGAAAAATGGAACTGGAGCAATCAGGCTCCCTGACTTCAGACAAAGCTACAGTAATCAAGACAGTATGGTACTTGCACAAAGACAGAAATATAGATCAATGGAACAGGATATAAAGCCCAGAGATAAACCCACACACATATGGTCACCTTATCTTTGACAAGGAGGCAAGAATATACAATGGAGAAAAGACAGACTCTTCAATAAGTGGTGCTGGGAAAAATGGATAGATACATGTAAAAGAATGAAGTTAGAACACTCCCTAACACCATACACAAAAATAAACTCAAAATGGATTAAAGACCTAAATGTAAGGCCAGACACTATAAAACTCTTACAGGAAAACATGGACAGAACCCTCTATGACATAAATCACAGCAAGATCCTTTTTGACCCACCTCCTATAGTAAAGGAAATAAAAACAAAAATAAACAAATGGGACCTAATGAAACTTAAAAGCTTTTGCACAGCAAAGGAAACCATAAACAGGATGAAAAGACAACCCTCAGAAGGGGAGAAAATATTTGCAAATGAAGCAACTGACAAAGGATTAATCTCCAAAATTTACAAGCAGCTCATGAAGCTGAATATCAAAAAAACAAGCAACCCAATCCAAAAATGGGCAGAAGACCTAAATAGACATTTCTCCAAAGAAGACATACAGATGGCCAATAAATATGTGAAAAGATGCTCAATATCACTAATCATTAGAGAAATGCAAATCAAAATGACAGTGAGGTATCACCTCACCCCAGTCAGAATGGCTATGATCAGAAAATCTAGAAACAAGAAATGCTGGAGAGGGTGTGGAGAAAAGGGCACCTTCTGGCACTGTTGGTGGGAATGCGAATTGATACCGTCACTATGAAGAACAGTATGGAGGTTCCTTAAAAAACTAAAAATAGAACTACCATATGACCCAGCAATCCCACTGCTGGGCGTATACCCTGATAAAACCATAATTCAAAAAGATACATGTACCACAATATTCATTGCAGCACTCTTTACAATAGCCAGGATATGGAAACAACCTAAATGCCCATCAACAGATGAATGGATAAAAAAGATGTGGCTCATATATACAATGGAATATTACTCAGCCATAAAAAGGAACGAAATTGAGTTATTTGCAGTGAGGTGGATGGACGTAGAGACTGTCATACAGAGTGAAGTAAGTCAGAAAGAGAAAAACAAATACCATATGCTAACACATATATAGGGAATCTAAAAAAAAAAGGTTTGAAGAACCTATGGACAGGACAGGAAAAATGATGCAGATGTAGAGAATGGACTTGAGGACACAGGGAGGGGGAAGGGTAAGCTGGGACGAAATGAGAGAGTGGCATGGACATATATACACTACCAAATGTAAAATCGATAGCTAGTGGGAAGCGGCCACATAGCATAGGGAGATCAGCTCGGTTTTTTGTGACCACCTAGAGGGGTGGGATGGGGAGGGTGGGAGGGAGAAACAGGAGGGAGGGGATATGAGGATATATGTATGCATAGAGCTGATTCACTTTGTTATACAGCAGAAACTAACACACCATTGTAAAGCAATTACACTCCAATAAAGATGTTTTAAAAATATCATTTACAGGGCTTCCCTGGTGGCACAGTGGTTGAGAGTCCGCCTGCCGATGCGGGGGACATGGATTCGTGCCCCGGTCCGGGAAGATCCCGCATGCCGCAGAGCGGCTGGGCCCGTGAGCCATGGCCACTGAGCCTGCGCGTCCGGAGCCTGTGCTCCGCAGTGGGAGAGGCCACAGCAGTGAGAGGTCTGCGTACCGCAAAAAAAAAAAAAAAAAAATACCATTTACATTACCATAAAAATATGAAGCATTTAGATATAAAATTAAAATATATAAAGCACTGTGAGAAAAATTAAAGAAAATATAAGTGGATAAAGACAGGCCATATTCATGTATTGGAAAACTCAAGATCATTAAGATGCATAGTCTGCCTAAATCAATCTATAGATTCAACAGGAGATTCAGTCAAAATTCCAGTAGCCTTTTTTTTTTTTTTTTTTTGTTACACGGGCCTCTCACTGTTGTGGCCTCTCCCCTTGTGGAGCACAGGCTCCGGACGCACAGGCTCAGCGGCCATGGCTCACGGGCCCAGCCGCTCCACGGCATGTGGGATCTTCCCGGACCAGGGCACGAACTCGTGTCCCCTGCATCAGCAGGCGGACTCTCAACCACTGCGCCACCAGGGAAGCCCCCAGTAGCCTTTTAAAATAGAAGTTCACAAGCTGATTCTAAACTTTACATGAAAATGTTAAGGAAGTAGGATAGATAAAATGATTTTGAAAAAATAGAACAAAGTTGGAGAACTTACAATATTTGATGTCAAAGCTTATTAATTATACTGAAGAAAAGAAGCCAGGTGTAAAAGAGTACGTACTACATGATTCCATTTATATTAAACTCTAGGAAAATTAATCTAGAGAGATACAAAACAAATTAATGGTTTCCTGAGGTCACGGTGGGGTGGAAGGCAGTGATTAACTGGGAAGGGTCACAGTAGACCTTCTAGGGCAAATAAAATGTCCTATAGCTTTTCTACAGTGGTGGTCACATTGCTGTATATATTTGACAAAACTCATTTGTCCATATACTTTAAATGTGTGTGTTTTACCATAGTAAACTATACCCCAATAAAATGTATATTTAAAAAGAATACCTATTAAGGTGACCTTATGAAAGATAAAGAACTGGTATATGTTTATGTCAGACTTCCCCTAAATACCTCCTCTCAATTTTTGTCAAAATGATTTGATATTTTTACCTCAGTTTTATCATTGTCATTATTGTTTTTACATTTTTATCCTTTAAAAATAAAACTAAGAAAGCAGTCTGCTTCAAAACAATAATGACAATAATTTAGACTGTTTTGTGTCCACATTACTTCAATTATCATCATTTTCTTTTATATCATGACTTACCCATTTGCGAACTCTAATTTTATCTCCTTGTTAGCTGGTTTATCTTTTTAAGTAGGTTTTTTTCTGAAAAAATGTAGATGTGTGGTAGTTTTCCTTAATATGTATATAACTGAGAATTTATTTCTATTGCCTTAATACACTAATGGCACCTTACCTTGCATATAGAATTCTTCAATCTCAACTTTTCCTTTAAAAATTCTGGATAGATTGCTTTTAATTTCTTCTGCTATGTAACATGGCAAAGAAATAGGAGCCCAGCTTGATTACTGTCAATCTTGAGAAATTTCTCTTCCTTTGTTTCCAGGCCTTCTGCTCTTCCCTCTTTCTCAGGATGTTCCTTCTTACACTCCTTTCTAATACTTCTTCCTCCTCTGATCTTGAATATTGGTGCTCCTAGAGCCTCTTTCTAGGCTCTCTTTCCTTCTTGTGCTAATCCAAGGGTTACAAGCTCAGTCAAGTCTACACTTAAAACATTCAATAAGATAACTTATTTTCTTGGGAAATACAAATTGCCACAAGGAATTAAAGAAATATAAAGCCTTAAAAGACCAATAATTAAGGAACAAATTGAGACGGTTGATATAGAGCTACCTCCAAAAATGGTGCAATGACCTGAATGTTTTATCACTCAAATGTTCATGGAATTGAGGATTTAAATGCTACATAAAATTTGACAGAGAATAGAAAAAGATATAAAAGATCACAGTTGATTTTATAAATGTAG
Organism: Mesoplodon mirus; assembly: GCF_964341445.2. Classification (NCBI taxonomy): domain Eukaryota; kingdom Metazoa; phylum Chordata; class Mammalia; order Artiodactyla; family Ziphiidae; genus Mesoplodon; species Mesoplodon mirus. The sequence continues at coordinate 85,547,060 of NC_138990.1, forward strand.
ATAATCATGATACAAAAACACAAGAAATAAACTAACAAAACTAAATTAATTAACAACACTAGAAAATCAAATCTAGTACTACAGTAAAAGAATAATATGAGGCATTATGGGCATTATTATGGGCATTATTAAAATAATGTAGATATGATTTAATAAGAATTATATTAATATAATTTACTGCATCCTTAGGCAAAAGGAGAAAACACAATGATCATCTAGATAGGCATGAAAAGGCAAGAAAAATCTGCTTTCTCTTAAGATTCAGAAAATCACAAGGGAACACTGTTTCCCCTCATAAAAAATGGTTTAAGAAAAGCCAGATAATCTAGAGAATTATCAGTTTGCCTGAACCCATCAGAGAGCTGAGGTCACAGGCTACCACATGAACTAGATTTCGAAGAGTAAAAAGCCCATTTGAGGAGAAATGGAACACACAAACTATTTCCTTTTGGCAGAGGGCAGAAGAAAGGGGTGGTTGCACAAGTAATAGTGACCCACTGCTAGAGGAATTTGCAAGATGTGATATTGTGAAGATAACTATAGCAACAGCAATACTCAAACCCAGTTCAAATATTGACTAGATTAACTCAGCAACTTCCCCTGACACACACACACACACACACACACAAATGGTCTCACAGAAAAAGAGTCGTGTCCATTTCAGGGCAAAAGTACTATTTATCTCAGTCTCTGCTATTTTACTACACACCATGTCAAACACTCAACAAAAAATTACAAGATACATTTTAAAAAGCTATCAAAAATTAAAAGATAAGGCAGTCAATAGGACCAGACCAAGAGATGACCCAGATGTTGGAATGATCAAATAGGAACCTTAAAATAACTGATTAATTCATTCAAGGATCTAGTGGAAAAAGCATGCTTAAACAGATGAGGAATTTAAGCATAGAGATGAAAACGATTTAAAAAATCAAATAGAAATACTGGGGTGGGGAGGACTTGTTCCCTGTATTTATAGTTTCAATGAAATCCCAATAGAAATCCCAGTAAGCTTTTGGTAGAAATTGGCAAGCTAACCCTAAAATTTACAGGCATACCTTGTTCAATTACACTTTGCTTTATTGTGCTTTGCAGATATTGCATTTTTAACCAATTGCATATTTGTGGCACTGACCTGCACTGAGCAGGTGTATCAGTGCCATTTTTCCAATAGCATTTGCTCACTTAGTGTCTCTGTTGCATTTTGGTAATTCTTGCAATATTTCAAACGTTTCCATTATGACTGTATTTGTTACGGTGATCCGTAATCAGTGATCTTTACTGTCACTATTATAATTGTTTTGGGGTGCCATGAACCACACCTATACAAGACAGTGAACTTAATCGATAAATGTTGTATGTGCTCTTACTGCTGCACCAATTGGCTGTTCCCCCATCTCTCTCACTCTCCTGAGCCTCCCTTATCCTCTGAGACACAACAATATTGAGATTAGGTCAATTGATAACCCTACAATGGTCTCTAAGTGTTCAAGTGAAGGGAAGAATCACATGTCTCTCACTTTAAATCAAAGCTAGAAATGATTAAGCTTAGTGAGGAATGCATGTCAAAAGCTGAGATAGGCCAAAAGCTAGACCTCTTCCACCAAACAGTTAGCCAAGTTGTGAATGCAAAGGAAAAGTTCCTACAGGAAACTAAAAGTGCTCCTCCAGTGAGCACATGAATAATAAGAAAGTGAGACAGATTTATTGCTGATATGAACAAAATTTTAGTGTCTGGATAGAAGATCGAACCAGCTACAACATTCCCTTAGGCCACAGCCTAATCCAAAGAAGGCTCTAACTCTCTTCAATTCTGTGAAGACTGAGAGAAGTGAGGAAGCTGCAGAAGAAAAGTTTGAAACTAGCAGAGGTTGGTTCATGAGGTTTAAAGAAAGAAAACATCACCATAATATAAAAGTGCAAGGGGAAGCAGCAAGTGCTGGTGTAGAAGCTGCAGCAAATTATCCAGAATATCCAGCTAAGATAATTAACGAAGGTGGTACGCTAAACAACAGATTTTCAATGTAGATGAAACATCCTTGTATTGGAAGAAGAGGCCAGGTAGGACTTTCATACCTACAGAGAAGTAAATGCCTAAGTTCAAAGCTTCAAAGGACAGACTGACACTCTTGTTGGGGGTTAATGCAGCTGGTGATTTTAAGTTGAAGCCAATGCTCATTTACCACTTGGAAAATCCCATGGCCCTTAAGAATTTTGCTAATCTACTCTGTCTGTGTTCTAGAAATAGAACAACAAAGCCTGGATGATAGAAAATCTGTTTACAATGTGGTTTACTGGATATTTTAAGCTCACTGTTGAGACCTACTGGTCAGAAAAAAAGATCCCTTTCAAAATATTACTGTTCATTGATAATGTACCTGGCCACCCAAGAGATCTGATTGAGATGTACAATAGATTAATCTTTTTATGCCTGCTAACACTACATCCATTTTGCAGTCCATAGATCAAGGAATAATTTTGACGTTCAAGCCTTATTATTTAAGAAATATATTTCATAAGGCTCTAGCTGCCATAGATAGTGATTCCTTGGATGGATCTGGGCAAAGTAAATTGAAAGCCTTCTGGAAAGGGTTCACCATTCCAGATATCATTAAGAACATCTGTGATTCATGGGACAAGGTAAAAATACCAACATTAACAGGGGTTTGGAAGAAGTTGATTCCAGCATTCACAGGTGATTTTGAGGGGTTCAAGACTTCTGTGGAGGAAGCAACTGTAGATGTGGTAGAAATAGCAAGAGAACTAGAATTAGAAGTGGAGCCTGAAGATGTGACTGAATTGTTATAATCTCATGATAAAACTTTTCATGGATGAGGAGTTGCTTCTTATCAATGAGCAAAGAAAGTGTTTTCTTGAGAGGAAATCTACTCCTGGTGAAGATGCTCTAAAGACTTGAAATGACAGCAAAGGATTTAGAATATTACATAGACTTAGTTGTTTGATAAAGCAATGGTAGGTTTGAGAAGATTGACTCTAATTTTGAAAGAAGTTCTACTGTGGGTAAAATGCTATCAGACAGCAATGCATACTACAAAGAAATTGTTCATGAAAGGAAGAGTCAATTGGTGTGGCAAACTTCTTTATTGTCTTATTTTAAGAAATTGCCACACACACACACTCACACACACACACACAAAGAAATTGCCACAGCCACCCCAGCCTTCAGCAACCACCACCCTGATCAGTCAGCAGCCGTCAACATCGTCAACATTGAGGCAAGACCCACCACCAGCAAAAAGATAATGACTTGCTGAAAGCTCAGATGATGATGAACATTTTTTAGCAGCAAAGTATTTTAAAATCAAGGTATGCACATTGTTTTTTTAGACATAATGCTATTGCATACGACAGTATAGTGTACACATAACTTAGACTACAATATAATGTAAACATAACTTTTACATGCCTCTATATGGAAAAGCAAAAGAACTACAATAGCCAAAATAATTTTGAAAAAGAAAGTTGAAAAACTCATACTATCTGATTTCAAAGCTACAGTAATCGAGATAGTTGTATTGGTGAAACTATAGACACAAAGATCAACAGAACAGAATAGAGTCAAGAAATACACCCTCACAAATATGGTTAACTGATTTTTAACAAAGGATTAAAAACAATTCATTAGAAAAAAGTCTTTTCAACAAATGGTGCTAAAACAATTAGACATCCACATGCAAAATAACTGACTTCAATCCATACCTCACTCCATATAAAAATTAACTCAAAATGTATCATAGACCTAAATGTAAATTCTAAAACTGTAAAACTTCTGGAAAAAAACTTTGGAGGAAATCTTTGTGACTTTGGGTTGAGCAAAGTTTTTAAACTATGACCTAAAAAGCACAATTCATAAAAGAAAAAAATCAATAAGTTAGACTTTATCAAATTTAAAAATTCTGCTCTTCAAAAGGCACAGTTAAGGAAATGAAAAAGCAGGACGCAGATTGTTAGAAAATATTTGCAAAACACATATACAATAAAGAATTTGTATCTAGAATATAAAAGGAATCCTTACAACTTAATAATAGGGAAACAACTAACCCAATTAAAAAATGTACAAATGATTTAAACTCTTAACCAAAGAATATATATGGATAGCAAATAAGCACATGAAAAGAGGCTTAACATTGTTAATGGTTAGGAAAATGTAAATTAAAAGCACAATATGATTCCACTACATTCCTATTAGCATGGCTAAAATTTTAAAAACTGATAATTCCAAGTGCTGCTGAGGAATATGATTAATCAGAAGTCTCAACAATTGCTGGTGGAAATGCAGAATAATACAGCCTCTGTGAAAAACGTTTGGCAGTTTCTTATAAAGTTAAAGATACATTTACTATTATACATGACTCAGAAATTCTACTCCTAGGAATTTACCCAAGAAGAATTCCAATGACTGGAATGTAAATTTTTAGGAGCTTTATTTATAATAGGTTAAATTGGAACCTTCTTACACTATTGGTGGGAATATAAATTGGCGCAGTCACTATGGAAAACAGTATGGAGGTTCCTCAGAAAACTAAAACTAGAGTTGCCATATGATCCAGCAATCCCACTCCTGCATATATATCCAGAGAAAACCATACTTTGAAAAGATGCATGCACCCCAATGTTCATTGCAGCACTATTTACAATAGCCAAGACATGGAAACAACCTAAATGTCCATTGAGAGATGAATGGATAAAGAAGATGTGATATTTACACACACACACACACACACACACACACACAAACACAATGGAATATTACTCAGCCATCAAAAAGAATGAAATATTTTCATTTGCAGCAACATGGATGAACCTAGAGATTATCATATTAAGCAAAGTAAGTCAGAAAGAGAAAGACAAATACCATATGATATCACTTATATGTGGAATCTAAAATACAATACAAATCAACATAGCTACAAAATAAAAACAGACTCACAGATAGAGAGAACAGACTTGTGGTTGCCAAGGGGTGGGGGGTAGGGGAGGAAAGGAATTGGAGTTTGGGATTAGCAGAGGCATACTATTATATATAGGATGGATAAACAGCAAGGTCCTACTGTATAGCACAGGAAACTGTATTCAATATCCTGTGATAAACCATAATGGAAAAGAATATGAAAAAGAATACATATATATATATATATATGTATGAGTCACCTTTGCTGTACAGGAGGAATTAACACAACATTGTAAATCAACTATACTTCCATAAAATCTAAAAAATAATAATAGTAAGCCCAAATTGGAAATAATCCAAAAGTTTATCAATTAATAAATGGATAAGTAAATTATGCTATACCCATATAATGGAATACTACATGGCAATAGAAAGAAATGCAGTATTGATATATGCAACAACATGAATGAATCTTAAAAGCATTATGCAAAGTGAAAGAAGTCAGACACAAAACAATGCGTACAATAAGATTCTATTTATTTGACATTCTAGAAAAGGCAAAACTATAGGGATTAGAAATCTCCAATATCTCCTCCAAGTTCATAAGCATAAATATTCTCCAAGTTAATTTTCTTCATGCAAATTAACTTATGTAAAAATAAACTTGTGTGAGAACAAATCAGACTCAAGCTTGTGCTCTCTTAGAATGCAGAAGGATGTTCATCACAGTGTTATTTATAACAGATGTTTAAAGGAAAAGTTGGTCAAATAACATATGACAAGAATACAGCCATTCAATCATGTCATAGAGAATATTAATGACATATGGAGATGTTGATGTCATACATATAAGAGGAAAAGACAGGATACAAAATAGAAACACTAATAGCTAACAACTATTGAGTGGCTACTATGCACTGGGACTCCTCTAAATGCTTTATGTATGCTATCCCACTCAATCCTGGCAACTACCATATTATAATTCTTGTCGTTGTTGTTGTTATCAATTTGAGATGTGGGACCTGAAGTTTAGGAAAAGTGATATAACATGCAGCAAATGGTGGAGTTTGGATTTAAACCCAGGTAGTCTAGTCTAGACCCTAATTCTAACCAGTACACTTTACTGTCTCCATCCTACATGACTCTGAATCTGTATTTTTTTAAAAAAACATACAATATGGACCTGGAAGCAGCTGTACCAAAATGTTAACAAAGTCACCTCTGGGTGGGGTTACAGGTAGTTTTTATTTCATTTTGCTTTTCTGTACTTTTAAGGTTTACACCAAAAAAGTGATGTTTATAAAAAAGTAAAAGAATACATGTGACTTAAATAGATGAAGACACAGTCTTGCCTGAGAAGTTGCCTCCTCATGAGACATCACATTGTAAGAGGGGGTCTAGTCCCTGTGAGTCCCAGGGGGCTACCCTGATGAGGGCCTTGCACACTCCCTGGCTCTGCCCTCCCGCCCGGGTCGCCCACCTCAGAAGTCTAGGATGACTATGCAGCAAAGCATAGTCTCCAGAGAAAAGCCTTCCAGCTGCTTCTGCCAGGCATCCTGGATGGCCGCCGGAGGGAGGCTGGGAGCATCCAGCTCTCCCTGAGTCTGACGCTGGCAGGGCTGGCCCTGGATCTTCCGCTGAGCACGGGCAGCAAAGTTCCAGGCCTCCCACTCCTGGGGGTGGGGTAGGGGAGACGGTGGAAGCCAGGGAGCCCTGGGGCAGTGGTGGCAAATGTTAACTGAAAAAGAAAAGACCTGTCTGATTAAGCCACGTCTTTCTTCCCCCGACCCCCCACCCCCCGCCCTTCCCTCCCTGAGCTGTATTCAAACCTCATTTCATTTGGAGGGAAATCCAACCCATGTGTTTCTGATTCATTTACACTTAACTCATCAAAATCCTGTTTTGAAAGAGACCACTGGATGGTCTACAAATTCTGAGCAGAGCTCCCGCCACTGCGGGCTGGTTATGGGCTCACCAAACACCGCTTCTAATCTACCAGGCCTGTGCGCAGGCTCTGCACCACCACGACGAGGGCTGTCTGAATGGCGCTCCCTAGCCTGGCCCCCTTGGAGCCCTTCCCCACCGCCTTCCATTTCTTTGGGAGCTCTCAGGCTGCCTGCAAGGGTCTGGGAAACTCACATGGCCTGGGGGGGGGGGCACCAAATATGTCGTCCTTTCTGGGGTAAGGCTGGGTTTGAGATGAGCCTGTAGAGGAGAACCCAAAGGAAGGACACAAATAGTGAGAGTCCAGGTGCAGAAAGCACATTTTGGGGCAAAGGGCCCTGCGTGGGGCGTCCATCACAGTGGGCACTGCGCCCATCTCAGAGTAAGTGATGAGGAAGAAGCAATGTGCCTTGTTGCCCCAGCCTGCCTCTCCCATTATTTCTCAGCCTCATACCTGCATGTATTGGATTTGAACAAAGAAACCGAATTCCATCAAGAGGAGAGCACCTACTTACCACCTTCAGGTCCAGCAGGTTCCTTTTGGGTCAATGTGGGTGGTACTCAGTGTCAATTACTCGTACAAAGGCAAGTTCTCCCAAGCAGACACTTGGGAGTCACTCAGCCAAAAATGGTTGTCTCAAACGCAACGCATGCCAGAGCTAGGAGAGACCTCAGAGAACTTTGTGGTCCAACCCCCATGTTTACAGATCCCCTCCAGAAGGATTCGCAGTAAGCCAAGCTCCTCTGGCTTGCTGCTTTGGGAGAGCATGGGATGTGGTCAGGAGACACAAGGAAGCCTGGGCCCCCTCCAAGCAAGACCCACGATGAAACACATGGGAATGAGAACAGAACCGAGAGAGTGGGGACCGGATCCTTTTGTGTCACCCTCACGATGGGCTGTAACTGTTACGATCACCTCCTTCTCTGTGTGCACGTTGCTCCCTTTCCCCTTTGGCAACCGGCAGGGAAAAGTCTTCAGAACCTGCCACGAGGGTATATGCAATTGGGAACCAGGAAGCACGTGGTGCCCTGTGGGGACCTGAGAGGAGACACCAGGGGCTGAATGAGACAAGAGGGTAGAAGATGAATAGTGACAGTAATAGCCCTTTATGGTGGCGGGGGGGGTCCTTTCATCATGAAGCTCAGAGAGTTTCAGTCATTTACCCCATGTCACCAGCTACTAGGTGTCGACACCATGGTCAAAATCCACATCTGCCTGGCTCTAAAATCCATGCAACCAAAGAAATAGAGGGTGGGCAGACTGAGGGGAAAAGCTGGAGATACCTCTATGCTCCCCAGTGTGCAGGGCTGATCATCAAGGAAGCTCCCAGAAGGAGGTGCTCTTACGCAGCATCTGCAAGAAGAGGAGCAGGACTTACTGTGGAGGGGAGGAGGATGGTCCACAGGGAGGAGGATGGTCCACGGGGAGGAGGATGGTCCACGGGGAGGAATCCAGGGCGCTGCCAGCGGGGCGCTCAGCTGCTCTGGGCCCCGATGGTACATGGTGGTTGCACCAGAAGCCTACCAGCAGGTGGCAGTATTTCAGAACAAGAAGGTGACAAGTGAGGACAATGATAGAAAGAGGAATTACTGAGCTCTTACTATGTGCCAGGCATTGTCATAAATGTTTTATACAGAGCATCTCACTGAAACTTCACAACAATTCAATGAGGTAAGTACTATCATTAATCTCATTTTACATATGAGAAGTGTTTAGTAACTTGTTCAAAACCACAGAGCCAGGAAGTACTGGAACCAAGATTCTTACCTAGGCAGCCTAACTCCAGATCCAGACTTAAACTCTGTACAGATGTAATATCGTGCCTCAATCCACAGCTTATCCTGAATTTCCATCATGCATTAAGTATTGTGTTGGGGGCTAGAGACCCAAAAGTGGTCTAGACGGTATCCCACTCTGGGAGCTCTCTTATGCCCTGGGATGATGCAGGTGGGCAGCAGCTAAGGGGCCGGGCACTGACCGAGTCCTCAGACCTGGCTCAGGCCCAGTTCCTCTGCTCAGTGGGGGGTGGCCTTGGTACATTGACAGATGTCTCAGGCCTTCGGTTTTTTTTATCTGTCTATAATTAGGTGTAATACAGACCTCATAGGGTCAAATGGGAGAAGAATCAGGCATAATGTAGCCTGTGCGCTTTACTGAAACAATCGCAAATGTCAAACATGAAAGGCAAAGGGAGTCCAGAGTAGGGGCCATGAGATGAGTTTCCCAGGTGGAGCAGTTGACCTACAGGAGGATGAGGTTCCCAGCGGGTGGGAAAAGAACTCAGGGAGCGCCCCTCTGTTCCATGATGCCAGGGTTGGGAAATATGATCTTCAGAGGGTCTCCCAGTGAGCCAGACTCTAACAAGGAAGTGGTGAACTGAGAGTGCTCCGGTCAGCAGGCCACTGTTCAACGAGCATCTTGTGGGCCACCTGAGGGTCAAACACCAGTCTTGTGTTGGCTCAGCCTGGGCCCTTCTTCTGCACCACAGATGCGTCCCGCAACGTCGCACAGCACTGTCTTGCCCTCACCTGGATCAGGCCCACTCAAGCCCCACCCAGGCCCACCTCCCAGCTCTGCCCTGCACATCTGTTAGCAACCTGGACCTGTCAGAAGTTCCTTACATACTCTGCATAATCCACTCTACCTGTGACCCCACCATCATACCCCCAGGGGGAGATGGATACCCCATCAGGCCAGGAGAGGCTAAGACAGTCTCCACTCCCTGGGGTAGTTGAGGCATTCAGAGCAGGCCCACCCCGGGGCATTGTAGGAGATGAGGGACAGCGGGCAGCGATGAAGAGTCGAGCCCCATATGCCTGCGAGCACGGTGCCACCTGAGGCTACTTCAGCTGGAAGAAGTGGAGAGGTGCTCAGGCAGCAGGGCCCGCCTCTCCTTCTCTCTGCTTCCATTTCTGACGTTCGAATCTTCAGAAGCGGACATCCTCTGTCCGCTCCAACAACACCATGCCCCGTGCTTCTAGGCTTCCTTCTCAAGCTGTGGCAGTAACAAAGACTAGGGCTCTTCAGGGTGTGGGGGGGTGTTGGGAGAGCACGTCTGGCTCTGGCGTTATCTGCACAGAGGCACATTCCTTCCCTCGCCCGCCCCCACCCAGAAACATCATCATTCATTCCATCACACACACAGCTGGGGCTGGGGGAGGCCATGACAGGTGGGCCATTCGGGAAGCAGGGATGGGGCGCCGTGGTCTTCTCCCCACCTCCCCCAAACAAGACAGATATGTCCCCTCTGAACATGCTAGGGGAGATTATTTTAACAAGCACTTTTGTACCAGGAAATCAGTGTGTTTAACCTAACAAGCAAAGAACAGCCCAGTGGGGCCCATAAATCTCGTTCCCACCTATTAATTTTACGGCCTACATAAAGCAGTGTTGAAGTCCAAAGTATATGTGACCTAAAAAGGCATTGCTCATTCTGACACATATATGACGTGGCCAGGACTCGAACTCTGACCCTGACCCTCACTCCAGGAAGCCAGCTCCCAAGCCTCACAGGGTGCAGGGGCTCACGCTGCAGAAACCTGCTCAGCCTCCTCTGGAAGATCAGGACAGCTGGAGGAAACGCTGGGGAGGGGGTGGAGAACGCTGGGGTCAGTGGGGATCCCCAGCTCAGAGACCCCAGCCAACCCCAAGGCTGATGTGTGGCATCTCGCAGGTTAGTCACTGCCCGGAGGCACCCATGCAGACAGAATTGAGGGCTGGAATCCACCCGCATTCTGCCCACCACACGTGTCCCCTGGGGCAGGGCTACATCTGCCCAGAGTGGGGCATTTTTATTTTTTTTAACATCTTTATTGGAGTATAATTGCTTTACAATGGTGTGTTAGTTTCTGCTTTATAACAAAGTGAATCAGTTATACATACACATATATCCCCATATCTCTTCCCTCTTGTGTCTCCCTCCCACCCTCCCTATCCCACCCCTCTAGGTGGTCACAAAGCACCGAGCTGATCTCCCTGTGCTATGCGGCTGCTTCCCACTAGCTATCTATTTTACGTTTGGTAGTGTATATATGTCCATGCCACTTTCTCACTTTGCCCCAGCTTACTCTTCCCCCTCCCCATGTCCTCAAGTCCATGCTCTAGTAGGTCTGTGTCTTTATTCAGAGTGGGGCATTTTAAAAACCCACACAAAGGTGCTATATGATTGGCAGTCATGCTCACAGACCCCTTGGATAAATCTAGATCTCTACCTTGACTGCTTCAAACATTGACCCCCAAATCCAATGACTCCCTGTACTCCCAAATTTCACAGGCTTCCCACCAGCAAAATTCATGACAATTGTCAACTCCTGACTTAAGTAACTTGCTGATCCCCCAGATACTGAGCGTGCTTTGATTGTCCACTCAGCATATAATGCTCAAAACTGGTCAACCCACAGCAACTGCGTATCTATTCCCACAAAGTCATCAGGACACAGACCACCCCAATGTAACTGATCATTAAGCTGAGCTACCTCAGTCCACCACTGACCCTATAATAGAAGAAACAGAAGAGGAATCTCACCAGCACGCTTACTGTACCCCAGCACATGCCGACCCCCACCCCCAAACTCAAGGGCACCGCTCTGCTCAGTACTTTCCAGCCCCCACCCAAATTCCCACCTCACCCTCCTCTGCGCTGTCTGTGCCCAGGAGGCTGGCCTCTAGGGACTGCATCGTGCCCCCTTTGCCCTCTGGTTTCCAGCCAGTTTCCCAGATTAGAGCCCCTATTGGTGAGGTGAGAGAGGGGCCCCCAATGTCAGGAGCATGCACTCCCTCTCATGGTTTTGCTTTATCTTGAAAAGCCATGTGGAATTCATGCTCTATAATATATCTTCGTTAGCTTTATTATAAAAATTTTTCTCTTAGGTTGGGTTCCCCAGAAGCAAACCCAAGACAAGGATATGAGGGCAAGTTGTTTACTTGGGCCGTGATCCCAGGAAGCACCATAGGCGAGTGGGCACGTAAGCCATGAGCCAGGGCAGGGAAGGGAGCCCATACAGGGGGGATTAATGAGCAAGGGACTCTTTAGGAAAGGGGCTCAGTCCTGCTGAGGACCCAAAGCCGGGGTATTTCTGCACCATTTCCTGCCCATCATGAGTGTTGGGCTGTCACTGAGGACACCTGCATAGTGAGGAAGAAACCTGCTCGCACAGCCAGACCATGTGCCCAGGCAGAGTTGCAGGTGCAAAAAGCAATCAGTATATAAGGAATGGTGAGTACCAAGGGGGTATGGGCAGGGCAACAGTAGAATTAATTACAGTAAATAAATTTATTTATTTCTGCATGCTCTAAGAAGCCCAGTTTCAGAGGTCCACACCCAGAACTCTCCACCCCAGACAAGGCACTGACTCTCCAGATACACTCTTCCCACCAGCTCCTATGACTCTTTCTCACCCTCATCATCACATACTGACCAGCTGACCTCTAAACACCACTGCATGTGGAACCCACCGCCCAAGTCACCAGCTGATGCCAACGCAGCCTTGGGACCTCTGCTTACGGGGTTCCCTTCCTCTGGGAGTCTTCCCCGGAGACCATTCATCCATCCCCATCCCCAATTTCCCCCACAGCCTGACTTCTCCAACTGAACCTCAAAATGCCCAACTGGTTCCCAACCCCCACTGACCACCCAAACCTGCCTGCACCTTGATCCTCTAATCTGATAACACAACTTGCAAAGACCCACACACTGCAAGGCCAACTATGTCTTGAATCCTCAACCACGACTGACCCCAAACTATGCTGAGCCCCTAATGCCAACCACACATGGATGCCTTGGTTCCATCCCTTCCCTACACACTGACCCACAGACACAACCACGCTGGAATATGTAGCCCAGCCACACATTTATCTCTGAACTCAGTGCCACACATGGTGCTCCAATCCCTAATACACACCAGCTCCCCAGTCCCAAACAGCACATGCACTAAGCCTCTCAACGCAACAAGACACAGAGCCAGCTTTCCAACCACAAGCTGACCCCCAGTCCCAATCACTGCCTGTCACTCCCATCTCAAGCCCCACATGGATGCCCACCATCCAGTTAGAACCACCAGCATAGACACCCCAAGTGAACACTCATTGACCTCATGATCTTCAACCAATGACCTCAATTCCAGCCATGAACCTCAACCAAAGACCTCAGTCCCAGCTACCCCAAAGCCAGGCACTCTGACCCCCAAACAAGGCCTTATCCTTAACCACAGAACTTCACCTCACTCTCAGCCCCGACAAAGAGCGACTTTGACTTAACCTCAAAGTGGCCACGTCCCAAGCATACACTGACTCTCACACTCCTTGCATGCTCTTACCACCAGCCCAAGCCGGCAAAGACATGCTGACTCCAGAGCCAAACACTACACTAACCCCCAACCTGACTGGGAGCTGAACACCCCGTGCCAAACCTCACTGCCCTCCACAGAGAGAGAGGGCACTCTGATAGCAGCCCCAAGCCTACCCACCGTTCACTATTCACTGGTTATCCCAACCGCACTGAACCCCCAGACTCACGGGCCCTTCAAATCCTGTATACACACCAACCCACCACAGAACACTGCCAGCCCAGCCTCCCTCTGTGCCCTTCAAGCTCACACCTGAAGGGACCTGAAATTCCATCTTCACAGAGACCAGCCAAGTTCAACTGTACCCTATTCTCTAATACAACCTGGCCCCGTGGAGCTTGTGACCCTACATAAGCAGCACACACAGAGATGGTACTCAGAGAGGGAGTACCATCTCCAGGCTCCTGTGGGCAGCAGCACCTAGACCTGGGACCTTGATGTTCTCCTTATGGCCTAGCTCCATGACCCAGGGAAGGTACCAGCAGTTCTTACCCAGGAACACTGAGACCAGCAGCTACATTCCTCCTATTTATTATTTGTATGTTTAACTTGACTAAGTCTCAAATTCCACTCCAACTTTGAGCATACTGACCTCTTCCATGAGCTATAATTCCCTTATGCCAAGTTCAGGTCTCCAGGGAACTATCTCAGCACTACACCAAGTTGGGTCACGGCAGTCTGTGCAGCCTGCTGGGCGAGGGGTCAGGAGCCTGGGTGACTGTCCTGCTCACTTGCCCACAAGCTGTGTGATCTCAGCTGCTCACTTCACCTCCCTGGGACTCATTTGATGCTATACGTCAGGGGTCAGCAACCTACTACAGTTAGATCAGATCCAGCCATGTCCTCTCAATTACCTGTTGGCTATGGCTGCCTTCACCCAATGATGACAGACTTGAGTAGTTGCAGCAGAAACAATATGGGGTCCAAAGCCAAAAATGTTTACTCTCCAGCCCTTACAGAAAAAGTTTGCCACCTCTGCTGCACATCCCCTACCTTCCTCCCAGAGGGTTTAATCACACTAGAAGATTCTGTGTGTGAAGGCTTGGATACAGCATACCTCCCCTCCTTCTCTGGGCTTCTCCAAAAAGGTGCCCCTTAATGATGTGTGGATTGTTCATTCTGATGGTAATAAAACCTGTGATTGCCTGCCCCCAACCTGTGGAGGAGGGGCTGAAGAAAGATCACAGGATCCGAGAAAAGGCCTTAGGGCTTGGGTAGCAATATTGGGATGCCCCAGTCTCTGTTTAGGGTAGAGGCTCTTCCAACATTATTGCTTTTGTTTATTGAAACCCAACCCCCACGGCACTCAACACCCTTGGCAGTGGGCCCAGACCTGCCCAGGCCCCAGCCTGCCAGTCCTGGCCAGGAGGACTGGGGGTGGAGGGCACACTGGCCAGGCCCCATTCCAGGAGCCCTGCTTGCTTACAGCCTGAGGCACTAAGCCCCTTCCTTTAATGTCTTGCTTACAAGACAGCATTTGGAGACAATTTCTCATCAAACCTTCTTGTAAACATCCTCCTGGATGAAGCAAGCCTGAAGGAGCCCTTATTAGAAACACCTGCACCAGACAGCAGGCCTGGTGAATGACAGCTTGCAGAGCCACCACTGGCCCCCCTGCCCATCCAGGGGCTGGGGAAGAGGGTGGGTCGGGAGATGGGGGTGAGGGTTTGGGTGGCGATGGTGTCTTACGTCCCTCTCCCCTCCTCCCTAAGCCCCCACTGGGCCAGCATTGCCGAGGCAGCGCCCTTCCCATTGCCACGTGGGACTCGAAGGTCAGTGAACAGGAATCTCTCACTGGCTGGTTCTTGCAGTGCCCCAAACTCCGCCCCCCATAAGTCACCCCCCTGAGTTAGTCATTGTCTTCTTTAGGGTCTCTAAATAAGATGGCAGCCACACTTCTTTGCCATCCGTATATCTGAGGAGTGTCAACATAGTGAGTTTCTTAGCACTTTAAGTCAATGAGAATATTCAAGACTTGCAGCACTAAGCTGGAGGGGAGATTCCTGGGGCAAGGCAGATAGGAGGCTCCGTACATGCAATTCCCAGGCCAGAAGTAACCTTGACATGCCAGCAAAGATACAGAAAAAGCCAAGTCAGACTCCAAAGGCCACATGGTCTACTATAAGACAATTTCAAGCTATCTTTCCTGCTCCAACCAAACATTTTGGCTAGTGCTGCTCTGAATCCCCATTTTGCTAAGAGAAAGCAGCAGAAGAAGGGGGAAGAGGGGAACGAAGGGAGTCTATATAAATTGGACCCTGAAATCAATTCTTGTGCCATGAGCATTCTGCCACTGGTCTTTGATGGAAGCTTCTAGCACTCTCTGCGCCCCTCCCACCCCACCTCACCTGGGACTCCTGGCCAAGCACACCCAAACCTCTTCCAGCAATCCTTTTGGCAGAATCTCTCTGCCATTGTTTGCTGGCCCATCCTGGGACAAGCCGAGGTCATCCTAGGCCCTCCTTGGGACCTGGAAAGTGACCTTCTTCTGCTTCTGGGCTGGACACCCTGTGGCAGCAACCTTCTTAAGGTGGACTGAATGGCTCTAGAGGGAGTAGAGGCATGAACATCTCTCAAGGCCCAACGAGACAGCCCACGCGGCCGGCCACCGCTCACCACGAAGTCCCAGCAGGCCGCAGAGCTGCTCTGGGCCTGAGGTGGGGGAGACCCGAGAAGGGTGGCTGGAAGAAAACCTGTCTTTAATGAGTTGGGCAGAAAGAGGAAGCATGAGGCTTCATGAAATAAATTACTGAAATCTCAATTCCGATAAATCCAGTTTCTTAAAAAAAAAAAAAAACACAATAGCAACTGGTAGGAAAAGAAAATGTAATTTATGCCCATTGAAAGGAGGCCAGGTTTAAATTGATGAAGTCTCCTGTTTATGTAGTAAATCCATTCCCATTCATGTCACCAATATATTTATCCACACATCCTGGTCCAAGTCAAATCTTCATTATTTTATTATTCAACAGGGGGCAGAGGGGAGGGCAGGGGAACAGAGTTCTGTGTCGAATTAATAAAGTCTCACTCTCTCCCCCAGACCCCTCCTTGCACAGGGACAATTTATTCCTAAGAAGGAGGCAGAAGAACTGGATGCAATTTATGTGCTTTGAAAGAGACCCAAACGTAATTAGGCAAAGTCTCAAGTTCACCGAGAAATAAATCCCAGAGAAAGTAGCCGGGGGTAAAATTTACGTTCCCTGAAAGTCTGAAAGCCTCTCTCCCACCGGCCCCCACCCCTCCCCCAGGCCACCACGCTGGGTTCCCAGAGCCGTCCAGGCCCAGGGATTCTCTCCAGCACCCCGACTTCCCAGGGGCCCCGATGTGTCCACATGGCACTCCCCTCAGCCTGCAGGTCCCCAGGGGTGCTCACCCTGCCTTTCCATACCTCCCCTTGACACACACACACCCCTCAGGCCACGGTCCATTTTCTCCGCAGGGCTAGTCATAGCTGCTGATAAGCCTATGGGACTTCTCAGCCTGTAGCGGCATCTGCCCCAGAGAAATGAAGAATTCCTGGGAGTGCCCTGCCTTTGCACCAAGTCAGAGGGTTTGTGGGGGAGCAAGGCAGTTTCCCCGAGATAGACCACCACAGGCAACCTCTCTGAGGGTCCAGGAGGTCTCGTTACACGCCTGAGGTCCCAGTTTTGCTCATTTGGCAGTGAGGGTGCCGAAGAGGCTTTTTCCTAAGTTGGACATGTGGTGTTTGGGTCAGGGTGGTTCAGGATTTTTAAAACAATTAATTTGGAGACTCCAGAGTGGCTGGGCTAGGAGACAGTGATCTGGGGAGGGGGCTGTGCTGCTGAGGGGCTGCTGTCCTGGGGCGGGCAGAGCAGAGCTTTCCACGCCATGGGGAGGCACAGGGGCTGCTGGAGCGCGGTGCAGGCGGTGCGCATCCAGATGAGGTCACAGCTGGGGCACTTCCACCCCCTCCTCCACCCACCAGACAAGTCTCTACAGATGGAGCTTTGCGTGGCCGTGGAGTGAAGATGCCCCCAGGACTGAGTCTGCCTGGGTGAGAGGCTTCTGGATACACACAGCCAACAAGGGAAGGCTCCCGTCACTCTTGACAGACCTTAACCTAGGTCCAGCCATATGGCTTCAGATCCTCCTGGCAAGGAGCTCGGCTTGTGGCCCGTCCCCAGCCCTGCCCTCATTCTCCCTCCTGTTCCTGGCAGTCCAAGGCAGAAGCACTCCAGGAGGGGCCTGGAAGGAGATGATGAGGTCTGAGCAGAGCCTAGGCCCTGGCCGCAGAGACAAGAGACAGAATTAACAAGTCACGTGTAGAGAAACCCAACAGGGCCCCGTGCAGGGCCAAGGAGTGAAAGGGCAAGGAGTGGGGTGGTGCTCCAGTTTCTGGCATGCACGCCTACATAGCCGGTGATGCTGTTGGCTGTGATGGGGAGTGTTGGGGGAAGAGAAGCAGGTGGGTGCAAAACGTGATGGGTTTAGTAAGGAAGAGCAGGTTTGGGGGAAAGTGGGGATAAGATGGGTTTAGTTTGGGGCAAGTGAGCTGGCCGAGATTTTGCCGCATTCCCACGGAGGTGTCCAGTAGGGACACCATCAGGAAGGGGCACCAGGGGTCACCGGCACAGAGATGGTTACTGGTGCCAGGCAACAGCCCAGCCATACCTGTCCAGGGAGAGTGAGAAGAGTGAGGAGAGAGGGGCCCCGGCCACGGGGAGAGGACGAAGGGCCTGCAAAAGACTGGAGAAGGCACGGCCAGGGGCAGGGGGGACAGTGAAGGTGGTGTCAAGAAGGCGGACACGACCAACAGCCTCCTAGGCTGAGAGAGAACACCACACTGACAACTGCGACGCCCCCGTCTCTGGCTGCAGAGGACGTGGATGGCCTTTGTGGAACGAGGGGACAGAGCAGAGACCAGACCTCAGCGGCAGGTGGAGCGGGCCAGTCCTATGTGTCACTCTGAGGATGGGATTAATGTCACAGGCTGAACAATAACTGACATGGGATCACAAAACTTAGTGCTGGGACATGGTCTCAGAGAAGTCACCAGAGGGCTGGTTCTCAGAACAGAAGCCCTCTGCAGCCTTGGACAGCGTGCTAGACGCTTTTCCTCTGAGACGGGAGGGAAGGTGCTTCTGGATGTGAGATGATTGGCTGTGCCCAGCTGGGGGAAGGGTGGGGAGTGGGTGGGGTTAGAATGTGGGAGGAGCTCCGTGTGGAGCCCCAGGCCCTTCTCTCCAAGCTGATGCTCTTTGTAAGAACCCTGGATTTTTGGCTTTTACCGGCCAACGGCTGACAAGGTGACCTGCTGGAGGCTGGCTGCCTTGCCCCTGGAGAATATCAGGCACCTGATTGAGCCCTACAGGACCAGTTTCACCATCTGTGTTCCTTTGTTGCAACTCAGGGGAGGCTCCTCTGGCGCGGGGTCCCAGCTTCCCCATCCAGCCCACTACTGATTGCCATGCTAATTGGAAGTGACCTGGATGCCAGGAATACTGGCAAATAGGCCCGGGCTGGGCCCCATCTGCAGGCAAGCTGTCTTCGAAGGCTGCCTCTCCATGGGCCACACCTCTGGGAAAGTCATCGTGACTGAAGGGGGCCATCTGATCCAACTGACACATTATTGCTCAACACAGCCCATCACACACGTTGATGGGAAATGGGCTCGCAGTTCAGCCAAAGGGCTGGTGTCTTTGATGATGCAACTGCCATATCTGTGACGTGGGCGTTCTAGAGGGTTCCAAAAGGGAGCCTGTCTACCCGCAAACTCCCTCTGCACATAGGTGGCCTCAGATAAACTCTGGGGAACCTGGACAGGTTCAGTCAGGCAGTTGTGAAGACATTGGGAGGGTTGGGGCCACCCTGAGGCCTGAGGGGTGGACGCATAGTCACTGCCACGTCTCTTGGTGGTGCTTTCCCTGTGGCCACACAGCACCAATGGGGCTGCTTGATGTCTGTCTGACTTCCCTGATCTGGACAGCAGAGACTCTGGCTATAAAATTCTTGTTTTACGAGGTTCTCTGGGAAGCCAGAAGTCCCCTGGCAAGCCTACAAGGGCAGCCCCGGAGGAGCAAGGTGGAGGAGGTCAGAATGCACTGCATCTCAGTCACTTGATGAGCAACACATTTCTCAAAAGCCTCGACATCCAGCCAGTTGTCACAGGTCTTGGAAGAGGTGCTTGGCTGCATCATGAAAGGTTGACAATGAATAGAGACCCCAGGACCCTGCTGCCGTTGATCCAGGCAGAGTGAGAGGAATGGGGTGTCAGGGGACAAGTCAGTGCAGGCCCAGGTCTCCTCCTCCATTCTGCATCAGGCCACAGAAAGCCCCTTTAGTGGACCTGCTATCTCCCGGGAGCGGCACCTGAGATGGGGATTCATGTACAAGTGATTCATCAAGAAAATGTTCCCAGGAGAAACCAACAAAGGAAGTGGGGGAAGCAGGACAGAGATGGGGAGATGCTCAGTAACAGTGTGATTTCAGGTGAAGTCCCAGGCTCTACCTGATCCTGCAAGGAACTCTGGGGCATAAATTACATCACAGAGTTTCTCTCCACAGAGATAAGGAAACTGGGCTGCCATATTCCTCCAGCAATTAGGCAGTAGCTTCCGTCTGCCCCAGGGAGATAGAAACTCATCATTTCTGGATCTCCAGGAGTCTAAGTGAAGTGGCTCTAGTGACCCAACAGTAGCCTTCAAAGGTGCAAACTCTTAGGAGTGAAGCTCACAAGAGCTGGGGGATGGGAACAAAGGATCGAAAAAGGCATCTGGGTGGAGCCCCAAATCATCCTTTTCACCTGGCGATGGCATTGATTAAAGATTGCCTCCTAGAGCTGAGGAATGCAACGGAAGGGTCTCTTTGCTCCCAGAGCTCTTAAACTTTTGCCCTAAGCTGTGGGTCCACATTCCTGCAAACTGTCTATTCCGTTTCCTGGGTAGGTAACAAAGGCTGAACCCAAAGCAGGGTCTTGGGTCGCCACGGAAGGGGCAGCTCCTCTGCTCTGAGTATCAGACCTATCAGCCAGCTGCTTTCAAGCTTAGCAAGAGTGGAAGATCCTCTTCTGTAAGCTTCAAATCTGGGATGACAATGATCCCCTCATTGATGCCCGTCACACTATTCTACCCAACACAGGCAATAGCTGAAAACCATGCATCCTCTTCCCAGTTTGGGTCCCACAGTTCTGGCCTTTAACTCCTAGACAGGAATCACTTTGGGGCCAATTGTGTGGTTTTAGTAAGGCTCAGGTATGTCCCGAGAACCTCTGTGACCACCCTACTACGCTGGGAGTCCCAGGAGTAACCATCTGACAGAGAGAGTCCCTTTGCGAAATGGGAGAAAGGAGGACTGATTTCGAGGCCCCTCCTTGCTCGGAACCAAACATTTGGGTCAGGTGTGCATGATCACCAGAAAGGCTGGGCTAAGGGACAAGGCAAGTACTCACTCCTTCAGGGGCTCCCAGCTTTGCTCATGAACCACAAAACTGGGCACTTGGACCATGACCTGGACCTTTCAGAACAAATGTCAATGAACTCCCACAGAGAAGCAATGTAAGATAGAACTGCGTACGGTCACTGTCCATTTTCCTTTAGGCCACAAGGAAGCTCCTATCAAAAGTTTATGATCAAGAACCAGCCATAGTTGCAGTTATGTGATTTCTTGATATCATTTTCCCTTATTTACCTATACCCCCTCTACACACCTCTGGATTTGGGGCCTATCTATCTAGATACTGTTCCCAGTGAGGACTCCTTCATTTTCATGAAAAGACAGCCATTTTCTTGCTTATGTCATCAACAAAGCTCATAGTCATGCCTTAAATCAATAGTAGAGGATATTTTCACTCTGGTTGCTTGCCTGATATTGTAACCTGAACTCTCTGTTACTCAGCTCTATTCAAAAGCTTGCTTTGGAGAAATAGTCATCATGGGGGCAGGGAGGGAGGGTTCCTGGTGATATTAAGTATCTTATTCTTGAATGAAGCCAGGCTATCCTAAGCCACAGGAGAGCTCATACTTGGACCACATGGCTTTGAACTCTCCTATAACTGCTGTTATTGAATTGTCTTTTGGGCCTCAGCTTGAATTTCATTCCTATAATCAATATTAAGTTTCATATTACTATATATGCGCTTTGAAACTTAGTAAGTCGTATGCAATTTACTATTTATTATGGGGAGGTTGCACAAGATCTTGTTTATTAAAGTACACGTTGCTCCCAGGAGCAATTCAGAGGAGAAAATTTTCTCCAACTTCATGGCCAAAACCCCAGATCCTTTTATTATTATATGGGCTTGAGAATCTTGTCATTAATCATCGGCTCCTCTTTGCGTTGGCTGGTAGGAAGCTCAGAGGCAAATTAGCATCCCTTCTGTGTCAGTTGTGCATGTGTGAGAGTTTCTATAGAGGTGCTCATCTTCAACTTCCCTAGATATTGTCAGATTATTATCTAAGGAGGTTGGAGTTATTAACATGCCCATCAAGAGACCCAGAGTTGCTGTTTCTCCCTCTCTTCACCAACACTGGGGATCATCACAATGTTTAGTTTTTGCCAAGATGAGGAATTTTGTATTTCCTCAAAGGAGGAGTGATTATGTCATTCTTTCTTTAAACTGCATTTCCCTAATTACTCAGGAGCATCTTTTCATATATGCATTGGCCTTGGAGTTAACTCACTTGGAAGCTACCTGCTCAGAGCCTTTGTCTCTAGACCTCTAGACCTTGTCAACTTCCTTTTACCCTCGACTTCATCTTACCTCCCTAATATGTTTTGCCCCCATCTTGATTTCCTTAGCTATTTATACTTATATTCTTGATATAAATACCTGTGTAAGCTGCATAAGTACTCTTGGGGTTGTAGTAATCAGGGGAGGGTAACCAAAGTTGAAATGGCTTAACATAAATGAGAGTTTGTTTCTCTCTACTGTAGCAATCCAATGCAAGTATTGCTGATTGAGTGACTCTCCTCCTATTGTGATTCAGGAACCTGGAATCTGTCAACTCCATAGTTCCAGAGCTCTCTGCTGGACTCTCCATATCCAGCCAGGATGGAATATTGTAGGGGAGGTTCTCAGGGCCAGGCCTGGAGTACGTCTATCACTTCTGCTCTTATCCCATTGGCCAGAATTTAGTCCCTGCAAGGGAGGTGGGAGATGCCTGGTCCAGGAGGCAGAGGAAGTGAGGTTTGGAGAACACATTAGCATCTCTGCCATTCTGTGGCATTGACGTTGTCTTTCACTCTATGTTGATGGCTCAGTGTGATTGCATTTGCTGTCAGCTCATCTAAATCTGTTAATTTGACAGCAGAAAAGCAGAAGCACATGCAGACATGGTAGAAGGACGGCCATGTGGAAGGTCCATGGAGGGCGACCTTTCTCAGAACTGCCTTGAGTTGGAATCACTTTGAAGTGGTATGAATATCCACCTTTGTTATGAAGGATAGAGAAAAAGACCAGCCTGAACAAGGAAAAACCTAGGAAAATGATGACACTGTCAAAAGGAGAAATTCGTTTCTAGATAGAGGCGGTGGACTCTGCATTATCAGGCACTGAAAAAGTCAGCAAAATAAAGAATAGCAGTTGGGGTCACAGGTGGACTGGGAGTCAGGAAGCAGGTCGTGGAGGCTGAGAGATGAGGAGGTCTTAAGGAAGCCAAGTGTTGAGACCAGAGGCCTCTCCTTTGAGAGGAGGAGGGAGCCCCAGTGGATATGGCCAGAGGGCACGTGTCTGGGGACTGCTGAGAGCTCTCCTAACAGCTGTCCCCTTCTGAGCCAGGGAGGAGTAAACAAATGAGGTGAGTACAGCCCCTGCCTTGAGGGCTCACTGTCTGGAAGGACAGACATATCGTCAGCTGATTACAGCCAGGCCAGGATAAATCATGCAACAAAGCTGTTACCAAGCTTCTAGCAGGACAGAAATCAGGGAAACAGATTCTGCCAAGAGGGATGAGAAGCATTTACACTGGGCTTTGAAAGATGAGTGGAATGCGTAACAGGTGAACAAGGGGAAATGGGAAGAAATCTGCAGATAAGGCTTCCAGAATAAAGCAGTCCACTTACTTCAGCCTATATTGTTCCATTTATTTGCTCACAACCATGCTATACTGTTATTAGCCCCAGTTTATTGATGAGGAAATGGAGGTGTGAAGATATGTGAGGAGACTTGACCGGAAGCTCAGCCAGAAAGTGGCAGTACTGGCAGTAAAAAAAAGCGTCCGAATAAGGGCACGAGGGGCCAGAAAGCATGGGGTGTGTTTAGGACAGGATGTCACCCAGGCTTCCCCTGCCACTTAGACCCAGAAACTCCACAGTGGAGTCCGCCAGGACCACACCCACCGCCTCCAGCTGGGCCGATCAGGCCCAGCTGCCCTCCAGGGCTGGGGTGTGAGGCAAGACCCTGTGCCCAGCGGGTGCCTGCACCTTCCCTAAGAGCCCGATCTCCATGCCAGCTCTGGGCCTGGAGGTGGCGGCCATTGCAGGCATGGGGGTGGGGGGTAGTACTATGGATAGAGCAGGGGCTCTGGAGTCAGACAGGGGGGGGTTCCAAAACCAGCCTCAGCCCCTTCCCAGCCTGTGACCTCCAGCTATGTTGCTAGTTCCTCTGGTTTGGGGTTTTTCATTCACAAGATGAGGATAATAACGACAGTGCTGAAGGCTGTGTGAGGATTCAGTAGAGATGTAGATGCCTTTTGGGACTCGGGCTGGGGTCAGGGGTTACTGAATCTCTATTATCTGAGATATTTATGGGCAGAGGGGTCTCTCCAGGGCCCCTCTCACTGCCCCTAGTTGGCAATTCTGACCTTAGAAGGATTTCCAGCTCTGCTAGTCCACTGTCCGCCCCACGGCCCTTGGGGCTGAACCTCTGCAGCCAGCCAGTCCCCCAGGTCTCCCACCTAGAGCCTGTGGGCTCTAGCCTGTCTCACTGGAGTGGCTGCAGACCAGTGCACAGGACCTCGATCACAGCCAGCCATGACTCCCTCTTACCAGTTAAGACTGAGCCCCTCTCCCTAGAGCTGAAAGCCTTCACACCGCATCCCTTTCCCATATCTCCACACTACCCACGGCCCCCTCTCTCCAGCAGGGACCTGAGCTCTCACCTTCCCACTGCCACAGGAGTGCCCATGCGTTTACCTGTGCTCTCTCCCACCCCTGTTGGCAGGGCTTAACTGGACACTCCTCCCATCTGAGGCCCGTTCCACTAGGAGCCTGGCCCAAGCACCTGGGACCAAGAAGGATGGACAAAACCACCCGGGCCACCTTTGCCTCTAGCCCGTGGAGCCCACATCGCCTCCCGGCCAGAGCACCAAGCAGGAGGAGGCAGTGGCCAGGAGAGGAGCCATTGTGTTCTCACACTGCTCCAGGGCTGGGCAATCCTCAGCCAAGAACTAGGGAGTCCAATGCAGCAGGCACCTTCCTTGCAGTTCATTTGATCCAACCTCCTCATTTTATTGGGGCAACTGTAGCCCAGAAAGGGCCAGTGGCTGGCTCAAGTCCCAAGAGACAAGAGCTCTCGGCCAGGCCCACGAGGCCCCCTGATTGCTGCCAAGGGAGCCCATGTCCCCTCCTCCAGGGAAGATGAGATAGAATGGGTTGCAGGCTCCTTGTCACCAAGTCTATTTGAAAACTGTGAATGGATCTGAGATGCTTGGGGGGAGGCAGAGGGAGGCCAGTAATGGTCTAGTCTTAACAAAATAAAATTTTATGTTCCTTAAATACATGAAGTCACCCTGAACGGCCATTAACAAAACATGGTCAAGGAAAGGTGGTGGCTCCTTCAGAGATGAGGTCAGAGTTCACTTGTGATTGGCCTGCTAACTGCTCCCTTGCAACTGGGTGTTGCCGAAGGGCACAGAGCTCCCTCTGCCATCTGGAACACAACCCGCGCTCGGAGGCCCGGGAGCTCCTGTTATTATTATCTCGTTCCCACTAGGAGTTTGCTCAGCGCACGTTCCAATCAGCAGGGTCCAATTCCTCTCTGGCCCTGCGAAAGCGTCAACAAATTCTAAATTTGAGATGTCGGAGCTAACACGAGCCTCTCTACTCTTCTTAATTTTCTTCCACTGTGTGTTTCTCATCCCCACCACCGTCCACCAGCTAGATCTTCAATTCCATGGAAACAGGGACCGTGTCTTCTATTTCATCCATTAAACAAGTATTGATTGACCACCTGCCACAGGTGGGATCAGGTGCCCTGGGGAATATAAAACATGGGAAAGCCGCAGTCTTAGCCTGCATGGAAGAGGCAATGACCTTGTTGTGAATACGATGCCTTGCTTTACGTATCAATATTTTCAAGGCCATTTTAGACGCTAGCTCATTTGAATATCACGATTATCCTGAGGGGGGGCACAGAGCTCATATTGTTCCCATTTGTCTGTCAGGTAAACTGAGGCCCGAAGAAGCTGACTCCCCCAGTGCCACTCAGTCTGTTGGTAATGGAGCTTGGGCTAGGCCCCCTGGTTCTCCCTTCTGCCAACAGGGCCTGGCTGGACCGTGCGTGCTCACCCACACAGCCTTCTCTGCCTGCCTGGCTCATGCCCCCTTCTCTCTGGCCCTGCCCAGTACAGCAACAAAGACCCCCACCCCCAGCCAGTGCCTCCTGCAGGGCTCAGCCAAGAGCCCCACCAAACAGGAGCTCTGTGAAGGAGTAACTGTTTAGTGGGTGATTCCTGCTTGTAGTTTTAAAGAAAACAGGGGCCCCTGGTTGGAGGTAACATTGTCATATGAGCTCCCTAGGGGCAATGAAACTGCCCCATCCCAGGAAGCAGCCAGCAGACAAATGATTTTGTCTGCAATGCACACCAGCCTCTTTCATCTTTAACCTACAGGAGCCAAGCAGCATGCCAATGGCTTGGTGTTGGCCCTCTGTGAGGGAGAGTGTGCTGGGAAAGAAGTGGGAACCAGGTAAACTGAACTGGAACAGGGCCATTGGGGTACCCCCCTTCCCTTTTCACAAGCCAACCCACTTATTCTGCTGCCTAGAATGTTCTCCATGGATGACTCTGGCTTCTCTGAGGACACTGCATGAATGTGGCAGAATAGGCTGGGTGGGGTGGGAGGGTGAGAAGGCGGCAGATGCAGCCACCTGGCCTTCACTCCCACAGCCCCTGGTCGGGTGGGAGTGGGCCGTAAACTTGAAGAGCTAAAGGGTCCATATGGGCGGAAACGACTTCTGGGGAGGAGCAGGGTTAGACCGTGGAGGGGCCGAGTGGGAGCTTCCTCTCGGGGCGGCAGCAGAAGAGATACATCTCTGCTTTCTGGGGAAGTTTTGTCCAAGGACAGCGAGGTTCTTAAACTTGAGCATGCCCCCGATTCCCTGGGGGAAGACTTGTGAAAACACAGATTCTGAGGCCCCACCCTCAGAGTTTCTGATTCAGCAGGTCCGGGGTAGGGCCCGAGAATGTTCGTTTCTAACAAGTTCCCAGGTTGATGCTGATGCTACTGATCTGGGGTCCACACCTTGAGAACCTCTGGAGCTTTCTAGAGGCATGGACAAGCTGACCTGCCATGTGGGGAAGTTCAGAACAGAAGGTCAGCAAATGGCTGTCTTCAGAAGCCCCTTAGCTGGCTCTCTGGGGGTGGTCTGGGATGGTGAGGCAGGGAGGTGGACAAATGATGGCCCGTCTCCTTCCTTCTCCCCACCCCATCAGGGAGGAGGGAGAAATAAGCCGGAGGTGAGAGATCAGGAGTGGCGTCCTGGAAGTATGCATGTGGGTACGTGCGTGCGTGCGTGCATGCGTGTGTGTGTGAGAGAGAGACAGAGAGACAGACAGACAGAGAGACAGAGGGAGAGAGAAAGCCATGCAGCTGGTGCTGGCCTTTCCCTGCCTCAGGGGCTCATCCGAACTGCTGACTCTTCCTCCAACTCCCACTGTTTGACCTCAAATAAGTGTCCACAGCTTTCTAGGACTCTTTTTCTCTCCCATGAAAGTAATTTCATGGGGATTCCCCTCCTGGTCTCTCTACCACCCAGCTTGTAGCCATCCCTCATGCCAAGCCAAACACCTGCCTCCTCCAGGAAGACCTCCCTGACTGCTCAGGCCCTTCTCTGCCCCTGCCCCTGGCTGTCCCCACGCCATAAGGGCTGGACCCCATGTGCTTCTCTTATTTAGCCCACAGTGCCTTTATGTGGCTGAGCCACAGCAGGTGCTCGGCAAATAATTCTGAGGCGAATTTGATTTAGAGCAGAGCTGGGAGAACCAGGAGTGGGAGGCAAGGAATGGCAAGGCCATGGGCTCCCAACTGCTGAGCTAAAAGTGGAAAGTACAGTCACAGCCGCGGAGGCTTGGCCTTCTTCCTTCTCTCGCCATCTGTTTTGCAAGGAAGGGAGCAGAGAGAGGCCACAGCACGTGTGACTCACTTGCTGGAGTCACGGGTTGCAGCAGTCAGGGACGGGGCGTTAGGAAAGGAGGCAAACTTCCTGTCCCAGCGAATGACCCCTCCAGCTACGCTGCTTGTACAGCCTCCAAAGTTAGGACCCTCGTCGCCCCTCACACCCACATCCAATCCCACAAGAACTCCAGGAGTCTTTCTCCAACCTATATTCAAATCCATCCACTTCTCTCCATCTAACTGACAGTGCCCTTGTCCAGGCCACCTTCTTCACCCCCCTGGACCCCTGAAATAGTCTCCTCTCTTGATGCTCCGTTCCACTTCTGTTCCCTCTAATCCACTCCAGCCAGAGTGATGCGGCAAAAGTGGCAGTCATGCCACTTCCCTGCTTACAGCCTTTCAAAGGTTTCCCCACCACGCTACAAATAGAAACCAGACTCCTGGCCACGGCCTTCCAGACCCTTCTCGGGTCGGTCCCTGCTTCAAACTCATACCTCCTGATTCTCCTGCTGCCCTCCTCCCCCCTCCCTGTGCTACGGCCACATCAGCCCCCATGTATTCCAGCCCTTTCCCCTCCTGGCCTTTCTGCTCTGGCTCATCTTCTGCCAGGACACCCTCCCCGTGTCCGCAGCTCGTTCACCTACAATTTAGGAGCACACTGCAAGGAGCTGGCCACCACTGGTTGGACGACTGAGTGACTGGTTCTTAGTGACACTCTCACCCCTGGAAGGATTAAAAAGGAAGGATTTCCAGTCCCAGGGCAACGCAGAGGGGAAAGATTTCAAATGTCTAAGTGGAAGCCTAATTTTTTATCCCTCCTATGAGGAGACACAGACTTCTCTGAATTCCCAGAGGAGCAGGGATTCCTCACCATGCCCGAGGAGTCCTGAGGTCCTGCCTCCTGCCTGGGTGGGCATCAGGAAGGCTCAGCAGGGGGCCGGCGCTGTCATTCACATCATTAAATGGTGCCCCTGGAGCTGTTCGGGGCACAGGGCCACATGCAGCGCCCCACGGAGGTTATTGCTAGAGTCTGTTTCTCAGGGGGAAAGAGACCAGCGATGCCTTTGTCCTGGGAGGAGAGGTCAGGGAGGAAAGGGAATGCAAGGCTACTTTCGTGTCTTCACACAATGGCTTCTGCAGGGACAGCTTTATTTTTGCTTTTTTTGCCACAAGGATCTCTGGTTAAGATGCTAAGTCTTAAGTGGTCAATAAAAGGCAAAAAGACATATCTGACCCCATCCTCCCTCCCATCCTGCAGAAGTAAGAGACCGACCCCTCCCTCGCAGGCACTGGGAAGATTTCATGAGCAGAGAGCTGTAGAGCCCCTGCCCCCCAGGGTCCGTCACAGGTCTTGTCGTGTGTTCTGTTGATGGGGTGGGGGCGGGAACAGGGATCCTGGAACAAGAAGGACTTCCTGGCACCTCTAAAATTATACTGCAAAGAGAAGGAATTCGAAGAAAGACCAGAAAAGGGGGAAATAGTATTGCTTCTCGATATGCTTCTAATTTGGAGATCCTGGCAAAAGGCTGGGAGACAGCGTGGCAGGGTGAGTGGAGCCCTGACCCGGAGCCAGGAGCCGGGGTCTAGATGCAGCTCTGTGGCAGCCTCGGGCCCTGCCACCATCTCCCTCTGTCTCCACGTCCCCTCTGCCCACGAAGGGGCCAAGGGGAAAGCCCCCCGGCCCGGCTCCCGCCAGCGCTGCAAGTCTGGGATTCTATTTAAGAACACGCAGCCCATCTGGTTCCCATTGAGCGGGCTGCGTTTTCTCAAGTGCCGCCCACCACCCCCCCTTGCAATCCAGATTCCCACCATGTGACCCCATCTTCTCCCAGTGGTGTTCTGTTTTATGGCTTGTTGTTCTGTGTGCGTGATTTGAGTTTGGGGACTTTTTTTATCCCCCCCACACAGATTTCCCTCCCTCTTCCAGAAAACGTGGAGCCTGAACTTTTGACTGCCTGCAGCCCTCAGGGGGATGGCGATGAGAACAGAGGGCAGGAGGAGATGGATGTCTCCGCCTGTCTCCTACTGCCGATTTCTCGGCTTCTTCGTTTGTTTCTTCTGTTTGAAGCGCTGCTCCTGGTGGCCCCTCACATGAATCAGTCAAGAGCTGAGGCCAGAAAGGAGGCTGGAGAGAAGGATTGGTTTAGTTCAACAGTTCAACCAACATTTATTGAGCTGCCCGGGTCTGTGCGTGCTGGAGCTGCCAAGGGGAGAAGCTGGGCCTGGGGCTGGAGGAGGCCACACACTGGTGGGAGAGACAGGAAGGCACGAAAATCACCCAGCTCCTGGCTGAGTGCTCCCACCTGCCTGTTCCTGGGGTCTGGGGAGAGAGCAGGAAAGACCAGGAGCCCCACCAGGGCCGGGAGGGCCACAGGGATGGCTTCCTGGAAGAGGGGATACCCAGTCATTGGTTCATTCAGTCATCTCACAGTTGATCAGGAGCCTCCTTGTAAGTGCCAGGCCCCCCACTGGGTATACTGTGTATGGAGTGGTGAGTAAAACAAATGTGGTCCCTGTACTCATGGAAGGAGTCCAGTCTCTAGGGACAGAAAGACATCAAGCAGATAGCAAACACATCTATAGTTATAAAGTGTGAGAATGTTAACAGCATTTATAAAGGGGTCTCATTTATTTTTTTCTTTTTCTTTTTTTTTCTTTTTATTTTATTTATTTATTTATTTTGTGGTACGTGGGCCTCTCACTGCTGTGGCCTCTCCCGTTGCGGAGCACAGACTCCAGACGCGCAGGCTCAGTGGCCATAGCTCACAGGCCCAGCCGCTCCACGGCATGTGGGATCTTCCCGGATCGGGGCACGAACCCGTGTCCTCTGCATCGGCAGGCGGACTCTCAACCACTGCGCCACCAGGGAAGCCCTATTTTTTTTATTTTTTAATGTATAAATATTTAATAGATGGAACAAATACCACATACATCTCTACCACCCCTGGCCATTTGGCCACATGCAATCTACTTAATTCTGTCTAAGGGTCTCGTTTAAATTAGCTGATCCTAAAGGAAGTGACATTTAGGCAAGATTGAAAGAAAGAGCAGAGTTAGCAGAGAAAGAGTGCTCCTGGCAGGGCCAAGTGTACGCTGGGGTGCTGACACCCGAGGGAGCTTTACTCCTTGAAGCGACTGAAAGGAGGCCCATGCGGCAGGAACATAGAGGTGGGACGCGGGGAAAGGCGAGCCAGGAGACCCAGGCTGGGACCAGCCCATCTGGGCCATGGCGAGGCCAGGGGTCATTCTTAGGTCAGGTTTAGGGGTCAGCCTGAAGCTGGGCTTAGTGGTCAGGCACCAGAGCGAGAGGCTGTGCTCAGCCTGTTGCCAAGGTTAGGTCTTCGATGCCAGAATTAGGGTTTGGTCTGTGGCCAGGGTTAAAGTCAGTCTGAATTCAGGGCCAGAGCCATTCTGAGGTCAGGTTTAGGGGTCAGTCTGAGGACAGTCATCCATTAAATATTCACTGAGTGTCTCCGTGGCCAACTCCTGAGGAGGATGGTGATGGGCCTGACAGCATCCCCTGCCTTCCTGGAACTCAGAGTTGAATGGGAAAGACAATCAAGAAGGAATCGCCTGATAGTGGGTTCATTAATTACCATTGCACCGAGTGCTACGAAAGAGAACGAGGTATCATTCAGTTATTATGGCCATGGAGCAAATGACCCCATAACTTTTCAGCTCAAAACAACCATTTATTATGCTCGCAGGCTCTGTGGGCTGGGAATTGGAAAGGCCTGGTGGGGATGGTTAGTCTCTGCTCCACGCTGTCTGGGGTTCAGCTGGGTAGAACCCAAGGCTGGGAGTAGCTCTACGGCTGCGGACTGGAATCATCTGAAGGCTACTCAGTCACAAGTCCGGCACCTGGGCCATGACCGCTGGCCAGAGCACCTGCATGTGGCCTCTCCACGTGGCTTGCTTTTCTCATAGCATGGTGGCCGGCCTCAAGGTGTCTGGATTTCTTCCATGAGCCCCAAGTTACGGAAAATGGGCAGAAGTTGCGTCGCCTTCTCTGACCCAGCCTCAGAAGCATCACATCCACTGTGCTCTATTGTTCAAGCAGTCAAGGGGGAAGAAATAAGAGACAAGGCAAGGGGAATTAGACTCCACCCTCCATGGGGGCATGGCATGGTCACGCTGTAGAACAGGTGGATCAGACATATTTGGAACTCTCTGGAAAATACCATCTGCCACGAACCAGCAGAGGGCAGGTCAGATTAGGCTGAGGTTTGGGCTTTCTGAACAGCATTTAGAAAGAGGGGAAGAGAGTTTGCTTCTGGAATGCACACTGGCCTCTGGCACAATGGGAGCTAATCACTTGGTTAGGCAGCCTCCAGCCCTCAGGACACATGGGAATAGGTGGGAGGATGCGGGCAAGGAGAAGCTCTCCAAGGACCAGATTCCCAGCACTCCCTCCGCTGCACAGTAGAGGCCTGACAGTTTCCCTGGTCTTGGCTCTAATTCTTTACTCCAACATCCATTTTCCCTTTATGAAATGGGGGTTCAATTCTCCCAATCTGGACAGATTGGAGGCCGGCATAGTCCAATTGATTTGGGGTTCCCTGAAGCTTGAGGAACCCACAGGCAGGCCTGACTTTGATGACGTGCCATACTTTTAAAAACCTTTGGTGCCGGGCTTCCCTGGTGGCACAGTGGTTGATAGTCCGCCTGCCGATGCAGGGGACACGGGTTCATGCCCCGGCCCGGGAAGATCCCACATGCCGCGGAGCAGTTGGGCCCGTGAGCCATGGCCTCTGAGCCTGTGCGTCCGGAGCCTGTGCTCCACAACGGGAGAGGCCACAACAGTGAGAGGCCCACGTACAGCAAAAAAAAAAAAAAAAAAACTTTGGTGCCTTATAGATGTTAATTTTTAATAGCATTTTGCTGATGAAATTAGATGGTTTGTGAATCAAATTCCATACGAAATACACCAGGAACTCTTTGCCTTAATGGAAACCTATGGTAAAGTCTGCTCTAAAATGAGCAGTAGTTTGTAAAGTGAAGAATTTCTCCAGCTGTAGTTTTTTTTTTGAAAATACAGATTTGTGTCCACCTGGTCAGTGGAAGCAGAGGCTGACTTCCCTGGCTCCATTTCCTTTGCTCACTTTGGTCTTTCTCTGCCATCTGGAGCTTTGCCATCTGTCCTGGGGAGGATGAGAGGAAAAGAAATGGGTTCCAACAGCAGCAAAGATTTAAATCAGAAGTGGACAGAGCCTGGGTTATGTGGGTCTCTAGGAAAAACAGAAACAGCTGGAATAGGCACCAACCTGGAGACTGTGAGGATGAAATCTGGGCAACACCGCTTCAGGGGCTCCTTCACGTGCGGTGCAAAGGGCCTTCCACTGCTGACTTCCTGAGCGTCTTGGGGCCTCTCTCTGGGTCTCAATTTCCTACCCCAGCTGAGATCCATTTCTCGGCTCTTGGGCCCTGACCCCAACAGCACCTACCCCGCCCACCTCCATCCGCTTCGCAGTGGCTGGAGCTTTGCAGTAGTCGGGACATGACCCCCTCCCTCACTGGCCTTGGGAAACTCCCTGAACTTGGCCCCAGGGCCGGGGTCAGGCGGGAAGTGTGGCCCAGATGACCTCATGCTGGGCTCTTGCCCTGCTGTTCATCTGTTCATCTCTCAGCAGGCAGCTCAGTGAATCACCTCAGGGGGAGAGAGCCAAGGCCATTTGAAAACTGAAAGCCCTGTGGGGCCCTTTCCATCGAAGGGCTTTGAGAACAGGCCTTTGGCAGCTCTGAGCTCTTCCCTTCCCAGGGACACAGAATGGAAGGCTAGATGCTTCTCAGCCAGGGCTGTTGTTCCCCAAGGGCAGGTAGAGCATCGCGCCTTCCCCCTTCCCTCTTCCCTGAGCCAGGACTTCGAGACTGCAGCCTGGCTGTGTGTACTCCTTGCCCTCTCTGGGCCTGTCTCTGCATTTCTAAGCTACAACCCCTCTGCATTATCGCAGTCCACCCCTGCCCTTCCTCCTCCATCCAGACCACCTCAGTCTGCTCCCCTACCCCCAAAGTTGCATGCATCTTAGCCTCGGGCAGTTTCAACTGCACTTAGAAGAGTTCTGTGGCAAAGCTATTTCTTTTTTTTTTTTTTTTTTTTTTTTTTTTTGCGGAACACGGGCCCCT
Source organism: Mesoplodon mirus (assembly GCF_964341445.2). Classification (NCBI taxonomy): domain Eukaryota; kingdom Metazoa; phylum Chordata; class Mammalia; order Artiodactyla; family Ziphiidae; genus Mesoplodon; species Mesoplodon mirus. Next base: position 85,580,676 of record NC_138990.1, read on the forward strand.
CACTGCTGTGTCCTCTCCTGTTGCGGAGCACAGGCACTGGACGCGCAGGCACAGCGGCCATGGCTCATGGGCCTAGCCGCTCCGCGGCATGTGGGATCTTCCTGGACCGGGGCACGAACCCGTGTCCCCTGCATCAGCAGGCGGACTCTCAACCACTGCGCCACCAGGGAAGCCCCAAAGCTATTTCTTGCTCTCTGAATATTCAAGGGCTCCCCCACATTTTCTAGAAGACTTGCAGTCAGGTGGGCCTGGAGTCCAGCTCTGACCAATGACGAATTCTTGGCTGAGCATAGTAGGGCAGGCACGATCCTCCACATACTTTCTCCTCCTGACACCTGGGAGGTGAACACAGAGACCTCATAGTACAGATCTGCACTGCCGAAGGTGGTAGCAACTAGCCACATGTGGCAATTTAAATCAATTATAATTAAGTGAAATTTCAAATTCTGTCTCTTAGTCACACTAGCCACATTTCAAGTTCTTGATAGTCACGTGGTGGGCAGAGATGGCATTGCACAGCACATCCAGGACATCCCCATCCTTGCAGAAAGTTCTATTGGACAACACCATCCTAGGTGGTGAAGCTCCAAGATTTCAGGTCACTATCAGCCCAGATCCTCAAGTGAGAAAGGAGCAGAACCTCTCAGTGGCCCACAGGGGACATAGAGCATCAGCATCAGTAAGAAATAAACTTGCATATTGTGACACTACTGAGATTTCAGAGTGAAGCTGTTGCTTCCCCAGAGGCCGGATTTCTGGGCTAGTCAGATTAGCACAGCCCACCTGCATGAAATGATCAGGGAGCAGCAAAAACAGGCAGAAGAGGACCCAGTTCTAGCTTGCTGGGCAAATGCCACATGCAATCCAAGCAATCCATATAATACAGAGTTGGCACCTTGCTGGCCTTGTAGGGGGAGCTGGCTGAAGCGTAATCATGGGAGAGTCCCTGGAGGGGGTGAAACTAGGGACGGGGCTTGGGAAATGGGCAGGGTTCACATAGCCTTGTGGTTTTCAACCTACAAGAATTGTTGGCTGCCCCTCTGGGAAAGCTGAGATAAGCCAGGAGAAGGGTGGACATCCCAGCAGGAGCACCAGGACGGGCCAAACACATGAGCAAAAATGTCAGTGAGAACTCAAATGACTGAGCCATGCGATTTGCCTTGGGGTTGCAATGGAACCTTAGGGAAGCTCAGGAGATAAGTCAAGTCAGATGGGAATTGAGAAGTGAGTTTTCCTGCATGTTTCCACCCAGAGTTGGAAGAGGAGGTAGAGGTGTAGAGAATGAAGGATGAACTAATGCTGTCATTACTGATAGTCAAGGGTGGGGTTGACCTCCGGGATGACAAGTCAGAATTCAATAACTGGGGTGGCAGGGTTTGACTGGGAAGTGTGGGAATTCATAGAGGCAGCATTTTGCTTATAGAATAATCTGTTAATTGGTGGTGAATTCATACCAGAAGCTAGTTAACCCCAGAGCTCCTCCGTTTGGGGTTCTAGGCTTAACTCTCCAATTCTCCACTTGGCTTCCCGAGCTGAGTGTCTGCTCAGCACCTCAGCGTGGGCCTGGCCAAAGCGATCCACACCCTGCACCCCTACCTGGACCAAATGCCACAGTCATCTGAGTGTCACTGGCCATCTTTGAGCTGGGACCTGACTCCTAAGTGGACATTCACCAGGGTGGTAGAGGATTTGAAGTCAAGGGAACAGCATGTGAAAAGGTCCTCAGGAGCCAGAATTGGGCTGTGAATACTTTGAGATTCACACCAGCACCACCATCCATGCACACACACGTGCACAAGCACACACACACAGCTCATCTCTCAACAAGTCCTGCTGGGGCCTCTGCTGGCAGCGCCCCAGCCTCTACTCCTCCCCAACCTCCCTGCCTCCCCCATAATCATACCTGACTATTTCCCTCCTAGACCACAGCAGCCTCGGAACTGCTGGCCCTGCCCCCTATCTCTTCACCCCGCACCCCATCAATTCATCCTGCATTCCAGCACCATACAAGATTCCTAATGTTGATGTGGGCCAATCTGCTGAGAGGAGTCCAAAGAAATCACATTGCATTTCTGAGCCTCTTTTCACACACACACACACACATATCTTGTCTGCTTTTTTTCCCTCCTACAGCATCTGGTTCACAATAAGGATTCACCAAAGATGCAGGTGGGAGGCACTTGAGGCCTCTGGGTGAAGCATTTCTGGCATCTTGAATGCCCCGTGGGAGCTGCAGAGCTCCCGCCTGCTCCCACGTCAGTCTGTACACCCTTAAGACCAGGAGAGGACGGCCCTTCACCACACCTGGCATCCTCCTGCAGGCAATGGCACGATCCTGCGGGGAAGCCTGAGAGTCCAGAGCAGGGAGAAGCCGGGTGTCCCTCTGTTTCTAGCTGTTCCCTGGGGACATTCCTGGGTGGAGAGAAATCCAATGGAAAGGGAGGCTGGGAGTGGTGGTGTGGACTTCTGTTTCTATTTCCTGACCAGAAGGGCCGCATCATTGCCTGCAGGAGGCCTCCACACCAAACCTCTGCCGTCCACTGCATGGCAGCCAAGAGCTTCCAATTTATGCCCAGAATAAAATCCAAACCCTTTACTGCCACCCACAAGGCCCTGTGTGATCTGGCCCCTGCCAACCTCCCTAATCTCATCCCCCTCCACACCCCACATGCCACCTCTGTGTCCCACTATCCTGATGGTCTTCTGCTTCCTAGAACAGCCCACTTCTGGCTCCTGAGGGCCTTTTCACATGCTGTTCCCTCAGCTTCAAATCCTACACAGCCCTGGTGAATGCCCACTTAGGCGTCAGGTCCCAGCTCAAAGATGGCTTCCCCAGAACCCCAGCCACTGCACTCTCCACCCTTCAAGGTCCCTGTTATACGCTCTCATGACTCACATTTATGAGGGCTCCTCTCTGTATCTCTTTCACGGTCCCTCATTACGCATTGGCACACCTATTTGTTTATGGTCTGTCTCTCCCACAGAATGTAGGCTCCGTGGGGCCAGGACCAAGCCTATCTCATTCAGCAATAAGCCTGGCATATAGTAGGTGCTCAATAAAGATTTGGGGAATGAATGAATGGATGGGAAAATGAGACAATTTTTAAAATCATGCTAAAGATGCTTACGACCACATGGGTCAGCCTCCCTCTGGACCCATCTCCCCTCTCTCTCCTCTCTACACTCCTGCCCTCACCCCTCGCCGTCCTCTGCCCACACCCTGCTTGTTCTTACGGGACACAGGGAAAGGGGTCACAACACAGCTTCAGCTGGCCTGGGCCCACACAGAGCCCGGCTGGGCTGGTTTGTGGACAATAAACAGGTCTAATCCAGATGAATCTTGCTTTGCCCAGGAGCTGGGCTTAGAATTCTGTGCAGCTGACTCCCCAGGCCACAGGGCCCTCCCCAAGCAGCAGCCTCGGCTCACCTGCTGGGGCCTCTGGACAGCAGCCAGGCTCTGCCACCCTCGGGGTCTTTGCCCTCCCACAGCTCTCAGGCTCCCCAGCCCATAATCTCTCCTCCAAGATGTAAAAATATGTTTCAAGGCACTAACTAGGGAGGTCATTACTTCAAAGACCCTCTCGGCAAATTCTTTTATTGGCCCCAGTTTAAAGAGGTGGAGTCTTCTTATAAGGGGGCTTCTTAGAACAGGGCCCACTTGTGAGAATACTGTCCTCTTCGGGGACTGCACTGGGCGGGAGGGCAGGCCGGGCCCTCGGCTGCCCCCAGAGGGAGTGTGGAGAGGAGGCTCAGAAGAGCTTAAGAAATGGTCTTTTCCTAAAGAAGGGGAAACTCTTCTTAGTCAAAGACTCCAGATGGGAATTAACACTTTCAGGGCCTAGTTGAGGGACCAGTGGCATTCTGGCCCCAGGAGGTACCCTCCTTAGTAAGAATTCAGTGTACTAATGGGACGGGAGCCAAAATCATTTATCCCTTCACTGCCCAGCCCGTGGAACAGACGCCCTTGGCTTCCACCTCCCCGTGAGGAGAAGCGGTGGAATGGAAATCCCTGGATCTCCTATCCTCAGACGTACAGGGCTCCCTTGGTCCTCCCCTCGAGTTAACATGGGGGAGCTGTCTGCTCCAAGCCTCTGCCCGCTCTGGGCTCCATCCCCAGTGAAAGTCACACAGGTGTCTCCTCCTGCCTCCTCGGGGACATCCCTCTTGCAATTAGCACCCCTGCGCCCCCTCCATGATTTAATCTCTTGCTCTCTATTACCCCCACCCCCCATCGGCATTCATGATGGTCAAGCATCTGCCATGTTAAAGCTACACAGCACCAGCTGCCACCCTCACTCCCTTCTGTTCACAGCCGATTTCCTGGAAGTACACACGCTTGCTGGCTTTCCTTCCTCACCCTTACTCTCTCCTCCATCCATAGTAGTATCGCTTCTGTCCCCACCACTTTCCTGCAACTTCTCTCTCCAAGCAGCCAAAGGCTTCCTTATTGTTAAATCCAATTTCAGCAGCACGTGGCCCCACCTCTCCAGCTCACCATTCTCTTTCCCCTGCCTGTCTCGGCACAGCACCCCTGAACTGACTCTTACCTCTGGCTGCGTCTCCTCATTCTCCATCATGGGCCCTTTTTTAGAATTCTGGTTTTGACTCTCTTCCTTTTCCTTTCTCACTCCACACTCTCCCTGGGGTGATCTCATTTACTGGCACGGCCTCGGTGACTAGAATCTCCATCTACAGCCCAGAGCTCTCCCCTGAGATTTGCACCTATACACTCACTCATTCAAACAGATTGCTCACCTACCATGGACCAGGAACGGTTCTCAGGAACAAAACAGATCAAGACCCGGCTCTCAGGGCCTTCATGGTGTAGCAGAGACAAACACTGTACAAGGAGACAAGGCCACTCCATGCAGGATAAGTGCCAACAGAGTCATGGGTTGGCAAGATTGGGGGCCAAGCGGGCGGCATCTGTGAGGGTTAGGTCAGGAAGCAGAGACGCTGTGAGCATTAAGAAATGGGGGATATATTATAAGAATAAGACATTACAAATGTGTGGGGAAAGCTAGGAAAGCAGAAGTCCTAAAGGGGAAGATCAGAAGAAAGTCACCAAAGAGCTCCCTGAAGCCAGCCAGGAGTGGGTTCCAAAGAAAGTCAGTGGAGAAGCCTGTGGAAGGCTGTTTCCTCTACACCTGGTGGAGAGCAGGGCTGGAAGGAGAGAAGACAGGTTCAGAGATCCATCGGCTGTCACCCGGAGTACTGCCGCGTATCCTAGACCATCTCCCTGACTGGACTCTCATCTCGTCCCAGTGTGTCTGTCACGGTACAGCCTAAGCAGTCTTTCTACAACGCAGCCCTAACCTGTCACTCCCTTTCTGAAAGTGCTTTCTGCTCCCCACTGCCTTCCAGACAGCGTTCAGACTCCTGGGCAAAGCTGACAGGGCCCATCTTGCCTCCGCTCCGTCAACGGGACCCTCTCTTGCTTCTCCCTCTTCTGGAACCTGCCCCCATCCTGTGCTCACAACCCAGATCTCCACATGCTCCATAGATCAAACTTCCTCCATTCTCTTGTGCTCTCGCTCTCTCCCAGACCCCTGGACACACTTTTTCCCTCACCTTCTTTTCCTGGCCAAATCTCACCCTTCCTCCAGGAAGCTCCTGTGACACCCGCCCCACAGACATCTGGGCTCTTCGTACGTGCTCCCCCAGATCCTGTATTTTCCTCTATTTGCCCTTGTCTCATACTCAGACATCTGCAGGCTTGATGTCCTCATGCCATGGCCTCACTCAACCGTGAATGCCATGAGGGAAGAGGCCTTGCTGTGACTGGCCCATACCTGGGCACCGCAAGTATTTGATGAGTATTCGTCAAACTAACAAACATTTACAAGAGCTGTGCAATAAAACATACAGATGACTATTTTGTAATGTCCCTGTAAAAAGAATACAAAATTTTGTGTATATGAAGACTGCAGTTCGTAAAATAAGTAGAAGAAAAAATGTATGCACAAAGTAAAAGTGGGGGAATGGGAGGAACTTGTGAATAATTGTTAATAAAGTTCATTTCTGGGGAGGAACCAAGATGGCAGAGTAGAAGGACGTGCTGTCACTCCTTCTTGCAAGAACACAAGAATCACAACTAGCTGCTGGACAATCAACGACAGGAAGACACTGGAACTCACCAAAAAAGATACCCCACATCCAAAGACAAAGGAGAAGCCACAATGAGATGGTAGGAGGGGCGCAATCACAGTAAAATCAAATCCCATAACTGGTGGGTGGGTGACTCACAGACTGGAGAACACTTATACCACAGAAGTCCACCCACTGGAGTGAAGGTTCTGAGCCCCACGTCAGGCTTCCCAACCTGGGGGTCCGGCAACGGGAGGAGGAATTCCTAGAGAATCAGACTTTGAAACCAAGTGGGAATTGATTTCAAGACTTCGACAGGACTGGGGGAAAGAGAGACACCACTTTTGGAGGGCACACACAAAGTAGTGTGCACATCGGGACCCAGGGGATGGAGCAGTGACCCCAGGGGAGACTGAACCAGACCTACCTGCTAGTGTTGGAGGGTCTCCTGCAGAGGCGGGGTAGGGTGTGTGTGAGGAGGCTGTGGCTCACCGTGGGAACAAGAACACTGACAGCAGAAGTTCTGGGAAGTACTCCGTGAGTCCTCCCAGAGTCTGCCATTAGCCCCACCAAAGAGCCCAGGTAGGCTCCAGCGTTGGGTTGCCTCAGGCCAAACAACCAACAGGGAGGGAATCCAGCCCCACCCATCAACAATCTAGTGGATTACAGTTTTACTGAGCTCTGCCCACCAGAGCAACAGTCAGCTCTACCCACCACCAGTCCCTCCCATCAAGCCTCTTAGATAGCCTCATCCACCAGAGGGCAGACAGCAGAAGCAAGAAGAACTACAATCCTGCAGCCTGTGGAACAAAAACCACATTCACAGAAAGACAGACAAGATGAAAAGGCAGAGGGCTATGTATCAGATGAAAGAATAAGATAAAACCCCAGAAAAACAACTAAATGAAGTGGAGATAGGCAACCTTCCAGAAAAAGAATTCAGAATAATGATAGTGAGGATGATCCAGGACCTTGGAAAAAGAATGGAGGCAAAGATCGAGAAGAAGCAATAAATGTTTAACAAATACCTAGAAGAATTAAAGAACAAACAATCAGAGATGAACAATACAATAACTGAAATGAAAAATACACTAGAAAGAACCAATAGCAGAATAACTGAGACAGAAGAATGGATAAGTGACGTGGAAGACAGAATGGGGGAATTCACTGCTGCGGGACAGAATAAAGAAAAAAGAATGAAAAGAAATGAAGACAGCCTACAAGACCTCTGAGACAACATTAAATGCAACAACATTCGCATTATAGGGGTCCCAGAAGGAGAAGAGAGCGAGAAAGGACCAGAGAAAATATTTGAAGAGATTATAGACGAAAAATTCCCTAACATGGGAAAGGAAATAGCCACCCAAGTCTAGGAAGCACAGAGAGTCCCATACAGGATAAACCCAAGGAGAAACATGCCAAAACACACAGTAATCAAATTGGCAAAAAATTAGACAAAGAAAAATTATTGAAAGCAGCAAGGGAAAAACGAAGAATAACATACAAGGGAACTCCCATAAGGTTAACAGCTGATTTCTCAGCAGAAACTCTACAAGCCAGAAGGGAGTGGCATGATAAACTTAAAGTAATGAAAGGGAAGAACCTACAACCAAGATTACTCTCCCTGGAAAGGATCTCATTCAGATTTGATGGAGAAATCAAAAGCTTTACAGACAAGCAAAAGCTAAGAGAATTCAGCACCACCAAACCAGCTCTACAAAAAATGCTAAAGGAACTTCTCTAAGTGGGAAACACAAGAGAAGAAAAGGACCTACAATAACAAACCCAAAACAATTAAGAAAATGGTCATAGGAATATACATATTGATAATTACCTTAAACGTGAACAGATTAAATGCTCCAACCAAAGGACACAGGCTTGCTGAATGGATACAAAAACAAGACCCATCTATATGCTTGTCTACAAGAGACCCACTTCAGACCTAGGGATACATACAGATTGAAAGTGAGGGGATAGAAAAAGATATTCCATCAAAATAAAAAGAAATCAAAACAAAGCTAGATTAACTATACTCATATCAGATAAAATAGACATTAAAATAAAGAATGTTACAAGAGGCAAGGAAGGACACTACAAAATGATCGAGGGATCAATTGAAGAAGAAGATAGAACAATTATAAATATATATGCACCCAACATAGGAGCACCTCAATACATAAGGCAACTGCTAACAGCTACAAAACAGGAAATCGACAGTAACACAATAATAGTGGGGGACTTTAACATCTCACTTACACCAATGGACAGATCATCCAAAATGAAAATAAATAAGGAAACAGAAGCTTTAAATGACACAATAGACCAGATAGATTTAATTGATATTTATAGGACATTCCATCCAAAAACAGCAGATTACACTTTCTTCTCAAGTGTGCACGGAACATTCTCCAGGATAGATCACATCCTAGGTCACAAATCAAGCCTCAGTAAATCTAAGAAAATTGAAATCATATCAAGCATCTTTTCTGACCACAATGCTATGAGATTAGAAATGAATACAGGGGAAAAAACGTAAAAAACACAAACACATGGAGGCTAAACAATACGTTACTAAAAAACCAAGAGATCACTGAAGAAATCAAAGAGGAATCAAAAAATACCTAGAGACAAATGACAATGAAAACACGATGATCCAAAATCTATGGGATGTAGCAAAAGCAGTTCTAAGAGGGACGTTTATAGCTTTACAAGCCTACTACAAGAAACAAGAAAAATCTCAAGTAAACAATCTAACCTTACACCTAAAAGAACTAGAGAAGGAAGAACAAACAAAACCCAAAGTTAGCAGAAGGAAAGAAATCATAAAGATCAGATCAGAAATAAATGAAATAGAAACAAAGAAAACAATAGCAAAGATCAATAAAACTAAAAGCTGGTTCTTTGAGAAGATAAACAAAATTGATAAACCATTCACCAGACTCATCAAGAAAAAGAGGGAGAGAACTCAAATCAATAAAATTAGAAATGAAAAAGGAGTTAAAACAGACACCGAAGAAATACAAAGCATCCTAAGAGACTACTACAAGCTTCTCTATGCCAATAAAATGGACAACCTGGAAGAAATGGACAAATTCTTAGAAAAGCACAGTCTTCCAAGACTGAACCAGGAAGAAACAGAAAATATGAACAGACCAATCACAAGTAATGAAATTGAAACTATGATTAAAAATCTTCCAACAAACAAAAGTCCAGAACCAGATGGCTTCACAGGTGAATTCTATCAAACATTTAGAGAAGAGCTAACACCCATCCTTCTCAAACTCTTCCAAAAAATTGCAGAGGAAGGAACACTTCCAAACTCATTCTATGAGGCCACCATCACCCTGATACGAAAACCAGACAAGGATACTACAAAAAAAGAAAATTATAGACCAATATCACTGATTAATATAGATGCAAAAATCCTGAACAAAGTACTAGCCCACAGACTCCAACCACACGTTAAAAGGATCATACACCATGATCAAGTGGGATTTATCCCAGGAGTGGAAGGATTCTTCAATATATGCAAATCAATCGATATGATACACCATATTAACAAATTGAAGAATAAAAACCATATGATCGTCTCAATAGATGCAGAAAAAGCTTTTGACAAAATTCAACACCCATTTATGATAAAAACTCTCCAGAGAGTGGGTATAGAGGAAACCTACCTCAACATAATAAAGGCCATATATGACATACCCACAACAAATGTCATTCTCAATGGTGAAAAACTGAAAGCATTTCCTCTAAGTTCAGGAACAAGACAAGGATGTCCACTCTCACTACTATTATTCAACATAGTTTTGCAAGTCCTAGCCACGGCAATCAGAGAAGAAAAAGAAATAAAAGGAATACAAATCGGAAAAGAAGAAGTAAAACTGTCACTGTTTGCAGATGACTTGATACTATACATAGAGAATCCTAAAAGTGCCACCAGAAAACTACTAGAGCTAATCAATGAATTTGGTAAAGTTGCAGGATATAAAATTAATGCACAAAAATCTCTTGCATTCCTATACACTAATGATGAAAAATCTTAAAGAGAAATTATGGAAACACTCGCATTTACCATTGCAACAAAAAGAATAAAATACCTAGGAATAAACCTACATAGCGAGACAAATGACCTGTATGCAGAAAACTATAAGACACTGATGAAAGAAATTAAAGATGATACCAACAGATGGAGAGATATACCATGTTCTTGGACTGGAAGAATCAACATTGTGAAAATGATTATACTACCCAAAGCAATCTACAGATTCAATGCAATCCCTATCAAATTACCAATGGCATTTTTTATGGAACTAGAACAAACCATCTTAAAATTTGTATGGAGACACAAAAGACCCCAAATAGCCAAAGCAGTCTTGAGGGAAAACAACAGAGCTGGAGGAATCAGACTCCCTGACTTCAGACTATAGTACAAAGCTACAGTAATCAAGACAATATTGTACTGGCACAAGAACAGAAACATAGATCAATGGAACAAGATAGAAAGCCCAGAGATAAACCCATGCACCTATGGTCAACTAATCTATGACAAAGGAGGTAAAGATATACAATGGAGAAAAGACAGTCTTCAATAAGTGGTGCTGGGAAAACTGGACAGCTACATGTAAAAGAATGAAATTAGAACTCTCCCTAACACCATACACAAAAATAAACTCAAAATGGATTCGAGACCCAAATGTAAGACCGGACACTATAAAACTCTCAGAGGAAAACATTGGAAGAACACTCTTTGACATAAATCACAGCAAGATCTTTTTTGATCCATCTCCTAGAGTAATGGAAATAAAAACAAAAATAAACAAATGGGACCTAATGAAAATTCAAAGCTTTTGCACAGCAAAGGAAACCATAAACAACACGAAAAGACAACCCTCAGAATTGGAGAAAATATTTGTAAATGAATCAATGGACAAAGGATTAATCCCCAAAATATATAAACAGCTCATGCAGCTCAATATTAAAGAAACAAACAACCCAATCCAAAAATGGGCAGAAGACCTAAATAGACATTTCTCGAAAGAAGACATACAGATGGCCAGGAAGCACATGAAAATCTGCTCACAATCACTAATTATTAGAGAAATGCAAATCAAAACTACAATGAGGTATCACCTCACACCAGTTAGAATGGGCATCATCAGAAAATCTACAAACAACAAATGCTGGAGAGGGCATGAAGAAAAGGGATCCCTCTTTCACTGTTGGTGGGAATGTAAATTGATACAACCACTATGGAGGACAGTATGGAGGTTCCTTAAAAAACTAAAAATAGAATTACCATATGATTCAGCAATCCCACTACTGGGCATATACCCAGAGAAAACCATAATTCAAAAAGACATATGCACCCCAATGTTCATTGCAGCACTATTTACAATAGCCAGGTCATGGAAGCAACCTAAATGCCCATCGACAGATGAATGGATAAAGAAGATGTGGTACATATATACAATGGGATATTAGTCAGCCATAAAAAGGAATGAATTTGAGTCATTTGTTGAGACGTGGATGGATCTAGAGACTGTCATACAGAGTGAGGTAAGTCAGAAAGAGAAAAACAAATATCGTATATTAATGCATGTATGTGCAACCTAGAAAAATGGTACAGATGAACCGGTTTGCAGGGCAGAAGTTGAGACACAGATGTAGAGAACAAACTTATGGACACCGAGGGGGAAAACCGCAGTGGGATGGGGATGGTGGTGTGCTGAATTGGGTGACTGGGATCGACATATATACACTGATGTGTATAAAATTGATGACTAATAAGAGCCTGCAGTATAAAAAAACAAACAAACAAAAAAAACAACTAATACTAAACTTTCTTTGGGTTATTTGTTTGGAAATATGTTAATATAAATGTTTCAGACATTACATGAATTTTCTAAAAATCTTATATGTTCTGGTATAATGTTATAAGTCATAATTCTAGTTATTACTTTAAAATGTATATATCAGAAATAACTAAATTTCCTTGTCAATTGTATTATTATGAACTTTCATCAAATCTTTAACCGTTGTCATTTTAAGTCTTTTGTCATTTACAGACTGTTCTGGTTGTACTCTGATGCCTTTGCAAAAATGTTCCTATAAAAGGGTTTCATCTTCAAGGAATTCATGGAACAGACTCTGACAAGTACAGGTTTCTGGTAACTGACTACACTGCTGAACTGAATGAATAAGCATTTTCAGAACTCTAATGGAAAACTGATGAATTCATAAAAGTGCTAACAAAAGATCAAGATAAAAAAAAATTAATTACATGAACTGATGAGGATGATTATAATCTTTGTGATTTCCTGTTTGAATTAAAAAAAATCCCACAAGGACTCAGAGGCAAGAAATATACAAATCAATTTTCACTGCAAAGTAAAGGAGCTGTTACAGTGAAGGATTACTGGACTGAATGTCAATATTATGACATAGTGTGAGTGTGTTTCGTGTTTGGTAATTGCAATCATTGTTGCTTTTGTTGTGGTCATCCATTTACAATGCTTGGTGTCAGTTTATTTACCTCTTGTAAAAATAAAATATAGTGTGTGTGTGAAAAAATAAATAAATAAATAAAACACACAAAGATGACTTTATATAAAAGAACATACAACTATCAGACAATAAAATGCTTTCTAGTCATCAGAATTTGTTATATTGCATTTACATTTTTATTGGCTTATGAAAATCTTTAATGCACTTTAGTATAGTATATTAGATAGATGAATATTTGTCCCTTATAATGTCATTTATTTTATGTAAATTTTTATTCTGTCTTGCTCTCCTCAAACCACCAGTACATTGTTGTGTTATTTGTGATATGGGGAAGTTTCTAGGCAGTGTTGTTACAGATTCTGGCACCAAGCCACTGAGTTGTGACAATGCCAACCTCTGTACTACATATCCATCCTTCTCAAAGATGAGTCGAAAGCAGATAATATGCTTTCAGCGTATAGGGAGTTGTATGCCTTTGGATGAAGATATAACTAAAACATGATTATTTGGTACACAATACTCATATAAATACTGGCAAATAAAAATAACAGAGTCTCTTGCTGTTCTGAGATAATATAATCCAGATCCTTGCTTTTAGATTTGATTTTTTTCCTTAGTATGTTAGTATCATTATTTTGAACTTGCTTTGCATCAGTTTGGCAGCCTTCTGTGTATAGGTCTGTTTTAACAGCTTACTTTATGTAGATCTATTGTGGAGGCCTTTAAAAATTGTTTGGATGGTAATGGATCTGTTTGCTTATTTGCTTGTTTTTGGTAATAAACAGATTGAATAAATAATAAAAAAATAATAATAAAGTTCATTTCTGGCTGGTGGGACTAGCAGTGGCTTTCCTTCTTTCTACAGTTCAGTTTCAAACTGTTCTTTCAAGTTAAAAAACTTACCAGTAAATATTTTTCAAAAGCAATAAATTGCTCTCTTACCACCTACTTCTATTTTTATATTCACATTCCTTCCTAACCACATTTGTTTTATACTTCTGAGAATGAAGATCTCTGTCTTGGGCAGAGAAAGCCAATTTTTCCTTTCAGTAGGAGTTGACTGACCTGTCTTCTCTTTGTCATCTGTTTCCAGATACCATCTGCTAGAAAACGTGGTCCTATCCCTTCCTTATTCCTCTTGCTTTGTCTGACACAAAGTAATCATGAGGGTTTTGAGTTGTATCAGAATGATGTACTGATGGGTATATGGAGAGACATAAGTGGCCCAGATATGGGCTCCCAAATGTGGCTTTCAACAACAAGCATTCCCCAGACTCCCCCAAAGGGAAAATAAACACAGAAGACAAAATTAAGCAAAGGATACCTTTGTTTCCAGTGGGGACTTCATCCAGACCCCAGTGCAGGGCTGAGCCAGTTCTCCCTTGGCTACACTGGGTGACTTTGTCCTCTCCAGCTGAGCCCAGTCTCAGATCCTGGAGCTGTCGCCATGTGAGGAAAGGCAATCCTAAGTACTCCTGCCCCAGGGAAGAAGAGGAGGGTGCGCAATGAAGAGGGTGTTGGCCCTAGAACCCAGGTCAGCAGTGATCCAGGAGGACCACCTCAGCAGTGGGAGCATCACCAGGTTTACCCAACTTGCCATCCCAGTGAAAGTAAGTTATCACTGAATTCAGGAGAGAAAGAGGACCAAGCCTCTGGTCCCGTGGACCAATCTTCAACCTTGAGCATCCTCATCGTAGGAGGGAGAAAGAAGGAGAAAATCAGATAGAAGCCTGGTCATCCCACTAGAGACCAATACTTAAGTTAGCATTTTGCATTTTTTTTTCAAGCCTGAGTTCTTTATGAAATCTGATTTTCCTTGGATGCACCAGGTCTCCATCTTTGTTTACCACTTATTTTATCTGTGTTCATGAGAAAATTCCCTTGGGAGCTTTACCATTTGAAATAGTTTCTGAACACCTCCTACCTACCTTAGGACACCTTCTTCTTATCAGTTTGTCATTTCAGGCTATGTTAAAACATTTGGATTTGATCCCATAGGAAAAGGGTGAACCTTGAAAGTTGCCAAGCCGTGGGTGTACTAAGTGGGTTTAGTGCCCTGAAAAGAACTCTCTAACATCAATGTAAAGAATTGGGAAGGCTGAGAATTGAGGCAGGGATTTTGTTAAGAGACTGTTGCAGTAGTTCAGTGAGAGATAACAAAAGCCTGACCTAGGGCAATTTGAGGAGGTACATTCAAGGGAGTAGGAGAAGGTTTGAGAGCCATTTCTGAGATAGAATGAATGGGATTGGGGGGAGTTAAGGTTATGTCCAAGGTTATAGCTTGGGAAATCCAGTGCATGGTGACAACTCCACTCAAGACGTGACACAAGAGGAGAAGTAGGCATATGAGGAGAGGATAATGAGTTTGGGTTGCCTGAGAGAAAGCCAAGTAGACATTGCCAGTATATATTTGAAGATATGGGCCTGAAACTTAAGGCAGAGACTGGGGATACAGATGATATAAATGTAGATGTAGGTGTAGACACAAGTACAGATACAACTATCAATGTAGATATATATGAAAAACAGAGATAGAGATTGAGATAGAGAGACCTAGATTGATCTTAACAAAGGGCAGTAAGAGCCCAAACCAGCATGACTACGAGAATTTTTTAAAGAAGAGAGAGTGGTAATTGGCAATCACTTAAACATACGTGATAAAAGCATGTAAGCCGTTAAAAATGATTCCAAATATTTGAGCCTTGGTGTCTGGAAGAACAATGGTCACATTGGTAGAAACAAAAAATACTATGTTGTGAGGGGAAACGATGACTGGTTTCAGAGTTTTTGAGATTGAGATCATGTTGGGACATACAACAGGAAATGCTGGGCAGGCAGGTTTAGGACCAGAGCTCTGACTGATTCAGCCTACAGATGTAGAATTTAGAATCAGAAAATTAAAAGATGTTAGAGCTGGAAGGAATTTTGGACCCCATCAAAGTCACTCCCTCCTCTTATTGATGAAGTAATTGAGACCCAGATAGGTTCACGGTTCTCCTCAAGCTCACACAGCTTTTGCTAGCAGAACCAGAGGTAGAACCTTGGTCTCTCTATTCCGAGTCCAAAACTTCTGCACCTGCCAAGGGATGGGTGTTGAGAATATGAAGATGGATAAGACAGCTTCCGGAGGGAGGCGTGCAAAGGGTTATTGCAATGTTAAATTGTGGGGACTCTGAGAGCTCTGAAATTGTTACATTAGAGCACTCAATTTAAACTGGACGAAGATAGCTCCAAATCTCTTCCAGGGTGAGAAGAATGCGCCTTTCCAAGATGGTGCACTCGGTGTGGAGCAGAGAAGGTGGAAAGGGTATGCTCTACCTCAGTATCACTTGGGCTCCTGAAACATTACAGTGTGTGAAAATGACTTACTTCTTAAGTAGCTTGGGCCTTTCACAATTTTGCTGCTCCTTTAAAGATACACAGTGTGATGAAAGTAATACAGACTCAGCGTAGAACAACTGGAACATGAAGAAAATTGGAGAGAGATGTAAAACTTATCTGTAATTCACTACTTGTATGAACACTGTTAAGACTTTTATGTATATTTTAAACTTAAGAATCAAACTGTTTCTACAGTTTTATGTCCCATTATGATAAGTTAATATTATTTGGGAGTTATTGTCCTATTTCATTTACTTTTTAAAAAAACCCTAGTTTAATGTCTCTTTATTTTTCCATAGATATAACTTAAAGTAGCCATCAACTATTGTCAATTATCTAGACTATTCCTATTTTGCTCTTATAAATAATGTGTGCTATGCATCCATAAACACATCTGCATTGTTTATTATTTCTTTATAATAAATTTCTAGAAGTGGAATTACTGGTTGAAAGACTATGAATCTTTATAAGGCTCTTGATACATAGAGGACAGATTTCTTTCTAGAAAAATTTTATCAGTTCATACTCCCACCAGCTGTGAATAACAGTGTCATATCACACTCTTACAAGCACTATTTTTTTCAATCTTCGTTAATTTGTTAGGCTAAAAAAGACACCTCATTGCTTTAATTTGCATATTTTAATTACCACCCATGTTAAAAATTTTTAATGTGTTTATTAACCTTTCATAACTTTGTTTCAAAGCTCTTTATATTTTAAGAACATTATCTTTTTGCCATATTTATTGGAGATATTGTTCAATGTTCTAAATCGGGCATTTGAAAATAGTACATATTCTTTTATCTAAGATGCAAATTTTACATTACTGCTTAAACTGTTTAGATGGATAGTGGTTGGTTAAAAATATCTCAAGAAAGTTTGCTTTTATAAGTCTCTTTCTACAATTCTGATAGGTTTTGCTTTGTGCCTTTTGATGCTATAGTGTTTGGAGCATTAAGCATCAATTGGGTTCTAAAAGGAAAGAGATGGACCTCTCTAAGGGTTTAATAAAGAGACTATATGCAAAGGTGTGGTTCTGGTGCAGTGAAACTAAAGTGGTAGTACAGCACCCTAGGGCTAGAAACATCAGGGGACCATTATCTGGAAGGGGCAAGGGTGAGAGCTGATATGGGAACCTGGAAATAGGGAGCACCATATGGAACAAGCTCCCATGTGGGAAATGTGGGCTCAGGGGAGGGACAGAGACAACCTGTGGCATCCTTGCAGGAAGGCTTCTGGGCACCCAGTCGCAGCCTCCAACCTCCCCTCAATCTCCTGCTGATGCTCTCTATTGGCCAAACCCAGGTCCAAGCAAAGGGCAAGGGAGCTGTAAATGTGGCTCCTACAGGTCTGTCTCCTGGGCCCCAAAGCAGCAAGGAGATGAAGAGTGGGTCCAGAGGGCAACACAGATGGTGTCCAGCACAAAGACTCCACACTGTTAAAAAGTCCCTATGTGTTTTAACTCTCATCAATAGAAACTGACCTTTCATCATTCTCTCTGTCTCTAACTCTCCTTTTTCTGATTTCTTGTTTACATGTTTTTCTAATATAATTTAGTCTATGCATTTTCTAATTATGTAAGATTAATTTTGGTTTTACTTATTATTGACATAGCTTGAACTTATGCTTAAAATTTTCAACTGTGTAACAAGAGCAAGAGAAAAGTGTATAGACACTGGACAGAGGCTGTAAGCTGTCCCCTAATACCCATTTCCCTTTCTTCTACAATAATAGAATCCTCAATTATCACCTGGGCATATGGCTGCTCAGAATAAATACATTTCCCAGTCTTCCTTATAGCTAAGGTGGCCATGGGACTAAGATCTGGTCACTAGGATGTGCAGGGAAATGATGTAGGCAATAGTGTTTATTTCCCTGAAGGAAGGAGCACCCTGCTGTCTGGAGTATGGATGTGGAGTCACCCTGGACCATGGGGATGTTGGAGCAATGGGGTTCCTAGACTACCTGGATTGCTTATCTCCGGACACTAGATGAGAAAGACATAAACTTCTCTCTTAAATTTAAGTCACTGTTACTTGGGGTGTTACACCAACACTAATTCCTAACTGCTACAGATATCAAAGAGCAGAATTTCAGTCATTCATTTAAAGTAGAAAAGAGAAGAAAGATTAACATTTTCTGAGCACCTTCTCTATCTTTCCACCTATACTTCCTCCCAACAATTCTGTGAAATGGGTGCTATTATTCACATTGTTACTCATGAGGAGACTGAAGTTCAGTTAGCTTAAGAAACGTGTTCAGGGCTTGCCTGGTGGCACAGTGGTTGAGAGTCCGCCTGCCAATGCAGGGGACACGGGTTCAGGCCCCGGTCCGGGAGGATCCCACATGCCGCAGAGTGGCTGGGCCCGTGAGCCATGGCCGCTGAGTCTGTGCATCCGGAGCCTGTGCTCCGCAACGGGAGAGGCCACAACAGTGAGAGGCCTGCGTACCGCAAAAAAAAAAAAAAAAAAAAGAAGAAGAAAAAAAGGAACTTGTTCACTGTCACACAGCTAAAACCCTGACTAGATTGAGGTTTGAAACAGGGTGTATCTATCTGACTCCAAAGCCCATGTTCCCTTCACATTGTTCTCCTGAAGATGAGTGAACAGAAAAGAGACTCCCAACTGGACCAAGAGCAAGCTTATATAAAGACCTTAGTTGCCTCATATTCTGTGTGCTTCTGAGAAGCAAATAGATAAACCATAACATCTTGTCATCACAGTAACTGTTGTTTACAACTAGAATTCATTCTTCAGTTCTGAGGAATGGCCAAGAGCCCTCAGCCTTGGGGATTTATGAGTAATAGGAAATGTAAGAACTTCAGCTTCCTATTGTCAAAGAAAGACCAAGATACATCATGCACAGAGTCAGACATTTATAATTCTCATTCCATTGCCAGGCACCATCCTTACAACTCCCTTAATTCAGAGAAAATGACATTCCCCAATGGGATTCCCATTTCTCTCTAAATACCAATGGCGAGCAACAGGAAAAAAGAATCGTAGAAACTTTGGATTGTTTCAATACTTCTCAAGGATTGTAAGAAAATGAATTGGGTTAGTAAATGCATCCAGTTCCTTGGTATCATTAGATTGTCATTATTACTTAACGAGGGCTCCACATTTGTACTTTCCTGGGCTTACCTTCAGAGGGCTGCTTTGGACCAGCACTTTGCATGGTGTACTATGAAGTTAGGCCATCTCTAAAAATAGTCATGTTGTCACTGCTATTGTCCAGCATGAGCCCCCATTATCCATGCCAACGTGCATATTCCACGTGCTGCCAAACCTTCCAGTCCTTGGGATAACAAAACTTTCCTGGGTTTTATGTAAAATGGAAGAGAATGACCCCTTCTCCATTGATTTGCCATTTGACCTCCAAACAACTCTGGACGCTAGTGTTCTCTCTAAATTTCTTTTTAAGCTAATCTATGGTCTTCTCTCTCCTAAGGTAAAGGTATGGGGTATAGGTTGAGTTTCACTTTTTGCATATGAATATCCAGTTGTTACAACCCATTAATTGAAAAGACTGTCCTTTCATCATTGAAGTGCTTTTGCACCTTTGTCAAAAATCAATTTACCAACCACACACCATATATAAAAATTAACACAAAACGGACCAAAGACCTAAATATATATAAATGTAAGAGCTAAAACTGTAGAATTCTTAGAAGGTGGTGGTAAATCTCTATGACGTTGGTTTCACAGATATGACAACAAAACAGAAGCAATAGAACAAAAAACAAATTGGACTGCAACAAAATTTAAAACTTTTCTGTATCAAAGGACACTATCCAGAAAGTGAAAAGGCAACCCACAGAATTGGAAGGAGGGGAAATATTTACAAAACATATATCTGATAAGGGTCTAGTATCCAGGATACATAAAAAAAACTCTTACTACTCAATAATAAAAAGACAGTCCAATTTAAAAATGGGCAAAGGATCTGAATAGACATTTCTCTAAGGAAGATACACAAATGGCCTATGAACACATGGAAAGATGCTCAACATCACTAGTCATTTGGGAAAAGCAAATCAAAACCACATTCTACTTCAGTCCCAAACTAGGGTGCCCATAATAAAACAAAACAAAACTGGAAAGTAATATGTATTGATGAGGATGTGGAGAAATTAGAACCCTCATTGACTGATGGTGGACGTGTACAATGTTACAGAAACTATGTAAAACAGTTTGTCAGTTCCTCAATAAATTAAACATAGAATTATCATGTGACACAGCAATACCATTTCCAGGTATATATCCACAAGATTTGAAAGCAGATGTTCAAACAAAAGCTTGTACACAAAGGTTCATAGCAACACTATTCACAATAGCCAAAAGGTGGAAATATCCATTAACTGATGAATGAATAAACAAAATGTGGTATATCCATATGACAATATATTATTCAGTCATCAAAAGGAATGAAGTACTGATACATGCTCCAACATGGATAAACCTTGAAACATTATGCTAAGTAAAAGAAGCCTGACTCAAAAAGCTAAATATCGTATCATTCCATTTATATGAAATGTCCAGAATAGGCAAATCCATAAAGACAGAAATCAGATTAGTGATTGACAGGACCTGGGGACAGAGGGGAATGAAGAATGACTGTTTAATGGGAACAGTGTTTCTTTTTGAGGTGATTAAATTCTTCTGGAACTAGACAGTAGTGATGGTTACATAACACTGTGAATGTATTAAATGTCCATAAACTGTACCCCTTAAAATGATTTAAATGGTAAATTTTATGTTACGTGTATTTTACCACACACAAGAATAGCAATTGGCCACATTTGTGTGTGTGATTTCTAGACTCTCCATTGTGTCATTGATTTATGTGTCTACCACTTCATTCATTTCACACTATTGATTTCTGTAGCTTTAGTAAATTTCAAATTTTTATAGTAAATTTTAAAATTAGGTAGTGTAATTCCTCCAACTTTATTCTTTTTTTTCAAAATTGTTCTGGCTATTCTCTAGTTTCTTTGTTTTCCATATAAATGTTTAACAGCTTTATTGAGATATAATTTCCTTATCACTTAAATTCACCCATTTTGCATATACAATTCAATTGTTTTAGTATATTCACATATAGGTGCAACCATCACCACAGTCAACTTTAGTACATTTTTATAACCTCAAAATGAAATCCCTATTTTTTGTCTATTATCCCAGCCCTAAGCAACCTAGACAAATCTACTTTCTGTCTCTAGAGATTTTGCTGTTCTGAACTTTCATATGGATGAAATCGTATAATATGTGGTCCTTTGTGGTTGGCTTTTTTCACTTAGTGTTCATGGTCCATCCATGTTGGAGCATGTATCAATACTTCATTCCTTTTGGTAACTGAATAATATACCATATATATACCATTGCATGGATATACTACATTTGGTTTATCCATTCATCAGTTTGGATCAGTTGATGGACATTTCATTTGTTCCCTCTTTTGTTCTATTGTGAATAATGCTACTATGAACATTTGTGTACATGTTTTCATTTCTCCTGGGTATATACTTAGGAATGCACTTACAGGGTCATATGGTAACTCTATGTTTAATTTATTGAGGAGTTGCCAAAATGTTTTACAAAGAGGTTGCACCATTTTACTTTTCCACCAGCAGTTGGTGAGGGTTCCAACTTCACCACATCTTCACCCACACTTGTAATTATAGGACTTTTTGATTGTAGCCTTACTAGTACACGTGAAGTAGAATCTCATTGTGGTTTTGATTTGTGTTTCCCTAATACCTAGTGATGTTGAGCACCTTTTCATGTGTTTAATTGGTCATTTGTATATCTTCCTTAGGGAAATGTCTATTCAGATCCTTTGCCCATTTTTAAATTGAGGTATTTGTCCTTTTATTATTAAGTTGTAGGAGTTTTTATGTATTCTGGAAACTAGACCCATATCAGGTATATGTGTTGTACATATTTTCCCGCATTCTGTGGGTTGCCTTTTCACTTTCTTGATAGTATCCTTTGATGCACAAAAGTGTTTAATTTTGTTGCAGTCCAATTTTTCTATACTTTCTTTTGTTACTCATGTTTGTGGTGCCATATATGACTCCTTTGAAAAATCCAAGGTCATAAAAATTTATCCCTATATTTTCCTAACAGTTTTTATAGTTTTAGCTCTTACATTTAAGTTTTGGTACATTTGAGTTAATTTTTGTATATGGTATGAAGTTTATAAAAATTTTAGAACTAGCTTGTCTATGTCTACAAAATTATCTGAATGGGATATTGATTGGAATTGTATTAAATCTATAAATCAATTTAGAGAAAATTGATATCCTTACTTTAAGTCTACCAATCTGTGGACATAGTATGTTTTTTCCAATTTTTTTAGAACATTTTTATTTCTGCCATCAATATTTTGTAGTTTTCAAATTCTGTACATGTGTTGTAAGATTTGTTTTATTTTTTGAACTATTGTGGTTTTTTTTATTTCAGTTCCAATAGTTTACAATTAGTTATTGCTAGTATATATGAAATATAAATTATGTGTTAACTTAGTATCCTCCATCCTTGCTAACTCATTTATTAGTTCTAGAAGTTTTTCTTTGGATTCCTTAAGATTTTCTGTGTCATCTGTGAATAGAGAGACTTTTATTTCTTCTTTCTCTATTGGTAAGGCTTTTATCTATCTTTATTGCTTTACTGCACTGGCTAGGACTTTTAGTAGATTAGGTAGGAGTGATGAGAGTAAACCTTCTTTCCTTGTCTCTGATCATGGGGGGAAACATTCAGTTTTTCATCATTAAGTGAAATGTTAGCTGTAAGTTTTCTGTAGATTACCTTTATTAGGTTAAGAAAGTTCACTTCTAATCCTAGTTTGCTGAGAGTTTTTATCATGAAAGGATGTTGAATTTTATCAAATGCTCTTTTGTATCAATTGATGTGATCATACAATTTTTCTTATTTAGACTGTCAATGTGGTAGATTACACTGATTGATTTCCGAATATTGAACAAATATAAATTCCCTGGGATAAACCGAATTTGACCTTGGTATATTATTCTTTTTATGTATTTCTGGATTCAATTTGCTAATTCTTTGTTAAAGATTTTTTGCCTCTATGTTCATGAAGAATATTAATTTATAGTTTTCTTTTTTGGGGGGGTGGGGGGAGGGGGTTCTTTCTTTAGTTTTGGTATCATGGTAATGCCAACATCATAAAATAAGTTGGAAAGTGTTTCTGCCTCTTATACTTTCTGGAATTGTTTAAACTTAGTGTTATTTCTTCTTTAAACATTTAGTAGAATTCACTAGCTAAATTATTTGGGCCTAGGGATTTCTTTTCTAGAATGTCCTAGACTAAAACTCAATTCATGGCATAGTTACAGAAATCTTCATATTACCTATTTAATCTTGGTTGAATTTTGGTAGCTTTTGATTTTCAAGGACTTTGTTTATTTCATTAAAGTTATTAAATGCATGTGTTTAGAGTTATTTTCTTATTTTCCTTTTGATGACTGTAAGTTCTATAGTTGTACCCTTTTCATCACTGATATCAGTAACTTGTCTTCTATCGTTTTGCTTTGTCAATCTTGTTGACATTCTTATTAACTTTATCAATTTTATTGATTTTTTTAAAGAACCAGATTTTGGTTCAACTGATTTTTGTTGTTGTTTTAAATTTCATTGATATCTGCTCTTATCTTTATCATGTCTTTGTTTCTGCTTACATTGGCTTATTTTCCTTTAATTTGTTTTTGTTCTTAAATTCTTAAGACTAGATTATTGATATGAGAACTTTCTTCCTTTGTAATATCAGTAAAAGCATATAATATAATGAATTTCCCTCTCAACACTGCTTTAGCTGCATTCTACAAATTGCTAGGTTATATTCTCATTTTTGTTCACTTCAAAATATTTTCTGATATCCCTGAGACTTTTTATTTGACCCAAGTATTATTTAGAAGTATAATGTTTAATGCTCATGAATTCAGATATTTTCCTATTATCCTTCTATTATTGATTTCTAGTACATTCCATTATTGTCAGACAACATACTTTGTATGATCTCGATTCTTTTATATTTGCTAAGACATTATATCACCCAGAATAGGTATATCTTGGTGCACATTACATGAACACTTGAAAAGAATGTGAACTCAGAGGGTAGGATAAAGATGGTGGAGTAGAAAGTCCCTGTACTCACCTCCTTTCATGGACACACCAAAATTACAACTGTGTGCAGAGCAACTATCTATGAGAACAATCTGAAGACTAGCAGAAAAGATTTTCCACAACAAAAGATATAAAAAAGGAGCAACAACAAGATGGATAGGAGGGGTGGAGATTCAGTCTAGTCAGGACCCATACTTCTGGGTTGGTTACCCACAAATTGGAAGCATATCACAACCATAGAGTTCCTTCCCAAGGAGCAAGAGGTTCAAACCCCCCATTAGGCTTGCCAGCCCGGGGTTCCAGGAAAACAACATCTGGCTTTGAAAACCAGCAAGGTTTATGTTTGGAAGAGCCAGAAGGCTATAGGAAACTAAGACTCCTCTCTTAAAAGGAATGCACAGAATCTCACATGCTCTGAGTCCCATTGCAGAGGCAGGAGTTTGAAAGGTGTCTGGGTCAGATACACTTGCCGATCTTGGAGAGCCTCCAAGAGAGGCTGCAGGCAGTGGGAACTCCCCCTGGGGACAGAGATGCTGGCAGCAGCCATTTTTTGAATCCCATTCTATTGTGCTGAGACCAGCACTGGCAAATACCATTTTGGAATCCTCCATCTAATCTATTAGCACTAGGGTATGCCCTACTCACCAGCAGGCTTACAGCAACCACATTACACAGAGCTTCACAGCCAGCTGGGCTAGAGGCCAGCCCTATCTACCAGCACACCTACAGCTGTCAGCCCCACCATAACAGAAGGCACATGCAACTCACATAGAGCATAGTCCTGGAGCATCTAACTCTGGTGGCCAGAGAGGAGCATACTCCTGGACCATTTATGTATGTCTCCTACATAAGGTCACTTCTCCAAGATTGGGAGACATAATGTACCTACCCAATACATAGAAATAAATACAGAGAATTAAGTAAAATGAGGAAATGGAGAAATATCTTTCCAACGAAAGAACAAGACAAAACTCCAGAAAATTACTAAATGAAATGAAATGGAGATAAGCAATGTACCTGATAGAGTTCAATATAATGATTGTAAAGGGCTCACTGAACTTGAGGGAAGAATGGATGAACACAGTGAGAATTTCAACAAAAAACTGGAAAATATAGAAAAGAACCAATCAGAGCTGAAGAATAAAATAATTGAAATGAAAAATACACTAGGAATCAACAATAGATTATATGATAAAGAAGAATGGAGGCAGCAATCTAGAAGACAGAGTGGTGGAAATTATCCTGTCTGAACAGAAAAAGGAAAAAAGAACTTTTAAAAATGAGTATAGCTTAAAAGAGCTGTGTGACAACATCAAGCATACTAAGCATACTTTGCACTATAGGGGTCCCAGAAGGAGAAGACAGACAGGGAAATGTGTATAGAAATAATTGCTGAAAACTTCCCTACACTGGGGAAGGAAACAGACATCCAGGTCCAGGAAGCAAGTCCTAAACAAGATGAACCAAAAGAGGTCCTCACCAAGGCACATTATAATTAAAATGGCAAAAAGTTAAAGATAGAGAATCTTAAAATCAGCAAGAGAAATAGAACTAGTTACATACAAGTGAACTTTCATAAGAACATCAGATGACTTTTCAACAGAAACTTTGCAGGCCAGAAAGGAGTGACATGATATATTCAAAGTGCTGAAAAGAAAAAAATCCTGCTCCCATGAATATTCTACCTGGCAATGTTATTATTTAGAATTGAAGAAAAGATTTTTAAAAAGAGTTATACAGAGAAGCAAAAGCTAGAAAAGATTGCTACCACCAAGCTGGCCTTACAAGAAACTAAAAAGGGACTTCTTCAAGCAGAAAAGAAAAAGCCACAACTAGAAATAAAATTATGAAAGGAGAAACCTTACCAGTAAAGGTAAACATAAAGTAAAGGTCGTGGACCAACAACTTATAAAGCTAGTAGGAAGGTTAAAAGAGAAAAGTAGTAAAATCATCTATAACTACAATAAGCAGTTAAGAGATATATAAAATAAAAAAAATTCAAACTATGACATCAAAAACAAAAAACGTGGGGAAGGGCAGAGTAAAATTGTAGAGTTGTTAGAATGCATTTAAACTTGAGAGATCATCAACTTTAAATACACACACACACACACACACACACACACATGTTGTTATCTATTAACCTCATGGTAACCAAAAACTTATTGAGACACACAAAAAATAAAGAAAAATGAATCCAAACATAACACTAAAACTAGTCATCAAATCTCAAGAAAAGAGAGCAAGAGAAGAAGAAAGGAACAGAGAACTACAATAGTAACCAGAAAACAACAAACAAAATGGCAATAAGTACATACATATCAATAATTACTTTAAATGTAAATGAACCAAATGCTCCAGTCAAAGACTTAGAGTGGCCAAATGGAAAAAAACAAGACCCAAATATAGTGCTACCTACAAGTCCCTCACTTTAGGTTTAAAGACACACACAGACTGAAATTGAGGGAATGAAAATAGATATTCCACGCAAATGGAAATGAAAAGAAAGCTGGAGTAGCAATACTTATATCAGACAAAATGAGCTTTAAAACAAAGACTGTAACAAGAGACAAAGAAGGATATTACATAGTGATAAAGGAGTCACTGCAACAAGAAGATATAACACTTGCAAATATATATGCACCCAACATAGGAGCACCTAAATACAAAAAGCAAATATTAACAAACATAAAGGTAGAAACTGACAGTAATACAGTAATAGTAAAGGACTATAACATCCCATTGGTAAATCAATAGACACATCATCCAGACAGAAAATCAATAAGGAAACACTGGCCTAAATGACACATTAAACCAGATGGGCTTAACAGCTGACTATAAAACATTCCATCCATAACTAGTAGAATACATATATTATTTTTAAAGCATGGTCATATATTATCTTTATTTTTTTAAAACATCTTTATTGGAGTATAATTGCTTTACAATGGTGTGCTATTTTCTGCTGTGTAACAAAGTGAATCAGATATACATATACATATATCCCCATATCTCTTCCCTCTTGCGTCTCCCTCCCACCCTTCCTATCCCACCCATCTAGGTGGACACAAAGCACCGAGCTAATCTCGCTGTGCTATGCAGCTGCTTCCCACTCGATATCTATTTTACAGTTAGTAGCGTATATATGTCCATGCCACTTTCTCACTTTGAGCCAGCTTACCCTTCCCCCTCCCCATGTCCTCAAGTCCATTCTCTACGTCTGTGTTTTTATTCCTGTCCTGCCCTTAGGTTCTTCAGAACCATTTTTCTTTATTCCATATATATGTGTTAGCATACAGTATTTGTTTTTCTCCTCCTGACTTACTTCACTCTGTATGACAGTCTCTAGGTCCATCCACTGCACTGCCAAAAATTCAATTTTGTTTCTTTTTATGGCTGAGTAATATTCCACTGTATATATGTGCCACATCTTCTTTATCCATTCATCTGTCAATGGACACTTAGATTGCTTCCATGTCCTGGCTATTGTAAATAGAGCTGCAGTGAACATTGTGGTACATGACTTTTTTTGAATTATGGTTTTCTCAGGATACATGCCCAGTAGGGGGATTGCAGGGTCGTATGGTGGTTCTATTTTTAGTTTTTAAGGAACCTCCATACTGTTCTCCATAGTGGCTGTATCAATTCACATTCCCACCAACAGTGCAAGAGGTTCCCTTTTCTCCACACCCTCTCCAGCATTTATTGTTTCTAGATTTTTTGATGATGGCCATTCTGACTGGTGTGAGATGATGTCTCATTGTAGTTTTGACTTGCATTTCTCTAATAATTAGTGATGTTGAGCAGCTTTTCATGTGCTTCTTGACCATCTGCATGTCCTCTTTGGAGAACTGTCTATTTAGGTCTTCTGCCCATTTTTGGATTGGGTTGTTTGTTTTCCTGATATTGAGCTGCATGAGCTGCTTATATATTTTGGAGATTAATCCTTTGTATGTTGCTTCATTTGCAAATATTTTCTCCCATTCTGAGGGTTGTCTTTTCGTATTCTTTATGGTTTCCATTGCTGTGCAAAAGTTTTAAGTTTCATTAGGACCCATTTGTTTATTTTTGTTTTTATTTCCATTTCTCTAAGTGGTGGGTCACAAAGGCTCTTGCTGTGATTTATGTCATAGAGTGTTCTGCCTATGTTTTCCTCTAAGAGTTTGATAGTGTCTGGCCTTACATTTAGGTCTTTAATCCATTTTGAGTTTATTTTTGTGTATGGTGTTAAGAAGTGTTCTAGCTTTATTCTTTTACATGTAGCTGTCCAGTTTTCCCAGCACCACTTATTGAAGAGGCTGTCTTTTCTCAATTGTATATTACTACCTCCTTTACAAAAGATAAAGGTGATCATATGTGAGTGGGTTTATATCTCTGGGCTTTCTATCCTGTTCCATTGATCTATATTTCTGTTTTTGTGCCAGTACCATACAGTCTTGATTACTGTAGCTTTGTAGTATAGACTGAAGTCAGGGAGCCTGATTCCTCCAGCTCTGTTTTTCTTTCTCAAGATTGCTTTTGCTATTTGGGGTCTTTTGTGTTTCCATACAAATTGTGAAATTTTTTGCTGTAGTTCTGTGAAAAATGCCATTGGTAGTTTGATACGGATCGCATTGTATCTGGAGATTGCTTTGGGTAATATAGTCATTTTTACAATGTTGATTCTTCGAATCCATGAACATGGTATATCTCTCCATCTGTTTGTATCATCTTTAATTTCTTTCATCAGTGTCTTATAGTTTTCTGCATACAGGTCTTTTGTTTCCTTAGGTAGGTTTATTCCTAGGTATTTTATTCTTTTTGTTGCAATGGTAAATGTGAGTGTTTCCTTAATTCTCTTTCTGATATTTTGTTGGTGGTGTATAGGAATGCCAGAGATTTCTGTGCATTAATTTTGTGCCCTGCTACTCTACCAAATTCATTGATTAGCTCTAGTAGTTTTCTTTAGGATTAGCTCTAGTAGCATCTTTAGGATTCTCTATATATAGTATCATGTCAACTGCAAACAGTGACAATTTTACTTTTTCTTTTCCGATTTGGATTCCTTTTGTTTCTTTTTCTTCTCTGATTGATGTGGCTAAAACTTCCAAAACTATGTTGAATAATAGTGGTGAGAGTGGACAACCTCGTCTTGTTCCTGATCATAGTAGAAATGGTTTCAGTTTTTCACCATTGAGAATGCTGATGGCTGTGGGTTTTTCATATATGGCCTTTATTATGTTGAGGTAAGTTCCCTCTATGCCTACTTTCTGGAGGGTTTTTATAATAAATGGGTAATGAATTTTGTTGAAAGCTTTTTCTGCATCTATTGAGATGATCATATGGTTTTTATCCTTCAGTTTGAAAATATGGTGTATCACATTGATAGATTTGCATATAGTGAAGAATCCTTGCATTCCTGGGATAAACCCCACTTGATCATGGTATATGATCCTTTTAATGTGCTGCTGGATTCTCTTTGCTAGTATTTTGTTGAGGATTTTTGCATCTATGCTCATCAGTGATATTGACCTGTAGTTTTCTTTTTTTGTGACATCTTTGTCTGGTTTTGGTATCAGGGTGATGGTGGCCTCGTAGAATGAGTTTGAGAGTGTTCCTCCTTCTGCTATATTTTGGAAGAGTTTGAGCAGGATAGGTGTTAGCTCTATTCTAAATGTTTGATAGAATTCACCTGTGAATCTATCTGGTCCTGGGCTTTTGTTTGTTGGACGATTTCTAATCACAGTTTCAATTTCAGTGCTTGTGATTGGTCTATTCATATTTTCTATTTCTTCCTGGTTCAATCTTGGAAGGTTGTGCTTTTCTAGGAATTTGTCCATTTCTTCCAGGTGGTCCATTTTTTTGGCATATAGTTTCTTGTAGGCATCTCTCATGATCCTTTGTATTTCTGCAGTGTCAGTTATTTCTCCTTTTTCATTTCTAATTCTATTGATTTGAGTCTTCTCCCTTTTTTTCTTGTTGAGTCTTACGAATGGTTTATCAATTTTGTTTATCTTCTCAAAGAACCAGCTTTTAGTTTTATTGATCTGTGCTATTGTTTCCTTCATTTCTTTTTCATTTATTTCTGATCTGATCTTCATGATTTCTTTCCTTCTGCTAACTTTGGAAGTTTTTTAAAATTCTTCTTTCTCTAATTCCTTTGGTGTAATGTTAGGTTGTTTATTTGAGATGTTTCTTGTTAGGTAGGATTTTATTGCTATAAACTTCCCTCTTAGAACTGCTTTTGCTGCATCCCATAGGATTTTGGTCATCGTGTTTTCACTGTAATTTCTTTCTAGGTATTTTTTGATTTCCTCTTTGATTTCTTCAGTTATCTGTTGTTTATTTAATAGTGTATTGTTTAGCCTCCATGTGTTTGTATTTTTTAGAGATTTTTTTTCCTGTAACTGATATCTAGTCTCATAGTGTTGTGCTAGGAAAAGATACTTGATACGATTTCAATTTTCTTAAATTTACCAAGGCTTGATTTGTGACCCAATATATGATCTATCTTGGAGAATGTTCCATGAACACTTGAGAAAAAAGTGTATTCTATTGTTTTTGGATGAAATGTCCAGTAAATATCAATTAAGTCCATCTTGTGTAATGTGTCATTTAAAACCTGTGTTTCCTTATTTATTTTCATTTTGGATGATCTGTCCATTGGTGTAAGTGCTAAAGTCCCCTACTATTATTGTGTTAGTGTTGATTTCCCCTTTTATGGCTGTTAGCATCTGCCTTATGTGTTGAGGTGTTCCTATGTTGGGTGCATAAATATTTACAATTGTTATATCTTCTTATTGGATTGTTCCATTGATCATTATGTAGCGGCCTTCTTTGTCTCTTGTAATAGTCTTTATTTTAGTCTACTTTGTCTGATTTGAAAATTGCTACTCCAGCTTTCTTTTGATTTCCATTTGCATGAAATATCTTTTTACATCCCCTCACTTTCAGTCTATATGTGTCACTAGGTCTGAAGTGGGTCTCTTGTAGACAGCATATATATGGGTCTTGTTTTTGTATTCATTCAGCTAGTCTATGTCTTTCGGTTTGAGCATTTAATCCATTTACATTTAAGGTAGTTATTGATATATATGTTCCTATTACCATTTTCTTAATTGTTTTTGATTTGTTATTGTAGGTCTTTCACTTCTCTTGTGTTTCCTGCCTAGAGAAGTTCCTTTAGCATTTGTTGTAAAGCTGGTTTGGTGGTGCTGAATCCTCTTAGCTTTTGCTTATCTGTAAAGGTTTTAATTTCTCCAACGAATCTGAATGAGATTCTTGCTGGTTAGAGTAATCTTAGTTCTAGGATTTTCCCTTTCATCACTTTAAATATGTCCTGCCACTCTCTTCTGGGTTGCAAAGTTTCTGCTGAAAGGTCAACTGTTAACCTCAAGAGGATTACCTTGTATATTATTTGTTGTTTTTCCCTTGCTGCTTTTAGTATAATTTCTTTGTATTTAATTTTTGATAGTTTGATTAATATGTGTCTTGGCATGTTTCTCCATAGGTTTATCCTGTATGGGACTCTCTGCACTTCCTGGACTTGATTGACTATTTCCTTTCCTATATTAGGGAAGTTTTCAACTATAATCTCTTCAAGTATTTTCTCAGTCCCTTTTTTTCCTCTTCTTCTGGGACCCCTATAATTAGAATGTTGGTGCATTTAATATTGCCCCAGAGGTCTCTGAGACTGTCTTCAATTCTTTTCATTCTTTTTTTCTTTATTCTGCTCTGCAGTAGTTATTTCCACTATTTTATTTCCAGGTCACTTACCTGTTCTTTTGCCTCAGTTATTCTGCTATTGATTCCTTCTAGAGGATTTTAAATTTCATTTATTGTATTGTTCATCATTGTTTGTTTGCTCTTTAGTTCTAGGTCCTTGTTAAATGTTTCTCATATTTTATCCATTCTATTTACAAGATTTTGGATCATCTTTACTCTCATTACTCTGAATTCTTCTTCAGGTAGACTGCTTATTTCCTCTTCATTCATTTGGTCTGGTGGGTTTCTACCTTGCTCCTTCATCTGCTGTGTGTTTCTCTGCCATTTCATTTGGATTAACGTACTGTGTTTGGGTCTCCTTTTCGCAGCCTGAAGGTTTGTAGTTCTTGTTTTTGGTGTCTGCCCCTAGTGGATAATATTGGTTCAGTGAGTTGTGTAGGTTTTTTGGTAGAGGGGACTGGTGCCTGTGTTCTGGTGGATGAGACTGGATCTTGTCTTTGTGGTGGGCAGGACCGCATCTGGTGGTGTGTTTTGGGGTGTCTGTGAACTTATTATGATTTTAGACAGCCTCTCTGTTAATGGGTGAGGTTGTGATCCTGTCTTGCTAGTTGTTTGGCATAGGGTGTCCAGCACTATAGCTTGCTGGTCGTTGAGAGGAGCTGGGTCTTAGCCTTGAGATGGAGATCTCTGGGAGAGCTTTTGCTGTTTGATATTATGTGGGACTGGGAGGTCTCTTGTGGGGACCTGAACTTGCCTTTACCACCTCAGAGGCTCAGGCCTGACACCCAGCTGGAGCACCAAGACCCTGTCAGCCACATGGCTCAGAAGAAAAGGGATAAAAAAGAAAAAGAAAGAAAAACAGGAAAAAAAATACAATATAATACAATAAAGTTATCAAAATAAAAAAATTATTAAAAATAATAAAATAAAAAAGTAATTTAAAAAAAAGAAAGAAAGAAAGAAGAGAGCAACCAAACCAAAAAACAAACCCACCAATGATAACAAGCACGAAAATCTATAGAAAGAAAAACAAAAAATGGACAGACAGAACCCTAGGACAAATGGTAAAAGCAAAGCTATACAGGCAAAATCACACAAAGAAGCATACACATCCACACTCACAAAAAGAGAAATAGGAGAATATATATATATATATATATATATATATATATATATATATATATATATATATATATATACACATATATAAAATAAAAGGAAGAGAGCAACCAAATTAATAAACATATCTACCAATGAAAATAAGCTCTAAATACTAAACTAAGATAAACATAAAACCAGAAAACAATTAGATGCAGAAAGCAAACCCCAAGTCTACAATTGCTTCCAAAGTCCGCTGCCTCAATTTTGGGATGATTCATTGTCTATTCGGGTATTCCACAGATGCAGGGTACATCAAGTTGATTGTGGAGATTTAATCCATTGCTCCTGAGGCTACATGGTGAAATTTCCCTTTCTCTTCCTTGTTCGCACAGCTCCTGGGGCTCAGCTTTGGATCTGGCCCCACCTCTGTGTGTAGGTCGCCTGAGGGCATCTCTTCCATGCCCAGATAGGACGAGGTTAAAGGAGCGGCTGATTAGGGAGCTCTGGCTCACTCAGGGTGGGGGGAGGGAGGGAGACGGAATGCGGGGCAAGCCTGTGTCAACAGAGGCCAGTGTGACGTTGCAACAGCCTGAGGTGCACCATGTGTTCTCCCAGGGAAGTTGTCCCTGGATCACGGGACCCTGCCAGTGGTAGGTAGCACAGGTTCCCGGGAGCAGATGTGTGGATAGTGACCTGTGCTTGCACACAGGCTTCTTGGTGGCTCCAGAAGTAGCCTTAACATTTCATGCCCGTCTCTGGCATCCACGCTGATAGCCACGGCTCACACCCATCTCTGAAGCTCATTTAGGTGGTGTTCTGAATCCCCTCTCCTTATGCACCCCCAAACAATGGTCTCTTGCCTCTTAGGCAGTTCCAGACATTTTCCTGGACTCCCTCCCAGATATCTGTGGTGCACCAGCCCCCTTCAGCCTGTGTTCACACAGTCAACCCTAGTCAGATCCCTGGGATCTGACCTCCGAAGCCCGAGCCTCAGCTCCCAGTTCCCACCCCCCCGATGGGTGAGCAGAGAAGCCTCTCAGGCTGGTGAATGCTGTTGGCACCAATCCTCTGTGCGGGAATCTCTCCGCTTTGCCCTCTCCACCCCTGTTGCTGTGCTCTCCTTCATGGCTCTGAAGCTTCCCCCCGCCCCTGCCACACCCCATCTCCACCAGTGAAGGGGTTTCCTAGTGTGTGGAAACTTTTCTTCCTTCACAGTTCCCTCCCCAAGGTGTAGGTACCATCCCTATCTGTTTGTCTCTGTTTTTTCTTTTTTCTTTTGCCCTACCCATGTACACGGGGAAGTTCTCGTCTTTGGGGAATCTGAGATCTTCTGCCAGCATTCAGTAGGTGTTCTGTAGGAGTTGTTCCACATGTAGATGTAGTTTTGATGTATTTGTGAGGAGGAAGGTGATCACATCTTACTCTTCTGCCATCTTGAAGGTCCCCCATATTTTTTCAGGTGCAAAAAGAACATTCTCCAGTATAGATCACATGCTAGGCCACAAAACAAGTCAATAAATTTGAAGATTGAAATCAAACCAAGCATCTTTTCTGATGACAAAGGTATGAGATTAGAAATCAACTACAAGAAAAAAAGTTGGAAAAAACACAAACATGGGGATTCTAAACAATATGATAATAAACAACCAATGGGTCACTGAAGAAATGAAAGAGGAATAAAAAATACCTTAAGACGAAAGAAAATGGAAACATGACATTTTATCTTTTTCTTTTCTTTTTTTTTTTTTTGATGTACATGGGCCTCTCACTGTTGTGGCCTCTCCCGTTGCGGAGCACAGGCTCCAGACGTGCAGGCTCAGTGGCCATGGCTCACGAGCCAGCTGCTCCACGGCATGTGGGATCTTCCCAGACAGGGGCATGAACCCGTGTCCCCTGCATTGGCAGGCGGACTCTCAACCACTGCTCCACCAGGGAAGACCAGAAACATGACATTTTAAAATCTATGAGATGCAGTAAAAACAATTATAAGCAGGAAGTTTATAATGATACAGGCTTACCTCAGGAAACAAGTAAAATCTAAAATAAACAATGTAATCTTACACCTAAAGGAACTAGAAAAAGAAGAGTAAACAAATCCCAAAGTTAGTAAGAAGGAAGGAAATAATAAAGATCAGAGTGAAAATAAATGGAATAGAGATTTTAAAAAAAATAGAAAAGATCAATGAAACTAAGAGCTGCTTCTTTGAAAAGATAAATAAAATTGATAAACCTCTAGTCAGACTAATGAAAAGACAGAGAGGGGGCTCAAATAAATAAAAGCAAAAAATGAAAGAGAAGTTACAACTGGCACCATAAAAATACAGGGTATCCTAAGAGATTACTACAAATGATTATATGCCAATGAGTTGTACAACCTAGAAGAAATAAATAAATTCCTAGAAACATACAGTCTTCCAAGACTAAACAAGAATAAATAGAAAATTTGAACAGACAAATTGGTAGTAATAAAACTGAATAAGTAATTTAAAAAACCCCAACAAACTGAAGTCCAGGACAAGATAGCTTCACAGGTGAATTCTACCAAACATTTAAAAAGAAGAGTTAACACCTATTTTTCTCCAACTCTTCCAAAAAAAATTGAAGAGGAAAGAATTCTTCCAAACTCATTCTATGAGAGTAGTGTCACCTTCATACTGAAACCAGGCAAAGAAATAAAAAAAAATAGAAAGAAAATTACAAGCCAATATCTCTGATGAACATAGATCCAAAAATCCTCAACAAAATATTGGCAAACCAATTCCAACAGTACATTAAAAGGATAACATATCATAATCAAGTGGGATTAATCCCAAGGATGGTTCAATATTTGCAAATCAATCAATGTGATACACCACATTAACAAAATGAAGAATAAAACCTTGTGATCATCTCAACAGATGCACAAAAAGCATTTGAAAAAATTCAACATCCATTTATGATAAAAACTCTCAACAATGTGGCTATAGAGGGAACATACATAAACATAATAAAGACCATAAATGACAAGCCTACAGTTAACATCATATTCAATGGTGAAAAGCTAATAACATTTCCTCTAAGATCAGGAACAAGACAAGGATGCCCATTCTCACCACTTTTATTCAACATAATAATGGAAGCCTTAGTTACAGCAATTAGACAAGAAAAAGAAATAAAAGGAATCCAAATTGGAAAAGAAGAAGTAAAACTCTCACTGTTTGCAGATGACATGATACTATATGTAGGAAATCCTAAAAACTCCACCAATAAACTATTAGAACTAATAAATGAATTCAATAAAGTTGTAGGATACAAAATTACTATACAGAAATCTATTGAGTTTCTAAACACTAACAATGAACTCTCGGAAGAGAAATTAAGAAAGCCTAACTTACAATTGCTTCAAAAAGAATAAAATACATAGGAATAAATTTATCCAAGGAAGGAAAAGACCTGTTCTCTGAAAATAATGACAGTGATGAAAGAAACTGAAGATGACACAAACAAATGGTGAGGTATACCATGCCCATGGATTGGAAGAACTAATACTGTTAAAATGTCTATACCACTCAAGGTAATTTACAGACTAAATGCAATCCCAAGCAAAATACCAATGGTATATTTCACAGAACTAGAATAAATAATACTAAAGGTATGGAATGACAAAAGACCCCAATTAGCCAAAGCAATCTTGAAAAAGAAGAACATTGCTGGAGAATCATGCTCCCTGATTTCAAACTATACTACAAAACTACCATCATCAAAACAGTAGGGTTACTGGCACAAAAAGAGACACTTAGCTCAATAGAATAGAATGGAACAGAATAGAGATCTCAGAAGTAAACCCATGATTATATGGTCAATTAATCTATGACAAAGGAGGCAAGAATATACAGCAGGGGAAAGAGAGCCGCTTCAATAAATGGTGTTGTGAAAACTGGACAGCTACATGCAAAAGAATGAAACTGGACCACTTTCTCACACCATATGCAAAAATAAACACAAAATGAATTAAAGATACTTAAATGCAAGACCTAAAGCCATAAAACATCTAGAAGAAAATATAGGTAGTACACTCTTTGACATAAGCCTTAGCAATATTTTTTTGGCTCTGTCTCCTCAGGCAAGGGAAACAAAAGCTAAAATAAACAAATAAGAGTACATAAAACTACAAAGCTCAGCACAGTGAAAGAAATCATTGACAAATGAAAAGGCAGCCTACTGAATCAGAAAACATTGAGGTGTGTAAACAATATATTAATATTAGATAAGAGGTTAATATAGAAAATATATAAAACTCATATAGCAAAAAAATCAATAGGAAAAAAATCAGTTAAAAGTGAGCAAAAGAGCCACATTGAACAGGAAGATCAGCTTGGTGCTTTGTGTCCACCTAGAGAGGTGGGACAGGAAGGGTGGGAGGGAGACACAAGAGGGAGGAGATAGGGGGATATATGTATACATATAGCTGATTCACTTTGTTATACAGCAGAAACTAACACACCATTGTAAAGCAACTATACTCCAATAAAGATGTTTAAAAGAAAATGAGCAGAGGACTTGAAAAGACATTTTTCCAAAGAAGACATACAGATGGCCAGAAGACACATAAAGAGATGCTCAACATCTCTAATAATCAAGGAAATGCAAATTAAAACCATAATGAAATATCACCTCACATCTGTTAGAATGGCCAGCATAAAAGGACAGCAAATTACAAGTGTTGCCAAAGATGTAGAGAAAAGGGAACCCTTATGCATTGTTGGTAGGATTGTAATTCCAAATTGCAAATGCAGCAAAAATGGAAAAAAGTATGCAGTGTCCTCAAAATATTAAACATGGAAGCAACATAAATGTCTATCAACAGCTGCAACAACATGGATGGATTTGGAGGGTATCATGCTAAGTGAAATAAGTCAGACAGAGAAAGACAAATACTGTATTATCTCACTTATATGCAGAATCTAGAAAACAAAACAAATGAACAAACAAAACAAAATGAAAACAGACTCATGGATACAGAGAATAAGATAAGTGGTTGGCAGAGGGGAGGAGGATCGGGGGGTTGGGCTAAATAGGTGAAGGAGATTAAGAGGTACAAACTTCTGGTTATAAAATAAATGTTATTGGGATATAATAAACAGCATTAGAATTATGGTCAATAAGACTGTAATAAGTTTGTACGGGGACAGATGGATACTTGACTTATTGTGACCATTTCATAATGTATTTAAATGTTGAATCACTATGTTGCACACCTGAAACTAACATAGTATTTTACATCAACTATATTTCAATTTTAAAAAAAGAGAGAATGTGAATTCTGATATTGTTGGGTGAAGTGTTCTATAGTTGTTAATTAAATACA
This sequence comes from Mesoplodon mirus, assembly GCF_964341445.2. NCBI lineage: Eukaryota > Metazoa > Chordata > Mammalia > Artiodactyla > Ziphiidae > Mesoplodon > Mesoplodon mirus. Next base: position 85,618,950 of record NC_138990.1, read on the forward strand.
GTTAATGGTGTTGTTCAGTTCTGTGCTGATTTTCTACCTCCCAGTTCTATCAGTTACTCAGAGAAGAGTAATTTAATTATAATTTTGAATTTGTCTATTTCTCATTTCAGTTCCATTAGTTTCTGCTTCCTGTATTTGAAGCTCTGTTATTAAATACATATACATTTAGGATTGGTATGCCTTCTTAATGAATTTGACCTTTTGTCGTTATGCAATGTTGCTCTTAATCTCTGGTAACTTTTATTCTGAAGTCTACCTCTCATGATACTATTAAAACAACTCCAGCTTTCTTTTGATTGGTGTTTACATGGCATTTCTTTTCTATCTTTCTACTTTTAACCTACCTTATTATACTATTTATTTATTTATTATTTATATATTTATCTATATATTTATGCTATGTTATTTATAATTTTCACTTATATTATTGCATTTGAAATGAATATTTTTATACTGCATATGTTTTTAAATCTATTTTTACAATCTCTGTGTTTTAATTAGTGTATTTAGACCATTTACATTTAACATAAATGTTGCTATGTTGGGATTAATTTAATGTTTATAATTTGTTTTCTGTTTATTCCCCAATTTTTTGTTCCTCTGTCACTTTCCTTTTTTTTTAAATCATTTGAACATTTTTCAGTATTCCTTTTTTTTTTTAAACTTATTTTTGGCTGCATTGGGTCTTCATTGCTGCGCATGGGCTTTCTCTAGTTGTGGTGAGTGGGGGCTACTCTTCGTTGAGGTGCATGGGCCTCTCACTGCAGTGGCTTCTCTGGTTGCGAAGCATGGGCTCTGGGTGCACGGGCTTCAGCTTTGGCTCATGGGCTTAGTTGCTCCACGGCATGTGGGATCCTCCCGGACCAGGGCTCGAACCCGTGTCCCCTGCATTAGCAGGCAGGTTCCCAGCCACTGCGCCACCAGGGAGGCCCCAGTATTTCTTTTTAATGTACCTATTTTGCTTTGAATATATCTTTGTGTGTTGTTTCTTTAGTGGTTCATGCAGGGTTCTAATAAACACACAACTTTTCACAGTCCCATTAGATTCAGTATTTTACCATTTTAAGTGGAACATAGAAACATTACCACCAGATAGAGCTCTTTACCCTCCCCTTTATGTTTCAGTTATCTTATTGTAGCTACATACATTTAAAAAAAAACCATCAGAATGGAAAAACACAGTAACTGAAATTAAAAACTCAATAGATGTGTTTATAAGTGGCTTGAGCCAAGTTTAAAAGAGGATTAGTACAATGAAATATATGTGAGTAGAAAAGTCTGGATTAAATCATGGAGAGAGAAAAGGGATTAAAAAATACTGAAAAGAACATAAAGGACATATGGAACCTAGTGAAAAGATATAACATGCATGTAACTAGAGACCCAGAAGGAGAGGAGAAAGAGAATGGAGCAGAAGCACTATTGGAAGAAAACTGATGAAAAAGACTTAAGAATCACTATGAACTGCAAGAATGATAACTACCAAGAAAAGCACACCTATGCATATCTTAGTAAAACTGTTAAGAATGAAAATCAAAGATAAAATCTTAAAAGCTTCCAAATAGAAAGACACGTTACCTTCAAAGGAGTAAGTATTGGGATTAATCTCAATAATATTAACCCTATATAACAGTAATAATAAAGTCTTGTGGTATATAAAACATATGTGAAATTAATGCAAATGGGAGTAATAAAACAAAAGCTTTATGGGGAGGTCTTTAGAGCCCTTACATTGCCTGAAATAGGCAATGATAATAATATATATGGTAATCTTCTGTATCCTTGCTGGTTTCATATTTGTTAAGAGAATAATAAAAGAATGCATATCCAATAAGCTAAAGAGAAACTAGAATTTTAAAAAACACTTGTTAATGCAAAGAAGATAATAAAATTGAGTAAACAAGGACAGAACAATAGGTATGAATAGAAAACAGAGACATGGTAGATATATATCCCAGTATACCAAAAATTAGAGCAAATGTAAATGGACTAAAAACTCTAATCAAAAGTTAAAGATTTAGGGCTTCCGTGGTGGCGCAGTGGTTGAGAGTTCGCCTGCCAATGCAGGGGACATGGGTTCGTGCCCTGGTCCGGGAAGATCCCACATGCCGTGGAGCGGCTGGGCCCGTGAGCCATGGCCACTGGGCCTGCGTGTCCAGAGCCTGTGCTCCACAATGGGAGAGGCCACAACAGTGAGAGGCCCGTGTACCGCAAAAAAAAGAAAAAAAAAAGTTAAAGATTATAAAACCAAATTAAAACAACAGCAGCAGCAACAATAGCAACAGGTTTCTTACAAGAGACGCGTTCAGAGATTAAGTATAAAGACAAAGGAATATTGAAAGTAAAATGGTGTAAAATGATATACCATGCAAGCTACCCAAAATAAAGTTGTTGTAGCTATATGAATAACAGAAAAAAATAGACTTTAAGGCAAAGAACACTACCAGACACACATTTCATAATGATTAAAGTGTCAATATGGCAGTAAGATATAACAATTCTAAATTTGTAAACATCCAATAATTAGCAACCAAATATGTAAGGCAAAAATTGACAAAACCAAAATGACAAATAAACAACTCCATCTGTAAGTTAGAAATTTTAACAGGCCTCTCTCAGTAACTCATGGAACAAGCAGATAAAAATCAATAAGGATTTAGAAAATTTGAATAACGTCATTAATAAACTTGGAGTCCACTGTACCAAAGAAATTCAGAATTCACATTTGGAATAGTTTCTAAAAATGTTAGGCCATAAAGCAGGCCTCAACAAATTTCAAAAAATGGAATAAGACAGAGTATGTTCTGGAGCATAGTGCAGTTAAGTTAAAAATCAATAACAAAAAGGTAGAAAAAAATATTGTGAAATTGGGTTATATGCATCTAAATAACTGATAGATCAAAAAAGAAGTAACATTGAAAATTAGGGGAAAAAATTAACTGAATTTTTGTGGGATGCAGCTAAAATCAGGCTTTAAGGCATATTGATAATTTTAATGCATATATTAAAAAAGAAGAAAGGATGAAAATTAAAGGACTAAGTAACCATCTCAAACACTTAGGAAAGAAAAGAAGATTAAGTACAAAAATTTTTTTTAAAGAAATATCAAGATGAGAGTAGAGGGAGGGATAAATTAGGAGGTTGGTATTAACATATACACATTACTATATATAAAATAGATAACCAACAAGGAATTACTGTATAGCACAAAGAACTATACTCAATATTTTGTAATAACCTATAAGGGAAAAGAATCTGAAAAGGAATGTGTATACACACACACACACACACACACACACACACATTATACACTGTACTGTGTACCTGAAACTAACATGATATTGTAAATCAACTATACTTTAAATTAAAAATAAAAAAGAAAGCAGAAATCAGTGAAAGAGAAAGAAATCATACAACAGAGAAAATAAACGAGTTCTTTCTTTCAAAGTCTAATAAAAATTAATAAAACCTTAGCAAAACTTACCTATAAAAAATTGAGGCACACATGACTAATTCAGTAATGAAAATGGTAGTTTATTACAACTTCTATAGGCATTAAACAGCTAATGAGCTCATATTTTTAACAACTTTATGCCAAAAATATTTAATTTCAATTAAACAAACAACTTGCTAGATAAGAAACAGAACATCTGAATAGTACTGTATGTATTTTCAACATTGAATCTGTAATTTGAAAACTTCCCACAAAGAAAGCTCTAGTCCAGAAGTTTTCACCAAACATTTAAGGAAGAATTAACACCAATGTTTTACAAAGTGTCCCAAAGAATGAAAAAAAAAAAAAAAAAAAAGCACTTTCCAAGTTGTTTTATGGAGATAGATGTAAAAAAATAAAGAAATTATAGCAAAGTGAATCCAGTGATGTGTATAAAAAACCAAGGTGGGTTTATTCCAAGAATGCAAGATGAAAGGTTAGTTTAACATTCAAAAACTCAAGCAATGTAATTCACTACATTAATTATAACTGCTAAGAAAAATCAAATGATTATCTCGTAGATGTAGAAAAAATTATAAAGCTTAATATACATATTCATGATAAAATAAATAAATAAAAACTGTTAGTAACTAAGGAAACTTCCTTAATGTGATGAATAGTATCAACAAAAGGCTTACGGAAAAATCATACTTAATGATGAAATATTGAAAGCTTTCCCAACTGAGATCTGGAATAAGACAAAGATATCTGTTATTACTTCTATTTAATGTTTATTAATGATTTTAGTCAATGAGTTAAGGCAAGAAAATAAAAATAAATTAAAAGATTTGAAAATTACAAAAGAAGAAATAAAAATGTCATTATTCACAGATGACATGATTGTGCTCATAGAAAATCAGCAATAATTTGCAGGTAAACTATTACAATTAGTAATGTATTTAACAAAGTCTCTAAAAACAAAATTAATATAGGAAAAGCAATTGTACCTCCATATACTAGCAGCATACAATTAAAGAGTAGAAATGACTATATGATACTACTTATGATTGATCAAATATCTAGGACTTAATCTAATAAAATAGGTATAAGACCTCTACAAGAAAAATAGAAATACCATTGAGAAAATATTAAAAGATTTAAATAAATGAAAGTATATATCATGTCAACAATTAGAAAGCTCAATATTGTAAAGATATCACTTGTCTCCAAATTATGTACCCCCACACACAGAGACCTACATATACACAGTCATTGACTTAGACAAAGGTGATACTACCATGCAGTGGAGAAAGGATGGCTTTTCAGTAAATAATGTTGGGTAGCTGGAAATCCACATGGAAAATAAAAAGAATCTTGACCTTTATCTAATATCATTGTCAAAATTTAAATGCCAGGTGGACCATAGATCTAAATATGAAAGGTAAAATTATGAAATTTCTAGAGCAGTGGTTGGCAAATATTTTCTATAGTTAGATGGTGAATACTCAATGCTTTGCAGTCTATATGGTCTCTGTTGCAGCTACTCAACTCTGCTATTGCAGCACAAAAGCAGTGACAGTCAATATGTTAATGCATATGCATGGCTGTGTTAAATAAAACTTTATTTTCAAAACTGGTGGTAGGCTTTAATTTGCCAACACCATCTTATGCATTGTCAACAAAAGCAATATTGTCCCCAGGGGGTTGAAAATAGTTCTCTGGGGGTGGAAAAATCTTACTCTTTTTATGTATAAAATACAGATATACATATAGTACATAAACAGATGTATAGTATATTTATAGTATTAAAGTTGCACAGTGGAGGGGTGGGTAGTAATTAGGAAAAAAAATGTCAAAGAGATCTCCTTTGGAGATGTGATATTTTAGTTATCTATTGCTGCAAAACAATATTACAATATAACAATACTTTAGTTATCTATTGCTGCAAAACAATTATCAGTGGCTTAAAGCCACATGTCTGTCACAGTTTTTGTGAGCCAGGAGTCTGGGCATGGCTTAGATGGGTCCCCAAAGAGTGCAACTAAGGCATTGACCAGAACCGGTTCATCTGAAAATTTGCCTAGGGGAAGGATCCACATCCAAGCTCACAAGGTTATTGGCAGAACTCAGTTATTTGCAGGTTTTGGGCCTGAAGACTTCAGTTTCTTCCTGGCTGTCATCTAGAGGATACTCTCAGTTCCTTGGGAAGCTTACAATATGGAAGCTTCTTCAAAATCAGCAAAGCAGAGTCCACTAGCAATCTTTGGTAACATAATTGTGGAAGTGAGAGCCCATCACCTTTGCTGTTCTCTGTTGGCTAGAAGCAAGTCACAGGTCCCTCCTGCACTCAAGGCGGGGGGATTACACAAGGGCATAAATACTGGGAGGTGGGGATTATAGGGACCACCTTAGAGTCTATTCATCACAGGGTTGGAAAAAAAGGTTGAGAAACATTTTTCTAGAGGATAGCACAGGAGAATGTCTTCATGATATTGGGGTAGGCAAAGATTTCCTAAACAGTACACAAAAAGCAGTAAGTACAGTAGGAAAAAAAGATAAATCAGACTACATTAATATTAAAAACTTCTATTCATCAAAAAACACCATTAAGGGAAAGAAAAGACAAGCAACAAAATGGGAGGAGACATTAAAATACAGATATCTGACAAAGAAGAAAAAAACATTTTTCCAGAATACATACAGAGGTCTTGTAAATCATGAAAGACAGGTAAATGACTAGAGAAAAGAGCAAAAGACTTGAATAGGTATGTCCCAAATAAAGGATTATCTAAATGGTCAATAAACATGAAAATGTGTGCTGTATCATTAGTCATAAGGAAAATGTAAATTAAAAATACATCCAACAGGCTAAAGTTATAAAGATAAAAATGCTTGCAAAGATATAGAGGACCTAGAACTCTCAAATACTGCTGGGGTACTGTGAATTTGTTAAGAATCATTTTTGGCAGTGGTCTTTGGCAGTAGATCCTTGCCAGTATTTCCTAAAAGTGAACACATGGATATATCTATGGCCCAGTAATTCCATTGCTAGATATATATCAACAGGATATCATGACGTACCGAAATGCTTATGGCAGCAACATTCATAATAGTTAAAGCTGGAAACAACCCAAATGTTCATCAACAATTGAACAGATAAATGGTGCTGTATTTACATAATGTAAATCTTTATAGCAAAGAGAGTAAAAGATTTACTGCTTTATGCGACAGTATGGATCTCACAAAATAATATTGGGCAAGAGTATAGACTATGTGATTCACTTATATAAATTTCAAAAGTAAACAAAAATAATCTATGGTGATAAAAGTCAGAATAGTGATTCCCCTTGGAGGTGGAGGAGCTTGTGACTGGTAGGGGTCATGAGAGGACTTTTGGGGAGCTGGTAATGTTCTATTTTTTGATCTGGTTGCTGGTTTTAAGGATTTGTTCATTGAGCTGCACACAAGGGTTTGTGTACTTTTCTGTGTACATGTTGTACTTCTATTAAAATTTACTTAAAAATGATATTCATTGAATTACTAAAACCCAAATACAAAATCTAAATCACCAGTAGACAGAGAAACACAGATTAAAGTAATAATGAAATGTCACTTCATTCAACAACATCTATTCCTAGAGGACATGTGGAGGAAAAGGAACTCTAACATATTGCTGATGGCAATATGAAAAGTTACAGCTGTTATGAAAAGCAATCTATGAAATTAAGCTATATATATATGTACACTTATAACCTAGTACTCTTACTGCTGGGAATCTGACCATAACATTAAGAACACTAGTGCATATAAGGACATATATTCAAGGGCGTTTATTGCAGCTTTGTTATTGTGGAAGAAAAACTGGAGGCAAAATTAATTCCTATAAATAGGGGAATAGCTGAGAAAATATGATTTGGCCATACCATGGAATATTATGCAGCTGCTTTTTTAAAATAGGATTAGAAATATACCTTTTGCCATAGAGAGATTTACATGAGGTTTTTTGAGCAAGATGTAGAAAAGGGTAAATATATTTCCTCTTTATATTTGTATAAAAAATGACAGAGAAACAAAAAAGCTCTTATTATGTATATGACTGTGTATGTATATGCATATGTAAATCATATTAGCATAGAGAAAAATACAGATTACATACTAGTTCACTAACATGGATTAGAGTGCTATTATAGGAGGAGGGGGAAAGAGATGGGAAAGAGATGCCAAACAGAAAAGGGAAACAAAAGCAACACATTCATGCTTTTTTGTAACATTACCTGTGTATATGCACAAAGAAATTAAATAACTTTAAAAGACAAAGACCAAATAATAACTTTGTAGTCATTTTATGAAAGAATAAATAAATTAGTTCTTTTGCATCTTCCATGTTTCTAATCATTTCAGACATTAAAAAAAACTTAATCCTGGGTTATGAACTCCAATATTTTCTTCTAAATATGATTGAAATGTTTATCTTCTTTTTTATTTTTATTTAATGTTTAATACATTTTTACTTAAAATGTTTGCCTCGAAAATGTTCAGTGTAATAATTAGGGCTTGCCACACCTTTCCTTGCTTTATTTTTTTCATAGCACACATTGCCTACTGAGAGCATACCATCTGCTCACTTACCTCCAGGCCTCCACACTGACTGGAATTTGCATGCTCTGAGGCAGGAATTGGGTCTAGTGTCTACCACTGTGTCTCCAGGGTCTGGAGGAGTGTCTGGTAAACACTAGGTGCTCAATCAATGCTTGAGCAGATTTATTAATGAATGCCTTTTCTAGTTTGACTTCTCTATACTTGAGTTCATTTCATATGCTCAAGAATTTATTCAGCACATGTTTAAAGAGTGCTTACTATGCTAGAAATAGGAATAATCACTGACCTAGAAATAGGAACAAACAAAGGAAGAAGACATGGCCCATTCTCCCAAAACAACAAACATTCCAACTGGAGAAGAGACCAGAAAGTCAGTGACTACGTAGAACGATATGACAGTGCTAAGTATGATGGACTAATGGAGTGCCGGGGAGGGGCACTTCACTCCTAATTCAGCCTAGTTGGTGGTACAGGTGTGCAGAAACTTCCAGAAAACAGTAATCCCATGAGAGAGGGCACCAAGCCTGGGAGGGAACAGCTCTGGGGGTAGAGAGCAGGGCCTGGTGGCTGGAGCCCGAATGCTCAAGGGAATACCACAGAGAACTTGGCTACAAGTAGTTGGACAGGAAGGCTGACAAGGAAGGGCTGGGAAAAGTTTCTGGGTCAGCATGAAGCTCATTATCAAATCACCTCAGTACAGACATGGCTGACTGTCCACTGAGGGATCCAGGTAGAATTATGACAAAATTCTTGTTCTTTTGCCTCTGCCAAAGTTGAGCTTGAGAAGAATGGGTTGAGGCAGCTTGGTACTGAATCCTCCACACCCATTTCCAGCAGAGTTTTCTGGGTTAGCACTCTCCTTTGAATCATCTCTGGGCCTCAGCAAGTAGATTTTTGCTTAGGGAAGGTGAGATTCAAGGCCTTGAGATGCTACTGCAGGACCCAGGTCTGTTGGTTTTCAGCAGAAGAGAGCTTCTGAAGGCCCATTGGTACATTAGATTCCTAAGTCAGGGCTATTTTCTCATCTCTGAGTCAGTGATGAGCTGAGAGCACATCTTCCCTGAGCAACAGTTCTATCTATATACCTTATATGAATTCTCCTGTCAATTAGTTGTAATGGCTTTTTGCTTAGTGCACTAATCCCCCTTTCCCAGCACTCCTGGTGTTAGTATCAATAGTTACTATGAATTGGGTTATTACTGTAGCTCATTAAATTTTCACAAGAATCCTATGAGGTAGTCAGTGTTATTATCCCCATTTCCCTGATGAAGAAACAGACTTGGAAGGATAAGTAACTTGCACAAAGCCATGCAGCCAGAAGGTGACATGGTTGCATTCCCTGACATCCCAGGCTTTACAAGTTCAGGAAGCCACACATGCTATACTTCTCCCTTAATCCCTGATTCATAAAACTCTAAGCTACTGTCCCTCCGCAGCTCTGTCTGGACTTCCTGGGGAATATTGGTGAGTTCTCCAAATGCCTCCTGAGTTCTTCCCACCTCCAGGCATCATCTGGCTCTGGAACACTGCTTGTTCTTCTGAATGTTGCCTTTGTAGGCTCAAGATCAGCTTCCCTCAAGATGCTCCTGCTCTCCTGGAACCAACTCTTCCCCAAGTATGAGAAGAACGCTCCTGCCATTCCTCTGTTGATACAGAACCTAACACAGGCTGGCTGAGGGGTAGGCTATGACAGGCAGGATTGCTGCACAAAGGGTTTATACTGAATGTTAGTGATGGTTACCCTGAGTCAACAGGCCCAGGCCCCTTCACAGGGACCCACTACTGCCCTCCTCTCTCGGGTAGAGGTCAGCCTCCGTGCCTTGCCCCCATCTGCTACCTGTTACTAGGTCTATCCCAAAGGAAGTAGCCTTGAGCATGATGGCCCAACCCGAGATCCAACTGAGTCATATCCCAAGGCCTGCAGCCAGGAGGCAGTTTACCCTCACTCAGTTCTCCAAGGTCTTATTTTTCAGTCCTGTGATTAACCTTTTACAAGGATGAGTGACAATGAGAAATCAGCTTCCTTCAAGAAAAGCCCAACCCAACCCACAGGATATGATCTTGCCCTTTGACCTATAAAAGATATCTGAAACCAAAGTTACAAATCAAGACATTTCCCAGACTCCAACTTATTTAGTCTTGAAAAATACCATCTGTGAGCTATCAAAAGTCTAAGCCAACAGTAAACCACTCCTTTCTTCTCTTTTCCAGCAACAAGTGTTGACGAGACTTGTACAGGCTTTCTGTCATCTTCAATGTCTCCTCTAAATAATGCCTCCTGAGAACAAGCAATATTATACCAAGAAAGACAGCCTAATCCAGTAGTTGTGAAAGAGGCATTTCTTTAAGTGTTTCTGCAGAGGTGCAACTCTAACCACCCCTCCCCACCTCCATCACTCTTGTTCAAGATAGCCTGTTAACATTGTTATGCAGATACTTAGCTCTTTGGAAATCCATTCCCTTTGCTTTGCTTAATCACAGGGCTATTGCCCAATAATGAATCCAAGAACCCACCTCTAGCAACAAAGAAAATCACTTGAAGCTTCGACCCTCTTTACCAGAACTATGTAAACCCCAGGACCAATTCTCAGTTTGAGGATCAAGCTTTGAATGTCTTGGCCTTCTCTTCCCTCAAGGGAGGAAACATCTGCAAGGAGGAAGTTTCCAAAGCAGATGGTCTAAAAGTGATAGTTGCTAACATCCCTGCATTCTGTGTGCTAGGCACCATACCAAGCGTGCCCCCTTGTTTTCCAACAAGAAGAGTGAAACTCAGAGAGGTTAAGTGGTTTGCCCAAGGTCCCATAGCTGATAATTTGGAGATCCAGTATTTGAACCTAATCAGTCTGGCTCCAGCCCCCTTAACTGCAACCTACAGGTAAGGAGTGAGAGCCCAGGCAGGGGAGGAGAGTCACTGAAGATTCACTCCTTGTCCATAAGCAGACTGTGGGTACCATGACATTCTCCTGGTACAGACTGATAAGTCCATGTCCCTCCATGGTTCTTACAGATAGCTCTGTGATGAGACCTCCATTTCCCTACTGTCAAGGGGTACCGCTGAGTGTAGTTCCTTTGGTCCACTTCTCAACATTGCTATTTCTGCCGGGTCTAGCTCATCCCCCAAGGCTGGCATCTGCTGCAGATGCTCACTCCTGACAGCTAAGTGGGCCCTGCTGTCACTGCAGTTTCCTATCAACAAGGTCTCTCTGGAGGCTGCAGGAGTAAGTTGGGGGAAGGAATTGGTCAGCCGGAAGGGGAGAAAGGAATTCAATCCAACTCAGTGGAAGTTGCCAGTTTGATTCATTTCTATTTTCCTTTCTCAACAGAGTCCTTTCTCATGCCCAAGGGGCTCTCCAAGGGTTCTCTTTTCCCCTTAGTCTACCAAACATCCTATTTGTTTTGGATACAGAGGTGGAGCCTGACAACACTTTATGGTATTTTTCTTTTCTTTTTTTTTTGTTTTGCGGTACGTGGGCCTCTCACTGTTGTGGCCTCTCCCGTTGCGGAGCACAGGCTCCGGACGAGCAGGCTCAGCAGCCATGGCTCACGGGCCCAGCCGCTCCGCGGCATGTGGGATCTTCCCGGACCAGGGCATGAACCTGTGTCCCCTGCATCGGCAGGCGGACTCTCAACCACTGCGCCACCAGGGAAGCCCTATGGTATTTATTAATCAGGCCCATCAGCACTGTGTTTAGTACACAATCCTTTGCATATGTGGTATTGGTTAAGTGTATAAGCTCCTTTATTTAATATCTTTTACACAAGAGGTAACTTTAAATGAATTCATGTATTAGATGAATTAAGTCTCAGAACAACAAATACCATTGCAAATGTGATTATAGAACCATGGTTGATAATGTGTGAGAGTTCTTAGAAAACTAGAGATGACCACGAAACAGGAGACCAACAGATGTTGAATATTTTTCATGTAGGAAAGATAGATGGCATGTGGGAATTGCAGACTGATGAGTGTGACACCTCTTACCAGCAAAACACCAGAATGGACTAATAAACAGATTCTGTATTCTAAATTGCTATGCATAAACATGGGTTCTCAGGGAATGAATAGCTCACACTAAATAACCTCATTGATTTCCACTTGGTTATTTGATTTATGAGTTAGACAACAGTATGAGCATGGTTCCTCCTTGCTTTAGTGAGCCATTTGAAAAAGCCTCTCTGGAAATTTTAGTATAGGAGATAAAGAAATGTGAGTTGGCTACTGATACATTAGGTAAATGTGTATCTGGCTAAACAACAATACCTAAAGGATGTTGATAAAATTTTTTTTTTTTTTTTTTTTTTTTTTGCGGTACACGGACCTCTCACTGTTGTGGCTTCTCCCGCTGCAGAGCACAGGCTCCGGACGCACAGGCTCAGCAGCCATGGCTCACGGGCCCAGCCGCTCCGCGGCATGTGGGATCTTCCCAGACCGGGGCACGAACCCATGTCCCCTGCATCGGCAGGCAGACTCTCAACCACTGCGCCACCAGGGAAGCCCCGATAAAATATTTTTAATCAGCAACTCAGACAAGAGTATTTATGACATGTTTATCAGATTTGCAAAGAATGCCAAACTGGGAGGAATAACTAATAATTAGATGATGAAACTGGGATTCCAAAGTCTCTGGATAGAGTGGAACTTAGACTAAAGCTAACACTAACAAAGTGAATGGAAGCAGAGAAAAGTTTTTCGTTTAGGTAACAAAAAAGCAATAATATAAGCACAGGAAGAGTTGACATGAGTTAACAGTAATTCCTTGTATTAGATGGGCATGCTTTGGGCTGCATGTAACAAAAATACATGTTCAAGATGGATAAGGCAATTTACCATCTCCTATAACAACGAAACAGAGGAAAAGTATCTGCAGGTGTGAAAGTTTTACTTCTCTGAAAGTAAAGTGGTTCTTAACCAATGGGGGTGGGGGTGGGGGTACTTTTCCCCAGGGAATATTTGACAATGTCTGGAGACTTTATTGGTTGTCACAACTGGGGGGATGGTGTGTGCTACTGTTATTTAGTGGGGAGAGAGAGGCCAAGGATGTTGTTAAACATCCTACAAAGTATAGCCTCCACAACAAAGAATTATCTGGCATAAATGTCCATAGTCCTAAGAAACTCTGATTTAGAGTAATCTTCACCTGGGAGAGTTGAAGGATTGCCTTCCAGAGAGTCACATGAGAGAGGGGTGGATAGGTGAACAAACCTGTGGTTTGTTAGGAAGGAAGAAGGGAAGAGATGAATATTGGGGAGTCTGCCATAAAGACTGTATACTTATATTAAAAATATCTATTGCTTTCATTGACTATGATCCAGGGTTGTTGCTAGCCCATAGAAGGTCTCTGTATGAATTAGAAAAGGCACCCCCTTCCTCAGACACTTTACTGCCATCTGCTGGAAATTATTATAAGAAATATATAAATCTACAATCTGTTGTAAATAGAGCCCCCTAGAGTTGTGCAGTATGTAAACTCACTATACATTAGAGCATCCCTTCTGTGAGTCTGGTATGACCTAGCTATGTAAAATGGCAGTTGAAGAAGTAGCTTAGGACTTTACAAACAGGAGCTGTATGTCCCAAGTAAGGAAAGTAAAAAATCTCACTGTATTCTGTATGAGACCATAGCTAGAATTCTTGGTTAAATTCTAGGTTCCATAGTTTAAGTTAAAAAAGAAAAAGACCAAAAGAGGTTGGACAGGAGGAAGAAGAGTCAATAAGTCATAATATATGAAAAATGGTTTTTAAAAAAAAGGAACTGGAGACAAAGAGCCTAAAGAAGAAAACATGAGAAGTGAAATGGAGAGTGGTCTACAGTTACTTAAAGGGCATTAAAGAGAGAGAGATCAGGCTAAATCTGTGCTTCTCCAAAGGACAAAACTGAATCCAATGAGTGGAACCACAGAATCATGAGATCTTAAGGCTTGATGTTCAATTAATCAACTTCCACACATAATGTCTACATTCCTTCTACAGTGCTTCCCAGCAGTCATCCCACCAGGGCACCTTCAGTCAATCCTAAAGATTTTGTTTGTTACACTGAACGCTGTCTCCTTTGACTCCCATCCATCATTCCCAGTCTCCTCAGCTGCTCTCTGATGACAAGTAGGTTTCAGAGAGTCAGATTTGCTTTACCTAGGAAAGTATGGTTTTACCAGGATTTCCACTCAAGGTCTATCAAACAGAAGATGGACAAACATTTGTCAGAATCAGATTCCTCATCTTCAAGAAGACATGTTAAATCTAGATCTCCAAGTTCTATCCTAGTATCCAAGTGGATTATGGTCTCTGGGTTACAGAACTAGGCATATTATGTTCAACTATATTGCTGCCATGTTTTCCCTCCCAATTCCTCACCCTTCTTGTACACATTTGCACAATTTGTCACTTGAATTGACCATAATTAATTTAATTAGTCCCCAATTGATGAACCTTCAGGTTGTTTCCAATTTTTCATTATTTCAAACCATACATATAAACATCCTTATATATAACTTTTTTTTGCGGTACGCGGGCCTCTCACTGTTGTGGCCTCTCCCGTTGCGGAGCACAGGCTCTGGACGCGCAGGCCCAGCGGCCATGGCTCACGGGCCCAGCCACTCCGCGGCATGTGGGATCCTCCCAGACCGGGGCACGAACCCGCATCCCCTGCATCGGCAGGCGGACTCTCAACCACTGCGCCACCAGGGAGGCCCTATAACTTTTTAGTTCTCAGAAATGGAATTGCTGACTAAAAGGGACAGACACTGCAAACTTAGTCTCCTTAACAATTCGCATCAATACTCTTAATCCTTCCTATCAAACTGATAAATTTTAATTTGAATTTCTTTGAGCATCTTTTCTCATATTTATTGAGCTCTATGAATTGCTTTTCATAATCTTTCCCCTTTTTTTCTGAGTTATCAATATTTTTTAAAAAATCTTTATGTATTGTGATTATTAATGATTTTTTCTGGTATATATATTACAAATGTTATTTTCAGTTTTGCATTTGTCTTTTAAAGTCTATTTAGGTCTTTACTGGACATAAAAGTTTAATAAAATCTGACATTGTTTCATTTTATAACTTTTAGGTTTTAAGTTATGCTTAGAGAGGTGTTACAAATGGAAAGATTATGCAAGTACTCTCCAATATTTTAATGGTAAGATGCTTTACATTTAATTACTTAATAAAATTTATTTTTGTGTATGGTGTCAAGAAGCTATAGACACCATATTCTTTTCAAATGAATATCTACATATTCTGACACCATTTATTTAAAAGATTCTGCCTCTATTAATATGATTGCAACCTTTTTGTGTACTTCACATACTTAGTTCTTTTTATATGTGTATGTACATCCATCTATTTTTACACTCTCTATTCTCTTTGATTAATCATTTTCTTGTTCTGTATCTCTGTCATACAATTTTTATTACTGTATTTTATAGTACTTTCTGATAGCTCATAAAACAAACTCTTTCTCTCTCTTTATTTATTTATTTATTTACAAAACTACAATTGATTTGCCATGTTCAAATGTTAAAATCGTATTGGATTTTTTATTGGAATTAAATTAAATTAACAGAGCAATTTGGGAAGAATTGACATTTTTACACAATTAAATCTACCCATCCAAAAACTTATTGTCTCTCCATTTATTAATTCAAATATTCTTCTATATCCTTTTTAAAAAGTATATAATTTGTTTCATATACATCATATACATTTCTTATTAAATTTGTTACTAGATATTTTGTAGTTAAGCATGCTCTTTGAATGAGTTTTATTGTTTTTTTGTTTTCTTTAACATTTTATTTTCTAACAGGTTGTTGTTGGTATTCAGGAAGCCCACCTAGCTTACAAGGAGTTTTCATCAAGACCAGAATTTAACTTTAGCCAAATAACATTCTGCCATCTATTGAGATCATCATGATTTTTTCCTTAATTTATTAACATAAATTAATGAATTGTTTAACATTGAATCAGCCTTGAATGTCTGGAATAATTAAGCGTGGTATTTTTCTCTTTTAAAAGTTGTATTGATATATTGAAAGTTCCAATGATTTATTTAGGATTTTTACACTTCCATAAATTGGTTCATATTTTAGTGCTATCTTTGTCAGATTTTAGCATTAGGGTTAAATGAATCTCATAAACTTGTTCTGGAAGGGCTTTATCTCTAAGTATAGATAAGAAATATTTGCCCTTTGGAGCTGTGATAGAACTCACTTGTAAAACCATCTGGCCTGAGGTTACATATTTTACTACCTTTACACTTTCTTCTGTGCTTATTGATATTTTTAGGTCTTCTGTCTTCTCTTGAACTAATTTGCTATTTATATTGGTTATATTGTTACTTATATATTTATTTATATGAAAAGTGCCCATTTCATCTAGAATTTCAACTTTACAGACATAAATCTATATGATACTAACTTTAGAAAGTTTATCCTCCAGGGCTTCCCTGGTGGCGCAGTGGTTGAGAGTCCGCCTGCCGATGCAGGGGACGCGGGTTCGTGCCCCGGTCTGGGGGGATCCCATATGCTGCGGAGCGGCTGGGCCCGTGAGCCATGGCCGCTGAGCCTGCGTGTCCGGAGCCTGTGCTCTGCAACGGGAGAGACCACAACAGTGAGAGGCCCGCGTACCGCAAAAAAAAAAAAAAAAAAAAAAAAAAAAAGTTTATCCTCCATATGTGTAATTACATCCACTTTCTTATTTTTAAAATTGTGTATTTGTATTCTTTTTCACCCTTTCCTTTTTTATCTTGCCTATCCTGAAAGAGTTATTTTCTATTTTATAAAACTTTTCAAAGAAATTCCTCAAGAGTAGTAAACACATCTGCAGTGTTCACCTCAGGATCCCCAGGGGTTTTGTGCAGTACCTGGCACAAATTTGGCACACAATAAATATTTACTGACAAGGTAAATCAATAGAGTTTTGTTTTGGCTTTCTATATATCAATTCTTTTTTTCTTTTCTTTCTAATGTTTCAATTTCTTCCTTCTACTTTCTTTTGATGTTTTGCTGTTTCTTCTCTAGTTTCTGAAACAAAACTCTCAAGCACTCCCTTTCAATGTTTTATTTTTAATAAAATAATTAAGGCAATGAATTCTACTGTGAGTGCAGCTTTGGCTTCACCTCATAAGTTTTGATATATTGTTTTCTTTGTTATTAATTTTTCAATAGAAAATAATTTTAAAATTGTTTCTAAGTGATTCCATTTTTAGAAAATGTTTTGGTTTTTAACAGTTATTCCTAGTTTTATTGCCCTGTGGTCAGTTTTGGAAATTTATTTAGATTTTTTTTATGTACTTATTCATGATTAATTTTTGTAAATGATTCACAGGTATTTGAAAATATGATTTTCTATATATTGGGTATAAAGTTCTATTAAATACATTAAATCAAATTAACTGTGTTATCTAAATCCTTCTGAACGTCTGTCCAATTCTGATAGAGATGTACTGGTACCTCCCACTATGGTTATGATTTCATTAAATTCTTGCTTTTCTAGCAGTTTATACCTTTCTATACTTAGCTTTCAAAACACAAAGTTTCATTAATATTGGATATTTTCATTGATTATACTTTTTTAAAATAAATTTATTTATTTATTCTTGGCTGCATTGGGTCTTCATTGCTGCGCGCAGGCTTTTCTCTAGTTGCATCGAGTGGGGGCTACTCTTTGTTGCAGTGTGCAGGCTTCTCATTGAGGTGGCTTCTCTTGTTGAGGAGCACAGGCTCTAGGCACGCAAGCTTCAGTAGTTGTGGCTCACAGGCTCTAGAGCGCAGGCTCAGTAGTTGTGGTGCATGGGCTTAGTTGCTCCACGGCACGTGGAATCTTCCCGGACCAGGGCTCAAACCCTTGTCTCCTGCATTTGCAGGCAGATTCTTAACCACTGCACCACCAGGGAAGTCCTATACCTTTTATAAATATAAATTATTTCATTTTTTCCAATCTAATTTTTTGCCCTGAATTCTATTAACTCTGATACTGATATTGCCATCCCTGCTTCTGATCCTTTTCCTAATTCCCTCTCTCTCTCTCCCTTTCTGGTGCACATTCATTTCCCAACATATCTTTATCCACATCATTATTTTTCACATTTTGTATCAGTTTGGTTTACATGTTTCTCTTATAGACAGCATAATACTGGATTTGGCTTTTACAACCAACCTAAGTTTTTTTTTCTGTAAATAGAGAATTTAACTTAGTTACACTTATTGTCATTTTTTGTTTAATCTCATTCCTGATATTTTATCTTCTAGTTTGTATTTATTAATAAGTTCTATTTTCCTTTCTTAAGTTTTACTGTATAAATTTTTGGTTCCTTTCATTCTGCAGTAGTTTCAAAGTCCTACATCCTATTACTATCTTATGATTTGTTATCTCTAATTTTTAACAAATAAATCTGAATAAAATATGCACCTTAATAAACAGTGTCTCAAAAAACAAAATAAAAATTTGAATATGCTTTTTAAAATTTCTTTCCTGTGTCTCCCTATTTCCCAGATTTTTACACTTATGTTTTTCTTCTCTTATAATCCTTCCATAATACTTGCACTAAATTTCCAAATCTCATCACTAACACATTCATTTGGATTAAACTATTTCTTATATTCTGGATCTTCCTTTACCTGGATTTATTTTTCTCTGATTCATTTTCTGTTTTGTTTCTCTTCAACCCCTCTGCCTTGCCCTTTCAGAAAGGGCATGCAGGTATTTTGACTTCTCTGTTCTAGAAATGCTCTTCTTTGTCTCTCACCTATGAACATCAGTTGGGCTGGTATAGATTTCCAGGTCACCATCATTCCCTCTAGTAAAGGTAGGTGAGTGATGGCTGCCAGGCTTCAGAGGTGGGGTCTGCCTGGGGTTGGGACTGACTTGGACAACAATGGTTTCCTTTCAGGCTGGGTGGGCAAAGAACAGAGCAGCAGGCCAGAGTTCTCAGTAAAAGGCTCATGGCCATAACAGCTCCCCACCTCATCCTCAAGTGGTATGTAGCCTGTTGGCTATAGAGTGCCTTGGCCAACAGCTGGGATGAAGAGCTCTGGGCAGCCCTGGAAGACCATTAGGTTTATGCTGATAGCTTCCTGGCCTCCTACTGAGAGAACTTCAGGGCACATGTGTCTTTAGCAAAGACAATGATGTCAACAGGAAGAAGGAAAGGAGTTGCCACTGTGGGTGTTTTAGGGGATTTCACCATCTTTCAGATTCCTTTCAATTCTCCATATTTGTGGTACTTCTCAGAGTTTGTGGTACTGTGGTCCTGCCACACTCACTTTATTCTTCAGTCCACACTGAGACATGGTAAGGAACACACGTAAAATGAATCCACCACTCTCACCATGGAGAAGTGACTCAGTTTCCAGTCATGTCTTTTCAATTTGCCAGCAAGACTTTCCCGCCACACACCCCTGTTTGCTGACCCTGTTGCTGCAAGCACTGGGTCCTTCGAAATTTTGTAGGGAAAGCCACTCCTCTCACTTTCAGGGACAATTTCTTCACCTATAATGCATGCTCACCTGTGTGCTGATCAGCTGTCCCTCCAACCTGACACTATCTACTTCATTTCTTCCAGAAATTTCTATAAATGTCTTCTCTTTTCATAGCAGCCTCCTCTGTTTATCAGTGCTGCTACGGACTTTTCCTAACTCTTGCTCTCATTGGTCACCATCTCCCAATGGTCTCTCATTGGTCATTTCAGTGCCTCTTTGGGAGGTTAGAAGTGCCATCCTGGAGCTGCTTCATGATGGTCCAGAAGGAGTACAGCACTCAGAGGGAGCTAGGGAGTGGGCACCGTGCTGGGAGACCAGGATGTACAAAGGTAAGCCGTATGAAAGTTCATGGCCCATCAGGGGGAGACAGGAATAGCTGGACCACTGGCATCATTGGCCAGTTGGAATGGTATGGCATGGGTCAGGGTTGGGAGACACTGGTTGGCAGAAGCCAGATCCTGAAGAGCTGGCATATGATGCCAAAGAGTTTGAACTTTGTTCTGCAGACTCTGGGAGTTGTAGAAAAGGAAATGAGGTAATTCAGTTTTGTGTTTTAGAAACATCACTGTGATGACAGGGTGGAGGAGGTTGGGTGGATGCTAAGAAGCAGGAGGTAGGGAGGAAACAACTGCACCAGAGAAAGGGAAGCAGGAGCTTCTGAGCACCTGAACTAGGGCAGTGGCCCCAGACACTGACAACACGAGATGGATTCCAGAGATAATAGGGAACTATAATCACTCGAACCTGGAGACCTATTGGATATGGGGGAAAGGCAGAGGGTAGAGTCAGGGATGACTCAGAGATTTCTGGTTTGGGCAACTCAGAGGATTATGTTTCTATTCATCAAGATAGAGAATATAAGAGGAGAAGCCGGTCTGGGGGGAAGTTAATGAGTTCATCCTTGAACTTACTGCTTCTAAGTTGCCTGTAGAGTGACAATAGGTTGGGCCAACAGTTGGGTCTGGAGACCAAGAAAGAAGATGTATCTGGGAGTCATTAGTGTGTGTGATAGTTAATGGCAGCATGGATGGGATTGTCCTGGGAACATGCAGAGTGAGCAAGGCTGGCTTCATGTGTGTGTGACCACACAGAGCCCTGTGCTCGGAAGGGCCCCATGCTTGGTTTAATGCTCTGCTGTCGCCATCTTGGATTTCTTAATTTTCAGAGTAGGTGCTCCACATTTTCATTTTGCACTGGGCCCTGCAAATTATGAAGCAATTTTTGCAGGTAAAAAGAACAAAGACAAAACGTTCTGAAGCACCAAGCTGAAAGGGGGGTGGTACAAGAGAAGCCTGTGCCAGGTGGGAGGAGATACAGGAGAGGTGGGTTGTGGAAGCAAAAGAAGCGAGGACCCCGGAGTGACCGTCATGTGGAGGAGTTCTTGACCTGTGAGGGGCTGGGAGCAGCAGCTGGCTCACACTGTTTGAGAACGAAAAGGACGAGGACATGTAGACAAAGAAAGTAGACAATACAGATTTCTAGTTTGGTGATACAGTATGGAGAAAGATCTAGAATCAGAACACTTTTTACCTCTTCTCTTGCTGCTATTGTAGTTCACATGCTCATCAGCTCTTGCCTGGACCGCAGTGTTCTCCTAACTCCTCTCCCTGCTTCACCCTTGCCCTGATTGTCACAGTAGTTGTGCTGAAACTTAAGTCAGAACACGCCACACTTTTGCCCAGACCCATCGAAGTCTCTTCCTCTCAGAAGATCATCAAGTCTTTATTGTGGCCTGGGGTCAAGGACTTGCTGCTCATCTCCTGCCACTCTCCTCACTGGTCAGCTCCGGGCACACCAGCCTTCTTGAGTCCCTTCAACATTCTCACCTTGCCACCAAGCTTTGTGCTAGCCAGTCCCTCAGCCTGGGATGCTCTTCCACCATGGACACCCCGAGTACCTCCATCTCTTCCTTGAGCTAAGCTCAAAAGTCTCCTCTCACATATATACACTACCAAACATAAAATAGATAGCTAGTGGGAAGCAGCCGCATAGCACAGGGAGATCAGCTCGGTGCTTTGTGACCACCTAGAGGGGTGGGATAGAGAGGGTGGGAGGGAGGGAGACGCAAGAGGGAAGAGATATGGGGACATATGTATATGTATAACTGATTCACTTTGTTATAAGGCAGAAACTGACACACCATTGTAAAGCAATTATACTCTAATAAACATGTTTAAAAAAAAAATCTCCTCTCAGTGAGATCACCCCTCGCCAGGCTGTCTGTCCCCTAGTCCCCCTGCCCTGCTTTATCTTCATCACAGCCCTTAGCATCACCTGATTTTGTGTTGTTATTTTTTCGCTCCATCCCTTGGAGAGTAGATGCTGAGCTTTGTTCACAGTTGATCTGTTTGGCTGGCCTTGTGGAAGAATGGTGGCCCTGGGGACAGCTGGAACTTTATGGACCTGATTTCCCAAATTAAAAATTAAGGTATGTTGTCTAGTGATGGGGAATATTCATTTGTTTGTTTGTCTGTTTGTGTATATACCTCTTTGTTTCACAAAAGGATTTAAGGCAGCTTATAAAGATGCAAAAAATTCAGTGAGATGACATAAATTAGAAGCAGGTGAGAAAGAAAAAAATGAAAAAGCAAGGGTAAAGCCATAAAATGGAGCCAAGGATGGGACTAATACAAAATAAACATACCATAAACTTTGATCCATTTGCTAGGGGTGGGCCACAAATTTGGCTCTAAAACTTCTAACAGCCAGTGCCAAGATGAAACACAATCAGCTGCACAATTCCCAGGATCCTCAAGATTAAAGCAAACTACTTGCCTAGGAGAAACACCAGCATTCCTGATGTCCCAGAGAACAGAAAGAAATGTCTCCCTAATCTCTCCCCTCCGCCCCCACCACACACACACACACACACACACACACACACACACACACACGCGTACACAGAGGACAACGGATAAGACAATGGGCAAAGCACTCAGAGGCATCTTTGCAGCAGGCACGGCTGTCAGCTTTGTGTCTTACATTCGTCAGCGAGGCATAGGAGAGTCTGCCTAATGTGAAATGCAGTTAGTTGAGGGGCTAGGGATGTGAGGTTCGGTACAGCTACACGAGTTCCTGATGATCTGACTTTGTCCAGCGGTAGATGTCAGAGCAAATGATGGAGGGTGTTGTCTGCAGATCCCTAAAATGCTTTTGAAGGAAAGTGTCTCTGGGCCAGATTCAGGCAGACAGTGGGGACTTTAACTTCTCATGACTGGCCTTCCCTGAAGCCCTTCCAGGTGACAAAATTTTGTATAAGACCCAGTGAGCTGCCAGATGTCAAACTGGGGAAGGTTGGACATCTTCTTGTGAAAATCAAAGAGGCCCAGAAAATAATGAGGGACTCAATGAAATATGTTGCAAGTGACTTGAGCCTGGGAACATTTTAAAGCAGAGCCAGCTAAACATCAACCCACTTTTTTTGTGTGTCAGTGAAGTCTCCTGGATGCATAGTTTTGAGCAGTCTCCTTCCTGCTAAACATTCCAAGATAAACCATTCGTGAAGTGCAATGCAAGGAAGCTTGGAGGAGACCTGTGTGGGATGATTCACTGACGTTAAAAGCCCAGGGATAGCACCAAAAATAATGATTTTGCTAATAAAGTATTTGATCTGAGGTCTTTCTTTCTGGCAACAATTAGATAGCAGGGCCAGATGTCTCCTGGGTCCAAATGCTGAAACCAAGCTTGGAAGCCCCAGAAAATCTAGACTATGGGCTGCCAGGAGTTTGAACAGAGATGGGGTGGCCCCTCCCCAGGCCTGGGCCACACCCCTGATAAGGATCCCAGTCACCTCCCAGCCTCCCCTGGATGTTGAAGTTTCCAAGATAACAAAGTGCCCCTCTTCTGAGTTCCTGGGAAGGAAGGCACTAGGCAGATAAAAACCAAGCTCTGGGTGAAGAGCTCCAGGAAGACCTGAATGGCAGGGCAGGCTCCAAGCCTGCCAGACCTCCACACCCCTCGGAGCCCCAGCTCCCAAAACTAAGTTCTCAGCTCTGGGACCAGGTCAAAGAAATGGGTTGGCAGTCCTTATAGCATCTTCACTAAATCTTTCTTGACACGATTAAAACATTCTGTCAAATCCACAAATATTGAGCACATTCACCAGCCTAAGTCTGATGTATCTGGAGCCCTAGGAAGCCCCGGGCTCACTCACGGCCACCTTTCAGCTTCCTGGCTCTGCCAGAGCTGCCTTTCAACCTCCAGTGCCTTGTGCAGAATCGGCCCCTATGGGGGCTCTGCCCTCCCCCTCTCAGCTATCCCTCCAGCCCCCTCTGTCCTCTGGGCTTGACCTGACGGCACTCTCTCCATCTTGTCACTCTTTTGCTGGCTTTTCGGGGTTAGTCATAATAGCCCCTTACTGGCAGGGCTGGAGATCTCCTGATCTGCTCCACAACCACAAGGAGGTGGGTGATTGGACGCTAATTGTTATCTCAGTTTTGCAAATAATCAGGCTCAAAGATCATCCCATGGTTTTCTCACAGCTATGCTATGAGTGAGTGTTCAGGTGGGCGACAGAGCTCAAAACTCCAGGCTCCCAGCCTGCAACTCACCACTCCCACCCAAAGCCAGCCACCTTTCAGGACAGGTCAGCCTCCCGCAGGGCCACTGGAGCGCACAGTGGACAGGGGCGTGTGAGGGCGACCAAGGCGAGAGGGTGGGCTAGGGCGGTCTTTGGGACACGATTGTCACCACATCTCCTGCTTCACTTCATGGTGCCAGGGAATGACCCAGACAGAGGCAACTCAAGAGTTTTCCTATTGCAACCCTTCAGTTTACAGCTGGGAACACTGAGGCTCAGAGAGAGGGAGGGGAAACAAGCTGAGTGTTCCTACGCAGAGTGTCCATGCCACGATCAGAGCTGGGCAAAGTGCAAGACTCAGTCAGCATTGGGGGATGATAGAGATTCTCACTCACACACACATACCTCCCCTCCACCTCCCACGTGTCTGTGCCACCCTGTATGAGTCCTGGCTACTAGGTCTTCCAGGAATAGTGTTGGGTTGGGCATCAATTCCTTCCAGCCTGGACAGCTGACCATCTGGATGGCCTTGGCCCTGCCCTTTAACCTCTGAGAGCCTATTCTCAGCCTTTACCATAAAAGAGTTGACCTGAATGAGTCCTAACATCCTTCTGGCCTCAGTGTTTGTCATACGATTCCAGAACTTCCTTTAGGAAAGTAGTAACCTCCTCGGAGATACGAGATGCGGCTGAGTGAGGTAGACCCCATGGGGGTCTGAAGGAATGGGTTAAGCATCGGATTGCAGTGGGAGTTGGGGGCAGGAAGGCTGCCTGGAAGAGGGCGGGAGGAGGAAGGACCCTGAGGGGAAAGAAGAGTAAGAGCCCTGGGCCAGGGAGAAGCCTGTGAGCGGGCAGGCCAAGGCCCTGGAATCCTCGAATGGCCAGTCCCTTCTGCCTCCAGATGGAGAAGCCGAGGCCCACCTTTAACTTGTATCAACCTGGAATGGCTCTTGCCGGACATTTTTACAGGGAGGGTCTGGTCGCTGCTTCACAATCTACCTGTGCAACTGGGGTTGAGGGCCCCAGTTTGCAGGCCAGAAAACGGAGGCCAGAAAAGTGAAGTCAGGGCAGAACTGGGACAAGAAGCTGGGCTGGCAGGGCCTGGGCCAGTGCTGTCCCCACTGTGTGGCCTTGCACACCCCCAGCACATCGCGAGCAGACCCCCATGTCTCGGACTTGATGAATGCAAACGCTTAGCTCGCAGAGAGAGGCTTGGAATCTAAGACGGCTTCCGGTCAGAAAACCAGAAGTGTTGTGCCCCAAATGTCCACATTTTGTGTTCAGTACTGAACTCACCCACACGCTAATCTTTTCATTCATTTCACTCATGAAACCCCACATGTAATGAGTTCCGTTTGTGCACCAGGCTCTGGGCTACATTGTAGTTTTACAGCTTCTCTAGGGCACAGGCATTAAAACTATCTTGCATGTTATTATTATGTTGCACTCAAGCATCACTGGAATGTCTAAACATTCCCAAAACCCTTGCGTGAACCCCCAAAACCCTCAGGAAAAGCTGTGTCACATCAGGGCGAGGGGCGGAGCCTGTGGGAGCTGGGAGGAGGAGGGAGAGCGGAAGCCTGAGAGACCTGGCAAAGCAAGGAGGTAATCGTGGGAGAAGTCCCCTGCCGTCATTACAGAGGATCTTAATTAAGATCCCGGGAATAGAGACAGCTGCTGTGGGAACCAGATCTGGCAGGGATGGCGAGGCTGCCCAGAGGTGCTGAGTGTTCCCTCCTCACCTGTCATTAGGGAGTGGGAAATCGCCCCACAACAAAGCCAGCCAGGAAGGAATGTGACAGATGCCATTCACCTTAAAAACAGTGATGAAAATAAATGCCAGAGTCTGCCAACTACTGTGTGTGAAAACTCCTGAAGGGAACGAGATCCCCAGAGAGAGGTGAGGTGTGTCCAGCCAGGATGCAAAGAGAGACGCCTGGATCTGGGAGCGGAGTCTTGCCTCAGGGTGGCGGTCTCGTCCTGGATGCACCTCTCCTGGTCTTTGACTTTTGGGCCACCCCTTTCTCCCCACTATCCCAGCACCCTGCCCAGTTACCTAATGTGGTTCCTTCGCTCCCTGCGGCTGCCGAGTCAGAGCCATGGCAGGAGAAGCAGAGGTCAGAGCTCGGCCACCCCAGAGGCTGACACTGGGTCATGGTCGTTTCCTGTCTTGGACCCCCTCATGTCCCTCTTCTGGAAGGCAGTTTATTTTCTCTCTTTTCCATTTGTGATGTAGATAATCTCAGACAAAAAAGTAACCTCTGAGTCAAGGGGGCTTCACTCCAGCATAATCCAGAGTGTGGGGAACCATGGCAGGTTGGCATCTCAGACTCAGGACTTTGCTGGTGCCTGCTTGGAAAATGGATACTGGGGGCCAGCTGGCCAGTCTTTGCCTTGGCGGTGTGCTGACGTTAGACGGGAGGCTGGCGGGGGTTGGGCGGGGGGGGGTGTTGCTGTTGAGCAGAAGTCTCTTTGTGCCAAGGCTGGGTCTCCACACTCCTCTGCTGATGTATGAGGATGGTCAATCCAGTGTGAGCCTGCCTTAAGAGAAGGCTGAGGAAGAGTGACACAGAGGCCAAGAGACAGCAACAGGGGCAAAGGGAGATCCAAAGAGCATCAGGGCTGCAGGACGAGGGCGCATCAGCTGCAAAGCAGTCTTTACTGAGACACTGGTGCTTCCCAGATAGCAACCTCTTGGCACTTGACCTCCAAATCCAACATTGAGGGAAGCCAGCCTGTCCTCTCCTGACCCGGCCCTTAACTTTGAATCCTGTACGCATCACACGACAAGTTCAAAGTGAGGTCCAATGACTCTTCCCCTCCTTTCAGAAGCAGATGTGGCCAGGGCTCCATTACAGCCTTGTGCAGGGGAAGATCCACCTCCCCAAGGGTGGGATTGCAGGTCTGTTTCTTGGCTTCTGAAGAAATTTTGTGATGTCCTGTCACTTCATCCTGGCCACAGACTTCAGCCATCACAGAGGCATAGGGTGGGAGGGTGGTATAGGCCCTGATAAACCTTTGGCCTATCTTATATCAATGTCAATGGCCAGAGGAGCTCAGAGAGGGAGAGCATGGTATGGCCAAAGGGGGCAGAGAAGGCTTCCTGGGGAAGGTGACATATGAGCGAGCTGTAAAGTATGGATAGGAGTCAGCACAGAGTGAAGAGAACACCCTTTGTGGTAGCACATGTGTGGACGGTGAACTGATGTTTGGGAGAACATATCTTCCTTGCGTCGTAGGTGATGTAGGGAAAGTCATGGTGACAGAACATCTATGTGGCCCTTGCAGTCAGAGGCTGCTCTGGGGTGAGGGGTGGATACAGTGAGGATTTGTACACAAAGCCTTTATGGGCACTCCATTTGGGTATTTGAGTGGCTGCTCTTGCTCTAAGGGCTGGATCCAAGGAACTGGGGCCACAGGTATTGGGCTAGCAGGCTGCCATGCCCAGGAACTACTCTGACATCATCCCCACCTTTTGGACTCTGGTTACTGGGCTATCTTGTAGCCTGGGAAACTGGGCCTTCCTCCTTCTCTACATGAAGCATGAGGGAGGCACGGAGGTGTGGTTTGGCTGTAGCATGCAGGCTAGAAGTCTGACCTAAGGGGAACCACCTGACAGGGGAAGCCTAAAGCTCGCTGAGAGTTAAGGATGGTCTCAGAGGCTTTAACGAGATCCTTGTCTGCTGGCGGCTGGTAGCCCACTCCACACCTGTGAATCATGGAGGCCATGGTTCTGGGGAGTGGGACTTGGAAAGGTCAGAGTTTAGCTCCTCCACTTTTACAATAATAAAAATAATAATGATTACTACTGCAGCTGACAGTCCATGGTCCAGGCACTGCTCTAAATGTTCTTCCTGCATTAACTCATTTCATCTTCTCACAATCCTATGACGTAACGTGTTTTATCCCCATTATACAGTTGAAGAAACTAAGCAGCAAAGGCAAATAACTTGCTCAAGTGGCAGGGTCAGAGTTTGGACCCTTGTTCCTAAGCTCTCTACACACCTGCCCATCTTCAGATATCCTCCATTCAATCTCAACAGCATTTCCCAGAAGCCCGTTCTGTGCCCAGGTCTGTGTAGTCAAATAAGAGAACAGAACATAATGTGAAAACATCCGTGGTGCCACACAGCACCTAAGTGCTGAAGTTTGGCATGGAGGAAGATCAAGGGGCCATTTTCCCAAATTCTAAACATGGCCCAGCACGTAACAAAGGGTTGAACATTGAATCGAGATTCACAGGAAAGCCCGGGATGTGTGTTTCCGCTAGATTCCCAGGGAAGGTTGTGATTACTCGGCAAGGCCAATATATTGGGACCAAAGACCCCAGAGGGGCCTTTATGAAGGGCTGAGCAGGGAGCCTGGCCAGGCCTGAGGGCTGGGAAGAGGCCACACATAGGGCAGGCAGCTTCGAACCAGAGCAGAGGCAGGAGCAAAGTGGAGGTGACCACCATCATCTTCCAGACCAAGTGACCATGAATGTGGCCACCTCCTCCGCATGGGAATTAGTGGGGCGAGGGGACCCCCACGGTACCATGGTCTCAGGTTGGCACACACTAGGCCATGCTCTTGTCATCTCACCATCTCAGACCATCGTAAAAGAAAACAGACAGAGGACCAAGAGCCTTAAATAAATATGCGGTCTGGACAACATCTATACATGAATCATTGGCACTCTGATTGCCAGCCCACGCTTTGGCTGCTGGCCCTGCGAAGTGGTCACTGGTAGAGCCTTACAGAGATGCTCAGAGCCCAACAAAGATGTAAGTCAGAGTTGTGTTAACCCTTCCATCCTCAGGACACAACTGTCAACTCTTCAAGTGTAAGCACACTTGAGGAGAAGAGGAAAGTAAATCAGCCATGCATCTGTGGTCACTCACGCAGCAAACAAAGAGTCGACTACCAGCACACTCCAGGTTTGTGTGTGAGACAACAGGGGCAACCGGGCCAGTATAATGGACCAGGCTTCCTGGCAGAGGACTCTAGAACCTACTTGACGAGTGGAATTTCCACTCCCATCCGAAGAGAATGGCGTACACAGGCATGATCAGCTCACTTTGTTTTAACAATTCCAAAGTTTTCCCAGCTCAGAAATAACAGCTGGGCAAATCCCCAGCTGGGTGATTGCGGGCAAGAGGGTGTTCGTGGTGGGTGGAGGCCCTGTCCTTTCCCTGGTAGAGAAAACCATTTATGACCTCACAGGATGAAAGGAACCAATGCAGGCCCGCTGAGCTGTTATTATAACAATGATCAAGACCTATCACCTCCCTTTGGAAAATGTTCCCTTTCAAGTTGCAGTGCCCTCGTGTACCCTGGCTCACCACCACTCACAATCATCACCAGGTGCCCAGGACAACTTATTAATAATGCTTTCTTCCTGACGTGGATAGACGTGATCTGTTTAAAGGAGCTCATTAAAGCCACTGCAAGGTGGTGGGGAGGGAGGTGTGCGTGTTCTCATCGCTACATCCTGAAACAGCCTCCCCACCTCCCGTTCTGCCCTCCCCGCTCCCCCGGGCCTGGGGACTAAATATGCCCATGTCTGTCTCTTGGGGGCATTTGTGGCTTTGATCCTGCTCAGCCTCCCTGCTCGTGAGCCCAGGATGGGGAAGGGAGGAGGACAAGAGGAATGTTTTCCCTCTTTTTTCCCCTGCTGGCTGACTCACCCCTACCATACCCCAGCTGCAGAAGCCTCCAAATATTTGGGTTTGGGACCCCAGGGCAGGCATGGACCCTATTTCCTTCTAGCAGTTGACTCAAGACCAGATTTCTCCTATCTGGCCTCTTTTTCCTGGATCCAGGCTTTTGGAAGGAGACCTTCTTCTCACCCACCACCTCCCCCCACCCAGCCCCCATCTGACTGTTCCCACTGCCATGGGCCAGTGACAAAAAAAAAAAAAAAAAAAAAAAAAACAGAACAGTGACACTGGATTCTTGAGGAAATAACGTCAAACCTGCAGGAACTGAGAAACATCTTTTAAAGCCTCCTCATCTTACAGATGGGCACACAGCAGGGGAGTGGCAGAGACAAAGTAGAATCTAGCTTTTCCATTAGGGCACACCAAAGGACGGTTGGACTCCTGTGTAATTGCTTGGGAGGCTGTTCATGCTTCACTTAAAAATGTTTTCGAAATGGGACACTTTTTAGAAATGTCCTTTTTTTAAAAAATTTATTTATTTATTTATTTTTGGCTGTGTTGGGTCTTCGTTTCTGTGCAAGGGCTTTCTCTAGTTGTGGTGAGCGGGGGCCACTCTTCATCGCGGTGCACGGGCCTCTCACTATCGCAGCCTCTCTTGTTGCGGAGCACAGGCTCCAGATGCGCAGGCTCAGTAGTTGTGGCTCACGGGCCCAGTTGCTCCACGGCATGTGGGATCTTCCCAGACCAGGGCTCGAACCCATGTCCCCTGCATTGGCAGGCAGACTCTCAACCACTGCGCCACCCGGGAAGCCTAAACTTTTTTTAAAAGGTCAATTCTGTCCTCAAAGAGAACAGGAGATTTCCCTTAAGGACACATGCCAAAGAACGTACCGTGGGCTCTCTTGGGTTTCTGAGCAAAATGTGCCTCCTCTGCTGGCCTCCCCTGGCTCCTCCAGAAGTCCAAGACCCAAGGCCTCCATCCAGGCCCTTGGTCTCCTTTCATTAGAGTCTAGAAGCTTCTGTCTCTCTCAAGTGTAGAGGCGGCTCCCATCTCAGGTCTGGGGGTGTTGGTGGGGGGGCAGCGGGAGATGGGACTGTGAGACGGGAGGTGCAGAACAGGGCTGGGAGGTGTTTACACTCAGCAAGACAGCTCCCGGCGTGGGAAGGCAGCAAGGGGGAGGTAGGGGAAAGAGAGGAGAAGGCAGAGAGGGGAGGAGAAGGCCGGAGGCGAGGGGAAGAACAGCAGGCGGGAGGGCCCGGGGTCCCAGGGAGGGACCGTGTTGTGCTGTGTGAGGGGAGGGGGCACTGGTCTCCTGCACCTGGGCTGCAGGGGTGTCCTTGGGAACGGCACCCCCAGGTGAGGCCTGGGCCAAGCAAGTCAGAGAGGGGGTGAGGAGAGAGAGGTGGGGAGGAAGCCAGGACCCAGGAAAAGGAAGCAGGGCACACAGGGAGGGAAGGGGCCGAGCGGGGGCGGCTGTGTGGGGCTGGGCCCTCACGCCACCCTTGGGAAAGGACCCTTCCTTCCTCCAGGCTCAGACTTGCCCCAACTCGCGGGGCCAGCAAGGGAGACCCTGGCAGACACAGCTCGCCTGCTTCACAGTCCGGGACAAAGGCAGGCTGTGTCCACGGTGCCCAGAAACACACAGGGATACACATCCCTGGGTAGGAACAAGGAGATGGGCAGGCCGAGGCTCCAAGAGGCACATCTTCCTGCCTGTCGGTGGCAAGGTGCTTAGAACGGGGCCTGGGCACATGGCCGATGCTCAGTGGATGTCAGCTCCGGTGGCTGTTATTACAAAGCCGGGCTCCTCTGCTGCATCTGGAGCCCTCCCAGGGTGTGCAGTCTCCACACTTTCCCGACCCAGACCCTGGCCCTCGCTCCAGGGGGCTGGGCATCTAGGAAAACCCGCCAGGGCACCAGCCAGGAGAGGTGGGAGGACAGATGGTGGCTCCAGCTCCCCTGAGCATAGCCTGCCTGTGGGCTGCAGGGGGTTCGAAGGGAGGAGAGGCACTCTTTTGCCCAGGACCCAAAATGCACAAGACTCTTTAGGACTCAGATGCCTCCTGGGCCAGGCCAGGACCTGTGATACAAGGGAAAATCACAGGGCATTGGGGGAAGGCCGGTGTCCTTGAGACCCACCCTCGTGGAGTGCAATGTCATGTCGGCTCCCATTCCTCCCAGTGGAGCCAGTGAAGCCAGCACTGGAAAACCTTAGGGAGCCAGGAATAAGGAGCACCCGGGGCTGCGTTTACCTTTCTCTTGGGAAGGAAGGCAGGATGGGGTGAAAAGGCACAGGCTTGGAGTGCAGACCCAGAACCGACACTCTTCCCAGCCATGTGAACTTGGATAAGTTACTTAACTTCCCCAAGTCTCAGTTTCATCCTCTGTAAAACAGATAAGCTGATACATTCCTGGAGGGATTAAAGAAGGAACCTCGGTGCCAGCACCTGGCAGCTGTGGGTGCTCAACAAACACTGGTTGCTTCCTCTTCCCTGAAGGGGGACTGAGGGCCCTAGTTAATGGTGGGCGTGTTGATCAATGTTGACCTTGAGGGGCTGTGTTGAGGGCTGTCCCACTTGCAAGAGACTCAGTTAGGCAACCAGGCATCTGGAGGTTCCTGAAACTGGATGTCAGGCTGACCTTGGCCCTGCCCACAGACAGAAGGGCACGGACCATCCAGGACACCAGAGGCAGCATGTGATGGATGCAAAGTGTGGGCTGCAGGCAAAGGACAGCCAGGCCTGTCTTGTTCCCCACTGTCCCCCAACACTAGCACAGCCCCCAGGCTGAGGAGGTCAACACAGAGAGCCTTGTGGGCTGGGGTGGAAGAGGAATTTGAGCGCAGGACTCCCTTGAAATGCAAGTTGTGAAATGTCAACATAATTATGAAAATGCAAACACAGGAACATTTGCATATGGGAACTAATGATTTTTTTTTTTTTGCGGTACGCGGGCCTCTCACTGTTGTGGCCTCTCCCGTTGAGGAGCACAGGCTCCGGACGCGCAGGCTCAGCGGCCATGGCTCACGGGCCTAGCCGCTCCACGGCATGTGGGATCTTCCTGGACCTGGGCACGAACCCGTGTCCCCTGCATCGGCAGGCGGACTCTCAACCACTGTGCCACCAGGGAAGCCCTTGAACTAATAATTTTTAATGAAGATAATCAGCTTAGTTAAATCAAATTATTAGCTTTGACAATTGATGGTAGACAGGAACTTTCAGCTCGGTGCTTTGTGACCACCTAGAGGGGTGGGATAGGGATGGTGGGAGGGAGTCGCAAGAGGGAGGAGATATGGGGATATATGTATATGTAAAGCTGATTCACTTAGTTATAAAGCAGAAACTAACACACCATTGTAAAGCAGTTATCCTCCAATATAGATGTTAAAAAAACAAAACAAAAACAGGAACTTAATGAATTTGCTGATTGGTCTTGCCTGCTAAAATGATACTACAGTCATTGGTCTAACCTAGATACATGTATCTGGGTGCTTGGACAATGCCCCCAACACACACACACACACACACACACACACATACAAACACACACACACAAACACACACATAGCTCCCATGCCAGAGAATATATCTCTCCTATCAGCTCAGAGGCTCCTATAGGGTGGGGCTCTTCTCCCTCCATTACTTCTTGTGTTTTCATTTCTGCTCTTATACATTCTGTGCATGATTGCTGCTCAGGAGACAGTCCCTGGAGAATACACGATTGTAGGGACAGAGTCAGGGAGAGGAAGAACGTTAAGAATTGGAGTCCTGCATCCAACACTTTTGCACACATGATCTCTTTTAACCCCAAAGGGATTCTTCATACTATTATTCCCATTTTACAGCTTAGGAAACTAAGGCACAGTGGGAGAGGTGGGTTGGTGGTGGTGGTTCACACAGCTGGTGGTAGGGGTTGAGCCAGGCTGGGAACCAAGTTCTGTTGATGGCATTGTCCCTTGTCTTCTCTTACTGTGGAAGGGACTTGGGGCCAGGAAGAGGCCCTCTTCAGCTGGGGGGAGCAGAGAAAAATATCTCCCCGAATAAGGGGCTGGGAACCCACTGGTACAGGAAAAGGTATTTAGGGGCCATTCAGGAATGGGGAGCCAGACCTCAGGGCTCATTGCTGGGATTCTCTGTGAGCCGGAAGATGGAAACAAGGCCTCCCATCTCCAGAGACACCCTGGCAGCAATTATGTCTGCAGAGCTTCTACCAAGGGACGTGTCAGAGGAGAAATCCTGGGGCTAGTTCAAGAGGATGTGCAGGGCTTCCCTGGTGGCACAGTGGTTGAGAATCTGCCTGCCAATGCAGGGGGCACGGGTTCGAGCCCTGGTCTGGGAAGATCCCACATGCCGCGGAGCAACTATGCCCGTGAGCCACAACTACTGAGCCTGCGCGTCTGGAGCCTGTGCTCCTCAACAAGAGAGGCTGCGATAGTGAGAGCCCCGCGCACCGCGGTGAAGAGTGGCCCCTGCTTGCCACAACTAGAGAAAGCCCTGGCACAGAAACGAAGACCCAGCACAGCCAAGAATAAATAAATAAATTAATTAATTTAAAAAAAAAAAGAGGATGTGCAGAGAAGACCCCCTACCCTGAAACACACACACACCAGCATCAATCAGGGAGGGGTCTCACAGCGCTGGGGGCAGGGGTGCTGGGCCTACGGCTCTATGAATAATGCAGTGAGCTCAGGCAGAGGCTGGTGTGGGGTCCGGGTTGGGGCTGAGGCAGACAACAGGCAGACACTCCCAAGAGACAGCTCACCCAAACCACCCTCTGTGATGCCATCAGGCAGTTACACCATAAACACGGCCACTCACTGGGGCAGCCGCGAGAGACACGGCCGTGTCTCACCTGGGACTTGCAGATGGAAGCATTAGTCAGACAGATGGAGGGGGGGAGAGTGTGCTGAAACCACCTCAGGCCCTGGCCAGGTTCTTCCTGTAAACAGGCCAGTCTGCGAGGCTCCATGGGCTTGCTGCTGCTCTGGAGCTGCGGAGACATGAAGGGCGGGGCCTTTTCCCCTGCCTTAGGCTGGTGGAGCAGACACAGCGCCTGCCATCTGACCCCCAGGCCAATGGCAAAGACGGCCTGTACCATGCAGCAGCTTTGGGGAGCCTGGTATTATTGGGGGGAATCACATTTCCTGCACCCTGATTCTGGAGCCTGCCATTAGTTAGAAGCAAAATATTCCCTATCAGCATACTCAAGATTGAGAGCCATTAATAGCAGACCTAAGCCAAGGGCCAAGAGGTGGGCTGGAGGGGTGGGGCAGCAGAGTAGAAGGGCACAAGAGGGGCTTCTGGCTTGCTGTCCACTGCCCCAAGTAAGGAAGCAGCTCCAAACTGGGGCAGCTCTACTGTATCCATGGCCTTGCCAGTCCCATGGGTGGAGGTAGCCTGGACACTGTGTCCATATGGCCTGGACATCTCCCCAGGGAGCCTTCATGAGGAAGAGAGCCTATCTTCAGAGACTTTGGCTATGACCCCAGGGTGCCTGACCAGGCATGGTGGATTGATTTGGTAACTCTAAAATTCCTTCCCAGAAGGAACAGTTCTCTTCTCAAGTTGAACCCAGTGATTTAGAACAAGGAAACTGAAGAATTAGCCTGCCACTGGACCCAGCCCTATGACAGGAATTGCCACCAGGGCAGAAGAATCAGGTCCAAGATAGGAAGGAGGAGGCCTCCTTTCTAGCCCCTGGCCCCAGCCATAGATGGTTCCACCCTCTCCAGAAATCTCTTCACATATCGTACATTCCTCTACTAGCACAGCATGTAGTCATTAGATACACTGCGTTCTTCTCTAGACAATGAGCTGCTTGAGTGCCAGGAGGATGTGCCTGACTCAGAGTGGGTGCCTGGTGTTTGTTGTGGTGATGGATGGATGGATGAATAGACGAATAAGCAGACGGATGGATGGATGGATGGACGGTTGACATATAGATGGATAGATGAATACTACACCCATATCCACCAACACCTCTAGTGGCCGCTGTATGATCTGTCTTATTCTTGAGTTAGAATTGTATTAGCCCTGCTCCATTGTAGCTCCATGCAACTGATCCAAATGTCCACACAAGTGTCCTCACCCTGCAAAATTTCCTTCTCGGAAGTGAGTTAGAGGCCAAGACCTATTTCCCCCCACCCTTCTAAAACCCCGCTCAGGACTGTGGTGGTATCAAAGAACATCCACCGCCCTGTTGGCACACAAGCAAGGAAGGAGAAGGGTCAGGGTCAGAACTGGTTATGGAATGGAAAGGTTTCCAAGGGAAAGTGAGATGGAGCCCTGCCGGCCACCCATTCAATCCCAAACTGGTATCCAGACAGGGAGTGAGGGAAGGCCATCCAAGCAGGGGTGGTCCTAGCATTCCCCACCCCCAAACCTCTCTGACCATGAGGTGGAACCTCCAGTACTGGGTAGAATCATGAACTAGAAATCACCCTTACCCTGCAACTAAGCCAGCCCCAACCCCCAGTCTAATCCCAATAACAATAGAATAGCAAACACTTATGTAGCAATCACCATGTTCCAGGCACCAATCCAAGTGCTTTACATATAGTAACTCATTTAAACCCCACAACAACCCTGAGGTAAGGATTCTTATTTTCCTCATTTTACAAATGAGGAAACTAAGACACAGAGAGGTTACATAACTTTTTCAAGGTCAATATCTATTAAGTGGCAGAGCACAGTTTGTACCCAGAAATCCTGAGTTCTGAGTCTTTGCTAACCACTGGATCATCCTGCCAAATGTAGCTCTGCCCTGAATTCAAACTCCAACCCAACCCAACCCTAATGTCACCGTCTTCAATACAACCATAACTTCCATTCCCAACTCTCACTATTCACCTTTCATACCTTGACCCCACCAGTAATAGAATCCTCTAGAAATAAATTCCATTGCCACAAAATATATGATAAATGATACCAGAAGGAGGCAAACAGACAGAATACAGAATGTGGGACATTTCACAGGACAACTGACCTGGTTTCTTCAACAAGTCAGTGGCATGGAAAAAAAAAATTAAAAGGGGAGAGAGAAATGCTCTAGATTCAAAAAATTAAAAATAATAGCAACCAAATATGAAATGTGGCTCTTGTTTAGATCCCGCCCAGTTTGAATAAATGAACCATAAAAAGACATTTTTGAGACAGTTGAAGCAGTTCGATAATGGGCTATTAAGTGCTACCAAGGAACAAGTGTTAATTTTGTTAGGTGTGATAATGACATTGTGGTCCTGTAAGGAAATTTTCATTATACATTAACAGTTGGTTTTCATTATCTTTGGAAGTTATATAAAATCACCAAAACACTGAATTATTGAATACTAAACCATTGTTCTCAGGGGATACACAGGTTAGGTTCCTGTGAGTTTCTGGTCACAGTTTCATCAACTGATCAATACATAGCCTTGTTTTATGTGTGTTTCTGTTTAAAGACACCTTATTTAATATATATTGTTTATTCATTAACATTGAATTTGGTCAATAGCGCTATAATTCATGAAAGTGAATAATTCATAAGCCTAAATAAAGCTTATCTAACACACGTTTTCTCCCCAAGGCACACCATAGCCTTCTTGAGCTCAAAAACACTAGACAGCACTTCAGCACTATGCTTGGGGACCATTTTAAACAGAAAAATCACCCAAAAAGGGCACAAAAATGCAAAAAATGTGGTGCCAGACAGACTGTGTAAAGGTCGCTTGCTATGACAGAACAAATTGTTAAGAGAATGGATCTTAAATGTTGTCCCCACAAAAAAGAAAATGGTAATTATGTGATGTGATGGAAGTATTAGCTAATGCTATGGCTGTAATCGTTTTGCCATATACGTTTATCAGATCAACACCTTGTACACCTTAAACTTACGCGATGTTATATGTCAATGATATCTCAATAAAGCTGGAACAAACAAAAAACAAAAGGGCAGAACACTGGCTTGTTTGACCTCAGCTGAGGACAGCCGGCAACTCAGATTTTTGACCACTCTGTGAATGACCACAAAAGCACAGCAGTGTTGATTTTGGCCTCACAAATAAAATTTAGCAGTAGGTGAACTTGCAAATTCAGAATTCGTGAATAATGAGCATAACTCTTCTAAGAGTGAAATGGCATTTTGTCTGGGATTTGCTGTAAATTTCTTCATCGGAGGGAGAAAGGATGAGGAAGGAGGAGATGAAGCAAATGTGGGAAAATATTGATAACTGTTGACCTTGGAGGACGGATGTATGCACTATCAGGTCTGTCAGTCCATGTCCTCCAAAATGGGATTAAAAGTTTTTATTTTATTAGAGGAAATACCTGTGAGAAAGAGACTAGAGAAGGGGCAGAAAGGCTGGGAGAGCCGTCATTCTATTGATAAATGCAAGTCTGCCCCTGAATGAAGGAGGGAGGAGAAAGACTGGGGAGGTGCATCTGAGACTTCAGGGCTGACTTGGAGGCTGAGGACAGTTGCACAAAGCTGAAGTCGCCAGCACAGGAGCCCACATCTCCCAGGACGGGGTGGCCTTCGTGTACCTGCCATGCTAGCAGGGTCCAGCCCTGGGGAGGTGCAGTCCCTGCCCCACCCACTAGAGCCCAGCAGTTGGATCCCAGGTCAATTAGGGCACCTGCAGTAGAGCACGCTCTCTTGGCCACCACATAAAGAGTTCATTAAACTATTTACTTCTGAGTATGTTTGGAACTTTTCTCAATGAATATTAAAAGGAAAAAGTAGGAAATTTTAGGGGAAACGAACATATAACCAAGCTACCATATGTAGCAGGGTTTGGAAGCACAGAGTACAGACTGATGGACGGCAGGCAGTCTACGCAAGCAATCCTTCTCATTTTAATACTACAAGTTTGTATCATAATGCTCCATGGTTTCCAAATCACTTCCACTTCTCCCCATTGAACATTCACACGTACTTCAAGAGATGGCAAAAGCAGATATTGGGGTGTAGTTATAGCCACTGGACAGATGAGTGCATCTCTCTGAGTACCCAGACCTCACTTTGGTTAAGAGAGTTGCCAAGAGTCATCCAGCTGAGTGGGAGCTGGGGGAGAAGGCTGGCCCTGATTTTCAGTCCAGTGACCTTCCAGACCTGTCCATGGCCCACCTTCCAGGCTTAAGACTCAGGCTGTGGGCTGAGTCCCTCTGGATCCATATGGAGCTGCCACACTGCTGTGCCCAATCTCCCTTGGAATAAAGAATGCTTGCTTTGTAAGCTGAATAGGGCTCAAAGTCAGTCTGGAGAGGGAGGAGGATTAAAGCTCTGTCTGAGACCAGGGTCAAGGGTTAGTCAGACTAGAACAGGGTCACTCTGAGGTCAGGGTCAAGGGACAGGCCTGCGCATGGGGAGTGACACTCTCTTAGCCCAATGCTGACCACCGTGGGCCCAAACCACCCCCTCCCTGGCCCTCAGCCCTCTAACCCTGCTGTCCGAGGCCCCTCTGGACCTGAGGACAGGAGGGGCGACCGCACCCACAGCTGAGGCACCCTGTGTCTGTCCCTCAGGCTCTCTTGCATCTGGCGCAGCTTGGGCTCACCCGCGATGATTTCTCAGGAGCGTTTCGGAAGCCACCTGTCTGAATTTAAGTCCACTGACAACAAGAGCTTTGGGATGAGGTCTGTCCTAACCCCTGCCCATTGCTACAGACTTAATTACAGAGCCCAGCCGCAGTAAGTGGCTACCTTCCGCCCCCGACACAGGGCACAGGAGGGGGCAGGCTTGTGCTCCTCGAGGAGGTGTCAGGGAGAGAAGTCACAGAGCCTTTCCCAACAGTGGGACCTGCCTCAGTCAAAACTGTGGCCACGGAGGTGACGGCCTCACATTCCCTTTCTGTGTTCCTCCCCCCATTTCAGCAATAGTCTCTCATCCAACATACAGCCCCTCCCCTTATCCGCCCTGAAAGGGAAGGTCTGGCTGTCCCGCCAGCCTGTGAAAGGAGTCTGAAGGGGCAGCGCTGGAGCCCTAGAGAGGTCGCTCTGCAGTCAGAGCCATGTGGAGCGACATGGAGACTGTTTCTGGCTGCAGGGCCCTCCTGGTGCCCGGTAGCGTCACGTCCCCACCGCACAGCACGGCCCCTCCCCCCGCACAGCAAGCCCCCACACACACACAGCACAGGCCCCCCCCAGCGCACAGCACTGCCCCCCCTCACACAGCATGGCCCCACCGCACAGCACGGCCCTCACACCCCCGCAACAGCACGGCCCCCCCACCGCACAGCACTGCCCCACCGCACTATGGCAGGAGCAATGTCCTCGTCTTCTTTGGTGTACCGGCCCTGAGCCAAGGCTTCCGGATGGGCTCTTCTGAGCCATCTGAGAGAAGGCAGGTGCTAGGGTACTGCTGACTCGGTGGGCAGGACTGTGCTTCCCTGTGCCAGGTCATGCCCACCACCCCACCTTGTCTGTGGGACCCTCTCCCCACAGCTAGTCACCTGGGAGCCCACCTCAGAAAAGTCTAGCAAATCTGTCCTGCCTCCCCACCTACACTGCCCTACCCTGAGGTGGACCCCTGGACCCCAGCAGTAGCTGGTGCACAGCTCCACAAGGGCATCCATCATTTCTCAATGCAGCTCAGCCCTACAGGAATAGGTCCACACTGAGGTCAGCAGACAACGTGCAAGGCCAAGTCTGTGTTCCTAAGGCTCCACAAGCTGAGAGTGGCTTTTACAGATGAACATTCACAATCAGTCAGATGACTGGGACCACTAACTTTAAATCCCAATTGAGCAAAATGGTATATCTCTCCAAAAATATTCCATTCTTCACATTTGTAGACCTGTATTACTTTTTTAAATTGTACTCTATTATTATTATTATATTTAATTTCATCATTAAAAATTTGTGGGAATTTGTTTTCTCTTTAGTTATATAAGTACCTATAATATCCTCAGTTTTCCAGCTTGGCCTGCAAAGTCTAAATATTTACTCCTTGGCCCCTTACAGGAAAAGTTTGCCAACTGCTATCCAACTGCTGGTCTAAATTCTTCCTTTGAATATTCCAGTCCCTTAGTCTTAAGTAGCCCTGCTTCCCTCCAACCCGACCAGACTTCATGAGTTCCAATCCTGACTCTTCCATACACTATCTTGAAGGTATTTATACTCTTTGGGGCTCAGTTTTCTAATCTATAAAATGGTGATATTAATAGTAAGATAATCATTCTAAATTATTATAAGGATTGAATCAGTTAAAGTTTATAAAGCACTAAAACAATGCCTGGCACATGATAATCCTAGGTATGTGCTTGATAAACAAATAAAGCCTCTCTCAGCCCAGTGCAAACTTGAGTAAAGTCCCATCTCCTCCATGTAGCTTCCTTTTCCTTTCACTGAACCCTTATCTGCATATCTGAACAGATGAAAGCAGTGATAATACAAGCTGGTACTCCCTCTCCTCTGTCCCCTGCAAGCTCCTTGGGGGCAGGGATAATGCCATCTCTTCCTTATTTCCCAAATGATTTTAGAGCTGTATGTAAAACGAAGCCACACATACACAAGAAGAAAACAGAAGTGATAATCAACAGCTAGAATAGGCAAGAGCGTTCTTAAAACTGAATGGAGCAGTTCTGAAGAAAAACATTTTAACTTTGATTGCTTAGATTGTATGTCTTCTCTATGTCAAAAAAAAATAAGCAAAATATAAAATCAAGTAGGAAACATGGAACAATATTTGAAATAAATATTGTAAAGGGAGAGTTATGTCCTTCATATACAGAGTTCTTACAAATCAATGTGAAAAAAAAAAAAAAAGCTAGGGTCAAAATAGATAAATGGTAAAAGGACCTAAACAGAAAAAAGTGGAAGTATAAATGACTAACAAACATGTAAAAATGTTTGTAATCATTAATAATCTACAAATGCAAACTAAAAGAATGATGAAAAAAATTTTGCACTTGAAATAAATAGCTTTTGAAATAAGAGTATCTAGGCTTGGCAAGGGAGTGAGAAAATGAACACTGCTAATGGGCTAAATTGACCGTTTCAGTAAACTTGACAATATTTATCAAAGGCCTTTAAAAAAGTCCTACTCTTTTATACATCAATTATATCTCAATAAAAATGAGGGAAAAAGTCTTACCCTTTGACAGTATTGTGACTTGTGGGAATTCAGCCCAAGGAAGTTGTCTGTTAGGTGGATAGAGATTTATGCACAGTCTTGTGAAAAATCTGAGGACAACTTACCTGTTCAATAATAGGGAATTGGTTTTAATAAATTATGGTCCGCCCATGTGACAGTTGATTATGCAATGATTGAAAGCGATGCTTATAAAATGTGTTTCATGACATGAGCTACAAAATTGTACAAACAGTTCACCTGTAAGTACGGTTTTTAAGTGCATAGAAAAGAGGCTGGAAGGAGATCTGCATGACTACCCACCTTCCCAAACAGGATGGGGGCACTGATCCTGCACGGGAGACTGGTGTACGCGTGTACCACTGCACTGAGTCTCTGCACTGGTGCACGGGAGCCTGATTATGTCTGTGGTCACGTAAGAGCATGTCTTCATTTGCGGATATGTGTGGGAAAGCATATGCTCTGAGTATATGCACACATGTCATGTAAAAGTCTTTGTGTTGAAGCAGATTAACTAGTAAGTGATGTGGATATTCTTCAGCCTGCCCATCCTGAACGTAAGGAGACCAGCAGCCCCAGCCCCCATAAAAAATTATCACAAGCACTCAGCTCCCAAGCTGGCCCTGGCCAAGGGTGCTCTCACACCTCAGGAGACTGTAACTGAAGTTAGTCCAAGCCTACTGATTAGAGGTGATTTTAGAGAACTCTCCCCCAAGGGCCTAGAAGGAGGCTGCAATTGCTTTCCAAGACCCCAGAAGGCCAAGATCTACACAGCCCAGGACTGAGCCAGTCTGACCACTGCCCACCTGTGTGTCCTGCAGAGAGGAGGCCCACCTGCCTCTAGTGTGAAAGGAGTCTGAGCATCTTCCACAGACCCCAACACCCGGTGGTGGCCCTCTGTCCCCCGTGTCTCCCAGGTTCTTTCTGTTCCCATTCCCAGTAAGGGGCTGTGCAATGAGGTGATTTACCACTGAGGAGCGCCAGCTGACTGCCATCTCCCCAGAGCCCGGCCAGCTCCACCTGCTGGCCTGGTTGGAGATAAGTGGGCCCCTCCTGCTGCCCCTGCCCCAGGAGCAGGTGGAGGTAGGCCACTGGGGGTGTGCCAGGATCCTATCTGGAGCACCCAGCCCAGATCACAGGGCGTGGAACTCCCCAGGCTCCCCAGCACCTTCCCCGCCACCTGATCCTGAATCGAACCCTGACCTTGGGCACCTGTCCTGTCTGTCCCCTTCTCCAACCAGGCCATCCTGTCCAAACCTCTGCCTCCACGCTTGGCTGACACTCAACTTGGCACACGTTTCCTGAGCACCTACCCGGTCTCCGGGGAGCTCCCTCAGAGCCAGGCCCCGCCACACCAGGTCTGAGTCACTGGCAACCCTCCTGCAAGACGAGTAAGCCATGACCTAGCCGGTGGGCGGAGAAATACTAAGTAAGCCCATCTGGGAGTGTGCGGGTTCTGAAGAGGCTAGGGGAGCTGTGAGCGTCCGCAGGCTCTTCCTGACCGCCTGCCAGGAACAGAGATCAGTAGTAAATGTTGAACTCTACTGTGTGCCAGGCACAGGCGAGGAGCCAGTCACCGGCACAGTCTGGGCCTCCTCAGAACTTACAATCTGGATGGGGAGATGATCTCCATCAAAGAAAAGGAAAATTGCAACTGCATTAGGGGCTTTAGACCAAAGTCCACAGTGCAAAGAGAGCCCACACAGTGGGAGTCGCCCACGGGGAGGGAAGCCTTTCTCCTCACTACACCACAGGTCTAGGGGCCCAGGTTCCCAGTGCTGCATTAGCCCCTGAAGTCAGCACAAGCCTGGAGCCAGGGTCCTCCCAGGGCTGCTCAGTCCTCTCAGGTGGTAGGATGCTCCCAGTGCCTCCCTTGTCACATCAAAGGATCTCCACCCATCCCCCAGCTGAGAGGTAAAATCACCTTATAATAACTTGGCATTGAGCAGAGCAGCCAGTGTGGAACAGGGGCATTGCAGAGAGCAGGAAAGTTTCCTGGATGAAGTCACATCTGAGCAAGAACTGAGCAAGGAGCACCCCAGGCAGAGGGAGCAGCTAGAGCCAAGGTCAGACAGATGGGCACCCAGCCTGAGTCAAGAAGTGAAAGGGGCAGATGACATGATACTATACATAGAGAATCCTAAAGATGCTACCAGAAAACTACTAGAGCTAATCAATGAATTTGGTAAAGTAGCAGGATACAAAATTAATGCACAGAAATATCTGGCATTCCTGTACACTAATGATGAAAAATCTGAAAGTGAAATCAAGGAAACACTCCCATTTACCATTGCAACAAAAAGAATAAAATATCTAGGACCTACCTAAGGAGACAAAAGACCTGTATGCAGAAAATTATAAGACACAGATGAAAGAAATTAAAGATGATACAAACAGATGGAGAGATATACCATGTTCCTGGATTGGAAGAATCAATATTGTGAAAATGACTCTACTACCCAAAGCAATCTACAGATTCAATGCAATCCCTATCAAACTACCACTGGCATTTTTCACAGAACTAGAACAAAAAATTTCAAAATTTGTTTGGAAAAACAAAAGACCCCTAATAGCCAAAGCAATCTTGAGAACGAGAAACGGAGCTGGAGGAATCAGGCTCCCTGACTTCAGACTATACTACAAAGCTACAGTAATCAAGACAGTATGGTACTGGCACAAAAACAGAAAGATAGATCAATGGAACAGGATAGAAAGCCCAGAGATAAACCCACGCACATATGGTCACCTTATCTTTGATAAAGGAGACAGAAATGTACAGTGGAGAAAGGACAGCCTCTTCAATAAGTGGTGCTGGGAAAACTGGATAGGGACATGTAAAAGTATGAGATTAGATCACTCCCTAACACCATACACAAAAATAAGCTCAAAATGGATTAAAGACCTAAATGTAAGGCCAGAAACTATCAAACTCTTAGAGGAAAACATAGGCAGAACAGACATAAATCACAGCAAGATCCTTTTGGACCCTCCTCCTAGAAAAATGGAAATAAAAACAAAAATAAACACATGGGACCTAATGAAACTTAAAAGCTTTTGCACAGCAAAGGAAACCAAAAACAAGACCAAAAGACAACCCTCAGAATGGGAGAAAATATTTGCAAATGAAGCAACTGACAAAGGATTAATCTCAAAAATTTATAAGCAGCCCATGCAGATCAATAGCAAAAAAACAAACAACCCAATCCAAAAATGGGCAGAAGACCTAAATAGACATTTCTCCACAGAAGATATAC
Source organism: Mesoplodon mirus (assembly GCF_964341445.2). Classification (NCBI taxonomy): domain Eukaryota; kingdom Metazoa; phylum Chordata; class Mammalia; order Artiodactyla; family Ziphiidae; genus Mesoplodon; species Mesoplodon mirus. The sequence continues at coordinate 85,663,936 of NC_138990.1, forward strand.
AGACTGCCAACAAACACATGAAAGAATGCTCAACATCATTAATCATTAGAGAAATGCAAATCAAAACTACAATGAGATATCATCTCACACCAGTCAGAATGGCCATCATGAAGAAATCTAGAAACAATAAATGCTGGAGAGGGTGTGGAGAAAAGGGAACACTCTTGCACTGCTGGTGGGAATGTGAATTGGTACAGCCACTATGGAGAACAGTGTGGAGGTTCCTTAAAAAAACTACAAATAGAACTACCAGATGACCCTGCAATCCCACTACTAGGCATATACCCTGAGAAAACCATAATTCAAAAAGAGTCATGTACCAAAATGTTCATTGCAGCTCTATTCACAATAGCCTGGAGATGGAAACAACCTAAGTATCCATCATCGGATGAATGGACAAAGAAGATGTGGCACATATATACAATGGAATATTACCCAGCCATGAAAAGAAATGAAATTGAGCTATTTGTAATGAGGTGGATAGACCTAGAGTCTGTCATACACAGTGAAGTAAGTCAGAGAGAGAAAGACAACTACCGTATGCTAACACATATATATGGAATTTAAGAAAAAAAAAAGTCATGAAGAACCTAGGGGTAAAACAGGAACAAAGACACAGACCTACTAGAGAATGGACTTGAGGATATGGGGAGGGGGAAGGGTAAGCTGTGACAAAGCGAGAGAGAGGCATGGACATATATACACTACCAAACATAAAATAAATAGCTAGTGGGAAGCAGCCACATAGCACAGGGAGATCAGCTCGGTGCTTTGTGACTGCCTGGAGGGGTGGGATAGGGAGGGTGGGAGGGAGGGAGACGCAAGAGGGAAGGGATATGGGAACAGATGTATATGTATAACTGATTCACTTTGTTATAAAGCAGAAACTAATAAAAAAAATTTTAATATAGAAGTATGTTAGGAAAAAATTGTGAAAGCTTTCTCCTACCTCCCACCTTTTCTTCCTTTTCCAATCCCCAGACTTAGATGTTATAAATATATTGCTATGTATACTTCCCGAACGTTTTCTTAATCAACAAAAATGGGGTCTTTTTATAAAAAATAAATAAATAAATGTGATTTCCTACTAACCCTTACTGTAACTTTAAAAAATAATCTGTATTATGTCTTGGAAAAAAAAAAAGAAGAAGTGAAAGGGGGGCTTCCCTGGTGGCGCAGTGGTTGAGAGTCCGCCTGCTGATGCAGGGGACACAGGTTCGTGCCCCAGTCTGGGAAGATCCCACATGCCGTGGAGCGACTGGGCCCGTGAGCCATGGCCACCGAGCCTGTGCGTCCAGAGCCTGTGCTCCGCAACTGGAGAGGCCACAACAGTGGGAGGCCCTCATACCGCAAAAAAAAAAAAAAGAAGTGAAAGGGGCCAGGGGGAGATGAGATTGGTGCGGGTGGAGACGGCGGGGGCTGGGCCCTGGGAGCCAAGGCCTACCTCTTTTCCCTACCCTCAGTGTGCTCGGAAGCCGCTGAGGGATTTTAAGCAGAGGGTGACATGATGAACTTTGCATCTTGCCATCCACCTGGCTGCCATGCGGAGAACCAACGAGAAGCCGGCAGAGAGGAGCAGCAGGAGGCCCCCAGGCGGAGGGGACGTGCAGGCAGGCAGATGGGGGCAAAGCAGGGAGCCATGAGTAGCAGCCACCAGGGGAGAGCGTGGGGAGGGGTAGACAAGACACCAGCAGAAAGGAAGAGTCAGAGGAGAGTTCAGCCCTGGAACCTCACTCTCCAGGCTTGTGCCCGGTGGGCTGGGATGGAGGTGGAGCTTCAGAGGCCAGGATCCTTATGCTGGTGTCCCTAGACCCCTTGGGAATCCATGGATAGAATGTAGAGGGTTTGGGAATTGGGTGAGGGGGGCGGGAATTACACCTTCACTAACCCCTAACTGAATTCTCTTTTAATTATGCTTATAGGCCACACACCACAGAAGAAAACAAAAGTACCTGTGACTTGGTCACCAATAGAAATCAAGTATTTTCAGATCGCACTGGTTGGGAAAATATTCTCAATTATCATAAATGCTCATCATTACACTGAAACTGCAATAATTCTTAAACCTGCTGCTAGATCTTATATTTAAAGAACTAATAAGGAGCACATGTGTTATTACATCACAAATTTGTAGCACCAACATTCCCAAATACCCCATAAGCAGCCTCTATGCCGCCATCCATTCGCATAAGGGAAGAACAAGGCACTCAGTCAACGCAAGAAAGCTAATAATTTCATGTCCCAATAAACCATTAAACATACTTTTGTTCAGTTTTAGTCAGTGGAACTGAAGATGCAGATTTTCAGTTAATGTAAATTACATACTTTTTTGTTTATGTTCAAAACAAGGAATCAACTATTTGTGGTAAATGTAATACATTTTAATATACTTGGAACTGCCTTTATTTCACAATCTTCCTATTATTTATAACTGACCACTATTAAGCACACTCTTAACCTTATACCTATCATTACTAAGCCTTATTCACAATACATTTAAACATTATTTTTATTCTGGTTCATGGTCATCCACTGGCTACATTCCTCAAGTTCTCAGACTTCCTTTTTCTAAACCAGACCTGCTTTTGAAGGTCATGTCAAAAGCTTTAACTTTATGTAATAAAACAAACCCCTCCTTCCCAAAAAGCAGTGCCATATGCACCATACATTATTTGGTTGCAAGATTTTGGCTGATTGCAGCTTTGACTCTGGGTTTATGCAAGAGGCGTGGCATGTAAATGCATCACGCAACATGTGCATACTTATTGCAGAAATACACAGTCAAGATAGGTTGGCATTAATGTTTTCTTAATTCTGCTCAAGGACACTGTCCAATTCAGTGGGAGTGGAGCTAATTTGCATCGGGCAGTTATGGATGGAGTCATAGGTGGAAACCTGAGATGACATCATTTTACAGCTTGACTCTTTTGTGCCCTCTACAGACTGGCTACCTGATGGGTGCTCAGGTTTGCTTTCCCTGAATTAGGCTCTGCCTGCTAAGGGCACTGGGCTCCAAGAGCCCCCTTCTCAGTCCCCCTAAATCAGCCCCTACACCCACCTATAACAAGGAAGACCAACACCCACCAAGAGTCTTATTGAAGGGGGGCAAAAGTTGACCTAGCTGCCGGGGCATCGGTAAAACGTGGGGATGGACTATTGTGAAGACTCCAAATGGACCCGGTCCTCCCACAGCACAGGTGTGAAGTGGCCCGAGGTGTCTCTACCACCCGGCCTTCCTGTGGGGTTCTCAGGCCGCCCTCCTCCTCTCTGGCCCCCCATCCCACCCTCGCCACCCACCCAGGGAGGAAAATGTTAAATTGTGGCATTCATAGTGGTGGGAACAATGACACTCTTCTCCAGGAAATCTGCCTATGATAAGGGGGTGTGCCTTTGTCCAAAATGGTGAATCTTCACTACTTGAATTCCAGGCACCATAACATTTGGCTGGGGCTCTTTGGAGAGAAGATTTCTGGATACATGTCAACTAAAACACAGTCCACCTGTCCTCCTTTGGGGCTTTGATCCTTCTCGGGAAAGTCTCTGGTTTCTATCAGTAATGTGGGTACACTGTGAGCTGCCCCATGCCCTGCGTCCTGGGAGAGAGGGCATGACCCAGGAAGTTTTGTGTTTCCTTCTGCAGTACAGGCTATGCCAGGGAAGGAAGGAGAGCCCGGCTGGGGCAGAGGAACCAGAACAGTTTACCCAGGAAGACTTCCTGGGAGAAGAGGTGCCTTAGCCCCTCACCAGTACTGCCCAGAGTGTTCCATAGGCATTCAGAAAAGTCTGCAATTGGACCTTCCCCCACCCCGTACACACAGCCTATGATCCTGGCCCCTGAACACATTTCATTCCATTCCTCTGGCTATGTCCCTCCCCAGAATGTCCTCTATCAGCTGGCTTCTCCTCTGATGTCCTCATTGCTTCTGCAGAGCTGCTGCTAAGCTCCCACCCACCAGGATTTCTCCCACAGCCACTGTCCAGCCCCTGCTGCACAGTCATCCAGGAGGCTGTTCCTCACTGGCCCCTGGCTCCTTCTTCCATCACCCAAAGTACAAGGCCAATTGACAGATTTCCCCAAGGTCACAGTTCGCCTCCCAGAGCGGAGAATTGGGGCCAAGACTTGGAAAATGGCAGCCAGGCTTGGCGACAGTAGTGACTGTAAACAGAAAAACTCATGAAGTCAGACAAGGCGGGGCTGGACTCTGGCTCTCGTCCGAACTAGCTGGGCACTCTTGAACCAGGCTTTTCCTTTCTCTGAGCCTTGGTCTTGTCATCAGCAAAACGGGACCATTTGAAAGTGGCTTGTAACCTGCACAATACGGAGTACCTGAACAGAGATGGTTACTCAAGATCTGCTGGCTGGGTAGAGAGCGAGACAAGTGAGTGAATTCCAGGCTGGGGCAGGGATCTGGGGCAGGTGGCCCGGCCTAGGCTCTAGTTCCCACTGCTCCTCCTGGGATCCAGGGATTTGCCAAACAGGCAGCAGCTCTCACCTGGAAAGAAAGTGACTCAGGCCGCCAGGAGAGCTGGAATGAATCAGGAGGCAGGGATTGAGCGTGAGGCCCCCACCCAGGGGCCCGGCCCTCTCCCAGCAGGAGGAGCTTGAGCAGGTCCCCAGAGCTCACTGGGTGAGAGGGCAATCCTGCTGAAAGGCACCCTTGGTCAGCCAATGGGGCAAATAATCAACACCACACTCACTCCCACATTCCAGACCTGTCAGGGCGCTTCCACGAGTGCTATCTTGTCACGCACAAATCTCTGAACCCTGCGTCAGGGAGGCCTGGGGTCCAGCTCTGCCGCCTGTCCTCACCGGGCCAGGCAAGGCACGTGGACCTCAGTTCCCTTCTCTGTTCCAGGGCATGGAGGGCTCAGCCAGCCACAACACTCTCCTGCCCTGGCTGCGTTGCTGGGAGGCAGCGGATGCAGGGGCTCCTTTTCCCCAGGGATAGCATGGGGTGCCAGTCCCAGCCCTGCTACCTGCCTACTGCGTGACCTGACCTCTCCCTGCTCCTGGTCCTCAGCAATCCCTAAGCTCTGATGCTGGGACGCCCGCGGAGACATGGCCTCAGCCTGGCCTCTCCCTACACTCCAGACCCATAGGTCCAACTGCCTGCTCAACAGCTCTGCCTGGGATGCACGATAAGCAGCCCAAACTCAACACGCCCAAGACTGAACTCTGGATCCTCCCCCAAACCCCAAAAAGAAACTTCTCCACCCTGTATCTGGGTAAATGGTAACTCATCCTACCAGTTGTTCAGGCCACACATTTTGATGTCTCTTGTTGCCTCCCATCCACATCCAATTCAGTGGCAAATCCTTTGTCCACCTTCAAAATAGATCCAGAATCCCACTGTTTCTCACCGCACCTCTCCTCCCTTGCCAGACCAGGCCCTGGGATCTCTCCTGGACGACTGCTGGAGTCCAGCCTTTGAAACCCTGCCATCACCTCTCCCCTCTGTAGTCAGAGGGCCCTTTGTAAACATGAAGTCAGACCGGGTCCCTCTGGGCTGAGAATTCTTCAAAGGCTGCCCATTATTCTCAAAGTAGAAACCAAAGCCCTGATGATGCAGCCATCCTCCTATTCTTATAATAAAACCAATTTGGTTTTGGGGAAAAAAAGAAAAAAAAAAGGCCTTACAGTGGCTATCAGAGGCTTGCACACAGTGTCCGGGTCCCCCATTCTCTCTCTCTCCTCAGGCCCCTCAGCCTCGCTCCAGCCACACTCGGCCCCCTGCTGCTAGGCTCACTCGCAGGGCCCACACATGTCTTTCTCCCAGGGAGCCACAGGGCTCCCTCCCTCACCTCCTTCAAGTCTTCCCAGAAATGAGACCTTCCTTGGCCATTCCACTTCAACTGCAACATCCCTGTCCCCACTCCCTCTCTCCTCAGTCCCCTTTACTCTCCTTTATTTTCCCCATACCACTTGTTACCCTCTAACGTATTAGATCATTTGCTTGTCTACTGGTGTCTATTGTTTATTGTCTTTCTTTCCCCTCTGGAATGTCACTTCCAGGTGGGTAGGGCTTCCAGTCTGGTTCATTCATTAAAGGATCCTTACTACCTGGCACGAGATATGCACTCAGGAAACACTTGTGGAATGAAAGACTGAGAGTCTGTAGACTGTAATGGTTGAGAGAACTTTGGTAATTCACGATTTCCTAATTGTGTGACACAACTTCTTTGTGCCTCAGTTTCCCCATTTGTGAAATGACGCTAATAGGATTCCCCTGATTCCTAGGATTGTTGTGTGGATTAAAGAAGGTGTTCAGCTCAGCAGGTGGCATATGACGTGTGCTCAGTAAATGCTGACTGTGCCCACGATATCATCTGCTCAGAATCATCGGGAGGCAGGTGGCTCAGGGCCCACTCAGCGCATTTCCAGGTTAGAGATGCCCCTGGAAGCTCACGTCGGCTCTCTCAGCAGTCTCTTCCTGTTCAGAGCCTCAGGCGGGCACCCCCAAGCTGAGAAGCCAGCTGCCGCTCCAAGGGAGGTGGGCAGCTATGACACATGCGCGGGGTCACCACGGGATGCTGGGAGTGTGACACAGAGGGATTCAGGCCGGTGGAAGAGGCAGTGGCCAGGGGGCACTAGGCCTCAGGTGGGGAGCAGGTCTTTCTGGCAACAGAAGCAGCCATTCTTATAACACATGGATTCGTCCTCTAGGAGCTACAAGTAGGGAGCCTTTCTAGCTCTGAAGTCTGAGCAAACCCTCCCCGTTCCTTCTCTGAGTAGAAAGGGCAGCATGTAAACCAGTCCTGACCAGAGAAATTGTTCAAATCACCCACTGGCTCAGGGGAGCCTTGGAGGAGCCCCATGAAAGCCTAATTCGGGCCCCCCATCATACCCACTTAACACCCAGGTAAACAGAGGCCCACTGGGGCAAAAGGAGCTGCCACTGCCAGAGAAAGGTGGAGCTGGGGCCAAAAGTCAGGGCTTGCAGCCCTAAACCTGGACCACTTTCCCTCCACAGAGAGCCGTGGTTTGGGGCAAGGGCCTCCTCACCCCAACCAGAGGCTGTAGCTGAAATTTGTTTCCAGGTCCTCAGGCCCCAGAAAATTCACTTTATCCACACCCTTTAGCTTGAGGTTGCCTCCAACCGAGAAGAAAATATACAGCATGTTCCCACGAGTCCCCCTCAATGGTCTGTGAGCTCCTCTGGAGCCCACTATTTGAGTTTCCATTTATATTCTACTTACTTCTAGAGAGGACACAACCTAGTTTACAATAAAATGCATTCATTCTACTATGCTTCTACTAAAAAATAATAATAATAACTAAAAATTCAAGAGGAAAAAGACACAAATATGTCACACATAGAGGGTGACACAGATCATTGTGATTAAGGATTAAATTAATATCTGAGGTTCCCAACAGCCAAGGTAAACAGGGAGTCTTGGGCTTCCCTGGTGGCGCAGTGGTTGAGAGTCCGCCTGCCGATGCAGGGGACGTGGGTTCGTGCCCCGGTCCGGGAAGATCCCACATGCCGCGGAGTGGCTGGGCCCGTGAGCCATGGCTGCTGAGCCTGTGTGTCCAGAGCCTGTGCTCTGCAACGGGAGAGGCCACAGTGTTGAGACGCCCGCGTACCCCCCCCCCCAAAAAAAGAGGGAGTATCCAGGAGTCATAGAACCATTTTTGTAAATCTTCCCCCCAAACCTGCATCTAGAAGACTACTGAAGAATGCTCATGGCTGGTTGAAAAAATGGATGCCCCAGTCTCTGGGCCAACCTGAGTTCACATCTTGCTTTGGCCAAGTGACCCCATAGGGCATCAATCACATCCTTGTTTTCTTGGTCTTTTCCCCAGAGGTCAGTCATGGGGCAGGCATGGGGGTGCCTGCCTTGCTTTTCTCTCTCCTGAGTAATGGTCTGTGGGCAGGACCCCCCAGCCTGCCCACAGGAAGTATGCCCTGAGCTCATGAAGTCATGGCTGACCTTGGCACCTGTCCTGTTGTCTTAATGAATCAGGCTTCACTAAGGAGAAAGCCCCAAATGTCCAACTGAAGTAATTCAAAATGACTTAATTGATTTGTTTAATTGAAAAGAGAGAGAAAAAAACCCCAAACCCTCCCAAGGACAGTCTGGGTACTTGTTTGGGTCACAAGTGCTACAGAGATGTCCCCAGCGCAGTGGCTCATGTTCAGACGACTCACCCCACAACCACCCCAGCCCTGTCCTAGGGTCCATGGTGGGAAGTGCAGGCTTGGCTCCAGATCCTCACTGTCTCTGGAGAATCAGGCAGCCAAGGATCATGGCAAGGTCATCAGCAGTGGAGGATCAGCCCTGGCTTTTGTGACTTAGCCTTAGAGAGCTGGGCCCTAGAAGACATCAACCCAGGAGTCTTCCTGGAGAAACCGGACCGGGCCCGCAACCCAAAAAGGATGAGTAGATGTAGAGGGGTGAAGACAAGGAGGAGAAGCCTTCTTAGGGTAAAGGGCAGAGAGGAGCTTTACGGAGAGGCTGAACCAAACTCTGCAGTCCCAGAGCCCCTGTGCGTAGCAGGGGAGGCCAGCCCAGACACTGCCATCTGATCCCTCCCCAGTGACAGCCTGGATTGAGTGGAGGAGGGCAAAGATCTCAGCTTCGCTGAGCCTACCTGCCTTTGCAGAACCCCCTAACAAGACGGCAATACAATATCCATGACTTCTGACATCTGCAGAGAGCTTACAAGTGCCAGACACTATGCCCAGATCTTCCTGAAGCTCATCTCATTTAATCCGCACAACTCCATGAGGTAAGTAATGTCACTGGCCCCATGCTGCAGGTGAAGAAACTGAGCTCAGAAAGGTTAAGAGACTGGTCCAAGGACACATGCTATTGAACGATGTCAAAATTTGAATCCAAGTATATACAACTCCAGCACTCGAGCTGCTCTTGTCCTCTTCTTGGGGACCCCCCCCTCAGGTGACTGAGACACAACTCCAGCTTTGGGGGATGCCCCAGTCTGATGGTAGAGACATAGTTCTTTCTTAGGAAACCTGGTCCAATCAGGGAGCTCTGTCAATGCACTTAGGGAACCCCTGGGCTAACAAGGGGGTGGGGGGCGTGGGGAAAGGTTGGTCCCTTCCATCTGGGAGCTGTAGTCAGAAGGAACAGGAGGAAGAATGTTCCTTGGTGGGCAGCACTGAGAAGTGGACTGAAGTGACAAAGCCAGCTTCTTCTCCTCCCAGGCCAAGGCCCCTTCTCCAGGTGACCACTCCCAGTAAGGGGGGGTCAGGCAGGTACTCCCCACCTTTAGGGAGTCAGACTGCCAGGCAGATGGAGCACCCCAGCCCAGAAACCAGGATCAGAAGGGAAGGACAAGTGGTGACAAGAGAAGGACTTCATCCCAGAAGCCCCCTGACTACCTTCCATGCCTGGGAGATGGGTCAGTCTGTAGCCAGGCCAGAGCTCAGCCAAAGACCAGAACTGGGATTGTCTGAGCCCAGGAGTCAGTTTGTGTCCAGAGTCAGAGGTCAGTCAAAGGTCAGGGTCACACATCAGTCAGAAGCAGGCTTGAGGTATCAGCTAGAGGTCAAAGTCAATGGTGCATTTGAGACTGGGGTTGGCTGCGGAAGCGAGGGGCCAAGGGGTCCCATGCACTGGGTCTGGATAGAGAGGCCACAGTGAGTCACTGGGGTGACCCTGGGGACCTGCTGCCTGTGGTTCAGCTGCTAGGACCAGGCACAAGGTGGAGTGGGGAGGGCCCCAGGGGGAGGCAGCCCTATAGACTCCTCTTCCTGGCTGAGGTCATTCCCTGGGCCCAGCCACCCCGGGCCTGGGAGGGGAAGCAGAGGTTCCGAGGCAGCTCCCCCAGAGTACCTGTGAGTCATGATCCCTAGGACTACAGCTACTGGGCCCAGCAAAGGATAGGGGTGCCCCAGCAGTACGCTGCTCTCAGCCTCAGAACTTCATGCGTCAGCAACAAGTCAGCTAATGGCAAAATCACACTGTGCCAGACACAGTTCTAAAGCTTTATATACATTGTTTCTTTTAATCCAATGATATGTTACTATACCATTTATAGATGAGGAAACTGAGGCACAAAGTGGTTAAAATGTGGCTCTGGCATTTAAATCCAGGCATTGGTTTTAAACCCAGGTGGTCGGCCTTACTCTTAACCACTATATGCCTGTAAGGCTGAGGCTGACCCCACCCCACCCAACTCAGGCAAGCTGCAGCTTTGCCAAAGCTCTCCCCGCGCCCTTCCCCCATCACCCCCATTACCCCTCCTACCCCCATCTCCTGGAAGAAACTGAGAGCCAGCATCTAAGTCTCCAGGAGTGAATTCCAGGGGAGCAGGGCGGATGCCAGGCAGCAGCACTTGCCCCATCTCCACACTTCCTGATGCCTGGAATTTCACCATCTCCATTTGTTTCTTTTCTATGGAACACCGGGCCCATCTGCACACAGTCCTGCCCTGGGAGGGGCAGTCCAATGGAATGTGCTAGCCTCCTGGGGAGATGGGTTAAGAAACACTACATTTTGGTGGATTGGTGGGATGCTTTGGTAACAACCTTTTGGGTTTTTTTTGTCTTTCACTTATCTATTTTTGTATTTTCTTTTTTTATTAATTAATTATTTTTTAATTGCAGTATACTTGATTTACAATGATGTGTTTCTGGTGTACAGCAAAGTGATTCAGTTATACATATATATATATATATATCCTTTTTCATATTCTTTTCCATTATAGTTTATCACAGGATATTGAATATAGTTCCCTGTGCTATACAGTAGGACCTTGTTGTTTATCTGTTCTATATATACTGGTTTACATCTGATAATCCCAAACTCCCACCCCATCCCTCCCCCATACCCCTCCCCCTTGGCCACCACAAGTTTGTTCTCTATGTCTGGTAACAGCCTTTCTGTTTGTTGTTAATGATTCTGGAGCTAAAATATGGGATTGTGAGGACATGGGCTCCTGAGGGCATGAACAGGGATCCATAAAGACACAGCAGGGCGCTCCTAGTCAATAGCACTTTGCCCCTCTCCAGGAAAGTTCACAGTTCCCTGCATTAGAGTCTCACAAGGGAGGAGGTGAGCAGAGCTGAAATTAACAACCTATTTCACAGATGAGCAAATTGAGGCCCCTCCCACCGTGGGATAAGTGTAATTTCCCACCTGACTTTCTACCCCACCCCACAGAAGGCTCTGTTGCTGGGAACCCCCAATTTTGTCCTGAAGTTTATCATCCCAGGTGCCCAAGGAGGATGCCCCCTCTTGGCCCCAGGGACGAACTCTATTAGCCTAAGGCAGTGGCTCACAACCCTCTCAAACCCTACACCCGCTTTTGATAGCAGACTTTTCGAGCCAGCCCCCTTCCTATCCTGAGGTGAAATCCATAGATAATATATTCAAAGAAAAGAATCAACACAATGCCATACCTAACATAAAGGAGGAATACAAGAAAATCAATTTCTAATAAGATGATTGTGTTTTGATATGTTACATGGTCAAGTAGGACCACCCCAGAGGATGCACTGGAACAGCAGCAAAGGCAGTGACCCGAGGGGCAGTGGTCACTCGTGCCTCATGCAGCCTCACCCAGGCTTTGGGATTTTCCAAAGCGGTGGGCGGCTCTAAACCATGGAGAATTTTCCCTCAATTTATGTGGTAAGTTTTGGTCAAGAACACTTCTATAACATGGAGTTAGGGCCTATGCTTGTATAATAAAAATAAGGTTTTTCACCTTCATGAATGGCTTGTATGACAGTCAAAAGTCATGGAGGATGCAAACCATCCCATGCGTGGCAGGCCATCTCCAGCCACGCCCCTCCAAATGCCATAGCACCCCCATCACCAGGACAGCCACAACGTGCCATGGCCTGCCTCTGAGAGCTAGCGGTGCAGGCTGATGACAGGGTCTCACTCCCCTGGCTTGAGTGTGTCACCCAATCTTAGTCAATAGGACCTGGAAGGGAGGAGTATAAGGGAAAGTTTACTCACTGTTGAAAAGCCAGATGCCATTTTACTATTTACCACCCTGAGGGAGACACTGCAACAGCTGCTTTAGGCAGAGGAAGGATGAGAGGTCCCAGATCCCTGAGGGTTGAGGGACAGTTGGCCTGCTAGGTCCGCTGGTCTGGGATCACTCTACATACGGACTCCCTGCTGTGTGAGAAGATAAACCCTCTTGTTTAAGCTGCTTTGAGGCTGGCCTTCAGTTATTTGTCACCTGGGTTTGCAGATACAAGATGTGTCTTTTAATGACCTCACAGCCATTCTAGAAATTAGAGGCTGGGTCTCCTGACCCTGCACTCTACCTCATCCCGAGGGACAGAAGCAACTATGACCGGGGCACTGCTAAGGGGTGCTTCCTGGAAAGAGGGTCTCCTGGGACCCTCCCTGTGGGTGCAGACCCTGAAGGGGAAGATGTCCTGAAAATGGAAAGGAGACGAGTCCAGAAGCTTCTCGGGACTGTCCCCTCCCCATTTCCTCCTCTGACTCAGATACACTGAGATTAGAAGTTGCATTCCTCGCTCGTGTCATCCTTAATGTTTTCAAGGGCTTTATAAGCACCAGTTAGCAGCCAGGCGCTCCACCACGGAGGAGCCAGGGCTCCCTAAGTGTGACACGAGGGCAGGACCAAACCTCATCTGAAGTGGGCAAGGCAGGCCTCCATGTGGAAGGAGTGGGCTGAGAGACAGTACGTGGGGAGACAGTCTAAGCATGTGAGAGGACCCCACCATGGGGAGACACTGCAGGACACAAGCTCCAGGCCAGGTGGGGCCTGCGACCCCTGCACAGATTCTAAGCTTTATTCTAGGCACCGGGAAAGCCACTGAAGAGCATAAGCACAGGGAACAGAGCCGTCACAACTTTCCCTGACCTGTCTGGGCATATGCCCAGCGGTCCTCATCCCTGCAGACCTGCCACTGGAGACAGATGCTGTGGCCTTGAGTTTGGTCCTCAGTGGAGACCAGGATCTGCACAGCTGCCTTTGTGGACATGGATAATGTCCCTGGTCCAAACCCTCTGGTGCTTGTGGGTCGAGGGAGGAAGCAGGATGCACACAGCAGCCTGGAGTTGCTTCCTGATGGTCACTTGAGGCCCATCAGCCCTGTGCTCAAGAAGCTACCTTGCCTCCCTACCGCCCAATGGGTCAAGTCCGAGTCCACTATCTGGGCTCAAGTGGCCTCTCAATTTTTTCCCCATTTGTTCACAAACACCAACACCAAGGTCTCAGCAGGCTAACCTCCCAGGACCCTGGCCTCATGTACATTTTTACCTCTGCACCATTGTTCACGTTTCCCATTCTGGAATGGCTGCCTCACTCCCCACATGCATTCACTTCACCTGTGAATCCCACCCAGCACTCACAAGCTCTGGAAGGATTTGCGCAGCTCCCTCAGCCCATGATGACTGCTTAGCCCTCAGAACAGTAGGGGAGATATGCCTGCACGTTCCACTAGAGCCCCCAATTATTGCCTTCAACAATGACTTTCATCTCAGATTGTTATTCCTTTTTTCAGCATTTGCGTTCTTGTCTCTACCATCACATCTACTCTGTTGTAAACTCTTGGAGGATGAAGACCTGTTTTACTAACAAACACATTCCAGCCCCCAGCAGAGTGCTGTTACGTGCCTGGTAGGAGATCAGAGAACATTCTGTGGTTTTGAATTCCTTAGCTCCAAGAAGTGAGTGGGTGATGAAGTTTCCTATATGAGGATCATTGGGTCAGGAGAGGTTAGGGGAAGGTTCCCTCCCTCAAATTACGATCACCACCAACAGGTATTTGTCATATGTCTCTGTTGCCAAGTAACGAAGGATGAGACTTGCCCCTCCAATCTGTGATGATGGAATGAAAAGTCTGCAAGCAAGAGATGCAGACAGAAAAAGGGAGGAGTAACAAGATGGGGGCTGGAGCCCAGCCAGGGATGGAGGCAGAGATATGGAGCAGAAGCAAGACAGTGACAGGGACAGACAGACAGGTCAGGGAAAGAGGAGAGGGGCAAGCAGAGACAGGAAGAGGCCAGGGCCTGGGTGGGGCAGGGACAAGAAGAGAGCAAACAGAGACAACAGAGAGGAAGGCCAACAGAAGCTGAGAGAGACAGAAGAGCAGCCAGAGCATGTGCCCCTCCCTCCCTGGCTGCCTCAGTGCCAGGCTGGGCTGTGCACCCTCAAAGCCACTCCTGAAACTCCTGCATGTTGAAGCACGAAGGCCAGGAAGAAGGCAGTCAAATTGGAAGGCAGCCGAGGACCAGATGCCAGGGACGCATACACCCAGGGGGGTGGCAGTGAGTCAAGGAGATATTGCCCTGTCCCATGGCCCCCACCATCATACCTCCACTCCACCCCGACCTAGCCAAGGGACAGTCCCTCACCCAGAGGGCTGAGCTGGGCTGGATGGGGACTCCTCCTCCAAGGCCTGACTCAGGTGTCTCCTGGGGACAAGGGAGTGGCCCGACTGAGACCATGGCAGTTGTGGGGAGGATCAGGAATGAAAGGAAAGCTGGGATAAAAGTTTCAGTAACCTGCCTCGAAAGCACCCAGGCACTGTGTGGGCCAGGATTCCTGGGCACTGAGTAAGGTAGACAACCCAGCATGATGGGGGGAGAGGAGCCACTGGCCGCTGCTTGGGGTGAGGTGGGCAGGGGGACAGGGAGCCCAGCCACCTCTTGCAGGAGACCAAGGCAACACCACCACCTCCCACCATGCAGCCCCTTCCTCACAGCACAGGCCCAGGCATCTGCTGCCTGAGGGCTTGGACCCCAGCTAATGAGAACAGGGGGAGGTAGTGCGTTGAGACTTAGTGACAGCTGGGCCTGGGGAGGTCTGGGAGAGATGCCTGTATGTGTGGTATGGTAAGAGGGAGACAAAAAGTCTGAAGGAGGAGCAGAGGCTGAAAGGCTTTGAAGAGAAGAGCTGGCTAAAATTTGCAATTCACCCGTGAAATTAAGCGACATTTATTGACATGGGGAAAAACGGGATCCAGTCAGAAACCAGCATCTGCTGACAAACCCTAACACTGATCACAGACTGAACCCTAGACCTGGCCTCAGACTGAACTTTAACCCCGGCCGCAGACTCACCATTAAACCTGTCCTCAGACTTACCCTAGTCCCAACTCCTCCACCTTCACTGAGCCTAATCTTGGCCACTGGCCACTTCAAAACTGCATGTTTGATCTCAGAGGTAGAGGAAAAGAGCATGTAGCTGTTTCTGGAGAAACACCACAGAGAACCCCACTGCAGGGCTTGGTGGGAATGACACTTGGCTGCATATGGGAAAAGACTGCACCAGCCATTCACAGCCCTTGTTCTCCACCGTGGCCTTAACGCCCTACACACCTGAGTCTCTTCTCCTCACCATCCCCTCCCCCACCTGCCAAGCAAGTGTGCCCACTCTTCCCTGACCCTGGGCTCCTGCCTTCTTCTGGGCCCTTGATAACCCCCTGCCCCAGTTTCAGAGCTCCCTGAGTCCCATCTTAACAGCCAAACACAGACATCATCTTCCCAAAACCAATCGCAGCCAGAAGGCTCTCTCCCTCTTCTGAAATCCTGCAGCCATGTAACTTAATAATCCATCTAGCCACTAATCACAAACATTCCTTCTATTGTCTTCTTCAACTGTTCTTTTCCTTGGCAGAATGATTGCATGTAAGATACACACTCAAATTACCTCTCCAAGTAGATAGTAATTTTTCCACTATCATAAGCAATGCTGAGATGAACATCCTTACCATACATCTTTATGCACTTGTGTACTTGAAAAACATCTCACCAATCAGAGGAATACCCTGAACATAATTTTAAAAGTCAGAAAATCTCATAATGAAAACCAGCAATGCCCTGTCTCACTCCTCCCCCTCTGCCAAGACCTTCACAGTTCCTTTAGTGGTTTTTAACTGCATACATATAAATAATTTGTTTATATTCTACTTTCTTAATTAACCAAGTTCAAACTTCATCTATTTACTTCCTACTATGGGAGATGAGAAGGGAGTGCTTACACTGCCACACACAAACAATTCCCCTCTCCTTGATCTTCCAATAGAGTTAAATTACAACATTCTTAAATCTGAGCCATGTAGTATACTATGGTTACATTTCCTTTCCTGTAAAATTTTCACTTCTTCCTGGAGTTAATAACGGCTTCAATTTTTAATTTACCTCACTTTATTGATACCTTTTGCTAATTCTTCTCAAACTCTCTGACAGAACTATGAAACATTTCTAAATAAGGTCAACACCTCAAGTAGTTATTTACCTTGTTGTTCTCATCTGGTCTGGCTCTCAAGCACTTCATACCACTATATGTACTTCTACACCACCTAATACTTCTTTTTTTCTCATATTTCTTTCATCATCATCTTGTGAATTCACTTTGCTTCTCTCTTATGTTGGCTAGCTTTGTTCCTAGTTCCACTGTTTTCAGTTCCTTAGCTTTGTCTCTTATTTTGATGGAATACAGCCTCCTGTAGTTTCTTCAGAAAGAATAAGAGATAAAATTTTTGAGAGATTACGTGTCTGAATTGCCTTTATTCTACCCTCCAGATTGATGAATAGTTTGGCTGGGTATAAAATTCTAAATTTATATTTTAAAGGTTCCTCCTACTAAAATATAGCCAGATACTAGAAAAATTACCTTAAATACAATTTATATTTTATAACAAAACTCAAAAACATAAGGGAAATAAAAATAAAGTCAGGAAAACATTCTTCCATCATTGAGATGTATAAGTCAGGTCAGATGTCCTCAATACTGGCTTTACATTAGAATCACTGGTAGAGATTTAAAAAATATATATAGTGATACCCCAGAATCTGATTTAATTGGTCTTCAGTTAATTGGTCTTCAATGAGGATGGGCATAGATTTTTTTTTAGTGAGAAATCTTTCCTGGTCCAATGCAAAATGCTGGGTTTTTTTAGTGGTAAAATGTGCATAACACAAAACTCACCATGTAACCATCATTAACTGTACAGTTCAGTGGCTTTAAGTACAGTCACACTGTTATGCAGTCATAACCACCATCCAACTCCAGAACTGTTTTCATTTCCCAAAACTGAAACTCTGTACCCATTAAACAACAATTCCTGATTCCTTCCGTCCTCCAGCCCTTGGCCACTACCGTTCTACTTTCTGTTTCTATGAATTTCACTCCACTGGGTACCTCATATAAGTGGAACCATATAGTATTTGTTCTTTTGTGATTGGCTTTTTTTCACTTAGCATAATGTTTTCAAGATGCATGCATATTGCAGCACATGTCAGAATTTCCTTCCTTTTCGATATTCCATTCTGTGTATATACCACATTTTGTTTATCCATTCATCTGTTGACGGACACTTGGTTTGTTTTCACCTTTTGGCAACTGTGAATAATGATGCTATGAACATAGAGGTATAAATATCTGTTTGAGTTTCTACTTTCAATTCTTTTGGGTATATACCTCAGAGTGACATTGCTAGAATATGCTAATCCTAAGTACAACTTTTTGAGGCACAACGTACTGTTTTCCATGGCAACTGCCTCATTTTATACCCCACCAGGCATGGACAAATATCCCATTTCTCCACAGCGTTACCAGTGCTTGTGATTTCCTGGGTTGTTGTCGTCGTTGCTGTTGTCATTGCTGTTATCGTAGCCATCCTAATGGGTGTGAAGTGATATCTCAGTGAGATTTTGTGTTGCATTTCTCTGATGATTACTGATGTTGGGCATCTTCTCATGTGCTTATTGGCCATTTGTATACCTTCTGTGAAGAAATGTCTATTAAGTTCTTTTGCCTGCTTTTTAGTAGAATTAATTCTTTGTTTTTTATTCTAATTTATTTATTTATTTATTTTTGGCTGCATTGGGTCTTCATTGCGGTGCATGGGCTTTCTCCAGTTGCAGTGAGCGGGGTCTACTCTTCATTATGGTACACGGACTTCTCACTGCAGTGGCTTCTCTTGTTGTGGAGCACAGGCTCTAGGTGTACGGGCTTCAGTAGTGTGGCATGTGGGCTCAGTAGCTGTGGCTCGTGGGTTCAGTAGTTGTGGCTCATGGGCTCTAGAGCACAGGCTTAGTAGTTGTGTCTCACAGGCTTAGTTGCTCCACAGCTTGTGAGATCTTCCCGGGCCAGGGCTCAAACCTGTGTCCCCTGAATTGGCAGGTGTATTCTTAACCACTGCGCCACCAGGGAAGTCCCTGTTTTTTATTTTTGAATTATAGAAATTCTTTATATATTTTGAATATTAGTCCCTTATCAGAGATATGATTTTCAAATATTTTCTCCCATTCCACTGGTTGTCTTTTCACTATGTTGATAGTGCCCTTTGATGCATAAAAGTTTTTGATTTTTATTAAGTCCAATTTATCTATTTTTCTTCTATTACCTGTGCTTTTGGTGTCATATTCAAAAAATCATTATCAAATCAATGTCATGTAGATTTTACCCAATGCTTTCTGCTAAGAGTTTTATAGTTTTAGCTCTTACCTTTAGATCTTTGATCCATTTTGAATTAATCTGTGTATACTGTGTAAGGTAAGGGTCCAACTTCATTCTTTTGCATGTGGATATCCAGTTTTCCCAACGTCATTTGTTGAAAACACTGACATTTCCCCATTGCATAATCTTGGCATTCTGTTGAAAACCATTTGACCATATATACAAAGGTTTATTTCTGGGCTGTATATTATATTCCATTCGTATACATGTCTGTCTTTATAGCAGTACCACACTATTTGGACTACTGTAGCTTTGTAGTAAGTTTTGCAATCACAAATTTGTAAGACCTCCAACTTTGCTCTTCTTTTTCAGAATTGTGGACTACTCAGGGTCGCTTGTGATTTCATATACATTTTAGGATGGTATGTTCTATTTCTGCAGAAAACTTCACTGGGATTTTGATAGGGACCCATTGAGTTTATAGAACATTTTGCGTAGTGTTGACATCTTAACAATATTAAGTCTTCCAATCCAGGCAAAGAGTTCTGTAACTCACATTAAAAAGACTATGGAAGCAGGCTTCCCTGGTGGCGCGGTGGTTGGGAGTCCACCTGCTGATGCAGGGGACATGGGTTTGTGCCCTGGTCTGGGAGGATCCCACGTGCCACGGAGTGGCTGGGCCTGTGAGCCATGGCCACTGAACCTGCACGTCCGGAGCCTGTGCTCCGCAATGGGAGAGGCCACAACAGTGAGAAGCCCACATACTGCAAAAAAAAAAAAAAAAAAGACTATGGAAGCAAAGAACCCAAGTTATTTCATTTGCCTTTGAATTTACTTTGTCTGCCAAGTCATTCAACTAAAAATCTCAAAACATCTTTATTAGTTGCTTCACATGTTATTCAATGGGAATTATAATTACTATTCTTTATATTATTTATCAATAAATAATCCACAGGTCTTCCAGATCAATGGCTTATGCATCAGCTGAAGGATTTTCTGTGTCATATATGAGTTTTGAAAAACCCTGTTAATCCCATCCCTAGGGATTACTGAATCATATTGAATCATAATTTCCAGGGATTTAAAAATAAAATGAAATCGACAGCTTGGTTTAAAATAAATCCAAGAGTAAACAAAAAAAATCAAAAATAAATAAATAAATAAAACTTGAAAAAGAAAAGGAAGCTAGGACAGGTGAAACATAAACAAATGTAAAAGAAAAAGTGATCCTGAGGACAAATGCCAATTTTGGCACTACAATAGAAAAACAAGCAAATCAACCAAAACTCAATCTTTTTTTAAAAAAAGTAAAGAGAAATAAAGTAGCATAGACTTGCATCAATAGTTAAAAGATGTATATGGTCAGTTTAGACTTAAAAATTTTATCTATGTGTTGTTTAGAATGACACACATAAAACATGAAGACAGAGAGTCTGAAAGTAAAAGGATAAGAAAAGACACTGTAAGCAAATACTTATAAAGAAAAGATAGATAGCCAGCTATCTATAAAAGACAAATGTTAAGATGAGAAGCATTATCAAGGATAAAAAGAATCACTCCATAGTGAGAAAAAGTTTAATGTACTGGGAAGATACAATAATTATTAACTTGTCTATACTTATTAGAATAGGTGCTAGACCCAGGGACAAATTCATCATTATAAAGAATAATTTTAACACAGCTTACTCAAGTACATATGGATAAAGGAAAATAAAAATCAATAATGATACATGACATTTGAACAATTCACTATAGTTTGGCTTCGTGGATATTCTCACTAAAATCAGAAAATACAGGGTGCATAGTCAAGATGGCAGACTAGGAGGATGTGGAATTCACATCTCCACAAAACTAGAGCACCTACCAGACACTGATGGGGGACCATGGACACCTAAGGGGATGGGAGGAACCCTCAGTGACTGGGTAGGATGGGGGGAAGTGAGGGGGGAGGAGAAGGGGAGGTGGGACAGGACCACCCTGAGGGGCGGCTGGGGGAGGGGAAGGGATCCCACACCCGGAGGGGGAAAGGGAGGACCATTGGGAGGGCAGAGGATCAAAAGAGAGTGTAGCCAGCATTTCCCCTGCTCACTTGGGCCCCCAGGAGCCTGCTGAGATCCTGGGCCTGATCCTCTGCCCACTGAGGCCCCCTCTAGCCATGCAGATCCTGAGGGAGTGGGAGGGAGGGAAGGGGGAGCAAAAGTAAAGGATGGACCTATAAGACCAGCACCCTTGAGGGGTGGCTGGGGGAGGGGTGGAGTTCCTACACCCGGCAGAACCCACCCATGGTTAGGGGTCCAGTGGTGACAGGGGAGACCCTTGGGGAGGCAGAGGAATGGAAGGTGGAGCCACCAGTACTTTCCCTGCCCACTTGGGCACCGGGGAGCCTGTTGAGCTCCTGAGCCTAATCCTCGGCCCTTGGAGCCTTCCTCCTGCCACACAGAACCCAAGCCCCACCCCTACACCTCATCCAGGTCCCTAACTCTACAGGCGGCACTTAGCACTCAGAGACTTCCTCTGAGACCCCCTTCAACCGCACTGGGCTTAAACTCCACCCACTCACCCTCACCCAGGGCCTTACCTCCAAACTCCGGAACTACACACTCTGAAGGCCTCCTGCTGGACATGCTGCTTTTCCCCTTCTGCACAGGTCCTAAGCCTAAGCCCTGCCCCATGCTTGAATGTTGCCCACATAGGCCAGCCCCCAAAGTCTTTTCTGGCTATGTGGGTGCTGAGCATAGGCCCTGCCCCACCCTAAACCCCACCCCTGCCTAAGTTTCACCCCACACCTAAGATCTGCCCCCCATACCCAAAGGCTTTTACAGCCTTTTTTTCTTCTTCTTCTTTTAGGTTGGGGTCTGGCTTACTTTGTTGTTGTTGATTCATTTATATTTTTATTTTTTCTAATAAATCTTTTATTTTTCTAATTATATTTTATTCTTTATACTTTGTTATTGTTCTTTTCCTTTTGGCTTGTTCCTTTCTTTTTCTTTCTTTTTCCTGTGGTGGTTTTGTTTTACCTTTTTGCAGTTGTTTCAATTACATTTTTATTTTTTCTAATATAGTTTTTATATTTCTAATTTTATAGTATTTTTTATTCTTTCTTATTGTACTGCTCCTTCTTTTCTTTTCTTTTGCCATGCTGCATGGCTTGCGGGATCTTGGTTCCCAGGCTGGGGGTTGGGCCTGAGCTCCTGTGGTGGGAGAGCTGAGTCCAGACCGCTGGACTAAGAGAGAACCTCAGACCCCAAGGAATATTTATTGGAGTGAGGCCTCCCAGAGGTCCTGATCTCAGCACCAAAACCAGCTCTACCCAACTGTCTACAGACTCCAGTGCTAGACACCTCAGGCCAAACAACCAGTAATATAGGAATACATCTCCACTCATCAAAAAAAAAAATTGAAATGACAAAAAAATATGTTACAGAAGAAGGAGCAAGGTAAAAACCTACAAGACCAAATAAATGAATAAGAAATAGGCAACCTACCTGAAAAAGAATTCAGAGTAATGATAGTAAAGATGATCCAAAATCTTGGAAAAAGAATGAAGAAAATACAAGGAATGTTTAACAAGGACCTAGAAGAACTAAAGAGCAAACAAACAGTGATGAACAACACAATAACTGAAATTAAAAATGCTCTAGAAGGAAGAAATAGCAGAATAACTGAGGCAGAAGAACAGATAAGTGAACTGGAAGATTAAATAGTGGAAATAACTGCCACAGAGCAGAAGAAAGAAAAAAGAAACAGAAGAATTGAAGACAGTCTCAGAGACTTCTGGGACAACATTAAAAGCACCAACATTCAAATTATAGGGGTCCCAGAAGAAGAAGAGAAAGAGAAAGGGTCTGAGAAAATATTTGGAGAGATTATAGTTAAAAACTTCCCTAACATGGGAAAGGAAATAGCCACTCAAATCAAGGAAGTGCAGAGTCCCATACAGGATAAACCCTAGGAGAAACACACCAAGACACATATTAATCAAACTAACAAAAATTAAATTCAAAGAAACAATGTTAAAACCAGCAAGGGAAAAGCAAAAAATAACATATAAGAGAATCCCCATAATGTTATCGGCTGATTCCTCAGAAAAAACTCTACAGGCCAGAAGGGAGTGGCACAATATATTTTAAGTGATGAAAGGGAAAAACCTACAACCAAGATTACTCTACCCAGCAAGCATCTCATTCATATTCAATGGACAAATCAAAACATTTACAGACAAGCAAAAGCTACGAGAATTCACCAACACAAAACCAGCTTTACAACAAATGCTAAAGGAACTTCTCTAAGTGGGAAACACAAGAAGACACACAAAAACAGACCCATATCAATTAAGAAAATGATAATAGGAACATGCATATCGATAATAACCTTGAATGTAAATGGATGAAATGCTCCAACCAAAAGACACAGACTGGCTGAGTGGATACAAAAACAAGACCCTTATATATGCTATCTACAAGAAACCCACTTCAGACCTAGGGACACATACAGACTAAAGTAAGGAGATGGAAAAAGATATGCCATACAAATGGAAATCACAAGAAAGCTGGAGTAGCAATACTCATATCAGATAAAATAGACATTAAAATAAAGACTGTTACAAGAGATAAGGATGGACACTACATAATGATCAAGGGATCAATCTAAGAAAATATAACAATTATAAATATTTATGCACCCAGTATAGTAGCACCTCAATACATCAGGCAAATGCTAACAGCCATAAAAGGAGAAAATGACAATAACACAATAATAGTGGTGGACTTTAGCACCTCACTTACACTGATAGACAGATCATCCAGACAGAAAATAAATAAGGAAACACAAGCTTTAAATGACACAATAGACCAGATAGACTTAATTGATATTTTTAGGACATTCCACCCAAAAGTGGAAGAATACACTTTCTTCTCAGGTGCACATGGAACGTTCTCCAGAATAGATCACATCTTGGGTAATGAATAGCCTTAGAAAATTTAAGAAAATTGAAATTGTATCAAGTATCTTTTCCAACCACAATGTTATGAGATTAGAAATCAATTAAAGGAAAAAAACTTAAAAAACACAAAAACATGGAGGCTAAATATTGCATTACTAAATAACCAAGAAATCACTGAAGAAATCAAAGAAGAAATTTAAAAATACCTAGAAACAAATGACAACAAAAACACCATGATCCAAAACCTATGGGATGCAGCAAAAGCAGTTCTAAGAGGGAAGTTTATAGCAATTCAATCTCATCTCAAGAAACAAGAAACATCTCAAATAAACAACTTAACCTTACACCTAAAGCAACTACAAAAAGAAGAACAAAGGAAACACAAAGTTAGTAGAAGGAAAATATCCTAAAGATCAGAGCAAAAATAAATGAAATAGAAATGAAGAAAACAATAGCAAAGATCAATAAAACTAAAAGTTGGTTCTTTGAGAAGATAAACAAAATTGATAAACCTTTAGCCAGATTCATCAAGAAAAAAAGGGAGAGGACTCAAAGCAATAAAATTCGAAATGAAAAAGGAGAAATTGCAACCAACACCACAGAAATACAAAGGATCCTAAGAGACTACTACAAGCAACTGTGTGCCAATAAAATGGACTACCTGGAAGAAAAGGACAAATTCTTGGAAAGGTACAACTTTCCAAGACTGAACCAGGAAGAATTAGAAAATATAAATAGACCAATCACAGGTAATGAAATTGAAACTGTAATTTAAAATCTTCCAGCAAACAGAAGTCCAGGACCAGATGGCTTTACAGGCGAGTTCTATCAAACATTTAGAGAAGAGTTAACACTCTTCCAAAAAACTGCAGAGGGGGGAACACTTCCAAACTTGTTCTACAAGGCCAAGATCACCCTGATACCCAAACCAGACAAAGATATCACACAAAAAAAGAAAATTATAGACCAATATCACTGATGAACATAGATGCAAAAATCCTCAACAAAATACTAGCAAACAGAATCCAACAACACATTAAAAAGACCATAAAACATGATCAAGTGGGATTTATGCCAGGGATGCAAGAAATCTTCAATATATGCAAAACAACCAATGTGATATATGATATTAACAAATTAAAGAATAAAAACCATATGATCATCTCAATAGGTGCAGAAAATGCTTTTGACAAAATTCAACACCCATTTATGATAAAAACTCCCCAGAAAATGGGCATAGAGGGAACCTACCTCAACATAATAAAAACCATATATGATAAACCCACAACAAACATCATTCTCAATGGTAAAACTCTGAAAGCACTTCCTCTAAGATCAGGAATGAGACAAGGGTGCCCACTCCTGCCACTATTGTTCAACATAGTATTGGAAGTACTAGCCACAGCAATCAGAGAAGAAAAAGAAATAAAAGGAATACGAATTGGAAAAGGAGAAGTAAAACTGTCACTGTTTGCTGATGACATGATCCTATACATAGAAAACCCCAAAGATGCCACCAGAAAACTACTAGAACTAATCAATGAATTTGGTAAGGTTGCAGGATACATAATTAATGCACAGAAATCTCTTGCATTCCTATATGCTAACAACAGAAGATCAGAAAGAGAAATTAAGGAAACAATCCCATTTACCATCGCAATAAAAACAATAAAATACCTAGGAATAAACCTACCTAAGGAAGCAAAAAACCTGTACTCAGGAAATTATAAAACGCTGATGAAAGAAATCAAAGATGACAAACAGATGGAGAGATATACCATGCTACTGGATTGGAGGAATCAACAGTGTGAAAACGACAGTACTACCCAAATCAATCTACAGGTTCAATGCAATCCCTATCAAATTACCAATGGCAGGGCTTCCCTGGTGGTGCAGAGGTTGAGAGTCCGCCTGCTGATGCAGGGGACGGGTTCATGCCCCAGTCCAAGAAGATACCACATGCTGCGGAGTGGCTGAGCCCATGAGCCATGGCTGCTGAGCCTGTGCGTCCAGACCCTGTGCTCCACAACAGGAGAGGCCACAACAGTGAGAGGCCCACGTACCAAAAAAAAAAAAAAAAAAAAAATTACCAATGGCATTCTTCACAGAATTAGAACAAAAAATTTTACAATTTTTATGGAAACACAAAAGACTCTGAATAGCCAAAGCAATCCTGAGAAAGAAAAACGGAGCTGGAGAAATCAGGTTCCCTGGGTTCAGACTATACTACAAAGCTACAGCAATCAAGACAGTATGGTACTGGCACAAAAACAGAAATATTGATCAATGGTACAGGATAGAAAGCCCAGAGATAAACTCACACACATATGGTCACCTAATCTATGACAAAGGAGGCAAGAATATACAATGGAGAAAAGACAGCCTCTTCAATAAGTGGTGCTGGGAAAACCAGACACCTACATGTGAAAGAATGAAATTAGAACACTCCCTCACTCCATACAGAAAAATAAACTCAAAATGGATTAAAGACCTAAATGTAAGGCCAGACACTATAAAACTCTTAGAGGAAAACATGGACAGAACACTCTATGACATAAATCACAGCAAGATCTTCTATGACCCACCTCTTAGAGTAATGGAAATAAAAATAAACAAATGGAACCTAATGAAACTTCAAAGCTTTTGCACAGCAAAGGAAACCGTAAACAAGATGAAAAGACAAACCTCAGAATATTTTCAAATGGACAACGGATTAATCTCCAAAATATACAAGCAGCTCATGCAGCTCAATATCACAAAAACAAATAACCCAATCCAAGAATGGGTGGAAGACCTAATTAGACATTTCTCCATAGAAAACATACAGATGGCCAAGAAGCACATGAAAAGATGCTCAACATCACTAATCATTAGAGAAATGCAAATCAAAACTACAATGAGATATCATCTCACACCAGTCAGAATGGCCATCATCAAAACATCTAGAAAAAAGAAATGCTGGAGCGGGTGTTGAGAAAAGGGAACCCTCCTGCACTGTTGGTGGGAATGTGAATTGATACAAACACTATGGAGAACAGTATGGAGGTTCCTTAAAAAACTAAAAATAGAACTACCATATGACCCAGTAATCCCACTCCTGGGCATATACCCTGAGAAAACCATAATTCAAAAAGAGTCATGTACCAAAATGTTCATTGCAGCTCTATTCACAATAGCCTGGAGATGGAAACAACCTAAGTATCCATCATCAGATGAATGGATAAAGAAGATGTGGCACATATATAGAATGGAATATTACTCAGCTATAAAAGGGAATGAAATTGAGTTATTTGTAGTGAGGTGGATGGACCTAGAGTCTGTCATGCAGAGTGAAGTAAGTCAGAAAGAGAAAAATACCGTATGCGAATGCATATATATGGAAACTAAAAAAGTGGTACTGATGAATCTAGTGGCAGGGCAGGAATAAATATGCAGATGTAGAGAACAGACTTGAGGACACGGGATGGGGGGGAAAGGGGAAGCTGGGATGAAGTGAGAGAGTAGCATTGACATATATACACTACCAAATGTAAAACGGATAGCTAGTGGGAAGCTGCTGCATAGCACAGGGAGATCAACTCAATGTTTTGTGAGGACCTAGAGGGGTGGGATAGGGACGGTGGGAAGGAAGCTCAAGAGAGGGGATATGGGGATATATGTATACATATAGCTGATTCACTTTGAGGTACGGCAGAAATTGACACAACTTTGTGAAGCAATTATACTCCAATAAAGGTGTGATAAAAAGAAGAATAAAAAAAAAAGAGAGAGAATTCTAAGACACAATCTCTTCAAGATCAGAAGTAAATCAAGAATGTCGCTTGTCACTAATCTGTTGAACATAATCTTGAAAGTCCCAGGAAATGTGCAAGACAAAAAAATGAAGTCAGAGGTGTGAGGATTGGAAAGGAAGAGATAAGACCCTCGTCACTCGTGAGTAATGCGACTGTCTTCGTAGAAAGTGTAACCAAATCAACACAGAACCACTGCAACTAATGGGTCACAAGATAAACCTACAGAAATCATAAGACTCCACACCAGCAATAATAAGCAGAGAGTAAGACACCGTTCACAACAGCAGCCAAAGCCAGGAATTAAGTACCAAAGAGCAGACGTGCACGTGACCTTCTTGAGACTCCACGGAAGGACGCAGATGAGCAACAGAATGGAGAAAGTGCCTCATTCAGGACAGCACAGCTGACAAAAGTCTCCAAGTTACTGCCTAGGTCAACGTCATGCAAATCCAAATTCCGGCAGGCTTTTTTTTTTTAGGAAACTCCTCCTAAATTGACCCGTGGAGGAATAAAGGCCCAGGAATGGGGACGTGAAGTGAAAAAGAGCAAAGAGAAAGTGCTCACTCCCCCAGAATGGAGATAACCCCAAAGCCGTGGTCACTACGATAACATAAGTGACAGGCCAGCTCTGCCAACGAAGGAGCAAGGTCGCCCTGAACGGGCCTGGGGACTCGTGGTCTCCAAAGGGGACCAGTGACCAACGACCAGGGGACACGTGCTGGGGACTTGGCTCATCCCTGGGGAGAGAAGGCTGGTCTTTATAAAAAGCTGGCTCCAGATGGATCGCAGGTGTGGATGTGAAGGCGAGTGTGAGAGAATCATGCGGACCGGACCACATGGGGAACAACAGCCCACAGGCAGCCGATAGGGAGCCCCAGATTGCTCTGGGCATTAGAGCAACGTGTTTGGCAGGGCTGCAGTTCCCACCTACCAGGCTGATGGGGGGGTGGGGTGCATTGCTGGGGGCCACATACATCACCATTTCAGAAAGCCAGACCTGCAGAGGGGCAGACAGGAGGGTTCCCACCCTTGAGGTTTATAAAAGGCAGGGAGTTGCAGGATGCCACCACTGTGTGGAGTCTGGGGTCTGCTCCTGGAGCCACATGCAGAGAGCCGTTCAGATGGCATTTGTGAGTAAACACACACACACACACACACACACACACACACACGCCCACCCCAGCCTTTGTACAAGGGTCTCAACTTATTCAAGGATTTTCAGAGTGGGAGCTCTGAGCAGGGGCTGGGCAGGGCTGGTGGGAGGAGGCATGTAGTGTGGACAGGTTGACAGAGCAGGGCACTGAGGACCACCAGTTACCAGACCTCCAATCAACACCCAAAACCCTCCAAGGAGGTGACCCTGCCACTGTCCCCTGGAGTCTGCAGGGACAGCTCCAGGGCATAACCAGCCTGGGCCCAAGGGGCAGCCCGCTCGCCCTCTTCTGCCAGACCCTTACACACCCCTTCTGCCAAATAAACCTCAGTGAGGTGCACACGACTGATCTCGCAGGTAAATCACTCAAGACACGGACTTGGCAGCCAACACAGGAGCCCTGACAACAGGGACCCTGCAGGTGTCATGACCAGTCAGCAGCGGCCCCTCTGTGGGGCTTGGTGTGGGAAGGGGGTGCTGACCAGGTGCTGGCTGCGGGCCAGGCACAGAGGGGAGTCACTCCACTGCAAGCCCCCACCCCACCCCACCCCTGCTCCTGCCCCTCCCTGGAGACACTACTTGCCCCACTGGCCACCAGCAGCCCCAGCTACAAACAGGTTCTTTGAGGGGGAGGAGAATCGATCTCCTTCATATAACTGTTTAATTGGGAAAGAAAAAGAAAGAAAGAAAGAAAGAAAGAAAGAAAGAAAGAAAGAAAGAAAGAAAGAAAGAAAGAAAGAAAGAAAGAAAGGAGGAAGGAAGGAAGGAAGGCAAGAAAGAAAGAAAGAAAGAAAGAAAGAAAGAAAGAAAGAAAGAAAGAAAATACACACACTTCTTAAGCACACATGAATAATTTACAAAGTTAACTACACACCAGGACATAAAGCAAGCTTTAACACATTTCAAAAAATTGCTATAACTTCAAACCACAATCTCTCATCAGAATGCAATTCAATGAGAACTCAGTAACAAAGCTATGATTATTGTAGAAACACATTTCTAAATAATGATTCAAAAATAAATCATAATAGAAACTTAAAAATGATCATAACAGTAGAGTTCAGCTTCTAGCCAACATTTAGTAACAGTGACAAGATTTACTCTCTCACTTTACACAATCAGAAAACCAGAAAAATATATATAATAATGGTTTTTAGACATTGGAATAAGTTGCCCAGGACTTTAATAACTGAGAGAAGGGAAACAAACAAAATGGGCTCTATGATTTTACCAGCTTACTGACTTCTTATTAGAAGCTATGCAAGATAGAAAACAAAGGTGAGATATAATTAAAGTTCTGAACAAAAGAAAAATCTGTCAACCTAGAATTTTTACTCAAAAAAAATTTTTTCAGGAATTCCCTGGTGGTCCAGTGATTAGGACTCTGCACTTTCACTGCTGGGGCCCAGGTTCAATCCCTGGTGAAGGAACTAAGATCCTGCAAGCCATGTGACTGCCAAAAAAAAAAAAAAAGGAAGAAAAAAATATTTTCAAAACTGAAAAGAAAATAAAGAAGTTTTCAGGCAAAAGCTGAGAGAATTTATTGCCATCAGACCTGCACTATAAGAAAAGTTAAAGGAAGATCATATGGCAGAAGGAAAATGAAACCAGACAGAAAAATGGGCCCACAGAAAGAATAAAGAGCACTAGAAATGTTAAAAGTCACATTTGAATCTCTTTAGAAGATGATAGACTATTTAAAGTAAAAATAATAACAATCTTTTATGCAGTTTACAAATATGTTTAAGGAAAATTAATATAAAGGATGGAGAGGGAAATGAAAATATACTATTTTAAGTTTCCTACAACTATATGTGATGCAATATATTATTTTAATTCGACTATAATGTAATTATAATATAAGTTAAAGATGTTTATAGCAAACCATAGAGCAATAACTAAAAAATAAAACAAAGAGGTAGAGTAATAAGCCAAGTGGAGATAAAATAAAAAATTTTAAATTTAATCCAGAGAAGGAAGGAAAGAGGAAAAAAGGAACAAATAACATTGGAATTAAAAGAAAACAAGGAGGAAGTTGGTAGATTTAAGCTGAAAAATATTTAAATGTACACTAAATATAAATGGTCTGTGCATACAAGTTAAAAGGCAGAGATGGTCAGATTTGATTTTCTTTCAAAGCAAGACCCAACAATATATTATCTTCAAGAAACCCACTTTAAACACAAAGACACAGATAGGTTAAAAGTAAAATAATGAAAAAGATGTATCTTGAAACACTATTCCTAAGAATGCTAGAGTAGCTCTCTTAATATCATATACAGTAGACTTCATAACAGGAATATTACCAGGGCTAAAGATAGAATAAAAGAATAAATTCATCAAGAGGACAAAACAATCTTAAATGTGTATGCATCTAATAATAGAGATTCAAAATAGATGAAGTAAAAGCATATAACTGAAAGAAGAAATAATTATAATTTTTCAACTGTCCTCATTCAGTAATTGAACAAGTAGAAAATTAGTAAGAATATGGAAGACTACTTAAGTCAACTAATCTGATTTAACTGACATTTATAGATCACACCATCTAACTATAGCAAAATACAAATTCTTTTCGAGGACATGTGGAGCCTTTACCAAAATACACTATATTCTGGACCATAAAACAGTCTCAATAAATTTAAGAGTATTGAAATCATGCAAATAAAGTTCTCTTACCACACAGAATTAAACTGTAAATCAGTAACAGAAAAATACTGGGAAATTTCCAAATATTTGGATATTAAATAACAGTTCTAAATAACTTATGCTTCAAAGAATTCACAAACAAAATAAAAGCATATTTTGAATTAAACAAAAGTGAAAATACAGTCAGTCAAAATAAATAGGTTACAAGTAAAGCAGTGCTTTGAGAGAAATTTGTAGCATTAAATGCTAATATATCGGGGGGCAAAGTGGGAAATGGTTGCAAACTTATGGTTTAAGTTTAAGAAACTAAAAGAAACAAACAAACAGAAAGCAAATTAAACCCAAGTAAAAAAAAAAAGGGAAGGAGATAATAAAGAACAGAAATCCATTTTATTTTATTTTATTTTATTTTATTTTTTATTTTTTTATTTTTTTATTTTATTTTATTTTAGTTTTTTGTTTGCGGTACGCGGGCCTCTCCCGTTGTGGAGCACAGGCTCCGGACACGCAGGCTCAGCGGCCATGGCTCACGGGCCCAACTGCTCCGCGGTATGTGGGCTCTTCCCAGACCGGGGCACGAACCCGCGTCCCCTGCATCGGCAGGCAGACTCTCAAACACTGCGCCACCAGGGAAGCCCAGAAATCCATTTTAAAAAGGGAAGTAGAAAAACAATAAAGAAAAATCAGTGAAACCAAAAACTAGTTATTCAAAATACATGAAGTGAAAACTGACATCACAACCATGATATCTAAACCTAACAGGGAGTACAAAAAGTTTTAGACAAATGTCCTTCGTGATATTCATAATATTTGACCTAGAAAACATTTATTAAAATTTTTAGTAAATTGAATCCAACAATGTATTTTCAGAAAGGGTAATACAGTATAAACAAAGTAGGGTTTATCCCAGAAATGGAAAGCTGGTTTAACATTTGAAAATCAATAAATTTAATTTAACATATTTGGCAGGCTGAAAAATGGTCCCCTAAAAGATATTCACATCCTAATTCCTGGAACCTATAAATGTTACTTGATTTGGAAAAAGGGTCTTTGCAGGTGAGATTAACTCAAGGATTTTAAGGTGAGGTTATAACCCTGGGTTATTCAAGTGGGCCCCAAATGTCATCATAAGTGTCCTTATGCAGAGAAAGACTGACACAGAAGAGGAGGAGGCAATGTGACCATGTAGGCAGAGACTGGCATGACATGGCCACAGGTCAAGGAATGCAAAC
Source organism: Mesoplodon mirus (assembly GCF_964341445.2). NCBI lineage: Eukaryota > Metazoa > Chordata > Mammalia > Artiodactyla > Ziphiidae > Mesoplodon > Mesoplodon mirus. The sequence goes on from NC_138990.1 coordinate 85,696,064, forward strand.
AGGGACTTCCCTGGTGGTGCAGTGGTTAAGAATCTTCCTGCCACTGTAGGGGACATGGGTTCAATCCCTGGTCCAGGAAGATCCCACATGCCGTGGAGCAACTAAGCCTGTGTGCCATAACTACTGAGCCTGAGCTCTAGAGCCTGTGAGCCACAACTACTGAGCCTGCACACCACAACTACTGAAGCCCGCACACCTAGAGCCTGTGCTCTGCAACAAGAGAAGCCACTGCGATGAGAAGCCCATGCACTGCAATGAAGAGTAGTCCCCACTCGCCACAACTAGAGAAAGCCCATGCACAGCAATGAAGACCCAACGCAGCCAAAAATAAATAAATAAATAAACAAACAAACGAATTAATTAATTTTTTTAAAAAAGGAATGCAAACAGCCTTCTCCAGGAAGAATAAACCTCCAGTCACCTGCTGGGGTAGGGGAGAGGCAGGAACTCAGTGACACAGAGTTGAAGAGGGGGCATAGGGACCTTAAATAGCTTTCAAACAATCTTCCCTATGTTAGTTGCACACATTCCTTCCCCCACTTCCTTCCAGAGGAACTGGGGCCTCCAATTCTTGTGTCCTTTGAAGATTCTGTGGTATAAACCAGGTGAGTTCTCAGCTTTCTCAGGTTCACCAAGTAAATTATGACTCATCTACCAACTTTCTATCGTACAAAATTGTGTTCCTCCTTTCTCCTCTCCCATTGTCCCCACCACTGTGGGTTCAAGCCTTTTTAAACAATCCCTTTACTGTAGATTTAGTGGGATTTTTGGAAGAGAGCAAAATTAAACGCATGCATTCAATTTGCCATTCTCTGCTCATTCATCCATTTTCATCTTCCAAAGTTATGTTGACAACTCTATCCCACTGTCATCTCCTTGTTACTTTACACTTCTCTTTTAACTTTGTATCAGTCTAGTGGGGTTTCAGGAGAGAGGCAGGGTTAAATCCATTTTTTTTTCAATCCGCCATGTTTAACTTGAAGCTCTTCAATTATTTGCTTAGAATAAATTCCTTCCCAGAAGCGAAATTACTTTGCCAGAGGGCTTGCTTGCATTTTAAGGCTCTTGGTAGAGATGGTCAAAATGCCCTCTAGGAAAGTCTAATTTATACTCAAACCAGTGGGGTATGAAAGTGACTATTTCTTTATACTCTGATAAGCATTATGCAGTTTTACTCCTTTTAATCTTTGCCAATCTAATAGGGGGAGAAAAAATATCTCATTTTTCATTTTTTAAAGAATATCAGCTTTTTTCATATATGTATTGGCTCATTTGTAAATTGCTTGTGTAATTTGCCATCTTTTACAATTAGGCTATTCATGTTCTTACTGATTTTTAAGAGTTCTTTACATAGAGAATATTAACTCTTCATGTACTTTTGCAAAAAATTCCACTTTGATATCTTTATTTTTTCATTGTTTCAGAATAATAATTTTTACAACATGAATTTGTACTTTCTATGTAGTCAAATCTATCGGTATCTTAACTTTATTGCTTTTGCCATCAAGAGTAGAAAGTCTTCCCCAATCTGAAACAGTAAAAATAATATTCTATATTCTCTTTTTTTAACATCTTTATTGGCATATAATTGTAAAGCAATGTTGTGCTAGTTTTTGCTGTATAACAAAGTGAATCAGCTATATGTATACATATATTCCCATATCCCCTCCCTCTTGAGTCTCCATCCTACCCTCCCTATCCCACCCCCCTAGGTGCTATGCGGCTGCTTCCCACTAGCTATCTATTTTACATTTGGTGATGTATATATGTCAATGCTACTCTCTCACTTCATCCCAGCTTACCATTACCCTTCCCTGTGTCCTCAAGTCCATTCTCTATGCCTACCTCTTTATTCCTCTCCTGCCCCTAGGTTCATCAGAACCAGTTTGGTTTTTTTTTTTTTTAGATTCCATATATATGTGTTAGCATACAGTATTTGTTTTTCTCCTTCTGACTTACTTCACTCTGTATGACAGACTCTAGGTCCATCCACCTCACTACAAATAACTCAATTTCGTTCCTTTTTATGACTGAGTAATATTCCATTGTATATATATGCCACATCCTCTTTATCCATTCATCTGTCGATGGACACTTAGGTTGGTGAGAATGTAAGTTGATACAGCCACTATGGAGAACAGTATGGAGGTTCCTTAAAAAACTAAAAATAGAACTACCATATAATCTATATTTTCTTTTAATTTTTTCATTTAAATGTGTATTCAATATGAAATTTATTTTAAAGTAAGGAATAAGCAAGAGAATCCAACCATATTTTTTTCTTAATAAAAGAAACCAATTATGCAGGTACCATTTATCAGATAGCCTGTCCTTTCCTTACTGAAGTAAATCTCATTTCTACTTTACACTAAATCCCTATAAACACCTGTCTGGGTTAGGACTTTCTATTTACTTCCACTTTTATGCTTTAATTTCTTTTAACTGAAGTATAGTTGATGTATAATATTATATAAGTTACAGGGGTACAATGCAGTGATTCACAATTTTTAAAGGTTATACTCCATTTTTAATTATTATAAAATATTGGCTATATTCCCTGTGTTGTACAATATATCCTTGTAGCTTATTTTATACAGAATAGTTTGTACCTCTTAATTCCCTATCCCTATATTGCTCCTCCCCCCATCCATCTCCCCAAGAATGTATTTTATACCTTGTAGGAAAAGTATCTTCTCATTACTCCTCTTTTTTATAATGTTCTTGACTGTTCTTATTGAATCTTTGCATAAACTTTAGAACATTTTTCATGCTGAATCTTTGTAAGTTTTAGAACTTTGAGTTTTGATGAGATTCATATCAAATTAATAGGTTATTTTGGGGAGAATAGATCTATTTATGATATAGTTTTCCCATTGGCTTTTATGTAAAGATGGTTGCCATCAACTCCTCTCTTCTTCATTCTTCCTGCCCCTCCAGAGGTGAAGGAAGATGGAGTCTATTCCTCCCTTTCTCTTGATTTCTGAGGCAACATCACAGGAAGGCTTGCAACTTCCACCTAGTCACTTTAGAGTCCTCAGCCACCATGTAAGAAGTCCAACTACCTTGGGGTTGCCATGCTGTGAGAAACCCTAGCCCCCTGGAGATAAAGAGAGAAATGCCTGGCCAGCCCTTCATTGTTCCAGCCCCCTGCTGTTGGACTCGTCCCAACGGACCCAGCCATTGTGGAACAAAGACAAGCCCCTCTGTGCTCTGTTCTAAATTCTCGACACAGAGAATCATGAGGTATGATAATTACAAATGTTCTGTTAAGCCATTAACCTTGGAGTGGCTTGTTATGTAACAATAAATAATTGAAATGGGTAGTAAATTATTTACTTAGTTGGTTAGTTAGTTCTAATAATTAAATAAGCATCAGTGAACCCAACATCCAAAACAAAAGCTTGGAAGTTGAGAATAACCTGTATCTAACTACATGGTCTCCCTCTATCTTATTCCCCTTCCTGTCCCAACTCTAGTTAATCATCATTCATAATCTTGGATTCATCATTTTTTAAACTTTTCTTTTTGTATAATTTTATTGCATATATAGTCATTAAAATTGTACATATTTTTATTTTAGGTAAAAAAGAGTAATCCTTTAGGGCTTACATTTTCACTTAATATTATACTACTAAGATTCATCCATAGTATAGTAGTAATATTATACTACTAACATCCATATGTTAGTTCATTTGTCTTGTCTATCCTGTACTTCTTTATCATGCAAATATCTCAGTTTAATCATTCACTCTTCCATTGATGGGCACTTTAATTGCCAGATTTTTGCTATTGTGAACATTGCTGCTATGAACATTCTTGTGGATGCTTCTTGTTGTACATGTGCAAATTTCTCTTTGGTATATACCTAGGAGTAGAATTGCTGGCACTAAAGAGATGATAAACTTTAGGAGGTCATCCCAAATTGTGTTCCACCATGTTTATATCAATTTAAATTCCTACTGGCAGTGTAGAAGAAAGAGATCATCTGGAATCATATCCACTCCAACTTTTGATATTGTCAGACTTTTTCATTTTTGCCAATTAGATAGGTATTAAATGCTGTCTCATTGTAGTGCTAATTCGCATTTTCTTATCAATAATTATGTTGAACATCTCCTCATCTATTTGTTTGTAATATGTGTTTCCTCTTCTGTGAAATGTCTCCTCATATCTCTGGACAATTTTCTGTTGGGTTATATGTGCTTTTCTTACTATTTTATAAGAGTTCTTTAAGTATTCTTGATACAAATTCATTATCATCTGTAGATATTGCAAAGATCTTCTCTCAGTTTCTAGATTGACTTTCTACTTTCTTTTAAAAGTCTTTTTTTTAAAGATTTTTTTGATGTGGACCATTTTTAAACTCTTTCTTGAATTTGTTACAATATTGCTTTTGTTGTTTATGTTTGGGTTTTTTGGCCACAAGGCATGTGGGATCTTAGCTCCCCAACCAGGGATCGAACCCACACCCCCTGCATTGAAAGGTGAAGTCTTAACCACTGGACCACCAGGGAAGTCCCTAAAAGTCCTTTAGAGAGCTAAAATTCTTAATTCTTAAAAATTTTGCCATATTGTTTTAATTTCTCTCTCTCTTTTTCTAAGACTTTTTTTTATCAGCAGTTTTTGGTTTACAGCGAAATTGAGGGGAAGGTACAGGGATTTCCCATATGCCCCATCCCCCCACAAATGCATAACCTCCCCATTATTAGCATTCCCTACTAGAGTGGTCCATTTGTTACAATCGATGAACCTACATTGACATATCATAATCATCCAAAATCCACAGTATACACTAGTGTTTACTCTTGCTATTGCACATTCTGTGGGTTTTGATAAACATAATAGTGTGTATCTACCACTATGGTATCATACAGACTAGTTTCACTGCCCTAAAAATCCTCTGTGTTCTGCCTGTTCATCCCTCCTCCCCCACCCCCAGCCTCTAGCAACCACTGATCTTTTTACTGTGTCAATAGTTTTGCCTTTGCCAGAATATCATAGAATTGGAACCATATGTCTATAGTCTTTTCAGATTGGCTTTTTTCACTTAGTAATATGGATTTAAATTTCCTCCATGTCTTTTCACGGCCTGATGGCTCATTTCTTTTTAGTGCTGAATAATATTCCATTGTCTGAATGTATCACAGTTTATCCATTCACCTACTGAAAGACATCTTGGTTGCTTCAAAGTTTTGCATTATTATTAATAAAGCTACCATAAACATTCATGTGCAGATTTTTGTGTAGACATAAGTTTTCAACTCATTTGTACCAAGGAACATGATTGCTGGAATGTTTAGTGAGAGTATGTTTAGTTTTGTAAGAAACTACCAAACTGTCTTCCAAAGTGGCTGTACCACTTTGCATTCCCACCAGCAAGGAATGAGAGTTGCTGCTGCTCTACATCCTCACCAATATTTGGTATTGTCAGTGGTACTGGCCATTCTAATAGGTATATAATAGTATCTCATTACTGTTTTAATTTGCATCTCCTCAGACATATGATGTGGAGCATCTTTTCATACGATTATTTGCCATGTGTATATCTTCTTTGGCGAGGTGTCTGTTAAGGTCTTTGGCCCTTTTTTTTTTTTTTTTTTGGCGGTACGCGGACCTCTCACTATTGTGGCCTCTCCCGCTGCGGAGCACAGGCTCCGGACCCACAGGTTCAGCGGCCATGGCTCACGGGCCCAGCTGCTCCGCGGCATGTGGGATCCTCCCGGACCGGGGCATGAACCCGTGTCCCCTGCATCAGCAGGCGGACTCTTAACCACTGCGCCACCAGGGAAGCCCTGGCCCGTTTTTTAATCAGGTTGTTTATTTTCTTATTATTGAGTTTCAAGAGTTTTTTATATATTTTGGATAATAGTTCTTTATCAGATTTGTCTTTTACAAATATTTTCTCTCAGTCTGTGGCCTGTCTTCTCATTCTCTTGACATTGCCTTTCATAAAGCAAAAGTTTTTAATTTTAATGAAGTCCATCCTATCAATTATTTCTTTCATGGATCATGCCTTTGGCATTATATCTATAAGTCATCACCATACCCAACATCATCTAGGTTTTCCCCTGTGTTATCTTCTAGGAGTTTTATGGTTTTGCATTATACATTTAGGTCTGTGATCCATTTTGAGTTAATTTTTGTGAAGGATATCTATTTGTTCTATCACCAAGTTCTTAATTTTAGTATAGACAAATCTATCAATCTTTCCTTTAGAGTTGACATTTTTGTATCTTGTTTAAAAATATTTTTCTACTAGGACTCTTAAATTTTGGATATTAAAGCGTAAGTTTTCAATTCACTTAGAATTGATTTCTGTACATGGTGAAAAGCAGGATTACAATTTCATCTTCTTCCACATGGATAACCACTATTTTCCAGCTATGTTCACTTCTTTGCTTATGTGATATGCCACCTCTTTCTTGTACTTAAGTTCCACACATGTTAGAATTTTGATTGGACTTGGCTTACATCTGTAAATTAATTTAGGGAGAATTGACAGCTTCACTCTATTGTTTTCTTACCCTTGAATGTATCTCTCCATATATTTATACCTTTTAAAATTATCTTAGCAAAGTGTTATAATTTTCCCTGTAGAAGTCTTATACATCATTTGTTAGATAATTGACATTTTCTGATGATATTTTAAATGATGTCTTTAACTGTGTTTTCTAGTTTGCTGCTGCTATGTAAAAATGTAACTGATGTGTGTTTATTCTTTTTATGCTCACTCATCTTGCTAGAATCTATTCTGTTCATTATATGCCTGTAGACTTCCCTGGTGTTTTTATGTAACTACACGATCATCTACAAATAATGATGGTTTTAATTTGTCTTTTCCAATCCTTATACCTCTAATTTCTATTTCTTGCCTTATTGAACTGACTAGGTCATCCAATAAAATGAAGAATGGTTGTGATGTTGTTGGCATCTTGTTCCTGATTATAAATGAAATCATTTCCCCATTTTGGGGACTTTTCATAAGTACTCTTTACAACGTTTATAAATTTCCATTCTAATCCTGAGTTAATAAGTGTTTTAATCATGAATGAGTTTTGTCAAATAACTTCTTTTACAACTTTTAGAATGACTATGCAGTTTTTTCTTTTAATCTGTTAATGTTTATGCGTTTTAAAATATTAAACCATCTTTGCTCATTTAGAATAAACTCATCTTAGTCGTGGTGTGTTAATCTTTTTTAAACACTGTTGGATTCTTTTGGACTCTATTTGAAAATATTTTGTTAGGATATTTGCATCTATACCCTTGAGTGAAATGGGCCTATAGACTTTCCTTCCTTTCTCCCTCCCTACCTTTTTTTCTTCCTTTTTTCCTTCCTTCCTTCTTTGTTTCCTTCCCTTTTTCTTCCTTCCTCAATATGTCTTTGTTTGGCTCTGGTATTAGGGTAGTACAGTCCGCATAGAATAAGTTACATTCTTTCTTTTTCTGCTACATGAAAGTGGTATAAAATGGAATGATGAGTTCTTTGAAAGTGTTGTAGAGCTCATCTGTAAAGCCATCTGGGACTGATGCTTTGTTTTAATTCTTTTTAGGCAGCACTTTCCATTGTAATTTTCTAGGAATTTGCCTATTTTGTCTACATATTCAAAATTGTTGGCATATAGTTGCTGATAGTATCCTCTTACCTTTAAATCTCTACGTGAAGTTATTCCTCCCTTTCCATTCATAGTATGTGTTTATATGTGTCTTTTCTTTTTTCTTGGTTAGTCATAATAGAGATTTGTCTATCTTATGAGTCATTAGAAGATCCAACTTTTGGTTTTGTTGATATTCTTTACCACATTTCTTTTCTTATTTCTTTATTTTTTATTCTTATGTTTATCTGTTTCTCCTTCCTTTTGTTTTATTCTATTGTATTTTTCCCCTACCTTCTTAAGGTAGACACATAGCTCATTAACTTTGAGGCTGTCTTGTCTTCTTATATACATATTAAAAGCTATACTTTTTTTTAAGTTCCACAAGGTCTGATATTTAGTGTTTTCACAATCTTTAAGATTTAGGTATTTGTACATTTATATTATGATTTTTTTCTTGATCCATGGGCTGACTAGCAGTATATTTTTCAAGTTTTCAGGTATGTAAGGTTTCTTATTTATCTTTTGATTACTCACTTCAAAATTAAGTATGCTGTAGTCAGAGATAATGTTCTGAGTTATATCAATTATTTGAAACTGTAAATATTTCTGGTGTGCTTGAGAAAAGTGTGTACTTTCTAATTTTTGTATTCAGAATTTCATAAATGCCCATTAGGTAAATCTAATCATTTGTATTATTCATATTTTTTTATATCCTTGCTGATACAATTGAGAAAGTTGAGATCTCCTAGTATGGTGGTAGATTTATCACCTCCGTGTTATTTATTGGTTTTTGCTTTATATAGATATTTGAGGTTATTTTGTTAGATGCAAAATTAAAAAAAATTTTATCTTTAAAATTGTTATGTCTCCTTGGCAAAAATGAACAGTTTATCATTACATAATGTAGTGCTCTATCCATCCCTAGTCATGCCCTTTGCCTTAAAGTCAATCTAATTTGATAGTAATATAGCTGTAACAATTGTGTTTAGGTTAATATTTGCCAATATATCTTTTTCTTTCCTTTTACTATTAACTTGGGCTTGCACTTAGCTTTTTAAGTATTTCTTGTAAATAACATACATCTGGATTTTTAAATCCCATCTGTCAATATTTGCTTTTTAATTTGTGAGTTAAGTCCATTCACATTTATTATAATTATTTTTATATATTTGGATTAGTTTTTACCATCTTACTTTTTCAGTTGTCTTACTTTTTAATGCTTCTTTTCAGTCATTTACCCTCTAATTTGATAAGAATTTTAGCTCATTTTTACATTCTTTTAGTTTTCCCTCCATCCTAATCCCAATCATATTGATGTATCTAGACCTGTGTTTCTCAAACTCTCAAGGCATCTAGGATTCTTGTTAAAAGGCAGATTCTGATTCTGGTTGTTTAGAGTGGGACTTGAGTTTTTCTAACAAGCTCTCTGGTGATGCCGATGCTGGTTCAAACACCATACTTTAAATAGCAAGGATCTACACTTGTGCTGTTCAATATGGTAGCCAAATCTGGGTTTGCATTTCCTCATTATATACTTCATCCAAAACAGCTGTCAGTGTGGACTTTTTGTCAGTGAGGTTTGTCAGTGACAAGCCTTCTGAAGCTTTATGGGACTAAGAATATTTCTGTCATGCCCTCATATGTAAATGTCTTGGCTAAATATAAAATTACAGAGTCTAAATTCTTTCCTTCTAATATTTTTTAAATGATACTCATGACTTCCTGTATATAGTGCTTATTTGAAAAATCTCTTATGGTCAATCTAACTCTTGTTCTTTTGTGTGTGAACTATTCTTTCTCTCTGGAAACTTTTAGAATTTTCTCTTAGACTTTGCTATTCTTAAATTGCACATTTCCATTCTGTTTTCCTTATCTATTCTCTGCAGTATCTTTCAATCAAAAGCCTTTCTTCTCCTCTGCCTTCTCTTTCTCTTCTTCTCCCCTTCCCCTTCCTCTTTCTCTTCCTCCTTCTTATCCTCCTCTTTTCCTTCTAGATAACTCTGGAAACTTTATCATCATTATTTCTTCTAATATGTCTTCCTCTCCATTTTTTTCTCTTTATGGCACCTCTATTATCTGGATGTTAGTACTTCAAATTTATTTTCCATATGTCTTGCCTTTTCATTTCACATTTTTTCTTTGTCTTTTCCCTCTTCCTTAAGATGATCTCAGTTTAGTCTTCCACATCACTAATGCATCCCCTCCACATAGATCCTGTCTGCTATTTATCTGAACTGTTCTATTATTTATTTTAACTACCATATTTTTCATACTAATATTTCTGCTTGGTCTTTGTTTATGTTTCCTTATTCTTATTCTAAGATATTAGATATTGCTAATATCTTCCCCTATCACTTTTAGTTTATTACTCTAATTCTAAATTGTTCATCTGTCTGTTCTAATATTTCTCCTTCTGAAGGAACCTGTACTCCAGTTGTGCGTTATTTTTTGTTTGGAATGGCTATGATTCTAAACTATATTATTTGGACCTCAGCTCATTTTCTTCTGGGGATGTTGCTGGCTCTGTGAGTCAGTGCAACTGAGAGAAGGCCAGATGCCTGCCTATGTGAGTCCCAAAGAGCTGACAGGGTAAGTGTGGAAGAGACCTGGGGTGAAAAGGGAAGGCATCAGAAATCCATCTCAATCACTACCCACCCCCACAAAACAACTCTTTGCGGCTGGCCTTCATTCACCCTTTGCACCCCAGAAAGAAACAGCAAGCACTGTGAGGAACTCCCCCCTCCCTTCCCACCAGATAGAAATCATCTGTCCTAAGGACTTGGAGAGGATGGGGTTGGAAGCAAAAGTCCAAAGTTAATCTCTACCTATTTTTCTTAGTTCCCCAACTTTGCCATGTATGTCTTGAATGAACTCTAATTTAGTAGTGTTATTCTTCTCACACAGGAATGTACTTGATTTGCTAATGTATTGTTAATGTTGTATTCAAGTGCATATTATTTAGTAGCTTTCTGTTTTGTGCTGTTTTATACGGTTTTGTATCAAGGGTAAACAAATTTCATTAAACAAATGGAAAGCTTTTCCTTCTTTATTTATTCACTAGAGCAATTTAATTGCATAGAAATTCTCCCAGGTTTGAAATAAATCACCGACAAGCAGGTGTACATTTTGTTCCTATGGTACAGTTTAGAGGACATTCCATCCAAAAGCAGAAGAATACACTTTCTTCTCAAGTGCACATGGAACATTCTCCAGGATGGCTCACATCTTGGGTCACAAGCCTTGGAAAATTTAAGAAAATTTAAATCATATCAAGCATCTTTTCTGACCACAACACTATGATATTAGAGACCAATTACAGGAAAAAAACTGTAAAAAACACAAATGCATGGAGGCTAAACAGTGCACTGCTAAATAACAAAGAGATCACAGGAGAAATCAAAGAGGAAATTTTAAAATACCTAGAAACAAAAACACCATGATCCAAAACCTATGGGATGCAGCAAAAGCAGTTCTAAGAGGGAAGTTTATAGCAATTCAGTCTCACCTCAAGAAACAAGAAATATCTCAAATAAACAATCTAACCTTACACCTAAAACAGCTACAAAAAGAAGAACAAAGAAAACACAAAGTTAGTAGAAGGAAAGAAATCATAAAGATCAGAACAGAAATACATGAAATAGAAACGAAGAAAACAATAGCAAAGATCAATAAAACTAAAAGCTGGTTCTTTGAGAAGATAAACAAAACTGATAAATTTTGTTTAACCAGACTCATCAAGAAAAAAAGGGAGAAGACTCAAAGCAATAAAATTAGAAATGAAAAAGGAGAAATTACAACTGACACCACAGAAATACAAAGGATCCTAAGAGACTACTACAAGCAACTCTATGCCAATAAAATGGACAACCTGGAAGAAATGGACAAATTCTTGGAAAGGTACAACTTTTCAAGACTGAACAAGGAAGAATTAGAAAATATAAACAAACCAATCACAAGTAATGAAATTGAAACGGTAATTAAAAATCTTCCAACAAACAAAAGTCCAGGACCAGATGGTTTCACAGGCGAGTTCTATCAAACATTTAGAGAAGAGTTAACACCTATCTATCTCAAGCTCTTCCACAAAATTGTGGAGGGAGGAACACTCCCAAACTCGTTCAACAAGCCCACCATCACCCTGACACCAAAACCAGACAAAGGTACCACAAAAAAAATTACAGACCAATATCACTGATGAACATAGATGCAAAAATCCTCAACAAAATACTAACGTACAGAATCCAACAACACAGGAGAAAAGGGAACTCTTATAAACTGTTGGTGGGAATGTAAATTGATACAGCCACTCTGGAGAACAGTATGGAGGTTCCTCAAAAAACTAAAAATAGAACTACCATACGACCCAGCAATCCCACTACTGGGCATATACCCTGAGAAAACTATAATTCAAAAAGAGTCATGTACCACAATGTTCATCGCAGTTCTATTTACAACAGCCAGGACATGGAAGCAACCTAAGTGTCCATCAACAGATAAATGGATAAAGAAGATGTGGCACATATATACAATGGAATATTACTCAGCCATATAAAGAAAAGAAATTGAGTTATTTGCAGTGAGGTGGATGGACCTAGAGTCTGTCTTACAGAGTGAAGTAAGTCAGAAAAAGACAAACAAATATTGCATGTTAACACATATATATAGAATCTAAAAAAAAAAAAATGGTCATGAAGAACCTAGGGGCAAGACGGGAATAAAGACACAGACCTACTAGAGCATGGACTTGAGGACACGGGGAGGGGGAAGGGTAAGCTGGGACAAAGTGAGAGAGTGGTAGTGTGTATATGGACATATATACACTACCAAATGTAAAATAGATAGCTAGTGGGAAGCAGCTCGATGCTTTGTGACCAGCTAGAAAGGTGGGATAGGGAGGGTGGGAGGGAGGGAGATGCAAGAGGGAAGAGATATGGGGATATATGTATATGTATAACTGATTCACTTTGTTATAAAGCAGAAACTAACACACCATTGTAAAGCAATTATACTCCAATAAAAATGTTTAAAAAAGAAGAAAGAATCCAACAACACATTAAAAAGATCTTACACTATAATCAAGTGGGATTTATCCCAGGGATGCAAGAATTCTTCAATATACACAAATCAATCAATGTGATATACCATATTAACAAATTAAAAAATAAAAACCTTATGACCATCTCAATAGGTGCAGAAAACACTTCTGGCAAAATTCAACACCCATTTATGATTAAAACTGTCCTGAAAGTGGGCATAGAGGGAACCTACCTCAACATAATAAAGGCCATTTATGACAAACCCACAGCAAACATCCTTCTCAATGGTGAAAAACTGAAAGCATTTCCTCTAAGATTAGGGACAAGACAAGGATGTCCACACTTGCTACTGTTATTCACCATAGATTTGGAAGCCCTTGCCATGGCAATCAGAGAAGAAAAAGAAATCAAAGGAATCTAAATTGGAAAGAATCCAAATCCAAATCATGTCACTGTTTGCAGATGACATGATCCTATACATAGAAAATCCCAAAGATGCCACCAGAAAACTACTAGAACTAATCAATGAATTTGGTAAGGTTGCAGGATACAAAATTAATGCACAGAAATCTCTTGCATTCCTACACACTAACAACAAAAGATCAGAAGGAGAAATTAAGGAAAAAATCCCATTTACCATCACAACAAAAAGAATAAAATACCTAGGAATCAATGTATGTAAGGAGGCAAAAGACCTGTACTCAGAAAACTATAAAACACTAATGAAAGAAATCAAAGATGACATAAACAGATGGAAAAATATCTGTTTCTCCATCAATTGGAGATTGGAAGAATCAATTTTCTGAAAACAGCTATACTACCCAAAGCAATCTACAGGTTCAATGCAATCTCTATCAAATTACCAATGGCATTCTTCACAGAATTAGAACAAAAAATTTTATGATTTGTATGGAAACACAAAAGACCCTGAATAGCCAAAGCAATCTTGAGAAAGAAAAATGGAGCTGGAGGAATCAGGTTCCCCAACTTCAAAATATACTACAAAACTACAGTAATCAAGATAATATGGTACTGGCACAAAAACAGAAACATAGGTCAATGGAACAGGATAGAAAGCCCAGAGATAAACCCACACACATATTGTCACCTAATTTATGACAAAGGATGTAAGAATATACAATGGAGAAAACACAGCTTCTTCAGTAAGTGGTGCTGGGAAAACTGGTCAGCTACATGTAAAAGAATGAAATTAGACCACCTAACGCCATACACAAAAATAAACTCAAAATCGATTAAAGACCTAAATGTAAAGCCAGACACTATAAAACTCTTAGAGAAAAACAGGAAAAACACTCTTTGACATAAATCACAGCAAGATGCTTTTTGACCCACCTCCTAGAGTAATGAAAATAAAAACAGAAATAAACAAATGGGATCTAATTAAACTTAAAATCTTTTTAAGTTTAAGCACAGCAAAGGAAACCTTAAACAAGACGAAAAGACAACCCTCAGAATGGGAGAAAATATTTGCAAACAAAGCAATGGACAAAGGATTAATCTCCAAAATATACAAACAGCTCATGCAGCTCAATATCAAAAAACAAACAACCCAATCAAAAAATGGGCAGAAGACCTAAATAGACATTTCACCAAAGAAGACATACAGATGGCCAAGAGGCACATGAAAAGATGCTCAACATCACAGAGAAATGCAAATCAAAACTACAATGAGGTATCACCTCACACCAGTCAGAATGGCCATCATCAAAAGTCTACAAACAATAAATGCTGGAGAGGGTGTGGAGAAAAGGGAACCCTCTTGCACTGTTGGTGGGAATGTAAATTTACACAGCCACTGTGGAAAACAGTATTGAGGTTCCTTAAAAAACTAAAAATAGAACTACCATATGACCCAGCAATCCCACTCCTGGGCTTGTACCCTGAGAAAAAAATTCAAAATGTTACATGTACCCCAGTGTTCACTGCAGCACTATTTACAATAGCCAGGACGTAGAAACAGCTTAAATGTCCATCAACAGATGAATGGATAAAGAAGATGTGGTACATATTATGGGTGGGAAGGAGAGGGTGGGATGAATTGGGAGATTAGGTATGACATAAATACACTACCATCTGTAAAATAGATAGCTAGTGGGAACCTGCTATAAAGCACAGGGAGCTCAGCTCGGTGCTCTGTGATGACCTAGATGGGTGGTATGGGGGGCAAGGGGGAGGGGGGTCCAAGAGGGAGGGGATATAGGTATACATATAGCTGATTCACTTCATTGTACAGCAGAAACTAACAAAATATCGTAAAGCAGTTATACTCCAATAAAATAAAGACTTCAATAGGTAACAGTCCTCTTAACTTAAAAATTAAACAAGACATTTATTTTTCTTCCTATCATTAATTCACCAGTCCTAAGTCCTTACTTACTGAGGGGAGGAATGTGTGAGACAACATTTAACTGGACTACAGAACACTACCCTGAGTCTTCCTTGAGTACATATCTCTTTGATTGCTACTTGTTGCCTTACAGTTGGATGATGAAATATATAGACATTTGTTGAACAAAATTAACCTCCAGGTTTAACTCGATACCTATTTTTTTCACTCTCTAAAAGGAAAACTTTTTCAAGCATTGTACTCAGAACAATGTAAACACAAGAAAACAGCTGATAATGCAATAAAACTGACAGTTAAAAAAAAGAAAAAAGAAAAAAAAAGAAAAGAAATTCTCTTACGTTTGAAATAAATCACCAACAAGCAGGTCTACCTTCTGTTCCTATGGTTCAGTTCAGACGATATGGGGAAAAGGGGCAAAGTTCTTCACAAACTTCTTGATTTATTCCATGTTTATTGCTCTATTCAGACTTTCTTTTTCTTCTTGAATCTATTTTAGTTATATTTTCCTTAAAACTCAACCAATTCAACCAGATTTTCAAATTTCTCAGCCTTTTAGTCTTTCCTTTTTAATATTAGCTTTATTGAAGTGTGATTAACATTTTAAAACTCACCCATTTTAAGTGTCTGGTTCAGTGGGTTTTAACAAATGAATGCATTCTTGTAACCTCCACCAAAAATACAGAGTATTTCCATCATGCCAAAAAGTTCCCTCTTGCCCCTTCTCAGTCAATACCCTCTTCCAGCCCCTCTCCCATGCAACAACTGGTTTGATTTCTATCACTGTAACTGTGCCTTTCCTAGAATTTTGTAGGAATGGAATCAGATAAAATTTGTGTTTTATATTTGACTTCATTTTCTTAGCATGTTTTTGAGATTCATGCATGCATATATTAGGAGTTTGGCTCTTTTTATTGGTGAATAGTATCCTATTGTATGGATATACCAAAATGTATTTATCCGTTCATCAGTTGATGAAAATTTGGATTATTTCCAGTTTGAGGCTATGGCTGAAAAAATGGCCCTCCAAAAATATTCACATACTAATCCCTAGAACCTGTAAACGTTACAAAAGCATCTTTGCAGATGTGATCAAATAAAGGATCTTGGGATGGGAAGATTATCCTGGATTACCAGGGTGGGCCCTAAATGCAATCCCATGTATCTTTGTAAGAGTGAGGCAGATTTGACACACACAGCAGAGAAGGTAATGTGCAGACTGAGCAGGGAGAAATTTGAAGATGTTGGAGTGATACAAGCCAAGGAAGGTCAGCAGCCTCTAGAAGCTGAAAGAGGCAAGAACTGTGTTCTCCCCTATAGTCTCCAAAATGATTATGGCCATGTTTATACTTTGATTATATTCCAGTGAACTGTTTGGACATCTGGCCTCCAGAACGGTGAGAGAATAAATTTATGTTGTCTTAAGGAATCACGTTTGTGGCAATTTGTTAGAGCAGCCTCAGGAAACCAATTCAGAGGCTATTACAAATAAAGCTGCTGTATAACCTCTGTGTACAAATCTAGGTGTGGGCACACTGTTCATTTCTCTTGGATAAAGAAGAATGGGATTGCTGGGATATATTTTAAATTTATAAGAAATTTACATTCCCATCAGCAAAGTATGAGAGTTCCTGTTGTTTCACATCCCTGCCAACACTTGTTATGACCAGTCTTTTTAATTTTAGTAAATGCATAGAGATATCTCATTGTGGTTTTAATGTATATTATTCCTGAATACTCATGATGTTGAGCATCTTTTCATGTGATTTTGCCATTCCATACCTTTAATGGTGAAATCTTTATTCAAATCTTCTACTCACTTTTTATTCAGTTGTTTGCCTTCTTATTATTATTTTCTTTTTGGTTGTACAATAACTTTATTTTTTTATTTATTTTATTTTTTTTATTTTTTGCTTTATAACAAATTTAATCAGTTATACATATACATATGTTCCCATATCCCCTCCCTTTTGCGTCTCCCTCCCACCCTCCCTATCCCACCCCTCCAGGCGGTCACAAAGCACCGAGCTGATCTCCCTGTGCTATGCGGCTGCTTCCCACTATCTATCTACCTTACGTTTGGTACTGTATATATGTCCATGCCACTCTTTCACTTTGTCACAGCTTACCCTTCCCCCTCCGCATATCCTCAAGTCCATTCTCTAGTAGGTCTGTGTCTGTATTCCTGTCTTACCACTATGTTCTTCATGACATTTTTTTTTCTTAAATTCCATATATATGTGTCAGCATAGAGTATTTGTCTTTCTCTTTCTGACTTACTTCACTCTGTATGACAGACTCTAGGTCCATCCACCTCATTACAAATAGCTCAATTTCATTTCTTTTTATGGCTGAGTAATATTCCATTGTATATATGTGCCACATCTTCTTTATCCATTCATCCGATGATGGACACTTAGGTTGTTTCCATCTCCGGGCTATTGTAAATAGGGCTGCTATGAACATTTTGGTACATGTCTCTTTTTGAATTATGGTTTTCTCAGAGTATATGCCCAGTAGTGGGATTGCTGGGTCATCTGGTAGCTCTATTTGTAGTTTTTTAAGGAACCTCCATACCGTTCTCCATAGTGGCTGTACCAATTCACATTCCCACCAGCAGTGCAAGAGTGTTCCTTTTTTTCCACACCCTCTCCAGCATTTATTGTTTGTAGATTTTTTGATGATAGCCATTCTGACTGGTGTGAGATGATATCTCATTGTAGTTTTGATTTGCATTTCTCTAATGAGTAAAGATGTTGAGCATCCTTTCATGTGTTTGTTGGCAGTCTGTATATCTTCTGTGGAGAAATGTCTATTTAGGTCTTCTGCCCATTTTTGGATTGGGTTGTTTGTTTTTTTGCTATTGAGCTGCATGAGCTGCTTATAAATTTTGGAGATGAATCGTTTGTCAGTTGCTTCATTTGCATATATTTTCTCCCATTCTGAGGGTTGTCTTTTGGTCTTGTTTATGGTTTCCTTTGCTGTGCAAAAGCTTTTAAGTTTCATTAGGTCCCATGTGTTTATTTTTGTCTTTATTTCCATTTCTCTAGGAGGTGGGTCAAAAAGGATCTTGCTGTGATTTATGTCATAGAGTGTTCTGCCTATGTTTTCCTCTAAGAGTTTGATAGTGTCTGGCCTTACATTTAGGTCTTTAATCCATTTTGAGCTTATTTTTGTGTATGGTGTTAGGGAGTGATCTAATCTCATACTTTTACATGTCCCTATCCAGTTTTCCCAGCACCACTTATTGAAGAGATTGTCCTTTCTCCACTGTACATTCCTGCCTCCTTTATCAAAGATAAGGTGACCATATGTCCGTGGGTTTATCTCTGGGCTTTCTATCCTGTTCCATTGATCTATCTTTCTGTTTTTGTGCCAGTACCACACTGTCTTGATTACTGTAGCTTTGTAGTATAGTCTGAAGTCAGGGAGCCTGATTCCTCCAGCTCCATTTTTCATTCTCAAGATTGCTTTGGCTATTCGGGGTCTTTTGTGTTTCCATACAAATTGTGAAATTTTTTGCTCTAGTTCTGTGAAAAATGCCAGGGGTAGTTTGATAGGGATTGCATTGAATCTGTAGATTGCTTTGGGTAGTAGAGTCATTTTCACAATGTTGATTCTTCCAATCCAAGAACATGGTACATCTCTCCATCTATTTGTATCATCTTTAATTTCTTTCATCAGTGTCTTATAATTTTCTGCATACAGGTCTTTTGTCTCCTTAGGTAGGTTTATTCCTAGATATTTTATTCTTTTTGTTGCAATGGTAAATGGGAGTGTTTCCTTGATTTCACTTTCAGATTTTTCATCATTAGTATATAGGAATGCCAGAGATTTCTGTGCATTAATTTTGTATCCTGCAACTTGACCAAATTCATTGATTAACTCTAGTAGTTTTCTGGTAGCATCTTTAGGATTCTCTATGTATAGTATCATGTCATCTGCAAACAGTGACAGCTTTACTTCTTCTTTTCCGATTTGGATTCCTTTTATTTCCTTTTCTTCTCTGATTGCTGTGGCTAAAACTTCCAAAACTAGGTTGAATAAGAGTGGTGAGAGTGGGCAACCTTGTCTTGTTCCTGATCTTAGTGGAAATGGTTTCAGTTTTTCACCATTGAGGACGATGCTGGCTGTGGGTTTGTCATATATGTCCTTTATTATGTTGAGGAAAGTTCCCTCTATGCCTACTTTCTGCAGGGTTTTTATCATAAATGGGTGTTGAATTTTGTCGAAAGCTTTCTCTGCATCTATTGAGATGATCATATGGTTTTTCTCCTTCAATTTGTTAATATGGTGTATCACGTTGATTGATTTGCGTATATTGAAGAATCCTTGCATTCCTGGAATAAACCCCACTTGATCATGGTGTATAATCCTTTTAATGTGCTGTTGGATTCTGTTTGCTAGTATTTTGTTGAGGATTTTTGCATCTATGTTCATCAGTGATATTGGCCTGTAGTTTTCTTTCTTTGTGACATCCTTGTCTGGTTTTGGTATCAAGGTGATGGTGGCCTCGTAGAATGAGTTTGGGAGTGTTCCTCCCTCTGCTATATTTTGGAAGAGTTTGAGAAGGTTAGGTGTTAGCTCTTCTCTAAATGCTTGATAGAATTCACCTGTGAAGCCATCTGGTCCTGGGCTTTTGTTTGTTGGAAGATTTTTTATCACAGTTTCAATTTCAGTGCTTGTGATTGGTCTGTTCATATTTTCTATTTCTTCCTGATTCAGTCTTGGCAGGTTGTGCATTTCTAAGAATTTGTCCATTTCTTCCAGGTTGTCCATTTTATTGGCATAGAGTTGCTTGTAGTAATCTCTCGTGATCTTTTGTATTTCTGCAGTGTCAGTTGTTACTTCTCCTTTTTCATTTCTAATTCTATTGATTTGAGTCTTCTCCCTTTTTTTCTTGATGAGTCTGGCTAATGGTTTATCAATTTCGTTTATCTTCTCAAAGAACCAGCTTTTAGTTTTATTGATCTTTGCTATCATTTCCTTCATTTCTTTTTCATTTATTTCTGATCTGATTTTTATGAGTTCTTTCCTTCTGCTAACTTTGGGATGTTTTCGTTCTTCTTTCTCTATTTGCTTTAGGTGCAAGGTTAGGTTGTTTATTCGAGATGTTTCCTGTTTCTTAAGGTGGGATTGTATTGCTATAAACTTCCCCCTTAGAACTGCTTTTGCTGCATCCCATAGGTTTTGGGTCGTCGTGTCTCCATTGTCATTTGTTTCTAGCTATTTTTTAATTTCCCCTTTGATTTCTTCAGTGATCACTTCGTTATTAAGTAGTGTATTGTTTAGCCTCCATGTGTTTGTATTTTTTACAGCTCTTTTCCTGTAATTGATATCTAGTCTCATAGCATTGTGGTCGGAAAAAATACTTGATACAATTTCAATTTTCTTAAATTTACCAAGGCTTGATTTGTGACCCAAGATATGATCTATCCTGGAGAATGTTCCATGAGCACTTGAGAAAAATGTGTATTCTGTTGTTTTTGGATGGAATGTCCGATAAATATCAATTAAGTCCATCTTGTTTAATGTATCATTTAAAGCTTGTGTTTCCTTATTGATTTTCATTTTGGATGATCTGTCCATTGGTGAAAGTGGGGTGTTAAAGTCCCCTACTATGATTGTGTTACTGTTGATTTCTCCTTTTATGGCTGTTAGTATTTGCCTTATGTATTGAGGTGCTCCTATGTTGGGTGCATAAATATTTACAATTGTTATATCTTCTTGGATCGATCCCTTGATCATTATGTAGTGTCCTTCTTTGTCTCTTCTAATAGTCTTTATTTTAAAGTCTATTTTGTCTGATATGAGAATTGCTACTCCAGCTTTCTTTTGGTTTCCATTTGCATGGAATATCTTTTTCCATCCCCTTACTTTCAGTCTGTATGTGTCTCTAGGTCTGAAGTGGGTCTCTTGTAGACAGCATATATATGGGTCTTGTTTTTGTATCCATTCAGCCAATCTGTGTCTTTTGGTGGGAGCATTTAGTCCATTTACATTTAAGGTAATTATTGATATGTATGTTCCTGTTCCCATTTTCTTAATTGTTTTGGGTTCGTTATTGTAGGTCTTTTCCTTCTGTTGTGTTTCTTGCCTAGAGAAGTTCCTTTAGCATTTGTTGTAAAGCTGGTTTGGTGGTGCTGAACTCTCTCAGCTTTTGCTTGTCTGTAAACGTTTTAATTTCTCCATCAAATCTGAATGAGATCCTTGCTGGGTAGAGTAATCTTGGTTGCAGGTTTTTCTCCTTCACCCCTTTAATTATGTCCTGCCACTCCCTTCTGGCTTGTAGAGTTTCTGCTGAGAGATCAGCTGTTATCCTGATGGGGATTCCCTTGTGTGTTATTTGTTGTTTTTCCCTTGCTGCTTTTAATATGATTTCTTTGTGTTTAATTTTGGACAGTTTGATTAATATGTGTCTTGGCGTATTTCTCCTTGGATTTATTCTGTATGGGACTCTCTGTGCCTCCTGGACTTGATTAACTATTTCCTTTCCCATATTAGGGAAGTTTTCAACTATAATCTCTTCAAATATTTTCTCAGTCCCTTTCTTTTTCTCTTCTTCTGGAACCCCTATAATTAGAATGTTGGTGCGTTTAATGTTGTCCTAGAGGTCTCTGAGACTGTCCTCTGTTCTTTTCATTCTTTTTTATTTATTTTGCTCTGCAGTAGTTATTTCCACTATTTTATCTTCCACCTCACTTATCCGTTCTTCTGCCTCAGTTATTCTGCTATTGATTCCATCTAGAGTATTTTTTATTTCATTTATTGTGTTTTTAATCGATGCTTGATTCATCTTTAGTTCTTCTAGGTCCTTGTTAACTGTTTCTTGCATTTTGTCTATTCTATTTCCAAGATTTTGGATCTGGGAAATAGAATCTTGGATCATCTTTACCATCATTATTCTGAATTCTTTTTCAGGTAGACTGCCTATTACCTTTTCATTTGTTAGGTCTGGTGGGTTTTTATCTTGCTCCTTCTCCTGCTGTGTGTTTTTCTGTCTTCTCATTTTGCTTATGTTACTGTGTTTGGGGTCTCCTTTTTGCAGGCTGCAGGTTCGTAGTTCCCGTTGTTTTTGGTGTCTGTCCCCAGTGGCTAAGGTTGGTTTAGTGGGTTGTGTAGGCTTCCTGGTGGAGGGGACTAGTGCCTGTGTTCTGGTGGATGAGGCTGGATCTTGTCTTTCTGGTGGGCAGGTCCACGTCTGGTGGTGTGTTTTGGGGTGTCTGCGGACTTCTTATGATTTTAGGCAGCCTCTCTGCTAATGGGTGGCGTTGTGTTCCTGTCTTGCTAGTTGTTTGGCATAGGGTGTCCAGCACTGTAGCTTGCTGGTCGTTGAGTGAAGCTGGGTGCTGGTGTTGAGATGGAGATCTCTGGAAGATTTTCGCCGTTTGATATTATGTGGAGTTGGGAGGTCTCTTGTGGACCAGTGTCCTGAAGTTGGCTCTCCCACCTCAGAGGCACAGCACTGACTCCTGGCTCCTCAGTTTGGGATGATGTGTTGTCTATTCATGTATTCCACAGATGCAGGGTACATCAAGTTGATTGTGGAGCTTTAATCCGCTGCTTCTGAGGCTGCTGGGAGAGGTTTCCCTTTCTCTTCTTTGTTCTCACAGCTCCTGGGTCTCAGCTTTGGATTTGGCCCCGCCTCTGCATGTAGGTCGCCGGAGGGCGTCTGTTCTTCGCTCAGGCAGGACAGGGTTAAAGGAGCAGCCTCTTCGGGGACTCTGGTTCACTCAGGCCGGGCGGGAGGGAGGGGCACGGAGTGCGGGGCGAGCCTGCAGCGGCAGAGGTCGGCGTGACGTTGCATCAGCCCGAGTCGCGCCGTGCGTTCTCCCAGGGAAGCCGCCCCTGGATCCCGGGACCCCGGCAGTGGCGGGCTGCACAGGCTCCCGGAAGGGCGGTGTGGACAGTGACCTGCGCTCGCACACAGGCTTCTTGGCGGCGGCAGCAGCAGCCCCAGCGTCCCACGCCCGTCACTGGGCTCCGCGCTTTCAGTCGCGACTCACGCCCGTCTGTGGAGCCCCTTTAAGCAGCGCTCTTAATCCCCTCTCCTTGCGCACCAGGAAACCAAGAGGGAAGAAAAAGTCTTGCCTCTTCGGCAGCTCCAGAGTTTTCCCGGACTCCCTGCCGGCTAGTTGTGGCACATTAGCCCCCTTCAGGCTGAGTTCTCGCCGCCAGCCCCAGTCCTCTCTCTGCGCTCTGACCGAAGCCCGAGCCTCAGCTTCCAGCGCTGCGTGCCCCGGCGGGCGAGCAGACAAGCCTCTCGGGCTGGTGAGTGCCGCTCGGCACCGATCCTCTGTGTGCGGATCTCTCCGCTTTGCCCTACCCAGGTATGTAGGGAGTTTCTTGCCTTTTGGGAGGTCTGGGGTCTTCTGCCAGCGTTCAGTAGGTGTTCTGTAGGAGTTGTTCCACGTGTAGCTGTATTTCTGGTGTATCCGTGGGGAGGAAGGTGATCTCCGCGTCTTACTCTTCTGCCATCTTACCCGGAAGTTGCCTTCTTATTATTAATGTATAAGAATTATTTACATAACAGATATGTTTGCAAATATTTTCTCCCAATCTTCCAAATTCTCATCAGTGTCTTTCAAATAGCAAGACTGTTTATTTTGATGAAGTTCATTTTTTTAATTTACACTTTGTGCTTTTTATGTCCTAAGAAATCTGCCAAACCCAACAACACAAGGGTTTTCTTGTTTTCCTTTAGAAGCTTTATAGTTTTAGCTCTTACATTTAGGTCTATAATCTATTTCATGTTCACTTTTTATGATGTGAGGTAAGGATCAAGGTTCACTTTTTTACATATGGATATCCAATTGTTTCAGTTCCATGCCTTGAAGAAAGTATCCCCATTGAATTACCTTAGCACCTGTGTAGAAAATGCCTATCTACGTTCCATTGATCTGTCTTCACACCAGTACCACACTATCTTGATTCCTGTTGCTTTACACTCATGAAATGAAATAATTTAAGTCCTATAACTTCGTCCTTTTTTTACCAAATTGTTTTGGGTGTTCTAGACCTTTTGCATACTAATGCAATCACACTTCAAATATAAATTTTAGAATCAGCTTGTTAATTTCTACTCCTCCCCTCCAAAAAATAAAAGCTTTCTGGAATTTTTATTTGCATTGTTTTGAATCTATAGAAAGGGGGACAACTGAAATATTAACAATATTAAGTCTTCCAATTCATGACCATGGTATATCTTTCTTTTTATTTCAGTTGTATTTAATTTGTCAACAAGGTTTTGTAATTTTCAGTGTACATGTCTTGCTCATAATTTGTTATATTTATCCTTATTATTTTAAGGTTTTAATGCTCTTGAAACTGGTGTTTTAAGTTTGAATTTCCAATTGTATATTGCTGTACTTTTTTTATGTCACTCTTTCCAGGGTTTTATGCTATTTCTCATTCATAACATTTTGTGTGAACTTTTTTATTTTATTAGCACTGTTAAGATTTTCTTATTCTATTAGCCTTTGCACAAATAAACACTTTGGTTTGTTTAACAAATCTATTGTGTCTTCATTTCCTAATTCATTAAGTTTTGCTTCTGTCTTTATTAATTTTTTCCTTTTACTTTCATTAGGTTTGTTTTATTATTCTTCTCTAAGTTTTTGAGTTAACTGTTGAATGCATTTTGCTTTCATTTGTTTTTATTTAGTTATGGTGATGGCTTTGTACTCTGACCACTTAGCTAGGCTGGAAGAACTGCATTTCACAGAATTCATTTCCTTATATGATTGTGCATTAGAATGGGCTCCAAAGGAAATTTACATGGAATTTGGAAGGCAGAAGTGATGGAGCAGTCATTTGTTTTACACCAAAGGTCAGTGTAGGGCCAGGTACTATTGCAGTTCACAAATGCTGCATACCTGCTGGCTGATCTTGGTGCGGTCAGCAGCCAGGCCCTCAGCTCCACTGGATCTCTTCCTGCTCCTCAGAATTCTGACTCTGTTGCACCTACAGTTGATGCCAGCTTACTAGAGCAGTGAGAGATAGACACATGTTTCTGTCTGTCCTGATGGGTTCAAGTTTGCTCTTATTCTTTCCTACTTCACATCTATCTCCCTTCCTGATTTAACCTAATCTGAGGATTTTCATTGGAATAACCAGAGGCTTTTCGGTGTCGGTTATTACTACAAATTTCTTTTCACTTTGGTTAGCTCTCTAAAGAATTTTTTCTCATTTTATTAAATTTCTAACTGTGTTACTAGCAATAATATATACATTAACTCTAAGTTTTACAGTTGTATTGCTTGCCACCATTTTTTTTATAGTACATCTTCCATATTGGAGTTCTTGTTTTGATTCATTTCTCAGTTATATTTCTTCAAACAACTTTTCAGAAGGGGTAATAGATGAATCCAAGTACATCTAAGAATGTCTCTGTGTTGTCTTCCACATGAACAGTAATTAGGTTGGGTAAGTGAACAATTGTTTCTGGTGGCCGATCACCCATCTCTTCCTTTAAGGAACCTCCTCTTCCTCATTCTCCATTCATGTGGGCTGGATGGAGATGACTCTATCCCAGATCCCAGGGGTGAATGGATATATGACAATAAAAGCATGGCAATTCCTTGGCCATATAATAGGTACAGTAATGGGCATTGACCAATGCCAGGCCAATGAGATTGGTTTTGCTGGAACTATTATAAAAGCAAAGTCTCAGAGCTATTAATGGCCATTTGGGCCACCATGTAGACAGCCTACCTGAGAAAGAAGCCAGCCCAAAATAACCGCAGAGCTGAGGGATGACCGAAGATGGAATCTGCACCCAGATCCTGGATCCTGCCAGAAAAGAAAATGTATTGATTAACAACTAAAAATCCCAAAGAGAGGTTCAATCACCATTGGATCCTAATTTCAGACTCCTCCTTCATCTCACTGGAAATATATAGACAATTTCTTTTTAAAATAGGGTTCAAATGAATACATTTGTTTCATATTTTCTTATATATTTCCTTATCTTTCTCAGTGAATCGCTTGCTTAGAGCTGCTGAATTTATTCATGTGTCTGGTGACTTCTGTTTGCCCATACAGAAGATATATATATTTGTCCAGGACTAGGACTTATAATATAGTCTGTCAGCAATAGTTTAGGTATTGGATCTTATTCAAATTTTTAGTCCTGGATAAAAAGATTTTTTTCTTTGCTTTCATTCTGTTAGTTTTTGGTTAAGGGTGGCTTCCAGTTGCCCAGGAGGACGGGGTAGGTGAGAGCCCTGCTCATTCATTTCTCCATAGTCCTTCAGCTGAGATGACAAGGACTAGAACTTCCTTGGAAACCAATGCTCAAGTTGGCAGAGCTGCCATCAGCCTGATTCCCTGAAAGACTAGATGGAGCATACATCTCCACCAACTACCCCAACACAAGAGAAACAAATTGTTTTCAGTCATATAATTTTGGATTCTTTTTTTCCAGAAATTTACCCTTTTACCCTAACTAATACAATGGAATTTTTATTTAGTCAGAATCAATTTTTCCCCATTCCCTATCTTCCTGTTACTTCCGTGGCATGGAAAGAATACAGAAGAAATAGCTAAATTGCTGTGCAGAATATTGTGAGAGAAATTTTGAGTTTTCATGGGTAACTTGAGAAAGGGAGAATGAAGTCACCTGGAATATGGAGAGAAATAGAGAGAGGAAAGGAGACCAGAGTGGGGAGTAGCTTGGGGGCCAAAGGAAAAGGAGTAGTCAGTAATAAATTCCCAGATGTGGGAAGAACTGAGTATTAAAACATCTAGTACTCAATGTTGAGTTATATACCCTGTGATGTAGCCCTCCTTCCATTACCCCCTTGAACCTTCAGCAGATCCTGCTGCACAAAATTGCCTTATGATAAATGATCATTAGAAGAATGACCGAAGGGTGGGTCAAGAAAAAGTGAAAGATTTAGAATCTGATCTGTGTTCAAGTCCCTTCACTGTTTTTGTGTCTTTACACAGCTCACGTCCTTTGTGAGCCTGAGTTTTCTCATTATAAAGTGACTAAGTAATGCCCCCTGGGACTTCCAGTTAAACATGGCAGACGGAGCCACTCTCTCTGGAAGTCCCACTAAAACAAAAGTGAATAATTTTTAGGTACAAACCCACAAAGACAAATAGAATAGAAAACAGTCACAAAATATTGGAAGGTGAAAAGTGGATAACCAAATGGTAACTGACAATAGGCTCCGGAAAGCTGAAACTCAAACAAATTGCTGAGAAAGACCAATGATAGGCTAATTGGGCTTCAGTGTCCCTGAAAAATCTCAGAATTGGAAGTACCAGGTACCTTTTAAATTGAGGATGCAGATGAGGCTGAAAATAGGAGGTTTGATTAAAAGTCTTTATGAGGGGTAATTAGACCCCCAGTACTCTCTCCCATCCTGGCAGAAGACTAGAGTTTACCTCTCTCTCGAGAGTGAAACGAAGAAGCTCTGAATTCAGAAGCACAGGGAGCAGCCAAGGATCAGGGGGAGGATTCCAAGCTGTAAACAGGGGAATTAAGTGAAGAGGGCATGCAGTCCATTCCCCTAACTCAGCTCCCAGACC
Source organism: Mesoplodon mirus (assembly GCF_964341445.2). Lineage (NCBI taxonomy): Eukaryota > Metazoa > Chordata > Mammalia > Artiodactyla > Ziphiidae > Mesoplodon > Mesoplodon mirus. The sequence continues at coordinate 85,723,600 of NC_138990.1, forward strand.
CCTGCAGCAAGATTTAGGCACCACTCCCCCCCTTAGGCAAGAGACGGTGGATCCCTTTTTGATTAAACCAACTAGCCCAGGAGAAAAGACCTGCAGATACTGACATTCAGTGGTACCCCCCAACAAATCAGCCCAGAAAGTTTGCCCTAGACTATCACCTATAGTCAAAACCTTCACCCATGCACATAGTTTTCAAGTAAATTTTTAGTGCCCCATTCTTAAATATGAGCAGACAACCAAGGATCACCAACATATGATGAAGAATGTGGACAAGAATAAAATGGAGTTGATTGATTACCAGTGTTAATTACAATATGTCTGAACATATTGAAAGGATATTTCACTTCCTTTGGAAAGTTAAGGGATTAATAAGTGATAGGTATAGAACCAAGCAACCAAAAATGGACAGTTATTGACCCCAGAGAAAACAAAAGTTGCACAAGAAAGGAAATGTAATCATAGTACACTACATGGCTCAACTGTGAAGAATGGACTAAATGGTCAAAATATCAAGATTAAATATTAGTTCAACCAAAAAGATGCAGTTAAGTATGATACCTAAAAATATGGAGACTAATGTTGCTGAAAAAGTTAAAAATGACTCTCTCTGGGAAGTGGGACTCAGAGGAGGGGAGAGGTGGACCTACTAGACTTTTTCAACCATGTACATATATAACTTTATCAAACTAAAACACAGGTTTAGGTAAGGTGCTGACATTTGTGAAGGCATATTGTTAATTAACTAGTACTGTAGCCATATAAATTGTCATAAATTATTTTCTCTTTATGTGTTTTAATTAATGGTTTTTCTCTCTGCAATTATTAATTTTCCTGAAAATTTTCTTTTTCTTCTCCTGGTTGGAACCTAATGATTGAGGACAATACTGACAGTAATGACAGAGGCTAACCTTCATTATCTTATTAAATCCTTGCGACAGCATGATGAGATGGGTGCTATTAACTGTTCTATCTTAAAGAAAAGGAACCTGAGCTTCTGGGAGATGAAGCAACTTAGTCCAGGTGGCAGATCAGGGTTTTGAATGTAGGCTTTGTGGTTCCAGAGCCTGTGCACTGACACTTCATGCCTCACAGCTCCATGCTGCAGAAGCAGGTGGAAATGACAAGCTTCAGTCTGACTTGAGTCAGCCAGCTTCAAATCTGCAGCAGGCAAGAGCCTGTGAGTGAGAACTGCCATCATCGGGACGGCACTAGCCCTGCGCACTTTGACCAGGTGGTTGCTGCCTCATTTGCCTGGAACCTCACACCCCTGCTCCCTGCCAAGTCCTCTGAGCTAGGATTTCATGGTCCCATGATTGCACCTGGTATTCGGAGGGCAGCTCATGGATAATACATGTCATCGACATGATGCTCGACCTATACAACTCATCTTCCAGCTCCTGAGGGCCTCTCCTGCTGTCTTTGTTAAACATCTGCTGGGTGTAGCCTCTGCCTGCAGCATCTGGCCAAAACCATCCCCCTCCTCCCTCCCTAGGAGAGTGCACAGCCCAGCTGGGAAAGCCAAGACCATCAACGACCTAAGAAAGAGTTACAAAGCAACAGCTCACCTGCAAAGGCAAAGTGAGAGACCTCAGCGCAAGACTTTGAAAGATGTTTTGGTAAATGAAAGATGGCTTGAAAGTCTTCGCTAGTCCCCTCATTGAGAGTGGAGTCTAATGCCTCCTCCTGAATGTGGGCTGGCTCAGCTGAGACTGTCACCCAGAATGCCTACCCTTGAGACCACCATGCTGGAGAGATCACCTGTAAGTGCTCCAGGTGAGAGCCCCAGCTGAACTTCACCTGGCAGCTTCCATCCAGGCCTCTTGGAACACTCACTCTGGGAAAAGTCAACTGGGAGTACCAGACGTCTGAGTGAAGCATCCTAGATCTTGCAGACCAGCCTTTTCACCAGCTAAGGACTGTTGAGTGATTTTAATCAACATCACGAAGAGCAGAAGGATTGTCCAGCAGAGCCCCATCCAAATTTCTGACCCACAAAATTGTGACATGTCATAAAATGGTGGGTGTCTTTCGCCTCTAAAGTTTGGGGGTTGTTTGTTACATGGCGATAATTTACTGGGGCAGACCACTCAGGGCCAGGATAAGTGCAAAAAGCTTTTGTGGACTGGAGCTAATGAAGACATGGTTTGTGCTGACATTAGTGGGCACAGGGACTTTGCAGGGGAAGACACAGAATAAATATTTCTGATCTTGAGGGAAAGAAAGTGGGGTAAGGAAAAGGGGCACTGAATTGAGAGAAAATAAGCCCTAAAATGGATGAGAAGGGATGAGGGGGCACAGCTGGTGGAGGAGTCCAGAAGTCATGTGGGCCAAAAGAGCCTCCTTGAATGAGGGGTGAAGTGGCAGGGGACTCAGGGGGAGAAAGCAGGAAGGATGTGGAAGGAGGTGCCAGCCCCTGAGCCCTCGTGGGGTTCTAGGCACCCAGCCTGCTGTGTCCCCTGCCTGAGTCAGCAAAGGAGGAGAAGTGCCATCTTCATTTGCCAGTGAAACCCTCGCAGGGCCAAAAGCCACACGCAGTGGGACCCACGGCTCCCTTCAGAGCCCTTCCACCATCCCAGGTTCTCTGAGGAGGAAAGAAAGGGCAGGCAAGCCTCCAGCTTCTGGGAGAACATATGCCAGGGTGAACAAGAAGCTGCCCAGGGCCACACAACCAGTCCAGGGCTGGAGCCGGATGCAAGGGATCCTGGATTCCCACCCCTGTTCTTTCAACCTGCTTGCACCTAAGTAATCACCTCAGAGGAAGTGAAGAGCAGAAAGGTGGGGGGGGGGTCAGGCGAGGGGGTTCACATCCCAGCTCAAAGCTGGTTTCCCGGAAGGACCACGGTTATTCAGAGAGGGAGTTTACTGCGTTGGCATGCACATGCGGGCTCGCACACACATGCACACTCTCTCACACACACACACGTATCAGACTGCAGAGAGCTATGAATCACACACCACATTCTGCTCAGGGGAAATGTGGGCTCTGAAAAGCTTTCCAGAAACACAGGAACACGAGGCGGTCAGACTCCAAACTGGCTCTCTGTCCACCCTTCATAATCAACACGGATGCTGAGAGCCCAGGAAGGAAGGAGTGCCTGGATGGATTCCTGGCCGTGAGGGCCCGCATCCAGTGTTCACCTCATGCCTGGACCACCGGTAAGCAGGGCAGTTGCCGGTCCCTCTTTGGATGGGGTGGGGAAAGCCAGGGGCCATGGAGCCGTTCTTCAGCCCACACTGCAGCCACAGAAGGCACACCAGGGCACGAGCCTGCCGTCTCTCTGAGATTTGTGGGGCTTTTGACTTGCCTGCAAACCCAAGTGACTCAGAGCTATGGGGTTTCTAAGTCTCCCTCCCTTTAGCTCCGATGGCATCTCCGAGTAATCACAGAAAGGTTACAAGGATCAGAGACACCAGTTTCCCCACCCTCACGTTGCTCTCTGGAGGGTGGCAGAGACCCTTCGTCCTAAGGGTCATCTTTCTTCATAGCCCGCTCTCAGCCCAGCCCCCAGAGCAAGTGCTTCCGTCCCACCTCTGGGTCCTATACCCCATCACCTCCTTGGTCTCCATCTTGGCAAGGTGGCCTGTCCCCACCCGTTAGAATTCTGGGAAAGTCAGAGAGAGGAATGGAACAATGGCCTAAAATTAGAACCCACAACAGAAGCGTGGAACTCTGAGTCATGCATTGTTCTGTTTCTGCTGCTCTGAGGGCTGCCTGTGCCCACGGTGGCCCTGATGGACTGCTGACAACAGGATTAGAGCGAGCCAGGCCTCGGGGGAGAGGGGATGGAGGGAGTGGTGGCCCCGTGGAGCCTGGGCTACTGGATGTCAGAAACCGGTTGGAGGACAGAAGGCCAGCGTCGCCCTCGTGTCAGGCCCGAGTGGCATGGAGAGCGCCTCACACCTGCCTGGCTGCAGCATGAATCGGCCACGATCAGGAGCGCCTCAGGAATCACTGGGCAGCTGGTCCCTCCCTCCTGAGACCCCACACTTGTCACCTTCTCAGAAAAAATTGATTCATGGGGGCATCCTCCAGTTTGCACCCCAGGATGGGGACTGCATCCTTTACCCATCAGGTTGGGGACATCACAAGGGTGGGAGCTCCCAGCATGGACCCTGGCCTGAAAGCCCTCTTGTCTGTCTTCTCCCCTCCCTTTAATAAAGGAAACTGGTATTGTGAGGTCCCCTCCTGTGTAAAGCCCCTCCTCGGTCACTGCTGACACGAGTGTCCCCACCTGCAGGCAGGCCAACCCGTGGAGGGTCAGGCCTCCTATGGAACATGATTTTCCTCGAGTTCCTTTTGTGCTGGGCTTTGTGGGAAGGGTGGGGCCGAGAGAGACAGTCCCTCGCCAGGCTTCAGTCTCCCTCAGTGTCCACGGGGCTCCTCAAAAGTCAACAAGAACCAGAACACCACCAGGGCAGCTGGCCTAAGAGGTGACTCCAGGGGCTCTGAGTCTAGGGGGTCTGGGGGCCCTGCGGGAACCCTGCAGTCTGCTTGTCTACTGCATCTCCCAGGAGAGTCCCATGTGAGGACGGGGAGCTGGGGGGAGGGCGGGCAGAGGTGCGAGAAGGCCACCCTTTGAGAATCATGAGCAGAGGCATGGACATAAAACAGCCAGATTTGGAAGCAGTGACTGCACAGGCCCACTACCTGTCACCCCTTGAGGGTGCTAGGGAAGCTTGATGGTTGGAAGAGGGTGTGTGCTGGGCACCGAAGGTGGGTGGCATAGAGGGAAGCAGGAATTCGAAGTGAAAATTAAGAAAGATTGTGAAGAGTCTCGGATGCCTGCTAAGGTCCCTGATTTTCTCTTCTTGGAGATGGTGGCCGCGTGGTCACAGGCATGAAGTCAGAGCTGTTTGGGGAAGGAGGCCAGCGGGGAAAAGAGGCCGCGACTTTCCCAGGTACTGCTCGGAGGCTGGCCCTTTGCAACAGCCCCGTAAACGCCCGCGGGTCCAGTGCCTCTGTGCCTGAAGAGCCTCCTGCAGCTGTGCGATGTGGGGGGAGACAGGCTGGAGCTGGGATGGGCCAGTGAGGAAGGGTCGGCAGGGACACAAGTGGTGGCACAGATTGTGAAGGTGGGAGACAGGCCTTGGGAGCCTTGGGATGGGGAGGCCTGGGGCTGGGAGGTGGGCGGAGGCAACCCGTGTGCCCCATGGAAGGTGAAAGAAAGGTGACGCCAAGACCAGACGAAAACGCTAACTTTCGTCCATGACGGCCTCTGCTTCCGAGATGGGTGCTGGGGCGGGGGGGAGGGGGAGTGGAGCATGGGAGCCCTCAGCCTCGCGTGTCCTGGGTCGGGGAGAACGTGTCCACTAAACTCAGTCCCTCAAGGGGCAAGGGCCTCATCATCTCCCCTCCCAGCTGGCTGGCACTGTAAGAGAAGCCTCTGGAAGAATTTCCCACAGCTGGAGAGTTCCCGGCACGTGGCTGGGCTGTGGGAGGAGGTGCACCAGCCACCGGCGTCCAGGCCTGGAGGACAGTCAGGCCTGGAGGACAGTCAGGTCTGGGGCTGGGGGGGCGGTGTTCGATTTAGATAGAAAACCCAGAGGTTCAGTTCCAGTTCAGACCGGCTCATTGGTTTTTCTCCTTTTAAGACGCAGTCTTTGTTTATAGAGAGGCTTTGTATTTGTTTCCATTTGGGATCCGGCAGATGAGTGTAGGGAATGCCAGGCTCCGCTTCACGGATCAGCTCCTCTTGGACACACGCGCAGCCTGCCTTGACGGCGCTGTCTCCTGTCTGTCTGCTCCCCTAGGATGGAGGGGGCCTGGAGCAGGCAGGGGGCAGGGCTGCCGCTGACAAGGACGCCAAGGAACAAAACACCACAGCGCCAGGCTCGTGGATCATCTCATTTAAATCCTTACGTTAAAGTCATGCAGCGGGTACCATTATTAGCCCCATTTTACAAATGGAAACAGAAGTTCAAAGAGGTTAAAAATCGTGCCCGTACGTTGTTCCGCTGGAACCTGCACAGCTAGAATTTGAACCCAAGCAGCCTGGCTCCAGGGCCTCTCCTGGAGCAGGGTTTATTCTGCACGAGGTACCGCTGCCCACAGAGGGAAGTGGCCCCAAGGACTTCCTTCTCCCTTGAAAGAGGATGCAGACTGAGAGGCAGGAGGGGCTTGCAGCCCCAGAGCTGGGTGACCTGTTGTGCCCCACCCAGCAGGGCTGCCCCCTCGAAGGCTTCCCCTAGGCAGGTACCTGGGGGTGTGGAGCAGCAAAGGGTCCCCCACGCCAGGACAGCTGCAGAGGTGCGGAAGTCAGCCAAGCCTCAGGCTTTGGAGGCAGAAGGTGGGACTCAGGAACCCCACAGCCCTGGAAGGACATCTCACCTCCTTGAAGTCCCCTCTTTATTTTTTTTTTTTTTTGCTGTACGCGGGCCTCTCACTGTTGTGGCCTCTCCCATTGCAGAGCACAGGCTCCGGACGCACAGGCTCAGCGGCCATGGCTCACGGGCCCAGCCGCTCCACGGCATGTGGGATCTTCCCGGACCGGGGCACGAACCCGTGTCCCCTGCATCGGCAGGCTGACTCTCAACCACTGCGCCACCAGGGAAGCCCCCTGAAGTCCCCTCTTGATACCGCCTCATGGGAACTCTGCCCTGGAGCCCCAGTAAAACCCTGGGGGGTTCCCAGCCCGCCATTCCCCAAGACCACCTGCCTCCCAGAGTGTGCCTCGGGGAGAAAGGAGGGCCCAGTCTCGGCAGAGAAAGGCATCTTCACAGACAGACACTCGCCCGCTACACAAAGGCCAAGGTAAGAGTCAGGATCAATGAAAGCAGTGACATGAGGCAATCAGGCCAATTACTGGGGAGCGAGGCCACTGGGCAGCTGTAAGCTGTGTGGGAGCCCACCAGCTCCCCACCACCCTGGGAAGGCTGCCCGGAGGAAGCTGCCCTTTGCCCAGGCTCCATTCCTAGCACCACTGTGGGCCAGCTGGCTCCCTCAAGCCCCTGCAGCCCTCACTGACAGGGGCAGGAGGAGGAGAGGGGGGAAGAGGCACAGCGGGGGAGGAGGTGAAAAGATAGTTCATCCCAAGGAACCACACCACCTCCAAACCATCGATTCTGCACAACTCCACTCCACACGGCTTAGCTCCCTGCCTGTGTCAACAGCTCCCAGACCTAGAGCTCCAGCTCTCCTCCCACACGAGAGTTTCTGAGGGCCTGCTGGACCCCCAGTGCTACCTGACAACTCCAAAGTGACACCCCACTTGATAGTTCCCAACCAAATTCCTCTTCCTCCAGAGACCCCTCCTGTCCTGTCACCCCATAACCTCACCATGCACTCGGGAAGTTTCTTCACTCCTTCCTCTCCCTCACTTCCCACACCCAATGGGGCACCACGGCTGACCGTCTATGCCTCAAATGTCTCTCTCATCCATCTTCTCTTCCTATGCCAGAGTCAGTGCCCTGGTTCACATAACCCTCTCTTCCCTAGACCACAGCAGTGGCTCCTCCAACAGTGAGGATGCCTCCGCCTGTCAGTTACAAGGTGCCCAGCTCATAGAGGCTTAACCAAGTAAGTTGCTGAATACTGGTTCTTTTATGCAGTAGCTGTTGCATTCTCTGTGCCCAAGTCACTCTGGTCCTCTGTGTATCCATTTCCTCATCTCTAAGGTATGGATAATAACCTACATGTGTTACATGCATAGATAATATACATATATTATATATATAATATATATAACATGTATAGATTATATACATAATATATATAGCTATATATATATAATATATATTATATACATAACATGTATAGATTATATATAATATATAACTATATATAATATAGATTATATATAATATATATAACATGTATAGATTTATATATATCATATATATAATATATATATATATATATAGTTTCTTTAATTTCCCAATGAGGTTATTATAAGAAATTAAAGAATCAGTACATGTAAATTTCTTGGGAGACCTCTCAAAAAATGTTAGCCTCAACTATTCCACGACAGGTAGCCAAAAGGCAGGCAACCAGGACTGGCTAACTCAGCCACCCAGATGTTAGGGATTGGGGTCAGCCGTGCCTTGATTCCCGTGGCTTTCCCCTGAAGTGTGTAAGACAATAGCCATGGAATCCAACATCACATTCGCACAAGGCAAAGTCTAAAGGCAAAGAAGACATTTTCCACCTCAATTTTCTCTTTTTATCAGGGAAGAATTTTCTTCCCCAGAAACCCACCCCCAGGAGTATTCCCTTGGGTTCCATTGGCCAATCCAGGTCACATGGCCACATCTAGCTGTAAAGGAGGCTGGGAAAGTGAGTGTGACATTTTTAGTCCTTTGCCATGGCGTGGTTTCTGCCTGCGAGAGAAGGAAGGCTGCCATTCTGGGTACCTGGATTACCTGCCCTCGGTCTTTTTCCTCTCTAGACCATCCTCCATCCTGCCACCAGAGAGATCATTCTAATCTCAGATTTGGTTGTGTTGTCCCTGCTTAAAAACTCTTAATAATCAACCTCAGGATAAAAGCCACAGTCCTTGAGGCAGCATATATAATGTCTTCCACTGTGGGAATCACAACTTCTCTTCCTCCATTCCCCAACCTCCAGCCAGTTTAAACTTCTCACCATTCTCTCAACTTGGGATGGTCTTCCTCCGCCCCCCTACCTGCTCCTAAATCTGCTTGACTAAACGAAACTCCTACTCATTCCTCCAGACACAAGCTTCTCTGTAAAACTTCTTTGGCCTCTTTGTTCTCCTGTGAGGCCAAATACCTATCATGATGCCAGACAAGAGGTGTTCAGTCAATGTTTGATAAAGGAAGAAGAGAGGAAGGAAGGGAGGGAGGGAGGGAGGGTGGAAGAAAGGGAGGGAAGGAGGAAGGTTTAGAAAGGAAGGGTTAAGAAGGAGGGAAGGGGGCTTCCCTGGTGGTGCAGTGGTTGAGAGTCCGCCTGCCGATGCAGGGGACGCGGGTTCGTGCCCCGGTCCGGGAAGATCCCACATGCCGCGGAGCGGCTGGGCCCGTGAGCCATGGCCGCTGAGCCTGCGCGTCCGGAGCCTGTGCTCTGCAATGGGAGAGGCCACAGCAGTGAGAGGCCTGCATACCGCAAAAAAAAAAAAAAAAGAAGGAAGGATTAAGAAGGAAAGATTAGGGTGATGCCCTGGGCACCATCGGCCCCTTTACCCCTCCCATGGAAAGCTCCACCCACTACTAGAATAGCCCATGGGGCCTCATGACATGTCCCAGCTGGAGGCTGAACAAGAGACCATACTCTCATTATTATAGATTCAAACATTTTGGTTTCCCTTTGGGAGAACTCCCTCACTCTGGGCTACTTTCCTGCAGCCAATGAGACATGCCAAGTATTTCTAAAGAGCTGTAGTGCTACAAAGTAGGTGAAGGGAGCAGTTCCTATTTGTCCTTTGAGTGTCATCACATTGGATTTGGCCCATCTCTCCAGCCTGACACTAAGTCTCTTTGATCTTTGACCCTGATACCCATTCGCTAACCCCCTCAATCCTGAGTCACACACTCATTTGATAAGCACATCGCCTATGTCTTCATCTCTTTAGCTACTAGAATCAATAACAAGCCAGGACATTCTGCTGAAAACTCCCTCCATCTGACCTCAATCGTTTCCTCAATTAACACTCTCTAGGTGTGGCCATTCACTCCTGGAGAGGCTGGGTAAGACCAAAGCTTGGCTCAGGGCAACCTTGGGAGATGGCAAAGTGAGGAAAACCCGCCCCAGCCGGGGCTCAGCCGTGCTGGGCTCCCAGGTCGGGGAACCAGACTGATACCTGGTACCCAGGAATTCTCAACACGGCTGCAGAGTGTGTCTTCCCCAACTCAGAAGCAGGCAGACCTTCTGCCCTTCCTCTGCCTTTGTTTCTCCTTTTCACTGCCTGACTTCTATGAGTTATTTCACTTTCAAAATTCCCAAGAGAGAAGATCCAATGGAGCCAGCTGGTCGCTGTCCAACATGGAACAGCCCTACGTGCAAAATCTTACCACTGGGCTGGGCTCGTTTATGGGAGGTTAGTCTCACCTGCATCCAGCCAAAAAATGGCTTCCTTGGGCTCAAGTCCTAATTCCTGGGCCAACCCACTGTGGGCAGAGAAGAGCAAAGTCCCAGACCATAACACCCAGCATTCACTTGCAAGCAGATGCCCAAGGCCACTCTCTTCACAAGGGGGCAGTGTGGATGGCAGGCACCTGGAGTTCTGCAGACTAGTGCTTCTGGCTCCAACCTGTGAGAACAGGAGTGGGAGGCTTGCAGGCTGTGGGAATGCTAGGATCAGAAACAAAACATGATTGTGGAGCAGTCGATTGCTCAGGACACACAGCTGTCATGGGGGCAGGAAGTGAGCTTGGGCCAGCGGAAAGAGAGCAGACTGGCAGTGGATACTGCCAAGGCAGGGTCAGCCTTGGAGAGGCCTGGCCAGAGGGGCCAGAGGGGCCAGAGAGAGGACTAAGCCTCAGACGGTAATGGCAATCCTGGCAGGCCGGATGGCACAGCCTGTGGTTCTCTGGGAAGAGGGGATGCAGCAGACACAGACCCAACACTTGGATAGAACAGAGTTCCTGAAGGGGCTCAGGGACAAGAGGGACCCTCTGTTAGATGGAGTTCAAGGCCACCCCTAATCTCTGGATCTGAGGCTTTAGGTCAGAGCAAGGCTGAAAATAAGAGGTAACTGTACTGACTTAACCAATTCCACACTGAGCTCCTTACATTTCCCAAAACCTGGTTGGGATTTATTCCTGAATCAACCTTCTAGGTAGCTGGACATCCACCAGGTCTCAGCTGTAAAGGGAGGAAAGAGGCAGGGTCAGAGAAGGGCTAGTTCATCCTAGCCCCTGGATCACCGTTTGACCCACAGGGGTGACCTGAGAAACTTTGGGTAAAATAGACACACCTGCCCCCCCCTTTTAATTCATAATCCATCAAAAATGAACGTGAAGGTGTTTCACAGGTTTTTCTAGCAGAGACAGGGCGGTTCCTGGCACGACCACTTTCTTTTTCACCCATCCAGTCAAGGAGCCAACTTGGGCACGATACCTTCCGCCGTAATCCATCTTCTCTTCAGTTTTTAAATTCAGAATGGCATTGGGCCAGGCTTCCTGATCCCCTCCCAGCTTCCATGATGACTTGGAGTTGTGCAATCACGTGGCTGTCTCTGGGCCTGCGGTCCTGACCCCCACTTAGAACAGGATATGGGCACATGGATTGATTACCCTGAGGCGATGGTTGGGTATCATCTGAGTCATTGGTTCACAAGGGCAGTGGTGGAATGGAACATTTGCATTCATTCTGGATCATTCACCTAAGGGGAGGAAAGATTCAGGCAGGGGCAGCAGGAGGCCTGTTTACACCAGGGGGTGGTTAGCATAGGAGCCTATTTCTCACACACTTTGTAAGGTCAAGTCCAAACTCCTCCACCTCACATGAGGAAACAACTACTATAGGTTTTCAGTGTATTGCCAGTGCACATTTGGAAACATGGATGTAAAGCAGACGTAATAAATTTCCAGAAAATGATCTCATTTGGAAGTTGAGAGGGAGGCGTTGGGCATTGGAGAAGGATGGTGACTTCCGCTGGCAAGAGCTTGCTCATCCCTCGACCTTAGTTATCTCTTCCTCAAATATGTGGGGAATTAAAGGGGTCCCTGAGTCGGAACAGGATACTTCAAGGTCTTAGGGGGACTGTGAACTTGGAACAGGGCGTCTCATTCTCTCTTCCCCTCCACTTCCCCTCAGCGTGAAAGTTCTGACCATCGTAATAAACAAAAATAACTTCACTAAGAGAGAAACAGTTACATAAATTATAAAAATGATTTAATATATACTAAATGTATATGTATTTCATATATCCATAAGTTATATTGAGTGTAAAATGATATGATTAACTTAATTTTGCTATTAAAATTTAGATTAGAGTTTTAAGTAACATGCATTGCTTTTTTTTTTTTTTTAATGATAAAGCAAAAGAATTTATTGGAAAGGGGCACTCGAGCAGAGAGCAGCAGGGTACGGGAACCCAGGAGACTGCTCTCTGTATTGCTTTTATAATAAGAAAATATCATATTACTTAACAAAAGCTAAACATATTGGCTTAAAAGCATTGATTTTTTTTTAAAGTTTGTATTAACACCCACTTTTTTTTCCTTCAGTGGAAGTCCTTTCTTAATGCAATTTAGCTCACTGTCTGTTAACTTTTTTTAATTATTTGGTTTTTAAATTTAATAGAAGCAGTGGTTTTTCTGAATTTTCTGTCTGTCCGATTTTCCCTTCCTCCTGCCACCATCTCCTTTTGCTCCCTTCCCGATCAACCTTCTCCTTAGAGGGGTCTGGATTCACCCACTCTACCTCCTCACCTCGCATCGTCTCCCAGGGCTTTGCAATCTGACTTCCGCCTCTATCACTGCAGAAAAACTGGTTCCCAAGGTCGCCAGCAGACTCCTGGTGCTGAATTCAATAGACTCTTTCAGGCCTTATTGTACATGATTTCCTGGTAGTGTCTGATACTTGGCAACTCCCTGCTTCTCCCAAGTGTCTCTCCCTCTCTGATTTTCCTCCTGGGCCTCCCTCAGGCTCTCTCTTTTTTTTTTCTCAGACTCTCTCTTTCTAGCCCTCCTGAGCTCCAGATCCAAACCCCACAAGGCCCTCAAACCCAACAGATTCAAAACCCAACCTACCATCTCCTCCCCACACCAGCACCCCAGCCCCTCCTCTGTGCTTCATCTCTGTTGGTGGTTCCATCACCCAACCAGCAGTTTTGGTCAGAAATGTGGGAGATATTCTTGACTACCCCCTTTCCCTTACCTCCTTTATTCATCACATCTCCAGGTCCTATAACTGCCTTCTCCTAGGGACGGTCAAACCCATGTCCTCTCCACCTCCTTCTTGGTACCATGTGTCATCTGGCCTCACCCTGGATGCTGCTGTAGTCTCCTAACTGGAGACAATCCTGCCCACCCCATGTCCACCCTCAATCTGACTCTTCCTCCACACAAGGTGTAATTTTTATAAAATGCAAGCCCGGTGATCATTCCCCTTTTTAACATCTCTCAAAGGATACTTATCATCTTTGGGAGGAGATGGCCATCCCTGGCCGGGCCTGCAGCCCTCCTGTTCTGAAGCCGCCCACTTCTACAGCTCCTGCTCTGCCCCAGACCTCATCCCTAGACCTTCCCCCCAACTCAAGCAGGTAATGGTACCCAGGCCTCCAGGTCTTATTCCAAAATCCTACAATTGTGTAACCTGGGCTGGCCAAGGCCTCACTAGCTTCTGGGAACAAATGAAGTCAATCTATTGATAATAACCCTTATTTCTCTGGTCCACAGTGTACAAGAATTTGGCATCTTACAATCTCCACTCCAAGTATTTCTGGGAGGCCCCAGGAGTGCCTTACCCATGTCAACACACAAGTCTATTTGCCACCTAGAGGTTCATCAGCCCTGGTGGAGGGTATCACACTGCCTTCTCAGCATCCATTTCATCCTTCCTGCGTGTAGCTGCCAGGCAGTTTGAAGGTCCTGACCCCATCTCAACTCTAAAGGGGATCCTGATTGGTCCAAGCCAGTGTTTTTCAACCTCAGCACTGTGGACATTTTGGTCCAGATAATTCTTTGTTTGGAGTGGGGAGTGGGGCTGGCCTATGCATTGTAGGATGTTTAGCAGCATATCTGGCCCTTATCCACTAGATGCCAGTCACATACACACACACCACTTGTGATAAGATGCCTTCAGACGTTGCCAAATGTCCTCTTGGGGGCAAAATTGCCCTTGGTTGAGAACTGCTGGTCTAAGTCAATTACATAATGTCGTTCCCTTTACATTATTAGTTTGGATAAATGACCTAAACTGGTCCAATTAGAATGAAGATCTAATGGGATTGACTTATATACACTAATATATATATAATAGATAAGTAATAAGAACCTGCTATATAAAAGAAAGAAAGAAAGAAAATTTAAAAAAAAAAGAAAGAGAATTAGAGAGACTTCCCTGGTGGTCCAGTGGTTAAGACTCTGTGCTCCACTTCAGGGGTCAAAGGTTCGATCCCTAGTCAGGGAACTAATAAGATCCTGTGTGTCATGCAGCGAAAACACAACAGCAACAACAAGGACAACAAAAGAATGAAGATCGAGGGCTGTGTTCAGTGATTTTGTTTTCCCACCTGCTTGTGTGTGTCAACCAAGGAATTGGAGGTATAGCCATCTTGCAAACACAAGGGGACCCATTTGAAGGATGAAGTTGATCTCATGGAAATAAAACAGAGAGATGGAAAGAAATCAAGTCCTCAGTGACATCCTTAGACTTCTGGATCAAACTGCCTTCATCTCACTGCACTGCTGGACATTTCCATATACTCAGCCTATAAATTCCCTTTATTGTTTCCATTGTTAACAATCCTGTTAACTGCAACTGAAACCATCATCGCTACATCCTCTGTACAGGCCAGATCCACAATCTAACACCATCCAACACACCCTAACAAACAGTGTATTACTGCCATTTCCCACTGGGCTCTGATCTCCACTCCTGAACATGGTTCTTACATGCAGCACTTCCCAGTGGGCACAGCCACCAGTGGTCTGGAACCGTCAAGATGCAAAGCCACCAGAGGGTCACGTCATTGAGACAGACTCTCTCTTCCCCCATCATGTTACAGTGTGGGAGAGAATCTCAAAGCTAATTGTTCTGGCCACACTATCTTTTTGATTTTTAGTGAAACAGATATTTTGCTTTTACTTGCACTGTAGCTCTCTCTCCACCAAGGATAAGATATGAATTAATGGGATGTGGTCAAGAACATATTTAAGTAATAGACATCATCCTGTATTAGACTCCTTAGCCTCTCCAAGACAAACCAAGATCTTTCTAATATTAGGACATATTCTTTCCCAGAAATCCCCTCAGTCTCTCGTTCAAATAAACTCTGGTTTGTTAGACCAATATTGGTGTATCAATTAGCTTGTGCTAGTTTAGCCTGCAGTAACAAGCAATCCCAAAATTTCAGTGCCTTACAACAAGAGTTTTTACATTTTCAATATTATATTTATAATATAAACATAATAGTTCTACACATAAATTTATTATTAAAGATTCATCACCCGCCATTTAATATAATGGTGTCTTCATTCCAGGGTTCTTTATTTAGATTCGTCCTTTGATTAACTGGATTCCATCCCCAGGTAGTTTTTCGAGAAGTACCGGATGCAATGGTCCTGGCATATTTTCAGGTTTGTGAATGACTGTTGTCTGTAGACTTGAGTGATAGTTTGGCTGAGTGAAAACTTGTTGGGTCATATGTCCTTCAGAACTCTAGAGACATTGCTCCACTCTCTTTTGCTACTGAATGTCACTGGGGATAAGGCTCAGGCCAGCTGATATTGTTTCCTCCCTTGAGTGACTTGCTTTTTCTTCCTGGATGCCCATGTGATTCTTTCTTTAACTTTAATACCTAATTACTTCACTAGGATATGTTCTTTCTAGAACATAAACGTGCCCTTTCAAACTGTACATTCAGGTCTTCCTTTATAGGACAGCTTTCATTTACTTTTGAATTTTTTTCTCCTCTATTTGCTCTATCACTTCTAATGGAACAACAATTGCATACATGCTGGAGTTCTTTTTTTATATCTTGAACATTTAACCTATTTTTTCTATTTGTTCTTTCCATTTCATTTTATGAGATTTTTCTCATATTTTTCTACTATGCATCTTACTCTGATTTCAAAAGTATGCTCAATTTTTGTGATTGTCAATAAGGTTTTTATGTTTCTAACACACTTATTATTATCTTACATTTCTATTTTTTTATCTTTATTGGCTCACTTTTTAATCTCTCTCCGTTGTCTTAAAGTTGTTTCTTCAATCTCTTTTATCTCTTCTCTTCCTTCCATTTCCCCCTTAAGAGTTCATGTTCTCATTAATTTCTTTGAGATCAAGGACAGAGTATTTTTCTGAAATGCCCCTCTGTTTCCTGAAGTAATTTTTTTTTCCAATATACATTCTTCATCAGCCTTCTACTTTTATGTGTCTTTTCTCCTTTCTCTGTTGTACCAGTTTTCTTGATGATTCCTTTCTGTTTATTATTCACCCTTGAATGGGGAAAATTCTGTCTAGGCCAGCATTTTTCTTGAGAATTATGGTGGTGTGGTATGGCCAAGGCTGACAGCTTTAATTTAAGCATTACTCTTAAGACCTCTTTTCTTACCAAAAACACTGTGTTCTCTGCCTTAGGACACAATATCCCTCAGGTTCCAGTGATCCCCTCCCACTCTGAGGATGAGCAGGAGACCTCTTTGCATTCCCTCTTTTTTGAATGTCCTTCCTATTATTTTTCTACTTTTTTCCCTGTGATTTTTTAAATCAGCCTATTAGGTTATAATTTATACACATTAAGATTCATTTTAAGTGTAAAGTTTG
The DNA here is from genome assembly GCF_964341445.2 of Mesoplodon mirus. NCBI lineage: Eukaryota > Metazoa > Chordata > Mammalia > Artiodactyla > Ziphiidae > Mesoplodon > Mesoplodon mirus. The sequence goes on from NC_138990.1 coordinate 85,739,990, forward strand.
ATGAGTTTGGGAAATTATATACAGTCATGTAACCACTGTCACAATAAAAATATAAAGCATTTTCATCACCCTAAAGAGTTTCCTGGTATCTCTCTGTATTAGTCCCTTCCGTTAGCCCCACAGGTTCAGGCAGCCATTGATCTACTTTCTGTCACTATAATCTTGCCTTTTCTAGAATTTCACATAAATGGACTCACATAGTAGGTAGCCTTTTATGCTTTACTTCTTTTACTTAGCATAATGCTTTTGAGATTCATTCGTGCTGTTGTGTATATATCACTATTCTGTTCTTTTTATTGTTAAGTTCACTATATGGAAAGTCCACAATTTTTTTACCCATTTGCTAGTCGATGAACACTTGGGCTCTTTCCAGTTTGGGCCATGTATGAATAAAGCTGTTGTGAACATTCACATACAAGTATGTCAGTGGACAAATATTCTTTCTCTTGGGTAACTATCTAGGAGTGGGATTGTTAGGTGGTATGATAAGGTGGACCATACTGTTTTCCAAGGTGGGTGTACCACCTTACATTCCAAAGTAATAAATCAGATTGCTAGTTGATTGTCCTCAACAATGCTTGGTATGGTCAATCTTTTTAATGTAATTCAAGCAGGCATCATGTAGTGGTCTCTCACTGTGAGTTTAATTTGCATTTCACTGAAGACTAGTGATGTCAAGCATATTTTCATGTGCTTATTGGTCATTCATGTGTCTCCTTTGGTGAAATGTCTCTGCAAATATTTTGCTCACTTTTAAATTGGGTTATTTGTCTTTTTATTGTGTTGTAAGAGTTCTTTAAATATTCTGTATACAAGTCCTGAGTCAGACATACGTTTAGTAAATATATTCTTCCATTCTGTGGCTTGCCTTTTCATTTTCTTAATGTTGTCTTTAGAAAAGCAAAACTTTGTAATTTTGATAAAATTCATTTTATCAGTTTTCTTTTATGATTCACGTTTGTTGTGTTCTGTTTCAGAAATCTTTACCTAAGCCAATGTCACAAATATTTTCTCCTGTTATTTTCTAGAAACATTATTATTTTACCTCTAACATTTAGGTCCATGACCCATTTAGAGTTAATTTTTATGAGAGGTAAGGATCGAAATTTATTCTTTCCATATAGATATCCACCTGTCCCAGCAACTCCACTTGTTCTTTAATAACTTTCTAGATCATTACTTAAGTAATATGTGCTCAGTGTAAAACCTTCAAAAATTCATATAAGATAAAGAGAAAAAAAAAATCCATAATCTCATTACCCATAAATTAATACACTAACCAGTTCAAACAGCCTTCCTAAAACCAGGTGTTTCCATTGTTTTAGTCTTTGCCAGCCTGATAAATGAAACTTATCCTTTTCTATTTTGGATTTATTTGATTGGTGTTAAAGTTTTCACATGTTTACTGGTCTTTGTATTTCTACTTTGTGAACCTTTGTCTTCTTGTCTTTACCTGATTTTCTCTTAGTATGTTCCTGTTTTTCTTAATGATATATGCCGGTTCTTTATATTTTAAGGCTTTTTCTTATATATAATATTTAATATACTTTTATAAATTATATTTTTCTAGTTTATCATTTGGTTTGTATTCATCTATTAAATATTTGTTGAGTACCTACTATGTGCCAAGCACCCTATTAGATACAGAAAAATCATCAGTGAACAAAATAAGATTAAAAAAACATGACTTCATGAAGCTTAAGCAAAGTCCATAAACTTTTTCTGTAAAAGAACCAGATAATACTAAATACTTTAGGTCAGTAGGCACATTCTGAGGTAGGTACTTATGTAACAAGAGAGAAAACTCCCACTCCTCCCTGCCCCACCTCAGTTGCCGGGGTGATGGGCACAATTTGCACTGGTGGCCATCCATTGCAGACATTCTTGGGAACAGGAGTGACCATCCCAAGGCAGGGGGGTGGAGAGAGCAGGCAGGAGGGAGGTGCAGCTGCAATGGGCAGTTTCACCCTCTGTCCCAGGGACAACCAAACACCAATGCACTTTGCTTTTCCAGGAAAGCCTACCATCTCAACCAGAGCAGCTGTTTAGAGAGGAGGCTGCTGGCTGAGTCTCTGTCTCCTGGACTGAGATTCCACCAGTCAGTGCCTGGCAGTTGCCCACAGCACAGAGATAGCAACCAGAGGATCCTGGGAGCCTGGGAGGTGGAACAGGGAGGCAGTCCCTGGAGGCTGAGGGGAAAATGGGTGCAGGAGGGTGCTCTGACTAGGTCTTCATAGCTTACAGTGCTGACCTGTAAAAACACAGGCTCGGCTGAATTTGACCCACATGCTGTAGTTTGCTAACCTCTGCTCTAGAGGAGTGAGATATACAATACATACATACATACATACATATATACATACATAAAATGTCAGATTATTGAGGTGCTAAAGAAAAAAACATAAAGCAGGGAAGAGGACAAAGCATGCTGACAGGGAGATAGGGATTGTAACTCTAAACAAGGAAGAGATCTTCATGAGAAGGGCATGTCTTCAAGTCAAGGCAAGACTTCAAGGAAATGAGGCAGCCAAGCCATTCAAATGTCTGAGGAAAGAAGTTCCAGGCAGGAGGAAACAGCCTGTGCAAAGGCCCTGAGGCAGGAGCATTCCTAGTGTACTCAAGAACAGTGAAAAAGCCAGTTCAGTTGGAATGGAGTGAGTAAAGGGAGAAAGGAGAAGTTGTAGGAGATGAAGACAAAGAGGTAATGGGGCAGATTGTGTAGGGCAGGAGTTCTCCGCTCCATCTGCACATTAGGACCCTGAGGGCTTTCCTATGCTCCCAATGCCCACACCGCACTCTCAGAGATTCTCATTTAATTGGCCCTGCTCCAGGCATCTCTACTTCTTTTAAAGTATCCAGATGATTCTAACGTGCAGCCAGAGTTAAGAACCAATGATGTTGAGCTGTGGAGGCCATTATAAGGACTTGGGCTTCTTTTTCAAGTGTTATGAGAGCTACGGGCAGTGGTGGGCGGGTGGGGGGGGCGGTTCTGATGGAGGGATGATGTGGTATGAGTAAGCTGGGAAGGGGTAGAGACATTTGGGATCCATAGTGGACATCTAAGTGAAGATGCTGAATGTGCAGTTGAGCACACAAGTCTGGGGTCCAGAAGCGAGGTCCAGGCTGAAGAAGCAAATTTGCTAAGTATCAGAACATAATAGTCCTTAAAGCCATAACATCAATTGAAATCACCAAGGGAAGGAATGTGAAAAGAGAAGAGAAGAAATTCAAGGAATGAGCCTTGGACCTCTCAATATTTTGTTTATGATGATTTCCTAGAGAAGTTCCTAAATTTGTACACAGTTAAATCTATGAGTTTTGCCTTTGATACTATATTTAAAAGTTCTTTCTCACCCAAAGATTATACAAGTCTTCATCTATGGTTCTTTCATGATTTAACTTTTTACATTTAATTATGCCCAGATCTTTATTTCTCAATACCAGTTTCCAAGAAAAAGAACCAAAGTTCCTTAGAGAAATGGCTGACTCCAAGTCTGGAGCAGAGAAAGTACAAAATGAGCCTGGAACATCTTGTTGTGCCAGAAAGCAAAGGAGAGCTTTACAAATGATGGGAATTGTTCACAAGGCCAAAGGACCCACTGGCCAAATATGGGGCAATTTCAGCATCAAAATGAATAATGACGGTAATGGATGATGGTCCATCGAGTAACATAAGAATCCATGAGTTCATACTGATGGGAAGAAAGAGAGGAGGGAAGAGGGAAGAGAAAAGAGAAGGAGGGAGAAAAGCAGGGAGATAAAGCTCTTCTGTACAGTAAAGGACCAACTAATAAATACAGAAGGAATAACAGAGTTAGAAAACCACCACCTTACAACAATCCTAGCAGCAACTAATTTAGGCAAAATGGGTAAAATAGATATTCACACAGCCTCAAGGTAGCCTCTCATAGATTTTGTATTAATCACAGAAGGAAATAGAGTAACTTCACAGTGGAGAAATCCATTAACCACTACTTAACCAAGTGATCAATCCAAGTTGACATCACCAATAATGGAAGAACCTACATCGTGTATCTCCCAGAGTGTGGCACCGAGAAGGACACAACATGCCTTGTGTAGTGCTCCCACACAAATGCATAACTTGATTCTAATTATGAAGTACTGGATAAACAGAAATGGAGGGAGATTCTTCAAAACTACTGGTCTGCATGTTTCAAAAATATCAGTAACATGAAATACAAAGAAAAGCTGAGGAATTAATCCAGATTAAAGGGAACTAAAGACATGACAGCTAAATATAATGAATGATCCCAGATTCCAGTCCTGGATAGAGGAAGAGGAATGTCTGTCAAGGATATTAATGGGAAACTTAGCAAAATTTGAATATGGACTAAGCATTAGGTATAGTATTGTCTCAATGTTAAATATTTTGAATTTGATCATTGTGTTGTGGTTGCATAAAAGAATGCCCTTGTTCTTTGGAAAATCTCACTGAAGTATTTAAGGGTAAAGTGTACACATTGTCTGAAACTTACTCTCGGTTGTTACAGAAAAAAAAATTGTGTGTGTGTGAGTAAATTCCACAGTCAAGAAGTGGAAAAAAGCCAGGATTTGAATTCATAAGATTTATAAGTTTATTAGCATAAAGTTATAAGCGATTGTAAAATGCTAACAACTGGTGAATCATCTTGAAGGATAACGGAATTTATTGTACTATTCTTACATTTTTTCTAAAAATTTGAAATCTTTTCAAAACAAAAAGTCAAAAATAAAAATATACATAAGTAGAAGCTGAGATTTGTTTATTGACTGGTCTACGAAATACCTCCATAATCAATAATAAATTCTCATGCACACTTGGATCTGTTCCTGCCTTCCTAGTCTGTCCCATGAATCCATCTGTCTGTTTTTATTTACCAGTGAATCTGTTTTAATCGTTGGAGTCTTTAATTTTATTCAATATCTGGTAGGGCAAGTCCATCCACCTTGCTCTCCTGAACATTTCCCTCTTCACACTTCTAGTCTTCCAGAGAAAGTTACAATAATTTTGTCAAGATTTCCCTAAAAAAAAACCTCATTGAGAGTTTGATTGGAATTTGTTTATTTATAGCATCATTGGGACAACTGAAAACTTATATTGTTCATTCTTCTTGAAAAAGAGTGTCTCTCCTTTTGTCTCATTTTGAGTTTCTCTCTAAAATTTTTTTCTTTTCTTTGCATAAGTCTTGTCCGTTTCTTGTTGAGTTAATTCCCATGACTTTTGTTGCTGCTGTAAATGCAATATATTTCCATGATATGTTCTAAGGGCTTGCTCATTATCATAAAAAAGGTACCGGTTTTACATCTCTATTTCTGTATTTTGTGACTGCTACCCTACTAAACTCATTACTTAGCTCCATGACTTTTTCCATTGATTTTTTTGAGAGGTTCAGATTACAAAAAAAAAACATATCCCCTGAAAATGAGGATGATAATGTTTCCGCCTTGGGAATATCTGTGACTTATTTTATCCTCTGGTTTAATCCCATTGCTAGAACTTCCAGAACATTAATAATAATGGAGAGGTAGAGGCATCCTTATCTTGTTCCTGAGCTTAACTGGATGTCACTAATGTTTTCACAGTTAATTATGCTGTTGCTTTGGTTTGAGAGAGACTATCTTTGTAATACGAAAGGAGTGTTCTTCCATTCTTGTTTTATTTACAAAACAGCACCAGGAATGGATGGCAAAGTCTTGGAATTTTTCTAAAACTCTCATTTACTGAGCCCTGATTATGTGGCCAGCTGTGTGCTGAGAGTTTTATATTCATTATTTAATTTAATCTGTACATGTCCCTGACTTTAGACATTATTTTCCAAACTTGAAGGTAGGGAAAGTGCCCAAGGTCCACAGTTAGGAAGTGAAAAAAGGCAGGATTTGTACTCCGTCTTTCTGATTTCAAAACCTAAGCTCTTAAGAGAGCGATAATGTGGTTTTTCTCCTTGATCTACTAACATAATTGATCACATTAAGAGATTTCCTGATATTGAATAACATTTGCTTTGCTAATGTTAGCCCTGCTGGTATAATGGTGTATTGTTATTTTACACATTTGGTTGCATTCGATTTTCTAATATTTTGTTTCTATATTTGTGACATTGGGCTGCAGTTTCTCTTTTACCTTTCTGACTGGTTGGCTTTTGTGTCGGGGCAACACTGACTGACTAAAATGACTTGGGAATGATCTGTTCCTTGATTCACCTCTGAAATGGCCTGGGTTTAATATTTTTTGGACATCTTTTTCAGCTTCTTCTAGGATTATTCATCTATACAGCTTTTCTGTCACTTCTTCAGTCAAATTTGATCATTTTTATTTTCCCAGAAAACCATGCACTTCATTGAGATTTTCAAGTTTATCAGCATAAAGTCATAAAACCTGTTCCTCTATATTTTTCATTTACTGCATACCAATTCTCATTTCTGCACGATCACATTTTCCTTTTCTTGATTAGCCTTGCCAATGGTTTCTCTAAGTCATTGGTCTTTTAAAAGAGCCAGACTCTGAATGCATTTATCAATTTATGTTTCCCATTTTCTAATTCATTAATTTCTGGGGGTTTGTTATTAGCTTCTCCTTCTTGTTTCTTTGGGTTGTGGTGGTGATGGTGGTGGTGGTAGTTTGCTTTTCTCTCTTTCTGGCATCTGGAAATAAATGTTTGGCTCATTTATTTCTCTGTGTGGTTATCATGATCATTATGTTCTATACTGCCCGTATGGATGTCTGTATCCCTCTCTTCGACCCAAGAGTGACTTAGAAAAGTGACGTTTAATTTCCCAAGTGGTTCAGTGCTTTTGTTGTTTGTTTATCATATGGTTTTGAATTTCTAGTTTTCTTAATTCTGGTCAGAGAATGAGACCTGTACAATTTGTACATTTTACAGGTTATTGATAATGTGTTTGCGACCTGGCGTAAGAACAATTTTTGAAAATGTTCTCAACAGTGTTTGAAGAGAATGTATATCCTGCTTGTAGGATCCTCTCAGATGACCCCTGAGTAAGCTGGAAGGATGGAGAAAACATGACTTTAAATCCCCCCGGACCAATCCAACCAGCTCCTTCAGAAAGAGGAAAAGAGACCAAGGGTGTGGATCTGTGGATGGTAAAGACACAGGAGAGGATGGCAGGAGCACCCCACCCTGTCCTCCTTCCCCTCTCGAGGCAGGACCCAGGGTGGCCTGGAAGCTCTCCCTCCGGACACTTGGGACAGGTGAGGGTGTGGGCCCCCTCTAGGAGCATTGTTTGGCTGCTTGGGGTCCCGATTTTGCCTACTTATTGAACGGGAAAAGGCAGAGGGGCCAAGTGGAGCCACAAGGTGTCATTGGAACCAGCCAGACTTGCTGAGAACAGCTCTGCTCCGGACTGACCCTTCTCTCCCAAGTGTGACAGGGGAGGGGAGGGGGCGGGTTGAGGGAAGAGAGGAGTCATTTAATCCTGACACAAACTCAAAGAAAAGAGAACCTAATTACCCTTGGCTTAACTGCTTTGTCTTGCTTAGAAAAAGACAAAGTGCAATGATACGGGTCTAGACATCCAGATGTGCACATGTGTGACTCGCACAGACTCTCAGAGTGGCATATTGGGACATGCCAGCATTGCAGGGCTCCTGGTCCACATATCTCGGGGACAAGCCCGTGCCCTTGCCTTGCTCTCTGAGTCCCTTCTCCCAGTTCTCTCTCTCTCTTTGCCCCTCACCCCAAGACCCTTCCTTCTCTTCTTCATTACTCAATTATGTGGACGGATCTAGCCCTCTTCTATAGCCCGCACACTGGGCCTGGATCATACAGAGGCATCAGAAGGCTCCTTTACTCCTATCATCAGCCTTTTAAGCTTTATTCAGTGAGCGCTGTTATTTTATCCCCAACCCTTGGGTTAAAAATTGGAACATTATTTTTTTTTTCTCTATCTCACTTTCAGATAATAAAAATTGCTTGAAGTCCCAAATAGTGACTAAATTCGAAGCATCCAGGCCCCTGAGTGAGAATAAAATCCTCAAACCTGATTTTGATTTTCTCCCCTATGGGGATGAAGGGGGTGTCTATAGGCGGCAACTGGGGGTGGGCGTTGGTCATAAGACTTGTTTTCTCTTTCACTGCCTGGCACTCCGCTACCTCCCCTGGCCAGTAGCTATGGCATCTGCCCCTCCAGGGCTGGGGGTCTTGGGAGGGGGGAGAGGAAGAAGGAGTAAGGAGATGGGCGACAGAAGAGTTTCCACCTGACAGGTACTGTTACCAAATGGCTTTACACTCTGTGATTTAAAGATGACTTTCTGAGTGTGCACCTCTGCGGGAACCCCCTGCTGCACTTGCTTTGAAGGGGGAGATGCATTTTCTCCCTTGGCCCGTCCCCATTTTCACTGTCACTAGAAGGGCCCACAGCTCTCAGGCCAGTTGGTGAGCCCTCAACCACGAGGCTCACTCTGGTCCATGAGAAACGGACACCCCCAGACCAGCCCTCGGTGGAAGTCACCTCAGTCCCCGTGTGGCCAAGCTCCCTCTGCCCTGCTAGTTCAGCCTCTGCTCAGGCAGCTGTCAGACCCCAGTCCGCTGCATCCCCACATCCAGGACACGCAGACCAAGCTCTCCCAGGCCCTGAGGTTTGGGAGAGACTGAGGCTCACTCATGCCCACATTCTCCAAGGAGACCCTCCCTCTCAAATCCTCTCTAACCCCAACCACCTGGCCCTTACACGGTGGTTTTTACAAAGGGCCCAAGTCACAAAACCAGTTTCTTACTAAGTCTTTTGTCACTTCTGCATATGGTCTCTGCAGTTGTTCACCACCTGGGTGCACACTGAAATCACCTGAGGTGTTTTTATTTTTATTTTTTTTTTTTTTTGCTGTACGCGGGCCTCTCACTGCTGTGGCCTCTCCCGTTGCGGAGCACAGGCTCCGGACACACAGGCTCCGCGGCCATGGCTCGCGGGCCCAGCCGCTCCGCGGCATGTGGGATCTTCCGGGATCGGGGCACGAACCCGTGTCCCCTGCATCGGCAGGCGGACTCTCAACCACTGCGCCACCAGGGAAGCCCCACCTGAGGTGTTTTTAAAAATACTAATACCTGGGTCCCAGTCCCCAGCTTCTCATTTAATCGGCGCTGGGGGTGGCCTGGCCATTGGGATTTTTAAAAGCTCTCCAGGTGGTTCCAACGAATAGCCAAGAATGGGAATGGTTGTCCTGGCCCACTGCTTCTCAAAGTCAAGTGTGCTTGTGCTGGGCCCAGTTGCGGCTAAACGGCCTGTCCTCGTTCCGCAGGTGTGGCCTGGGGTCCAGACTCTGCATTTCTAACAAGCTGGTTCCCAGGTAACATCGACGTATCTGATCTGAAGACCACGATTTGAACATCAAAGAGCTGGAATACCTATGTGCCTTGGTAAAACTCTGCTTTTTTTATATAGGCTTTATTTTTTAGAGCAGTTTTAGATTCACAGCAATATTGAGCAGAAGGTACAGCATTTTCCCATCTACCTCCTGCCCCTACACATGCACAGCTTCCCCCAGCATCAATATCCCAAACAAAAGGTGAATCTACACTGACACATTATAATCACCCAAAGTCCATAATTTACATTAGGGTTCACTCTTGGCATTGTACAGTTTTTTTGTTTGTTTGTTTTGTTTTGGTTTTGGTTTTGTTTTTTGCGGTACATGGGCCTCTCACTGTTGTGGCCTCTCCCGCTGCGGAGCACAGGCTCCAGACGCGCAGGCCCAGCGGCCATGGCTCACGGGTCCAGCCGCTCCGCGGCATGTGGGATCTTCCCGGAGCGGGGCACGAACCCGTGTCCCCTGCATCAGCAGGCGGACTCTCAACCACTGTGCCACCAGGGAAGCCCAACCATTGTACAGTTTTGACAGACGTGTAATGACGTGTATTCACGACTATCACACAGAGTAGTTTCACCCCTTAAAAGTCCTCTGCGTTCAGCCTATTCATCTCTCTCTACCTCCTAACCTCTTGCAAACACTTAAAACTGGTGTTTAACCTTATTACATATTTACAATTTTTTAAATCCTAAGAAGGTATCTTCCTGAACAAAGAAGGCAATAATGGCTCTAATAGCTGAGTTTCCCAACCTCTACAGTATTATTTGGAGCCAGGTAATCCTTTGTGGTGGGAGCTTTCCTGTGCATTGTAGGATTTTAGCAGCGTTCTCAATATTTACCCACTAGCTGCTGGCAGGTAGCAATACCCTTACCAAGTTGTGACAACCAAAAATGTCCCCTGGAGTTACCAAATGTTCCCGGGTGGGGTGGGTGCAAAATCACCTCTAGTCAAGAACCACTGATTTATAGCAACACAAAGAACATGCAGAAGTTTAAAATTTTTATATTTGGATCTTCATTCACTTATGAATTATACTACCGAGCCAATACTATTGTGTGCCAGAGTTCTCGTACTGGGGATATAAAAGCGAACAAACCAAATGCTTATATAATAGAGTAATGTCAAGTAGTGATAATTTTATGTGCAGAAAATAAACAAAGATGGCAGGATGAGAATATAGTGATAGCCTAGAGCCAGCAGGGAAAATCCTATCATGAAGAGACAAGGAAGGTCTCTTTGAGGAGGTGACTTTCTAGCTTTCAAGAAAATGCTGTGAGGATGAGTCAGGTAAGTATGGGTGAGGCAGAGGCCTGGTTATTCCCAACTAAGGGAAAGCTGGTGTAAAGGCACTGAGGCGAGAGTGTGATCTAATCCCAGAGTAAAATCTTGGGCTAGGCTGAGGATGAAGTGTTTGTGTTCCTTTCTCTCCCAACAGACCCAACAGACTCTGAAGGGAACAGAGCAGCCTTAGAAGGTGGCTCTGCACTATGCAGACAAAACCTTGGGAGTCTCCACTTTTCCCCTTTACTGTTATATACATGGTATTCAAGTTCTCTACAACTCTTTTTAGTTCCCTCAATTTGTCAAATACAGGGATTCATATGTTTTAACCCCCCACGAATACAATGGATTTGTGAATTTCTTCTTTTGCTTTCTATTTTTTAATGAGATGTTATTTGGTTCATAAAAGTTTTGCCATGTATCTTTATTGTGGACTGACACTTTGATCAATATTAACACTCTCTTATTTGCATTTTCTCTTGAATTTTACCTCATATACTTTCAATATCGCTACTTCTGCTTTTTTTGTTTGTTTGTTTGCATTTCCTGAGTATAATACTTTCACATTCATTTATTTTTCACTTTTCCATAACATCATATGTTTCTGATAAACAGAATACTTTAATTATTTTATACAATCTAAAAGTTTTCAACTATTAATAGTAGAATTTCATACATTCATATTTAAATGAAACTTTTATGTTTGGCATTGCTTTTGTCATAATATTTTGTGCTTGCTTTATTTCCTTGCTGTTTCTTTTTTCTGAATTTTGCTTAGTTGATCAATTTCTCTTGGCTTGATTTTCTGTAATAATTTGAAAGTTATGTACATATAGAATAAAACAAAATATTTAAAACAAAATATTCTACCAATTTCAAGAATTAAACAATATCTATTACCACATTGAAATTGGTTGAGAAATTTAGGGCACTTCCTTCTTTGCTTTTCCCTCAACTTAAATTTTTGTCAGAATAATTATATAGCTGGGATTTACGTTTCCTTCTCTTCAAGAATTATTTTTGACATTTGTATTTGGTTTCATAACCATGTTCCAAACAATGATTTAGACATTAACTATTCTTTACTGGCTTAATTACTCATGGTTGTTTCTTTTGTACCACCTCTTCCATTCTTGGGTTCTTTATTTTGACTCATTTCTCAGTTGATTGGTGGACCTTTTGGGGCATTATTTTTCAGGCGGATTATGTGAGTCCTTACATGTCTGAGAATGTCTTTCTCTTGACCCATGTATGAATGACATCATAGTTACTTAAAGAATTCTTCACATTTGTTGTTTCTAAAAATTCAGCAAATATTGCTTCATGGTCTTCTAGAACTTAGAGTTACCTTAGTAAAGTCTGGGACAAGCCCATTTTTTCTATGTGGGTAAACTGTTTCTTTCCTAAAAAAATGAAAATGTTTTTCCTTTATCCTTGAAACTTGAGATTTTATAAAGATACAAGTATGCATGTGTCACTTTACATTAATTTCAGCCATTAAATCTGATGGCTTACACCTTCCTTCACATCAGAGAAAATTTCTTCTATTATTCCTTTGATTATAGAAATAGTAGATTACAGAAAATAATTAAACAAAATCTTTAACTAGAACGTTTTTGGGATTTTTTTCTGTTCAGTTTTATTAAGACATAATTAACATACAGCACTCTATAAGTTTAAAATGTACATTATAATGACCTGATTTACATATATTGTGAAGTGATTACCACAGTAAGTTTAGTGAACAGTCATCACTTCACATAATTGCCAAAAACAAGAGAGAAAGAGAAAACGTTCTTTTCTTGTGATGAGATCTTTTAAGATCTACTCTCTTTGCAATTTTCAAATATACCATACAGCAGTGTTAACTATAGTCATCATGTTCTACATTACATCCCCCGTGATTATTTATCTTAGAAAATTTGTACCTTTTGACCACCTCCTTCCAGTTCCCCTACTCACCACCCCCACCTCTGGTAACCACATCGTCTTCTATGAATTTGGTTTGTTATTGTTGTTGTTGTTTATTTCACATATAAGTGAGATTATATAGTATTTGTCTTTCTCTGTCTTAACTAGAAACTTTAAATGAGTATAAAAAAATCTCCACTATAGCTGTCTCCTAATAGACTCAATAAATATATGTTGAATGAATGACAAGTGGATGAAAGAATGAATCTTTTTTTCTCCTTCTTTGTTCTCTTCATCTTCCGATTATACAAATGTTGTATCACCTGTATTGTCTATGTCGCTTATGTTTTCCTTCATCTCTTTAGACTTTTCCTCTGGTATTTAATAGAAATTTTCAAGCTAGTTTTCTAATATTATTTGATTTTATACTATTCACATCTTATAATTTTATATTAGTGATTTTTCATATAAAAGAAATTTTTGTAATTGTAATTACTCTTTTCTCACAGGTGCAATGAAAATTGTAGAAACTATAAAGAGAGATATAGTCTTTTATTTCATTTCATTTTGGTGTTTTTTCTCCTGTTTCTTGCAGTAACTCTGCTCCACAGGAGAATATTTGTTCAGTTTCCTTGGTCTAACCGCCTTCCAAAAAGTCTCCCAAAGAGCCCCACCTCCTGCTATTCCTGCCCTTCTGTGTTCCCCCTGCACAGTGAACCAGGGTGACCTGTGAGACCAATGGTGTCTCACTACCATGCAGACATTATGGTGTATGACTTTTGAGGCTAGGTTATAAAGGCATTGTGGTTTCCTCCTTCTGCTCTGGGATCTCTCACTCCAGAGGAAGGCCACCATCATGTCATGAGGACACCCAAGCAACCCTGGGGAGAGGTCCACCTGGAAAAGAAGTAAGGAGTTCTGCCAACAGTAGCCAGTGCCAACTTGTCAGCTGTGAGATTGAGCTACCTTGGAAGCAGACCATCCCAACCCAACAAGCCTTCAGATGACAGTAGCCCAATCAACATGTTGGAGGACCACCCTCATGACAGTCCCCAGGCCAGAACCACCCCTCCATGTCTCTCCCAAACTCCTGACCCACAGAAATTTTGAGAGATAGTGTTTATTGTTGTTTGACACTACTAAGTTTTAGGATAATTTGTTAAGCAGCCATACATAACTGATACAGTCCCCTTCTTTTGAACTACTCGGTCATTTCAATAAATGTTACTTTCCCTCCACTTACCCAGTATTGGAGTTTGAGATAGGTTGTGCCAGAAAGCATGTGGGTCTCTATTCAACACTTTCATCCTACAGGAGGGAGAAGAGAAAGGTTGAGCTCTGCTGTCACTTTACTTTTCCTGTCAAGAGGTCTATTTGTTCTTGATGAATACAGAAGTTTCTATGGCTCAGTAAGCCTGGTGCCAGGTTCTTCCTCACTGTGCAGAAGGGCTTTCTGCATGGGCATATTTGAATGCTAGTGTTAGCAAGGGCCTCTCCCACCTCCCAAACATTAGAGCCAGCAAGCTACCCAGCCATTCTTTTTATCATCTCTGCCAACCATGAGGTCACAGTGATGGTCTTCTTTCTTGTTTGTATAGATCTCCCTGGAAACTACGCTGAGTCTCCAAGGGACTGCTACAGGCCCCAGCAAGTTCACACTGCAAGGCATTCAAGAGCCAAATGCCCTCTTTCCTGCCATGAAACCATTAATCTCTATCAAATTAACTCATCAGACCATAGAGTTTAGACTATGTTCTTGATGGAAGCATTAGGACGGTATCAGGAGTGAACAACCACACAGGAAGAACAAACTTTAGGAAACAGTCTTGACATCATCTTGTAAAGCTGAACACTCCCACTCATGTATCCTACAACCTATTTCTAAAGAACCTCTGGAATTTGTTCATCAGGCCACATGAACATTCATGGTAGCATTGCCTATGGAGAAAAAAACATGGAAACAATTCACTGTAGAATGGATAGATAAATCAAGGTATGTTTAAATATATAATGGAATATTATACAGTAGTGAAAAAATTAACCACAACTCCACATATCAACATAATTTTGTGGAATCTCAAAATTCATAACGTGGAGCAAAAGAAACGAGTAAAAGAAGAATGATTCTATTTACAAGATGGTAGGCAACACGAAATATTATTTTGCTTAAGGCTACATTCCAAGGTAGGAAACAGAATAATAAGCCCAAAATTGAAGAGGATGGAAAGGGAATAGTGTGCAATTGAGGTGAGTTTCACTGGGTTAGTACCAGATCTGGAAGAGTTCATTTTCTCATCCTGAGTGGTGGTTCCACAGTATTTGCTTTATTGTTATTCTTTAATGCTCTTCAATATGTAAGAAATACTTCACAATGTAACAAATCAAAAAGAAAAGCTTCTCACAGCTTCATGACCTAGGACTTTACACTGAGGGCTCCTTCTAGACTCAGCAACTGAGCATTCACTCTCTTCGCCCTCCACCTCCCCCTACAAGTCTCACAGGCTGCAGCCCCTCCCTCTGCCAGGAATCCCCACCCCCTTCCCCAGGAGGAGCTGCATTAGCTGGTCCTCAGTCTCGGGCAGCCCCTCTGTCCGTCCAGATTGGCACCAGCCTGACACCTCTTGGTTAGCACCTCCCTGGACTGCCTTGAACAGGAGGCAATAAATTCCTTCTTGTGTGTAAGCTAGTTTGAGTGGGGATTCTGTCGCTTGCAACTGAAAGAATCCTGAATAATACATGTTTGCTTATTGAGCATTTCTCAAAATGGCCCGTTCTGACATGCACGAGAAAGTCTGAGGATTTTTATTTGATCCCTTCAAGTGGCTGGTTCCGAGAGGACTCATTCACTGAATCAGTACCCTGGGCGGCACTGGCAGGTGGACAGACACTGGCCTGAGAGCCGAGACAGTCAGGTCTCACAAACAGTTCCAGCCTCAGCTGCTGGCTGGATAAGGGCAAGTCACTTTTCCTCCTTGGACCTCAGTTTCTTCATCTGTCAAGTGGAAAGTTTGGACCAAATGAAGCTCACATCTATTTTAACCTCATGGTCTCTACTTGTTAAACATTTACAGAGTGCCAGGGTCACTGACAAGTGACAAAGTGACTTTAATGACCAGGGTCACTAAAGAAGCCTTGTTCTCCTTGAGAAGACAGGGCCACACGCAGCACTCAGACAGCAGTACAAGCGGAGGCTGACTTGAGGGCAGATTTCCATATGGACACTGAAAGAAGTCACAGGGGAGGGGGCGGAGCAGGGGACGTCCCCTGGTGCTAAGTGTCCTGTTAGTTCAGAAAAGGCTGAAGGTGCTTCCCTGGTGGTGCTGTGGTTGAGAGTCCTCCTGCCAATGCAGGGGACACGGGTTCGTGCCCCGGTCCGGGAAGATCCCACATGCCGCGGAGCAGCTGGGCCCGTGAGCCTGCGTGAGCCACTGAGCCTGCGTGTCTGGAGCCTGTGCTCTGCAACGGGAGAGGCCACAACAGTGAGAGGCCCGCGTAACACACACACACACACACACACACACACACACACACACACAAAGAAAAGGCTGAAAAGGTCAGAGCCAAGGGTGGGTTGGGGGAGAGGTGAAAGTCACGAGTTCAGATCTGTAGACCATGGGGGTGAGTGCAGCATCAGGCCAACAGGGAATGGAAATGTGGGGAGCCGTGGTGTGGAGGAGTTTTTGAAGCTTTCTGGAGGGGGTGCCGTGTCCACTCCTCAGGCGTGAGGCCTTCTCCATGGCTGCAGGATGCAGTGTCACCATCAGACACTCCCCCGTGTCAAGTATTCAGTCTGTAGGAAAGCTTCAGGATGTTCTAACACCAGGCCTCCAGCAGCTGTGCTGGGTTTGACCCCATTCGGTGGCTGACAGAGCCCGTGGCAGGGAACACCTGTGGTTCCAACGCCACACCTGCTGCACTCCATCTGCAACTGGCGGGTGTTTAGAGGATGATTGTGCAGGACCTGGTAGTTTGTGGCCGGGCCAAGGGATGGAGGTGAGACGTGAGAGTTATCTTATTGGAAACGAATTCTGTGGCCTGGTCTCCCAGAAAGGGAGCTGGCCTCCTACAGGGCCCCCAAAACTAGCCTCAGCCCAGTGCCGAGAGGTTAGTTCCACAAGAAGGTGGATGGGGCAGAAAGCTGCATTACCCAGTGGGGACGGAATCCTGACCACACAGCCTAGGAGCCCCACAACTGTAGTCCTTCTCCCAGACACCACATCTGGCCCTGCAGGCCCCAAATGAGGTGAGTGACAAGGACCCAAATACCTTGCTGGCCCCAGGGCTGGAAGTTCCCCACAATCAACTCCTCCAGAAGACCCAGCAGATGTGTGCGGCCTGATCACAGGTCTCTGTTTGCTGGTCACAAGGGAAAAGTTTTCCCTGTGGGAGGTTGTCTGCCTGGGATTGGCTTGAAATTCTCTTTGTTACTGAGTAAGCAGTTCTGCTAGTCTCCCACTAAGTCCCCTCAGGTCTATTATCTCCCCGAACCGTTAGCCTCGCAACAGGTCAGGACTCAGTCACACAGCCAGAAAGGGCCAGAGCTGCAAATGCCCATGTGCACCGCAGGCCAAGCATCCCAGAGGGGCTGGAGGAGGCATGCTTCCCACCCTCCTCGTGGTCATCTGGGAAGCTCCTCTCTCCCTCCAGGCACTCAAGGCAAGACTGACCATCACATTCCCACCATCACCCCACAGGGGTAAGCATGTGACCCCAACCACGTACTTGGAGCCTGCCCACAGCCAGAGCCTTCCTTGGCATTGTCGTATGAACAGGGAGAGAGCTCTCCTTCCACCGGACTTGGGTGGACTGGGCAGTCCCTGGCCAACCTGCCCCCAACACACTCAGAATGGAGCCAGACACAGACAATCAGATGGGGGATTGCATCTGAACCCCAGGACCAGTGTGCCCGAGCTGGACTTGGCAGCTCTGGGAGCCAGTGGGTCCTATTTCTTGTTGCTTGTAAATGCAAGAGTCTCGACTGACACCGCCCTAACAAACAGGATGCTGGGCGCCTGGACCTTCAGTCGTCAGCCGTCACGGCAGCCCTCACCCACCTCAGTCCACCATGCAGCACCTGTGGCCTTGCAGCCTCAGCTTCAACATGATGAGGACCTCGGCCTTAGACAGTCCCTTTCTGCAGCTCAGAGCATAGGTGCAGAGCCAGGGCACGGTGCCCACGCATCCCAGGGACTGGGTGGCGTTTGAGCACAGCTGGCGGGCCTCAGCCGGGAGCCGCAGGCAGAAATGCAGCCTGCTCTGAAGAGCTGCTCCATAGCACGTACACTCAAGGCTCACTCCCTGCCCAGACCCTTCATTCTGTTCGTCTCCTTAGCTTGAAAGTTAGTGAGTTATTTCTCATTGAAATAAAATGTGAAATCAGAACTAATGATGGGTCTAAGTAGGATGTTAGGAAAATGTCTTTTTGGACTGTGGCACGCAAACGAGCGTTTCCCATCTTGTGGAACTGAGGAAGCCGGGGGTCTACACGATCTTGTAGAGGGCTGAGGAGGGCTTGAATGTCATTTGCAGCCAGCAGTGAAGAGCTCATCCCCCTTTCAGTCACCAGGGGTGCTCTGAGCACGTGCACGATCTGTGTCAGGCTCAGGAATGGGCAGAAGCCCCCACGGGAGGGACTTGCCAGCAGTTTGGGGTCCCGGTGGCAGGGGGTGGCCCTGTGCGTGACAGAAGCCCAGTGCCCTTTGCTGTGGGAGGAGCCGCCCGGGAGAGAGATGCAGTGCGCTCCCCCAGCCCTCACCCCTCGGCATGTTGGGACCCGGAGGCACAGAGGTGGGGGAATCAGTCAGCCATCCTCAGTGAGTCAGGCCTTTGGCAGGCGGCCCCCACCCCCAGAGCATCTCTGACTCAGCCTGCTAACTGACAGGCAGGGGACTGACAGGAGGGAGTGAAAGTGCCGGGAAAGGGTGGCGCCAAGGGCAGGCTCCTGACACAGGGCACCCTCCAGACCCAGCCCCGTGGGACCCTCCGCGTCCCTCCTCACTCGCTCCTTCTCCAGCACCCCTCCTCAGTCTGAGAGGCTGAGTGTGTGAGTGAAGTCTGAGGGGCAGAGAAGGGCACCCCCTTTCCATGCACGGGCATTACCCCCACCCAGTGGTCCCCCAACTCCAGGCCAGACATCAGCCTGCCCTTCAGAGGGCAGGATACTCCAGGGAGGGTGGGGTTGATGCTGAGCGCTGAGGAAAGATCACTTCCTGGCTCTCAACCCTTCCACACCCTGTCATGGGCCCCACCCCACAACCCCCTCTCTCTAAGTGCTGCTCACTGCCAGCTTGGGGCCAGCCCTGACCCCCAGGTCGTTTTCTTAAGAATGTGTGCCTCATCAGCTTCTCCCACCCTGTATTAATGCTGTCGGTTTGGCCCCTCAGGACAAACCTTATGCGATTTCTCCTGTTTGAGCCCACACATGCCCTGCCTCTTCTCTGTGTTCACATCACCCTTCCCAACCTCCCAGGTGCAGATCCCAGCCCGCCACTCCGAGGAGTCCCCCAGGGTCACCCCCTGCCCCAGAGCCCCTTAAAGGCCAGAGAAGGAGCTGCATGGAGCTGTTCTTCCCCCCGCTATCTCAGCCCTCAGAGGGGCCTACTTGTCCCTTTGTTCAGCCCCTTCTCTGCCACCACACAGAGGGCAGGGAGGAGGCCACGCCTGACAGCTTTTGCACCAACGTGGAGCCTCTGCACGAACACCCCAGGCCCATCGGGCACCCATCCCAACTTCTGCGTTCACACGCTGAGCAGGGAGAGGCCCCGGGCTTCCTGCGAGCTGCACGCTGGGGCCCACCCCTCTCCTCCCCTCGTCAGCAGAAAACCCCAAGAAATAGCCTCTGTCTGAGGACTCTAACTTTCCAGCTGTGGGAACCTGGACAAATTGCGTAGCACTCTAAGCTTCAGTGTCCTCATCTGAGAAAAGAGAGAATGGGGCCTGGGACACAGAAGAAAATGAATAAAGATTGTCTTCTTGTTTTACTCTCACTGCCGAAATGTAGAGCATTAATTCTTAACCTCCCTCTAGATCTGGAGCACCTTGAGAAGCTCTGGAAGCTATGCCCTCTCACCTCTAAGAAGGCACATCATACAAACATTGTGACTATAAAGCAGGGTTGGAAAGGCCTCTGCAGCCATCCATGAACCCCGGGTTAGAAATCTGTTCTGCAAATGCAGTGTGGGGTGGGGCTTGGAGCTCAGGGCTGTCTGAGGCCACTGTTCCTGGTCACTCTGGGCCCGCAAAAAAGCGCTTTTTCTGCTCCCGTTTGCCTATCCAGGAGCACGTTCTCAGGGTCATGCAAGGCAGACAGGAGTTCCATGCGGCTTCGTCCTCCATTCTAACCAGGGCCTGGAGATGGCAGCAGCTATCCTGGCAGAGCAGGGGGAAGCCTGTGGGACCTGCAGGGTCTCTCTCCCACCAGGCTGCCTGCCACCCCCCAGCATCTTGGCCCAGGTGCCTCCAGGCAGAGTGGCTGTCCTCAGAAGGACGTGATCCCATGCCCTGTTCCTCACTTCCCTTGTATCTTACCTGGGACAAATCTCATGTTCTTTTGAATTTTAAGTTTTGTGTGTGTGAACTACACCAGACCAATGGAAATAGCACACAGAAATATATAAATGTAGAGAGTAGAAAACATTAATAAATCAAACACCAGTGCAGCTACTGTTCAACCTCTTCCAGCACCCAGCACAGGGAGAGGCTGGGGGAGGGTCCCCTGGAGCAGATCCTGCATTCTCTCACTGTCGGGGCTCTCCAGTTCAAACCCCTAAGGCATGGCCCCCAGTGGTTACATTAGATTTGGCTTTTAGCTCTGGGTCCTTGATGCAGAGAAGATACCTGTGCATCTGTCCAGATCAGGGACAACGGGGACTGAACAGAAAGCCAAGGATGCAGCATCCTGGATGGTAATTTCAGTGCTAACTGTCAAGTGACTTTGGCATTGAATTCCTTACAGGCAAAGGGGAGGGAGGAAACACACTTCAGTGGTCTGCGAGGTCTCTTAGAACCCTTGACATTTTGCCTGTGAGGACATCAGAGAGCCATTCTGCAGCTGCCAGATTTTAGCCAGTCCTCTTGCCTGGGTGACCTCAGCACGTCCCAGCATGGACGTTCGGAGCGGTGTCAGGAGGTACAGAGGCAGGGAGGTGAAACCAGCAGTAGCTGCTTCCCGAGGAAAACCCGTGAGGCTGTGGAAAAGCGCACCTGGCCTCCTGGTGTCCTAGTGACAGGTGGGCAGGATCTGCCGGCCTTTCCAGGAGGTGGGAGGTTGGGTTAGAATGGGTGCAGACTGGGTGTGGATTCCCCAGGAATGTGTCCCAGGTGGGGATGCTCTGACCCCTGCTTTAGAAGGCAGCTGATCGGAAGGGGCACTTTCCATCACGCTCAATACGTTTCGTCCTCCAGAAGTCCTCTAAGTTGCACTCAGCCAAACTGCGCGCCAGACAGAGTGTTCAGGGCTGCCCCCCAAGTGGCTTAGAAATGACTTTCACAGCCACTCACAGAAATCAGGTAAAAAAAACTGTCCACATTTGCCCAGGACTGAAGGGTTTCCTGGGACACAGGACTTTCAGTGCTAAATCCAGGAATGTCCTGGGCACACGGGGGTGGCTGCTCACCTACACAGAAGCCAGGAGCACTGGGGGATCCTGCCAGAAAGATGAGCCTTCTCGGTGTGCCCAGGGAGCTACGCCACACCTCCTCAGTGCAAGGGTGGAAGGAGTGACCCCTCCTGTGGCACTGATTCGCTCAGCCCTTTGCAATGCATGGGAGGGGGTGTCCTGTGTCAAATGCCCCCGCAAGCCAGGAAGGATCAGGTAGGCTGGTGACCTCCACTGAGCTCCCTGTCGTTAGGGCTCCCTGCCTGCTCATCTCCACTTCTGGGCCTTTCTATACTTGGCCCAGAAATATTTGTTTAGCCTCTCTCCACACTACACCAATCTTCCCAGGACTGCCTGCCTAGAATCAGAGTGCCCAGGTGCCCATGGATGGGGCCAGGTTTCTGCACATTCTCCACTCCCCACAGGCCACCTGCTCTGGACTTGCCCTGAAGGTTGACAGGAGGACGGGGAGAAGGAAGCAGAAGGGAGAGTTCTGGGCAGTGTTGTCTGGACCCTGCTCTTCTCTGAGCCAGCACTGTTTCTACCTATGGGCCCTGAAGTCATATTGGCTGGCTGAAGAGCATATATTTGCATTTAGAAATTTGTAATGCTTTTTATAACCAACCCCTGTGTTAACTGGGGTATTGAGTTATTCATGAGTTATGATTTGAATGATGAGATTACTAAAGAGACACCTGGCTCATGGCAGGCAAAGGTGTGTGGGTTATGTCTCAAGTCCATGGGGCAAGCTTGGCATCTGTTGGTCTGAACACCTTGGGAGGGGTTGCCAGGTGACAGCCCTCACAGAGGGGGTTGATGCATCTTCTAACCTCCAAGCAGGGTGGAAACAGCACAAGATGCTCAAACTTGAGGATGATTTTTTATTCTTGCAACCAGATCCAAAAGATATCCCAATTTTTTAATGAAATTAAGATCTGGCCTTGTGGTGCTTTACTTGGGATGTAGGTGCCTTTGGGTAGGACAGCGTGGTCTGGAAGTTTAGTTGGGAGTGGTGGTAGAGATGGAACTGGGTTGGTTCAAACTCCTCCTCTTTTTTCTCTAATCTCTCATCCCTTCAAGGGGATGGGAAACTGGTTCTAAATCCTGAAGTGGAGAGTGAAAAAGTGAACATGGGAACAAGAAAGCATTTGCAGAGGCAACTTCTGAGGTAAATTCTGTCTATAGGAAGGGTTGACCTTGCCTCTCTGAGAAGAGGTGAGGAGACCAGGGCTTTTTCACAATCCACACTCATCCATGGGCCCTTTCTGTCCCTAATAGAAATCATTCTGCCACATCTGACTTAATTTCACCCTCTTTTTCCCCATTCACTCTTTAAACTGGTAGAGGACTATTGGGGGAATTTCCAGTTCTGGTTGTTTTTAGAACAGAATGGGAGCAAACCAAAGATGTCAGCTAGGTTCCTCTGCTCTTAAGAGATAGGGGAAAAAAACTCAGCATCTCCCATCCCCACTGACTGTACAAGTGACAAGCTCTGGGGTCCCCAGGGGCATACATTCTGCCTACCCTCTGACCTTGGACGCTGAACTCCTGTCTCTATGCATCTTAATACCTCTGTATACAGGGACCCAGATGTGAAACTCAGTCCTGCTTTAATTTTAAAAAATACACACACACAGAGTCACACAAAGCCCTTGGCATGTGGTAGAATTAATTCTGAAGGAGGAAGATTTGACATCATAGTAACTCAACAACTTCACATGGAGCAACAGCAGTTTCATCTTAGAACTTCTCTACCCTTAAAATGTCATTTCTTACTCCCAGCCCACTCGCTGTCTTGCTAGCTCCTTCTTCTTCCTCTGGGATAACATTAGTTTCTATCTGTCCCTTCCCTCATTCCTCCTCATCTTGACCTTGGACTGCCAAGATGTCAATTATCCTTACATTGATATACAAATTTAATGAAATTCCTATCAAAATACCAGCAAGAATTTTTGTAGATATATATGATTATTCTAAATTTTGTATCAAAAGGCAAAAGAATTGGAATCGCTAAAACAATGTTGAAAAGGAAGAATAATGTGGAAGAAATCATTCTACCCAAGTTTAAGGCTCACATAGCTACAATAAGAAAGACAAGCACCCAACCTGGGAAGTATCCTCATCTTGCAAACCTGATGCTCCCCACTCCCTCACAGCTGACAACCAGCCTGGGAAATGCTCTCCTTTGCTCAAGGCAGGGACTATCCTGTCACAAGTGCCCAGCCCTGGAAGAACAATTTATCCCTGCAGACTGGAGACTCCCTTCTCCCAAACAGAAGCAGCAGGCGAACCAGTCTGCCCTCTCAAGCAGCACCAGAAAGACCAGTGTTAACCTCACTAGCACTAGATAAACTAAGTAGACCACAATAACTCTGCAAATTAAATTTTCATTGAAACTACAGCTCATAAAAGTAAGCCAAGACCTTTGTGCTAAACCTAAACAGGGTGACTGAGTACTGAAATTAAAAATTTGTATAAAACCCAGAGTCTCCTAACATAATAACCGAAACATACAGGATAGAATTTTAAAAATCACCCATCATAACAAGAGTCAGGGAAATCACAATTTGAATGAGGAAAGACAATCAACTAATGCCCACAATAAGATAAATTATCTGGCAAAAGTTTTAAAGCATTAGTTGCTTCAACAAACAATTATAAATTATCTTGAAACAAATGAAAAAATAGAAAATTTCAGCCAATAAATAGACACTATAACAAAGAAGCAAACAGAAATTATAGAACTGAAAAATAATAATAACAGAAGTTTTTAAAAAAAAACAACCTTACTAGATAGGCAAAATAGTAGAATGGAGATGAGAGAGGAAAGAATCAGTGAACTTGAGGACAGAATAATAGAATTTACTCAGTCTGAACAACAGATAGAAAAAAGACTAAAGAAAATAAATAAACAGAGCTTCAGGGATCTATGTGAAAATGACAAAAGACCCAACATTCATACAATTGTCATCCAAGAAGCAGAAGAGGAAGGGAAATGCTGAAAAAGTTCTCAAAGAAATAATGGCTGAAATCCCAAATTTGGCAAAAGTCCACAGATCAAAAAAGCTGAATGAACACCAAAGGATAAATTCAAAAGAAATCCATGCCAAGATACATCATAATTAAATTTGTGAAAACTAAAGACGAGGGGGAGAATCTTGAAACTGGCAAATAGAAATAACACATTAACTGTAAGGGAACACCAACTTGGATAACAAATTTCTCATCTGAAACCGTTGAGAGCAGAAGGAATGGCATAATATTTTTCAAATGCAAAAATAAGACAACTATCAACTGTGAATTCTACATTGGATAAAACTATCCTTCAGGAATGAAGGAGAAATACACATTCTCATAAGAATAAAAAGAGAATTTAAGGCTGGCCTTAAAGAATGGCAAAAGGAATTTGTCCAAATGGAAAGGAAATGATATAAGGAAGAATCCTGGAGCATCAGGAAGGAAAATAAAACAATAGAGAGAAAATAAATATGTGTATATACAACAAACTATTCTCTCCTTATAAGCTTTATAATCCATGTTTTATAACTGAAACAAAAATTATAACACCATCTGAAACCCAAGACAGTAATATTTAAAAGTGAGCTAGGTAAAAGGACTTAAATAGACTTAAGTAGAATTAATCCATGCTTCACTCAAAGTATTAAAGTGTTGATATCAGCAGATTTTGATAAGTGACATATATATTATAATACCCAGAGCAACCAAAAGAAATGCAAACCATAAAGAAATACAGTCAAAAACACTATACATAAATCGAGATGGAATTCTTTTAAAATGTCCAAGTCCCTACAGGAAGGCAGCAAAAGAGAAACAAAGAAATGAGAAACAGAGTAAACAAACAGAAAACAAATAATAAAATGGCAGACTTACACCCCAACATATCAATAATTACCTTTAATGTAAATGATCTAAATACACCAATTAAAAGACAGAGCTTGGAAGAGTGAATGAAAAAAAAACCCAACTATATATTGTTTACAAGGTGCTGACTTCAAATTCAATGACATAATTAGATTGAACGTAAAATAATTGAAAAAGTAAAATACTACACAAACATTAATTTTTTTGAGATTAATAATTTATTTAGCTTTTGGCTGTGTGTTAAGCACTTTATGTACATTTCATCATTATGAAATAAGTATTAGCATCATATCCCACAATATAGATAAGAAAACTGAAACTCTGGGAGGTTTATTAACTTGCTCCAAATCACAGAACTAGGGAGCGATGGGTCTGGGAATTGAACCAAAGCCACCATCTGATATCAAAACTACTATTGGATGTTAACGAGAAAATAGCACATCACAGATTCACATATATAGAGACAACTGGTGATGCACATTTCAGTATAGGTAAAGGAAATTTTCCATCTTCTCAACTCTTTTTCACATGAACCAAATCTGAAGGATATGGAAAATTTCAGAAAACACTTATTCACTCAGCACATCACTGAGCAGGAGAACATTTCTGAGACAAGAAAGAATTGTTAATAATGACCTACTAAAATAAAAAATATTTTTCTAGAGGCAGTTCCCTGAGCTGACACAGGACTGAGTGGCTCTGATTCCACAGCTTGAGTGAAATCATCAAATCAGGTTCTCTGCCTAGACGAGGATGCGGTTTTGTGGCAGGAATGGCTATCTATCACCATGGAAACCATGCCAGCCACTTGCCCTTAATGGTGGCCTCTGCAGAATGCTCCTGAGGTTTTCTTTGCTTCCTCTCCCTACTCGCCACCTCCCACCCCCAATTAATAAATCCCCTGCTGAATCCCTCTATGTTGTTTCTTGGGATCACTCTTCAAAAAGAAGCAAGGTTGCTCCACTGTTGGCAGAAGGCCACTTCTGTTGTCCTTAGACAAGTTACTCAGCCTCTCCAGGTATCAATTTCCTCGTTTGTGAAAGAAGAATAACCCACTTCTTTGGATTGTTGTGGGGAATACATTCATTTTATACATAAGTACATTGTGTGTGTGTGTGAGCTTAGGACAAAACATTTCTGAATACATTCAGATACCTTTCCTACACCTCACCCTGACATATATACACTACCATGTGTAAAATAGATAGCTAGTGTGAAGCTGCTGTATAGCACAGGGAGCTCAGCTCTGTGCTCTGTGATGCTCTAGAGGGGTGGGATGGGAGTTGTGGGAGGGAGGCTCAAGAGGGAGGGGTTATATACTCTATATGCTACACAAACATTAATTTTTTAAAAAGCAGGAGTCATTATATTAACATCAGATAAAGTACACTTTAGAGTAAAGAAAATTATTAGAAAAAAAAGACATTACCTAATAATTAAAGGATCAATATACCAGAAGCAATAATAATCTTAAATGTGTATGCACCAAACAACAAAGATTCCAATTCCATAAAGCAAAAATGTATAGAACTAAAAAGAGAAATAAACAAGTCCACGATGATAGCTGGGGACTTTAAAAAAAAACCCTCTCAGCAACTATTAGAACTACTAGAGAGAAAATCAACAAAGATATAGAAGATCTGAACAACCCAATCACTCAACAAGTTCTGTTTGAGATGTATAAAATACTCCACACAAAAAACAGCAAAATACACATACTTTTCACCAAAAAGGCCATACCCTAGGCCATGAAACAAACTTCAACAAATTTAAAAGAATTGAAATCATACAGAATATGTTCTCTAACCATAATGGAATCAAAGCAGAAATCAGTAACAAAAAACAATAGAAAAAAGTCTAAGCACTTGGTAAGTAAACAATACACTTCTAAATAATCCAAGGGTCGAAGGGAAAGTCTTAAGGAAGTAAAAAATAGATAGGACTGAATACAAATAAAAATATGGCGTATCAAAATATGTAGGATGCAGCTAAAGCAGTGCTGAGAGGGAAAATTATACCACTAAAGAATACACTAGAAAAGAAGACAGGCCTCAAATCAACAATCTAAATTCCTATTCAAGAAACTAGAAAAAGAAGAGCAAAAGATATCCAAAGCAAGAAGAAGGAAAGAAATAATAAAGAGAAAAGTAGAGAAAGAGTGGCCAAGATGGCGGACTAGGAAGACCCTGAGCTCACCTCGTCCCACAGGTACACCAAAATTACAACTCTTTACAGAGCAACTATTGATGAGGAAAAATGGAAAACTAGAAGAAAAGATCTTCTACAACTAAATATATAAAGAAGGAACCAGAATGAGATGGGCAAGAGGGGCAGAGATATGGTATAGTCAAGACAAATAGCCCTGGGTGGGTCACCCAAAAAAGGGAGGATAATTACAGTTGCAGAGGTTCTCCCCCAAGGAGTGTGTGGTCAAGCTCAATATCAGGCTCCCCAGCCCAGGAATCCTGCACTGGGAAGACAAGACCCCACTCTTAAAGAGCACACACAAAATCTCACAAGCTCTAGGACCCAGGGTAGAAGGGGTAATTTAAAAGGAGCCAGGGTAAGCCTCACCTTCTGATCTTAGCCTTCCAGAGAAGCAGAAGACAACTGGGGCTCACCCTGGGGACAGAGACACTGGCAACAACACTTTTGGGGAGCTTGTTCTGCCACATGGACACTGGTGCTGGCAAGTACCACTTTGGAATCCTCCTTCTGGCTTATTAGCACTGGAACCTGGCCCCACCCAACAGCCTTTTCGTGCCAGAACTGGGACACCTCAGACCAAGCAATTAGCCGGGCAGAGACACAGATCCACCCACCAGCAGGCTGGCTGCCTTGGAACCTCCTGAACACCCCACTGCCTCAGGATCTCACCATCCACAAGTGCACTGGCACTAGCCCCAGGAGCTGGCCCTGTCCACCACAGGGCCCAGAATTCAGCTCCAAAAACCAGTGCCTCAGCATAAGCCCCAGAATCTAGCCCCATTCACCAGCAGGACAACACCAGCTTTGGGGCACCCTGGATCCCACAGCCAGCTGGGTCAAGAACCAGCCCAACCCACCAGCAGGCCAACACTAGATCCAGGACCTCTGACCCTGCAACCATGCACTCCAGGACAAGGCTCAACCCACCAGTGGGCCATCACTAGCCCCAGGACCTGCTGGGGTTCTGTAGTCAGCTGCCTAGTGACACAGCCCTAATAACCAGAAGCCAGCAGCCTCCACACAAGGTGGGGCCTGGCAACCAACCAAACCAGGGGCCAGCTATGCTTACAGATTACCGACAGTAGTCAACCTGCCACAATAGAAGGACCCATGTAGCCCACATAAGGTCACCATAGAGCATATAGCTCTGATGACCAGAGAGAAGTGTGCTGCTGGGATGCATATGGTGTCTCCTACAAAAGGTCACTACTCCAATGTCAGAAAACATAACCGACCTAACAAATACATAGAAAAAAAAAAACATCAAATGAGGCAAAAGGAGGCAACAGAGGAATATGTTCCAAATGAAGGAATAAGATAAAACCCCAGAACAACCCTCCTACACTGTTGGTGGGACAGTAAATTGGTGCACCCACTATAGAGAACAGTATGGAGGTTCCTTAAAAAATCTAAAAATAGAGTTACCATATGATCGAGCAATCCCACTCCTGGGCATGTATCTGGAGAAAAACTCTAATTTGAGAAGATACATCATCCCAATATTCATAGCAGCACTATTTACAATAGCCAAAACATGGAAGCAACCTAAATAAATGGATAAAGAAGATGTGGCATATATATATATACACACAGTGGAATACTACTCAGCCATAAAATAAAAATGAAATAATGCCATTTGCAGCAACAAGAATGGACCTAGAGGTTATCATATTAAGTGAAATAAGTCAGACAAAGACAAATATCATATGATATCACTTATATGTTGAATCTAAAGTATGATACAAATGAACTTATTTACAAAACAGAAACACACTCACAGACATAGAAAACAAACTTATGGTTATCAAAGGGGAAAAATGGGGGGAGGGATAAATTAGGAGTTTGGGATTAGCAGACACAAACTACTATATGTAAAATAAATAAACAACAAGGTCCTACTGTATAGCACAGGGAACTATATTCAATATCTTGTAATAAAATATAATGGAAAATATGAAAAAGAATATAAATAGATATGTAGATATAGATAGACAAAGTATATATCTGAATCACTTTGCTGTATACCAGAAACTAACACAACATTGTAAATTAACTATACTTCAATTAAAAAAAAAAAAGGTAAGACCCCAGAAGAAAAACTAAGTGAAGTGGAGATAGGCTATCTGCAGGATAAAGAGTTCAAGGTGCTGATCACAAAGATATTCAAAGAAATTGAGAGAAGATTGGATGAACAGTGAGAGTTAGAAATTTTAAAAGAGTTACAAAATATAAAGAACCAAACAGAGATGAAGTACTGTATACAATCACTGAAATGAAAAACACACTAGAAGGAGTCAACAGTAGACTAGATGATACAGAGGAACAGAACAGCAAGCTGGAAGACAGAGTAGTGGAAATCACCTAAGCTGAACACACAAAAAATTTTTTTAATAAAAAGAAATGAGGACAGTTTAAAAGACCTCTGGGACAACATCAAGCCTATTAACATTAACATTATGGGAGTCCCAGAAGGAGAAAAGAGAGAGAAGGGGCAGATAACATTTTGAGGAAATAATAGCTGAAAACATCCCTAAACTGGGAAAGGAAAAAGACATCCGTGTCCAGGAAGTATAGAGAGTACCAAACAGGATCAACCCAAAGAGGACCACACCAAGACACATTGTAATTAACATGGAAAAAATTAAAGATAAATAGAGAACATTAAAGGCAGCAATGAAAAAGCAACAAGTTCCATACAAAGGAAATCCCATAAGGTTTACAGCTGACATTTCAGCAGAAACTCTGTAGGCCAGAGAGGGTGGCACAATAAAGTGATGAAAGGGGAAAACCTACAACCAAGAATACTCTACCCAGCAAGGCTTTCAATCAGATTTGGTGGAGAGATCAAAAGTTTTACAGAGAAGCAAAAGCTCAAAGAGTTCAGTACCACCCAATCAGCTTTACAAGAATTGTTAAAGGGGCTTCTCTAAGTGGAAAAGAAAAGAAACATGAAAATTATGACAGGAAAAAGCTCATTGGTTAAGGCAAACATGTAGTTAAGGTAGGAAATCAACCACACATATGGCTAGTAGGAAGGTTAAAAACAAAAGTAGTAAAATCATCTATATCAGCAATAAGTAGTTAAGGGATGCACAAAACAAAAGGATGCAAAATATAATATCAAAAACAGTAAATGTGGGAGGAGGGAATAAAAATGCAGGGGTGAATGTAAGGTTCAAACCTTAAAGATCAGCAACATAAAATAATCCTAGATAGATGATAGATAGATAGATAGATAGATGTAAGCCTCAATGTAACCACAAACCAAAAAAATCTACAATTGTTACACACACAGAAAAGAGAAAGGAATACAAACATAACACTAAAAATAGTCAGCAGATTACAAGGGAAGACAACACAAGATAAAGAAAAGAACAAAAAAGAACCACAAAAACAACCAGAAAACAATGAACAAAATGTCGATAAATACATACCTAACAATAATTGCTATAAATTTAAATAATTAAATGCTCCAATCAAAAGGCATAGAGTGGCTGAATGGATACAAAAACAAGACCATATATATACTGCCTACAAGAGACTTGCTTCAGGTCTAAAGACGCGCACACACGCACACTGAAAGTGAAGGAATGGAAAAAGGTATTCTATGCAAGTGGAAATGAAAAGAAAGCCAGGGTAGCAATACTTATATCAGACAAAATAGACTTTAAAAGGAAGACTGTAACAAAAGACAAAGTAGGACATTACATAATGATTAAGGGATCAATCCCAGAAGGAAATATAAATATATAAACTGTAAATATATATGCCCCCAACATAGGAGCACCTCAATATATAAGGCAAATGTTATCAGGCATAAAGGAAGAAATCAACAGTAACACATAATAGCAGGGGACTTTAACACCCCACTTACATCAATGGACACATCATTCAGACAGAAAATCAGTAGAGAAACAGGGGCCTTAAATGACACATTAGATCAGTTCAACCTAATAGATATGTATAGAACATTCCATCCCAAAGTAGCAGAATACACATTCTTTTCAAGTGCACGTGGAACATTCTCCAGGATAGATCACAGGCTAGGCCACAGTAAAACAAGTCTCAGTAAATTTAAGAAAACTGAAAAACCAAATCAAGCATCATTTCTGACCACAATGCTATGAGAATAGAAATCATCTGTAAGAAAAAAACTGCAAAAACCGCAAACACATGGAGGCTAAACAATATGATACTAAACAGCCAATGGATCACTGAGGGAATCAAAACGGAATTTTTTAAAAATACCTGGAGAGAAATGAAAATAAAGTCAGTGATTCAAAATCTATGGGATGCAGCAAAAACAATTCTAAGAGGGAAGTTTACAGTGATACAAGCATCCCTCAAAAAGTAAGAAAAATCTCAAAAAAACAACCTAGTCTTATACCTAAAGGAACTAGAAAAACAAGAACAAACATAATCCAAAGTTATCAGAAGGAAAGAAATACTAAAGATCAGAGCTGAAATAAATGAAATAGAGACTAAAGAAGCAACGAAAATTATCAAAGAAACTAAGAGCTGGTCCTCTGAAAAGATAAACAAAATTGATAACCCTTTAGCCAGACTCGTCAAGAAAAAAAGAGAAAGGTCCCAAATCAAAAAATAAATCAGAAATGAAAAGGAGAAGTTTACAGAGAATCATAATAGATTACTACATACAAATATATGCCAATAAAATGGACAACCTAGAAGAAATGGACAAATTCCTAGCCATGTACAGTCTTCCAAGTCTGAACCAGGAAGAAATAGAGAGTATGAACAGACAAATTACAAGGCATGAAGTTGAATCAGTAATAAAACAACTCCCAAAAGACAAAAGTCCAGGACCAGATGACTTCACAGGTGAATTCTACCAAACATTTAGAGAAGAGTCAACACCTGTCCTTCTCAAACTATTCCAAAAAATCACAGAGGAAGGAATGCTTCTGAACTCATTCTGCAACACCAGCATCGCTCTGATACCAAAATCAGACAAAGATGTCACAAAAAAAGAAAATTACAGGCCAATATCACTGATAACATAGATGTAAAAATCCTCAACAAAACATTAGCAAATCAAATTCAATAACACAGCTAACAGGATCATACACCATGATAAAGTGGCATAAGGATGGTTCAATATCCACAAATCAATCAATGTGATAAGTCACATTAACAAATTGAGAATAAAAATCATGTGATCATCTCAGTAGATGCAGAAAAACTTTTGCCAAAATTCAGCATTCATTTATGATAAAAACTCTCCACAAAGTAGGTATAGAGGGAACATATATCAACATAATAAAGGCCCTATATGATAAGCCCCCAGCAAATATCATACTCAATGGTGAAAGGCTGCAAACATTTCCTCTAAGATCAGGAACAAGACAAGAATGCCCACTCTGGCCACTTTTATTCAATATATTATTGGACTTCCTAGCCACAGCAATCAGACAATAAAAAGAATAAAAGGAAACCAGATTGGAAAGGAAGAAGTAAAACTGTCACTGGTTGCAGATGACATGAAACTATACATAGAAAATTCTCAGGATGCCACCAAAAAACTACTAGAGCTCATCAATGAATTCTGTAAAGTTGGAGGATAAAAAATTAATATACAGAAACCTGTTGCATTTCTATACACTAACAACAAACTATCAGAAAAAGAAATTAAGAAACAGTCCCTTTTACTATCACATCACAAAAGAACAAAATACCTAGGAATAAATCTAAGTAAGGAGGTAAAAGACCTGTACTCAGAAAACTATAAGACAATGATGAAGGGAATTGAAGACAACACAAACAGATAGAAAGATGTACTGTGTTCATGAATTGAAAGAATTAATATTGTTAAAATGACCATACTACCCAAGGCAATCTACCGAGTCCATGCAATTTCTATCAATGTACCAGTAGCATTTTTAACAAAACTAGAACAAATAATTCTAAAATTTGTGTGAAAAAACAAAGGACCCCCAATAGCCAAAACAATCTTGAGAAAGCAAAACAAAGATGGAGGTATCACGCTCCTCGATTTCAAACTATACTACAAAGCTACAGTCATCAAAACAATGTGGTACTGGCACAAAAGCAGACACAAAATTCAATGGTACAGAATAGAAAAACAGGAAATGAACCAACACTTATATGGTCAATGAATCTATGACAAATGATGCAAGAATATACAATGGGGAAAAGACAGCCTTTTCAATAAATGGCATCAGGAAAACTGGACAGGTACACGTAAAAGAATCAAACTTGGCTACTTTCTAACACCATGCACAAAAATAAATTCAAAATGGGTTAAAGACTTAAATATAAAACCTGAAACCATAAAACTTCTGGAAGAAAACATAGACAGTATGCTCTTTGACATGACTCTTAGTAATAGTCTTTTGGATATGTCTCCTCAGGCAAGGGAAACTAAAGCAAAAATAAACCAATGGGACTATATCAAACTAAAAAGCTTTTGCACAGTGAAGGAAACCATCAACACAATTAAAAGCCCAGGGACTTCCCTGGTGGTAAAGTGTATAAGACTCTGCGCTCCCAATGCAGGGGGCTTGAGTTCGATCCCTGGTCAGACAACTAGATCCCACGTGCATGCCGCAACTAAGAGTTCGCATGCTGCAACTAAGGAGCCCGCCTGCCACAACTAAGACCCCGTGCAACCAAATAAATAAATATTTTTTAAAAAATTAAAAGGCCATCTACTAAATGGGGAAGATATCTGCAAATGATATACCTTATAAAGGGTTAATGCCCAAAATATACAAAGAACTCAAAGAGCTCAATTCAAAACAAACAAACAAACAAAAACAAAACAAAACAAAAAACAAAATGAATAAAAAATGGGTAGAGGACCTGAATGGACATTTTTCCAAAGAAGACATACTGATGGACAACTGGCACATGAAAAGATGCTCAACATCACTACATCCAGGAAATGCAAATCAAAACCACAATGATATATTACCTCACACCTCTCAGAATGACTGTTATCAAGAACACAACAAATAAAAAGGGTTAGTGAGGATGTAGAGGAAAGGGAACCCCCATACATTGTTTGTGGAAATATAAATTTGTGCAGCCACTATTGAACACAGTATGGAGATTCCTCAAAAAATTAAAAATAGAACTACCATATGATCCAGTAATTCCACTCCTGGGTATTTATGTGAGGAAAACAAAAACACTAAATAGAAAAGATATATGCACCCCAATGTTCATTGTAGCATTATTTACAAGAGCCAAGATACAGAAGCAACCCAAGTTCCCATCAATGGAGGAATGAATAAAGAAGATGTGTTTTATATATACATATATATATACATATATATACATATATATATATATTATATATACAATATTATGTATGCATATATAATAGAATATTACTCAGCCATAAATAAGAATGAAATCTTGCATTTGCAACATGGATGGACCTAGAGGGTATTATGCTAAGTGAAGTAAGTCAGACAAAGACAAATACTGTATATTTTCACTTATATATAGAATCTAAAAACAAAACAAATCCACGAACATAACAAAACAGAAACAGAGTTATAGATACAGAGAAGAAACAGGTGATTGCCAGAGGGGAGGGTAGTAAGGAGAGGAAAGAAATAGATGAGGGAGATTAAGAGGTACAAACTTCCATTTGCAAAATAAAGATCATGGGTATAAAATGTAAAGTGTGGGGAATATAGTCAATAACTTTGTAGTATATTTTTATAATGACACAGTGCAACTAGACTTACTGTGGCAATCATTTTGAAATGTATAAAAACACCAAATCACTATATTGTTTAAACAGGAACTAACATAGTGTTGTAAATCAATTATACCTCAAAACCAACCAACCAAACTCATATTAAAAGACATCAGATATGTGGTTATCAGAGGCAGGGGATGGGGGAGGGGGAATTGACAAAGGCAGTCAAAAGGTACAAACTTCCAGTTCCAAGATAAATAAGTACTAGGGATGCAACGTACAACATGATTAATATAATTAACACTGTTGTATGTTATACAGGGAAGTTAAGAGAGTAAATCGTAAGACTTCCATTATAAGAAAAAATTGTTTTTCTATTTCTTTGATTTTGTGTCTATATGAGAAGGTGGATGTTCACTAAACTTATTGTAATAGTTACTTCATGTTTTATATAAGTCAAATTATTAGTTTGTACACATTAAACTTATACAGTGCTGTATGTCAATTATCCCTCAATAAAATTGGAAGAAAGAAGTATTAAAAAATCTTAAAAATATAAGAAAAGTAGAAATCAATGAAATTGAAACAGGAAAATAATAAAGAAAATCAATGAAACCAAAAGCCTCTTCTTTGAAAAAATCAATAAAATCGATAAACTTCTATAAAAACTTACAAAAATAAAAAGAGGGAAGTCACAAATCACCAATACTGGGGATGAAACAGTGGATATCACTACAAATCCTGAAGCCATTATAAAGATAATAAGGGAATGCTATAAATAACTTTATTCCCACAAATTCAACAACTTGGAAAAAATGGGCCAATTCCTCAAACCATAAACTACTAAAACTCAACTAAAATGAAGTCGATCATCTAAAATAGTCCTATAACCATTAAAGAAATTGAACTCACTATTTCTCCCAAAACAGAAATGTCCAGGCCCAGATGGTTTCACTGGAAAACTCTATCAAACAGTTAAAAATGGATCAAACAATTAAGAAAAAGGTAATAGGAATATACATATCAATAATAACCTTGAATGTAAATGGATTAAATGCCCCAACCAAAAGATACAGACTGGCTGAATGGATACAAAAACAAGACCCATATATATGCTGTCTACAAGAGACCCCCTTCAGACCTAGGGACACATACAGACTGAAAGTGAAGGGATGGAAAAAGATATTCCATGCAAATGGAAATCAAAAGAAAGCTGGAGTAGAAATACTCGTATCAGATAAAATAGACTTTAAAATAAAGACTGTTACAAAAGATAAGGAGGGACACTACATAATGATCAAAGGATCAATCCAAGAAGAAGATATAACAATTATAAATGTTTATGCACCCAACATAGGAGCACCTCGATACATAAGGCAAATGCTAACAGCCATGAAAGGAGAAATCGACAGTAACACAATAATAGTAGGGGCCTTTAACACCCCACTTACACGAATGGACCGATCATCCAAACAGAAAATAAATAAGGAAACACAAGCTTTAAATGACACAATAGACCAGATAGATCTAATTGATATTTATAGAAAATTCCACCCAAAAGTGGCAGAATACACTTTCTTCTCAAGGGCACATGGAACATTCTCCAGGATAGATCACATCTTGGATCACAAATCAAGTCTCGAAAAATTTTTAAAAATTGAAATCGTATCAAGCATCTTTTCTGACCACAATGCTGTGAGATTGGAAATCAATTACAGAGAAAAAAACTGCAAAAAACATAAATACATGGAGGCTAAACAGTGTGCTACTAAATAACCAAGAGATCACTGAAGAAATCAAAAAAGAAATTAAAAAAATGTGTAGAAACAAATGACAACAAAAACGCAAAGATGCAAAACTTATGGGATGCAGCAAAAGCAATTCTAAGAGGGAAGTTTATAGCAATTCAATCTCACCTCAAGAAACAAGAAAAATCTCAAATAAACGATCTAACCCTACACTTAAAACAACTAGAAAAAGAAGACCAAAGAAAACCCAAAGTCAGCTGAAGGAAAGAGATAATAAAGGTCAGAGCAAAAATAAATGAAATAGAAATGAAGAAAACAGTAGCAAAGATCAATAAAACTAAAAGCTGGTTCTTTGAGAAGATAAACAAAATTGATAAACCCTTAACCAGACTCATCAAGAAAAAAAGGGAGAGGACACAAATCAATAAAATTCGAAATGAAAAAGGAGAAACCACAATTGACATGGCAGAAATACAAAGGATTATAAGAGACTACTACAAACAACTGTATGCCAATAAAATGGACAACCATGAAGAAACGGACAAATTCTTGGAAAGGTGCAATTTTCCAAGACTAAACCAGGAAGAATTAGAAAATATAAACAGACCTATCACAAGTAATGAAGTTGAAATCGTAATTAAAAATCTTCCAACACACAAAAGTCCAGGACCTGATGGGTTCACAGGCGAATTCTATCAAACATTTAGAGAAGAGGTAACATCAATGCTTCTCAAACTCTTCCAAAAAATTGCAGAGGGAGAAACACTCTCAAATTCATTCTATGAAGCCACCAGCACCCTGATACAAAAACCAGAAAAAGATATCACCTAAAATGAAAATTATAGACTACTATCACTGATGAACATAGATGCAAAAATCCTCAACAAAATACTAGCAAACAGAATCCAACAGCATATTAAAGGATCATACACCATGATCAAGTGGGATTTATCCCAGGGATGCAGGAATTCTTCAATATACACAAATCAATCAATATGATACACCACATTAACAAATTAAGGAATAAAAACCATATGATCATCTCAATAGATGCAGGAAAAGCTTTTGGTAAAATTCAACATCCACTTATGATTAAAACTCCCCAGAAAATGAGCATAGAGGGAACCTACCTCAACATAATAAAGGCCATATATGACAAACCCATAGCAAGCATCATACTCAATGGTGGAAAAACCAAAAACATTTCCACTAGGATCAGGAATAAGACAAGGATGTCCACCCTCACCACTCTTATTCAACATTGTTTTGGAAGACTTAGCCACAGCAATCAGAGAAGAAAAAGAAATAAAAGGAATACAAATTGGAAAAGAAGAAGTAAAACTGTCACTATATGCTGATGACATGATACTCTACATAGAAAATCCTAAAGATGCCACCACAAAACTACTAGAACTAATCAGTGAATTTGGTAAGGTTGCAGGATACAAAATTAATGCACAGAAATCTCTGGCATTCCTGTACACCAACAACGAAAAATCAGAAAGAGAAATTAAGGAAACAATCCCATTTACCATTGCAACAAAAAGAATAAAATACCTAGGAATAAACCTGACTAAGGAAGCAAAAAACTTGTACTCAGAAAACTATAAAACACTGATGAAAGAAATCAAAGATGACATAAACAGATGGAGAAATATACCATGTTCTTGGATTGGAAGCATCAATATTGTGAAAACGACTATACTACCCAAAGCAATCTACAGATTCAATGCAATCCCTATCAAACTACCAATGGCATTCTTCACAGAATCAGAACAAAAAATCTTACAATTCATATGGAAACACAAAATACCCTGAATAGGCAAAGCAATCTAGAGAAAGAAAAATGGAGTTGGAGGAATCAGGCTCCCCAACTTCAAACTATACCACAAAGCTACAGTAATCAAGACAGTATGGTACTGGCACAAAAACAGAAATACAGATCAATGGCACAGGATAGAAAGCCCAGAGATAAACCCATGCACATATGGGCACCTAATTTACTCCAAAGGAGGCAAGAACATACAATGGAGAAAAGACAGCCTCTTCAATAAGTGGTGCTGGGAAAACTGAACAGCTACATGTAAAAGAATGAAATTAGAACACCCCCCAACACCATACACAAAAATAAACTACAAATGGATTAAATAATTAAATATAAGACCGACACTATAAAACTTTTAGAGGATAAACACTCTTTGACATAAACCACAGTAAGATCTTTTTGGACCCACCTCCTAGAGTAACAGAAATAAAAACAAAAATAAGCATATGAGACTTAATTAAACTTAAAAGCTTTTGCACAGCAAAGGAAACCATAAACAAAACAAAAAGACAACCCTCAGAGTGAGAGAAAATATTTGCTAATGAAACAACAGACAAAGGATTAATCTCTAAAATACACAAACAGTTCATGGAGCTCAATATCAAAAAGACAAACAATCCAGTTAAAAAATGGGTGGAAGACCTAAACAGACATTTCACAAATGAAAACATACAGATGGCCAAGAGGCACATGAAAAGATGCTCAACATCAGTAATTATTAGAGAAATGCAAATCAAAACTACAATGAGGTATCACCTCACACCGGTCAGAATGGCCATTATCAAAAAAGCTAGAAACAATAAATGCTGGAAAGGGTGTGGTGAAAAGTGAATCCTCCTGCACTGTTGGTGGGAATGTAAATTGATAAAACCACTATGGAAAACAGTATGGAGGCTCCTTAAAAAACTAAAACTACAACTACCATATGACCCAGCAGTCCCACTACTGGGCATATACCCTGAGAAAACCATAATTCAAAAAGAGTCATGTACCACAGTGTTCACTGCAGCACTATTTACAATAACCAGGACGTGGAATCAACTTAAATGTCCATCGACAGATGAATGGATAAAGAAGATGTGGCACATATATACAATGGAATATTACTCAGCCATAAAAAGAAACGAAATTGAGTTATTTGTAATGAGGTGGATGGACCTAGAGTCTGTACTTTACTACAGAGTGAAGTACGTCAGAAAGAGAAAAACAAATACCGTATGCTAACACATATATATGGAATCTTTAAAAAAAAAATGGTACTGTTGAACCTAGGGGCAGGGCAGGAATAAAGAGGTAGGCATAGAGAATGGACTTGAGAGCACAGGGTGGGAGGGGGAAGCTGGGGTGAAGTGGGAGTGGCGTGGACGTGTGTACACTACCGGATGTGGGGTGGTTGGCTGGTAGGAAGCAGCAGCAAGGTGTGGGGGATGGGCTCGGTGCTTTGCAATGGCCTGGAAGGGTGGGAGGGAGAGGATGGGGGAGGCTTGGGACGGAGGGGGGGTGGGGACAAGTGTGTACATGTGGCTGATTCGCTCTGTTGTGCAATGGGGACTGGCATAGTATTGTGGAGCAACTGTGCTTCAGTAAAGATCTATTAAAAGAAAAAAGATGAATCAACACAAATTCTACACAATCTCTTCCAAAAAATAGGAGAGAATACCTCCTAAAAAATTTATTAGGCCATTATCCTGAAACCAAAATCAGACAGAGACAATACAAAAAAAGAAAACTACTAAAGATTATCATAAACATAGATGCAAAAATCCCCCATAAAATATTAGTAAATCACCTCCCAACAAAGAAAAGTCCAGGACTACATGACTTCATTGATAAATTCTACCACATGTTTAGAGAATAACTAACACCAATACTCTTCAAATGTTACCCCAAAATTAAAGAGATGGGAACATTTCTAAACTCATTCTACGAGGCCAGCATAACCCTGACACTACAGTCAGACAAAGACACTACAAGAAAACTACAGATCAATATCCCTGATGAATATGGAAGTAAAAATCATAACAAAGTACTAGCTAACAGAATTCAATAGCACATTAAGAGGATTATACACCATGATCAAGTGGGGTTTATTCCTAGAACGCAAGGATGGTTCAACATATAAAATTCAATCAATGTAATACATCTCGTCAACAGAATGACTGTGGGGAAATAACAATATCATCTCAACTGATGCTGAAAAAGCATTTAACAAAATTCAACACCCTTTCATTGTAAAAACACTCAACAAACTAGGAATAGAAGGAAGTTACTTCAACATAGTATATGTAATAGCCCAAAACTGGAAACAACCCAAATATCCTTCAATGAGTGAATGGTTAAATAAACTGTGGTACAGCTATACAATGGAATACTACTCAGCAACAAAAAGAAACAAACTACTGATGTATGCAGTAACTCAGATGGCTCTTCAGGGCATTATGCTATGTGAAAAAAAAATCCCAAAAGACCACACACTGAATGATTCCACTTATATAAATTTCTTGAAATGACAAAATTATAGACATGGAAAATTAGTGGTTGCCAGGGGTTAGGAAGAGTAGGGAGTGGCGGGGAGGTAGAAAGTGACTATAAAGCATAAGTGAGATCTTTGTGGTGATGGAATAATTCTGTATCTTGATTTCAGTGATGATTATACAAATCTACAGGTGTGATAAAATGGCATCAAATTATACATAAACATTGTGCCAGGGTCAATTTTCTTGTTTTGATATTGTACTATAATTATATAAGAAGCCATTGGGAGAAACTGGATGAAGCGTACATGGGACCTCTCTTGTACTATTTTGCAACTTCCTGTGACTCTATAATTATTTCAAAGTAAAGCACACACATGCACAGTCACACAAAGCCCTTGGAAGCATGGCAGACATTATTCTGATGGAGGAAGAGTTGACATCATAGTAATGCAAACATCCTCACCAGAAGTGGCCACGCCTTCCACTTAAGACCTTCTCTTCTCTTGAAATATCATTCATCATCCTCCCTCCTTCTACCCTCCTGGCGCATCACTTCAGCAGCCCCAATCTTCTCCCATATTGCTAGTTCCTTTCCCTCCCTCCTTGGCTGGCTCTAGGGTAAACTTCACTTCCATCTGCCCCCTCCAACAATTCCCTCACATCTCCTCCTTGGGCTGCCAATCATATGCCACCTCTGTGCCCCCACCCCAGGACAACCAATCAGAGGTAGCCATCCTCCTTCCTG
The DNA here is from genome assembly GCF_964341445.2 of Mesoplodon mirus. Taxonomy (NCBI): domain Eukaryota; kingdom Metazoa; phylum Chordata; class Mammalia; order Artiodactyla; family Ziphiidae; genus Mesoplodon; species Mesoplodon mirus. Next base: position 85,781,677 of record NC_138990.1, read on the forward strand.
CGTGTGACTCAAATTGGACCAATCAGAGTCCTTGCAGGGGATTGCCATGTGACTGCTGCAGTTATGGGCTCAGAGTGATGCATTCTCAGCTGCATACTTCTGGGGGCACCACTGACAATGTGTTCTGCAAAACATTACACTCAGAGGGAATCTAAGCCTGAGTTCCAGAAGAAGAAGCTGTGGGAAGGAAGGACTTACCAAAATGACAAGTCTAAAAAACAAAAGTCAAGTCTACACCAGGCAAGGCAAGAAAGGCTTTTCTGGGTGCCAACAAGCCAGGAAGGAGGGGACTGTAGCCAAGTAGGTGGGCCCTGCCCAGGCACATCTGCTTCCCAGACCACCTACGTTCACTCCCAGGGAGCCTGATGCCCTCACGTGGGCCAGCAATCCGGCCACATGGCCACCGCCAGCCAAGGAACCCCCACTGTGCCTGCAACAGCCCCCAGGGCAGTCCCAGCTGCTTCCAAGGGTGGTGTCACAGTGCCACACTCCCATGGAAGTCTTTGTGGGCTCACCTGTCACTCGCCTGCTGTACAAATGGGGTATCAGTTGGAGGGGACCAAAGTCCTAGACACCAGGGCTCAGGGGGTTGAGGGGAGGCATTCTCCTTACGGGAAGGCCAAGGTTGCTGGGCCTGGAATAAGTGTGTCCTGGGAGGCCACAGTCCCTGGGGGTGGGTGAGGCCAGTGGAGGCCAAACCTTGGGGCAGATCAATCTGGTGAAAGGGAAGTGGTGCGGGAGATGAAGAGCTGAAGCTGAGCCCCAGCCTGCCGCTTCGCCATCACCGCCTCCACACCATGCTCAGTGCTCCAGAGCCTCTGTGAGGAGCGGAGCCTGGCTGGCTCATCCTGAGGACTTGGCAAGTCAGGTTTGTTTTTCCTTTAGCCCCCAACCCAGATACACACAGTCCTCCTCCCTCTCTCTCTTTCCCCATCAAGGCCCATCAGAGCTGAGCAGGCTGACTCTGGCAGAGTGCTGTCTCTGCTCTCACCTGGTCACATCACTCTGCTGGCCCTGAGGCCCTGCTTTCCCCTGCCTTGTTCCTGGCTCCCAGCCCCTGACCACCCCAGGCAGTCAGGCCCAACCAAGGCCAGGCTGTTTTGGAAAAGTGTTGGGAGGTGGCAGAATGTGCGGTCTGTGAGTTCCCTCCAAACTGACGCCCCAGCCCCTGGACAAACAGCGGCCGTGTCGGCCTGTCCACAGCGGCCTGTGTTCTCCTTCCAGGCCAGGAGATCCCGAGGGCAGGCAGCCGTGTGGGGGACGTCACCAACCCGCTGGGCCTACGGGGGAGAGGCAAGGACAGACTGGGTGATGACAAGACAGCCACCCGCCCGGCTGGGCCTTCCCACCCCGTGGCAGGGCGGTCAGACCAAGGGCAGCCCAAGGACCACGCTTCCTTCACCTCTGCTGCGACACAGGACATTCCACTGGGAGGGATGGAATTTACACTCTGAAAAACTACTACCTTCCACTGGCACATGTCCCAGTGGAAGCTGGGGGTGTCCGTTGCTGCTTCTCACTGACCCTGGAGACCTCCATCAGAGGGATCCCCCTTGGTGGGGCATGTGCTGTGCAGGGCAGGTGGCCCCCATTCTGGCCTAGGACCAGCCTCTGCTTCTGTGTGGCTGTGAGAAGGTCCCTGCAATGCTGAGACTCTGCTTCATCTGATGCAAAACGAGATCATCTTGCTCTCCCCTCCCCAGGGTGGAGATTAAGGCCCGGGGAGTGGAGACCTGTGCTGGGGAGGGTCAGGTGAGGCAGAAAGATGGCACAGGGTAAAGGACAGTTTGAGCAGACCACCCAGTGTCACTGTTCAGGAGACGCTGGTGATGCCCCTCTGGGTGCCAGGCTCTTTGAGAGAGGCCCTGTGTCCTGGGATGTATCTGGGTCGAGGCTGGGTCTGACTGAGTGTATCAAAAAGAAACACTGGAGCCACAAAATGGCCTTTTTCAGGCTGGCTCAGTGAGGGCTTGGGGAGGGGACCTGGCAAGACAGGGGCTGGGACCGGCCTGGGCATTGTGAGGCCTTGCCCTTGCCAGGGCCGGACCCCCCAGTTCCTGGTGCAGCTCCAGGAGCCACGGCTCTGCCACCCACTGCCCTCCCTCCCCACCAGGTTCTGGGGACCGCCCTGGACGTTCCTTGTCTGGCAGTGGACGACGCCCTTTGCTGGGTCACCTATGGGCTTCTGGGACAGTCAGGCTGCTGAGCAGCTTTTCACAGAGTGTGAGGATGGGCAAAGAGGACATGGTTTCCATCGTCAGGTGGGCTCGGGGAGCCCTGCAACCTCTGAGCTCTACACCGTTCAGTCCCTCAGCAAGCCCAGCCCCAGGCTCAAGGTCCTGAGCAGTCCTGCAGTGAAGGAATCTGCCCAGCGCTGTTTAAGCCCTTCCCCAGACTGATTCGATCCCAGAATCCATTTGCCCCTGCAGCACCCATGAAACAGGCTCTGAGAAGTGCCTCACGGCACATGAGGCTGGGAGTCGGGAGAACTGGATTCTGCCCTCCTGTGTGCCACGTGGCTGTGGACATCCATGTCCTCACTCGTATGAACAAGATGGACTCTGCAGTGCTCTGATTGCCGTGTCCAGGACCGAGACACCGGGCCCAGCCAGGCCCAGCCACATGGCCAGGGATGCGGACCCCAGCTGCCCTGTGCTGCAACAGGCCTCTGGGGACAGTGACCGTCCAGGTACATCCTCCCCTCCCCAGGGAACCTACTGCTCACAGGATACAGTCACGGACCTCTGTGTGCTTTCATGCAGGGAATGGGGGCTGGCCCCTCAGGGCAAACACTGCGGGGAAGAACTTCCTGCCTGACAGGTGGGACTGGGTGTTGTTGAAGGGAAGGGTGGGTGGACCGGAGGACCCTTTCAGGGAGCTGGGAAGGCAGAGACCAGAGAGCCAAATGAGGGTGAGTCCTCAAGGTTTATTATAGAAGCCTATAAAAGAGCCACATTGAGTATTTCCAAAATCACAAAATGCACAACTTTTTTTAATATGCAACATGGAATATTATATACAGATTAAAACCACGACAGCAAAAACACTCACACGGCACCAGTTTCATATCAAAACAAAACACACAAGTGCTTTTTCAATATTAAAACAACTGTGATAAAAACATATTAACATTTTGAACCATGTTTACAATAGAGGAAAAAATTCATATTTTACTAAATAAAAAATATTTAACAGCAAAAACTTTATACTAAATATCTATTTTGAATTATAACAAAATAGTACTTATAATAGTTTATAAAGACAGACACAAAATTATAACATTTATGAAAAAACAAGTTCTGTGTATAAAATTATATTATAGCGATCTGGGCAGGGTCAGGATGGTGACCAGAACACAAATGCCAGCGCCCAACATTGAAAGTGCTTCAATCTGCAAGCCCATGGCGGGAAGAGTTTTGTGGGGTTTTGTCTTTTTAATGTCAAGTTACAATAGTAGGAATGGTTAAGTGAGAACACACCACCCATCTAATGCTACCTCTATAAAACCTACACACCAGCACACAGACACGGATGGATATAAAGAGGAGACATGGGTGAGCCTCAACATTGGAACCCTCCTGTCAGCCAGTCAAGAGCTTTCTTCAGTTCTCTTCTTATTGCCTTTGAGACCCAGCGGGGCAAATGATCCTTCTTCCCTCCCTCACAGGGATCCCCTCAGCCTTGCCTTCTCTGCCCCTCCCAGGCTGGTCACCCAAACCAAAGGCCACTGAGGTCTCCCGCAGCCTTCCAGCTCCCTGCCCCTCGCCGGGGCCAGGCCTGGCAGGCTTCCTGTCTGAAGCTGCACTTATGCAATCCTCGATATTTAGTCAAAGACATTTGGTTCAAGGCAAGCTGGGTCAGCTTAGAGGAGCATGAACCTTCCAGACACCGGGCTTTTTTGTAGGTAACAGATTCTGGTGCACCATGCAGCTATTTTCAAGCTTTGATGAGTCTTTACACATTTTTGCCTGTTTTTCAGAATGGGGCGGTGGGGTGGGGGAGGTTGAGATCTTACTCATTTTATTAATGTCAATTTTTGCCAATAACGTCTGTGCCACACTTGCCTTTTAACAGTGAAAAGGTAGGAACCAAATGAAAGACTTGAGAACGGGGCTGACAGAACAGTCCGCAGGCACGAGCCATTCCTGTAAAGCCCACCACAGGGCAGGTGTGCATGGGGGTGGGAGTGGGGGGCTGCCGCCTGCCCACTGAGCACCACCGGGGGTGCCACTCAGCTGCTCACACGGGCCACTGCTATGGAGAGGCAACCGGGGAATCCACGTCCCGCATTCTTCTTCTGTGTGTTTTTGATTTTCTCCTAAAGGGGATTCACCGCTTTTATAACATCAAAAGCCAACAGAGAAACAAGAAAAGCAAAGAAAAACTTGAAAACAGACAAAATCACTTAGAGACTCACCAAAGGCCCCAAACCATCCCCGGGAGGCATCCCTAACTGCCAACACTCAAAATGCCAGTGGCAGGAGCTGCTCTTCCTTCATCCCCTGACCAGCCGGTTTGCAGCCAAATCACTTCTGACGAATCACACACGTACCCTCCTCCTCAGCTCTAGCTGCAGCGCCCTCCTCAGCTGCCTCAAGACCAAGCAGAGGGCCCGAGTCAGCTCTGAGGAAGGGCTGCCTTCTGCACTCACCTCCCCTTGCTTTCACCTGGTCCCCGCACCCCTGAGCTGGGCTAAGCAGACAGTGGCATAGAGGGGGAAGGGACTTCAAGGACACCTTTCCAAGGGCAAAGGGCAAAGGGTGAGGGTTGAGGGAGGGACGACGGAGCCCCTGGCTCCCCGTCAGAAGAAAGAACCCGTATCCTTCCCTATACTCACTAGCCAGAGTGGGGGGCACTGGGGTGCACAGTGACCAAGTGGGACACAGCAGTAGCCTCCAAATCCCCGGTGATCAAGGTTTCTGACAGAGCAGGGAGGGAGGCGGTGGGCCGTTTCCCCATCCCCACCAGGGGACAAAGGCAGATGTGCTGGGTTTCACCTCAGGAGTGAGGCTCTGAGGTTGAACCCACAGAAGGTCTGGAGCCTGGGGGAGCTGCTCGACCCTAGGCTGGCGGGGGGCGGGGGGGTGGTGGTGGCTGGGTCACTTGCAGAAGTCCTGCCGGGGACAGCTGGGATGGAGGCCAGGGGACGGAGGAGATACTTGTTCCAGTCCCAGTAACACCAAGATTCGATTATATTAGTGAATAAATATGGGGGTGGGGGAAAGGCCATCCATGAGCCGAGGGCCTTGGGTGTATGTGTAACGGGGAGCAGGGCGGGCTCCAGGCCGCCTGGCAGAAAGGTGCGGGTGTCAGTGCGTGTGCCCAGGGCCACCAGGGAGGATGCTGGGAGGACAGGGCCTGGGGCTCCTTTGCCCTAAGGTCAGAAGAGAGAAAAAGTAGCAGCAATAGGTAATTTCAAATGTTCAAAACGGCAAGGGGTGGGCATCCAGGCTGGTTACAGCCTGACCCTGCCCTGCCAAGGGTGACTGGTGTTCTATTACCCAGGATGCTGTTCCCCGCGGGCACTGGTGGCCACACCGGGAGGGGCACTCGTCCCATCTGAGCTGAGGCGGGGGGGGCGGTGCTGAAGAGAGGGCCAAAGGGGGCACCTCTTTTCCTCCCTTCCCCCATGTCAACCACCTGACCTCACATGAAAAAAGTCCAAAAGAAAAGGGAGGGGAGAGACCAGTTCAGAACATCACAAGCAAAGGCACAGCCGACATCTAACACTGTGATGGGCATGCGGGGTGAGGGGCCAGGCCCTTTCCCGGGGGAGCTAAGCTGTTGGGGACTGGAGAGATTGGAGAGAAGCAGGGGCCAGGGGGAGAGCCCAACCCCGGAGAGCCCTTTTGACTTGGGGCAGGTTTGCCAGGGAGGGGAAGAGGGGCGGGCAAGGCCTGGGGGGCCCTCCCTCTTCCCCGGGCTCCAGCCCCCTCCCACACACAGGTTTCTACCCTTCCATCGCCTCCCGCCCCGAGGCCTGGCGCCCTAGACCGTGGCGCTCAGCATGGCCTCCGTCTCTGGCAGGATCTTGTTCTGGTTGGAGTCCAGGCCAAAGAACTTGACACTGAGGCCATCCACAGGGTGCAGGACAGGGACCAAGGTGATGCGGGGGAAGGTCCGGGTGGCCAGCTCGAAGCGGCTGGTGCTGGCCAGCTCCACCGCCAGCACCTTCAGGAACAGCTTGGCCAGGTGCTTGCCCAGGCAGGTCCGGACACCACCTCCGAAAGGGAGGTAATGGAAGCGGCCATCCTTGTCCTCGCTCCGTGCCTGACCGAAGCGATCAGGGTCGAAGACGTTCACATCCTTGAACACGGGCGCCGTGTCATGTGTGTCCCGGATGCTGTACATGACACTCCAGCCTTTGGGGATCTGAAAACCCTGGAGGCAAGGCGGGGGCAGGGGTGGGATGCAGTGGTGAGAACCAGAGGAGGTCTGAGAGGACCCAGGACCTTCTGCCTGCCAGCCCCCACCCAGATATTCCTGGAGGCACCCCACTGTGGTCCCCGGGGGCCTGGCCAGCCTCCCCTTTTGGCATGTCAGTCCACCTACTTATAGATGTCCCCATGCAGCTTCACAGCACACCCAGCTGGGCTGCATCTGACCCAGCATCTGGGGCAGGGTCCCTGCTGGGTCCCTCCTGTCAGCCTGAAAGCTCCCTGAAAGCAAGCACCGTCTCCCCATGAAGCTGAGGTACCCCATGGAGAGCTGGTCTTTCCCATCGGCCAACCCCCCACCCCACAGCCCACGGGCCCAGCCTCACGTCGAGCTCGAAGGTCTGCAGCACAGTGCGGTAGCCACCGGAGACGGGCGTGAACAGGCGCATGACCTCCTTGATGACGCAGTCCAGGTAGTGCAGCCCACTGAGCGTGCTGAGGCGCAGCGTGCCCTCGCAGGGGCAGCCGCCACTGTGCAGGATGCCCTGGGCCCGCAGCTCCTCCCGCAGCTTCTCCAGCACGGCCGGGTGCTTCAGCAGCTGCATGATGAGTGAGGTGCTGGCACTGGCAGTGGTGGCGTAGGCGGCGAAGATGAGCTCCAGCGTCCCGTCCTGCAGCAGCAAAGAGGCACCGCTTGCAACCTGGGTTCAGCCTGGTGGCCCCAGCCTGGGGACAGCCCCTCTCTGCCGGTGTCCCCCAGGCCCCGGGGTCATCTAGCTAGGCCCTGCTGCTTTCTCTGAGCCTCACGTTGCTGAGCCATTTGGGCCACGATAGACAGAGGTCACGGGTCCAGCCCCCTGGCTGGGCAGAAGCAAGAGCCTGAAAGTCCCTTGGGGAAGGGCTGCTTCTCACTCACCGCCGGATTCCAGGGCCGGCCGCGGCGGCCCTAATGAGTGCAGTGAGCTCACAGCAGAAAGAGAGCAAATCCCAAGGAGCAGGCACTGTGCGGGCGAGTGGGGGTGAGGTGCAGGGTCTCAACCTGGGCCTCCGGACAGGCAGCCCCAGCTCCTTCCTCCCTCCCCAGGAGAAGGACATCTGGTAGGTGGTCAAGAGAGTTGAGGGGTTGGGAAAGCAGTCTGGGGTCATACCCACGAGGACCTGGGACTGCAGTGAGAAGGCTGAGGGAAGGTGGTCCCCAGAAGACTTAGAGCCCCTCCAGGGTCCTCTGGGGAGCAGTGGTGCCCCACAGAAAGGCCCCACCAAGTTATCTTGTTCCAAGCCCTGCATTTTACAAATGTGGATGCTGAGCCCCGAGAGGGGAGTGAAAGAACAGGTCCTTTACTTGCCATGGCACCACCTACAAGTCACAAAACTTCTTATGAAATGGGAAAGTCTTTGGAGCTCCTTCCTGGCTCATGAGGAAAAAAAAAAAAAAAAAAAAAACTGGAGCTCGAATACAGGGAAGCAGAGACCGTAGGGACAGAGCAGTCGGCAGCGAAGTGTCCACAGGCACCTGGCAAGCACGTGAGTGGCAGAGTCTAGACAAGGACGAGCTAATGCTCCCTCCTCGGGTGCAACATCCACCCTAAGAAAGGGCAGGCAGGAAGCCCTTCTTGGAGCCTAGTGTGGACAGTCTCGGGGCCAGCAGCCCAACTGGGCATAGCCAGTGCCAGGCAGGCTGGGAGAGTGTCAACGGCCACCCACTTGAAAAGGCTGCTCTTCCCCAAGGGCTGAGGCTGCCCTCCTGCAAGTGGCTTCTCCTTCCAAGCCTGCATTTCCCTAGGTGACCTCCTAGGGCTACTGGGACCACGAAATGCACTGAAATAGTGAATACTGGGGTGGGGGGCTGGCTGGGGAGAGTGAGGGGGTCAACGACGCTGTAGACGCCACGTCTGTTCAGGGTTTCTAAGAACCAGTTTTTGGTATCTTTTCCAACATGGTAGATGGGACTGTGGGTGGGATGGAGGCAGTGGGGCCCAGCTGCTGTGAGGACCGCTCACCACCAGGGCTGGGTGCACAGCAAGCCATGGGGAGGGCAGGGGCGGCCCCGTCCGTGTGGGTGCTCCCACCCTGAGCAGCCCCAGCACGGAGCGCAGGCGTTTGTGCTGCCTGAGGTGGGTCGGGGGGGGGGCGCCCCACCTTCAGTTCCTGCATGGTCATCTCCTCCCCGTGCTCCTTGCTGCTCTCGATGAGGATGTCCAGTGCGTCTGAGTAGTCCTTGCCCTGCGTGCACTGCAGCTTCTCCCGGATTGCCTTTTCCAGGCCCTTCTGTAGGGTCTGTCGTGCCTGAATGCCCTAAGGTGGGGAGGAGGCCATCTGGTTACCCAAGGGGCAGGGCAGGGTCACTGAGGGCCTCCTCCCAAGGCTGGGCAGGGCGGGGTGGGGACTCTTCTGAGAGTTTCCCAGCTAAGCAGCAGAGACCCTGGGTGAAGGCTCCCGCTGAAACCTCCCCTGTGTCTGTGTGACCAGTGACCATCTGAGCAGTCAGCTGCCCCTCCCTCAGGGTGGGCTCACGGATGCCCATCTCCTCTCCTCCCAGGCCCTGGGTGCTCACCCGCCGGTAGCCACTAAAGGGCAAGTCAACAGGCAGGGAGAAGACGTTCTCCACAAACTGCTGGTAGACCTCAAAGAGGTGCCCGAGGTCCTCCTCGGGGATGCTGAAGCCCAGCAGCACTCGGATGGCCATGCGGAAGGTGAGCTTCTGTGCCTCCTGGTACACGTTGATGGCCTCGGGGTGGCTGCTCCAGGCACGTAGTGTGTCCTGGATCACCAGCTGGATCTTGGGCAGGTAGCTCTCCAGGGCCTCGTGGCTGAAGATCTTGGAGAAGACCTGGAAGGCAGAGGGTCAGATGGACTCTGGCCTGCCCGCCCGGCCCAACTGAAGCACCGTTCCCACGACCGTGATCAGGGAGAACTCCAGGTCCTGACCCTGACCAAGCTCAAGCCTTTCTGTCTCCAGACACAGTCCCTCTGCTGGTTCCTGTACTCTGAACCCCCCTCCTACTGCCCACGTGTTGGAGGGGAGGAAGGGGAAGGACGGGATTAAAACACAGTTCATAAAGTCGGGACATTCAACGTCACTCACAGGGTGACCTGAGCTGGCATTCCTTTCTGAAACCCCAGAAAATCATGTGCTCCAAATAATGGCAAAGCCCGGGGACTGGGCAGTCCAGCTGCCAACAGGTCTGCAGGCGATGTGGCCATACCAGAGTCGGGGGCAACACAAGAGGGCGCTGGGCAGGGCTGGAGAGGAGGCTGCCCCTCCACTGCAGGGGCCATTCCCGAATGCCCAGGCCACGGGGCAGACGTGCCCAGGAGGAACAGAACACAGGTGAATGGACTGGACAAGGAAGAGGTGGAAAGCAGTAGGTGGCTCTTTTACTCCACTGATGGGATAGCAAGAGAATCCAAGGCTAGACTGCAAGCAGGACTTCCTGAGACCCAAGACTGCTCTCACTCCCTGGGAAATATCTACTGGGCAGAGATCGTAGGGAGTTTGTTAACTGTGCCATCCAAATGTCTTCAGTGTGGCCGGGTCTGGAGGCACGGGGATGGGGGCAAGGCTTCCCACCTCAAAAGATCAGAAAGCCAAACAGAAGGCCTTTTAATTTCCCGCATCTTCCCAGTCCATTTTAAGTAGCCAGTGAGTCCCTGTTTCCACCTCCCTTGCTTGCTGTCCTCCTGATTCCTGAGCAAGTTCCTCAGCCCCCCGCCCCCTCCTCACCCAGATGCCCCTGCGCACAGTTTCATGCTGCTGCCCGGGGTGCACAGGAGAGGGTAAGATGTTAGTTTATTTACCGTTGGCCGGTGGGTCACACGGGCAACCAACAATGTCTAGCCCAGACCCCCAGAGTCCAGAGCAGAAGGAGGTGCCCCCACCGGGGCCAAGGGAAAGTTCACCAGGGAAGGCAGGGGGTGGGGGCGGGCAGCGCAGAGGAAGGAGACAAGTACTCCTCTAGCCGCACCCCCATCAACCCCACGCAAACCACACACACGCGCCCACCCTCCCCTCCTGCCCCCAAACACAACCACCGCACAAACTGTAAATGTGAGAATTTCCCCTGCAGTCAGCTCAAGGAGGAAAAGGTAACATTTTCCTGGCCTCAGCCCTGCATGGCTAATGGGAGGGCTGGTTTGCAGAAATAACAGTGCTGGCCCTTCAGTGGCCCAGCCAGGCGTTCACAATAGCACTTTCATTCCGAAATTCCCGGTGGGCAGAGGGAGGGAGGGAGGGAAGGAGGCCGGTGAGGGGCAGAAAAGCCAGCACTGTCTGGGGCTGCTCCTGCTGCTAAGGGACAGCTGACATGTAGAAGGGTGAGGGGAGGTGGCCAGGGGCAGCCCAGGCCTGGCCAGGTCACTCACACCTTGCTCAGCTGTGAGGACCCGGGGAATTTCCAGGGCCACCTCCCGCCAGGGTGCTCTCTACCTCAGCCCCGCCCCCCTGGACCCTAGTGTCCTTAGGATGCCAGGTTCCACTCTTGGTCTAGGAGTTTTACGGGTAGGAGTGGGGCCCTGCCCCAGAGCCCATCACTGGCCTGCTAGGGGCCCTTACGAAACAGCAAAGAGCCCACAGAAGGAGCAGTAAGTGGTCCGTGGCTCATGAGGGATGCAGGATGATAGCTCCGTGGCTGCCAGGTGTCGGTGGGGAGGCTGGAGGTAGGGCAGGCAGGGGCAGGGGGACCACGTCTGGCCAGAGCCAGCCAACCCATGGCAGAGTCAAGGGCACTGCCCTGGAAGGAACGTAGCAGGGGCTGGTCAGGGCCCCCAGCACACAGGACACCTGGGCCCAAAGGTGGGCCTGTGGAGGGGGAATCAAGCAGATGCCCATGCCGACCAGGACCAGCCGAAATCAAAGCCAGCTAGGCTCCTAAGATGAAGTGGGTGGTGGGAAAAGGCAGGCTGGGCACCCAGAAACCTGAGTTTTATTCCCAGATCATACACCAACTTACTGTGGGATCATGGCCAAGTCACCTCGCGGCCTCACGGTTTCCTCATCTGTAAATTGGTAAGGTTGAACCAGGTGATCTCTGTGGTCCCTTTCAATGCACAGATCACACGAACACCAATATCCGTGTGTCCCTAAGTAGACGCTATCCCCTCAAGAAGCCCAGAATCTGGCACCGCATCAGTCACCTGGTGTAAGTGCCTGCCAGGCCCCCACTCACACACCTCGTATGGGCTACAGTGGCTCAGGAAGGGCCATCCCAAGGTTACCAAAGGGGGAGCTCTGAGGGACCCCACTGCACCCCGAGGAGTGGCCAGACAGGACCCAGGGACAAGCCTTGCCCTGCCTGTCCCAAAGGTTACATTCCCTGCGCCCTCTAGCGATGGCCGGCTGAATCGCTCCTTCTCCAGCCTTGGGGGCCACGGAGAGCAGGAAGGACCCAAGGGGACCTGGGACTGGGCAGAGCGACTCCAAGGGCAGGGGGTCCACACCTGACCTCTAGGTGGGAAGGGGCCCTGAGCAAGGCCAGGAGCTGAAATGACCGCAGGAAGCCTGCACCTGCAGGTCCCCCGGGGTGGGGCTTCTGAAAGAATTGCAGCCATGACCAGGGCTCTTATCTTGACCCAGACAGGAATCTAACTGGATGCTCTGGGGTCCCTTTCCTCCTGGCTGTCCCATGATTGTCCTCAGAGGCCCCCAGAGGTGGAGAAACTACCCAAATGAGAAGCCGAGCAAAGGCAGATTGCGGGCACTCCAGGCTCAAGGGGCTTTGCTCGGTGGTCACCAAGTCCATGCCCCTGCCTCCCGCCCAGCTGTTCCACAGGCATCAGAGCCTCCCAGGGCCTCATCCCTGGGACCGTGCCCAGGGTTAACAACGTGGGCACTTCCCAAAGCCAGGGCAGCCCAGAAACCACCGCCCACCACAAAGGCCAGGAGGAGGCGGAGGTGCTGCCCAGGGCACAGGAAGGCCTGGGCACGTGGGGGAAGTCAGGGTCGGGACTTGGGCACAGGGGAAGGCACCTGCGAAGCAGCTCATCGTGAAGAGGGGAAGGGTTCCCAGCGGCCCCAGAGCCCACGGCCTGACCGCAGTTGCAGCAGGAGCCAGGGCTGCTTTGTTTCCCTCTGGGGCTTCCCTCGGAATCCCCACAAGTGAGCCAAGAGTGCTGGACAAAGGTCACCGGGAAGCAGCCTGTCTCGGGCAGGGCCCTGCACAGGAAGCAGCAGGTATGGACATCCCATCAGGGTTGGCGCTGGGGAGAGCAGGGCGGAAGTGCACGGGAGACCTGGGAACTCCAGGCACAGACCTGGAGCAGGACGGGCTCTGGCCTTGAAGGATGTGCTTGGAAACCCTCCCCCAACCTCTACGGGTTTTCCCAACAATGCAGTTGGCTCAAGAGCCCACATCCCGGGTTCTCGCTCTCCCTGTAATAAAAGCTGAATCCACAACCAGGGTCGGGGGGGAACCACCAGGGGGCTTGTCAAGGCTCAAATTCTGTATAATTGTTCCTACAAATGTCTCCCCCACACCCCCAGGCCTCCCTCCCCACTCCTGCCTCTCAGGCAGCGCCCCTGGGAGGGGAGTCGCTCACTGGACCCCCATGACCCTGCACGCTGACCCGCTCAGCCAGATAACCTCCCCTTCTCAACTGGCGGCTGTGGATGGATGGAGAAAAGGATGGGCAGCCTCAGAAGCGGGAAGAGCCAGAGAGGGGACCCACTCCCCGGTCCAGTGACTCAGACTGGGAGGAATGGAGGCGGCTGCCCGGGAGGGTGGGGGCCTAGGCAGGCCACCCCGCCAAGCCACCGGGGCCGCGGCCTGCGGAGTGGAAAGAATAACAGCGGGCGGGCAGCCGCCGAGGCAGCCGCCGAACAGCACAGGGGTGAGGCCAAGGTGCGCACTTCATGCTCAAATAGGGGGAGGGCGAGAAAGGACGTCATCCCTCAGCTGCCTGGCATTTCCACTGGACCTCCACTCCACCCTGGCTGCCTCCTGAGCCAGTCCTCACTCAGCCCCTCTGACTGCGAGGGGCTGGCCAGATCCCCCAGCCTGAGTATGCCCCTTCTGGGTCCCCAGCATCTGTGGGCAGAGTATCTGTCCCCGACTCAAGTCCAGCTCTGACTGTCCCCCCAACTCTTCTACCCACAACAAAAGCACATTGTGGGTGAGGGGAGAGCAGCACTTGGCACATACCTGCCGGGCTCTGAGAAGTTTTGTCCAGACCCTCCTATCCCTCCTCCAACCGTAGAAAAACCCCCTTAGAAAGCGGAGGCCCAAAGAAGGAAGGGCTTTCCCAAGGTCACAGTCCGGGGCACAACTGGCCACACTCACCAGGGTCCCTGAACACCCTGCCTCCCACCAATCCAAACCCCGCTGAGCCACCCTCTACCAGTCCTGGGGGCTCTAGATGTATCTAAGAGCTAGAAGGGGCCGCTCCTCTATTAATTAATTAATTAATTAATTAATTTGGGGATGCCCAAAATTTATTCTAAGGGTAAGGCCAGCTGTTTCGGCTACTCTGTCAGCCCCTGGAGGCACCCCCTCCACCCCGCCCTTCAGCCCCGGGAACCTGGAACAGATACGACAACTGGCTTAGAGGGATCAGGGCCAGAGCAGACCCCAGCCAAGCCTCCCCACTTCCAGCCAAGGCCACAACTGTCTCCCAAGGCTGGGAGAGACAGCATCACAGCATCACAGCCTTGGACCCCACCCTGCCCTGGGAGAAGGACGCGGAGGGAGGTGAAAGGGAGGGCCCACACCACTCACCCCTGCCTGACACAAGGGCACGCAGAGGGAGGAGCCCACTCCCAGGCGCCCTGGTGGCTGGCCGTGGGCACCCTCCCCCGCTGACCTTCAGAGACATCCGCTCCTGCCACCTGCCCCCTCAGCAGCCCCTGATGCTACAGTAACTTTTGGTGAAGGACCCCCGCTGGCAGCACAAAGGCTCCGTGCCTCTGCCAGGGGGCAGGGATAGAGCTCCCAGTAGCAGGGCTGCCTGGCCATGCCACCGCCTTCCCTTCCCACACAGGTGGAAACTTCTGCCCTGAGCTGAGCCTGGCAGACATGACTTTGAAGCCAGAGGCTGTGCAGTGGTTCAAAGGCCACCTGGAGCCAGTCTGAGCCGGCCTCCCCCAGGACCCCACGACCATGGGCTCTCTTGGCTCTGCCTTCCTGCTGAGGCACCTCCTGGCCTTTCCATCCCGACATAAACCCCAGCCTACAGAGGATTTCTGAGGCGAGTGCAGTAACCCTGAGCCTGAGCTCCACCCCGAGCCAGGACGGGGCCCAAAGGCCAAGTCAGTGAGGATCGGTGGGTGGGCAGGCCAGGCTTCTTAATTCCTATCCCCAAAACGTCTGGAGCTGTTCCCCCACCTCAGCCATGGGCACAGAAGTCCCTGAAGCCAGGGGTCAGGGTAGGAGGGGCAAGAAGACCACTCCTAGGGTCTCCCCAGTCCAGAGTTCCAAAGCTAAGTTCATCCTTGGGATGCACTCCAAGTTCTCTGACAGAATCTCAAGGCCACTGCCTGAAATGCCCTGAAGATGCTGGCCCTTTGGTGCAAAGAGGCCCAGCCCTATCTCCAAAGGAAAAGAGAAAATGTCTGATCCTAGTGTGTGGGGTTGGGCACTGGATGCTTCCAGAACTACCCACGACAACCCCCCCCTTCTCTGGTAACCCTCCCCCCCCCCAGCTTCCCTATCAGACTCCATCCACCCTTCCAGGGCAATACCCAGCTTCTCTGCATACAAAGAGAGATGCAGTCCCTCCCCCATGAACCAGAGACCTCCTGGCCCCAGGTAGGGGAGGGGTAACAAAGGAGGAGGGACACAATCTGAGGTCGCAGCTATAAGGACACAGGCCTGGCTTCCAGAAAGGATTCTGTTAGCTTGGGCAAGGTATTCTGGATGTTCTCCCTGGCAACCCTACCCCTCTTGGCCCTAGACCACCAGGGCAGCCTGGACAAACACCTGGAGTGCAGTGATGGCTGTGAGGAACCCCTTCCCAGCACATCTGGTCAGACCTCCAGAGAAGGGGTTGGGGAGCAGCCCCAGTGGAAATAGTGACGGTCCTAGTTCCCTGCCAGCAGGGCCTCAGCACACCTGGCCCCCACTTCCTGCGAGTACATCCTAACCAGGCTGGGCCTGGCCCAGCAGCCCGCTCTCCACAGGTGCCTGCTTGCAGCGTGGGCTGGCTAAGGCAGCGTGAGTGGCACAGGGCAGTCCCCACCCTGGCCAAGTTGGGTCCACCGGGCATTGGGTCCAGAAGACTGGCCATTCTCTCCAGGACCAACCTGTGTGCCTCTGAGTACTCTCTTCTCATCCCTCCAGCTAGATTCTACTTCTTGAGGGCAAGGACCAAGTTTCCAGCTTCTGTGCTTGTATCTAACCTAAGGCCTGCTACTTAACTCAGTAAACTTAAGTTTATGGAACATCGATTCTCTTTGGCGGGGGAAGGACGTTTTCATCTGCCCATTTAACATAGGACCCACACACATGCCACACAGCAAGCACACAGCAAGCACACAGAGAGACGGCCCTGCTTTGGGTTCCCAAGCCTCTGTCAGGATGAGCTGGTTTCTGGCTGCTCCCTTATCGGCAAGGTGCTAGAGGGCAAGGGTGCCTGGAAGAGAGAGACTATCTATGCCTCATCTGTGGTCCTCCTTTGTGGCCCCACCCAGGTCCCACCCCCTCACCCTGTCCCTCACTCCAGCTTCCTTCCGTGTGTATTCCTCCAGCAGCATTCATCTGTGCCCCCCTCCTTCCTCCCTGCCTCCTCCCAAATGGATGATGTAAGCCAAAACCTTGGGGCTTTCCAGGAGGGCCCTCCCCACCTGGAGGCCCAAAGCCAAGTCAGGCAGAGGGTGCAGGGAACTGCAGGGCAACAGCCTCTCCCCAAAGCCCTCTGCACCCCCAGGGTCTCACACTCAGGTCCTGACCAAGCCTTCTTCCCCCCAGCACTCCCTCCCCACCACCCTGACCCTCAGCTTCTGGCAGCCCCAGGTGGGCAGGGCTGAGGAGGGCTCAACTTGGTGGCTTAGAAACAACTCTTCCCATGGATGCCTGTGTTGCAGGCCCTGCCCTGCCTTTTCTTCCTTTCCTGACTTGGTTCAAGTCCCTCAATCTCTCCAAGCCTCGGGCTCCTCTTCTGTGAGAAAGGGACAGTAACTGCTTTCTTGTCAAAGTTTTTATAAAGATAAAACGAGGAAGCATCCACATTCTTTGGAGCTGGGTTTCTGAGGCTCAGGCTCTCTCCTAAGATCTTTGAAATACGCTTTTGGTGGAGTCACAAAGACTAAGAAAAAAAGGAGTGTTCGGCATATTTGAAGAGCCCCCATTCCTGAGCCTACGGGCCCCCTCCCAGCCACTCCCAAGAACCCTCCCATCTGCCCCCGGGGCTCTGTTAGCTGCTTCCTGCTCTAGTAAAGCAGATGGGAAGACTACTTCAGGAGCCCCTTTCCCAGCCCCTGAAATACGTGCTTTAGCGGGGGGGGGCGGGGGGGCGGGGGTGGTGTACGTGCTGACCAGTTCCCTCTGATTTTTCCTCCTTTTATCTGTTACGGAGAACTACTCTTCGCAGGCCGTTCGGAAGACGACAGTTCTACAGGATGAACTCCTCTGTTCACACACAGACGTCCGGAGGAGGGGGGCTGCCCCACCATGGCCCTCTCCTGTCTCCCAGGCTCTGCCACTTTTCCCGGAGATCAGAGGCTGCCTCTCCCTTTCCTTTAGGTTTCAAACCGGGTGAGTCCTCTGACCCAATGGAAAAAGTGAAGGGAGGGGAGGTCGTGCAGCGCTGCCCCTCCCCACCCCCGCACCCCAGTCGCGGCCGCTTTAAGCCGGCGGGCCGGCGCCCCGCCCGCCGGCGGCTCAGCTTTCGGGTTACTGCAGTTCAAACAGCACGTGCCGCCCGCGCTCTGAGCCGCAGCGGCGGCGCTGCCCTGGGAGGGGGCGGGGAGGCTTGCCCCTTGCGCGCTGGCTCGCCTCCTCCGCGCCTCTTCCAGGCGCTCGGGAAATCCACAGGATAAACACCCACTTTCTCTTCCTCTTTATGGGAGCGGGTAGGTGCGCTTTGATCCCCCGCCGCGCCTCGGCTCGCCGAAGTTCTCCCACCCCTCGCCCTTCCCCCTCTGTGCAGACCGGTGCGCGCAGTGGCCCAAATTTCACCTCACCTCTCCCAGGCAAGGCCCAGCAACCGCTGCCCACAAGGTGCCCCCAGCCCCCGCGCCTGCCCGCGTCGCCCTTGAGCAACCTGTGGCCGGGAAGCTAGGTGTGATTTTAGAACGATCCGTTTCCAGTCCTCGGAATTCCAGGGGACGAAAAGGAGGAGCGCTGGCCACCGTCCGCCCTCTCTTTTTTCCAGGTTTGTGGAACACGACGATGACAGGCGTTGGACGCCCCTGTCGCCGCATGTTCAAGTTGTCCAAACCAACCCCCAATTAGCTACCCGTTGGGCCTGGTAGTGCGCACGGCGCCGTGGCTTACCAAGAGGGCAGACCCGGAAGAGGCCTGTACAGGCCCTGGATCTGGGATCGCAGCCGTCTGGGCAGGGAGCTTCGGGGTCCTCCCACATGGTGTGCAAATGGGGGCGCGGATTCTGGTAGGGACGTCCCCGGGTCTCCGAGAACTCCTTACCCCGAGAGGCGTGCACGGGAGAAGAGGATCAGAGCACGGTTGCGGGGCTCTTGGCCTAGAGTTCTTACCTTGCGCTTGTTGCGGTGGATATCGCCGATGGAGTTGGCCACCGTGTTCGGGCCCAGCAGCATGCGTGTGCTACGCGGCCACTCGGTGCTCACAAGGTGGTGCTCGCCCATGAGGATCTTGCGTACATTCTCCGCGCCCGTCACGCGGATTAGCGGCCGCCCGAGCAAGTGCGTCTTGAATACGTTGCCATACTTCTCCCTCCGCGACGACTGGAAGCCAGAACCCTGCGGGTGCCACGCAAAAACTTTCTCAGGGCCCACATCTCCAGATGGGACACCCAGGAGGCCTAGCCTCGAAGGCCAGCGGGGGAGGGGCGGAGGATCCCACCCGGGGCACCAGTCCCCTACCCCCCCCACACACACACGCATGCACGTACGTAGGTTTTATTTTTCACAACATGCATAAGAACTGGGGTCTAGAGGATAATAAATAAAGCAAGGGGGCGAGAGGCCCAGGGCAACCCCCCGGGAGGTTGTTTTTTAGTAATGACTTGCGGGAGGGAAAAGATATCCTGGACTGCGGGACCAGAAGCTAGAACCTCCGCCTCCCCCCTCCCCCCGCCTCGCGCTCGGGAGACTCTCGGAATAAATATTTCCAGGCTCCCGGCCACGGGCTGGCGAGACCCTGCGGGGTGGCCGCAGGCCAAAGATTATTTATAGCGGCGAGCGGTCGGTGCCCGGAGGCAATCAGTACAGATGGGGGTTGGGGTTTCCTCCGTTCGCTGGTGTGGGCCGCGAAGGGACCCGGCGGCCCTCTGAGGGCTCCTCAGGGTAGAGTCACGGGCCGGGAGCCGCGATTTTCCTAATGCAATATGCCCTGGAAATAACTGAGGAGAGCTTTCGCCGTCGCCCTGGAGTTTGGGACGCGAGAGCGGAGGAAGGCGCTTCCCGAGGGGCGGGGTAGGGCTGGGCGGGGCCGCCGTCGCAGGTAACCGGATCCCCAGCGGCGGCGGCGCGAGCCGAGCGGAGCCAGGCCCCGACCCGGGCCTGGCGCTCGGAGGAGCTGGCTGTGTCGGCCCCACGCGGGTACCGGAAACAGAGGGGACCTCCGAAGGGCGGGAGCAGGGGCGTCCCGCTCACCTTTGACGTCGTAGCTCGCCACCCCACCCCGCATTAACCCTTCTCCGGCCGGGGCAACAGCCGGTGAGAAGGGGAGGGGCGCCACCTGTCAGGCCTTCCCGCCTGCCCGCCTGCAGACATGCGGATGCCGGCTCCAGACCTGTGGGGTCATGCACTCCCCGAAGGGACACTCCGCTTCCTCTTTTTCCCGGTTGATCCCCCTCCTCACTTTCCCTTCTTCCACGGAAAAGCATTCGCCAGTTAGATGTGTACACACCCCAGCCCTGCCGAAAAGTGACTCTGCAGAACCCGGAGCCCTAATCACTTTTCCACGTGTGCCTCCGGCCCGGGCGCGCGACAGGGAGCGAGCCCAGAGCGCCCGCGCCTCCAGGAGGTGGTCTGGGCCGCGGGGGACACCGCCCCACACCCAGGTTGGCGGGTCGGGGAGAACTCCCGCCACCCTGCCGCGGTTCTAGAAGGCGTCTACCCCTTTAAGAGAAATCAAGGCGAGGGTGGAGGTGCGACAAAAGGGGGCAGAGAGCGGGGTTCCCTCCCTCGGTCTGCTGTACCGGTCTCTCTCACTACGTCTGACTCTCCTCTCCTGCGTTTCCTCTGTTTTTCTTTTCTTTCGACACAAAAGTTGGGCTGTGAATTTTCCGAGGTCGCCGCCGCCTTTCTCCCGCGGCACCCCCTCCCCCGCCTCTGATCTACCTAACTATAATTAAAGTGCGTTTTTTGTGGCATTAATAAAGAGTTATTTGTCCGCCGTTTCCACGGTCTTCACAAAGAGGACTTTCATAGGGGCGGCCGCTCGAGCCGCGAGTCCAATTTATACAAAAATGTTGTATTTTTAGCCCTGGGCTCTGTTTAGATGGCGCACGGTGGAAACGGAGAGCCCTTGGAGGTCCCCCCGTAAAATCTGATAAATGACTCCGAAAAAATAAAGCTGGGATTCAGAGGGCTCCCATTAACCCCTTCAGTGCTTCTCTACACGCATCTCCCATTTCCTTCTCACCTCAGAGAGTCAAGGGCCCGGGGGGCGAACATATTGGGTGGTGTAGGCCTGCTTCCCCCTCCCCATCTTACGTGCGGGTCGGACGCGGAGCCCCAGAGGCCCTTGAGGGATTCGGAGAAAAGGTCAGGGGACGTTGGTGGCGGGGGTGGGGTGGGTGCAGTGAGAAAGGGGGGGGGCGGTGACAGACGGCGAATTCTGCAGATTGGCTCTAATACGGCAGGGGCCGACGCCCCTGTGAATATATTTTATTTCCTAAATTCTCGGCCAAAAGCCTAGACCACCGCTGCAGTTAACCCTTTAAGTGTGTTGGCACGGGAGAGGCTCTGGGGATTTCTTTACGGCAGCGGGGCGGGGGGAGGTCCCATTGGTTGAAGTGAACCCCACCTTGTTGCACGAACAGGCCCCCAAAGAGATGGGCTGATTCCGGGACTTGGGAAGAGCGCAGGGCAGAGGAACCTCGCGTGCCCCTCCCGCCCTAGCTCTGCTGTCAATTGGCGCGGGGCGGGGCTGCGCAGGGTGTATGTGTGTGTGCACGCGGATTACACGCGTCTGTTAATTTCAAGCCAAGCTTTCGCACTTCTAAACTCACAGGTCTCTGCGTTCACCTCCCGCCTCCGCTTTCCCAGACCGAGGCTGTCTGTTTCAGTACAGCCAACCTTCTGCTAACTCCTAACAGCATCTGCCGGACAAACAACGCGTGCACACGCCCACACAACACACCTTCCGCGGTTAACCCAGAGGACGCCCCCTCCCCAAAGAAAAACCTGCTGTGTATCGAATTGCAAAAGCGATTATCTAGCACTTGAGGATGTTAATTCCAGGTTAATCTCCCCATTACCTACCTGGGTCTGGTCCCCGACGCGCCCACCCCCATTATCACCAGCAGTGCGGGTTGTGTGGCGTCTCACAACAAACACAGACGCACTCTATGGGTCTCACACACACCTCTCCCAAGTTACTCTCCCCTGCTAAACTGTCCCCACCCAGTAAGTAAATAGACCCTTTTCTCCGAAAGCCGAGAAACCTCGGGTCTCAGGCTTCTCATTTTCCTTGGGTTACCTCCTTCCTCCCCTACCACAAAACACACACACTTTCTCAGACCGTAGAACGGGGGCTATAGTACCTGGCGTGGCCGGTGACGCGGCGGGAACACTGCCCGGGTCTTAAAGGGGGCAATCCTGGCTGCCCACTCTTTCTTTCCCTGACTCAGTTTTCGGGTCCCAGTGACACCGCCAAAGCCCGGGAAGTCGACGGTGACTGGGGCCTGGAGCGCGAAGGGGAGGCGAAAGCGGCTCACGACTGGATGCCCCCTCCGGCTCGCGCTGCGCGGGGAGCCCCCAGGACGCTCGACGCACCCCTGTTGAGTCGCTCGCGACTGGAAAAAGTCGGTCTTGGGAGCCCTCTCGGTTTCGGGAACCTCTCTTACCAGCCCCTTGAACCTGCGCACCCGGCGCCAGCGGGCTCGGAACCACTCCGCAGGCGGGCAGGGGAAGCCCGGGCGGCTCAGGCAGAGAGGAGGGAAGGGGCGGGGCGGGGACCCGTGCCTTCAGGCTCCCGGCGCCCCCTGGCCGGCCCGCGGCTCCATCCGCCTGGTGCTCGCCGCTAGCGGACCCTGGAGAGCAACGGAGCGAGAGCGCCCTTACCTGTAGCAGCCAGTGACCGGTCTCTCCGATGAGCGGGAAGCCCATGGAGCCCTTAGGGATGGGCAGCTTGCAGCTTTTGTCGCGGGTGGCAGCCCAGCGCAGCTGCCACAGCTGCTGCGACACGGCCAGCAGCAGCGTCACCGACACCAGGCACGCGGCGAGGGTGGCCAGCGCCGACACCAGCTCCAAGCCTTCAAAGAGCATGTTGGCGGCCGCTCGGGGGATTGGCTGTGCTGGCCGCGGCGGGGGAGGGGAGGGCCAGACGAGAAGGGACGGGAGCGGCGGGGGAGGGGAGGCTGCCGCCGGGGGTCCTGGCACCTCCGGCCGAAACAGAAAAGGAGCAAGGAGCCGAGGGAAGGGAAGTGGAGGCTGCGAAGGGAGCGGAGACAGTGGGGGGAAATCGCCTAAAAGAAGAGAGAGAGGAGACACGAGGCGACTCGGAGTGTAACTTTGTTTGTTTGTTTGTTTGTTTGTTCCCTTATAGCGGGCTTAGGGGCTGCTGGAGGGGTGATGAGACGAAGCCGTGAATCAAGCTGGTGGATTAGCTCTCCCCGCAACCATCACACTCGGAAAACTTTGGAAAACTTTGTCCAGCGGGAGTCTCTCTCGTAAGCCCCTTCCCCTGCTCGGGGTGGGGGGGGGAAAGAGGGGGGGACAGAGAACTAGCGGAGAGAAAGTGCGATCGATTTGTCAAAAGTTTTCCCCTCAAATTCCTAGGTTAAAAAAAAAAAGGAAAAAAAATCCTGAATCCCCAAATTCCAACGAACCCAGAAACTTTGGGTGCGAGAGGGAAGGCTCTCCGGCTGAGGCGAGTGGAGAGGCCGAGCCTAGCGCCCCTGGACTGCCCCGGGCGGCGCGCCGGAGCCCCAGAGCCGCCGCTGCGCCCCGAGGCGGGCGCGGCGGGCGAGGCGGCGCGGCGGGCGCGGGTGCGGAGCCGGCGGACCGCGGCCCGGACGGGACGCAGCCGGCGACAGAGCCCCGGGCGGGCGCTGGGGCGGCGGCGGCGGCGGCGGGCGGGAGGGGTGAGGCGGGGTGGGGTTGGGGGAGGAGGTGAAAACCCGAGCTGGGCTATTGTATCAATTAAGAAAAGGCAGTCCGTCCCGGGACGCAGTCTCTCGGCTCAGGAGTTGCTGCTGGGAGAAGAAAGGGGGGGGGGGTTGGGGGGAGAAAGGAAGGCAAAAGGAATGAAAGAAGGGAAAAAGCAGGAGGCAGGATTTCAGGGCTGATGGTTTTAAAAGCTTCTCTCAATATGAATTTGTGCCTCTGAGAGCCAGGCGATGCGTGTGTTTATATAGAGCCGGGAGGCTGCGCCGTGGGCGCTCCGCCAGCACCCCCCACTCCCACCCCCACCCCCACCTCCGCCGCGCTCTCGAAGCCGGAGGCGTGGTGAGAGGCCGGCGGCCGGAGCGTGTGAGCGCCCGCCGGCCTCCAGCCCCGCCCAGGCCGCCCGCAGCCCGCAGCCCGCCGCCCGCCCCGGACCCACTTGTAGCCGCCGCAGGATCAAACTCAGTTCACCTCTCGCCTCCTCTTCCTTCTCGCCGGCGTCTCGCTGAGCCCGGCACCTACAGACGGACGAGATGACACACACACACACACACACACACACACACACACACACACACACACACACACACACACACACACACACACACACGGTGTGCGCTCGCACGGTGCCCGCTTGGCTGCTAGGCTACTTCCCTCCCTCTTTTCCTCCTTGTCGGGCCCCGGCCCCCTTCCCGCATCCCAGGCAGTCCCGCGTGGGCCGTCGCCCCAGCAGCTGAGGTCTCAGGCGGACTGCCCCTCGACTGAGAGGCGCCAAAAGCCCCTAAACCTGTGCTTAGGGTCTCCAGCTCCTATCCCGCGGGACCCCGCTGGCTCCTCCATCTCCCGGAACCCCTCAATCCTCTCATTTGCCACTCCCAATCTCTCCTAGCCGGGGGTCCTCCATCCCGGATCTGGACATCCTCAAACCTCGGAGGCCAAGGTCCCTTCCCTCCCCCCCCCCCGCATACGTCTCTTACCCTACAGGACCCCGAAGTTCCCCTCTCCCCGTCCGCGTCCCGGGCAGCTGACGCCGCAGCCTTCCTTTCGGACACCTCGAGACCCCCTAATTTGTAGTCCCCTCCGCCCCCACCCCCACCCCGTTGCGTCGGAGGAACCCCGATGCTGGCCCGGTGAATGTCCCGAGAAGAGGACAAATGCTGCGGCCCCGGCACCCGGAGGTGGGAGGTGTCGGGTACAAACGTTCATTGATAAATTAGTAAATAAACACGCCAGGTGAGCGCGGCCACCTTCTCCCAGCCGGCCGCTGAGGGCCCAGCGCGCGTGCCTGTGCGAGGTGTGCGTGTGGCCCGGGGCCGCAACTGTGTGCGCGCGCGAGTGTGTCCCCGGGTCGGCCCGACGTCTATGGAGCTGTCTGGCGTGTCTGCGGGTTTGTGTGTTCTCTCTGGTGCTGTATGTGTGTCTGTGCGTCGTGCATCCGTCTGTCATCTGGGCTCTCCTCCTGCGTGTCTGTGATACATGGAGCTATGCGTGCCAACCCCGACACGGTCTAGCTGGTGCCTGGCTCGCCCTCTCCCGCGCGTCCTGCTTCCCCCCAGCCCCCTTTTCTCCGTCGTTCACTCTTGCACTCCCAGAACAGAAGACCTAACCTTCAGTTAGGATGGCGTGTGTGTAAACGAAATTAGATTCCCCTTTTAACACCTCCCCTGCATCCAATACGAGTTCTATTTTAGAGTTCACCAGAAGAGAACGTGTGTGTGTCTAAGGGGCGAGCATCTGTGCTGTCCCTCCCCGTGTGAGCCCTTCCGAGGTTGATGTGGCGGGCGGAGATGTAAAAGCTCTCTTGCTTCTAGCGCTGGGTCATCTCGGCTCTCACTCTCTGCCCTGGAACCCCACCTGGTGGACAGTCGTAGCACTACAGATTCAGGGGGAGGCAATTCCTGCTCCCCCCTTCCCTCTGTCTCCATTCACAGGGAAGGTCAGCCCTAAAGGGCCTGCTTGCAGGCTCCTAAGTGGCTCCACTCCTGCTTCAGTGCCCTCAGACTTCCACCTCAGACGGCTTGGGGCCCAGACCCCCACAAAGTCCCTGTCAGGACCACTGTGACCCCAGAAATAGAGAGCTGGGGCACATCCTCACAACAGGGAGCTTTCACAGGACAATCAACTCTGGATTGGGTACCCAGGAGCCACGAGACCAAAACCACACCGTTCCCTTTGTTGGGGGGTGGTGGGTGAAACTGGGCAAGAGGGGGGCTGGGGGAGATTGTTGAGGCTCTGCTGTTCTGAAGAGCCCTAAGAATATAGCCTGACCCCCAGACACAGCATTCCTCCGGGATGGCAGACTAGGCAAGGTGACCCTGGGGAACCCATGTGTGGAGACATCAACCTCTGAATGGATGGACACACAGCCTTATAGAGATGCAAACAGATGCACAGGCAAATACTGAGAGAGCATGGGCACGCACGAGCACACACACACACACACAGGAAGACGCAGGCACGTACACTTAGAGGATCATTGTCAACAAATTCACACAACACCTGCCTCCAACCTCAAGAGACCACAGGAGGTGTCTGCTCTGCAGGGATCACAGCCCCAGAAGTCTCCACGAGCCATTGTCTTCCCCTCCCCCTCTCCTACTTCACTGTTGGCTTTGGGGCACTTTCATCCTCTCTTCCTGTTCAGGTGGGAGTTGGGAGGGGCCCTGGGGGAGTCATTCTGAGTTCTTATGGCCCAGCCACCAAGTGGAGTCCTGGGGAATGTCCATAGGGACAGCATGGCTTCGCAGCAGTAGTCACTGGATTTCCTGATTGGAACCATCTCTCTTCTCAAATCCCAAAGAGTACTTAAGAAAAAAGAAAGAAAAGAAGCCATGGTATTGTAATTCTCTACATTGCCGGAGGTGCTGGGGAGAGAAGGAATCCTAGGGCCGTGGAGCAGCCTTGTTAAGAGCGGGGCTAGGACACAGAAGGGTCAGCAACCAACTTCACCAGTCAAATTCCATCCGAGGACATTCCTTCATCTGCTTCACTTGGACTTCTGACTTTGGTCCCAGACCAAGCCCTGATCCAGACCTCAGTCTGACCCATAACCCTGACCTAAAACAGACCCCTGAGCCTAATCCCAGGTTGACCCTTAATCCTGGTCATAAAGTGACCCTCTCCCTGACCCCAGACTGAACCCCAGTCTTCTCAAGCATCATCCAACCCTACCTTTGGCGAGAGGAGTATGGCTGGCCCCTTGTGGACTCCCCAGAGATGGGGCACAGCTCAACCTGTGAGGCTCTGGGAGCAGGACTGGACTGTAGGACAGAATATCTCCCTCCCACCCCCTGCTCCAACTACAACCTTTTTCCATGGGGCTTCAGCTATTGCCTGAAGTTCTCTGAAGCCTTGGTTCACAGCTTGCCTCCCATGTCCCTGTAGCCTTACAGGTACCTTGAAATCAGTCAGAACAGACTGGGGGATCAGTCATGGGAATGCTGGTTCAAGTGGAGCTCTGCCTGGATGAACTTTGCAATGCTTGGCAGAGGGGCTGGGAGAATACAGAGGGCAGGCATCAGACACTCTTGGAATATGTAGCCAATGGGGCAAGGCACAGCCTCTGTGCCCTCTTCCCGGGCTCAGGAAACACCCATCAACAGGGACAAATCTGCTCCTCATAGAGGCACAGAGCTCCCCAGGAGTATCCCAGCCTTTCTATGCCCAACGGAATAAAGACATTGCACTTTCCAAATCCCTTACATGTGTGCAGCCCTGTAGGGCCAACACATGTCTTCTACAGCTACTATTTTATTTCATCTCCACACAGCCCTGTGAGATAACACTAGTTTTAGACATTAGATTTACATACTCTTTTTTGTACTGATGAAAACACTGAGGCCCAGAGTCCCCCTCCCCATCCCCATTGCATTGTCCTATTCCCTCTCCCCGAGCACGCAGCCCCATGAGACGTGAGATCCTGTCCCACGTGGCAGCTGCCCCTTTGTTCAACATCCATGCTTCTGACCATTAAAGCCGACAACGGGGGGAGCTGTTAGTTTTACACTTAATTTTGCATAGTTGGGGCCCTGAATTTTTTTAATTGATGCTTATTTACTTCCTTTCCCCTAAAACTACCTCTGCTTCCTCCAACCATAGCCAAATGGAAAGGAGCAAAAGCCCAGGATAAAAAGTAGGGGTGGCCAGTGGCCAGAGCAGAGACCAGGAGGCTGTGGGCAGGAAACAGGGCTGGTGTTCAGGGGTCTAACAGAGGTTGCAGGGTCTTGCTGGCCTCCCGTTGGGCCCGTGGTACTCTAGCCTGAGGGACGAAGCTGCCCTGTCCTGCCTTGCTGGCACCAAAGAACCTCTGGAAATCAGCTCTCAGCTCCTCATCCTCCCCAGGGCCTCAGGCTGGTCCCCATTTCATTCTGAGGCCTCTCCATACACACCTGCCAGTGGCGGGACCCCTTGCCTGAAAAATTTCAAGTCCAGTGGGGAAGCAACATTCTGTTTCTTTCTGAGGGGCAGTGGAGGAGAGGGCTGACCCTGTGCCACCAGGTCCTGCTCAGACATGCTCCTCCACTGCTTCTCCAGAACTCGAGCAGAAACTGCTACCCCAGCAGATTAGCAGAGAGCCCCTTTGGCCCTGGATCCCAGCTGTGGCCCCAGATATTCATCCCGAGGCCTGTTTGCCCTTCTCCCACGCTGTGTCCTCCCTCCAGATCGGGCACCGCAAGGCTGGCCGTGCCCCTCTGGTGACCAATCTTCAAGGACAGTTTAGAGGACAGTCCCTGACTGTGCCTTGGTGATTCTGAGCGGGGCTGGGTCCCCCGCTGTCCATGCCGGTCGGGGGTGAGGACTTAACCCAACTCGGCTTGGAAATCACCACAGTGCCACGGATTCTGCCTTTCTAGAGCCCCCAGAGGCTAAGCTGTCCTCCAGCCCCCGCCTTGCAACTTCGAGGGTTCCGTGGCTGTTGTTTGGAACACCTTCTGGCCCCTTCAAAACCACCACCTGCCGCATCCCAGCCCGCCCACCCGTTTGGAGCCGCCATCCTGCTATCGGTGGTACTTCGGAAGCAGAGCTCGATTCTGGATGCTAGTTATTTATTACTTAAAGATTTCCTTCTTCTTCTTCTTTGTCCCCTAGTGTGACTTGCTCCCACCCCACCCCCAGTATCCTCTCATCATTGGCTCTTTAGACTTGTTTTGTTTTCGTTTGGCTCTATCCATGACAACCCCCATCCAAGCGCCATACCTGGCAGGGCCAGATGCAGGCACAGCCTGGCCCCTCACTCCCAGCTGCTCAGAGACCCACAGCCGGGGCCGAGCCCCTCACCCACCCGCCCCCTTGCGGCCCTGGGAAGGGGGAGGCCCTCAGGAAAGAACTCTGTGGTTTTCTCCTTTGCCTGGATATGGAGCAAGCCTCACCCCGTACCTCAATCTCAGAAATCGCAGCTTCAGACACTTGCCCCAGAAGGAATTTTTTCAGAGAAATGAAAATACCCGCACCCTCCCGTCAGAGCTCCCACACCCAGTCCCCTTCCTCCCATCCCACACCCAACCCACACGAAAGCAACCCCAAAAGGGACTTGCCGATGGAGAGAACGAGGTAGGGACGAGGAACGCAGCTGGCAGTGTCCAAGTCGGCACTGCCTGGAAAAGAGTAGGCTGCCCGGTGGCGATGGGACACCGGCAGTGCCCCAAGCTGGCTCTGGCTGGCAGGGACACTGCCGCAGCGACTGCGTTCCCTCAGGCCCGGGGAGCCAAGAGCCCTTTATAGCCTGAAACCTGCCCTGGCACCGCCCACTGGGCGGTTGCAACCAGGCCTGCAACTAGGGGAGTCGCTAGGAGCTGGGAGGGCATCCGCCCCAGGACCCCAGGGCCAGGCCCCACGCACAGGAATCTGGGATGCCACCTCCTCCCATCCCAGGCAACTCCATGTCCTGGTATGTGCGTGAGACTGTGTGTGTGTATGTGTGTGTGTGTGTACGCGCGCGGGTGCTCACGCGTGCGCTCGTGCTTAAACTTCCATTCAAAGACCTCAGATCTCTTTCCCTCATCCTCTTTCTCTGGCGGTAACAGTTTTTGAAAGGATGGGGAGAGCAGTGTGTTTCTGCTCAGTTTATCAAATTACACTCAGTGACAAAGGACTGAAGTGCATTTTCTTGAAGGCTTGACAATTAGAGATCCAGGAAGAAAAAAGAAAGGCATGACAGAGAACCCAGGGCTTTTGTGGAAGGTAAAACACCGATGTCAAAGGCAGGGATGTGGTCCGGTAGCTCTGAGTGAATTTGCCTTCATGTTCTTTGGTGTTGCAAACTGTTTCCCCCACCCCTCAACCTCAGCTGCAAAAATCCCAGGAAGCCTAGAAATTGCAAGATGGTTGATTTTTAAAAGGAACACTGTTCATTTTCACATGGGCTGAGTCAGACAAGCCAGAGCACTGCTTCCTCCCTCCAGGGCTGCCCTTTCCAGCCCCCCATGCCAGGGAAGCCTTCTCAGAGGAGTCGCTCAAAGAGGTACAGTGCCCTCAGCCCACCCCCACATCTCAGCCTGTGCAGCCAGCTTCTCTGCTGGGGTCTGGTTGGGGCAGGGATGGGCAGGCTTCTCCTCGCCAAAGGTCTGCCCTGCACCTGAGCTCTGAAGATCGCTAGATGGAGAAGGATGAACTGTCAAGGCAGTTTTGGGGCCTGAAGCAAAGTACATGGGGTCATCGGACTGCTTTCCGAAAGGTTTTCATTCTTTGGGGGTGGGGGGTGGGCAGCAACCCAAGTTCCCAGCCACAGATGCAGACGAGCGAGTCAGGAAGGATATCCCCTTATCCAGAGCTCTGAGACAGTGCCTGAAACAAGTCCACCCCTACCCAGCCTTCCATTCCCAGCTGGCTTTGGTCCAGAAGCCACCCAGCAGGCAGGCCGGCCGACTGACTGGCAGCCCTGCTCAGAAAGCTCAGAGAGCAGAGCTAACCTGAGAAGCTAGTTGGCAGAGCTCCCCACCCCCGAGTCCAAATCCCTTTCTCTTGCATGAGATCATGGCTCCTGCTGACTCTCTCAGGAGAAGGAGATGGAGGAGATGCAGAGCAGGGAGGCTGTGGGGCTGCCCACCTGAACGCCCCCCACCTCTCTTCTCACACCTATTTACCACCATCCACCCCAGCTCCAAGCTAATTCAGTTCCAGATGCCGCAGCTTTCATCAGTTTCCTCCCCAGACACTCGAGGGGGTGGCCAAAGATCAGAGGAGGAACTTCCAGTAAGATGCCCTGTGGTCCAGATTGTTCTGACGGCCACGGCTATTCTAGCACGTGCCTGTGACGCCTTGCGGATTTCACCTGGTCCTCACTGCCTGAGCCTGACCGCTCTGAGGTACCAGGAGATTCTTGGGAGGACCTGGGCCCCTCCTACACATTCTTTCCATCCGCAAAGCTCTATGCTTCCTCTTCAAAGCAAGTTTCAATACAAGTCCCCTGGTCTCCCACCCCCTGCAACTAGATTGCCACCCTGAAATTTTTACAGATTTTCTGTATGGAAAATCTGTAGCTCCTCTGACGCTCTCTTTAGTTTTTCCTCCATTGGTTTCATTCCTTCCTCGATGTCCTGCTATTCCGAATCCATTCATTCATCATACAGCAAATAGGCAGAGTGGCTTATAGCAAAGACAATGGCTCTGGAATCTATGAGACCTGGGCCCCAAATCTGCACCGCGACTCATTACCATGACCACTGCGCTTTCCCTATTTGAGCCTCAGATACTTCTTCGGTGAATGAATTGGAAGGGAATGAGGGTTGAGGCAGGGATTCCTGTTAGGAGACTGGTGATAACTCAGGAACAATAACAGTAGTAACCATAGTGATAACAATATCACAGTAATAATAGCGCTTCCTATGTGTCTGGCGCTTTTGAAAGCACTTCAAATATATTATTTCATTTAATCCTCACATCAACCCCAGGAGGTAGATACTATATTCCCACGCTAAGAGGAAGAATCTGAGGCACCGAGTGATTTGACAACTTGCCCAAGCGAATCCTGCTGCATTTGGGGTGTTAGATTTAATCTCCTCTAGAATTCAAACCCAGGGAATCCGGATGAGTCTGAGCTCTTAGCCAGTACGCTAAGCACAAAACCAAGCTAGCAGCAGAGAGGATGGAGAAAAGTGGACGTATTTTAGAACTGTTTAGGGTTCCAATAAAAAAGGTGACACATTTGGCAACTGATTTGGTGGGGAAGGAGGAGGGGTGTTAGGATTTCACGCTAGGTAGCTGGGAGCATGGCGGGATTATCTATTGAGTAGAGGCTCAGGAGAAGAGTGAGGCTTAGGGGACAAGATGATGAGTTTGGTTTTGCCCTGGAAGGTCTTGTATAACTAAGGGATATTCAAATGGAGCTTTCTGGTGGGCTGCTAGAGGCAATTTAAACATCATCGGCATTCAGGTGCTAAAGGAAGACAGGAGAGTAGAGAAGTCTACACAGAAAGAGAAGTGGGCCTAGGATAGAGCCCCAAGGAGCACCAACATTTAAGGCACAAGAGGAGGAAAAGGAGTCTGGGAAATAGGGGCCTCTTTTCTTCGGCCAAAACTCATGCCTTCGTTAACCTCACCTGAGACTGATGATCCTATTTGTTTGTTTCCCCTCAGCACTTAGAATCTCAGGGTTACCAAGGAACTTAGGTTAGTAATTTCACCCCTGCCTAACCCAGGGACACACACACACACACACACACACACACACACACACACACACAGCTTCCTGACCTATGAACTCCCATCGGTAGGATTCTTTATCCAGCTGCTGAGTTAATTTTGGCACCTTGTACTTGTATATAAAACCATCTATTTCACAGAGCTTCTCACCATGTCATATGGTGACATAACACTTTTAGGGGCATCTCCTAAGCGGGTCTGGGTCTTGCCTGCCCCAGACTTAGACTCCGTCCGGGCTGCAGGTCAAAGTAGAACACTCCCTCACTGCACTGTGTGCTCCAGCAGACTGCGGGGGCCTGGAGAACACAACCTGACTCTGTAGCCTTCTGCTCTGTGCTCAGGGCTGAGACAGGAAGGGGGCCGCTGTGGGATCGGGGTGTGTGAGGATCCAGTGAGGTCAGAAGGAGGACCAAACCTAATCGATGGACTGGTCACACTGAAACCCCACGTGGGGATGGGGAATGCAGAAAGCATGGGAAGAAAACCAGGCAATGAAGAGAGAGGGATGGACTCTCTTCCCACGCACTCTCCTGACCCATCCAGGAGAGTCCGCGTGCTGGAAGAGCGAGCAGGGGTGCAGAGCTGGCCTGGAGGGGCCTGGGCTGGGGGAACCCAGGAGAGAAGGGTGAGAAACTGGTGAGGGAAGGGGAGGAGGATGGAGGTACTTAGGTAAGGTCTCCACACGCTAGTTAAGAAAGCGGCAGCTCAGACAGCCCTAGGCTAGGCCTGCCCTCTGAGGGGAGACAGGCATGGCGTTGCCCTCAGGGGCAAGTGGCAGCTGTGGGGAAGTTACCCAGCACAGTCATCACATGGGGAGCAAATGAGCAGGGAAACGTTTGCAGTGTTTCCTCTCTTGGGTGGACACACACATTCTTATTCTCAAAGATGCTCCTTGTGCATTCATACATGCTCATGGACTCGCATGTTCCACGCCTACCCCCCCCCCCACCGCTACGGATGCCCAGACCCCTCCCCATTCTCCACAAGCTGGTTCAGGATGGAGCTTCAGGGCCTTGGAGCCTCTGGCCCGGCAGGAGGAGGGCCACCCAGTCTTCCCAGCACCTTAGTACCCAGATGAGCAGTGACTGGCTAGGCCTGCTGGATAAGGGACAGCTCACCAGAGCCCGGGGGGAGTGAAGAAGGCCTGGGGGATGAGACTGGGGGTGGGGTGGGGCAGGCTTCTCAGAGAAGGCTACGTGAACATAAAAAGGACCCTTCGTGGCCCTCTGCCTGGGCCCAAGATCCAGGCCTCCAGTGCTGTTCAGCCCCTGAACTCCCCCTACCAGGACCCAGCTCCGATGGCACCCTGGTCAATTTAGGGGAAGCAAGAATAGCTACTGTAGGGCAGGGTCAGCCCCGAGCTCAGAGCACCCATCACTGATACCGCAGGGCTTAACGGTACGAGGATTTCTTCCACCCCCCTGTCCCTGTGACTGGTCCCTCGTCAGGATCCCCAGGGCAGCTGCAGCACTGGGGTAGAGAGCAGCCGAGGGCAGCGGGCACACCCCGTCTACAGCTTGAGGATGGCCTGGAAAGGAGGCCCCGCCCCGCCCACCATAGGCCCGGCCAACGCTAGCTCAGGTCAGGGAGTCAGTCCTGCCATTCATCAGCTGTATAGTCTTTGGCCAAGTCACTTCACGTCTCAGGCTCAATTTTCTTATAAGAATGGGGGGAAGAAGTCTTGCCTTACTGGGCAATTGGCAGTTGTGACATTTTGGGCTCAGAGCTGGGACAGATTCAAGGTAAAGCCAAGGAAGCCAAAACTTTGGGATTTCTCACTTGTACAGTCTCCTTCCAAAGCCCTGGCAATTCGTACTTTGCATTATTTTCCTCAAGAGGCTCCGCTGAGTCATACAAGCTTCAGGTTTCACAGATCCTGGAACCTGAAGGCAGTTGTTCCCCTTCCTGTGCCACTCCATCCTCAGTCCTCTCAGTCACTTCCGTGCCCAGGAGAGGGGCCTGGTGTGGCCAGGCAGAGCTGAAATGAGCCCCGAGCAAGGCCTCATCCCAGATGGCAGGCCTGGGTGCAATCACCTTCCCTGAGATGTTTACCCTGGGCCTGGCCCCATCCCTGAGCTGGGCTTAGTGCCTACTGCTCCCCAGTCTTCGCTCACGGCAGTTAACCCAACCCGAGATCCCCTTGAATGAATTCCCTGGATTCTCAGAAGTTGGGCTGACTCTGGGCACTGTGTCCCTGTCCTGGCAGTGCCTTTGCTCCAAAAATTATGAACTCCTCGAGAAGCCAGTTCTAGGGCGGTGCTAGGCAACCCTGGCGCTCAGGAATGGGCCTTCAGGAAGACAAAAGCAACTTGGCTGGGCTTCTCCATTAGTACCCGTTTCCCTAAGGAGCCTTGGAGGGAGTGGGGACACAGGACTCCCTCCTCAGTGTCTGGGAGATGGATGGGGCTGATTTTTTCCATGATTCCTCTCCATAAATCTGATTCGGCCCCTCATCTGTCTAGGCCGGTCTCCATGGAGGTGCGTGGTAGTGATGAATGGGCTGCCTGACTAATGTGACTGGGGATGGCAGGGACTTGGGGAGGGGCTCTGCTCTGATGGATGGTCCTCACGAGGGCATATTGCATTAGACACCCATAATGCGATCAGCAGGGCCATTGTAATACCAATTTGTTGGTCCTTCTCACCAGGGCAGGGCAGAGGAGCTGGAAGATTAAGGAGGACGTCAGGACTTTTGAGACACCTAGGGGGGAATTTCAAGAGGGGGCAAGATTTCCTTGTTGAGGGCTATTACTAGGGAAATAATATGGAACCAAAGAAAATGCAGACTGGAAAAGGGAGAGGGGAAGTGAGGCCCAGAGAGAAGCTGTGACCTGTCCAAGGTCTCTTCTGGAACCAGAGGGAAGAGCTGGACTTCTTAGCACTTGAGTCTCCTGCTCTCTGTGTCAGGGTAGGCAGAGATGGAGTCCGTAATGCAACTAGGAGAGGAGATACAATGTTACTCTGGCCTCCCAGCTGCTCTCCTGAAAGGAGGGAAGCCAGTGGCTGCTTCCGTTCAAAAAGGAGGTGGTCTGGCATGGGTTCCCACAGGGGCCACGAGAAGGCACTCACTCCAGACCACCCACGGTCTTGCTACCCCACCTACCCACATTAGGTCTGATCTCTGTGTCTTTCTCCTGTCATTTTAAAGTGGTCTTCTAAACACTGCACTGTCTCCAAGCTTTCCTCTAGGTCACCAGAGGGAACCTTTTAAAGCAAAATGTTATTTTCTCCTTAAAAGCTGTCAGCAGCTCCCTGTTGCCCTCAGGATGGGGCCCCGGGCTGGCCCTCTGACTCCAGCCCCTCCCCCAGCCTCAGCTCTGGGGCTCCCTCCAATTCACCCAGCCTCTTCCGTGGCAAAAGCATGACGTACACTTTTACACTTCTAGGTCCTTCATTTGGACTTCAGGGGCAGGAAACTGATCATCATACCTGTCAGTTCCTGTATATTTAAGTCAGTGCAGGCTTCACTCATTTCCCTTTCCCCTTTGATCCCCAGCCCTAGTCTTGACCCCCTGCGCTCACCTCCAGACCCGCAATCCCGCGTGGTGGTATATGCGCAGGTGATGTGTGTGCGTCTTTGAAAATAGTGCTACTTTTTGTCTGTATGCATTTTTAACTAACATAAAAGATCTTGCAGTATAGATCTTGTCTGTTTTGGGTTTTTTTAAATGTAACACTGTCTTTGATATCTGTTTATGTTGCTTTATGTACTTCTAGTTTGTCACTCTGACTGCTGTTAAATATTCCAAAATATGTATCTACCACATTTTACCCTGGACACCTAGATTTCCTCCAACTCCCTATTTCTACAAACATTATGCAGTGAATGTCATTTTCTCTGGGCGTTTAACCAGGAATGAGCCTACAGGGTCCTACGGGATGTGCATTTTTAAGTTAAGTTCTGCTGTGTGACTCCAGACAGGCTGCACTGGTCCACATTCATCAGCTGTGAACAAAGATGGCTGGTTCCCCTCATCATAAACAACACTTGCATTATTCCACTTTCTAATTTTGCCAGCCTGATCGGTATAAAGTAACCTAAGCCTGTACACATACCAGTTACCACTGTTTTGAATATCCTTCTGCTTTAAATATCCTCCTCTCATTGAATGGTAAACTCCTACTTATCTTTTTTTTTTTTAATGAATTTATTTATTTATTTATTTATTTATGGTGGTGTTGGGTCTTCGTTGCTGCACGGGAGCTTTCTCCAGTTGTGGCGAGTAGGGTCGTGGCGGTGTGCGGGCTTCTCTTGCAGTGGTTTCTCTTGTTTCAGAGCATGGGCTCTAGGCATCAGTAGTTGTGGCATGCGGGCTCAGTAGTTGTGGCTTGCGGGCTCTAGAGCACAGGCTCAGTAGTTGTGGTGCACGGGCTTAGTTGCTCTGCTGCATGTGGGATCTTCCCGGACCAGGGCTCGAACCCACATCCCCTGCATTGGCAGGCGGATTCTTAACCACTGCGCCACCAGGGATGTCCCTCCTACTTACCTTTTAAAACCCAATTCAAGTATCATATTATTTGTGTGGAGTTTTCCAGTTTGTTACCCTTTCCTTGGTGCTCCAGAACATTCTGTACATTGTAACCTAACGTTTATCATCTCACTGTAATCCTTTCTCTCTTTCTCATTCACACACTACCCTCTACCTTGGCCATTAAGGCAGATATGGTTCCTGCCTTTTGGAACCATTGGAAAGAGGGAGGAAGAAGAGTGAGGAGGGGTGGGCTATGTCAGTGGGAACTGGGAAATCAGGCAATTCACGACATGCTCGTTTTTCTTGATAGATTAAAATTATATCAAGTACAGAAACTGTGCACTCTTGCTCTTCATGGTCCCAGTGTCTGTGCTCTCAAGAAGTGTTTTCCTGGATAAGTCCTGTCTTATGTACTCCAGGACCTCACTCACTTCAAGCAACTTTATTCTAGTCATTTCTAAACATTTCTTTCCTTCTGCCTGTGACCAAGCCAATATCTCCCTTAGCCTGAAAAGACTTTCCCTTGATGCCAATGAACTCTGGGCTGATACCTTATAAAGCATGCATTGGAAAGAACATGATCATCAGAATTAAAAGACCTTGAAGAACTCAATCTTTCCAGGTCTCCAGTTTACTGATCTGTACATCAGAGGTAAATTAGTTGTGAGGATTACATTCACCATTGGACAGCACTCTGTGCTGTCTCTTTCCTTCATCAAGCTTCTGAAGGATATGTCCCAAACTGAATTCCTCAACTTCCCTAAAACCAACCCTCCTCTGGAACCTCTTGTTTCCAGCAACCCTGTCATTTATTTACAATAAATCAAGGAGACATTAACTTGACATCTCCCACCTCCGTGGCTGTTTAGTCAACCAAAGTCAATTGGTTCACCTTCCATGGGGGTTCCTGAATCTACCCCTCATCTCTGTCCCCATTTCCACTGTCCTCGGAGTAGAGGGATCTTCAGGATGGTTAAGAGTTTGTTTAGAGACAATATATACAAACTAAGTCTGCTGGTAACCTATTTTCTCAGGTTACTTCCCACCCTAACTGCTTCTCCCCATCCACACTCATCTGATGGCTCATAGGAATCACAAACTTCAATGACCAGCACTCTAGGTACTTCCACCTACCCCAGATGAAGTTAATTTTACAAGTTATGTCAAGGAACAGATAACCCTTGATACACCAAAGCAAAAAAAAAAAAAAAAAGATCTCTCTCAAAAAAAATTCTTCCTGAGTACCAAAACAAACATTTTGAAGGCAGCACAAACACAGTGTTAGTACAGATGAATCTTACTTATGAATATTTATACAAAAATCCTAAATTAGATGCTACTAAATAAAATTCAGAAGTTCACCAAAATAATAATAATACATTGTGACCAATTTATGGTTGAACCCATAAATGAACCAAAAAGATGTTCC
This sequence comes from Mesoplodon mirus, assembly GCF_964341445.2. Classification (NCBI taxonomy): domain Eukaryota; kingdom Metazoa; phylum Chordata; class Mammalia; order Artiodactyla; family Ziphiidae; genus Mesoplodon; species Mesoplodon mirus. The sequence continues at coordinate 85,818,997 of NC_138990.1, forward strand.
AACATTAGGACTTTACTATATAAATAGGTGAAGGAAAATGCTGAAAAAAGCATTTAGTAAAGTTCAACACTAATTTCTTATAAAAGCTTATAGTAAGCTAAGAATAGAAGAAAACTCCCTCAACTTTATAAGCCTATAGCAAACCTCATATTTAATAACTAAACATTAGAATCATTTTGATTAAAGCAAGAAAAGAGACAAATTCTTACCATTACCACTAATATTCAACACTGTCTGGTTGTCTTAGCTAATTAAATGAAGAAAAAAATCAGACATGCAAGGGTAAATAAAAATTATGAGTATAAATACTCCTATAAATACTCTTGCTTCCTGGGTCAATCTTGGTAATATATATTTTTCTGGAAGCATCAGCCATCTTTCTTTAGGTTTATGGACTTATTTCCACAAAATTACATAGATTATTCTCAACGTTACCTATATTTAAACTATTATTTAAACTTCCTTTTCTGTGGTAGTTTCCATTTTCTGATTCCTAATTTTGTTTAGAAATCAAGATAGTATCTGTACTTTTTTACATTATTTTTCCTTGATTAGGTTTGCTTAGTGATTTGTGTGTTTCATTCCCCCACCAATAAACAGTTTTTGATTTACAAAGGAATGGGAAATTGTCATTATCTACAGATATTAGGACTGCCTACAATAGCATATCCCAGAGAATCAACTGAAAACCTATTTGATCTAATATAAGCATGCAGTAACTTGTTCAGACACATGACAAATATATAATCAATAGCTTTCTTGAATGTTAGCATTAAATTGAAAATTTAATTTAAAATATGTAATGAATAATATGAATATTCATGTGGATTTATGTGAGTAATGCAAATAATGTGAATTCATGAATAATGCAATAGTTACGGGAAGAAAACATAAAACTTTATGTAAGACATAAAAGAATACTTAAACAGAGACTCACCACGTTGGGAGTCAGTTTCTCCAAAATTGAATAAATTCAGTGTAATCCCAATCAAACTCCCCATGGGATTTTAAAAATAAAACTTCACAAAATAATTCTAAAGCTCATCTGTGAGAATAAACATACAAGAAGAGCCAAGAAATTTTTGGAGAAGGTCAATGATGGAAGACTTTCCCTACTAGATATCAGAACATATTTTAAGGTTACAAAAACTAAAATGTTTCCTATCGGCACAGAAATAGACAAATAGACCAGTAGAATATTGAGTCTAGGAATAGACCCATGCATTGCAAATCAGTGAGAAAAGGATTGACCAATAATATGTGTTTAGGACCTTCAGATAGCCATTTGAGGAAAAAAAAAAAGAGGTAAGATCAGCATCTTATATAACCCCAATATAAAATCCAGAAAGGTTGAATATCTAAATGTCAAACAAAACTATTTTTATAATATGGGGGTGGGTGGTGGGTAGGAAAGCCTTTCTAGGTTAAAGGAAAGGACTGACAAACTATATCAAATTTCAGAATTCTGTATGAGGAAAGCTACTATAAACAATTAAAAATAGGTGAAAGTGAGCGTATGGGTTAACAATTCTGAAACTGTGTACTGGGGTTGAATAAATAAGTAAATGGCTGGTAGACGGCGGGAGCCAGGTTCTCACTGAACCTTTGTCCAGTGATATATGTATCATACCATACACACATATACACATAGATGTATAGATACAGAAACAGTTATAGATATATGTGTATATATGGGTTATCATACATAATAAAGTATCTAGCGCTGAATGCTGAGAGCCAAAAAGATGACATCTCAATAGCAATGAGCACACCAAACACCCAGATCTTGGTTTCTAAACATCATTCTCTCATAAAAGAAACCAGGGCTCCATGAAGAACTGGTTAATTCTAGGGTTGGAACATGGAAAAGACAAGATAATCTTAAAACATCTTGTAGTTTTATAAATCAAGGAAATGTTTTTAACAAAAGAATGAGGGTTTATCAAAGGTACGCTGGAGCCAACCTGAAAGAGCTCCCAATTACCAAACCTGGAATAATCTGAGCAATAAAATAAATAATATAGCACTGGATTATAACACAAAAGATAAAATAAATATATAAATCCAAAGGATAGATATATAATCAACGGAACAGAACTGAGAGCCCAGAAATAAACTTATGCATCTACAGTCAATTGATTTTAACAAGGGTGCAAAGACCATTCCATGGGAAAAGAATAGTCTTTTCAACAAATGTGCTGGGACAACTGGATATTCACATGTAGAAGAATGAACTTGGACCCCCTAACTTATACCACATAAAAAAATCCAAATCAAAATGGATCATCAAAAACCTAAATACAAGAGGTAAAATTAAAACATTCTTGGAATAAAGGCATACATTTTCATGACTTTGGACTAAGCAACAGTTTTTTTTTCAATGTATAAAAATCAATTTTCTTTTCTTTTTTTAAAAACTTTTTATTTTATATTGGAGTATAGTTGATTAACAATGTTGTGATAGTTTCAGGTATACAGCAAAGTGATTCAGTTATACATATACATGTATCCATTCTTTTTCAAATTCCTTTCCCATTCAGGTTGTTACATAATATTGAGCAGAGCTCCCTGTGCTATACAGTAGGTCCTTATTTGTTATCCATTTTAAACATAGCAGTGTGTACATGTCAATCCCAAACTCCCTAACTTCCCCCCTACCCACCCTTCCCCCCAGTAACCATAAGTTCATTCTCTAAGGCTGTGAGTCTGTTTCTATTTTGTAAATAAGTTCATTTGTATCATTTCTTTTTGGATTCCTCATATAAGTGACATCATACGATATTTCTCTTTCTCAGTCTGAGAAAGAGAAATACTTTCTCTTCACTCAGTATGACAATCACTTGGTCCATGCGTGTTGCTGCAAATGGCATTATTTAATTCTTTTTAATGGCCATTGTATATATGTACCATGTCTTCTTTATCCATTCCTCTGTCAAAGGACATTTAGGTTGCTTCCATGTCTTGGCTATTGTAAACAGTGCTGCAATGAACAATGGTGTGCATGTATCCTTTCGCACCCTGTTTTTATCCAGATATATGCCCAGTAGTGGGGTTGCAGGATCAGACTTCGAATAACCAAAGCAATCTCGAGAAAGAAAAACGGAGCTGGAGGAATCAGGCTCCCTTACTTCAGACTATACCTACAAAGCTATAGTCATCAAAACAGTATGGTACTGGCACAAAAATAGAAATATAGATCAATGGAACAGGATAGAAAGCCCAGAAATAAACCCAAGCACCTATAGTCAATTAATCTACGACAAATGAGGCAAGACTGTACAATCGGGAAAAGACAGTCTCTTCAAAAAATGATGCTGGGAAAACTGGACAGCTACATGTAAAAAAGTGAAATTAGAATATTCTTTAACACCATACACAAAGATAAGCTCAAAATGGATTAAAGACTTAAATGTCAGACTGGACACTATAAAACTCTTATATGAAAACATAGGCAGAACACTCTCTGACATAAATCACAGCAATATCTTTTTTGATCCATCTCCCAGACTAATGGAAATGAAATCAAAAACAAATGGAACCTAATTAAACTCCAAAGCTTTTGCACAGCAAAGGAAACGATAAACAAAACGAAAAGACAACCCACAGATTGGGAGAAAATATTTGCAAATGATGTGACCAACAAGGGATTAGTCTCCAAAATTTACAACCATCTCATGTGGCTTAATATCATCAAAACAACTAACCCAATAGAAAAATGGGTGGAAGATCTAAATAGACATTTCTCCAAAGAAGACATACAGATGGCAAAGAGACACATGAAAAGATGTTCAACATTGCTAATTATTAGAGAAATGCAGATCAAAACTACAATGAGATATCACCTCACACCAGTCAAAATGGCTATCATCAAAATATCCACAAAAAATAAATGCTGGAGAGGGTGCGGAGAGAAGGGAACCCTCCTGCACTGTTGGTGGGAATGTAAATTGGTACAGCCACTATGGAGAACAGTATGGAGGTTCCTTAAAAAGCTAAAATTAAGCAACAGTTTCTTAGACTCTTAGCTATCACACAAAAAGCACAAGCAACAACAAAAACAAAAGATAAATTTGGACTTCATCAAAATTTAAAACTTTTTTGTATCAAATGATCTTTTCCATTGAATGATTTGCAATATGATAAGGGTCTAGTACCCAGAATATATGAAAAACTCATATAACTCAAAAACAAAAGACAATATGACCCAATTTTAAAAGAAACAAAGAAATAGACATTTCTCCAAAGATAATATACAAATGACTAATAAGCACATGGAAAGATTCTCAACGTCGTTAGTCATTAGGGAAATGAACATTAAAACTACAATGAGATAGCACTTCATACCCACCAGGATGGCAATTATTAAAAAAAAAAAGCAAAAAAATAAACCAGAAAATAGCAAGTGTTGGCAAAGATGTGATAAAATTTGAACCCTCATACATTGCTGGTGGGACTGTAAATAATGCTGCCACTTTGGAAAACAGTTTGGCAGTTCCTCAAAAAGTTAAACATAGAGACCTAGCAATTCCTCTAGGTATGGACCTAGAGAATGAAAAACACATGTTCAAACAAAATTGTACACTAATGATCATAACGGCATTGTTCATCATAACCCCAAAGTGAAAACAAGTTATTTGTTCATATTTTTTGGACTTATCTGTCCATTTGTTGATGCATGAAGGTCCATCAACAGCTGAATGGATAAACAAAATGTGGTATATCTATACAATGGAATATTATTTAGTCATAAAGGGAATGAAGTATTGATACATGCTACAACATGGATAAACCTTGAAAACATTATGCTGAGTGAAAGAAGCCAGACACAAAAGGACACATATTACTATTCCATTTATATGAAATGTCCAGAATGGGCAAATTAATAGAGAAAGAAAGTAGATTCAGGGGATAGGGAAAGAGGGGAATTGGAAGTGATTGTTAATAAATACAGTGTTTCTTTTGGGGTGATGGAAATATTCTGAAACTAGACAGTGATGGCTGCACAACATTGGGAGAATACAAACATACATTGAATTGTACACTTTGAAATGATGAATTTTATGTTGTGTGAGTTATATCACAACAAGAAGTTACAAAAAATTTTTAAAAAGCCTAAAACTGGTGCAAAAACATGTACATGAGTTCACACTGATATAAATAAATGATTTAAATTAATACATGAGGATGAAGAGACAAAAATTCCTTTTAGAAGAATTCCAAAGAATTTATTTAGGTACCCTTTCTAAAAGGTAAAGCTTAACATCCCACCTCTCCCTGTCACCAACTTAAGTGTGGGCTGTAATTAGTGACTTGCTTCTAATAAACAGAATATGGAAAGGGATAAATAGTAACTTTACTGTGGGGAAACCTAGTAGACGCTGCTTTACCAAATGATCAAGGTTCACATCATTAGTGATGTCACATGGACATCATGTAACCTCTGATATATAATGGGAAGAACACTTCAGCTGTGTGGTATTCGCTCAAAAGACCCATAACCCCAGCCTAATCAAGAGAAAAACATCAGAGGAACGCAAACTGAAGGATGTTCTAACAAAATACTTGACCAGTACTCCTCAAAGCGGTTAAGGACATGAAAGACAAGACTGAGAAACTGTCACAGACCAGAGGAGACTAAGGAGCTAGGAAAACTCTGTTGGTTTTTAAAATTTTAACAAATGCACACAGTAATATGTTAATGGAGGGATCTGGGTGAGGGATATAGAACTCTGTACCACTTTGCAACTTTTCTGTAAACTTAAAATTATTCGAAAATTAAGTTTAAAAAATGAGTGAAAGGCTGGGAGAAAATATTTGCTCATATATAACAAACACAAAGGTAATTAGCATCCATTGGATCAGTGGGTTGAGGATATTATGACAGACCCCGTCTCTTGACAGCATTCGTTCCCCGTGACTTGCCTGCTATCAGGACTCAGATTGGCTCAAATAGTGGTCCAGATCCCTTGATCTCCCGCCCCATCCCAGCTTCATTTATCTTTTCATTCATGCATACAGTTAGTTGATTCAGCAAAATTTATTGAACATATTCTATGTGGCAGAAAGTCTTCTAGGCAGTGAGGATACCCCTTGCTCTCATGGAGCTTACAGGGAATGGACCCTCATTGCTCTAAATCAGACATCATAGTCTGGCCGTGATTGGTTGGGCCATGATTCGTTTAGGGGTGGCCACGTGATTCAATTCTGGCCAGTAAGATGTAACTGGAGGTTGGGACTTCCCTGGTGGTCCAGTTGTCAAGATTCTGTGCTCCCAATGCAGGGGGCCTGGGTTTGATCCCTGGTCAGGGAACTAGATCCCACATGCTGCAACTAAGACCCAGCACAGCCAAATTAAAAAAAAAAAAAAAAAGATGTAAGTGGAGGTAATATAAAGGGATAGTGTTAAATAGCAATTTAAATTTAAATAATTCTGAGAATACATAATTTTAGGGTAATAAATATTCAAACCTAAAGGAAGATGAAAATCACAGACTTCTAAGAAAGGGACAGATTCGACCTGCACAGGCCTTTATCTCTTTGTTTTTCCTTCTTCCTCCTGCCTGGAAAGTGGATGTGATGTCTGGAGGTGATGCAGCTGCCCTGTGCCTGTGAAGTGATAAGCATGCTAAGGATGACAGAACAGGAAGACAGAAGGTGCCTGGGTCTCTGCTCCTCAGATGCTCTAGTCCTGTATTGCTTGTGATTAAACCTCCAGAATTCTTCTTATGTCAAAACAAAACAAAACACCAAACCAAATAAAGAACAACAAAAAAACCCTACCTTATTCTTTACCGTACTCATAGTCCATTTTCAATTACTTGTAGCTGAACATACTTCGAACTGATAAAAGTATCAACAGGCAATTTCTTGAGAATACTATAAATGGCTAATGAGACATGAAAAGATGATTCAGCCTAATAGAAATTGGCAATTGCAAATTAATAAACCATTTCTCCCAACTTCGGTTTGACAGTCTCACTGAGGGTGCTGGGAAACAGGCAATCTCCTATGTTGTTGGTGAGAATATAAATTAGTACAGCCTTTTTGAGAGACAGTTGGCATTGTCTAGCAAAATATAAAGTGTATACCCTTTACCTAATACTTCCGCTCCTAGGAATTACTAGGAATCTTATAGAAATGTTTGTACTTATGCAAAAAGATATAAAAGGTGCTTGCTTCAGCAGTTTTGGTTATAATTAGTAAGTGAAAGCAAGTTAAATAAATAATAAGGAAATGGCTAAATTAAGGGGTAGTCCCACCATGGAATACTATGCAGCCACTAAAAAGGTTGAGACCATTATGTAGACTACAAATCTATTTGTAAAAACATTTCAACATTTTGCCATGTTCATTTCAGATTTTTAAAAAAGAAATTAGACTTTATAAAGTAAAAAGAAAATAACCCTCTGTACCCCAGTGAACCTTATTTTGTTCCCTCTGCAGAGGGAACTTGGTGTTTATCATTCTCCTGCATGTTTTCAAAGTTTAAATTGTATTGCAGTATCATTCTTCAACTTGCTTTTTTACTCAACAACTCTTTAAAGATGTTTTCATGTTGACACATGTAGCTATAGTTCATTTTAACTGCTGTTTAGTATTCTATTAGATGAATGTATCACAATTTATCTGTTCTCTCCTTGGTGGACATTTAGGTTATTTCTAACTTTTCATCATTACAAACAATGATAGAGTGAACAATCTTATACATGTCTCCTTGTGCACACATGCATAGATTTCAAGAGAGTAAGACAATTTTTATTAATATTTATAATATTTATAGGCTTTAACCAATCAATTCCACTCCTGAAATTTTATGCTATAGAAATACCTAAGCAAGAAGGCAAAGATGTATACAAATGTCTTGAAATATTGTTTGTAATTGTGAAATACTGGAAACATCCCAAATATCCATCAATTCACAATTAAATAAACTCAAGGTATATACAATGCAATGGAAATACTTATGGGCTTCACAAAGGATAAGATGTCCTATACGTTGCTACAAAAGATGTTTAAGATACATTAAGTGTGGAAAAAACCCTGTAATTTAATACACTATAATTATAATTCTTTTAATGAAAAAAGTCAGTATATATGTAGTAAAGTGATCTGAATGAACATCACCATCCTGTTAGCAGTGATTATATGTGGAAAATGGGATTAGGGCTCAGCGGGGAAATCCTCCAGTAGTTTTGTCAGATACCTGCGTACACACGAACATATACATGTACACACATGTTCACCGCCACCACCAATTCTGCCCATCAGGAATTAAACTGCTACTTTGATTTCTCACCTTAGTCTGTTTTCAACCTGTTCCTTATTCCATGGCATACCAAGAGTGGAGTGGTACATATTTGCAGAGAATTTTACACGATAATAAAACTGGCTTAACGTTGGTTTGCTTTTTATTACCACCATATGCTTTCTAAAGAACGTCAGTGACAAAATATTCCTCCTAGCAAGGAGTGCTGCTTGCACAGTCCCCTCCCTTGGTAGCAAATCACTACCAAGTGTGGTCGATGTGGTCATGAGGGCCCATGTACCATTGGCTGGGCAAGGTGCTGCAGGGGTTTCAGACAGGCGTCTGATGTCTTTCCTGCCTTTGAAGAGCAGGGGCACCAGACAGGTACTCAGACACTAGAAACCATCAGTCTCTCTGTGGTTCAATTTACTGCCTGTATGACCTGCTTCCCGAAAGCAGCTTCTCTGCCAGCTGCCCTGGATGGGCCCTATCCTCACCCTTCCTAACTTGATGCCCTCAAGCTGCCCTGCACTTGAAGCCTTACTGTTTTTCCTCATCCTGGGAAAAAAAGAGACTCTGACCCTTTGGTCTTACTTTCTCCCATGCACATCTTTGCCTCCCTTTGTCTCCAGTGTCCAGATCACCACTTAACCCTCCACTTTGCTCCTGAGTGGTACCTGAAAATGCCTTCCCTAAAACCTTGGAAACATACCTGGGGGAACAAAAGTGAAATGGTTGCTCAGAACTGGCTATCTGAAAAACCTATAGCTGGGCAGTCCGGGGCCCCTTTCCTGTGCCCATGGAAGTGGTGTTTCCCCAGCAGTCTTCTCTGGAAAAGAGCTTCACTGGAGAGGGCAGGGCGTTACTCCATCAGCTTTAAAAATAAGCACTCCGTGGAACAGAAAGAAAGAAAAGCCATCCACCCAGCTTAACCTGAGCCTTGTAACAGAGAGGGGAGTGTGTGAGGAGAACAAGAGGGAGATACAATTAATTACCCTTAGAAGCAAAGGTAAAAGTTGAAGATTACGAGACCCATTTACAGGAGGAAATAGACCCATCATTGAGCCTAGAGAATGGAAGGATTGTTTAGGGCCAGAAAAGCGTCTCAATGTTCAGATTTCATTCCTTTTCTGGAGCTTTGGAGAGAGGAAGGTCATAGCTTGGGCTTGGAAGGTACACTTAGCAGTGGGCTCAGACCGGGAGGGGGGCTGCTGTCTTGGGTTCGGTTCTGGGCCCACAGACTGCCCCCTCCCTGAGGGAATAGGAGCTGGAATCCTCTCCAGGAGCCCATGTGGGCTGGCCAGAAGGGGTAACCCTGTGTGAGGCCCCTGCATTAACATCACAACAGCTGATGTCACAGACCCCACAGAGCAGCTGGGGCCCCAAATGCAGGGTAACCCTAACCCCAGCAGTGATGGAAACAGATAGAGGGGTGGTGCCCCCCGCACAATGCCTGGCCCCCACCATACCCCTCCTCCTCCCTTCACTTCCTCAAGAGCCTTTGTCTTCTGGTCTCTTGGGCCTGGAGTCTCTCTCATTCCCAGCAAATATTGTCCATTAAATTCAAAGCTGAGGCCTCCGGGGAAAGGGTCTGGCACTTTTTTCCTCTCTCCCCTTATCTCCCACTAGCCATTCCCCATCCTCATCTGCCTGGTGAGCAGACGAGACAAGGGGCAAGCTGGTGACGGCTTCACATCTGTCCCTGGTTTGGTTTGGTTCCCCGCAGAGCCCTCTCTGGACAAGGCCATGGGCAAGACATTGTCCCCGTCAGTGCTGACTCAGAAGCTGTGGGAAACATTTGGGGGGTGAGTTGGGCTTTGACAGCCCAAGCCTCTGTACTGGACCCTCTGGTTTGCGATCCCCTCAACCAGGTGGAAGTCTCGGTATTCTTAGAAGTACAGGGTCCTCGTGCCTCCCTCAGTACCTTGAACTGGTTTGGGGAGATCAAGCTTAGGTGGTTGTACTGGTCTTTAGGTGTGACCTGGGGATCCTGTGAGGGCTCCCGGAAGAGGGGGTGCGGCAGGGCTGCAGGTCTTGAAAAATCTCCCTGCCAGAACTCTACGAGGCAGGGAGAGGAGGTAACTGCTCAGAGTGTCTGGCTTTTCCTCACAGGGAGATCTATACTTCCAAAGGAATTTGGTTATGATTCAGGATTTCAGTCCTGAATCTTCCTTAGACATTGATGAAAGCCATGTACCTTCTAGCCAGAAAAATGAGTGGATGCAAGCCTGCGCGCCTGTACATGCATTCACACACACACACACACACACACACACACACTCCAAGGGTTCATGGACCTCTGGTCAAGAACTCCTGAATTCTAAAAGGAGGAATACATTTTGGCAGAGAAGGTTCCAGGTGGAATTGAGGGGCAGATTCTACCCGAAGGACTGGCTCTACTCTGAGCCAGGCAACTGGCTGTCTGATGGGGAGGGCTTGTTCCTCTGTGTCTACACAGGTGCTCGAGGGGCCTCAGTACCATTAAGCCTGTGATGGGCTTGGGGAGTGGAAGCCGGGAGGCAGAGAAGCTGTGGACACTTCTGTCCAATGCTCAGCCACAGCATGTTGTGGAATTTGAGGGGAGGGAGGGAAAGGCCTGAAAGAGTTCATGTGTTGTGGCTAGGAACTGGCTAGGCATATCGACCATGCATAGGTCATTTACACTTCACAGCAAGCCTGTAAATTAGGCACTACGGTTCTGCTTTCACTGAGGATTATGAGATTTAGGGAGTTAATTGTTCAAGGTCATCCAGCTAGTAAGTGGCACAGCAGGAAGTGAAGCCCAGGTCTCTCAGGCACCAAAGCCCAGTTGCAGTAGTCAGACGTTAACTGAAGAAACTCTCTCCAGCCTATTCCCATGGCTTCCATGCCAGCCTCGGGGCCAAGAAGGCTGGGTGTTGTTACACAGACATTTCAGACCTTAGTCACCATGGTTTCAGATATGCCCACCAGGTCCCCACTCTCCTCCCACTGTACACCAGACTTGTGCCAACTTTTCACTCTAATGTCGTCGGCACCGTATTGAATTTAATTCCTTCAAGGCCCAGCTAATTAACATCCTGATTTCCCTGTGCTGTCTTCCCTGACCAGACCCGTTCCTACACCAGACCGTGATGCCTGTCCCTCTCCGCCACCGAGCTCTAAGGCGGGCTCATTTCGCTCCTTGCTCTAGATAATCCCTCCTGGCTCCATCTTATCCAGGAGCCTTTCCACAGCAGGGCTGGTGTTCAAAACACACTGAGCCCCCAGTTGCCTAGCTTGGTGCTCCCCACAAACCAGGCGTGTCAAGGGTTATTCCTCTTGATGATGATGACGATGCCTGTGTTAACTGTATAGACAGGAAAGCCTAGCCCAGTAGTTTGGAATGTTTCCAAGGCCACAATTCGACTCCTTGCCTTGTCTGGCAGGCAGGCTTTCTCCTCCCCACCAGGCTTCTGCCTGCTCTAGTCCTCAGTCCGGCTCAAGGGGTGCAATGGCCATCATCCAGATCACCAACCATGGCTGCAGTGTGCAAAAGGGGCGGGAGAACAAAAAACCATGAGACAACACCGTGGCTTTTGAACAGGTACATAGGATGTCTTATTTAATAGCAGTTAAAAGAGGAAAACGTACAGGAGGAATAAACATGCTCTTTCCACATAAGAGGTTTTCTACTAACCATGAGGCCCATCTGTATCAGTAGCTTTACTAGTTTTAAAGAAAAAAGTTCCCTTTAGAGTTAAAAATGGACTTTCCTAAATTTCCCCCATAAATGTGCAAAATAAAAAGGCCATTTCCAACACATTAGTGAAAAGTAACTGCAAACTCAGGCAAAAGAAAGAAAAAAAAAAGAGGCAATGGAAGCAGTCAGGTGCAGAGTCTTGGGAGAAGCGAGGCTATGGTGAGGGGGATTTCTGCAGCAGGCCCCAGGGACTGTGCTCAGAGGCCTCATGGGGAGAGTCATGGGCAATGCCAATCTTGGGGATAAAGGGCCCTGGGTCTGGGATTTGCTGAGCAAGCACTTGTCAAGTGTGCAGGCTGACTTGGAGGCCTGGGAGACAATGAAAATACTGGGGACTGCTCCCTGTAAGCCTGTATATTCCCTTTACCAGTGGGGACTCTCTGTTGTTCCCAATTTCCAGGTCCTGTTCTTCCCCACCCCCAAGAGCTTCATTTACAGTCTACTCAAAGAGATTTTGCTATGAGATACGTTAAAACTATACCAGCTGCCTAAAGTACTACTGAAACCCACTAGGGTCCCAAACCTGACTGTCCCTTCAGGAATATGGACCTGGTTTTCCCAAGAACTCAGCCAACTAGAAGACAGAAAGACCTCCAGGCACCCATGTTCTCGCCTCTTACTGAGGCCTCCAGGGCACTTCTACACCTCTGGGCATTTGAGCCCAGATGTCAGGAGTCTGAGGGGCATGGACACCCATGCTTTGCACAAGTCCTCGCAAGGGCAGGCACAGCTAGAGGCCTATAGACAAAACTGAAAACTCTTACTTCACCAATTCAAACAGCTTGGACATTGCTGGTCCCTGTTTTTTTACCTTTCCCTGCTCACCAAGAGTGTGTCCCCACAGACAACTCAGTAGCTGCATGTTGGTTTCGTTAGGGAAGGCTGAGGCAGACGGAGAGGGAAGAAGGGATCTAGCAAAGGATCCACCCTATGAGTCTTGGGCTTGAATAAGCGTTCTCTGTAGAGGGACCTGTGTGTGCAAGGGGCAGAGTAACCCACGTTCCTCCACCCTGTTCACTTTCTCTTCTATAGCACTGTTTCTCCAGGGTACAGGTTTTTTTTTTTTTTTTTTTTTTGCGGTACGCGGGTCTCTCACTGTTGGGGCCTCTCCCGTTGCGGAGCACAGGCTCCGGACACGCAGGCTCAGCGGCCATGGCTCACGGGTCCAGCCACTCCGTGGCATGTGGGATCTTCCCGGACCGGGGCACGAACCCATGTCCCCTGCATCGGCAGGCGGACTCTCAACCACTGCGTCACCAGGGAAGCCCCAGGGTACAGGTTTGAGACCAGGCCAGCAATGATAACAGTTGAAAACTATTGTGATATGCTTAAGGTTCTCTCCATTCCACTTCAAAGTCTCAGCACTCAAAGCGGAAGAGATCTTGCTGTAAACTGGCATCTAGTGAAGGAGGGTGCTTGGGGCCCTTCTGAAGCAATGGGATTAGTGTGGTCATTTCTCGTTCTTTTCTAATAAAGTCCAGATCCTGACAGATGGTATTTTGGGTCTCATTCCCATGGACCCCTGCCTTTCCTTGGCTATGGAAGTTCTGGGTAGCAGCACTCATCTCTGAGCCTCATTCTAAAACCCTGGGCAAACTGCCTAGCCCCTAGGATGAGCCTCAGAAGGCTTCTGCAGAGTCCACACGCAGCCTGGTCTCCAGCTTTGAGGAAGCCTGCATGTCGGTGTGCATATTTTCTTCCCCACGGTTTTTAAGTTGTGATACAATATTTGGTGGGGGTCGGGGTGTGAAAAAGGAAGCACTGCCTTCCCTAGAAGCAACTCAGCAGCTGACAAAGGGAGTGAAGAATTCTGTCTGATGAGTCTTTCCTTCCACTAACCCAAGCTGGAAATGACTGTGTGGCTTAGTTGTCATTGTTTGGTGATGCACGATTATACTCTTGCCAGTAGCCTTAGTAGCATCTCCCTGAAGTGTCTTAAAGGGCAGATTCCTCTGCCTGACTTCACAGTGAAGCCCTTGCATTAAGTCTCGGGAGCCCATTTGGGACAGAGGACACAGCCTCCAAGCTAGCTGGTCCAGGCTCCTCTGCAAACTCCAGACCTTGAGGGATAGGATTACAGGCAATCCTTCTCAGATGAAGCCAAAAGATAGCTATGGGGATCTCAAAAGGGGATGGAAGCTTTGGGCTTGAGCAAGAAGAGCTTATCCAGGATATGACTTAGTGAGGGACAGCTGTGCCATGGGTAACAAACCACTAGCCATGGCTGATCCGCTCTACTTCACGGTGACAGTGGTTCCATCCCTAAAGGCATCCATTCAGTCCAGCTATAGCTGTCCCCACAGTACAGAGTTGATGATATTTCCTTTAAAGATGGTGGCCAGAAACTTGGCTTTAAAACACAAAGGAATGATTCCAAGGTTTTACCTAAGGGTAAAGTAAGGGCCATTTTCAGGCTTCTGGAATCTGACTATCCCAATGACACTGCTGGAAGAGGCCAAGTCTGAGACTCTTTGTCTAAGGAATAACTGTTGACCTATGCCCTGAACCAAGTACCCTGACAATGAGAGGAATGGGGAAGGGCTGGGGCTCTGATTCCATTTGCACTGGCTTTCAAGATCTCCTCCTGGTGTGGGGCAGCCTATAGTTAGTCACAAGGTCCAATTCTTCCCGTTGCGTACTCAGCTCTACCGTGCCCCAGAAAACTTAGAAGTAAAAGCATTGGGTCAGATCTAGGCTAGAAAATGCCATCCTTGGGGGGACTGGAGCGAAGCCGTCATGTTGCCACACAGCACGCTTGTTCACCGGTCAGTGAAAGTCAGTGGACTGAAGAGATGAACCTCCAGAACTGTGTGCTGGTCTTTGATAGACTAAGTAGTAGTGTTTTCCAGGCCCTTTCCTTGCATCAGGAAGAATCGGCCTCGCCTACACGGTGAATGGGGCCCCTAGGAGTGAACAGGATGTACTTTATTACCCTTCTGCCTACTCACCTTACCTCCCAGAGCCAAGTATCCATTCTGTTTGTGTAGTTTCTGAGCCCCAGATCTAAGCTCTAGAGCCACGGATGAAAGGTGGTTTATCATACTGGACCGATGACACCACCATCTCTAGGAAAATACAGACAGTGTAGCATGACTTCCCCTGAAGCCCAGCCTAGCAACAGCTCGTGGACTTGCTTACCCTTGTGCCTCTTTCACTATAGGGAAAGGTTATGCGAATACTGTACATAGGTTATTAAAAAAATACATTTGCTCTCTTTGAAGAAGAATGCACAAATGCAGGGCCAGCCAGTGCTGGGGCCCGGACTCTGGGGCTGCAGCCAGCAGCCTCTGTGGGCCCGAGGCCTGCCTTCACGAGTGGTGGCTGCTGATGAGTCCCCGGAGTTGCTTGGCCACAGTGTCAATCAATTTCTGCTTGTCTCGCTCATTTTTCCGAAACTGTGCAAACATGTTGTTCTTGCGGCTAGTGTCCTTCATCCTAAACAGAGAAGGGAAGAAAGAGAGCAAAGTGTTTGAGGCGGCAATGGTGGCTAGTGTGTCTTAAGCACCACCCGGAGTTGAGAGAGTCCAGAACACTTCCACTGTCAGGCGCGGACTCACCTACTGCTATTGACAAAGCTGCCCTCCTGGCACCCAAAGTCCTCCCCACTTCAGTCACCTTTGGAGAACAGTCAAGAGCCAGCCATGGCCAATCGCCTCCTCATCCATACCCACCCTTCCTACTTCCTTCCCTTCTATGCCCAGGTATGTCTCTGTTGTAGGTATCTGGCACCTGCTGCAGCCCTGATGGTCAACAGGACCTTAGAGAATGTCTAAGGTCTTCTCATCACCTCATAAACCTACTAAATCCTGCTGGGACCTTACAGCTGATATTTGAAAGGTAAAGCAGAACGATGCTCTTAACTAGCAATTCCAAAAGAACATGAGTAACTGAAAGCCACTGTGCATTTCCAAACCCTCCGCTATCTGGTTAGTCTATCCTACCGTTAACAAAACCAAGGGCTTGACTGATCTCTTTTCCTTTGCCTCGGGGTAGGGGCCCAGGGGCAGTGAGGTGGTAAGAGGGCATGGTGCTGAGGAAAGCAGGCGCCAAAAGACTGAGCCAACCGGGGCTTTAGGCAAGAGAAGCCCCTAAGTTCTCAAGGGCTGCTATGTCTTCAGATCTTGACCTTTGGAAAACTTTCTAACTGGCTCATGCTAAAACTCCAGTGACGGCATATTCCTAGAGCACAAACCATGGGCAGTTCTGGCCACCAGTTCCACCAGATGGAGAGACCTAACTGGGAAGCATGGATGGAGAAAGTCAAGGCCAGGCTGAGGTCGCCAGAGCAGCCCCCAAGTCCGACTAAGCCATTGTGACAGATCCCAGGAATCTGTTATTCCCCCAAAAGGGCCCACAGCCCCTGACATCTGTTCGTGATTGTTAACTCTGGCCCCAGCCTCTGCACACTGGACCTCCAGCCCACGGATAGTTCTAGTGGTAGAGAATTAAGGACACTGCCCAGACTCATTTCTCCTTAGGGTCAGGCTAGGCGGCTCCTCTTCACCATCCCCCAGGAACTTGGCTAGCTCTCTGACTTCACAGTCCCCTGGCCTGCACGGAGATAGGCTAGGAGAGGGGACGGAAGGAACCTGGCACTGGGGAGTAAACTGCTCTCAGGCAGACTTCCCAGGGCCTTTGGCCAATCTTGGCCCATGTTTTTTTTCTGTGGGGTGGCCCTGTGCAGAGGGACAGACTAGAGGTCAGTGGGTCAAAAGGCCAGAGAGCCCATAAGGACATTTATATCCATATGGTAGGGAGGTTCTAAGGAGCGCCATTGCTTTATGGCTCTGGCTGACAATGACAGCCACAAACGAATTGAGACTTCTCTCTCTGACCTAAGCTTTAGGGCCTTCAGCCTGGAATTACTCATCAAGCATGCTTAGACACTGTGTATAAGGTACAACCACCCACATGTGGAGGCCTGTGCTTCGACAGGAGGAAGAAGGAGAGATGACAGAGGTTTAGAGGTTTAGGTTGTAGAAAGCACAAAGGTCCCCAAGGCTATGATGATTATTGTATTTGGTCCCTTAAACATTAACTGCACAATTATGTTTGTGGAACTGGCTTGATTTAGGATTATTTATGCCAGAGAACAGCTCCTTTACCTTTTCTGGATATACTATAAATCTAAATAAAACCAACACAAAGCAAAACAGAAAGAAATAATAAGGGAATAAAAACACTTCCTACCTTTATAGGACATTTAATTTAACATCCTATGTGATCATTAGTTTCATGACTCCTCAAAGCAGCCCAGAGATAGGCAGCCAGGGATGGCTTTCAGCTCCCATAGGGAAGTTCCAGAAATAAGGTAGGAGAGAGGGAAAAAGAGGGTGGTCTCTAGGCCCCAGAGGCCAGGATGTTTTAGCCATTAAGACCTGGAGTTGGGATTACTTGAAAGAGAAACTCAAGTGCCCTGAGGGCTGATAGTGGCATGCTGGTTTGTACCCTGGAACGCTCTAAAACCAAAGGAAAGCCCTCCCCACACCCCACTGCATTCTGTAAGCCTAGGATCTGGATCTACTTTGGCTATGGCCACCTCTCAATGAACAGGGGCCTCTTCTCTTTCCTGAAATGTCCTCAACAGGTCTTTGGGTCTTTCCATGTCTCACCCTGCTAAGAAGTGTCAGGTTGAAAAGGAGAGAGTGTCAAGGGGAAAGCAGGAATGGGTCAGGTAAAGGGATTGACTCCTATGAGGCTGGGAAATACAGATTTAGTGATCTGGGTGGCCTTTGGCCCTGTTGTGTTTGGAAGGGAGCTTTTAAACCCTGCTGATCGCTCGGGCTAAGCACATGGCTTTATTACTGGCTAGGCCTCCAGAATGCTCCCGAGAGGCTGATTATTTTAGCCTATTGTTGATCCATAGGACGTAGATGAGCCACTACTTCTTGGATCTAGAGATTCTCAGGAACAGAGGAGTAAAGAATGGTTGAGAGGCAACTGGCCAAAGGGAATCCTAGAGCCCATTTAGACACATAATGAATATGACATCTAAGCACCAACTCAAAAGCCATTTCAGCTGGGTACTGAGAACTCTGGGATGAGGCCTTGCCTCTACTAAAGAGTCTTCGATGGGAGATCTTAAAGCCATGGGCCTCACCACTTGGAGGGAGGGGAGACTGCTGAGGAGCTCCCTTGTGTCAGGGCTGAATTGCCAGGGCTAGTCAGGGCTAGGCCCTGGACTAGCAAGGGTATTGTGTGTGCCAGGAAGCTGGCTGGGAACAACCCTTCACCTGGCACCGATGGGGGAAAATCCCTGTTACCACTCCAGCCCCAAAGGAACTGGTAAGCCAAGGGTCACTCTAAGGACCAAGGAGAGAGGAGGCGGCCAGCCAGTTGGCACCAGACTGGTTTAGTAGATTAGTATGTCAGGGTGGGGACAACTCACAGGGCAGGGTATTAGTGTAGTCATCAGTGTCAATGAGGAGACCAGAAGGACTTGCCTCAAAGCGATGGAAAAGGCCCAAGTGAATAATATACTTACTCTCTAGATATCCTAGGGAAGAAAGTCATTGGGAGAGAGAACCATGGGAAACAAAGTCAAAATGGCAACATCAGTCTCTATTTTGATCGGGAGAAAGTCAACTCTGGGCTCTTAGCTTCTTGGCTCCAAACACACACCTCTGCCTCCTCCTCTTCTCTCCCCTGTTCTATTGCACAGTAGGAAGGTACACTTCAGCTTCTGCTTCTGTCTAAGGCTCCACTCTGGCCTCCTGGACTCTGATCCTTGCCTTGCTAGGATTTGAGACCTGCTTGGCTGGCTATATACATAGACTTGCTACACTGTCAAGATGCAAGGCACTCTCCTAGGAAGCTGCTAAGAAGTCAGCGGTTATCTAGTTTGATGACAAGAAAAAGCTTCCCTTTTACATGGGTCTTAGTCTCTGGTCTGCCAGCTCTCAACTAGGTAAGCTAAAGCCAGAGCCAGGCTACAATGAAGAGCAGATTCCAGCATCTGGGTGACGTCTTGGTTAGTGAGATGCTCCGGACTTGGCTAACTTAATCTCAGTGGAAGCATCTCTCCATCAGAGATGCTACAGCCCTGTAGCAGGACTTTTGTGGGCCAGTGACTGCCTAAGGCAAGAATTAGGCACCTCCAACACAGCTTTCTTGGGACAGTCAGCACAGTAAAGCTCAATCTGGCAGGGACGGGGCTTGGAGGGGCAGGTGAAGGTTTCAGTAATTTCAGGAGCTTCTCTGCTAGGAACCAGAAGCCATCTGTTCTGTGGGGCTGTTCTCCATCCATCATCATACCCCAGATGGCTGGGGCCAGGCTCACTCTGCTCACCAGGCTGAACTGAGCCCCAAACTAAGGCATCTTCCTTTCTCCTCTTGTCATCTCTAGGTAAGCTCTGAGGTAATGTCAGAGCCCAACTGACCCATACTTGCCCTAGCTTGTCAAAGCTCAGGAATTAAGAGGCCACAAGAGGAAGACTGGCCTACCAAATCCAATGATGGAGACTGCTGAGAGCACCTATGGAGACTTTAAGAATGGGGCCTCTTTGCGGTCTTTTCAAGGTATTGGCAAAGAGAAAATTATCCTCTATACCAACCTGCCATCCCCATTTTACCACCCCCCAACACAGACCACTGGATGGGTACTCACTTCTCAAGCAGGGTCAGAGCTGTCACAGGGTTTACCCGGAGGTACTTGCAGGTGGGTTGACCATAGTCAGCAAGGTAGGTTGACCAATCCCACTGGAGGAAGAGATCTAAAAGCTGTAAAACATCCAAACCCCCACCCCAGTAATTCATCAGACAGATAAGACAAATCAGGATCTCAGAAACCCCTAGCATCCTTCACTACCATCTATAGTAGACTTGAAAAATAAAATTAAAAACATAGTAAGAGAAAGAATGGCTATAGACTGTATTGCAATTAAGAAAATAAATAAGTAATCACTATAAGGCAGAGTCATCTCTTCCATAAGCACTGTAATGTTGCTAAGAGTACATGCTATTAGCAGACAGCTCTCAGAGGCAGGCCTGTAATGAAACTAACATTGGACTGAATCAAAACACAAGACTATCATAATAATCACTCATTTGCTTAATAAATACTTGTGAAATGCCTTCCATGTGCCAAGCACCATTCTAGGAGCTCAGAATTCAACAATGAACAAATAAAGGTGGATGTGTCCAGTGCCACATATGCAACTATGTGAGCTTTCAGGTTGGAAGGTCTGGGTTCAAGTACGAGTTTCATGACTTGCTGCATTGACTTTGCCCAAATTACTCCGTTGATATAGACACCTGCACATGCCAGAAACAAACCAGACACACAGACAACACAGAAACACTGAACCAAGGCATAAATGGGCCATGCAATATTTACATGAGGCAATATATTACACCTATGTGGACACTGGCTGAACAGATGGAAACCTGTTAACTAAATATATTTTGTCAAAGGCTTTCTTTCCCAGCCAGCTTTAGCTTCAGGTATCACTCTAATAAATATTTAAAAATTGTAACTGAGTAAAGCTAAAAAAGAAAAATGAAATCAATGCCTTTCAAAGGTAGGGGTGATGAAAGGGAAGGTGTTAGCTCCCCTCTATAAACTTCTAGAGGGGTCACCATCCCAGACTCACATCATTACATAGAAGAAGGGACTTCAAGCTGGCTTTCTAGCAATGAGATACATATAAGTGCTTTTGGACTCAAGACATTTCTTTACTTCTCCCTTTCCAAGAGATAACAGTTGATGAAGACTGTAGATGGCTATCACTCTGTGCAGAACAAAGAGAGGCCTAGAGTCAATCCAATGCCAGAGCCTGGGCTCTTAGGCACACCTTCTTCCCTTGTCTGTCTTCACTGCCCAGCTGGGCAAATGGGCAGTGTGGGCCTTGCCCTACTTGGCCAAGCTTCCTCTTCTATCCACTCTCTTAGAATGGCTGTTATGAACTTCCTCAGACAGGATGGGAATTGGCTGAAGTCCCAAAAATTTTGCTAAAACAGAGAAAAGCCCCTAAACTCTCAGCCAAGAAAGGGATGCTAAAGATGAGAGGAGAGGGGGAGAGAGACAGACACGTTGGTTGGCCTGGGTCAGCACGGCCCCAAAAGACCCTCTCAGGTCGCTTTTAGGTCATGCCTATGTTCGTTGGCAAGTAAAAGGGCTTCTACCACTTCCTTTTGCTGTCCCCAGGCCTTGCAGAGCTCTCCTTTAGAAGAAATATTTCCTTGACTTCCTATTCTAATCTTAGTATTTCTATCCTATAGTGTCCAAAGACCCGTCAAGACAGTTTCTCCTAGGGAGCATGACAGACACTTGGAGTGTCCCTTGGACACTTGGAGTGTTCTAAAGGTCGTCTACAAATATGATTACGCTTTCCCCCCAAATCTCAAGGAAAAAACTACGAAAAAGATAGCATTTTCTTAATTAAAATTTTTTCTCAGAAAATTTTAAAAACCTTTTACTGTTTGCATGCTAGGGAGCTAACAAAAGAAAGGTGAAAGAAAAACAAGTAAGTTTAATTGGAAAAACATGAAAACATGATTTCTTAAACCTATTTCAGGTATTACTTTTCAGATGTGGACATATAATATGCATTTAATAAAACTACCTTCTCTACTATCGAATTCCTAATCTCAGTGATGGAATTAATGGTATCAGTATTTCCTGATTTACTGCAAAGAACACCATGTCTTTTGGGGCTGATGAAACCTGGGTAAATCACCAGTGGGGTGTGGAGGGCAGTTCATAACTTAGCTCTAAGTTTTCTATTTTTAAATTCTTGCCAAAGTCTCTCAATGCCAGTACTGAGACTAAGAGCTCTGGGATGACAAGCTACCTAATTTATCCCACTCCAGGCATGAAAGCTACACAAACTCTATTAAGCTCAACCAGTATGAACCTGTAGCTCACACTCTGGGTCTGTGCTGCTTTCTACAGTTCTTTTCAGTGGCCTGTACCTAGGTCTGATGGCCTCCTCTGAGACAGATGGACACATACTAGAGTCTGGGTGGGACTTAACTAAGTTAACTGCCTTGGGGTGCAGTTCTACTGGATTCCTTAGAAACAGTGTTAGAATAAGAGAACAAGAAAAGTGGCAGGCCTGTTTATCAATACAGCACTTTGGTCTCCAGACTATGATTTTCGAAGGTGAACCAGGCCCTCTCAGCCTAGTTCTCTGCACGTAATGGCCTTGTTAAATCTCGATAAAGTCTCTCTCAAGGATGCAGAACAGTCGGTCATCACTAACGATCACATTCTTTTTTATTTAAAAAATTTTTCATTTGGAAATAATTTTCAATTTATCAGAAAGTTCTAAGAATAGATGTAGTATAAGGAGCACCATATACCCTCCTCCCAGATCCATCCATTGTCAACATTTTACCCCATACACTCCATCATTTGTGTTCTCTCTCTTTCTTTTTTTGCACACACAGTATCTCTTTTTGGAGTCTCTCGAGAGTAAATTACTTATATCATGATGCTTTATCCCCAAATATTTCAGTGTTCCTAAGAATTAGGGCTATTCTCATACATAACCACAGTATGTTTTTTTTTTTTTTTTTTTTGCTGTACGTGGGCCTCTCACTGTTGTGGCCTCTCCCATTGCGGAGCATAGGCTCTGGACGCGTAGGCTCACGGGCCCAGCCGCTCCACGGCATGTGGGATCTTCCTGAACCGGGGCATGAACCCGTGTCCCCTGCATCGGCAGGCGGACTCTCAACCACTGCGCCACCAGGGAAGCCCACACAGTATGGTTTTTAACTTTAATAAATTTAATATTGATACTGTCCATACCCTAATTTTATAAATTGACCCAATAAAATCCTGCATAGCTTTTTTGTTTATTTAGGATTAGGTATTACATTTAGTTATCTACTGAGCCTACTTTAATCTGGCCTATTTCCACAGCCTGCCTCTTTCTTATATGATATTGACATTTTCGAAGGATGTCAACTCTTCAGAAGTTCCCTGTCTCCTTTTTCCCCCCTTAGTTTTGGTTTTTCTAATGCTTATAATAAGATATAAGACATGCATTTCTGGCCAGAATATTACATGTGATGTTATGTCCTCCTCAGGGCATCACATCTGGAGGTATACAATATACAGTGTTCATTTGTCTCTTATTGGTGATATTAATTTGGATCACCCAGTCAAGATGTTGTCTGATTTCTCCACCGTCTAGGTATTATATTTTCTTTTGCAACTAGGAAGCAATTGAGGAGACAATTTAAGACCAGGTGAATATACTGCTCCTGGTTAAAATTCCCCCTTAGATTTAGCATCTATTGAGGATTCTTCTTCGCTTTGGTCTTTACTGTGATGGTCTCACACTGATGACATTCCAATTCTATCCTTCCCTCCACGTTTATCAGTTGTCTCTCAGCATTCTACCATAAGCAAGTGCTCTCTCCTTCTCCCCCACTAATTTATCTATTTTATTATTGGTATGGATTCATGGGTTTCCTTTTTTTCAATGGTTTATATTCATTACTATACCTAATTACTTTGATGCTCAAATTGTCCCAGGTTTGGCAAGTGGGAGATCTGTCAAGCTAGAGCCTGTGTCCTTGGGACATGCCCCCATGATTTTTTTTTTCAGGACTTCTTACTTTCTGGCATAATAAGGTGTTGCAGGTTCATCTTGTATCTACCATGCCCAGCTCTGAAATCAGCCATTTCTCTGAACAGCCCTGGTTTCTTTTAGTGGGAAAGTTATTAGAGATCAAGATTTGGGTGCCAAGTGTGCTCATTGCTACTTGGGGACCACCTATGGGGAGTTAAACCCTCTCAGCGGACAGAGCTAGGAAATATATGCATGTAATCCACATATACACATGCACACATATACATACATACATACATACATGTGTACTTATATAAGCATGTATGCACACACATTTTAGAGATCATGAGTTTACACCAATACCTCCAATTCTAATCATTCTCCCAGAGTTCTTTTTTGCCTTCCTCTATTCCATATATGCATGTGCTTTCTTCCACAGTGAGAATCCTGGCTCTCAATGACATCATCTCATTCACTAATTTGCTCAATCCTATAATATATCTAAAATCAGTTCAGAATTGTTTGTATATACCACTACAAAAAAAAAAAGCCTGCTAAAAAGAGTTTGAGATTTGTTTGCAATTTCCTCTCCCAACTTGAGTGTGTATAATCAAAGCCTATGCTCATAAGCCACTTGCATTAGTCCTTTTTTAAATTTTCCCTTCAGTTTGGTTATGGTATTCAGCTAAATACAACTGGGTTCATTTGTTTCCATTTGCTTTTAGTTTTAGGCTCCTCCCTCCCATCCTTCTTAATTTTTTACATATGTAGGACATTAACATGCTTCCAAAAGTCAAAACAATACAAAAATGTTAACTCAGAAAAGTGTCACTCGTTCCTTTGTTGTATCCCTTTCACCCCAATTCCTACCATGCCTTATAGGTACCCAACTCCATTGTTTTTGGATTTGTCCTTCCTATGTTTCTATTTGTAAAGATACGCAGATACACGTATGCTTTCTTATTCCCTCCTCTTTCTTTCACAGAAAGTAGCATACTATATATGCATTTTAAGGCACCTTACTTCTTGATGTTTGTAAGTAGGTGGTGGATGGAGAAGAAGAAAAAAGAGGAGCATCAAAGGTGGGAGACTGAACTTAATTTAAGATCACTATTCCTCAAACTTTATTGAGTATCACTTTTGCAGTTTTTACCACATCCTCATGCCACATGTGTTATTATTAACTTAACATTCGTGTTTGTACTGATTCATATTTTGGTCATAAAAATTTTGTAAACAATACTTTACATCATTTTCACAAATGGGAAACCATTCATACTTGTCAGAAATAGAAGATAACTCAAAAACTAGCACCACAATGAGACGTTCCCTTTGGCATCACAAAGACTATAACATGATTTAGTGTTTAATGGTGCATCTGGGTACTGTCTAAACCTCTATCTCAAGTACCACTTCATATGGCCTTCTGTACCTCCAGTATCCCATCTACACTATGTTTTGGGATTAGTTTGTGACTTCAGCCAAGAGTTAAGTGATGACAGTGTGCCTGGAATAGTGTTAAGTGGTGTATGTGCACAAGGAAGCACCTATAACATTAGTCTCATTATAAGAGAAGATCAGTGTACACATGGGCCCTGTGTCCTGGTCTGGTCAGAAGAGTCCATAGCCAAGGGTCTGGTTTGGCTGGTAAGGCCTGGTGAGCCTGGATAAGCTGGAGCAACTTGCTAACACAACCACAAGGACAGTTCATTTTTCTCATCACCACGTCTCCTCGTTAGTTAGTGAGTTTCCACGTAGTTGGCTTTTGATAAGCTCTTACTTCTGTGCCAGGACAGCGTTAAAATTCTTGATTCTGCATGTGATGACTTCTGACTGAATTTACAGAACCACACTGTGGGCCTGCACTATGTTCATTCTATTTATATTTCTTGAGAGTTGCATAAAAATTATAACCTTCTTAAATTTAAAAAGTTCAAGTGAAGTGACCCCTTCTATTTACTCATAGGATTTGAAACATGAATAATAAAACATATTTCTTATCTTGGTTGTTCTTAATGAAGATATAAACCCACTGAATTCAGCAAATGTTTTTAAAAGCATCTAATATATGCAAGGACAGGGGTTGGCCTTTCAAGTGATATTAAAATATGTGGTTCTCCCTCACATAGAATATTGTAAAAGAAAAACATAAGTAACTGTAATCCAAGCCAAATATGTTAAATGCTATTAAGTGACATACTCTTCTTCTTTTTGAACTATCAACTGAACGTTTTGCAAGTTTTTCCACTTATAACAAAATTTAAAGAGCAAATATAAATTGTGGTTCAAAACACACATATACACGTGCATTGGGTTTAAGTTTACTTTGATTATCAGACAATGTCTTAAAGGTGATGAGAATCATCTCAGCAATAACAAATACGTTACAATTATATCTCTGTCATAGAGTCAAATATGGAAATTTGCCTGCATTTTATTAACATCAGTGGCAGATTTTGTTTCTAAAAAAATTTTTATTTTGAAATAATATTAGACTTACATACAGGTTGCAAAAATAGTTTAGACAGTTCCTCTATACCCTTCACCCAGCTTCTCTAATGTCCACATATTATATTACAATGATCAGAACCAAGAAATCAACATTGGTACAATACTATTAACTAAACTATGATTTCATTCCATTTTCACCAGATTTTCTACTAATGTCCTTTTTCTGATCCAATCCAGTATCCCACATTTCATTTAATCATCATGCCTCCTGAGACTCTTCCAATGTGTTATAGTTCCTCATTCTTATTTTTCAAGACCTTGATACTTACACTTTACTCTCAGTCATTTAATTTTTTTTTTTTTTTTTTTTTTTTTTGGCTGTGCCACGCAGCATGCAGGATCTTAGTTCTCCGACCAGGGATCAAACCTGTGTTCCCTGCAGTGAACGTGTGGAGACTTAACCACTGGACCGCTGCGGAAGTCCCCAGTCGTTTATTTTGCAGAATGTCCCTTAATTTGGGTCTGCCCAATCTTTGTTTATGGTTAGGTTGAGGCAGTAGTTCTCAACTAGGGGAGATCTTGCCTCCCATGGGTCATCTGACAACGTCTGAGACATTTTGGGTTGTAACAAGGCTGGGTGGTGGTAGTGGTGGTGATGCTCCTGGCATCGAGTCAGTAGAAGCCAGGAATGCTGCTAAACATCCTACAGTACTCAAGACAGCCCAACGACAAAGAATTACCAACCCCAAATGTCAATAGTGTCGAGGTTAAGAAACTCTGGATTGAGGTTATGCATTTTTTTTTTTTGCAAAAATACTGTAGAAAGGAGTGATAGTGCCCCCTTCTAAGTGCATCGTTATCAGGTATATATGATGCCCACATACATATCTCATTATTGATCATTTGGTTAAGGTGGTGAGTTTCTCTACTGCAAAGTTATTACTTTTACCTTTGTAAATAATTAATACATTTCTTATGGGAGATATACTTTAATACTATGCAAATATCCTGTTTCTCCTCAAACTTCTGTCCACTAACTTTAACATCCACTGGTGGATCCTGCCTACAATATTTATTATTAATATTGATAATGTTAATAATTTTAATATATGTAGTTATTAAATGGAATTCTCCTGTGAGGAAAAGTGCCGTCCCTTTTCCTCCATTTATTTATTTGTCCAATTATTTATATCAGTATGACCTCACAGATATTTATTTTATTTTGTGGGTTATAATCCAATACAATCATTATTCATGTTGTTGTTCAACTTATTCTGGCTTTGGCCATTAGGGACGCCTTCAGACTGGCTCTCCTGTGTATTTTCCACCTGTCCCTATCCTTTCTTGAACAATTCCTTACTTGCTGGCACTATAAAATGTTCCAAGCTCATCTTGCACTTTCCCTGCCCTTACTTTGGAACCAGTTACTTCTCCAAGGAGCTCTAGTTCCTTGTTTTGGGGAATGGTTTTTAGAAACCAACATCTAAGCACTTAGCATGCTCATTTCTATTGAGATGTTATTGCCTCTAGGCCCTCCCAGTGGACAGAGCTAAGAAATATATGTATGTTTATTAACACATCTATATCTTTTGTGAATATAATTTAAAATCATGAGTTCATATTTGATGTCTATGATTCCAATCAAACACCAGAGGATTCATTCTCTTCTTCCCTCTTTCCTTATTTATCACTTCTTTCTCTGACAATGAGAAACCTGGCTCTCATTATATTTTACTTATTGGTTCAATCCTAGTGCAGTATTAGTTTCAGAATTGCTAATTCATACCCATGTGAGAAAAACAAGTTTACTAACTAGAGTATAATATTTTCATACAGTTCTTTTTGTCTTTAGCCTTACAATTTCCAGTCAGAATACAGGTTTTTATTTTTTTAATTTTTAAAATTAATTAATTAATTAATATCTTTATTGGAGTATTCTTGCTTTACAATGGTGTGCTAGTTTCTGCTGTATAACAAAGTGAATCAGCTATACATATACATATATCCCCATATCTCCTCCCTCTGGCGTCTCCCTCCCACCGTCCCTATCCCACCCCTCTAGGTGGACACAAAGCACCGAGATGATCTCCCTGTGCTATGCAACTACTTCCCACTAGCTATCTATTTTACATTTGGTAGTGTATATATGTCTATGCCACTCTCTCACTTCATCCCAGCTTACCCTTCCCCCTCTCCGTGTCCTCAAGTCCATTCTCTATGTCTGGGTCTATATTCCTGTCCTACCCCCAGGTTCTTCAGAACAATTTTTTCTTTAAGATTCCATATATATGTGTTAGCATACAGTATCTGTTCTTCTCTTTCTGACTTACTTCACTCTGTATGCCAGTCTCTAGATCCATCCACCTCACTACAAATAATTCAATTTTGTTTCTTTTTAAGGCTGAGTAATATTCCATTGTATATATGTGTCACATCTTCTTTATCCATTCATCTGTCGATGGACACTTAGGTTGCTTCCATGTCCTGGCTATTGGAAATAGAGCTGCCTTGTGGTACATGACTGTTTCTGAATTTTGGTTTTCCCTGGGTATACGCCCAGTAGCGGGATTGCTGGGTTGTATGGCAGTTCTATTGTTAGTTTTTTGAGGAACCTCCATACTGTTCTCTATAGTGGCTGTATCAATTTACATTCCCACCAACAGTGCAAGAGGGTTCCCTTTTCTCCACACCCTCTCCAGCTGTTTGTAGATTTTCTGATGATGCCCATTCTGACCAGTGTGAGGTGATACCTCACTGTAGTTTTGAGTTGCATTTCTCTAATGATCAGTGATGCTGAGCAGCTTTTCATGTGCTTCTTGGCCATCTGTATATCTTTTTTGAAAAAATGTCTATTTAGGTCTTCTGCCCATTTTTTGATTGGGTTCTTTGTTTTTTTGATATTGAGCTGCATGACCTGTTTATATATTTTGGAGATTAATCCTTTGTCCACTGATTTGTTTGCAAATATTTTCTCCCATTCTAAGGTTTGTCTTTTCGTCTTGTTTATGGTTTCCTTTGATTTGCAAAAGCTTTTAAGTTTCATTAGGTCCCATTTGTTTATTTCTGTTTTTATTTCCATTACTCTAGGAGGTGGATCAAAAGGATCTTGCTGTGATGTATGTCAAAAAGAGTTCTTCCTATGTTTTCCTCTAAGAGTATTATAGTGCCCGGTCTTCCATTTAGGTGTCTAATCCATTTTGAGTTTATTTTTGTGTATGGTGTTAGGGAGGGTCCTAGATTCATTCTTTTACATGTAGCTGTCCAGTTTTCTCAGCATCAGTTATTGAAGAGACTGTCTTTTATCCATTGTATATCCTTGCCTACTTTGTCATAGATGAGTTGACCATAGTTGCGTGGGTTTATCTCTGGGCTCTCTATCCTGTTTCATTGAGCTATATTTCTGTTTTGGGGCCAGTACCATACTGTCTTGATTACTGTAGCTTTGTAGTATAGTCTGAAGTCAGGGAGTCTGATTCCTCCAGCTCCATTTTTTTTCCCTCAAGAATGCTTTGGCTATTTGGGGTCTCTAGTGTCCCCATACAAATTTTAAGATTTTTTGTTCTAGTTCTGTAAAAATTGCCATTGGTAATTTGATAGGGATTGCATTGAATCTGTAGATTGCTTTGGGTTGTATAGTCATTTTCACAGTATTGATTCTTCCAATCCAAGAACATGGTATATCTCTCCATCTGTTGGTATCACCTTTACTTTCTTTCATCAGCATCTTATAGTTTTCTGCATACAGGTCTTTTGTCTCCTTAGGTAGGTTTATTCCTAGGTATTTTATTCTTTCTGTTGCAGTGGTAAATGGCAGTGTTTCCTTAATTTCTCTTTCAGGTTTTTCATCATTAGTGTACAGGAATGCAAGAGATTTCTGTGCATTAATTTTGTATACTGCTTCTTTACCAAATTCATTGATTAGCTCTAGTAGTTTTCAGGAGGCATCTTTAGGATTCTCTATGTAGAGAATAGAGATATCATCTGCAAACAGTGACAGTTTTACTTCTTCTTTTCCAATTCGTATTCCTTTATTTCTTTTTCTTCTCTGAATGCTGTGGCTAGGACTTCCAAATCTATGTTGAATAATAGTGGCGAGAGTGGACATCCTTGTCTTGTTCCTGATCTTAGAGGAAATGCTTTCAGTTTTTCACCATTGAGAATGATGTTGGCTGTGGGTTTGTCGTATATAGCCTGTATTCTGTTGAGGTAGGTTCCCTCTATGCCCACTTTCTGGAGAGTGTTTTCATAAATTGGTGTTGAATTTTGTCAAAAGCTTTTTCTTCATCTATTGAGACGATCATACGGATTTTATTCTTCAGTTTGTTAATATGGTGTATCACATTGATTGATTTGCGTATATTGAAGAATCCTTGCATCCCTGGGATAAATCCCACTTGATCATGGTGTATGATCCTTTTAATGTGTTGTTGGATTCTGTTTGCTAGTATTTTGTTGAGGATTTTTCCATTTATACTCATCAATGATATTGGTCTGTAATTTTCTTTTTTTGTAGTGTCTTTGCCTGGTTTTGGTATCAGGGTGATGGTGGCCTCATAGAATGAGTTTGGGAGTGTCCTTTCCTCTGCAATTTTTGGGAAGAGTTTGAGAAGGATGGTTGTTAGCTCTTCTCTAAACGTTTGATAGAATTCACCTGTGAAGCCATCTGGTCCTGGACTTTTTTTTGTTGGAAGATTTTCAATCAGTTTCAATTTCATTACTTGTGATTGGTTTGTTCATATTTTCTATTTCTTCCTGGTTCAGTCTTGGAAGGTTATACCTTTCTAAAAATTTGTCCATTTCTTCCAGCTTGTCCATTTTATTGGCATAGAGTTGCTTGTAGTAGTCTCTTAGGATGCTCTGTATTTCTGCCGTGTCTGTTGTAACTTCTCCTTTTTCATTTCTAATTTTATTGATTTGAGTCCTCTCCCTCTTTTTCTTGATGAGTCTGGCTAATGGTTTATCAATTTTGTTTATCTTCTCAAAGAACCAGCTTTTAGTTTTACTGATCTTTGCCATTGTTTTCTTTGTTTCTATTTCATTTATTTCTGCTCTGATCTTTATGATTTCTTTCCTTCTACTAACTTTGGGTTTTGTTTGTTCTTCTTTCCTAGTTCTGTTAGGTGTAAGGTTAGATTGTTTATTTGAGATTTTTCTTGTTTCTTCAGGTAGGCTTGTATTGCTATAAACTTCCCTCTTAGAACTGTTTTTGCTGCATCCCATAGGTTTTGGATCATCGTGTTTTTGTTGTAATTTGTCTCTAGGTATTTATTGATTTCCTCTTTGATTTCTTCAGTGATCTCTTGGTCATTTAGTACCATATTGTTTAGCCTCTATGTGTTTGTGTTTTTTACGTTTTTTTCCCCAGTAATTGATTTCTAATCTCATAGCATTGTGGTCAGAAAAGATGCTTGATATTATTTCAATTTTCTTAAATTTACTGAGGATTGATTTGTGACACAAGATGTGGTCTATCTTGGAGAATGTTCTGTGTGCACTTGAGAAGAAAGTGTAATCTGCTGTTTTTGGATGGAATGTCCTATAAATAGCAATTAAGTCTATCTTGTTTAATGTGTCATTTAAAGCTTGTGTTTCCTTATTTTCATTTTGGATGATCTGCCCATTGGTGTAAGTGAGGTGTTAAAGTCCCCCACTATTACTGTGTTACTGTCAATTTCCTCTTTTATAGCTGTTAGCAGTTGCCTTATGTATTGAGGTGCTCCCATGTTGGGTGCATATATATTTATAATTCTTATATCTTCTTCTTGGATTGATCCCTCGATCATTTTGTAGTGTCCTTCCTTGCCTCTTGTAACATTCTTTATTTTAAAGTCTATTTTATCTGATATGAGTATTGCTACTCCAGCTTTCTTTTGATTTCCATTTGCATGGGATATCTTTTTCCATTCCCTCACTTTCAGTCTGTATGTGTCCCTAGGTCGGAAGTGGGTCTCTTGTAGACAGCATATATATGGGTCTTGTTTTTGTATCCATTCAGGGAGCCTGTGTCTTTTGGTTGGAGTATTTAATCCATTCACGTTTAAGGTAATTATCCATATGTATGTCCCTATTACCATTTTCTTAATTGTTATGGGTTTGTTTTTGTAGGTCCTTTTCTCCTCTTGTGTTTGCCACTTAGAGTACTTCTTTTAGCATTTGTTGTAGACCTGGTTTGGCGGTGCTGAATTCTCTTAGCTTTTGATTGTCTGTAAAGCTTTTGATTTCTCTGTCTAATCTGAATGAGATCCTTGCTGGGTAGAGTAATCTTAGTTGTGGGTTCTTCCCTTTCATTGTTTTAAATATATCATGCCACTCCCTTCTGGCTTGTAGTGTTTCTGCTGAGAAATCAGCTGTTAACCTTATAGGAGTTCCCTTGTATGTTATTTGTCATTTTTCCCTTGCTGCTTTCAATAATTTTTCTTTGTCTTTAACTTTTGTCAATTTGATTACTATGTGTCTCAGCGTGTTTCTCCTTGGGTTTATCCTGCCTAGGTCTCTCTGCACTTCCTGGACTTGGGTGGCTATTTCCCTTCCTATGTTAGGGCAATTTTCGACTATAATCTCTTCAAATATTTTTTCGGGTCTTTTCTTTCTCTTTTCTCTTTCTGGGACCCCTATAATGCGAATGTTGTTGCGTTTAATGTTGTCCCAGAGGTCTCTTAGGCTCTCTTCATTTCTTTTCATTCTTTTTTCTTTATTCTGTTCCATGGCAGTGAATTCCACCATTCTGTCTTCCAGGTCACTTATCCGTTCTTCTGCCTCAGTTATTCTGCTATTGATTCCTTCTAGTGTAGTTTTCATTTCAGTTACTGTATTGTTCATCTCAGTTTGTTTGTTCTTTAATTCTTTTAGGTGTTTGTTCTTTAATTGTTCTAGGTATTTGTTAAAGATTTCTTGCATCTTCTCAATCTTTGCCTCCATTCTTTTTCTGAGGTCCTAGATCATCTTCACTATCATTATTCTGAATTCTTTTTCTGGAAGGTTGACTATCTCCACTTCATTTAGTTGTTTTTCTGGGGTTTTATCTTGTTCCTTCATCTGGTACATAGCCCTCTGCCTTTTCATCTTGTCTATCTTTCTGTGAACGTGGTTTTTGTTCCACAGGCTGCAGGATTGTAGTTCTTCTTGCTTCTGCTGTCTGCCCTCTGTTGCATGAGGCTATGTAAGAGGCTTGTGCAAGTTTCCTGATGGGAGGGACTGGTGGTGGGTAGAGATGGGTGTTGCTCTGGTGGGCAGAGCTCAGTAATACTTTAATCTGCTTGTCTGCTGATGGGTGGAGCTGGGTTCTCTCCCTGTTTGTTGTTTACCCTGAGGCGACCCAACACTGGAGCCTACCTGGTTCTTTGGTGGGGCTATTGTCAGACTCTGGGAGGGCTCACACCAAGGAATACTTCCCAGAACTTCTGATGCCAGTGTCCCTGTCCTCACGGTGAGCCACAGCCGTCCCCCGCCTCTGCAGAAGACCCTCCAACAGTAGCAGGTAGGTCTGGTTCAGTCTCCTATGGGGTCACTGCTCCTTCCCCCTGGGTCCTGATGTGCACACTACTTTGTGTGTGCCCTCCAGGAGTGGAGTCTCTGTTTCCCCCAGTCCTGTTGAAGTCCTGCAAGCAAATCCCACTAGCCTTCAAAGTCTGATTCTCTAGGAATTCCTTCTCTCATTGCCGGACCCCCAGGTTGGGAAGCCTGGCATGGGGCTCAGAACCTTCACTCCAATGGGTGGATTTCTGTGGTATAAGTGTTCTCCAGTTTGTGAGTCACCCACCCAGCAGTTATGGGATTTGATTTTATTGTGATTGCGCCCCTCCTACCATCTCATTGTGGCTTCTCCTTTGTCTTTGGATGTGGGGTTTCTTTTTTGGTGAGTTCCAGTGTCTTCCTGTCAATGACTGTTCAGCAGTTAGTTGTGATTCCGGTGCTCTCGCAAGAGGGGGTGAGCACACGTCCTTCTGCTCCGCCATCTTGAACCCATCTCATCATCTTTAATTTCTTTCATCAGTGTCTCATTGTTTTCTGCATACAGGTCTTTTGTCTCCCTAGGGAGGTTTATTTCTAGGTATTTTTTTATTCTTTTTGTTGCAATGGTAAATGGGAGTGTGTCCTTAATTTCTCTTTCAGATTTTTCATCATTATTGTATAGGAATGCAAGAGATTTCTGTGCATTAATTTTGTATCCTGCTACTTTACTAAATCCTTTGACTAGCTCTAGTAGGTTTCTGGTAGCATCTTTAGGATTCTTTATGTCAGTCAGAATACTGGTTTTTAAATTATTTAGTTTAGTTCTTTTCTTCCTCACTCCTTTCAGTGTGATTATGCTGTCCTTTCATAATTTAGGTAGATTTATTTTTCACTGCTTGTATTCAATTTGGACCCCCAAACCACCAAATTCTGGTTGGTTTAAATCATTTATTTTGGGGAATGAGCCAGAGCTACATAAAAAAGTATACTCAGGGGGCTTCCCTGGTGGTGCAGTGGTTGAGAGTCTGCCTGCCGATGCAGGGGACACGGGTTCGTGCCCCGGTCTGGGAAGATCCCACATGCCGCGGAATGGCTAGGCCCGTGAGCCATGGCCGCTGAGCCTGCGCGTCCAGAGCCTGTGCTCCGCAACAGGAGAGGCCACAACAATTAGAGGCCCGCGTACCGCCAAAAAAAAAAAAAAAAAGTATACTCAGAAGTATCGTTTCCTCCTCATCCCAACTAAGCTGTTCTATTCTCCCCATTTCTTTCTACATCTTTCCTATCGATCCTTCGCAGGGTTCTGGTTTATCCTTCTTTTACTTCTTTTGTACAAATGAGAAGATACATATGAATTTTCTTATATCCTCTTCTTTCTCACCTGAAGGGTAGCATGCAATAGATACTCTTTTGCACTTCTGCTTTTTTCACTTAACCATAATCCTAGAACTCACTCCTAAAGATGCTAATTCCTTATTAATGATCATATTCTTGATTTATTCATATACATGCGGTTTTTGTAAACTAGATAAGTCATTTTCAAGGGACACATCAGACATTATGTTTGGGGGCATTTTATCATTTAACTGGTGGAAGAGGAGTGTTAGATATTTTCAGAGTAGAACATACTGATAAATGTCATGGCTACTTCAATCAAAAGCAAACTCAACCAATCATTAATGATGCTTTGACCTCAAACACAGAGTTATTTGTTTATGGTATTTATCAGAACAGGATAATTAAACTCATGCAGTAGTTGATGTGACATCTTATAAACTACATAGGTTAATAAAAATTGTAAATTATGTGATTATTGGTTATTATACAAAAATGTGTACAAGTAGGAAAGGATAGGACAAGGAAAGACATTTGAATCAGGTTATACTAAACAATCTACTATGATGGAATATCTGTTTTCTTTTTTTTTTTTTTTTTTTTGCCTCCTCTATGACTTTTATCTATATGACTTCTAATTAGGGCTTTGGCAGTTCTAAAGCTGTCTCTAATATATTTCTGTTATTTCAGAACATGCTCATGGCTTAATAGGACTCAAATTACAATTCTGATTTCATGTGGGTGGGGGAATGGGAAGGACAAAGACCCAGAAAGGATGAGCAAATTGCTGAAAATCACAAAGTAGACAAGTGGTAGAGATGGCTTGATGGCTTACATTCCCCAAGACACCATAACTGTTTATTTTTCCAAATCTTCATTGATTCAGCCTTTGGGTAAGGTACTTGCCTAAGGCTAGGTCAAACTTCTGAACAGACTTTCTTTTTTGTAATGGTAGCTAGGAAAGACTAGCAAAATCCAAATGAGTCAAAGTGAAAACTAGTCCAAGACCAGAGAGTGAGTTAACTGGACAGAGTGCAGATAGCATTAGAATAGCAGAACAGTTGCAAACTTCTAGTAAATACCTTTGAAATGAGATACTAAGATAAAGTAGGACTCGTTGATCCTTGTTCATGCATATCAACGTACATACTTCTCCAACAGAAGATGTAGAAGTGATTTCAAATGGATGAGTTGTTCACAGGTAAAGGAGAATTATAGATTACTATGCAAACAAATGATCCTGAGGGTGCCCCTGTGTTCTCATAGGCAGAAAGGATTACCCACAGAACTCAGAAAGTAAAAATGAAAAGACTGGTGAAGAATGCCCAGCTTGTTCCCACTACTAGACTAGTATTTGTTACCAAACCAGTTCATATCATGCCTACTTTTGGTGAGGAGAATTGTTTTACACATTCTCGCCTTTACTGCTAATTCCTGAGATGTGAGCCTCATCACCCGTGTAGACTGGGAGCTTCCCAAGGATGGGGATCATGTTTTCTCCTTCGACTACTCTACAGCATGGGCCAGCATTGGGCTAGATTACTAGCAGGTAGTCAGTAAAAACATGTTACATAGAATTAAAGTAGGTAAACTGACAATGTTATAGGAACAACATTGGATAGATGGTGGGATGGACTTATAATTTGTGTTTCTTGCAACAAACTTTCCAAATAGACCAAATCTAGGGTCCTTCTGACCAGCACTAGAAGGAAGGTTGTCTGAGGAAGAAGGAAACATCAAACAGGAGTGATAATAGCTATGACAGATGAGTGGGAACCCAGCCCTGGATATTTGGTTCTAAGGTCCCAGGGGAAGATCCTAGGACTAGTGAATGGGAATTCAGCAGATGTTTGGCTTCAAGGAGTCATCTGGGCTGGCTCCTAGCGGGCAGCCTGGGGCCTACCTCATGTTAGGGAGAGCCACCTCTTAAAGCTTCCATGGGAAGCAAAGGACCATAGGAGTGAAGGTACACACAGACAGACACAAAGACACACTGACAATAGCCATACCTCTTTCCCCCAGGGGTGATTTTCTTTAAATGTTTCCTTTTGAACAGGCACATTGAGTCCTGTAGAGAATTGTGTTCCCAAAGTAGGTATGTCCTTGAAGTAAACTTGATTTATGGAAATCTGAACTTGCACTTTATATACATTCCAGAAGAAATCTTCATGTTAAACAGGTTAGACGGCAAAACGATTTCAAATAACATGCTCCTCTGGAACACTTAACATATAATCTAAATGACAAAATTCTAAATATGCTACCTCTTCAGAACACAGCTACCATATAAAGTTCACTCTACTTACTTACTTAAGAGAACAGTAAACATACAGAACACCAAGCCAGGAGGTTTTTTTTTTTTTGGTCCACTCCCAGTGTTTGATAGGATGAAACCAATCACATCATTATAAAGTATTTTTCATAAACACTAATGCACAGGTGCCTTTTAAGAGGCAGTTTAGCACAGCAAAAAGACCCTCAGGCTGGGGGTCCCCTGACTGACAGCGTGACCCCAGATAAGTCACCAAATCTGTTTTTCTCATTCGGATATGGAAACATAACAGCTCCTATCAATAGCTGAGGACAGATCGAGAGGACAATTGTGGGAAGTCCACCAAAAGGCATGGACTTGACTAATGACTCATTTGTGTTTATTGCCCAAGGTTCCCCCAACGCCTTGTCCCTGGTGCTGGGTCACTCTCATTCAGAGAAGACCATCTGTCTGCCTCCCACGTATCCTCAGGAGCACTTCCTGACACAGAAATCTGGGCAAACACAGGAAAGAGAAAGCAGCAATTTTTTTTTTTTTTTCGGTCCGTGGGCCTCTCACTGTTGTGGCCTCTCCCGTTGCGGAGCACAGGCTCTGGACGCGCAGGCTCAGTGGCCATGGCTCATGGGCCCAGCTGCTCCACGGCATGTGGGATCTTCCCAGACCGGGGCACGAACCCGTGTCCCCTGCATCGGCAGGCAGACTCTCCACCACTGCGCCACCAGGGAAGCCCGGCAGCAATTATTTTAACAAACACAAACTGAGTATCAACAATGTATCAGGCATTCTTCTAGGCACATGAAGGGATGAATAAGACATCTCTAGTCTTGAGGAACTCAGTCTAGTAAATAACAGATACAGAGTGATGTGAGCGCTCTGAGATGTACTCTAACAGGGTGCAAAGAAAGTTCAGAAGAAGGGCATCTAAGTTTGAGTCAGGTGAATAAGCAGTATGAATGAAGCAAATGATAAATGGCCTCATATGCTAACAAGCCAAGGAGGTTGAATTTTAGCCTGGAGCCTTCTCCACTTGTTTTCATCAAAGCTGCTATGTGCTTTCTTCTAGATCATGGGCAGGAAAACTACAGCCACCACTTGTTTTTGTAAATAAAGTATTGGAACACAGCCATGCTCATTGGTTGACATATCGTCTATGACTGTTTATGTGCTATAATAGCTGAGTTAAGTAGTTGTGACAGAGACCATTATAGCCTGAAAAACCTAAAATATTCACTAGTATTCATCTAGTCCTTTACAGAAAAAGTTTGCCTCTAGATCCAGGCCAGGGAGGGCAGTGTGGTCTGAAATTCTCTCAGATGTAAAATGTCTAATAGCCACTAAATTAAAGAAAAGAAGGAAAGAAAATGGTTTCAAGGAGACCATTCTGATTATAATGAGATGGCAAAAACATCGGGTGTCGGAATTCTTTTAGGATAGAGAAACGTGTTTGGGGGAAAATACCTTGCTCTGTAAGATCCCCAAGGTGCCAAGACATATGGTAGAGAAGGGGGATGGAATTTGTTACTCTGGTTCCTGAGAGGCAGGGAGCTAATCTAAAGAGAGGAGACTTAACTAACATGTATGGGAAGGGTTAAGAAGGGAATTCCTATTGCTGTTATAGCCCCAAACATCTGGGATGTCTGATAAGTGACTTTTTTTAAAAAAATTATTTATTTATTTATTTATTTTTGGCTGTGTTGGGTCTTCGTTGCTGTGCGCGGGCTTTCTCTAGTTGCGGTGAGTGGGGGCTACTGTTCGTTGCGGTGCATGGGCTTTTCGTTGTGGTGGCTTCTCTTGTTGCGGAGCACGGGCTCTAGGCATGCGGGCTTCAGGAGTTGTGGCACGTGGGCTCAGCAGTTGTGGCTTGTGGGCTCCAGAGCGCAGGCTCAGTAGTTGTGGTATACGGGCTTTGTTGCTCCGTGGCATGTGGGATCTTCCCGGACCAGGGCTCGAACCCGTGTCCCCTGAATTGGCAGGTGGATTCTTAACCACTGCGCCACCACGGAAGTCCTGATAAGTGACTTTTTCAAAGCTGTTTGCTGTATAGTATGTGATATAAACCCCTAAGAATCCATGCCCTCAATCCCATTCTTTAGATAAATCTACTGTGTTCTTAATTGCTTGGGTGAATGATTTTTTTCCCCCTCTGAACTCAGAAAGGCTGAGTTTCACACCTAGAAAGCTGAAAAACTACACCGTGGAAAGGGGAGCCCAGGAAACAAGAAGACTGGAGGTCTAGGGATTCACAGAAATCTGAAAGAGGCCTTTGGATATTCCACAGGCTATGAAGCTGGGGTGGGGAGAGGTTCCAAGTTTCTCTGGATCTCTATAGGTTAAAGGGATCTGGCTTATACCTGAGTTTTGCAACAATGGCCACTCCATAAGCTGGCACCGGGGCCTCCCAGAAAGCTCTGCCCTCCTCCTCTTTTTCCCCCTGGCTGAGTACAGGCAGGCAAAGGGTAAGCAGTGGCTGTGCTGTTCCCTGATTTCCCTCCAGCCCAGCTGCCAGGTGGGTGGAAGCTTCATTCAGCTCTTTATCAGAGACCAATTGCACATCGGCAGCTCTGCCTGAAAGGGGATGTTGCTCTGAAAAATATTTATTTGCCCCATAAATGTGGGTTTATAGGTTTGCTATCTAAACTTTTCACCTCTGAGACTACTCTGGTAAAGAGAAAAAGAAAAATAGGGAGGCTTAAGGCTCTCCCACTGTCATCAGTTGGTGTCTGAGGGAAGATTTCCAAAACTTAAAAAATCGAACACCAAGCATTCCATTGTGTCAGAGACTGTCCTGTAAGGCCATTTCTCATTGATGACAGCATCTATCCTGCTGCAGGGTGATAATAACCATACTGTACATACATGTTCAAGGGGAGGATGGAAGACCTCTGCCCTGGGCTGACTGAGTAGCCCCTTGTTGGGGTGGGGAAGCGGGGAGGCAGGCAGGTGTCGGTTTGGGATTTAGCTGCTGCCATAGATGTGGTAGGAAAAGGAGGTGGGAGCTGTGGGCCAGTTTCCTTATGGTATATTGTGATTTGTTAAATGTTGCTAGGTGAGCGGACTAGGGACTATACTACTGAGTTTTAACTAAACTACTCTCCCTCCCTCTCTGGCCAAAATAAACAAGTGGTTTAAAAATACCCCTGCAATTAAAGCAATTATACTCCAATTAAAAAAATAAAAAAATAAAATAAAAATACCCCTGGCAAAGACCCCATTAATTGAAGACAATATTAACAATGTAGGTATGAGCAAACATTAAGAAAATGGCAGAACTTACAAGTCTCCATATCATGTGCAAGCTCTTTGTCATCCACATTACAAAGTAAAAACAATGATGACTAATTAGATTTGATAAAGTAGTCCTCCAAACTTGAAATTATAAAAAGGCTATTTAAAACATGATTTGCATCCACTATTGTGCACAATGAACTTTACTTAGCTTAAGTACATATTGTGCCTTGAAATATTAATGATAGTAAGATGAGTATGTACCTGCCCATGGGCATACACACAAGCCGACTTCCAAAGGTAATAATAATGTTCTGTTTCTTAAACTGAGGTGGGGAGAAGGGTGCGTGTAGGACGATTCTTTCATAGCTGTTCAGTATCTAATACGGCGTTATATAGTTATGGTACCTGGTTGGTGATTGTTACTGGTTGGTCGCTGCTTATTGGTGTTGTGGTTATTACAGAGATTACTCGTGGTAATTAAATAAAAGCATGCTAAAGGTGAGAGTAACAAGGAATGACAGGAAGTATAGTCTGATAAGGACTTTTTCGCTTGAGATTAGTTTGGGGAACTTAAGTTGAATAAGGGATGTGGTTTTTGGTAAAATGTTTTCTAGTCAGATTAAGTCTGAAAGGGAGGATGCTGATTTTTGGCTCATTGATAGGTTTAGGTGAGGAGGAAGGCGATGCATGATGGTGGGGAAATATCCTAAGAGACTAGAGAATTTAAGGGTATTTAAGGGGTAGATAAGTTTCAAGTTTTGTGTGTTCAGGTTAATGTTGAGTGCCAATATGAAGCCTAGGATGGTTACTGCAAGGGCAGTTAGCTCTAGATGTAAGGGTATGGTTATTAGGGGGACTGTGGTTGGGGGATGTTGTTGGAGATAATGAATCCGGCAAAGACACTTCCAATTACTAGGCGTTTGATGGAGTTAATTAAGAGGGGGTTGTTTTCATTGATAGAGGTTAGGGGAGAGAAACGAGGTTGTCCTAATAGTGTGAAGAAGACAATTCGGGTACTATAGACAGCTGTGAGGGAGGTGGCAATTAGAGTTATTAACAGGGCTCAGGCCTTAGAGATCAAGTCTTTAGAATAGAAGCCGGTGAGGAAAGGCATTCCTGTCAATGCCAGACACCTGATATTAAGGGCTGTTGTGGTGAAAGGTATATATAGCCTCGAATAGGCCTCCTATTTTTTGAATATCTTGTTTGTCGTTCAGGCTGTGAATAATGGATCCAGATCATATGGTGTGGTCTTAAAAAAGCATGTGTGCAGATGTGTAAGAATGCTAGATAGGGTTGGTTAATGCCAACTGTTACCATTATTAGGCCTAATTGGCTTCAAGTGGAGAAAGCAACACTTTTTTTATGTCATTTTGGGTGAGAGTGCATACAGGTGTGAATAGGGTGGTAAGGGCTCCTAAGCACAGCGTTTTTGCTTGAATAAGTTTGTTGTTTTCTGTTAAAGGGTAAAATCAAGTAAGTAGGAAGACTCCTGCCACAACTATTGTGCTTGAGTGGAGCAGGGCTGATACAGGGGTGGGGCCCTCTATTGCTGGGGGGAGTCAAGGGTGAAGTCCAAATTGGGCTGATTTTCTGGCTTCAGCTAGTATGAGTCCTATAAGGGGGAGGGTTTGAGGGATTTAGGGCGAGTATAAAAATTTGTTGCAGGTCTCCTGTGTTTGAGTTAGACAGGAATCATGCTATTGATATAATGAAACTGATACCCCCAATGCGGTTATGTAGGATTGCTTGGAGAGCAGCTGTGTTTGTGTCTGCTCGCCCATATCACCACCCAATAAGCAGGAAGGATATAATTCTAACCCCCTCCCAACCAATAAAAAGTTGGAAGAGGTTATTGGCAGTAACAAGGATTAGCATGGTGATGAGGAAGAGGAGTAGGTACTTGAAGAACCGATTAATGTAAGGGTCTAAGTGTGGGTACCATATTGAGAACTCCATAATGGGCCACATAACAGATAATGCTATTGGTACAAATATTATTGAGAAGTAATCTATTTTGAAGCTAAGTGTTAATTTAAGGGTTTGGACAGTGATTCAATGTCAGTTTGAAATAATTATTTCTTGGCCTGTGTGGCAGAATATTATTGTTGGAACTAGGCTGGTAATAAAAGCATATGAGACAGTATTTTTTACATATGTTGGATATTGGTTGCTTTTGTAGAAATCCGTGTTAGTTATTATAATTGGGATGATTAGTATAAACAGTGTGACCAGAACAAAAGAGGAAAATAGGTTTATTACTTTTACTTGGAGTTGCACTAATTTTTGGGCTCCTAAAACCAATGGATAACTACTATCCTTTAAAAGCCTGAAAAAGCCATACTGTTAGGCATGGGAGCATGAATCAGCAGTTCTTGCAATACTTTCTCGGTAAATAAGAAGTCTCAGTCTTCTGTTACTAGATTCACAATCTAGTGTTTTTTTAAAACTATATTTACAATACAGGGGGCCTAGGATGATTTTGGGATTTAGTGACAAGAGTAGGAGGGGTAGAATGTGGAGGGTTATAAGGGCATTTTCTCATGTGCAAGAGGGTGTAATATTATTAATATGGTGTGTGTATTTACTGAGTTGTGTCGGAATTAGTATATACATAGAATATAGGGCTGAAATATTTACAGTAGCCAGGATATGGAAGCAACCTAAGTGTCCACAGACAGATGAATGGATAAAGAAGATGTGGCACATATATACAATGGAATAGTACTCAGCCATAAAAAGAAACGAAATTGAGTTATTTGTAGTGAGGTGGATGGACCTAGAGTCTGTCATACAGAGTGAAGTAAGTCAGAAAGAGAAGAACAAATACTGTATGCTAACACATATATATGGAATCTAAAAAAAAAAAAAAAAAAGGTCATAAAGAACCTAGGGGCAAGACAGGAATAAAGACGCAGACCTACTAGGGAATGAACTTGAGGACACGGAGAGGGGGAAGGGTAAGCTGGGACAAAGTGAGAGAGTGGCATGGACATATATACACTACCAAATGTAAAATAGATAGCTAGTGGGAAGCAGTCCCATAGCACAGGGAGATCAGCTCGGTGCTTTGTGACCACCTAGAGGGGTGGGATAGGGAGGGTGGGAGGGAGGGAGACACAGAGGGAAGAGATATGGGAACATATGTATTTGTATAACTGATTCACAGCAGAAACTAACACAACATTGTAATGCAATTACACTCTAATAAATATGTTAAAAAAAAGAATATAGGGCTGTAATTACAATATCAGTTCCTATTAAGAAAATGGTAAAATTTGATCATGAGAAGGTTGATATAACTACAGACAGTTCTCTGATTAGATTAATAGTTGGGGGTAAGGCTAAGTTTGTCAGGTTTGCCAGTAGTCATCGAGTGGCTATTAGTGGGAGGAGAGTTTGTAGGTCTCGGGCTAAGATTATAGTTTGGCTATGGACTCGCTCGTAGTTTGAGTTTGCTAGGCAGAATAATATAGATGATGTGAGGCCATGGGCAATTATTAAAGCGGTGGCTCCTATGTACTTCAAGGAGTCTGGATGAGAATAGCTGCAGTAACAAGTGCTATGTAGCTGACAGAAAAATATGCGATAAGCGATTTTAGGTCTGTCTGGTGTAGACAGATTGAACTGGTTATGATTATTCCTCATAAGGAAAGCATAAGAAAAGGGTATGCTACGAATTCTGTCAGGGGGGTTGAGTATCGCTGTAATTCGTAGTATGCTGTAGCCCCCACATTTTAGTAATACGGCTGCAAGGACTATAGAGCCTGCGATAGGGGCTTCTACGTGTGCTTTGGGTAGTCAAAGGTGGAGGCCATAGAAGGGTAATTTTACCATAAAGGCTATTATGCAGGCTAGTCATATAAAGACGTTGGATCGGGAGTTGGGTAATGCTTGGGTTCAATATTGGAGTACTAGGAAATTCAGAGAGCCCGTGGTGTTTTGGATATATACTAATGCCACTAGCAGTGGAAGTGATCCGACTAGTGTATAGAATAGAAAATAGAGCCCTGAATTGAGGCGTTCTGTTTGGTTACCACACTGAGTGATGATGATGAGTGTAGGAACTAGTGTGGCCTCGAATATAATGTAAAACAGAATTACTTCTGTGGTGGTAAATGTTATGATTAAAAATGTTTGTAATGTGATTAGTATAGTGATGTATGTTTTTTTTTCAGGTCAGCGATTCTTTGAGCAGGTGAGACTGACTGGATATTAATATCAGAGGTAGGGGTATATTGTCAAGAGCAGCAGTGGTGCAGATAGGGAGTCGGAAAAGAATATTAATGAGAAATTAAGGCTATTAAACTGGTTAAGAAGAAGCAGGCTTGTGAGGCTAATCAGCAGGCTATGGGTTGTAGCATTAATTCAAATTATATTATTTTTTGATAA
Source organism: Mesoplodon mirus (assembly GCF_964341445.2). Classification (NCBI taxonomy): domain Eukaryota; kingdom Metazoa; phylum Chordata; class Mammalia; order Artiodactyla; family Ziphiidae; genus Mesoplodon; species Mesoplodon mirus. Next base: position 85,863,609 of record NC_138990.1, read on the forward strand.
TCAAGTCAGGGGTATTAGTACAATCGTAGGGATAATAAATTTTAGCATTGGAGGAGATAAAGGTTTTGTACGTAGTCAGTGCCATATGTATTTGATACTCTTACTAGCAAGGATAATCTGAGTGTGGCTTCGCAGTCTGCGAACACCAATAGGATGATTGCTATTATGCTGGCTAAGGTGAAGTGTGAGTTTAGGATTATTAGGGTTGCCATGATGAATAGCGATAATATTATGCCTTCTAGACATAATAGTGGGGGCATTAAGTGGGATCGATATATTAGCAGTCCTACAAGGGACACTGTGAAAGCTATAATAATATTTGTGTACACTAAAGACACTTGGTAGTTATGAGTTTAGTCATAATCTAATGAGTCGAAATCATGTGTTTTGTTTGAAACTAAATACCATATTCAGTTCATTCTAGTCCCTTTTGAGTTCATTCATAGGCTAGGCTAATTGCCAATAATGAGATTAGAAGTAGAGCTACCATGAGTATTGTTTTTAGACTATTTGTTTGAGTTGCCCAGGGGAGGGGCAGAGGAGAGCAATTTTATTTATTAACAATTTGTTAATAAATTGTTATATATATATACATATATTAGGGGTGAGTCCTCAAGATTTCTTTGTCATCTGTAGGGGCCAATCAAAAAAGTTTGGAGACACTGGTTAGATAATGTGCAGGAAAAACTATCACAAATTCATAATGAAAATGGTTTGGGTTCTCTTTTGTAAATGGATAAATTAGAAACATTAGTTGTCTTGTCTTACATGAGTCATTACAAATTACAGTCCAGGAACTTCATGATCGGCATAAGAAAAAACATCTGACATCAAAAGGATAGTTAAGCAGGGAACATCCTTATACCCTGGATAAGTTTAGAAAAACTTATGGCCTGGGAAATGAGCGTGCATCTGGACAAAAGGCTCAACACTAGATGGCTAACTTCTTAAGACCCTTAGCCCAGTCAGATATGCATTTAAAATCTATTTTGTTCTGTGCGTGAGGGGTTGGAGACTGAGTAAAATTGCAACGCAGATTCCGCTGTCAAATTTTGGAACTAATCAATATCAACAGACCAGTTAAAGAGGTATTCGATGATAAATGGCTCTCAACCACCAAGGGCTGCTTGTTGTTTGTTTGTTTCCCCTCTATAAGCTCCAAACTTCAAAAGGTTTCCGCCTCCCAAAGACTGTGTTAAGTAAACACTAGCTCCTAGGAAGGCTAGAGACTCAGCCCCATGGCGTTGGTGTAAATATTTGCTGGTTCCCTTTTCATTACATTTCTTTCCTTCCTTTCAATTCTATTTTCCTAATTATATTTTATGTACCATTTTAATGAGTCACCTCAAGGCCATTTTGGAAATAGGTGGAATTAAACAAATTTGATAAAAAGTGCTTTGAGCATACCACTTACCCTTAAGAGCCAAATGAAGGGCCCTGGGGAAGTGAGTGCAGGATGCATTCAGGACAAGGAAAGATGGGAGAGGCCCAAAAGATTTCAAGTTCTAGTCTTTCAAAAGGATGGGCACAATTTAGATGAAACAGAGAAGAGGACGGAAGGAAACAAAGAGACTATTGGAGGCCAAGGTGCAGAAAGAGGAGTAGCTGAGACGTGCTCAAGGGAAGAAGGAATGGGGCACTTCTTGAACACCTACTACATGACAGATACTCCGCTGGGCCAGGCAACTTACTCACCTATTTCATTTCATTTCCAGGAAAATCAACAGCCTAAGAGGTTAGTATCTCTGTTTTACAGATGAAGAAATGAGGGCCCCGAAAGGTTAAAAGAATGGACCAAAAGGAACATATTTAGTAAGTGATAGAGTCAAGACTTAGACCCAGGATAGTCTGACCCCCAAGATGGGGTCTTTCCCTCTTTTCCCCTTTGGGCTTCTCTCAAAGGCCTGTTGGTATACAACCTGGACGAGCAGAGGTGGCGTATAGAGGAACAGGAGTGGGAAGACTGAAGACGCAGTAGTTGAGTTAGACTACGAAGAGTGCTGATTGCCCTTATAAGGATTTCAAAAAAAATTATATGCCATGGGGAGTGGTAACATTTCAGTAGCAATTTATTTATTTATTTATTTATTTATTTATTTATTTGCGGTACGTGGGCCTCTCACTGTTGTGGCCTCTCCCGTTGCGGAGCACAGGCTCCAGACACGCAGGCTCAGCGGCCATGGCTCACGGGCCCAGCCGCTCCGCGGCATGTGGGGTCCTCCCGGACCAGGGCACAAACCCGCGTCCCCTGCATCGGCAGGCGGACTCTCAACCACTGTGCCACGAGGGAAGCCCAGTAGCAACTTATTAGTGAGCTAAATGGACTTGAGGAGAAAATTTTCAGGCAGGAAGATCTTTGGTAATGAGGATCTAGACTAAGATGGCAGTAATAGGACGACAGGATGGCTACTGACTTTATCGGGCCCAAGTGAAGGACTGAGGGCTGGCTGAGTGTTGGAGGGGGACAGGGAAGACTAAATGGTGATCACAAAGCAGAGTTTTCAAAATCGGTATCCTCCAGGGACCAGGCAAGTAATACAAATGAATGAATCAAGCAGGTGCTTCCTATAACCATTCTCATTCCAAACAAAAGCAGACGAATCAATATGTCTCTGAGTTCTCACACCTGCCTTTTACTTAAGCTATGGAGGGGGGAAATACACGCCCTGCTTTTCCCTTCATCTTTGCTCGCGGTGAGTTTTACAGGTAAGAGGGTCAGGCTGGCCAGGGGCCTGTGGTAGGTTTCAATGTGACTAAAGTCAGTTAAGGCTGAGAGAATAAGGCTGAGGGAATCTTAGAAATTATCTAAACCCTAGAGAGCCTCTTCTCCACCTCCATTTCCACCCCCGTCCCCAACAACCATGAATGGCCTTCCTTTTTCTAACAGAATCTCCTTCTAAAACTGTCCTCATGTCAGAAACTGTCACAAAGTTACTTCTCAGAATTTTCCTCTGAAGGAGGAACAATTTTTGCCTGAATTATGCCTGGCATTTTAAAAACACTCCGGATCCCCAACCTTTTTGGTTTGTTCTATGTTATCTGCCTCTTGGTTAGTAAACATACCTTTAGCCACCCTGCTTCCCTTTGCCAGCTTTAGATGCATTCCTTTGGCTTTTGAAGGGTTTTCACACTCTGCCAAAGTAAGAGACAGACGCCTAGCACTGTGGCCCTGGGTCTACCACTAGCAGACAGTCCTACTACTACGTAGGATTCCTCTAAAAATCACACTTACTGATGACCAACGACATTCATGTCCCTTCCAGCTCTAAGATTCTAAATCTAGATAATTCCTTATCAGGAAGTAAACAGCTACAGGACAGAGAGAGTAATTCTCATCACTTAGCAGGAACGAGCCTGCTAAAACGGCAAACTGTAAGGAATCGCAGAGAATAGGACTGTCCTTTCACCTTACAGAGGAGGAAACTGAGGTCCAGAAAGATTTCATGATCATACGCAAAGCTACTATGAATGGATGTGGGATTAGAACATAAGCCCTTGACTCCTAGTCCACTTTTCTTTCTACTGTGTGGTGCAATCTAACCAGCTGGTGAAGAACCAAAACCTATGAGAACAGAATGCAAGTCAGATGCCTAGAGAGAAAGAAACAGAGGCTTTTTTCTTTAAATTAAAAAAAATAAAGTAAAAAAGAATATAAAGTCCATCTTAGCCCTAGTGAACAAATGTTAACAATTTGTTAGCATTTAATTTACTTTAGATCCTCCCTTTGTTTTTAAGAAATAAAACATTATAAATAAAGGTGAAATCCCCCTCCCTTCTGCCTTCTTGGAGGAGACAGACCACTATTGTGATTTGGTTATGTATCTCCTACATGTTTTTATGCTTTTACTAGAGAAATGGTAATGTTTTATGTTTTATTTTACATATATATTATAATATTGTACACAACATTCTGCAACTTGCTTTTTTCATTCAATATTATGTTTTCAAGATCTATTCACGTTGATCCATGTAAACCTAGTTCATTGATTTTGACGGCTAAACAGTATTCTCCACTGTATAAGTGTACTTAAATATACTACACTGTATTTATCAAATTCATTACATGATGAGAATTTGCACAATTGTGTTTCTGGCTGATAGGGAATCCCTGCAGTGGCTTGCCTGTACCCGGGGAATAGGCAGCATTCTAGGTGAGTACAGTGAGAAAGGAGTATCAGTTCATCCATACCACCATACATATCTGAAATGATGTAAAAATGTCAGGTCACGTAATGGCCCACTTAAATACCCCCTGAATCTGATACCACAGCAAGTGGCACAGAGGAAACTCAGTCCAGGCCAAGACTCTTAAAGAGATAACTAAAAGGATCTCCATCTCTCCTTGAGAAAAAACATGCAGAGGAATAAAGAAGCATGCCCACTCTGACTAGAATTAAGATAAACACAAAATATTTCTTCTCTGAATAGTAATGTCCGGAAGTTACATCCCTTTCTGAGCCTTTGGGAATGGATCAGGAAATTTCCACAGGATTTTCAAAGATAGTTGAGGTTGACCTGGTATGGTAGAGAATGGCAAACTCTGCTTCCATAGCCATTATCCTCTATCTGCCTGAACTTGGAGCATCTGAATGCCCATTAGCTAGTGCTTGAGTTGGGTGGGAAGGAGAAATTAGGAGAAAAAAGAAGCCTCCTTGTGGGAGAGTTTGGTGTAATTCTCAGAGATCCTAGAATGGAAAAATTTCTTCTTTTATTTTTGCAAAGATAAACTCAGTCTTCTGATTCCTTGTATGGCCAGAGTAATAACGTCTTTAGTCCTTGATGGCATGGGAGCCTTTATCCAACACTAGATCTTTGTGTTTATCATCTCTGGGTTATAGTATGGCTTGTTGTGAGGTCTGAAACAAATCATTATGGTTTTTTGACTCAGTGACTCAATCATTGATGTGAATTTGTTAAAAAAACACCTTCTTCAATTTATTGCATAAAGGTATGAAAAGAGATATAGCATGTGAAACCACTTGAAAATTTCACAGTTATAGTTTATAACACTCTTATCACAGGGTATCATTACTATTCAAAGACATTTTTAAAAAAGCAACTAAACATTACCCTTCATGAACTTTAGAGCAACAACAATTGTCTGACTTCTGCTTCAATGTAACATTGGCCGGAGCCCCTGGCTTTCATTCAAGCTGCAACTCTCTTCTCCTGACCCCAGGGCCATCATGTCCATATTCTCTGTGAGCCAGGGGCAGATGGACATTCTCCAGATTAGCATTTGTCCATGTGGCTTGTTCCCTGGGAGCAGAGTTCCTTCAAGGGCCAGATCACAAGCAATGGTTTTTAGGAGGGGACCACCCACATTTTAAACACCCTGGGCAAGCTGTGGGAAAAACAATCTACTTTTTTACCTGAGATCTCTCCCATGTCTATAAGAAAATAACCCCAAAAGAGATACCACAGTGCACTGGCAAATCACCATCATCTTGTCACCCCTTAACCATTCCTCTCCATGGACTAACCCCTTTCCTGACTTGAAAGTGTCCTCTTTAACAGCTAAATTTTCTCAACACCTTCTCCTGTCCCCTTTGTGGATCTCAAAAACAAACACTTTACAACACTGGGCTGGGGGCAGAGGGAAGGGGGTTAGGAAGTCTTCAGAGTTATAAAGATGAGTGGTGTTGAGGCAAATCCAAGTCATTCTGCCTAGGAGCTATAGTTCAGAATTTTTACTGTTTCTCACTTCTATGGCCCCAGGGAAGATACCAGCCTCTCATTAAAGTGGAAATAATAATACCTACCTTGGTAAAGTACTCAGCATAGTGCCTGGCACATAGTAAATGCTCAGCAAATATTAGTTATGATGATGACAATGATGAAAGAAGGAGAAGAAGAAAAAGACAATGAAGCTGACCAACTCGTTTCTGCCCTCACAATGCCTTCATGCTGTTCTCTGATTTGGAATACCTCCCCTTTTCTCTTTGTCCTATCCAGATCCTTCCCTTTCTAAAGAGACCCTTAAGAAGGCTTCATCACAATATTTCATTTGGTAGTATCATAGCCCATCTTAAACTCCTAATTATTATTAGGTGCTCCAGGTATAATATCTCACCTGATAGTACCAAAGCCTATCTTAAACTCCTAATTATTATTATTATTATTTTTGTCTTGCTTCCTCAGGGAGGTTATAAGGTCCTTAAGGACAGGATCTTTCTCTCTGCTTCTACATGGCACAAGTCTGGGCCCATGTTAGCTATGAAATACTCAGTATCAAGTGTAGTTGAAGAGGTTTCTATTTCCTGGTCACACAGTGGTACCAAGCACAGTACAAAGGGAATTTCACAGCTGAAGACTGTATCTTCTTGGCGGCTCAGGACCTCCTTACTACCTCATACTGCTAAAATGGTCCTATGTTGGCTGAAAGCTGGGAAAGCCCACATTCCCTAACTACTCCTCAAATGAGTAAGGGGTTCTAAAAGCTGGTTTGAGGTTTAACACTTGCCACAGACAATTCACTAATTATTAATTTCTGCTCTGGATACTGGAATACTGATTACACTCCCACATTCCAAGAGGGTACAGCAGAGGTATGTTCCTCAAGCACATTTGCACTGGCCCAGAGGCTCTGGACTCCCAAGGAATTGGGCTTATGGCAAATGAGAGTTGGTCACAAATCATCAAGCAGCCACTGCTCTACCAAAAGCTGTTGATGCTCAGACTATGGGCCCCCATACTCCCCACATATACTGCCTCTGTAAGCTTCTGGAATTCTCTGGCCTGGAGACAGGTCTGCAAATGGGATGGAAACCAAATGGAGGGGAACTTCTGACAGGGTTCTATCCAGAAGCTGTCGTCAGCTTTCTCTGGATACCAGCAAAGTCCCCTCCTTCATCCTCCTACCTCTAGGGCCAGATCATAGGTACTCTCGCCTTTCAGCCTGTAAGCACCTTAGGGCTCATCCGTGTTTGTCTTCTTAGTGTTTAGCACTGTGTAGTGGGGCAGAAAAGCAGCTCAATAAATGCATGCTGACTGATGGTTGTCAGAAAGCATCACAAGAGGCCAGAGTGCTGGAGGCCCTGCATGCATCACTGCAAACACCTTGGTCTGCGGTCTTCTCCAGGGCCTCCCCTGGGCCCCTGGTGGTTCTCTGGGGGCACTGGACGCTGCCTCCACTAGGTGCTAGTGTCTGCTTTCTGTTTCTTCATGCTCTCCAAAAGGCAGAGAATGGGTGGAAAGACTCAGCTACAGGATATTGGACTGTTTACAGTTGGCCAGGCCAAGATTAGCGTGAGCACAACATATGCCAAGTTCATTGGAAGTTACATTTTCCCTTTGTTTACACATTAAACGGGAGAAGACCAGAAGAAAAAAAAAAAGCAGGTGACCTCCTGTTAACCTCACCCGTCTGCAAGAGGCTGCTGCCCTCACCTCTGAATGAACTTTCAGATTATCTCAGACAAGATTCACCTTGCGCTGAACTTGTACGCCTGCTCTGAAGCCCCCAGTCACGTAGCTGTGATTAAACATTACAGAGTGGCCATAAATTTACAGAAGTATTATTGTGGCTTGCTTTCCTCTTTCTTCTTTGGGAGAGGAAGAGAGCTATGGGTTTAGGGTGGAGGGAGTTAAAAAAAGGGAAACTCATAGTCAAACAAACAGTTCCTTTTCACAGCTCTGAACAAAGGAGAAAACATTGCATAGGTGTCCCAGAAAGAAGGGTAAAGAAATTTGGCCATGTGAGAGAAATTAAAGCTCTAGAAGACTCAAAAGCCCCCAACTCAACAGAATAGATGAGTTGCTCTTGGTCCCGTTTCCAGGCAATCTGCAAGTTTGCAGGTGAACACGAACCTGTTGTACCCTTGCTCTGGCTCATCGTGAAGGGTATCCCTGAAGTCATACTTCTGCCTGTGAGAGAGAGAGATGCTCTTCTTTGGGTTTGCTATAAAGTATGGGGCAAGCTGACGGGGCAGCAGGCAGGAGAAAGAAGCCTGCAAGAAAACACTGCTTGTTTTGTTCTTTGAGCTGCTATGAGAGATGAGGATGCCCTAACATCTGGGATGTTTAAACGGCGACTGTACAAAGACTAGATCGTACTCTAAAGGAAACACTCTGTAGCTGTACCCGGGAGGCTGACCAGATGACCCAAGAACATTTGTTTCTATGATTCACTGTTTCAAGCTTAAAGTAAGAACAAAATGGATATTCCACTGAAGTAAAGTTTGGCCTCTAGGATTCCAAAGCCAAGATATGCTTGCAAAAGGCCTGTACTAACCATTAAACAATGAGACCTCTATAATCAGAAAAGGCCATGGAGTATTCTACTTGATCCAAAAGAATTGTAAAAAGTGGTCAGGAAGCCCAGACTGAGGCGATAGGCTCTGGCCAGCAAATTCACCTTTGGAAAGGAGTTGTTCTGTCTCTGGTTACCCTACAGCAGAGACAGGGGTGCTAAAGAGGCTCATTGTTTCTACGGTTGGCAAGGCCTTGACCATAAAAGCAGCAAAGCGCAGGGTCCATCACATGAGAAAAGCAGCTGATGGCTTAGCTCGACTTCTACTCTAGGCAAGATCTCTCTCTGCTTGTAAGAAGAATGAGGCCTTCGAAAATGCTTCGGCATTGCCTCTGACACACAAGAGCTGAGTGGGGAAGTGAAATGGCCATGGAGCCAGGACAGTATTGGGGATATTTAAGTTTGGCATGGGAGTTCTGAAGTCATCATCTGTTCCCAGGGGGCAACTGGTGTCCAAAGCTTTAGGCTGGACTTGGAGAAGAAAGAAAATAGGCTCCTGCCTCTCAATTCAAGTTCTGTGTTTGGTGGTGAGTCCAGGAGTCTGAACATATGGAGGCTGGGACATGAGAATCACAGGAAAGTGGAGTGAGCAAGCAGCGGGCTGTACTGAAGCCGACAGTCTGAAATCAGGCAAACAGTTGCACAACACATAGATACCAGCCAAAGGCAATGAGACAGACTCAACAGGGCAGCTAGGAACTGAAAAGGCAAACCTGAGAGGAAGAAAGGCAAATAAATCTGTGCCAAGAGATAGAAAATATGAAATTAGACCATTGGGGGATGAGGGGGTGGGAAGCATAATGAAAGTTACGTTTGTTGAGAGCTGAAAGTGGGCCAGGCACTATATTAAATGCTTTTTGGGCACTGTCTCATTTAATGTTATTCTAAGAGGAAGATATTCTTACCATGCCCATTCTAAAGATAAGGAAATTGAGGCATAGAGCAATTAAGCAACTGCTCAAAAGCTCACTGCTAATAAAGAAGTCAGAATTTGAACCCAGGTTTATTTGATTCAATGCATCTTTAAATATGAGAGTAGACTCTTAGAACCAGGAAGGAAACATACAAAAGTTCATGCCGGTAAGATTGAGTAAAATGTCTGTCTTCCTCCTTTTCCTACCATCCTTTAAGATCCTGCTTAAGTCCTTATCTCCTTTAGGAAAGCTTGAATGCTGCTATCAGCTTCTTAGATTTATCCTTTCTCTGAACTCCACTTGTACGTATTGTTTATGGTGCACAGGAAACACTGTATCACATATTTTTCTATTCTTCCAACTGTTTGTCCCTCACAACTGAACAGTTGATTATGTCGGTAAATCAGATGTTGATATAGTGAGAAACCCAAACCTAAGGGAGATAAAATCTCCCAGAATAGAAAGTCAATTCTTTGTAGTCTGAGATCCACAATGCTTAATACAGCAAGGGACACACAGTGGGGCCTCAATACATTTGTGACTAAGCCCCCAGAAACCAACAAAAAACTCAATGTACAAAATGAGGAAACATTTTATAATGAAGAGAGTTGTTCGTCAGTGGAATGTGCTGGAGTGGAGGGTGTAAGGGATAAGTATGTGAGAGGAGAATGAGACCTACTTCTTTTGAGTACAGTTTTTTCCCCAAATGATATAGCTTTATTGTGTATTTCTTCATAAAAACAAAAAATGCTCTCTGCAAAAAAAAAAAAAAATGAAGAAAAACTTCTTTAACTCAAAAAAGCATACTGGAAAAACTATCATCCACAATCTCATCTCTCAGGGATAATAATTGTCAATGATGTGGTATCTAGCCTTAAAGACTTCTTTTCTCACCAAAATAGAGCAAATTATACGTACTTTCAAAAGCTGATTTATTTTACTAATACAGCACAGACATCTTTTACATGTAAGAGAACTTATATAGATGCACGTACTCATTTTAAAGACACCAAAGTATCTGTTTTTAATGGCCATACACCATACTAAGTTGAACAAATGCCTTGCTGGTAGCTATTTTGGGTTCCCCCCAATCCTTTCCTATATTACTCAATGCCTTGATGAAATAGTTGAATATACATCTTTGTGCATTTCTTCAATTGTTTCCTTAGGAAAAAACACAAGTTACAATATAGTACAGTGGTTAAAAGTGTTGACTCTGGATCTAGACAGCCTAACTTATATTGCTAGCTCTTCCACTTACCAGCTTTGTGACCTTGGGCAAGTTATATAACTTCTCTATAATCCAGTTTCATTATCTATGTAACAGGGCTAATAATAACACATATCATAGCATTGCTGCGAGGACTGAAGGAGTTGATTCATGCAAAGCACTTAGAACAGTGCCTTTCACACAGTAAATGCATGACAAATGTTAGCCATAATGATGTTGATGATGATACTTGGTGATAATTTCCTGGGAGCAGAGTTCTCAGTCACAGCTTTTGATATCCATTGATAAACTGCCCTCTAGAATGGTGTATCAATTTACTCTCCCATTAACATATATCAGAGTGTTTTTGAATGGAAATACCTGAATAGAGCCTAGATGAATGAAAAGCTTTAGGGACCTCAATGATTCTTTTTTTTTTTTTTTTTTTTCTCCTTTCCCTGCTGTACGCGGGCCTCTCACTGCTGTGGCCTCTCCCGTTGCGGAGCACAGGCTCCGGACACACAGGCTCCGCGGCCATGGCTCGCGGGCCCAGCCGCTCCGCGGCATGTGGGATCTTCCGGGATCGGGGCACGAACCCGTGTCCCCTGCATCGGCAGGCGGACTCTCAACCACTGCGCCACCAGGGAAGCCCCTCAATGATTCTTATCTACCATAAGATCCCATGCTTCCTTGCCCTAATTCCTAAATCATATAAATGTACTGAAAATCCAGAGAACCCATTGAAAATACCTGGAACATTTTGGAAGGAGAGTACTAACGTGCATTTATATAGTGCTTTGTAATTTGTAAAATATTTTCAAATATATTCTCATTTTGTAGTAAAAACAAACGTTTCCACAGTAATAAGTTATTGGCTATGAAAACTCATACTTTCCAACTGGGACAACTGAGGGATGATTAAGTTACAAAATAAAATGGATGCCAAGTCTCCTCTTAACTCAGTTTTCTAGATCTTAAGACCCAGTCCTGCACCTCATAATGCTATAGGCTCTGGGCGCCTGCGCCCTTCACCTCACATCAGAAGCTCTCTAGGGTTCTCTTGCTTTTCACTGCCACTAATCAGGCATTCAGAATCGTCTTCTCTTTGGATCTTATCTTGCAACCACAGCTATTTCTCTCTATTCCATAGTCACTCATATATCAAAGGGACACACAGGCAAGGAGTTAAAAAAGATACAATCTTGTTTCCTGAAGTAGCTTGAAATATTTTAGTTTACTTGGTTGTCTCTCCCTTCATCAAGGGTGAGCATTTACTAGAATTTAACAAGTGAAAGTTCCTTAGTTGCTTCTCTCCTGCTGCTTCCTGCTCCTCCCAAAGCCCTTCTTTCTTAATTTTTCAGGTTCTAAAGAAGCAAAGCTCAGCCTGGTGTCTTCAGGACCTCTCTAAATATCTCCACCTTAGCACCCTCCCCTGCTAATAGCTATATGTGTCTTTCAGCCAAAGACCCAATGCAGACTTAAGCTCATAGCAGAAAAGAACAAGGGGCTCGTTTAAAAACTGGGCTCTAGTTACATTTCTGATCATTACAGTATTTGCTGAAGTAAAGACTTAGGTCTACATTAGAGCATGAGTGCTATAACCTGTCTTGAGTGTTAAAATCAAGACAAGTGCACTGAAAATATAATTGTGAGCACCTGAATACAATGGCCATAATCAAGGCAATCCTTTCTTAAAATATATGGTATTTAATTTTGGTCTTCAATGATAACGTATTTTATGACCGCTCTTCACATTCAAATATGATGCACCTCATGATGCTGTTAGGCATAGATTATGCAGACTTACATTTTAAAAAACTACTGTAAACAGTAAAGCTTTCTTTTGGTGGGTATCTGGAGGTGCCATCTCTTTTGGGTCCTGAACTTTTGCTTGCTATCAGCCTCCTCCCTAATTCTCTTTGGTTGTCTACAGATATTATCTTTTAGGGATCTAGTTAATCACCCCTTGAATATTTTCTCTGCACTTACCATCATGTGAAATGCTATGAGGACTACAAAGGAAAAAGATGACACTACCTCTTCCCTCAAGGAGGCTACAATTTAATTGGGGATCCAGACCAACATATTTAAGTAATAAAAATACTATTTTTATGGATGGCATATTGTTAATTTTCCATTGATGCTAAATAAAATGAGCATATCGGTGTGCAGGAAGGTATGGATCACCACAGGTTTAGAAGAAAGAGCAATGGACAATGACACTATTTGGTTCATAACACATACCCATTTCCTAGAACAGTGCCTGACCCATAGTAGGCACCCAATAAATATTTATAGAATGAATTCCCCTCTCTCCTGACCTGCCATCTATTTCAAAGCTAAGGGACCAGATGTTTCCCAGGACATCTACCTTCCCCGAAGGGCCCCTGAGTCATTACAATTTCCATAAGGTTGTGCAGTTTTCTGGCAGCCATCCCAGAGCGGGTATGCCTCACGTAGCAAGTCAGTGTATGCTGCTTCTCTGGGAACAGTGCCCATGGGAGCTTGATTTGCACTTCTAATGAGACTGGGATTTTTGGTGGGTGGTGATACAGGTCTGCAGTGGTGAGGCTTGTTTCCTCAGCAAAGCATGCACACATCCCCATAGAAACCCTGTGGCTTGTACTCCTATCAGCCATTTGCTGACCGGGAGAGGGCATTCAGCCATGAAATCTTTGATATTATAGCTGAGTTACAAGAGAGCAACACTAGTTTACAAGGGCTTTTTCTCAAAGTGTTTTCACTGAGCACTTATTTGAGGGTGCTGATTAAAAAGAGAGCAGCAGGCTGAGTCAAATTGTCTCTGTAGAAGGCAAATACACCACCTCTCACCCTCCCGAGGCAGCCACAGTATCCTCTTGCCAGAGCTGATCCAGGAAAGGGTTAGCAGTTTTACTCTCCTCCCTCTCAACCTGAAATGTGTCCTGTCTGCACCAAATGCCCGGGCACCTGCGACCTCTAAGACTCAGTCCTCTGTGGACCAGTTTACATGCCCCCCTTGCAGAGATTCAGTTACAGATGTACTGACAGGTGATGCTGGGAAAAGTCATAATATTTCTGGACTCAATTTCCCCATCTGTAAAATGAAGTTTGGGGGCTAATTGATTTCTAAGGGCCCTTTAAAGATGCCGTATTCACCAATGAGAGATTGAGGTGGGAAAGTGAGCCTTCCTCTTCTGCTAAAGCTGTACTGCCAGGGAAAGTAAAGCCTTTAGAGAAGTCAGGTACAAGGTCAGGACTAAGGTTGGCAGAGTTATTTCCACACATGCATTCATTTTCTCATTTACTCGTTAATGAAGACCTATAATGAATGCCTACCATATGTCCCAAAGAGTGCAAAGCCATAACAGAAACGAAAACCTGGTCGCTGCTTAAGATGGAATATTACACCACACCCACCATAGGGCAGGTTTTATGGAGATTTGAATGAGGCATCATGCATCGCAAGGTTACTAGAAGGTCATGTGCAGACTTATGGATGAGTTTTAATTACCCAACTCCCCACTTCTCACCGTATATTTATTATGTGGTCAGGTAGCATAATCAGGGATTACTATGAAACCAGTGTGATTTTGGATAAAAGTATTTTTTGTTTTGTTAACCTCAGAGGCTGTGTGAAGGATTTAGGAGGTTGTATATCAGTTTGGTTGACCTGTTCCTTTGGTTTGGCTTTCTCTGCCATCCAGTGTTACCTTAAACTGTTTAAAGTTTTATCTCAGTGATTCTCAATGGTGGATTTTTCCCAAACCACAAAGCCCTTCATTGCCCAAATGAGTCTCTACCACTGATAGGAGTGTGTGGAATCCCTTAGATGTGTTGAGGTGGAAAAAATTAAAAAGGCTCCATTGCTTTGGAATATGTTTCTCCCTTTGGCCCAAGAATGCTGAGTCAAACGGGTGCTGTTTCAAAGGTAGTTGTCTGGCCTAGGTTGGTGCCCCTCTTTGTAGAAAGGTGGCATTTTTGCCCACAGGGGGACCTGAAGCATGTCTAGATGTAGGAAGCAGAAACTGTTTCAAAGAGTGTAATGGGGTGGATGTATCAGCTACCAACATAGCTTTTTATCTTTGTCTGATTCAGTTCTTAGTCCTCTCCATAGTTCCAGTTTCTTGGGGCAGGTCAGGCCGTTTTATGGCTTGTTGTAGAGATTTGCTTTAATTACTAACATATCATAGAGATAAACCCAATTTCTAACACACACAGGAATAGAATAGCCCTAGAAAATAACAGCCCTATAAAAGAGGACTTGGAGTTGCTGGTCCTGAGAAGGGATAAAAGAATAGGGTAATAAAATAATTAAATGTCAGTATCAAGCATATTAACTGAACTGAAAATCCCTGTGTGGATAATAAAACACCTTTAACTTAATAATAATAAAAATGCATTTGACTTAAATAATGGGGAAAATGAACCAAGAATTTGCATCTAGTTTCCTTCCAAGTTTTTCCCCCACAACTTCTAATCTTACTTAAGCAGAGTTCAAGCCTATTGGATAATCAGCCTTTCAGGGACGTATGAAGGGATAATGACTCCTATATTCTCCATTTCCAGTAAAAAGCGAACAAAAAAGCATGAATGCCAATTGCAGTACACAATGCTTTGGTTAAATACAAAACAGTTCTTGCCAGAGCAGAATCTGAGGCACTGGAAGGAGAGCGTTAGGTGGTGTAGTAGGTTGCGTTTCAAAAGATGGTTGCAACAATATCTCCCATGCCATGTGCTCTTTTGCATAGTAACCTTTCCACTCCCACATGAAGTGGAGTCTATTCTTCTCCCTTTGAATACAGGTTGGCCCTAGGACTTGTTTACACCAAAAGACTACCATAAGTGATGCTATATATGTACCTTCTGTAGTTGGGCCTTAAGAGATCATAGCTTCCCCTTCACCACTTGGAATACTCATTCTTGGAATCCAGTTGCCATGTAAAGGTTAAGCTACCCATGTGAAGAAGTAGAGAGACATCCTAGCCTCCTAGCCAGCTTTCCCAAGGTGCCACACTTGTGAGTGAAGCCATCCCGGTACTCCAACCCCAGCTGCCATCTGACTGAAACCTCATGAAAGACACTAGCTAATACCATGTAAAGCAGAAGAACTGCCCAGCTGAGCCCTGGCCAAATCTTTGACCTACAGAATGGTGAACAAATAAAATGATTGTTTACTAAAGTCACTAAATTTGGGGTGGCTGGTTAACATTGGCAAAAGATAATCAAAACAGGTGGAAATCTCCCTCTTAGATAAATTCTAGGAACAGGTTAGATAGTCACAGTTTTGGGAACTCAGTCAGAGAGAGTTTGAAGTCTCAAATTCACCCTTCTGGTTTTAACAATCCACTGAACATGGGGAAAAAGGAGGAATGAACTCCCTTAGATTCTCTATAGTAAGTCTTGTTAGGATTTCTGAATGGCACTTACTGAAAGGAAGCCTTCAAGGGAAAATTGACTTTTCTCTGTAGGCTGATAGCTCTTGAAACAGAAACTCTTCATTCTTGTTCAAAAAGGGGCTCCAATAATGCTCTTTTGCCCACTACCCCCTAGAGCCTCTCTCTTCTGTGGAAAACTTAAGTCAAGAATGAGTCATTTCTGTTGATCTTGTCACCTGCTATTATTGAGAATTGTTACTGTTGCCCGGGGCACAGGATGTGCTCACAAATACCATCCCTGATGACCATTTGTTACGACATACCACTGTGGTAGCCCAAGCCCCTTTTCAGTGTCTGTTTCTGACTAAGATTCCCGAGCCAATCAACCCCACTTCCATGGAATCATCTCTTCTATTTCCTTCCTGCTAGCCATACTTTCCACTCATCACCTGATGTGCAGTTAGACTGCACCAGGCACACGGAGAGGAGGCCACTTGCAGGCTTCCTTCTTTAAGATCATACCAATGCCATAGGTGGAAGAGTCCCACCTACTATAAAGGGTTGATTTGATTTAATGAACAGAAGCACAGGCTGAGGGCTCAGGAGAAGCTTTCCCAAAGGGTTTGGTTCATGCTATGTTTTTGTATGTGAAAATTTTGCTTTGGGGTTGTGAACTCTTTAAAACAAACAGTTGAGGTCATTGTTAATGGGAGACAGGATGACTCGCATAGCTTCTGTCAAGACTGACTGCTTTTAGGGAGGAAATGCAGCAAACAGGGTTGGGCCTTTTCACAATGATCCATCTTTTAAAAGCATTAGTGAATGCCCTATCACATTAATCACAGGAGTCTGGCTTACATTGGAAATGGGGAGCAAGAGCTACTCATGAGGACATCACATGTGTCCTCTTGCTGAATAGTGAGAGGAGGCCAAATAATCTCATCTCCTTCCCACTTGCCTACTCAAGAACACCTCTCTGGCCTGGCTGGGCACAGAAAAGAGGCACAGATGTTCAAGTTAATAAGTCTTATAGTATCATGTTTCTCCTCTGAGGTAAGATGTTATGGAGGAGAAATCTTGTTTCACTCTGGGATTGCCCTGGGCTGGTCACAGGTTCCATCATGTCTCTTTGATTTACCACCCTACCATCACCCAGTAACCAAGAAGGCCAAAGCAGATGTATCTTCTGCCTCACATTACCTATGCAACAGGTCTTACTCCCCTACTAAACACAGTGCTTATCAACTAAACTTAACTTCCAAGAAAGGAGCCCTTATACTACATAAAAATGACCAAGAAAATCAAAGCAGTGTAAAAACTTCGAAGGAAGGAACAACTCTTGAACCTATCAGACAGCTGAGGTTGCAGAACCAACTCACCTGAAACCTAAAGAAAGACAGGCACCTTCAAGCAGATGGGGGACATGGACATAAGCATTTACTTACCTGGAGCAGATGCTGGGTGCCAGGCAAGCTGGTAAGAAGTCAGCTAAAATTGTTAACACATTGTTAAAGGCTGAGTGTGGAGTAGCAGGAGAGTATAGAACCTCTGGGAGCAATATACACTAGAGGAATTTAGGAAACTTTCTCACAGACCTCACCACTCAAGGGAGATTGGCAGCAGAACAGGAGAGACTAGAAAAGGCTTCTTTCACGGTGGAGGCCTGGGGAAGATGTGTAGTAGCCACTTCAAGAAAGGAAGAAAGCCCTGCCCTAGGTGCTTCTACCCTTTCTCCACTACAAAGCAAAAGCCTTAAGCTGTTTAGGAAAGAAAGGGCAGCATTCAAGGCACAGGAGGTCTAGTACAGCTGGGGGAAGGGAACAGGAAAAAAAACACCCCACCCTGTATCCATGGGGGAGAGAGGGAAAAAGGATCTTGTGTCCACGATCATTAGAGACCCCTTACTGCTGAGGGAGGGACAGGATTACTGAGAACAGAAAATGTGAACACCTCCACCCCTCATCACCAAGCTAGCAAATAACGAATAACCAATGCCTGCACAATGCCTGAAGTAAACTGCTGGAGGAGAGACACTCTGAGATGAAGCACAAAGCGAAGACCTAGAATAAGGATGGCCACTCCTACAGTTCTCTTCGACACTGTAGTGGAGGTTTCTGGCAAGGCAATAGGGGAAAGGAAGGAAGGAAGGAAGAAAGAAAGAGAGAAAGAAAAGAAAGAAAGAAAGAGAGAGAGAGAAAGAGAGAAAGGGAGAAATAGCACTACTCACATATGATAAGATTATCTACATAGAAAATCTCCCCAAAATCTACAAAAAAGCTACTAGTACTAATAACTAAGTTCAGTAAGATCACAGGATACAGGATCACTATACAAAAAGCTCCACCCTACTGCTGTATACTAGCAATAAACAACTGGAAATGGAAGTAAATTTATTAAAAAACAACACCAAAAAACCATGAAATACTTAGGTGCCAGATCTGTATGATGAAAACTACAAAATGATGAAAGAAATCAAAGAAGACCCAAAGAAATGTAGAGATATATTGTGCTCATGGATTGGAGGACTCAAGGTTGGTAAGATGTCAAATTTTCCCAAACTGTAGATTAAACACATTTCCAATTAACGTTCCAGCAGGAACTTTTCAGTAGAAATTGACAAGCTGATTCTACAATTTATATAGAAAAGCAAAGAAACTAGAAAAGCCAAAACTATTTTGAAAAAGAACAAAATTGGAAGATTCACGCTACCTATTTTCAAAACTTACTATAAAGCTACAGTGATCATGACAAAGTAGCATTAGTAGTATTAGTGAAATTACAGACATACAGGTCAGTAGACCAGAATAGAAAGTCCAGAAATAGACCCAACACATACGTGTGGTCATTGGTTTTTGATAAAAGTGCAAAGGCAATTCAATAGAGAAAGGAAAGCTTTCTCAACAAACGCTGCTGGAAGAATTGGAAGTCATTATATTAGTTTCCTATGACTACTGTAATAAATTACCACAAACTGAGTGGCCTAAAACAACAAAAATTTATTCCTTCTCAGTTCTGTAGACCAGAAGTCCAAAATCAAGTTGTTGGCAGGGCTGTATTCCCTCTGAAGGTTCTAGAGGAGAATCTGTTCCTTGCCTCTTCCAGCTTCTGGTGGCTCCAGGTATTCACTGGCCTATGGGCACATCACTCCAATCTCTGTTGCTGTGGTCAAAATACCTCCTCTTTGTGTGTTTCAAAAATCCCTCTGCCCTCTCTTATAAGGATACATGTGATTGCATTTAGGGCCCACCTGGATAATACAGGATAAACACTTCCTCTCAAAATTCTTAACCTAAACACATCTTTTGCCTCATAAATAGCTTTCACAGTTCTGGGGGTTAGGACATGGACATATCTTTTTGGGGACCACCATTCAGCCCACCACAGATGCATACAAAAAAAAAAGAGAGAAAATTCCAATCTATACATTACACCATGTACAAAAATTAACTCAAAATGGATCATAATGCCTAAACATAAAATCTAAAACAGGACTTCCCTGGTGGCGCAGTGGTTGAGAGTCCACCTGCCGATGAAGAGGACACGGGTTCGTGCCCCGGTCTGGGAGGATCCCACGTGCCGCGGAGCAGCTGGGCCCGTGAGCCATGGCTGCTGAGCCTGCACTCCACAACGGGAGAGGCCACAACAGTGAGAGGCCCGCGTACTGCAAAAAAAAAAAAAACAAAAAAAAAAAACGAAAACAATAAAACTTCTAGAAGAAAATCTTTGTAACCTTGGCTTAGACAAAGATTTCTTAAGATATAATACAAAGTGCATAATCCATAAAATTAAAAAATTGATAAATTATACTTCATCAAAATTAAGAACCTCTGCTCTTCAAAGGAGAATGAAAAAACAGCCACTGACTGGGAGAAAATATTTTCAAATCGTATGTATGATAAAGGACTTGTATCCAGAATAAAGAAAAGACCTTTCAAAACTCAATAATAAGAAAAACAACCCGATTTTTAAAATGAGAAAAATATTGAGATGGACCTTTCACCTAAGAAGGTACACAGATGACAATAAGCACATGAAAAGATGCTCAGCATCATTAGTCATTCGGGAAATATAAATTAAAGCCACAGTAAGATCACTGCACACCTATTAGAATAGCTCAAATTAAAAACAAAATTGTACATCCATTTCGGAAAACACCTTTGCAATTTCTCATTAAGGCTTAACATACAATTCATACATACAAATCCTACTCTTAGGTATTTATAAAAGCTAAATGAAAACTTATTTTCAGAGCAAAACCTGTACGTGAATGCTTAAAATGGCTTTATTCATAATTGCAAAAAAACTGGACACAATCCAGATTTCCTTTAACTGATGAGTGGATAGACAGTGGTACACCCATACAATGGAATACTGCCCAGCAACAAAAGGCATGAACTACAGATACATGTTACAATATGGATGAATTTCAAATGCACATGCAAGTGAAAGAAGTCAGAATGAAAAAGTTCCATAGTGTATAATTCCTTGTTTTTCTTTTCCATTATGGTTTATTATAGGATATTGAATATAGTTCCCCATGCTATACAGTAGGACCTTGTTGTTTATCCATTCTATATATAATAGTTTGCATCTGCTAACCCCAAACTCCCAATCCATCCCTCCACCACCCCTCCTCCCCCTTGGCAACCACAAGTCTGTTCACTATATCTGTGGGTCTGTTTCTGTTTCGTAAATAAATTCATTTGTGTCATAATTTAAATTCCACATATAAGTGATATCATATGGTATTTGTCTTTCTCTTCTGACTTACTTTACTTAGTATGATAATCTCTAGCTCCATCCATGTTGCTGCAAAATGGCATTATTTCATTCTTTTTTTATGGCTGAGTAGTATTGCATTGTGTATGTATGTATATATACATATATATATATACAATACACATATACACATACACACACATATATATACGTGTATATATGCTCGTGTGTGTATATATATACATACCACATTTTCTTTATCCATTCATCTATTGATGGACATGTAGGTTGCTTCCATGCTTTGGCTATTGTAAATAGTGCTGCTATGAACATAGGAGTGCATGTATCTTTTCGAATTATAATATTGTCCACACATAGGCCCAGGAGTGGGACTCCTGGATCATATAGCAACTCTATTTTTAGTTTTTGAGGAAACTCCATACTGTTTTCCATAGAGGCTGCACGTATAATTCCATTTATATAACATTCTGGAAAAGGTACAGAAAACAGAGCAGTGATTTTCAGAAGCTAGGTGTTGGAAGTGGGGGCGGGAAGAGAAAGGGTTTGACTACAAAGCAGATGAAATAATTCTTTAGGGTGATGGAACTGTTATATATCTTGATTACGGTGGTGGTTACATGACCCTAAGTTCTTGTCAGAACTGTACGGTACAAAGATTAAATTTTGCTGTATGTAAAATATACCTCAATAATAATTTTAAAAAAGGACAACATAAAAGTTGTGCCAATTTACACTCCAAGTAGTAGCGAATGTGAAAGCCAGTCTCTGTACCTTTTCCAGGATTAAATATTATTTTTCTTTAAAAAAATTTGCTAATTTGATAGAGAGAAATGTTATCATTGTTTTTATTTTTACTTTCTCGATTATGAGGGACCTCATATACTTCTTGGCTTCTTATTTTGTGACTTTCCTGTTCACATCTTTTGCACACTTTTCTGTGGACTTTTTCCTATTGATTAGTGAGAGCTCTTTATATGTTCTGGATATTAACCTGTCAATACAAATATTGAGCACATTTTCCTCTAGTCTGTTACTTGTATTTCAACTCTGCTTTATGAGTTCTCATCAAACTTCAATTAGTTTTCCACTTGTTCTTATGTTTTATTAGCAGACAATTATATTGTTTATAATTGAGGACAATTTTTTCTTCTTTTCCTTGCCTCTTATTTCTGCTTGTCACATTCATTAGCCAGAATATATAGTACCATGATACTGGTGACACTGGGCATTCTTGTTTTCTTACCTAGTGAAGAAGTAAATATCAGTATCATCTACTGATAATGTGATAATGTGAAATATCCTTGTGTTTCTCAGATAAATCTCATTTGGTCAAAATAGATTATTCTTTTAAAATGCTGTTGAATTCACTCAGTAGTATTTTATTTGAGATTAAAAGAAATCCATGTTCTAATTAAAAATGATAGATAGTTTGCTTTTCTGTGTGTGTGTTTGGAAATGTAACTTTAGAATTAGGCTAATTTCATAAAGTGAACTGGGAAAATGTTCTATTTTTCTTAAGTTCTGATATAATTTAAATAGTGTTGTACAGGAGTACATTAAAGAGGATTATTCACTAAATATGTAGGAAAAAAACCTCATCAGAGCACCATTCAGCCCTCAAGTCTCTATTACTTATTTTTAAATAGTTTCTTTCTTTTAGTAAAAATCTTTGTTCCTAATAACATTAATCTATTAAGTTATTTACCTATAATATACATAAAATTGATTCAAAGTATAACATCAGTATTACCAACTATAATGAACTTATGAGTAAAATTTAAAAGATTTTTTGCAGTCCTTTTGTGGAAAGAACAGAACTGTTTTCAAAAGTAATTTGAAATTATTATTTGTTCTACATGGTTATATTATCAATTTAATATACAATTAGGTTAATTTATTTCGGTTTTCATATGATTTTTGAATCTGCTTTATTTTTTCCCTTTTTGAATTAATTAAATATTTGACACTTTGAAATAATCACAAGCTTACAGAAAAGTTGGAAGTACAGTACAAAAAATTTTTTTTTTAATTTCCTGCAACGATTTGAGAGTAAAATGCCAATCTGATGCCCTATCTCTAGCAAATACTTTAACATATATTTCCTATAAACAAGGACATTATTCTACATAAGCACAATACAACCAGCAAATTCAGAAAATTACAATGATAGGTTACTATCATCTAATCCTCAAAGCCCACCCAAGTTTCACCAGTTATCTCACTGTCTTTTAGAACAGAAGCATCCAGCTGAGAATTACAAGTTGCATTTAATTGCCATTTATTTAGACTCCTTGAATTTGGAACTGTTAGTTCCTTGACTTTACTTGACTTTCATGACCATGACACTTTTGAAGATTACAGATAAGTTCTTTATAGAATGTCTCTCAATTTGGATTTGTCTGATGTTCTCCTATGATTAGATTCAGAAGATTCATTTTTGGCAATAATATACCAGTGATCTTGCTTTTTTCCTCAGTGCATCCTATCTAGCGGCACCTGATTTCAAACTGCCCTGTTACTGATGATGTTCACTTTGATCACTTGATTAAGGTGATGTCTGCTAGGCTTCTCCAATGTAATGGCATAGTTTCTCCCTCTTAACTAATAAGTATTTTGTGGGGAGATACATACTTTGAAATCACAGAAATATCCCATTCCTCATCAAACTTTCAATGTATTCAGTTTTTTATTTGTATCTGTATCGACTTGTGATTTCCTATCTTTTCAATATAATTTGTTACTCTAATAATTTATTTTGGTGCCCAAATTATCCCCAATTTAGCCAGCAAGTGGCCCCTTCAGGCTGGCTTCTGTATCATTCTGACACATCCCCATCATTCTTTGAGCACTTGATTTCTGGTACAAAAAGATGTTCTAGGCTCATCTCGTACCTTCCCAGGAAATAGTCATTTGTCCAAAATGCGCTGGTTCCTTTTAGTAAATTATATTGAGAAGCCGAGATATAGCACTAGACAGGCTTGCTCATTGCCATGGGGGTATTACTGTTCCCAGACCAACTTAGGGAACATACGTATTATATATGCTCCTATGTACGTATACATAACACATATACTTATTTACTTCTATATTTATTTCTATGTTTATCTATAATAAAAAACCATGAGTTCACACCATAGGGTTCATTTGACTTTTTTCCCTTTCCATATCTGTAAACCCCTTCTCTGACAGTTAGAAACTGGCTTTCATTATCCTTAATGTATTCACTTATTTAATCAATTTTCCTTTATATAATGAGTTTCTAACTTCTCCCTCACGTGGATACCCTCCTTTTTGTGTTTGGCTCTGACTCCCTTATGCTGCCCCTGTGCTCTGATTGCCCATGCCATGCCACTCCTCCAAATGTGTGCTTTCCCCTGCTCACATGGGTTCTGACACCTGGAGCCAGACTGCCCCCCCCAGGCCACCTCTCTGTGGGGAGGCCTTCCTCACCCTCCTGCGTCCTGGGTCCTTGCGCCAGGCCACCCTCCAAACAGACAGCCTTCTCATCCTGCTCAGACCGATATGCCTGCCAGGCCAGTCCTCTGCAGACGCCTCCTCACCTTTAATTTTATTTTTTGAATATACAGATGCTTAAGGACTACTGGAAAATAAGAAGCATGGAGTTGACCAAATGTTGTCTCAACTTTTTTCAAAAAAGGGAAGAAAATGGATGCTGAAAACTAAAATTGACATTTCATATACTGTCACTGATATTCTCTGATGCCATAACTTTATTCTTGATAGCTTATAGTACACTAAATCACCTGACATGCTTTGAAAAAAGCATTATATACCAAAATGATCATTACAGATTTTATTCATTATAACTTAAAATGGGCAACATTCAACAATAAGGGAATGTTAATGTAATTTACAGTACAGCCATGACAATTTTAGTTATGTTTGTAAAAATATAGGAGAAAATGGTCTTAAAATAGTCGGTATATAAAAACCAGCATATAAAATTATATATAC
This sequence comes from Mesoplodon mirus, assembly GCF_964341445.2. Lineage (NCBI taxonomy): Eukaryota > Metazoa > Chordata > Mammalia > Artiodactyla > Ziphiidae > Mesoplodon > Mesoplodon mirus. The sequence continues at coordinate 85,888,056 of NC_138990.1, forward strand.
AGAATGAGCTCAATTATACATATTACATATTAGTGAGGAAAGAAGATACACCAAAATATTTACAGGGATTATCTCTGTGTGGTAAAACAATGGGTAATATTTTTTCTTTCTGAATCATACCTTACATTTTCTAAGTTTATTTAATGAGTACTTATTAGCTTTAAAATTGGAAAAATAAATCTTAAGACATTAATTAGCATCTATTTCCACAGCACTGTAAAGAATACAGAGTTAAGTAAGGACAGGTTCTGCTTTTTCACAGCTGGTACCGTAGCAGGTACTCTTCCCCATGACCAAGAATGAGTCTTCTTTACGGGAAGGTCATCACTTTAGAAGCAAGCACAGAACATCAGAAGCCCTGAAGAAAAACACTGTCATCTGACTAGTAGTAGTAGAGTAGTAGTAGAGTAGTAGTAGCAGCAGCTTACATTTATAGACTATTAACTATATGCCAGATATTGTTCATGTATCTCCTTATTTGATCTTTAGTAGCTCTACAAGAGTCTATTATCAACTTCTTCTTATAAATGAGGAAACTGAGGCACTGGAAAGTTAACTTACTCATGATCAGACAGCTAGCATGTGGCAGGGCCAGGATTTAAATAGAGGCAATTGATTCCATAGACTACTATAGACCGCACAGCTCATAAATGAAAGAACCCTGATAGTCAAAGGAGGGAAAGATATTGCAGCAGTGACCTTATAACCTTCTAATCTGGCGAAGACAGGATACTCACACACAGTTCTACGTACAAGGTAGAAAGCAATAACTGCCGAAAGAGAGAACTATGGTTATGGGATCTTTGAGCAGCAAGAGATGACTTCCATCTGACAGCAACATGGAAAATATCATACAGCGGACAGTAAGGCTGGCAGCAGGCAGATCATGAAGAAAAGTTGTAGCAAATGAGGTAAGGGAAGAAGGTGGCCTGAACTGAGGTGTCTCTCTCTGCTCCTATAGGCCTAGCTTTGGGGATTAAAGGTGTACATTGTGTGCCTCCATAGAATCCCACGATTATACCCTGTTTTCCCACTGCAGGCACGCCTTGGATAATACCAATATTTGCAGGTCATGAGAAGTTAAGGATTAAAAACATTTTGCAATTCTGGTACCTAAACCTCACAATCCCTCCCTCCTGGCTACTTTCTCTTTCTTTACTCAGATTAGGATAAGGAACGAGCATACAACAAACACAGAGGAGGATCAAGAAGTTCGTATAGCATGGCTACCCAAGTTGGACTTCCAAACTCAGTGGCGTGGAATGAAGGTATTGATCATCTCTGCTGCATATAGTCCCCTCAGCTACAAAATGGAGCTGGTGTAAAAGGAGTGGGTGAGCTCCTTTTACATTCAGAGAGCTCACTGTGGGCAAGACTCACGATGTACCAAGTGCCTGCAGTGGAGGAAGGAAAAGTCCCCCAACCGGGGAGATTCTGACCTAGTGGCCAAGACACAGTCTTCTACCGTAGGCCAAGACACAGTCAGTCTCCTACCGTAGGCGTATACCTTGTTCAAAGTAGGATAGAGGGAACTTGACTTCAAGAGGCCAGACAGAAGAGTGGAAGATGGGGAAAGAGACACAAGACAATCACAGTGTGAGTATGGGTGCCTGAGTGCTTAGGCACATTGGGTCTGCTTCAAGGGACTGATATCAGGCATTTTTAGTTAGGAATTTCCAGGAATTGAAGAAAGGATGAGCATCTTGATTATGCTTTATTTTCTTTGTGCCTCAACTGCCTTGAAAAGGACCTAGCAGACAGCAGGCATTCAGTAAGTGCTAAGTGTTAATACGGTTACTACGTGCCAGACACTGTGCTAAGCATCTTTATATATCATTTTAATTATCCTCAAAACAACCCTACGAGGCAGGGTTTATTAGTAAGCCCACTTTACAGTTGAAGAGAATGAGGCCAGAGAGGTTAAGTAACTTGTTCTAAATCACTGAAGGACTCTTCGGAAAAGGAAAATGCACGCTACTAGGAATAATGAAGGTAGAAACTTTTGCCATTAACAAGTCGCTGTGTACTCAGAGGAAAAATATTGTGTGCCTTGTGTCAACCAAGGAAACACCTAATAGATGTGTTTGTTATTTGTGGATGTGCGCAGTAAGGCTTATAGAATGGCTACTTAGTGTTCAGTTCCTCAGAAGGTGAATTTTTCAGGTAGCTTCCTGCTCTAGTAGCTATAGAGCTTTAATCCTAAGCATAAAGACATTTTACACTTTATCTTTTATGGATATGAATGAATTCTTCGATCCTATCTTAATTTCTAGGGACTCAACCTGGAATAAGGAGGCCACCTAACAAAGGTCTCATAACATGGCGTATGTGTGAGTGTGCATGCACAAATGCATGCGTATGTATGCATTTTCATCCACAACAAATTAACCTGATTAGTAATGATTTATTTGTCCACTGCCCTCCAACACTGTTCGTCACCTTGCTGAGTTTTTATTTGTTCCCAGGACTTCTTTTTTTTTTTTTTTGCGGTACATGGGCCTCTCACTGTTGCGGTCTCTCCCGTTGCAGAGCACAGGCTCCGGACGCGCAGGCTCAGTGGCCATGGCTCATGGGCCCAGCTGCTCCGCAGCATGTGGGATCTTCCCGGACCGGGGCACGAACCCATGTCCCCTGCATCGGCAGGCGGACTCTCAACCACTGCACCACCAGGGAAGCCCCCAGGACCTCTTCTTTTGCATCTATCCCTCACCACTTACTCCAGTTTTTATATTTCCTTAAAACTTTAATTCTGCTCTTATATGGCCCAACTTTAAAAAAACAAACAAAAAAACCAGAGGCGATGAAAAGAAGGCTGTTTTAGCAACTTGACTGTACCTGCAATTGCTTGTATCTGGGGGCCTTGCTTTATACAGGCAACAAGAGGCACTGGCGTTCGCCAGTGATGATACTGAAAGAAAGGGCTGGTCTGGAATTCTCAAGGCCAGACTAGAAAGGGATGAAGGGAACGCCAGCTGCGATCATCAAATGGTCAGCCAGTGTGTGGATACTGACAACCAAGTAATGTTCTCATTTTCTAAAGCTTGGCTTAGGCAGCTGCAGAAGGGAGTGGGGTGGGGAGCCGATTGGGAGGGAGAGAGTGCAGGACTACATGATCTTGAAAGATCATTACCAGATCTGGGACACAGACCAATGGTTTGGACAGCGGAATCCAGCTAGCATCCTCTGCTCTGGAATTTGAAGCTTCTCCCTGTATGCTGCAATACTGCTTGAATTCAGATAATGATTCTTAGGTCGAGATTAGCAGTTTATTGCTAATCTTAGGAAGACTCGCAATTTTACCTCTTTCATTTCTCTCCTCCTAGCATTACTCACTCTTTTAATCTTTAGTTTACTACTTTCTGTTTTTCTTCTCTTCCCTACTCTAATCTAAGCTGAGTCAAACAAGCAGAAGGACTCAGTTTTGTTAAAGGGTCAGCGATAGGTTGTCTCTTTTTCCATTTTTTCCACTCTGGCCCCAAACAAGTAGCGCTCCCTAAATATTAAAAATGAGGTTGCTGATTCCTTCTGCCTTAATCCATTACCTAATTATAACGAGCATTATAGCACTTTCAGTTTGCCTCATTTTATTTTCACAATCATTCTTTGGAATGGGTAGGACGAAGATCATTAGTATCTCATACGTACATGAAAAACTAAGGCTCAGAGAGGTTAAGTGATTTGTGCTGGTGGGACCATGGTTGAATACTGGCTCACGTACTGTGGAATTACTGGGGACCTGACTCAACGGTACAGCCTCAGGTAAGCCACTTAACCTATTTGTGTCTAATCTCTAAAATGGGGATGAAAGTACCAACTTGCTTCCCAGGGAAGCTGCAGAGCTTAATTAGCCAATAAGTAATTGTAAAGGGTTTTGGAGATTCCAAGTGTTACATATATGTTTTAATAAACTCTGATGAATGTTAAGGCTCCATTAGGTACCCAAGCGTGGAAATGAGATGAATTTATCTGTGAGCGCTCATACTTTCCAGGGTCTACAAAGTATATAAACTGGACTGAGCTTAGGGAATACACCCAGCTCTTTCTAAACTGCTGCTAGGTGATGGCCCTGCTACTTGTAAGTCCTCTCTCTGCTGGCCCTCCTCACTTGAACCAAAGCAGATGGCTGCCCGCTAACCAGCCAAAACGGTGAGAAAATACCAGAGGAGGGCTGGCTCTTCATGCCCCTTGGGGCAGCAGAGAGGATCACAAGCAGATTCCCTACAGACCTTCCAGATGGGCACTCTGACCTCTAAGAAAACATCCTAATAATTTCCAGGGCATTCAAAGCATGTACAGTGTGGCAATGCTGCTAAGAAATGACCAGACTTATGTCTAGGGTCTCCATGCTATAGTTTCCCCCTCTTCATTGAAATTCATTTAACTTGCTTTATAACAAGTGTAAGTACATCATATCACATAGGGAAACTGATGACAATTTAATATATCAGAGAAAATATCTGAAATCAATTTACAAGGAAAGAAATCTCTCAGCCCCAAGGAAGACAAACCCTGTGATGACATATTAGTGCAGTGCTAATCTAAAAGATTGTGGCCTGTTCCATGTTGTTCAGTTTCATGACTCCAAGGAATTTAGTTCCCCTTTCCTTTATGTGTTTTACTTTTCCCAACCTGTAAAACCAAGACAATGGCCTCTGTCTAAAATCTACCTCAACTGACGGTTGCTTTAAGCCAAAGCTGATATTTAGCTGGTATATCCAGTTTCTTCATTTGAAAAAGAAGAATAAAACAATCTACATCAAATTGCTAAATTTAAAAATGCCTGCAAATTTTAAATGATAAATCATGGCTCTCCCGTCACCTGGAACACTGCTCTTCTCTCAGGTACCTGCTTGGCTAATTATATCATCTCCCTCAAGGTGTTGATCAAATCTCACCCTCAAGGAGGCTTACCCTTTCTTATTTAATACTGTGACCTGTCTCTCCAAATCTCCATAGTCTCAACCCCCTTTCCCTTGTTCGACTTTCTTATTCTTTCCACAAGCTTTATTACCCACCTGCAAATATACAGTTGATTAATTATTCTCCTTATTTATTTCCTCACTCCTCTATCCTAAATTGTAAGCTCCATGAGGTCAGAAATCTTGGTCTGTTTTGTTCACTGATATATCTCAAGTGCCTGGTACACAGAAGAGGCTCAGCAAATATTTATTGAATAAATGAACGAATGAACCTCTAAGAATAACTTACTTTTAAAGTACTTAAGGGCAGAGGCTACCTTCTTTTTTTTTTTTTTTTTTTTTTTTGCGGTACGCGGGCCTCTCACTGTTGTGGCCTCTCCCGTTGCGGAGCATAGGCTCTGGATGCGCAGGCTCAGCGGCCATGGCTCACGGGCCAGGTCTCTCTGCGGCATGTGGGATCTTCCCGGACCGGGGCACGAACCTGTGTCCCCTGCATCGGCAGGCACACTCTCAACCACTGCGCAACCAGGGAAGCCCCCGAGGCTACCTTCTTTTGAGTGTCACTGTAATCAACTCAGCACTTCGGCCGAGAAGATATCTGAAAACACATCCTATTTAACATATGTATCTGAAACCCATAAATACTCTGTGACTGCCTTCTTTTATCTGTCTTCTCCTTGGTTTTGGGAAACCCTTATGAATTAACCAGCTGGTAAGAGGGTCAAGCTGGGGAGGTGAGGCTGGGCAAAGGCAAGGGATATGAAGGAAAAGGTAAGGGATAACTGAGCAGAGAGCCAGAATAACTGAGAAACAGCTGGTATTCTCACAATAATGAGACAAGTCATTAAGAGCTTCTCAGAACCTGGGAGATTCACTAATGAAATAGCCAAAGAAGATGGTATTTCTTTTAAACGTTTACAATTTCTGTCCTTTTGTTGTCTGGGCCCCGCTACCTGGTGTGTTCTGGGCACTTGAATAACAAGTCCTATAAGACACAGAGAATTCTGTGATTGCCACTGGAAAACAGAGTCAGATCTAGAAAAAGAGAGGCAAGTGCTATATCCCAAGCTGACAAACACCTACTCACTGCAGTAGGGAAATGCCATATATGAGAAAAGTTCAAAAGGCCATCTTTGTGTCCAGAATTTAGCAGAGAAACCTTTCTACAGGAAAGGTAGGCCTTAAAATATGGAAGGAAATATTTCTGTGCAGACATGAGAACAACTATGTAATAATTATATTTTTAAGGCATTGGACAATTTATTCAAGAAGCTTCTTCATCATTTTTAATATAAAAACAATGATATATTTGAGGAACACTGTACCTAGTTATAGGATCTCAAAAACAAACAAACAAACAGCCCTAGGCTAGAAACTGAGCTAATTATCAGCTGGGAGAGCACCCAGAGCACACAGCCTTTCTTCTTGTGATAGAGTATTTTGTAACTGAGTCCTTCTGGGCGCACTAGTAGCTTTCTCAGAAGTATCTGATTCTGGCTTATGTCAGAGAGAGGTCATAGGGTTCCCTGGACTACATGAGTCATTCTCCTGGAAAATGCTATTATTGCACAATGAGTTGTGTATATCACTGAACATATGCACAACACTTCAAATAACTCATCACAAGCTACTCTGAAACCTAACTGGGCAGAGGGGACTTTCATGCTAGGGGCCCCCTCATGTATTTACCATTCCTTAATAACTCAACCAATAAGATGAGGCTGGTGGCTAAGACACTAAGAGGAGAAGAGACACTTACTTTCATGTGAGACCTTGCAGGACACTCACTCTCTCTTCAGAGACTAGCTGCTTTCTGTGTGAGTCACCAGCACAGAAAATGTGTGGTGGCGGCAGCATCTGTGTTCAGTATGTCTCAGGTCCATCTCCTCTGCCCTGCATCCCTCCTGGCAAAGAATACCACTGTCTTTTCCTTGGTCACCAGGCTTCACTCTAATTTGGTGAGAAGATAGAAAGAGCTCCATAGGCAGATAAAGTTATAAGGGTTAACGGTTTGTAATAGCTAACAGCCACTGAGAAACCACTATTCAGAAAATGCAGTGGGGGAAAAAGAACCCAAAACAAAGAGATGCCTTCAACTTGTTTTAAATCATTGGACCAAACATTTAGACTTTCAGAAAGTGAGTAAAGCACCAAGTTATGAGTGCAGTTTATAAAAGATAAAGATCTGAGTCATCCCTTTGTGGTTACAGATTATGAAACCATTTCAGCCTCTCCCTAGACAGTATTCCCCATGAATGTCAGATTGCAAACAGAGCAAGCAGAAGGGACAGCATCTTTGATTATGGCCGCTGTTAAGGTCTTCTCCTAAGCATCCTTGTATAGTTTACAATTTAATTTTTTTCCTTTGTAATCTTTAGCCCTTGTGTATATATCATCTAATGAAAAGGCCTTTTTTGAATTAACATGGTATTTGGAAAAAGAACATGTGTTTCTATTTTATTATTAAATACATTTATAAAGAGAGAAAATGTTCTCAGATCTAGTAGATGCCTGTTTTTTGTTTTTTGGGTTTTTTTTAATAGCCAGAATCCTGTAACACTTCGGGATAACAGAATCCTTAATGTAAACATTTAGATGGTGAGGGCCATGGTAAGTTTTTGGGTAGAGAGTAATTGTGGAGCTTAGGAATTCAGATTTGCCTCATCTGACCACCTTGGGGGTAAACACAGGGCTCTGCCTTTTCCCAGCTAGTTGGTGAGCTTTGCATCTATTAAGCAGGACATTCTGGGATACAGACCATTCCAATTACCACAATGGTCTTGTGTTTCAAGACTGCTTGTTTATAAACACAGTCACTTTCTAGTTTAATTTCTCTCCTTTTTTAAGTTTGTTTAAGCTCCAAATATTTTCAGAGTGCAAAGGCCTAAATAAGGATTTTTTTAGATTAATGTCTGGTGATCCGCATTATCAATCTAAACAGCAATAGTAGGTCCGACAGCACACAGAAAACTAGAAAAAGCAACTCAACAACAATAGTTAATGTTTATTGGGTACTTTGGGTCAGGTATTGAGCTAAATTCTTTGCATATATTATTCTTTATTTCATTTTCATATTCCTAGGTGATAGAGTAGTTTTTTACATTGATGTAAAAGTCATTATCAAAAACAGGGAGTAATGAAAAATTCACTTCCTAGCGGGCAGGGAAGTGCCTGAAGCTTGGGTTTTCAAGCCCACATGGGGACTGGAGACAATGACTTGGACCTGTCTATGCAGCCTGGTTAGAACTGAGATTGCTGTGAAAAGACAAGACTCCTCACGGGCTGAGCCTTAGTGAAAGGGCAGGCCAGAAAAAAAAATCTAGTAGGAATAAGGAAACCTTTTATCAAAGCATATTAAACACACTGTTCTGAATTTTGCTTCCCCGTCCCCACTTAATAATATACTGGGCATCATTTCCTATCAGTATAGAAAACTTCTTCATTAGTATCCTATTAAACAATTATAAATAATGATGTAGTAAATAACCTAGTACATGTGCACAAGTATATAAATCTGTAGGACTGAGTCATTGGAGGGGAACTGCTGGATTAAAAGATATACACACTATATTCCCTCCTTATAAATTGTACCAATTTATACCACCACAGCAACATATGTGACAGTCTCTCCATATCCCAGGAAACATGGTGTGTTGGTAAGTTCTAAAAGAACAGAAATAGAATGCAAAACCATCAAACTAAAGGGAAAAAGAGGGAAAGGAGATTTAAAAAAACAATCAAATAGAAGGCAGAGAGTCTAAGGAGATAGGATGACTAAATGCATGCAATGTAGTATCCTGGATTGGATCCTGAAATAGAAAAAGGACATTAGTGGAAAAACTGATGAAATTTGAATAAAGTCTATAGTTCGTTAATAATAATGTGCCAGTGTTGATTTCTTAGTTGTGACAAATATACAATAGTAAGAGAAAAGATGTTAACATTAGGGGAAACTGGGTGAAAGGCAGACAAGAACTCTCTGTATTATCTTTGCAACTTTTCTGTAAATCTAAAATATTTCCCCCCAAATTTTACATAAAAAACAGAGGAAAGGTGAAGGACATCCCAGCAAGGGAAGAGGGTAGTATAAGCAAAGACATGGAGGGGGAAACAGCACTATCCATGCAAGGAAGTAGAGGTAGCCTGGTATTGCTGGAGAGTAAAGGTGCATCTCTGAATGTGTGAGTTACTGAATTATTCCTTTTTCTATAACATTCCTTTAAATATCTTGATCTTGGGACTTCCCTGGTGGCGCAGTGGTTAAGAATCTGCCTGCCAATGCAGGGGACACGGCTTTGAGCCCTGGTCCTGGAAAATCCCACATGTCGTGGAGCAACCAAGCCCATGCACCACAACTACTGGGCCCGCGCTCTAGAGCCCACGAGCCACAACTACTGAGCCCATGTGCCACAACTACTGAAGCCCGTGCACCTAGAGCCGTGCTCCACAATAAGAGAAGCCACTGCAATGAGAAGCCTGCGCACCGCAACAAAGAGTAGCCCCGCTCGCCGCAACTAGAGAAAGCCCGCGTGCAGCAACGAAGACCCAGTGCAGCCAAAAGTAAATAAATAAATAAATAAATTTATAAAAAGTAAATAAATAGGGCCTCCCTGGTGGCGCAGTGGTTGAGAGTCCGCCTGCCGATGCAGGGGATACGGGTTCGTGCCCCGGTCTGGGAGGATCCCATATGCCGCGGAGCAGCTGGGCCCGTGAGCCATGGCCGCTGAGCCTGTGCGTCCGGAGCCTGTGCTCCGCAACGGGAGAGGCCACAACAGTGAGAGGCCCGCGTACAGCAAAAAAAAAAAAAAAAAAAAAAAAAAAAAGTAAATAAATAATATATTTTCTACATCTTTATTGGAGTATAATTGCTTTACAATGGTGTGTTAGTTTCTGCTTTATAACAAAGTGAATCAGCTATACATATACATATGCTCCCATATCTCTTCCTTCTTGTGACTCCCTCCCTCCCACCCTCCCTATCCCACCCCTCTAGGTGGTCACAAAGCACTGAGCTGATCTCCCTGTGCTATGCGGCTGCTTCCCACTAGCTATCGGCTTTACACTTGGTCGTGTATAATGTGCATGCCACTCTCTCACTTTGTCCCAGCTTACCCTTCCCCCTCCCTGTGTCCTCAAGTCCATTCTCTAGTAGGTCTGTGTCTTTATTCCCGTCGTGCCCCTACGTTCTTCATGATCATTTTTTTTTTTTTTTAGATTTCATATACATGTGTTAGCATACGGTATTTGTTTTTCTCTTTCTGACTTACTTCACTCTGTATGACAGACTCTAGGTCCATCCACCTCACTACAAATAACTCAATTTCTTTTCTTTTCATGGCTGAGTAATATTCCATTGTATATATGTGCCACATCTTCTTTATCCATTCATCTGTTGATGGACATTTAGGTTGCTTCCATGTCCTGGTTATTGTAAATAGAGCTGCAATGAACATTGTGGTTCATGACTCCTTTTGAATTATGGTTTTCTCAGGGTATATGCCCAGTAGTGGGATTGCTGGGTCATATGGTCGTTCTATTTTTAGTTTTTTAAGGAACCTCCATACTGTTCTCCATAGTGGCTGTATCAATTTACATTCCCACCAACAGTGCAAGAGTGTTCCCTTTTCTCCACACCCTCTCCAGCACTTATTGTTTGTAGATTTTTTGATGATGGCCATTCTGACTGGTGTGAGATGATATCTCATTATAGTTTTGATTTGCATTTCTCTAATGATTAATGATGTTGAGCATTCTTTCATGTGTTTGTTGGCAATCTGTATATCTTCTTTGGAGAAACGCCTATTTAGGTCTTCTGCCCATTTTTGGATTGGGTTGTTTGTTTTTCTGATATTGAGCTGCATGAGCTGCTTGTAAATTTTTGAGATTAATCCTTTGTCAGTTGGTTCTCAGGTTTTAAAGAAAAAATATGAATTTAGATTTTATGTTCACTTTGATTAGCTCTTAATACCATCACCAAAGCACTGTCATTCTGGTAGTAACTGCAAAAGGACTAACTTCATTCAATAAGTCAGCAGACCAGGTACATCAGTGAATTGGTATTCAAATTATGTAAACAGCCAAGTGGTGTTGATTATATTAAATTTGACATTTCTGTCATTCAAATAAATAATGGCAAAAGGAAAAATGAATATCTTGAAATTAGGAATTTTTCTGCCTTCTTAACTAGAAGCAAGTTGTCAGTGTATTTGTCAAGTAAATAGGAAGCAGTAGAATTGACAGCCATTATATAAAAGCAAAAAAAGATATAATCCTTGATATGTGTGTCAAAGACTGAAAGTGATTCCAGGTGTAAAATAGTTTAACAAATATCTGCGTTCTATAAATTCATATTTGTAATGCTAACATTTTAAAACCAAAATATAAAAAATAGAAAGCAGGAAAAGATAAAAGCAAAAAGAAACAAAGAAAAGGCATGGTAAATAGCACAAATTAGATGTTAGGAACAAAAATGTGATTGCAATGATCTAAATTAATCAGTTAAAAGATAGAAGTTTTCATGTATTAATAAGCAAACACAACTGTATGCTGCTTATAAGAGATAAATCTAAAAATAACTATGAGGACACAGAAAGTTCAAAGTCAAGCAATGGAAAAAGGCATACTGAGCAGATACTAAAAACAAAAGAGAAAGTAGGTGCAGTATAGACTATAAGACAAAAAAGCAATATTTAGGAGTAAAGAGGGTCACTATACACCGGTAAAAGAATAATTCACGAAGACATAAAATTTCTAAACTTTTATATACCCAGAGCACAGTCTCAGAATACACAACAAAATATACAAAATAAAAACTGACACTATTTTTTTTTTTTTTTTGCGGTACGCGGGCCTCTCACTGTTGTGGCCTCTCCCATTGCGGAGCACAGGCTCCGGATGCACAGGCTCATTGGCCATGGCTCACGGGCCCAGCCGCTCCACGGCATGTGGATTCTTCCCGGACCAGGGCACGAACCCGTGTCCCCTGCATCGGCAGGCGGACTCTCAACCACTGTGCCACCAGGGAAGCCCTGACACTATTATTAAGAATAAAATGATACACCACAATAATAGAGGGAGGTTTTAACACTCTTCTTTTGGTAATTGGATAAAGCAGGTTTTATACAAATTAGTAAAGATGCAGATGATTTGAATAGCACAATTATTAAGTTTGATTTACTGGATATGTAACCCTGCATTTATTTATTAGAAAATACACATTCTTTTCAAGCACGTGTGGGGTGTTTCCAAAAATAGATCACAAAGATGCCCTTAAGCAAACCTCAAAAACTACCATATTCTTGGAATCAGTGCAATAAAATCATAAATAACTTGATGCTGCCTGTATTTATTTTTTAAACAAGACAATCTTTCATCAGGAAGCTAATAATTTTACTCAACTTAGAAAAACAACTCGGTCATTTCAGCATAAGTAATGTTGCTCACTAATAGTATTCATCACGCCAACAAAAAAGAGTATTGCTGGTGGAGGAACACTGTTTGTAAACATAAAAAGATATGAACGAGCAAGACATTCAGGGTGAAAGTCTGATCGAAGCATACATAGGATGAGAGGGAAGAGGTAGAAAAGAGGCTGTGAAGGTAGATTAGAGTTAGCAAGTTTGGATTCTGTACAGGAGAAGGAAGTTTGGATTTTATTATTTAGACAAAGGGAAGTGATCAAAGGTGTCTAAGTGTGGAGTTGATAAGTTTGGTCATTCTACTCCATTGTGGAGGATGGACTACACTGAAGAAATAATGAAGAAAGTGATAAGTTGAAAGAGCTTTAATTGAGGTTAGAAGTAATAGAGATACAGAGTCAACAATTGGTTTGAGATGTGGTAAGGGCATAGCGTTGACATCACTTGAAAATTTACCCTATACCCAGGAGAATGAGTAGGAAGTGGGAGAAAAAGAGGAATCAAGGATAAGTTTAAGATTTTTTAGTTTGAGTGATGGATTGGGTAGTGATGCCATTAAAGGGGAGAAGGAATGGAGAAAAAAGGAAAAATAAAGCATGAAATTTAGGCTATACTGCATTGGAAGTACTATTGGGACATCCTGAAGAAGATCAAACTCTGACAGTGATGGGAGAGTTTAGAGGAAGCAGCATCAAGCAAAGGGGGAAGCAAGTGGAGATTCCAGGTTAGAAAGATTCAAGTTGGCAGAAACGGAGCAACCAGAATCAGCCTGCCATTTGCAATCTTTATGACAACAGGACAAGTTTAGTCCAACAATTTATGGTCTATAATGATAAGCAAGACATCTCTTTCCACGCCTGGAAGAAATCAGGTATTTATCAGAGGGGTCAAGGCAGGGAGTTCCCCAATGGAGGCTGTGGAGCATCACACAAAGGGAAGAAAGGAGGAGAGAGACAATTCACAAATTCAAATATCTGCTCCATTTTCATTCTTCCATAGTTAATACTGCATGAAAATGTATATTATAGAGTCACTTGCAATAGCAAAAATGATAAATCATCTAAATTCCCAACAAAGATTCAAATTGGTAAATTTTGGTATACTAACTCAAAACATTTCTTGTAGAAAAGCTGTCTGTTTCAAAGCAATAGATACCACATGCCACTTAATAACATTCCTTAAAATGATAAAGCTTTGGCTATTTTTGTGGTAGTACATGTAATTATATCAAGACAAGAGATTCTTTCTGACAAGCATCCCCATCTCAAGGCATCTTATAATGGCAGGATCACCTTACTGCACAATATACCCTAGACAGAAAACCAAAAAAGGAATATAAGAAGCAGGAAAGAAAGGGGTGAGTGCAGAGAGAAAGGAATAGAACAGCACTATTTCCCAAAGTATGTTCACAGATTCTTTGTGGAAAAAAAAAAAAAAAAGAGTTCTGCAGGCAGTACGTTTGACTCACTATGTTAAGTACCATATTAAGGCTTCTGAGAATTTCTGCTGTAAAGAAGCCCATTTGAAATTTGTTTAACTCAGCATGTCCCAAATTTATTTACTATGGAACTCTTTCATTGCAAGACACTTATTAGCATGCTATGGAACTATGGTTCTGTTGAACATACTTTGACAAATACAAGCTAAATTTTAAAAATTATTTGGCAACAATTTAGCTTTGGAAAGGTAGCTAGTAGCTAGTAGAAAGACAAAAGGACTGAATTTGGGAGGTCTTACTTCTGAGGGATGTCTTTAAGTAACCGATGGTACTTTTTTGCATTACAATTCTTTCTTTCTCCTGTCAAGTAGGGAAAGTAATTTATGTTGCCTTGGTCTTATAGAGACCCTGATACTAGCTGTGTGAGATGCTGGCAGAGAAGGTGGCAAATACATAACAATGGATTCTCTGCATTCTAATATTTTAGCTGTTGACCTGATCCATATATTTAAATGAGATTAAAAGAAAATCTCAGTGCTAGGTATTAAGGAAGATTAGAAATAGTCTCTGCAAGAAGCTTACAATATTTGGTAAAACAAGATTTACATATGGGATAAAATGAATGAAAGGGTTCAATTGTTACGTATAGATTATCAGTGCTACTGGAGTTCAGAGGACCAAACAAACCTAGCTGGAAGAATTAGGATCTGATCTGGGTATTGAGGTACTACTGGGAGACGACTAGAAAGAGTGCCTTCCAGGCAAAAAGCACTATGAATGAAAGCAGGAAGAAAAATGACACATTCCTAAGAATGAAGAAACAGGCCTTACAGGTATGTGTCAGAGAGTAAAGGTTAAAAAAAAGGAGTCAATACGGAAACAGTTAAAATCTTTTCCCATCAATGAGAACAGCTGGAGATAAAGAATAACACTGATTTGACAAAATCAAACCCACTGAGAATGTTTGATTTAAAAGTTCCCACCGAAAACAGAACCTAGTTCTGGTTTAACATGGTGGAAGATTTTCCCAACTCCCTATCTTCCATGAAAACAGCACACACACACGCGCACACACTCTCTCTCTCTCTCTCTCTCTCTCCCTCTCTCTCTCTCTCTCTCTCTCTCTCTTTAAGTAGACAACACTGTAAATTTAAAAGACAGGATTGCCAAATCTGGGGAAATGGATTAATCAACAATGGTGCTTCGAAAATTAACTGCATGAAACAAAAATAAATTAAATCCTTATTTCAGACCTTTCCCCAAAATAAATTCTAGATGCATTTACAATATAATTTTTTAAAAATGGAACAATAAAGAAGAAATGGGAGTATTAGTCTAACTTCTGATTGTGGAAGGATTTTTGAAGAATAAAATAAGAGAAATTACATATTACTACATACAAATTTACAGCTTTAATATATGTATATAAAAAAACAAAAATAAAAGGCAAAGAAACCATGGAAAATGTCTTCAGTATATATGACTAAGAAGTAATTGGTATATGAAGAGCTACAACTGATAAGAATGTAAAGCTCCTATGAAACATGGGTAAACATATTTTTCAAACTTTCTATAATAAACATGTATTACTTTTATACTCAGGGAAATAAACCTTACTAAATATGATACCCTTAAATAGGACAATGTAACCAAGAACCTCAGAAGATCAAATGACTGTGGAATAATATTTTGTTTATTAAACAAAAGGGACTAGGAAATTTAGGCAGAATTGATAACTATGGCTTCTAAATGGTGCTGTCTAGAAACAGAGTGAAACATAAGGATAATCTCACTTCACAGGTGTATGGGGCTTTCGGTTTATAACTTCCTTTACTCCAGCCCTCTTTCCCAGCCATGCTTTTTGGATATGTTGTCCTTTCTACAGCACAGTCCTTCTCCTCCCCCTTGATGCATGGTTAAGGCCCTTGGTCTCTCCAGGCAGTCTTTCTACACCATTGCAGCCTTCGCTATCACCTCTTCTTCCCAATGCTTGTACCACTTACTTGGCATTTATCATACACCACCTTGTATTGTGGCTTATCTTTTTACAGGTATATTTTGCCTCCCTCATCAAGAGGACTGTAAACACAGCCATACAAAAGTGCTTAACAGATATCAGTTGATGACACAGCTTAAAACATCTAAGAAATGCTGTATTAACCATTTCTGACCATTCCGGATAAGAAAGGATTCCTATTTACATTTTATGGAAATGAAAATTAACATGTAGAAGAGTTAACTTACTTCCCTTAGATTCTCGAGCTGAACCCAAATGAACTAAGAATGCTTCTCTCCTGACAAGATCAGGCAGCCTATTGGCAAATCAAAGTATCTGATCCCTTCAGTACCACTGCTTGCTTACCAGCATAGCTGGTATTGATTTATGTTTGCAGGCACATGGCAGTTGGAGAATAGGTCTGTAATATTAGGCTACTCCATACACAAGAGGAGATGAAATGGTTTGAAATACTCAGAATCCTGGTTTTCTCTGAGCTTGGAAAATAACTCTCTGTATGCACTATTTTGAGGGCAAGGGGAAGTAAATCACATCCTGGCACTGACTTGTCAGTACTGTCTTGAACTTAGACTTCTAAAATCACTAAATATTTTGGCTTTCAATTACAATGTAACTTTCAACACACTTTCCTGCAAGACAGCTACCAACAAATTCAAGTATTCTTAGGTTCTGCAGAATGCCCTGGAAACTTCATACCAGCATTGTCCCTGTCTTTGAATTGTTTTGACATGTTTGGCCCATGATGACTCAGTCAGTTAGTGATGCTATTCCACAGGCAAAGTGGCTGGGATTTCTGTGACTCAGCAGAAGAGTCTTGTAAGATGTAGTTACTTTCCTGGCAAGTTTTGACTTAACTGTCATTTAGCCAGATCTAGTGCAAACAGATATACAGTGGAATTGCCAGCAAAGAGTGACATCAAAATTCAGGAGACCACAAGGGTCTCCATTTCTCCTATACAATTTCAGGTGATTCCACTGCTCTTTGGCAAAG
This sequence comes from Mesoplodon mirus, assembly GCF_964341445.2. Classification (NCBI taxonomy): domain Eukaryota; kingdom Metazoa; phylum Chordata; class Mammalia; order Artiodactyla; family Ziphiidae; genus Mesoplodon; species Mesoplodon mirus. The sequence continues at coordinate 85,904,839 of NC_138990.1, forward strand.
TCAATGTTGTCTCTGGTCACTATCAACAGCGGATGACTAGTCTCATATTTAGACACAGAAGAGTAGTAATCATGTTTTTCTTTTCTTCCAGACTGATTTTCTACTTGCAGCGTAGACAGATGACATGGCTATAAACTCTGAAGAGAGTCAATATTTCCTGAGACTTCAAGGCAGAAAGGCAGGCTTGGAAATGAAAATGGCATAGTGGCCCAGAGAAAAGAAGACAGTGGAAGCATCAGTACTAGGTAGAGGCTATCCAGGTAGCTCATTCATTAATTCATAAATATTTATGGAGCACATTAAGAGGGGTTAGGCATTTTGTTAAGTAGTGGAAATGCAAACTGTTAAGCTCCTAAAGTTAAATATATCACTAAGATGAGTAAATGCCAAGACCAAACTAGGAAAGCACGTGTGCTGTGTGACAGGCAGCTGGTAACTGAGACTCCATCTCCTTTACTTCTGATCAATATTTTTATCATTGGCCAAATACACTTTGCTCTCTGAGAATACAATCATGAATTTGAAAATATAAGCATGCAAATTTCAATCATACATGTTTCCTAGAAAAAGAGGGCAAATACTGCAGGGGCACAAAGAGTCAATAGATATGCATAATAAAAATATGCAAAGAACTCAACTTGTAGATTATGAACAAAACACACAAAAACTGGAAACTTGAGTATAAATGAAGTAAAGCCTCTAGGAGACAATATAAAACAAGCTACATGGCAAAGAGAATTTAAACACGTTCCAGAGTCAGCTTGTCCTTCTTCTTACCCTCGTCCCCGGCCTAACCTCTAAGTGTCTGTGCAATTGCCAGTTTGTGTCGGACTTCACATACTATGACTTTTTGATTTCTGCTCTGCATAACATATTTCTACAGAGTTTGACATTGTGGCAGCAGGGGCTGTAAACTGAGTGCTCCTTGGAGGCTACTGGCTTGAAGTGTGGGTGGAGAAGAGGCAGGAGAAAGCCAAGGCCAAAGAAAAAAGGAAACAAAAATTTCTCTCACTTTTGGACTTGAGGAAACATTTTCTTTTTTTTAACAGTTTAGCTAAGATACAACTCACACACCATAAAATTCCCCCACTTAAAGTGTACACCTCAATGGTCTTTAGGATGTTCACATAACTGTGCACCAAGCACCACAATCACTTTTAGAACATTTTCATCAGTCCAGAAAGAAACCTTGTAGCTATTTTCAGTAATCATTTTGAAATACTCCTAGAGCATTCTGTTCTTAGCAAGGCTTGCTCTCAAGAAAAACTATTTTGTAAGAACCTAACTGGGGTTTTATCAAAGCCTAACAATCCTGGGGAAAGGAAATGCTCCAGACTGTTCCAAGCTTTTCCTTCCAACCTGGGGGAAGGAAAATACTGGACTCCAGCCCTTTCTGGCCTTCCTGTTCCATCAAAGTGGGTGGGGAGAGCTGAGATGTGCTTGTGAAGGTAATATCCCAAGAGCAAAGGATCACTAAAAGACTAAGACCAAACTCCATGACTGTAGAACACTTCCCCTCTCCCCACACTTATGACCATATCAATAGAGCTCCTGCATAATAAAAGAGGAATATAACTGAATGAACAACATATCTCAGGTGTTATTTTAAAAAAAAGTTTCTAGGGAAAATCAAAGACAAGGGAGAAAAAAACAAGGACACCAGAGAAAATTTTAGCCTCTGACACATCTAAAGCAAATAGTAAACACAACCTAACTCCTATCCAGATATTATAGAACCTGACACTAAAGGCATATTACTTCAGTTTATTTTGCCCTGTACATAATGTCTGGCTTACAACAAAAAAAATTACAAGGCATACTGAAAGACAAACCACACAGACAGATGAAGAGACAGAACAAGCACCGGAAACAGACTCATATGACAGAAATGTTGATATTATCAGACAGGGAATAAAACTACTATGATTAGGATGCTAAAGGCTCTAGTGAGGAAAGTAGACAACATGTAAGAGCAGATGGGTAATGTAAGCAGAGAGATAAGAACTCTGAGAAAAAATCAAAAGGAAATGCTAGAAATCAAAAGCCCTTTGGAGCAGAAATGAAGAATGCCTTTGATGTGCTCATCCCTATACTGGATATGCTGAGGAAAGAATCAGTGAGCTTGAAGAAATGTCAATAGAAACTTTCAAAATTGAAATGTAAAGAGAAAAAAAAATGAAAAAGAACAGAATACAGGTCTCTCCCACTATCTGAAAGCAGAGTATTCCTATGAAAACTTTTATAAGCCAAAATGGCATAAAATGAAGACTTATCCCATGCTTGCCAAAAGTTCGCATCATGCCACTTTACTTTTATGAAAGACCTGTGTTAGTATGGTAACAGTTTTTTAATTTGTAAAACCAAAAATTCCCTTTGGATTCATTTTGGTTAGCGAAAACAGGTTCTAATGTAGGTCTTTTGTAAAAGCAAAGTGGTGTAACATGAACTTTCAGAAAGTGGTGTGGGGGTTCCAGTATCTAAGAACTGTGGGACAATTACAAAAAGTGTAACATATGTGTAATGGGACCACCAGAAGGAAAAGGAAGAAGGAAGAGAAGAAATAGTTGAAGTAACAGTGATGAGAATTAAAGACAGACATAAAACCAGAGATACAGGAAGCTCGGGGAACACCTGCAGGATAAATACCTAAAAACCACACTTAGGCATATATTGAAAATGCAAACAATCAAAGACAAAGAGAAAATCTTGAAAAAAGTCAGAGGAAAAAACATCTTACCTATAGAGGAACATGGACAAGAAATATTTTGAACTTCTTAAAAAAAAAAAAAACCATGCAAGCAACAACAGAATAGAATGAAATATTTAAAGCACTGAAAGAAAAAACCCACCAACCTAGAATCCTGTACACAGTTCAACTGGCCTTCAAAACAAGAAGGAGAAATAAAGACTTTCTCAGAAAGATAAAAATGGAAGGAATTTGTTGTCAGTAGTCCTGCTTTGCAAGATATTTTAAAAGAAGTTCTTAAAAGGAAGAAAATTATATACATCAGAAAATCAGCTCTAAATAAAGAGCATTAGAGAAGGAATAAATTAAGGTAATATAAAATCTATTTTCTTAACCTTAACTGATCTAACAGTTTGTTCAAAACAGTAATAGCAACATCATATACCTTATGGGTAAGTGACATAAATTGACAGAAATGTTACCAGAAACAGGTGGGGAAAATTGAGAATACTTTGTTGTGATGTACTTGCACTACCCATGAAAGGACACTATTATTTGAAAATGGACTTGGAGTCATAGTAAATTTATATTTCAAACTCTAGGGCAACCACTAAAAAAAGTAGTATAATTGATATGATAAGACAGGAGCAAAAAAGGAATCTTTAAAATGTTCAATTACAATCACAGAAGGCAGAAAGAGAGGAAAAAAACCACAAAAATAAAAATAAAAAACAAACACAGAACAAGGGCAATGAGTAGAAAACACCAACAGATATGGTAGATATCACTCTAACTATATCAATAATCATTTCAAATGTAAATGACCTAAATATCGATTAAAAGGTAGAGATTAACAGAGTGGATGAATTTAAAAGATGCAAATATATGTTATCTATAAGAAACTCACTTTAAATATAGACACAGACAGATTAAAAGTAAAGAGATGGAATAAAACATATTAATTTCAGACAGAGTAGACTTCAGAGTCGAGGAAAATTATCAAGAATGAAGAGGTCATTCAAAGCAATCTACAGATTTAATACAATCCTTATCAAATTACCCAGGGCATTTTTCACAGAACTAGAAAAATAATCCTAAAATTTATATGGAACCACAAGAGACCCAGTATTGCCAAAGCAAACCTGAGGAGAAAGAACAAAGCTGGAGTCATAACCCTTCCAGACTTCAGACAATACTACAAAGCTACAGTAATCAAAACAGCATGGTATTGGCACAAAAACAGACATATGGATTAATGAAACAGAGTAGAGTGCCCAGAAATAAACCCACACACCTACGGTCAATTAATCTTCAATAAAGGAGGCAAGAATATACAATGGAGAAAAGACAGTCTCTTCAGCAAATGGTGTTGGCAAAGTTAGATAGCCGCATGTAAATCAACAAAGTTAGACCACTCTCTCACACCATACACAAAAATAAATTCAAAATGGATTAAAGAGGTAAATATAAGACACAACACCATAAAACTCCTAGAAGAGAATATAGGCAAAATATTCTCTGACAGAAATTGTACAAATGTTTTCTTAGGTCAGTCTCCCAAGGCAAAAGAAATAAAAGCAAAAATAAACAAATGAGACCTAATCAAACTTAAAAGCTTTTGCACAGCAAAGTAAACCATAAACAAAATGAAAAGACAACCTATGGAATGGGAGAAAATATTTGCAAATGACTGACAAGGGCTTAATTTCCAAAATATACAAACAGCTCATACAACTCAATATAAAAAAAAACAAACAACCCAATCAAAAAATGGGTAGAAGACCTAAATAGACATTTCTCCAAAGAAGACATACAGATGGCCAACACACATGAAAAGATACTCAACATCGCTAATTATTAGAGAAATGCAAATCAAAGCTACAATGAGGTATCACCTCACACTGGTCAGAAGGGCCATCATCAAAATGTCTACAAATAATAAATGCTGGAGAGGGTGTGGAGAAGATGAACCCTGCTACACTGCTGGTGGGAATGTAAGTTGGTACAGCCACTATGGAAAATAGTATGGAGGTTCCTCAGAAAACTAAAAATAGATTTGCCATATGATCCAGCAATCCCATTCCTGGGCATATATCTGAAAAAGATGAAAACTCTAATTCAAAAAGATTCATGCACCCCAATGTTCATAGCAGCACTATTTACAATAGTCAAGACATGGAAGCAACCTAAGTGTCCCTGGACAGATGAATGGATAGAGAAGATGTGACACACACACACACACACAATGGAATACTACTCAGCCATAAAAAGAATGAAATAATGTCATTTGCAGCAACATGGCTGGAACTAGAGATTATCATACTAAGTGAAGTAAGTCAGCATGATATCATTTATTTATGGAATCTAAAAAGATGATACAAATGAACTTATTTTGTGAAATCAACTATACTTCATACTTCAATTAAAAAAAAAGAATAGGGCTTCCCTGGTGGCACAGTGGTTGAGAATCTGCCTGCCAATGCAGGGGACGTGGGTTCGGGCCCTGGTCTGGGAAGATCCCACATGCCGCGGAGCAACTAGGCCCGTGAGCCACAACTACTGAGCCTGCACATCTGGAGCTTGTGCTCTGCAACAAGAGAGGCCGCGACAGTGGGAGGCCCGTGCACTGCGATGAAGAGTGGCCCCCGCTCACCGCAACTAGAGAAAGCCCTCGCACAGAAACAAAGACCCAACACAGCCAAAAATAAATAAATTAATTAATTAAAAAAAAAGAATAAAGAGGGTATTGCATAATGATAAAGAGGTCAATTCTCCAAAAGACATAGCAATCCTTAGTACATATGTGTCAAACAACAGAGCACAAAATATGTTTGCCTAAAACTGATATAACTACAAGAAGAAACAGACAAATCCACTATTATAACTGGAAACTTCAACATACCTCTATTGGTATTGACAGATCCAGCAGCCAGAAAATCAGTAAGAAAATTGTTGAACTGAACAGCACCATCAATCAAGTGGATCTAATTTGTATTTACAGAAAAATTCGTCCAACAAGAGCAGAACAGATTATCTACTCAAGGTCATATAGAACACTCACTAATATTGACCACAGTCTGTGCCATAAAACATATATCTTAACAAATTTAGAAAAATAGAAATCATACAAAGAGTGCTTCAAGACCATACTAGATATCAAAAACAACATACCAAAAACAGAAAGATGGCTGAAAAATCCCCAAATACTTGGAGATTAAATAACACATTTCTAAATAACACTACTCAAAGAAGAGGTCTCAAGAGAAATTTAATATTTTGAATTAAAGGAAAATACAACTTTTAAAAATTTGTGGGATTCAGTGACAGTAGTTCTCAGAGGGAAATTTATAGCACTGAATGAGGATATTAGAAAAGAAGACACAACTAAAATTAATAATCAAACCTTCCACCAGAGGAAACGGGAAAAACAAGAGCAAATTAAATCTGAAATAAGCAGAAAAAATAAATAATAAAATTTAGGAAAAGAAACCAATAAAATTGAAAACAATAGATAAAGTAATGAAAACTTGGTTCTTTAAAAAGATCAATAAAATTGATAAACCTCTAGCGAGGCTAAGAAAAAAAGACTGAAGACACAAATTGCTATTATCAGAAATGAAAGACATACAGATTGGCCAAGAGGCACATGACAAGCTGCTCGACTTCACTAATTATTAGAGAAATGTAATTCAAAGCTACAATGAGATATCAGCTCACACCAGTCAGAATGGCCATCATCAGAAAGTCTACAAACAATAAATACTGGAGAGGGTGTGGAGAAAAGGGAACCCTCCTACACTGTTGGTGGGAACGTAAATTGGTACAGCCACTATGGAGAATGGTACAGAAGTTCCTTAAAAAACTAAAAATATAGCTACCATATGATCCAGCAATCCTACTTCTGGGCATATATCCAGAGAAAACCATGGTTCAAAAGGACTCATGCACCCCATTGTTCATTGCAGTGCTGTTTACAATAGCCAAGACATGGAAGCAACCTAAATGTCTATAGACAGATGAATGGATAAAGAAGACATGGTACATATATACAATGGAGTATTACTCAGTCATTAAAAAGAATGAAATAATGCCATTTGCAGCAACATGGATGGACCTGGAGATTATCCTACTAAATGAAGTAAGTCAGACAGTGAAAGACAAATATCATATGATATTGCTTATATGCAGAATCTAAAAAAAGTGGTACAAACGAGCTTATTCATAAAACAGAAACAGACTCAGACTTAGAAAAAAAAATTATGGTTTCCAAAGGGGAAAAGTGAGGGGGAGGGATAATTTGGGAGTTTGGGATTGATATACACACACTACTATATTCAAATAGATAACCAACAAGGACCTACTGTATAGCACAGAGAACTCTGCTCAATATTCTGTAATAACCTATTAACAATAATGGGAAAAGAATTTGAAAAAGAATAGATATATGTATATGTATAACTGAATCACATTGCTGTACACCTGAAACTAACTCAACATTATAAATCAACTATAGTCCAATATAAAATAAAAATTAAAAAGAAAAGAAATGAAAGTAAGGTTACCACTACTGATACCATTGATATTAAGAGAATAATAAAAGGTCAGCAAAATGGCAGAATAGGTGGTCTCTGACTTTCGCTCCCTCACGTAAAGACAAGTGGCAAATATGCAAAGACAAGACACCTTTGTGAAAATCCCATAACCCAAGGTAAGGCTGAAGAACCCCTTGGACACAGAGACAAAGAAAGACTGCAGCAAAAGAGTAAGAGGAGTGGTCTCAGTTTGACAGCATCAGCCTCCCACCACAGGCTGGCACAGTGCCACCCTGAGAGGGCCTGCCTGGACCTTTGGTTTCCCCAGTGGGAAAAAGAGAGCCCAAGATGGACATCCAGTTTCCCCAGCATTGATGGACGATTCCCACGAGACCCCCCTTGGGTGTTACACCACCTGGGGAATCTGGGAGGGTGGACTATGGGGGAATCACATATAGATGAAGAAGAGGGTGCAGCTTAAAGCAGCCAGCAGTTTGATCTCGGCAGATCATGTTCCTATTGGCAGTGGCGGCTCTCAGCAGAGATTCCAGCCAGTGACTCTGCCTATGTGCATAGCTGTGCTGGTGGCTCTCTCTGGCCAGGGAACTCAACTGGCATTTCTGCCTGGTTTTAGTCCCCAGTAAATGAATCGTACAGGCTGTGGAGCCCTTTAGACAGCACTGCCTGGACAGGAAAGCAAGTCAACAGCTCCACCCAAGTTCTGAGTATAGTCTCAGCCCTGCCCAAAGAGGAAGCCTTGCCAGAGATCCCAGGCAGCCAGTGAGCAAATCTTACAGCTCCTCTTGGGGAAAGAGGAAAACCAGCTGTCCTTTTGCCTACCTGACCAGGGACGCTGAAGAGTGATCCTGGGGAGCCTTGAAGGCCAGCCTATGGCTCCACCCAACTGCTGAGCAGATTGTAGCCTTACTCAGGCAGGGAGATAAGCCAGTGATTCACCCAATCGTGCACAGCCTGCAATTCGACCTGATCAGAGAACCTGGACAGCAACACTGTTTGACCATGGAGCACAGCCTCTATCCTCACCCAACTGCAATGTATAGCTGGAGTCCTTTCCTGACCAGTGGGTGCAGCCTTAACCTCATCCAACAGTGGAGCACAGTCAAAAGCCCTTCCAATAATGGAACCCAGCCTGCAGCTCTGCCCAATTTTAGTTCATAGACTGCAACCTCACCTGATCACGGACCACAGCCTGAAGCACTGCTCTACTGTGAAGCCCTCCCTGTGGCCCTTCCTGAACTCTGAGTTCAGCCTGTGATACCACGTGGACAGGGAACACAGCCTGAGGCCAGGAATGACTGCAGAGCACAGAATGCAGCCCTGCCTAATCACAGTGTCCGGCTAGTGGTGCTGCCCTGCCAGGGAGCACAGCCTGCTTCCCTGTCCAACCACAGTTAACTCCAAGTCTAACTACTGGTTCCATCTGACCACAGAGCACAGCTCCTCCCAACCAGTGAGCACAGATAGTGGCTTTGAATGTGGAGCACAGCCAGAAGACCCTCAATCATGGATCCCAGGCAGTGGCCCACCTCCCTTGAAATCACAGAGCATGGGTAGAGGCTTCAACCAACTGTAGACCTCAAAATCAAGCCTAGCCTGCTCACAAACGCTATCAGATGACTTGTCCAGAACGCCAAGCTGAGCTGATTGGTGAAGGCCTTTTCACGGAAAAGTGAACATGTGAAGTATGGAGGAGGAGACCACTTCTTCAAATGTACGTATACCAACACAAGGATACAAGGATCACCAAGAATCAGGTAAACATGACACCACCAAAGAAAAATAATAAGCTCCAATAATTGACCCTAAAGAAATGAGGATCTATGAACTGTCTAACAAAGAATTCAGAATAATCTTCTAAAAAATTCAGTGAACTATAAGAACACACAGATAGACAACTAAAAAATTAGGAAAGCAATGTATGAACAAAATGAAAAGTTCAACAAAGAAAAAGAAACCATAAAAAAGAAACAAAACAGAAATCAGTGAAGAATGCAATGACTGAACTGAAGAATTCAGTAAAGCTTCACTAGCACACTGGACCAAGCTAGTGTGGACCAAGAAGAAAGAATCAGTGAACTCAAAGCCAGATCATTTAAAATTAAATAGTCAAAGGAGCAAGAAAAAAACCTGAAAATTGTAAAGAAGGCCTACAGGACTTACAGAACATCATTAAAACAAACAATAGGGACTTCTCTGGTGGTCCAGAGGTTAAGACTCCATGCTTCCACAGCAGGGGGAAAAGGGTCGATCTCTGGTTGGGGAACTAAGATCCCACAGGCATGGCCAAAAAAAACCCCACCAAACAATATATGCATTATGGGGATCCTGGGAGAGGACAAAGAGAAAGGCACAGAAAGTCTATTTAAAAAAAAAAAAATGGCTGAAAACATCCAAAACTTGGGGAAAGAAATGGACATCTAGATTCATAAGCCCCCCAAATCCCCAAATAGGTTGAACCAGAAAAGGATATAATGAGACACATAATTGTCAGAAGTTAAGACAAAAAAAAAAAAAGAAATTTGAAGGCAGCAAGAGAAAAGCAACTTGTCATATATAAGGGAGACTCCAGGGACTTCCCTGGTGGTGCAGTGTTTAAGAATCTGCCTGCCAATGCAGGGGACATGGGTTTGAGCCCTGGTCTGGGAAGATCCCACGTGCCATGGAGGAACTAAGCCTGTGTCCCACAGCTACTGAGCCTGCGCTCTAGAGCCTGTGAGCCACAACTACTGAGCCTGTGTGCCACAACTACTGAAGCCCACGTGCCTAGAGCCCATGCTCTGCAACAAGAGAAGCCACAGCAGTGAGAAACCTGTGCACCACAATGAACAGTAGCCCCCACTCACTGCAACTAGAGAAAGCCCATGTGCAGCAAGAAGGACCCAACGCAGCCAAAAAAATAAATGAATAAATAAATAATTTTTTTTTAAAAAAGGGAGACTCCATACGACTATGAGTGGAGTCCTTCAGCAGAAATCTGGCAGCCATGGAGAGAGTGTGATGATGTATTCAAAATATGAAAGAAAAAATTGTCAAGCAACAATACTATCCTTGACAAAACTGTCTTTCAGAAATGAAGAAGAGATAAAGACTTTCCCAAACAACAAAAGCTAGGGAGTTCATTACCACTAGATCACCTTTATAAGAAATAGGAAATTCTTCAAGCTAAAATGAAAAGACTCTAATCAACAACAACAAAACATAGGAATGTGTAAATTCACTGATAAAGGTAAATATATAGTCAAAGTCGACTCTCTGACATTGTAATTGTGGTGTGTAAATAGCATTTAACTCTAGTTTAAAAAACACTAAAATAACTATTACTCTAATAATTTGTTATTGGATAAATAATATAAAAAAGATGTAAATGCTAACATCAATAACCTAAAATATAAGGGGTGGAGAAGTAAAAGTACAGAGTTTCTGTATGCTATCAAATGTAAGTTGTTATCAGCTTAAATTGGGACATTATAACTATAAGATAATTTGTATAACCACAAAGGAAAAACCTGCATTATATACATAACAATTAAGATAAAAGAATCAAAGTATACTGCCACAAAAAGTCATCAAATCACAAAGGAAAAATGTAATAAGGAAAAAAGGAGCAAAGGAACTAAAAAAACAGTTGGGAAACGATTGACAAAATGGCAATAGTAAGTCCTTATCTATTAATAATTATTTTAAATGTAAATGGATTAAAGTATCCAATCAAAAGACACAGAATGGCCATATGAATAACAAAACAAGATCCAACAATACACTGCCTACAAGACATTCACTTTATCTTGAAAGACCCACATGGGCTGTAAGTGAAGGGATGAAAAAAGATATCCCAAGTAAAAGGTAACCAAAAGAGACCAGAGGTACTTAGATAAAATAGACAAATAGGCTTTAGGCTAAAAATGGTCACAGGTGACAGATAAGGTCATTATATATGATAAATGAGTCATTCATCAATAAGATATAACAATTGTAAATTTTATTCACCCAACACTGGAGCAGCTAAATATATAAATATAAAGCAAATACTAACAGACCTAAAAGGGGAAATAAACAGCAATACAATAAGAGTAGGGGATTTTAATACTCTACTCTCAACAATGGATATCATCCAGATAGAAAATCCATAAGGAAAGAGTGTATTTGAAGAACACTACAGACCAAATGAAACTAACAGACATATACAGAACATTTTTCCAATAGGAGCAGAGTACACATTTTTCTCAAGTGCACATGGAACATTCTCCAGGTTAGATCATATGTTAGGCCATAAGCCAAGTCTCAGCAAATTTAAGAAGACAGAAATTATATCAAGTATCTTTTCCAATCACGATGGTAAAACTAAAATTCAACAACAGAAGGAAAGTTGGAAAAGTCACAAATACATGGAAACTAAACAACACACTCCTCAACAACCAATGGATCAAAGAAAAAAGTCAAAAGTGAAATCAGAAAATACCTTGAGACAAATGATAATGGAAACAACATACAAAGATTTATGATATGTAGCAAAAGCAGTTCTAAGAGGAAAGTTTATAGCTATAAGTGCTTACATTAAGAAAAGAGAAACGAAATTGAGTTATTTGTAGTGAGGTGGATGGACCTAGAGTCTGTCATACAGAGTGAAGTAAGTCAGAAAGAGAAAAACAAATACCGTATGCTAACATATATATATGGAATCTAAGAAAAAAGAAAAAAAAAAGGTCATGAAGAACCTAGGGGTAATACAGGAATAAAGACACAGACCTATAGAGAATGGACTTGAGGATATGGGGAGGAGGAAGGGTAAACTGTGACAAAGTGAGAGAGTGGCATGGACATATATACACTACCAAATGTAAAGTAGATAGCTAGTGGGAAGCAGTCACATAGCACAGGGAGCTCAGCTTGGTGCTTTGTGACCACCTAGAGGGGTGGGATAGGGAAGGTGGGAGGGAGGGAGATGCAAGAGGAAGAGATATGGGAACATATGTATATGTATAACTGATTCACTTTGTTATAAAGCAGAAACTAACACACCATTGTAAAGCAATTATACTCCGATAAAGATGTTAAAAAAGATAAAAGAAAAGAGGAAGATTTCAAATAAATAATTTAACACGGCATAATAAGGAACCAGAAAATGAAGAAAAAACAAGCTCAAAGTTAGCAGAAGAAGAAAATAATAAAGATTAGAGCAGAAATAAGTGAAATAAATAATACGAAAATACTAGAAAAGATCAATGAAACTAAGAGTTGGTTTTCTGAAAAGATAACCCAAATTGACAAACCTTTAGCTAGACTAATGAAGAAAAAAAGCAAATTCAAATAAATAAAATTATAAACGAAAGAGGAGACATTAAAACTGATATCACACAAATACCAAGGATCATAAGGACTACTATGTACAATTATATGCCATTAAATTGGACAACATAGAAAAATGGATAAGTTCCTAGAAACAAACAATACATCAAGACTGAATCATGAAAAATAGAAAATCTGAACAGACCAGTAACAACTAAGGAGACTGAATCAGTACTCAAGATCTCCTAACAAGCCCAGGACCAGATGGTTTCACTGGTAAAACAGAAAATCCTAGAGTCCACCAAAAGACTTAGAACAAGAAAATGAATTCAGTAAAGTTGCAGCATACAGAATCAACATACAAAAGTCGTGTTTCTATAAAGGAACAACAAAGTATCTGAAAAAGATATAAAGAAAACAATCCCATTTACAAGAGCATTAAAACTATAAGACACTGATGAAAGAAACTGAAGAAGACACAAATAAATGGAAAGCCAACCCATGTTCATTAATCAGAAAAATTAATATTGTTAAAATGTCTGTACTACCCAAAGCCATCTATAGAGTCAATGAGATCCCTGTTAAAATTCCAATGGCATTTTGTCAGGGGAAAAAAAAAATCCCCAATTCTGCAGGAGTATAAAAGACCTGAATAGCCAAAGTCATCTTGAGAAAGAAGAAAAAAGCTGGAGGTATCACACTTCCTGATTCAAGCTATATTACAGAACTACAGTAATCAAAACAGTATGGTACTGGCATTAAAACAGACACATAGACTAATGGAACAGAATCAAGAGCCCAGAAATAAACCCATGCACATGTGGTCAACTAATATTTGACAAAGGTGCCAAGAATACTCAATGAGGAAAGGGAAGTCTTTTCATAACCAGTGCTGGATAAACTGGATATTTACATGCAGAAGAATGAAACTGGACTCCTATCTTACACCACTCACAAAAATTAACTTGAGTTGATTAAAGACTTAAATGTAAGACCTGAAACCATAGAACTAGAAAGGACCTAGGGAAAAAACTCCTTGACAGGGGTTGTGGCAATGCTTTTTTGGATATGACACCAAAACCACAAGCAACAAAAGTGAAAATAAACAAGTGAGACAACAGCAAATTAAAAAGCTTCTGTACAACACAGAAACAATCAATAAAATGAAAAGGCAACCTATGGAATGGGAGAAAATATTTGCATACCATCTATATGATAAGGGGTTAATTTCTGACATACATAAGGAACTCATACAACTCAATAGCAAAAACAAAAACAAACAAACAAAAACCTCATTAAAAAATGGGCAAAAAAGATAAGCAAAAAAAAAAAAAAAAAAAAAAGGGCAAAAGACCTGAATAGACATTTTTCTAAAGAAGATTTATAAATAGTGAACAGGTACATGAAAAGGTGCTCAACATCACTAATCATCTGGAAATGCAAATCAAAACCACAGTGAGATATCATCTCACACCTGCTAGAATGGCTATTATACAAAAGATAAGTGATAACAAGTACTGGCAAAGACATGGAGAAAAGAGAACCCTTGTGTACTTTTGGTGGCAATGTAAATTGGTACAGTCACTATGGAAAAGAGTATGGAGATTCTTCAAAAAAATAAAAACAGAACTACCATACAATCTAGTAACCCCACTCTGGGTATATATCCACAGGAAATGAAACCACTATCTTGAAAAAAATATCTGCATCCCAATGTTCATTGCAGCATCATTTGCTATGGTCAAGACATGGAAATAACCTAAGTGTCTGTCAACTGATGACTGGATAAAGAAAATGTGGTGTATATATATATACACAATGGAATATCATTCAGCCATAAACAAGAAGGAAATACTACCACTTGTGACAATATGGATGAACCTTAAGGGCTTTATGCTAAGTGAAGTGAGTCAGACAGAGAAAGACAAATAATGTATGACCTCGCCTATATGTGGAATCTAAAAAAGCCTAACTCATAGAAACAGAGAGTAGATTGGTGGTTACCAGGGGTTGGAGAGTGAGAGGAACGGGAAGATGTTAGTCATGGGTACAAACTTCCAGTTATAGCATGAAAGAATTCTGGATATGTAATGTACAGCGTGGTACTTATAGTAAACAATATTGTATTGTATACCTGAAAGTTGCTTACAGGGTAGATCTTAAGTGTTCTCATCACACTCACAAAAAAATAGTAACTATGCGAGGTGATATATGTGTTAACTAACCTTATTGTGGTAATCATTTCACAATATATATGCATATCAAATCATATCACACATCTTAAACTTATACAATGTCTTATGTCAATTATATCTCAATAAAGCTGGGAGTAAAGGAATAATAAATCAGTATTATAGGAATGAATAAGCAATTGTATAGCAAGGTTGTAGGTACGGGGCTAATTAAAAGTCAATTTTTTCCCCAATATACCAGAAATGATGAATTAAAATTTCAAACTAGAAATACAATACATTACACTTACAATTACATTAGCACTCCAACAGTGAAATACGTACATATGAATGTAACAAAACATGTATAAGATTTGAATAAGAAAAACTATAAAACTCTGATGAAAGAAAGGAAAGAAGATATAAATAATGTAGAGATATTCCGTGTTCATGGACAGAAAGACTCAATATTGCCAGGATGTCAGTTCTTCCCAAGTTGATCTATAGATTCAGTGTAATCCCAGTCAAATTCTTGCAAGTTATTTTGTGGATATCAACCAACTGATTCTAAAGTGTATAGGAGACGGAAAAGCCCCAGAATACCCAACATAATAGTAAAGAAGAACAAAGTCAGAGGACTGACATTACCTGACTTCAAAACTTATTTTAATACTATAATAAACAAGACAGTGTGGTATCAGAAAAGAATACCCAAGTATAATAGATCAATGGAACGAAATAAAGAGCCCCTCTCACCGTTGTGGCCTCTCCCACTGTGGAGCACAGGCTCCGGACACGCAGGCTCAGCGGCCATGGCTCGCGGGCCCAGCTGCTCCACGGCATGTGGGGTCTTCCCGGACCGGGGCATGAACCCGTGTCCCCTGCATCGGCAGGCGGACTCTCAACCACTGCGCCACCAGGGAAGCCCTTCATTTTTTAAAAGGTGAAATATTTCTGTTTTATATCTACCATATCTCTTTTTAATAATTAGATATGAATAATCAAGGAATCAAACACATTCTCCTTAAATATTTTCCTCCTTTTCTGTTCCTTATCTAAATAAATAGCATCACCCTTAATCCAACTGCTCAAATTAGAATCCTGGATGTATGATCATGTGTTCATTTATTCATTCAAACATGATTTAAATACCTCATATATGCTACATACTAAGGATACAACAAAACCTAAACACATCTTAACAAAGAAAAGAGCCTTCTCAGAACTCATGGTTTATACACTACACATCATCCTTGATTCTTTCTTCTTCCTGCTTCACAGTCTTTCACCAAATATTGTCAATTCTACTTCTTCCTAATCCACCCACTTTTCTTTACCTCTATTGCTATTATAGCAGTTCAAGATTTCCTTCTTCCTCCCTCCCTCACTTCCTTCCTTCCTCCCTCCCTCCCTCTTTCCTTCTTTCTTTCTTTCTCTCTCTTTCTTTCTTTTTTTTTTCTTTCTTTCTTTCCTTCCTTCCCTCCCTCCCTCCTTCCCTTCCTTCCTTCCTCCTTCTTTCCTTCCTTCCTCCCTCCCTCCCTTCCTTCATTTTTTCTTTCTTGCTTTCTTTCACATTTGACCTACTGCAAAAACCTCCAGACTGGTGCCTTACATTTATTCCTTTTGTTTTGTTTTTTTATTTAGTTTTTAAAATTTTTTATTTATTTTTTTATACAGCAGGTTCTTATTAGTTATGTATTTACTACATATTAGTGTATATATGTCAATCCCAATCTCCCAATTCATCCCACCACCACCCCACATTTATTCTTTATTTCCCCAATTTGTAGTTATAGTGATTTTTTCTTTTTAATCATATTACATCAGTGCCTTGCTTAAAACTCATCAAGGGCTTATTGCTTTTTGGATACAATTTTTTAAATTTTAAAAATTTAACATGGTCTACAAAGCCATGACCCATATGCTGTCTATAAACTCATCATCTATCCATCTCACTGAGCTCTAAAGATACTGCATTATTTTAGCTCCTCATACGCATCAGTCTATGTCACCCTTCATTCTGAAGACTCAGTTTAGACGTCTCTTTTTCATAAAGGCCATTTCCAACTCCTCCAGATTAGGCTAGGTAATTATAAATTATACTTCTATAATTTACACTTCTGCTTTTATAGCGTTTGTCATATTCATCACATATTGCCTGTTTTATTTTCTAGAGTGTAAGCTCCATGAAGGCAGGGCCTGTAGCTCTCATTGTTATATCTGTAGTGGCTAGCAGTAGGTACTCAGGACTAGTTGGCTGACTGATTGACGATTTGACGTTCTGGAATAGGTTAATTTGGGAAGCAGTTGATACCCTATTCCAGGAGACAGAGCTAAACAGATCTGAAATACTGGGTAAGAGACTGAACAACATTTCTCTGAGATCATTTTCCACTGTAAATCTATGAAAGCATGGAGCTGAAAGATATGACCTTCTAAAAACCTGTTTTGTTGAGGTTTTTGAGTTTCCACAACATAGTTCCCCATAGGAACAATTTAACAGTTATTTACCTACAAAGGAAAGTGGCCCACATGGTACCAAACACACATTTCTAGAAGAGGGTAGCAAAAACTGCTACCTAAAAATGCAGAAGGTAAGACTCTGGGCTGTAAGGCAAACATCAAGAAGATGTCATCAAGAAGATGAAGAGAATGTGCCTGATAAATATTTTTAAATTAACGAAACAGATTCTGTTCTGTGGGGTGATTATTTGGTCAATATTACCTCTGTCTCGGGAATGAAGTGGAAAGGCAAGACATGGGCAGATACCAGGAGTTGTACTACTGATACCACCATGTGTACAAGATAGGGAATTATGACCCCTCCTGTGAGAAGCCAGAAGTCTTTGAAGGATTCCCCTGAAGTAGTAGGGGAAAAAATTCAGCAGAGGCTACTGTCTGAGAGAACAAGGACACTTGAGGATGCTATCATTATCATACAAATGCTGTTGTTTGCTTAGTGCGTTTTAAAAGTTTCTAATCTTCCTCTAGCTCTTCTTCCAGGGTTTTCCAAGGATAATATACTGTTCTGACCTGATGGTGTGCCTCTGGCCTTTCCAGCTCCATCCAGATGTCAAAGTCCTCCCTCTTAGATCTGCTATGAAATTGAGACACTTTTTGGCAGGCTGAAGTTTGTGACTGTAACTACTCATGTAAACTCCCATCTCCTTTTCTATAGCTGCCTTGGAAGGCAAATATGGGAAATTTGCAAATTTATCAGAACATGATGATTGGCTCATAGATGAGATACTTTTTGGGGGGAGAGAGGGGAAGGATGGCTAGTAGTTTTGTCAAATAGAAAAGAGTTAGATTTAAAAAATTTAAAAATAGGAGAGAAAGAAAGATGAACTGGGAATCTGGGTAAATTTATCACTGTAATGGAGAATTAAACAGCTTCACTGGCTTCCTAGTTGCCAAACAAAAAGAGAAACACACTAAATTTCTAGTTTCAGTAGAGTTCATCTGAACAGTCAAACATTTTCATGGTATTGAATTCTAGGAGAGAAATTTTTTTGCATGGTGGACAAAAAAGTATAGAGCGTTTTTAATTTTACAAAAGATTTGTAAAATTTTTTCCAAATGGATATTTCTTATATCAGCATCAAAAGTCAAATGTATATAGTTTATTTTCACCATAAAACTTATCACTACCTGATAATTTATTGTTTATTTGTATGGTCATTTGTTTGTCTCTTTCCATCAGCTTGTAAACAGAGTGGGGATTGTCTGTCTTGTTCAGCATTGTATTCCTGCCTCATGAAAGAATGCCTGGCACAGAGAAGGTGCTCAATAAATGCTTGCTGAAAATACAAATAAATTTAAGTGGGTCAACTATTAGCCAATGGCTTTACTTGTTTCTTATAATCATTTCTAGTTTATAGAAATAATGCTATTTAAATAAATAAATAAAGCTTAAATAAGTTTAAATAAACAAAAGTTTAAATAAATAAAGCTATGTTAATGGCACAGAGAAAATGCATACCTTCTTTGGTATGGTAGGTAGGCATTCACCCAATTAATAGCTGGTTAAGCTGCATGAAATTGGTGTTTTCACTGACTATTGGTGGTTTTATATGGTTCAACCTAATATAATAGCTGTAGCAAGCTATTTAGGTTAAACATCAAGAGTGAGTAAGATCAATTTTGATTGATATTATTTAGAATGTAAGCTTCCTGAAAATAATGATTTGGCTTAGCCTGTTTACTGCCAAATCCTTACTGTCTGTCATACAGTAAGTATCCAAAAATGCTTTGTTGAATTAATGAATGTTCTACTCCTTGAGTTATTTCAAGGAAATCTTTCATTCACAAAGTAACATAAAGCTTAAATGACAGAGTAAAAAGATTGATGATCAAGCTTCAATCAGTTTTTATAATTCTGGGGACAAAAGCAGTCTCTAAATTCTTGTATAAGCATGGCAATCAAAGTCAGAATGTGTTGCCCCTATACAGTCTCTATTATGTTGGACCAAACAGATTGGTACCTTTCTGATCTTGACAACACCATCTAGATATGCGCATACTCTGCAAAAGTCAGATTTTTGTAAGCGAATACATTTATTTGGTTTTAAATCTATTATGATTTGGGGGAAATTTTATGGTTCCTTTTCCTCTTATCACTTATTAAAAACTCAATTTCAATTTGTTTTCTGAAGATGAAAGAAGCATGGGTCTTCATCATTTCACATGCTTACTTTCTTTTTTTTTTTTTTTAATTTAATTTAATTTTATTTTTTTGCTTTATAACAAATTTAATCAGTTATACATATACATATGTTTCCATATCCCCTCCCTTTTGCGTCTCCCTCCCACTCTCCCTATCCCACCCCTCCAGGCGGTCACAAAGTACCGAGCTGATCTCCCTGTGCTATGCGGCTGCTTCCCACTAGCTATCTACCTCACGTTTGGTAGTGTATATATGTCCATGCCGCTCTTTCACTTTGTCACAGCTTACCCTTCCCCCTCCCCATATCCTCAAGTACATGCTTACTTTCTATTTGATATTGCCAGTGTCTTCATACTTGCCTTTCCCCTCCACCTCGCCCATCTACTTAATCCTAGCATGCTTGTTCCTGATCTTATTCTTTGATGAACTTTTCCTACTTGGATTCCAAGCCTTTCATCATAAACTAACCTCTTAGTATAGGTTTTCTAGGCACAAAGAATGGTTCAAAGTGTACATGGGAATTTGTTTAGGTAACAAAATTTGTTCTTCACCAGAGTCTAATAATCTAAAAGAAGTAGTTAATTTAAATGCCTTATACGAAAGGAGTAAGTATGATGATGACATACCTGCTGTCAAATGTGAACTGGGTTATTTCTCCAGTGGTAAGCATAGATATGAACCAAATCCATTCCCACTGTTATTCATTTGAAACTAAAGGTATGCATGTGCAAGATGGTTAGAAGTGTCAAGAGGTTAGTTAATGACATATATGTGTAAGTTTGAGGATAGCATTTTAATTTTAATTTTTCTAAGTAGGACGAATGACGTGGATAAGGTTTGAAACCACAACTTCAAAATCACTTGAGATAACTGGGTCTCAGGAAAATATACTTTACTCATATTGTGATACTCCCTACAGAGAAATGTATAAATATACTGGTCATTGGGTGTGACGAACACTTGACTTAGCATTTCCTCAGTTCTACTCTTTTGTAACTTTATTCATTAAGCATAATCATGATTAACACAGCTATAACTGAAATAAAATCTGACTTTTCATTTAACATTTAGCAAATGTAAAGCTTAAATAAGTTCACACCTGATCAACATCAACATTAGACAACTATTTTTGTTTATACCATTTTATCACCACCAAATCTATTAGCACTTGCATCCGTATCCATACCTTCTGCTTCTTCCTCTGTTATAATGAATGAACTATCCTTGCTCCTTCACTTGCACACTAATCCCACTCTTTTTTGTCTACTAAAAAGCTTTGTTCCTGCCATTATCCCCTCTTTCTCTCTAGAATCAACTCTTCCCTCTTTATTAATCCCATCACCATGTAAATTGTGTTGTATTATCTCTCAATCTGATAACTCCTGAGTAAAATTAGGGCACAGGAAAGGGGAGAAGGGCATTGGAGCCACAGAAGGGGTTTTAGCTATTTTTGGAAGTTATACAATTTTATTTCATTGTATTTCTATAAACAAGGATGAAATGTCTGTCACTGTTGCCTTATGTAGACATTCTTTCTTCTTGCTCAATCCTGTGTGTGTACGCGCGTGCGTGTGTGTGTGTTTTGGTTACGGGGGACTGGTGGGGAGAGATTATTTTCACAAAAAAACATGCAACTCATCTACTCTTGATTATCACTGGCTCAATCTAGATTCATACCCACTAGCCAGAGGCGAAATACCATTAAAAAAGAGGGCCCACCATCCATCTTTCCTGGTTAACCCATTTCTATTTCTGGCTTCTGCTGAGAAGGTTGAATGGATCAATGAGTCACATACAGAATCTCTTCAGCAAAAGGTTATCCAGGCACACCCTTGTCTTTTTCCCAAGAGCACACTTTCCTAACAGTAAATTTCCTAATTTTGGTATTCTTTTTGGAATGGAAATGTTTATCACGTGCCTGTCCCACCATAGTATTCTGGAAACAACTTATTTTTTAGGTTCATAGAGCCATAGATAGGAGTTTTGCTCCAGTATGTCTCATACCCAGATTCTCACCCACATCTGATACAGATGATTTAGATGATGAAATTTGGGACTTTTGAGCTGATAATATTTAAATGAGATTTCAGACCTAGAGTAAATGTTGTAATGGGTTGAACTTTTGGAGATGTTGGAGTAGGGTGAATGTGTTTTACATGTGGGATGGATTTGAAGCTTTTAAAGCCAGAAGGTGAAATTTAGTGGGTTAAATGATGATCCACAAAAAGATATGGCCAGGCCCTAATCTCTAGTGTCTGTGAATGTGACCATAATTGGAAAACAGATCTTTGCAGATGTAACTTAGTTAAAGGTCTTAAAAAAACATCATTCCTGGATTAAACAGATGAGCCTTAAATCCAATGGCAATTATCCTTATGAGAGACAAAAGAGGAGAAGACATGGGGAGAAGAAGAGAGCCATGTTAACACAGAGGCAAAAATTGGAGTAGTGCAAGCCACAAGCTAAGGAACCCCTGGAACTACCAGAAGCTGGAAGAGGCAAGAAAGGATTCTCCCCTGTAGACTGTGGAGAGAGCATGAGCCTTCTGACATTTGATTTTGGAATTCTGGCCTCCAGAAATGTTAAAAAATAAATTTCTGTTGCTTTAAGCCACCAAGTTTGTGGTAATTTGTTATAGCAGCCACAGGAAACTAATACAGCAAATAAGATAACATTCTGCAGATAAGGTAACTAAAGTTTAAAGAACTTAAGTGATTTCAGTTTAAAGAAAAAGCATGAAACAGATGGTCTCTGCAACTGTTGCTTCAAGGTAGAGTGAAAAGGCACTGGAATGAAAATTAGGAGACTGGAGTTCTAGTTCTGGCTTTAGCTGTGGGACTCTGGACAAGTCATAACTTCTCTGGGCATTAGTTGCCTATCTGAAAAACTGAGAATGAGGATGATGAGTACTGGTGAATACAATTCAAAACTGGCTGAACAACTGAATCACATGGGAAGCTTATATAAAACTATAGATTCCCAACCCTTATCACACCACCCCTGTCCAACCTGCTAACTCAGAATCACTGCAGCTCTGAAATCTTGTTTTTTCTTTCTTTCTTTCTTTTTTTTTTTTTTGCGGTACGTGGGCCTCTCACTGTTGTGGCCTCTCCTGTTGTGGAGCACAGGCTCTGGACGTGCAGGCTCAGCGGCCATGGCTCACGGGCCCAGCCACTCCACGGCATGTGGGATCTTCCCAGACCGCAGCATGAACCCGTGTCCCCTGCATCAGCAGGTGGACTCTCAACCACTGCGCCACCAGGGAAGCCCTGAAATCTATCTATCTTTTAAAAGTTCCCATAATTAAAGACCACCAAGTTTGGGAATCACAGGGAGAGATGATTATTAAATCCCTTCTAGTGCTAAATTTTATATTGGATTAGAGACCTATTCTCATCGTTTTCAACACTTAAATGTATGGATGGTGTGGACTGTGTGTATCTGTGAACATAAAGAGGCTGAATGTAAAAGCGAGTATCTGGAACCTATTTATTCCAGGTTCCAGGGGCATGGAATTTGGGCCTAAAGTAACCATTAATATCCTTTGTTCTGCATAACTAGTCACTGTCCCTAGGCTGACTCCCTCCTGTCCCATCTCATCATGTTCTGTGAACAAAATGACTATGTATTTTCTCTCCACAAAGGGAAAGCACATATGTGACACAACACGGGCCAAGTGAAACAGGTATTGTTCAAAGTGTCTGTATATAAGCTAGTACTGCCAACATGGATTTGTCACATCTGAGAAAAATATTCACAAAATCTTTTCCATCTCTCAGAAGTCACACGGCTTTAAAAAAGAAAATAAAACACATCTTGCTTCTTAGAAAAAAGGCCGAGTTTGACTAAATATGGTTTTGTTTGTTTGTTTTCAAACCCAGGCTTGAGTTATCTTCTTGGCTCTCAATTTTAACTTTTTTTTTTTCCCCCTGAACTTAATGTCTAACTGCAATAGTAGGTATGGAAAAATTACATTTGTATTAGAGCCTAAATTTAATCATTAAAACTTGTTGATCCTGAGTGAACCCAATCTTAGCAGAATGAAAAATCACTATGAGTCCCTGGTCATTAAGTCAGCAAGGAAGGAAATGTATTATTCTGATGTTTACCATTTGCTGAATACCATGTGTTAACAAGGCCTGTTAACATAGAGAGCCTGAATTACGTGTCTGTCAGCTACAGAAGATCACAGGATTTGTGAATTCTGCAGAATTAGGAAGACCTAGAAAGATCAATGAAACACGGATGCCTCCTTATCTTGAGGAAGATCAAAGCAGGAGTTACTTCTTCTGTTTGTTCCAACCACCCCATTTTCCAGGGCTGGGCTAGTCATCAAAACCTACACAGTCACAGGACAGTATGAGGTTGATGGGGAGGAATCACATCATCCCAGACAGCATTCTGATTCCTACAACTCCAGTCTCTTTGAAGAGTTAAAGTTAAATGGGCACAGGAATATCTCATTCAGGCAACTAGGACTCTTCCCACGGTTCTGTGTTAAGTCCTACAAAATGGACACCCTCTGGGAACTTCTATCCTGAGATTTTCAGGAGGAGCCTGGTTCACTCACTAGATTTCACCTTTAGAGTATTTAAGTACTTTACAACTAAAATCCTACTTTGATTAGATTCTTACGCATTCTTTTTTTTAAAATAGATCTTTACTGGAGTATAATTGCTTCAGAATACTGTGTTAATTTCTGTTGTACAACAAAGTGAATCAGCCATATGCATACATATATCCCCATATTCCCCCCACCCCCGCCTTGAGCCTCCCTCCCACCCTCCTTATCCTACCCCTCTGTGTCATTGAAAAGCACCGAGCTGATCTCCCTGTGCTATGCTGCTGCTTTGCACTAGCTAACTATTTTACATCTGGTAGTGTATATATGTCCACGCCACATATATGTCACTTCGCCCCAGCTTCCCCTTCCCACCACCCCCAACTCCGTGTTCTCAAGTCCATTCTCTATGTCTACGTCTTGGAATCTTTAAAAAAAAAAAAAAATGGTACTTATGCATTCTTTAAACCTAAATGGCTTAGCATTCTTTCAATTATTTATTTTTAAATTCTCAGACTACTAAGACAAAGAAGCAAGGAAACAAAGATGTCTTTCTTTTAGAAAGTTAAGTATGAACAGCATGGAAGCATCTCTTATCTCCCCTATTAGACTGTAAGCTCTTTAAGGGCAGGGTTTATGTTTCTTTTATTCTGGTGTTACCAGCAATTAGACCAGGGCTTGATGCAGAGTGGGTACTCTAAGAATGCTTGTTGAATAAGTGAATGAGTGAATATAATAATAATAATAATAATAGTAGTAGTAGTATTAGAAGGCCCTAATATATACAGACTGAGACAGTAATTACTCCACTGAAAATTTTAAGCTTGGCTTTTCTTGTCATTGTGTCTAATAATGTTTCTCAACTATCCGTACCAACATTTTATAAAGTTTTTCAAACATACAGAAAAGTTGAAACCATTTAACAATGAACAACTATATACCCATCCCCTAAAGTTTACAATTTACATTTTATTATAGTTGTTTTTATCATACACATATTCATCAATTATTCTTTTTTTGGTGTGTTTCAAAGTAAGTTGTAGACAATTTCATCATGCATATTATTAATTAGAGTTCGATATTTGTTTACAATTCTACTTTTTTTTATGAGATAAAATTTACAAGTAATGAAATGCACAAATCTTAAGTGTACAATTTAGATGAGTTCTGACAAATACAAACACCTGTGTAACCCCAATCCCTATTAAGGTAGAATATTTCCATCACTCAGTCCCTACCTTTCAGAGGCAACCACTGTTTTGATTTTTTTCCCACCTTATTAGTATTGCTTGATTCATGAATATTGTAAAGTAGATAGTCACCTATTGTGAAATTTCACATAAACAACAGCATGCAATATGTTCTCTTTTACATAAGATTTCTTTCAGTCAGTATCATCTTTTGGAAATGCACCCATGTTGTTGTATGTATCAGCAGTTCCTTTTTACTGAAGAATGATATTCCATTGCATGAATATACTACAGTTTATTCATTCTCCTACTGATGGACACTTGGGATGTTTCAAGTTTTTACAATTATGAATACAGTTGCTATGAGCATTCTTTTTAAAGTCTTTTTGTGGACATATGTTTTCATCTTGGATAAATACCTGGGGGATTGGAATTGCTGGGTTATAAGGTAGGTACATATTTACTTTCATAAGAAAGTGCCAAACCATTTTCCAAAGTGAATATCATTTTACATTCCCATTAACAATGTAGGAGCATTCTGGTTGCTCTAATCGGCCCATTTTTTACTGAACAATTTAGCTCCAGCTAGTGTCACCCCAGTATGACATTCTGGACTCCTTTGTCTCAGAAGAGTAGCAGTGGTTGAGATGCCCCTTAAGTTTACAGCTAATAAAGTTTATAGATAATAATAAAGCAGTACCTTTAATTATACCTTAAAGAAATGTAGATATATGAAGGGAAATTTAACTGTGTGTGCATATCCAAGGGGAATGCTGGGGTCCATGGAGACTTTCAGGCTTTCATCGATATCATAGGGTGAGGTAAGCCTGATTGGGGCATTATGAAAGAATGGCAATCTACTTTTGAAAATTTGCTTTGGAGCAACTCTCTAGGATAACAGAAATCATATCCAGTTTTGATTATGTGAAGCAACAATTGTGAGCAGAGGGTCACTAGCACAACCTCTGTGAAGTTGGAAGAGATTGTTTTAAAATATGTTGCCACAGAGATCAAGTTCAAAGATTCCCTTTCCCTGCCCCATGGCCAATAATCTAGACAGGATTTCAAACACCCGGAAAGTGTAATGGGAAAGAATCTCATATAAAATGTGGGCTCCAGCAGATTTCAGAAAGGGGAGTGGGGGAAGTAAAAAAAAAAAAAAAAAAAAAGAAAAACCCAGCCATCCAGATAATTTGATAAGAGAACAGAGAAGATCTTGGCAATTTCCTTGTAATAGCTGCAATTCTCGGTAACTTAATCCTTGGGGGGATGGTGAGGTGAAGATATTCCCACATGCAAGAGCATATTCCAACAAATTTCCTATTAGAGACACTGTCCACCAAAACCAAAGTCTTACTTTCTATCTGGTGATAATCTATAGATTTTTTTTCCCTAAAACACTGACTTAAAAATATAAGTTACTAAATTTATCCAGTTTAGAGACTACTACAGTTCTGCTTGACTCTGTATGTGTCTGCTGCATGACATCTGTGATATCATGAACCTCCTCTGTCTGTTCTTCAGAGAGATGTGAAGATGAATAAAGAGTTTATGTTGACAAGGACTATAAACTAACACAGCTCCAAACACACTCCCCCAGGCATCCAGAATACAAAGAAAAAAGTAATCACTCCAAATGACCCCCAACTATTTAGAATTTCATACCATCAAGTCAGATGAACCAAAATTGCTACCACCTGTAAAGATTCAAAGAAATACAAAAATCCCTAAGAAGAAGAAGAAAAAAAAAAACGTGGCAGATGTGCTTGGAGGGAGGGAGAACAAGCAGAGGAAGAACAAGCTTGGAGCACCCCCTCCAGGGAACATGTGATCATATCAGAGACTGAGAAGTTCTGCCAGATTCAAAAGTAATAAAACAACATGTTTTATCTATTCTTCTCATGATTTCAAGAAAAGTTTGTTAAAGCATATGGATCTTTTAGGATGATAGAAGTGAAGGGTGGAAGGAGTCTGACTTTGTCTACTCACAAAATCATGACTTTTAGCTTGGGAAGGGACCTTGGCAATCATTTAGTATAATTTGCTATCCAATATAAAACAGCCCTTATAAATGTGAATCTGTTTTCTGCCTGCATGCCTCAAGTTATAGGAAATGTGGTCTGCTACAATTTTTGAGCTCTCTAGCTGTTGACAAGTTTTTCTCTGAGAGGAAATCTGCTTCCCTTTAACTTCCAATCATGGGTCCTAGTTAGCAAAACAGAAGTAAGTCTACTCATAGTTCTCTTCAAGTTAGGTCCTCATATATTTGAAACTGGGTATCATAAATTTCCTGAGTCTTCTCTTTTCCAGGTTGAAATATCCACAGTTCTTTAAACAGGTTTTCCAGATTTCTTGATAACCTGATTAATTTTTTCTTCTAAATGTACTTTATCAGTGTCCTGCTTAAAATGTGGTACTCCAAATCAAATGCAATGCCTTAGGTATGGGCTTATTAACACAGCTAACTGACTCCAATGACAATTGACAAGAAAGGTTAGATTACTTGTTCCCGTTTACTTAAGAAGGTGTGGTAGAGATAGAAACAGGAAATGAATCTATTTATTCTTAGGTCAGAATTCTTTCCATATATCACATTGAAAATAACCTGTTGGACAGAAAAAAATATGTTTCTTCAACATGGATAACAGAGTTTTTGTGATGACAAAAGGAATGAATGGAAAACAATGAGTCTTAGGATCAAGAACTTCCTTCTTCTAGGCCAGTTTAATTTCCTTACTTGGGTCTCCACTCCTGTCCACAAAGGAAAAGAAAATGTAGTCTTACTTAACCTCTCTGGATAGAAGCCTTAAAGGATCTAGTAGCAGAGGATCAAAACATCTGAGTGAGCATACCCTGGTCCTTGTTTCAGAGGTCCAGTGCAGCCCAGATGGGTTTCCTGCACCTCCCAACTGAAATCCCAACACTTACCCCCCGACATTAAAGACAAATCATAGTGAAATTCAAGACAATTAAATATTGGCCCAGGTGGTAATAGGTGAAGTCCTGGGTTATAAACTATACTCACCTTTTAATCAGAATTTTGAATATAAAATATATATAGCAAAGGTGCAGAATGAAATGATGTATATTACCTCTGGGGTAGTAGTTAAAATTAAGTTTGAGAGCATTGGGCAAAATAGCATTCTGTTGCATACTGGTTGGGTTTTGGCTTATGTGCTTTCTTTTTATCTTTCCTACCTCCCATAAGTTCTGAATTCATCCCTCAAAATACATATGGAATTAATTCAATATACACTTACTGCAAATCAACAAGACAAAAGGCACTGAGAATTGAAACTCACAAAAAAGAGAATGAGGCCTGCCTTAAAGGAACTCAGCAACTAATGTTAAAAAGACAAACATGCAGACAATAAACAAGCTATGCTGATATGAGAAAAAAATGGATGCATAAAATATAAACACACCGATACTGAAGCTTTTCCTCTGAAAGCAAGATCCAAAGTTGGGGGATAATTTAAAATTGGGATTAATTTACATTTGACATCAGATTGAAAATTACATGAAAGCCTCTGAACACAAAAGATCCAGAAACTGCTCTTCTTCTATCAGTGGAATAAACTTGCCTTATGAAATTAACTGGTCTCTAGGATGAGCAGGTTTGTAGAACAGGCTGCTAGAGCCGGTTAACAGGAAGAGAGCAGCCAGTGTCAGACTTGGCCTGCATATCCCAGTATGGTCAGTTCTGCAGTACTTTGACTCTGATATACCTGAACTTCCTATGACTGAAGATGGGCTCCTGTGAAGAGACTATGCTCCATGGTCAAAAGTGACACTCAATCCTTGTTTGTTTGGGAGTGGGGCACTGCTATGTTTGAAGTAGAATATGAAAAGAACAATAGAGATAGGGCCAGGGCAAGCCATGCTGTGCTTCCCCTCCTGTCACCAGGTAGACTAGTAAGCAAAAAGCTATTATGCTGGACACAAGCCATTCTTATCCCCAAAGTGATGGATTTTACAAGCTGAATAACAAATAGAAACCAAATCTAGGAATGTTGAATTCACTTTGAGAAATCCAAAAGAGAAACATCAATCGTCAATTGTTTCCCAAAGGGGTTGGAAGGAGAGCAGAATAAAGCAATTCTATAAAATGCAAACCAAAAGCCCTCATTGTTTACTGCATGGTAAATCATAATGGCAGGAGTGGTCTTATCACGTTACGCTGGAAAATGAGCTAGAAGAAGATAAAGTCATAGCCACAGCCACTAAATAAAGTAAATAAATACTTTATAAACGCAGCAAAACGCCCAGACAATGCACAATCTTGCCTTTCTCAGCCACTCCTGCAAAGGGGAATTCTCTCTTTCAGGTTCTGCTGAAATAAAGCATTCTGATGGACAGCTGGAATACTATGAAGATCCTGAAAGCAGTTTGCTTAGAACACCACAGAGCTGGCTGATGTTTGAATTTGGGGCATAAAACGTTTTATTTCCTTTTTCTGAATTAAGGAATGGGCCTATCCCCAAGTGTATAAAAAATAAATAATGTACCAATAAAGATGACATATATAATCCACTGAACCACGTTGATCTCTCCTGCCTATAGAGCTGAAGACTGACATTACGTGTTGAATAGGAACAGTGCTATAGACAGCCATAGGAGCCAGAGTCTCTCGTTTCTACACTCTACAGTGATACTATCCCCACCTTTCTTCTCTTACTGTAAACACACACTGATGGTTTCACTTGGGTTCATCTCAACATATAAAAATCTTATGTGCATCAAGACAAGACAACTCAATGAGCCAGTCATTTTACTTCTAGGTATGCTTTTAGGTATAAACTGTCAAGAAACACACATATGTATGCACAAGGAAACAAATAAGAATGTTCCATGAAATACTATTTGGAAAAAAAATAATAAATTGGAAACAATTGAAATGTTCATCAATAGCAGAATGGAAAATAAAATATGGCATAGCAATTAATGGAATACTACATAACAGATAAAAGGAACAAATTAGATCTCACTATTAGCATGAAGAAATTCTGAAAATACTACTGAATGAAAAAAATGTTGCAGAATGATACACAGCATGGTCTACATACATTAACTTAGAAAACACACAAAGCAACATTACATATAATACACAGGTACTCATAAATGGCTTAAAAATATTTAAAAAAAAAACTGAAAGGATAAATGCCAAATTCATGGCAGGAATGGTCTTGCCTCGGTATCAGGTAGGATGTTATCTATGCTACAATGTTTTGCTTTCTTTTATTTATTTTCATTTAACTATTTTCCTTTCTTTTTCTATTTCTTACCAATTATATAAATTTTTAAATAAAAATAAAGATGAAACAAACAAACAAAAATGATAATTTTCAAGTCTGGATAGTGGGGATATAGTATTTGTTATATTTAAATTTCTTTAAAAAATTAGGTCTCAAAGGGGCCAATCACTTGACAGTATTTACTTTGAGGTATGGAAAAATGCATCTGTGGGATGTCAGGAATTCTAAACATAAGTAAAAACTTAACACCGTTTAATGTTTCCTCTGAAACTTAAAGGTGGAGAGTTCACGCCCATCTGAATTAACATTTGCTACTTCAGACATGGGCCAGCCATTCAGCTATACTAGTTCTAGGCAAGGTCTTTGGCAAGAGGAGGCAGAATGGCATAACAATTAAGAAGCTTTGGCATCAGACAGATCTGGGCTCCACTCCCGGTTCGGCCACAAAGTGTGACTTTAGCTACGCCGCTTAACCTTTTTGAGCTTCAGTTTCCTCATCTATAAAATGGAAATAATAATTCTTATCTCACATAGTTTTTGGAAAACTTTCTGAGCTAATGTATGAATACACTGCTTAGTTTTTGCCTAGCACATAGGAAATATTCAAAGAATGGTCAGTGAAAATGAAAGGGATGAGGGACCATTTATTGTTATATATGGGCTTTTTAAAGTTAACCATTCTTTTATTAATTTTACATACATGATGAATATGAGAGGTTTCCATCATAATAGTGGGAGATATGAAGGGGTGAATAAGTAAGTATAGGATGTGAGGTGGTGACTAGAGACAGGAAGTCTTCTAGATGTGCCCCAACCCCCAACACCCACCCATCATCACTGAGAGTCACTGTTCTAGTTTAGCAGAATCCAGGCCTGGGAATTTTAGGCTTCTAGAACAACAGAGGTGTAGCTGGTAGCTAGGTACTCTGGATCACTGCTCCCCTCTGGGAACCTGGATTCCAGAGATCACAGAAATGTGATACTTTCTGTTGGCAGCAGCTGAGTCCCCTGGGTGGACAAAATTCTGGGGCACTGGAAGGTGATGGCGGCTGGTACTCTTTCTAAGCAGCCTAGTGGTCTCAGGGGATCCCACCCTGAATTACAGGGGAGGAATCCCAGACGAAGGCCAACAGATTGTCCTAAGATATCTGTCTGCTCCAAGTCTCGCTTTCCTCCTGAAAAGGAACAATACTCTATACCTCTTTCCTCCAAATATCAATAAAGGTTCAGAATAAAAACCTAAAAAAATTTGAGCCTTTCAAACACATTAAATCACAAATTTGAAGAAACCTCCAAAGGAGTCCATCTGTCTACCTATCCTTCCTTTTCCACCTTCCCGCCCGTGCTATCCGGAACACACCACAAGCCACTGTCGAAAACATAATAAAACTGCTTTTCTTAGCTGTTTACATTTCTCAACAACATTTTCTGTCAATGAATCCAACTTTGCCCCATAATTATCAGTAGCAGGTACCTATTTTCCTCTAAGCTTCAAAAGTCACAGTGATCAGAAAATGAATAAAAGTTACTTTCTTGGTATTAAGCCTCACCTAAATGGCTCCTTCCCTAGACAAATAGGTGGCAGGGCATTTCTAGGCTAATCTAAGTATTTCTTGCTGAAATTTAAACCTCTGCTCTCTTAATTGTCTTTGTGTGTACAGAATACTTTGGAAGGAAGACATCAGCAACCCAGCAATGTTTTTTAGTAATTCTCAAGTACAAAATGGCTCGAGCAATACTCTCCAGATTTTCCTCTTCGTCCAGAGACAGTGCCTATCATTTTAGCAGCCAGGTGCTTTGACATGGTTCCTATTACGTTTAGAAAATGAGGAAACAGATGGTGGGAGGGATTAAGTGACATGATTGAGGCCAAGAGTAAGGGTTTTAGAACTCTCTTCCTTTCATTCGTTGGGATATGTTCTTTCTGCACACTGGCGTGCATACTCTCAAGAGTCTAAATGAAGCAGGCAAAGATCATGGTGAATGCTGACTGTTTGTGAGTAAGAGTTAAATTCCCAGCCTTCTGAATATCTTGCCTGTCACTGAATCTTGGAGTGAGTCTGCCTACATGAATCAGTATCTCCTGAGGAGGGAATCTTGAGAGTCAAGAGTTGGTTTGTCAAATGAGGTTTTTCACACAGAGAAGCAAAGTCTATCAAAGGAGGGGGTGAAGGAAGGAGGGAGTGAGAGAAGGTGAGAAAGGTAGAGAGACAGATTGAGGGCGGAAGGGAGGGAGGGAGAGAAAAAGGGAGGGAGAGGGGTGGGGGAGGGAAGGAGAGAATGCCATTTTATCCTTCCATTTTGGGGGGAAAAACCCACTTATGTTGTTGGTGCTATTATAATGTAAAGTGGTCTGTGTACCTATGAGGAAAAGCTTCATTTTCATCTTGATAAATACTTCTGTGTTTGCACATATACTGCAACAGATTATAGTTCAAGATCAAAACTGCACCTGCAGTTCACAATGACCTATTTTTTGCCCCAGTCCCCCAAAGTTGCTCTGTAGCAAAGCCAAGTCAAAACAATGCTCAACAAAAGACTGCAAGTTCCTGGCAATTTCCCTTCTACTCCACATGCTGCCAAGGTCACCTAGAGGTGAAGCTGAACTCTCCATTTGCCTTTTGTGCTTTTTCCTCCCCATTTCCCCTCCCTCTACTTACGTACATACTGATATGGTTTATAGCCTGTACCTCAATAGCATTATCACCCTGATTTCTAACAGACCTGGGGTCAGGGGAGGCAGGAAAGGAGACTGGATGTGAGTATGGGTGTGGCAAGGTCCTGCTGCCTTATCAGGGAGGTAAGAACGGGAATCCACCTGGTATGCTTCTGGCTATGAAGTATGGTGAGGTGAGCCAAGGTGCCAGGGGGTCACTAGGAGTTCACTTTGGATAAGTGCCCAATGTTTGCAGGACTTAGCGTATCAACTTTTCTAATTTGCAAAGATATATTTCCTGTTGGGTTTCTTCTTCCCTGTCATCTAGGCAAAACAATCCAGAATGCAGCTTGTTTGGTGCATACAGGAAACATCACCCCCTTAATTAAATCCAATTACGGTAATTCATTCAGAAAATCTGTGGGATCACTGGCACGAGTTAAACTGCCCAGGGTGGAAGTGTTGGGTGTTTAGCCAAGGTATCTGTCAAGGATACCTGGGTGCTTTCCTCAGCACTGCACTGACCTGTACCTGAACCTTCCAACATCATTTCACAAACTACATGACCTTGGCATGCCTTGTTTTACTCTTCTGTAAAATGGCAGTTCTCACTATTTATTCCTAAGCTGCTTCTCTCACCTGCTTAGAGAGCCCTGGTGGGTAGAACTAAGTCTCAGTGACAGAAAAAGAAACACAAGACCAAATTTCAAGTTTGTGCTTTCAGTTCTGGGGCTGAGGGTTGGCTGATGGGGAAGCCCTGTGGTTGGCCCTGAATAGGATGTTAGTGGCATTGTTCTTTTATGCTAATTTTGGATAGAATTGGCCATTGCTTGGGTCTTACTGGAGAATAATTACAAAGCAGGTGGGAATATTGACTAATTCCCTCCTGTTAAGGTCTTGGCTGAAAATATTGCAAAACACTAAGGAACAGTGTTCATTTTCTGAAGCTCACATTGCATTAAACAGAAGGTAAAAGATTCTCGAGACTAAAGACTCTACCCTTCTTGTTACAGTCAAATTGTCCTTACACCTATCTGACCTACTTTGCAATCTAAGTGTGATCAACAACAATGGTAATAATCACTTCCACTCAAACTAGAAGACTTTCTCCAATCAAAGTATTCATGGTCAAGACACATTTCAAGGGACTGGATTCTCTGCTGAAATACAATAGAGCGTGTGTACCCAGGCCCCTTAGCAAGTAGTTCATATATTGACATGAGAAGGACATTTATAGATATAAAATACTTTAATTTAAAGCATCTCTCTCATTGGAGATTACTTGGCTTTTTAAAAATTTTCATTTAAAAAAGTTCATTTGTTCATTCATTCATTCATTTGACAAACATTTACTGAATAGCTGCTATGTGCCAGGAACCGAGGTCTAAGGATATAAAAACGAGGAAGGCAACAGTTTCTATCTTAATTAAACAGTGCACAGCTAGTAGAGGAGACATATAGGAAAATAAATACAGTATAGTAAGATACGCTGTATCAGAGCACTGTGTAAGGTGTTAAGGAGGTGCAGAGGGCAGGCCAGTCCCTGCCTGGGAGAGTCAGGGAAGGTTTCCAAGGGCAGGAAACATCTGAGTCTTAAAAGTTGAGTAAATGTTTTCCAGGGGTATAAGTGCCTAGCTAAAAGGAAGACACTTTGCTATGTCATGTTGGGTGAATGGCAACAAATTTTGTGCGGGTATACCAAGGGAATGGTAGAAGACACAGCCGGAAAGGTAGGTAGGAGCTGGCCTAAAAAGATAGTTACATGCAAGGGCTTTCTCTGGGCTTTCTCTTTCTTCCCTGCAGGTGATGGGCAGATCCAGAAGAATGATCAATCAAATTTGTATTTTAGAAAGGTCACTTTGGCAATAATTGGAAGGGAGGGGCTACCATGCAAAAGCAGAGGAGTCATTGAGACAAATATGTCAAATAACTATGATAAAGTTTATAAGTGCTGATATTAGTGTGGATACTTGCATAAGTTTTGTCATGTATCTGCCACCATTATGAGTGCTATAGAAAATCAATATAAGAGTTCAGAGGTTGGAATGGGATGCTAAGGAAAGGCTTCACAGAGAAGGCAGGCAGACAGATACAGTTGAAGCTAGGATAGGGTGAGCATCCCAGATTGCAGAAATAGCACAAATAAAGTGTGATGCTTCTAAATACAGGATAGAAACATGATGTACCTGTGAACTGGAGAACACCTATCGAAAACAAGAGGAATAAAATTATCTGAGGCCTTATGCATTTAGGCAGGTATTTCAAGTTACACCAAAGTCCATCAAAATTATATGGCACCCCAAAGTGGGACTAGGCAGTCAATCACTGTGGACAGTGAGGCAATCAGCCTCTGTTGACACTGTGCTGACATGATCATACCTAAAATTATGGTAGAGGGTTTAGTCCGTTTCTAAATTTGTGCACTGGATTGAGATTAAACACGCTGGGCAAATACAAAGCATTTTCTTTCAAAAGGATAGATCCCTCTGGTCTGTCAGTAATGTTGAACCTTAATCACCAACCAAGTGAAATGCATTAAGTTGAGATGAGCCTGGATTACTGGTTTGTACCTTGTGAAGTTTCTTCTTCATTTAAGTATTCTATAAGAAATACAAGAGTATATAACATAGGCTCCTACTAAAAAAAAAAGTTGGGAAGGCCAAGAGTGTTTTTATATGTGTCCTAGCTGAAACTTCTTTTGAAATAGGAAAACCTCCATGTTACCTATACTTTATTGCTTAAACTAGGCAGAGATGTGAACAATTAGATCATTCCATGAATGAGTAATCCCACCCAGTAATAAAACCCCATTTTGGATTATTATTCTTTGTTTAACAAACCAACAAGAGCATTCATTCTAGCCAGTCTGTCAAAAGCACAAAATGAACCAAACACTTTGTTTAGTCTAACAATAGGTACTCTCAGCCAAAACAAGGAGGATCCCCAAATTTTTGCTTTTATAAAATGTGACTTTACCATGCACTGATATTGTATAATGAGAGGGAAGAGATGTGAAGACAGAAGTAACAGAATAATGCAGTTCGTTTTTACTCAGTGTGACAAGGGATGAAATGGATTTCTTGCCAGTTTAAAGGCATGACAAGGTATACCTTATAACCAACTCTGTCAATAAATCAATTATTTATGGTATTCCCTTAATCTAGGACATACTTGACAACTGCAGTACCATTATTCAATTTTGTTGATTATATAAGGCAGTAAGCTGCACACTTTCTTTAAAATAATATTTCATGGACAAGAGAGAGTTAAAGTTTATCTCTGACTCATTCATTCAACACCATAAATGACCTCACCATCCCTCCTTGTCATTAACAATGCTAAGTTACTGCTGTATAATTTTACCTACCTCATTTTGAATAGTTCCATAAAGTCCAAACCATGTGTCAACAGACCACTTGGACTTCGAGCAACACTTCATAGCTCTCAGCTGGTAATTACAATGTTTTCCTAAACATGTAGATAATATACGATTTCCAAATTGCAATAATCTTCCTAGGCCACTATCAGGCTTAATAAGCTTTCATCACTTCAGGAATCAATTCGCCAAGTGGGCAAGTCATTTTCCTCAGCAGTTGTAACAAATTTTATGTTTCACATAGACATGGATGGTCAAAACTCATTTTTATTTTCTGATTAGTGCTGCTCAATTAATCCTCAACTCTCTTACAACAGGCACTAAAAGAGACATAACCTTCTTTCTAAAAGTACAATTGGCCCTGGACATATCCTGATTTCACCTGTTCAGGTCTCTGGGTATTCAATAAAGCAAGTTCAGCCGCTGTGCCAAGAGGCCACACAGAGTTCAAGGTAACACCTCACAGCCATCAGCAGGTTAATTATAATTTCATTTTCAAACACACCGACTGCATGCTTGTTTCAACTCCAAATGACCTTACCTGCTTAATTTTTGGGGGGGGTGGGGGGTTGTCTACATGGAGTAAATTTCTGTCAGCAAAGCTGAAAGGCCACTTTGAGTTCATGGTAACAATTCATATTTTTAACAGGTTGCTCAAACCTAAATCCTCACCTTCAAACATTCCAGAGGGAGCACTTAGTAGCTATGAAGGTAGAAGGGAGTGGAGGATAAGGAAGGGAGAGGGTAGAAAAGGGAAGCAGAGCTATGGCTCCTGCCTTCTGGAGTTTTGAGACGTTTCCTACCAATGGCCATCTTAGCTGATTCTGGCTCATTGGGGAAGACCCTGCACTTTTGGGGTGGAGGCTTACAGGAGTTTCTAGATATTTCCTTAATGATTACATCACTGCCAGAAACAAAACTGGGTCAAAAGCAGCCTTGTATTTTCATTCTTAAGTGATCACAACAGTGGAAGCTTGATTCTGCATTGAAGGCAACTGGGACAGATGCTGATTTCCTTTTGCTTCCTCAGTGAGTAGGAACAGAAAAGGAAGTTTTGAGAGGGATGAATGTTTTCTACAGACAAGCGCTCTTTTTCTTACAAATCAGGTTGAAGGAGCCCAGGTAACATCAATGAGAGGAGTCATTTCAGATGTGATTTTTCTTATCTCTGCTGCCTATATTGTACCACATGTCAGAATGACAAGTTTTGTGGGAATGTTTTACAAGACCAACGGACCCATTTTCCCACTTAAAAATCAAACCAAACCAAACCAAAAACAAGTGGCTCCAAAGCTTTTGCTCAGGAATGCTTTATGCATAACTCATTAGTCATCTGCATGGAAATCTCATTTTCCATTTCAAGAACTTAGCCACTTTTTGTTTGTTTTGTTTTAATTTTTATTTCTTCAAACTATCTAAATGACTGAAATGCTTAGTGTTTATTGTTCATACTATGAACTGTCCTGGAGAGACAAAAATAAGTAGAGACCCCACTAGCATATTTCATTCTTGGCCATTTATTCCCCTTGAAACAATTATTAGTTGCATGGTACTTTGCCTCAAATTGTTTAAGAGAAGTCTTCCCTGGCATTTAGATCCCACTTGGCTGGGCTGCATCTGCTTTCTTACAGCTTGATCTATCTTGTCAATCCCTTCTGACAAAATGAAAGGACAATTTCTATAATGTTCACTCATTCCCTCTTCAGAGGATCCTTTCTTGGCAAATAAGTGGGCGGTGAAACACCCTTTTCACTCTCAAAACTTAACCACAGATTATCTCAATACTGCTTTTCAAATGAGGGAGGTAATTTCTGGTTGCTGCAGGACCACAAAGAATTTAGATGAGTGCCCCACCAGAGAGCCTGAATGTTTTGTTATTGTTGCATAGCAATATGATTTAAATTTTTTAGTTGCAGAGCCTGTTTACTTCTCCCAAATGAATCTTATGAAGAAGCCCAAAATACAAAACATATAATATCAAAGCTGCTTAGGCAAATTTAGGATAAACCACCCAGGAACCTATCAGCTCAGCCTGTCTACCTTCCCCATTTCCCCAACTTCTACCATCACAGCACAGAATCACACCCAAGGGAGCTCAACAGAACCATTAGCTGCCACGCAATACAGCTTAAAAGCTACTAAGACTTGGTGTTGGTAGGAATTAGAAAGTAGGTATTTGTAAGTGGCAAATCATTTCCTCAAACTTAATTAACTCAGAACTATATGAATGATCATGTCAGAACTTATTTTTTTTTGACTATCTCTTGAAGACCAGAGCTTTGGCTTGTTTATATTATACCCCCACAATACCTAGCTCATCCTAAATGTTTAATAAATGTTGCACTACAATGCCTCAGATTGGAAAAAATTATTTTCGGTGCAGAACATGTTTTAAGGGGGCAGAAATGATATCTCCCCCCTCCCTCACTCTGTATTCACCCAGAAATCCTAGTCATCATATCAGACTCTCTTCATCACTCCATCTCACCTTCAAACAAGGTGACAACCACCACACATCTCAGCTTTCCTTAATGAGAAATGTAGAATGACAACTGAAAGTTGAGGCCTTCAATAAAGCTTATTTGGTCTCAACTTTCCCATTTATAAATGGCAATAATCAAACTAATCATTTCCCTTGTCTGTCATTCAAAAGGAGGTAATGAGTGTTAAACTGAAGCAAGGAAGTCATTTGAAGTCTGCCTTTTATTTTAGGAAAATTGTTCCTTCTCAGTCAACAATCAACCAAGTATTTACTGATATCCTTTGTGTTTCTAAAAAGAGCACTGAACTTGACGTTAGAACACTGGAGCCCGAATTTAAGATTGTTACTTCATAGCAGTAAGATACTGCTTGAGAGCACCTTGGGTATTTGTTTTCTCACCTCTGTAAGTAGAATAATATTTGCTACCTCACAAGATTATTTTCAAGATATAAAAGATAATATTTATGACAATATCAAGCACTGTTCCTAGTATATAACTGATTCAGGATCCTGTGTGGGATCCTAAGTACGTCAAGAGTAAAAAGAGAGATACGAAGGAAATGTATTGTGACTTTGTAAATCAACTGCCATAAGGTGAACATCCAGGCAATTTGTATTTAATACCCAAGGGGCTCAGGGGTACAAGTTTAGCTTTAGGGGATTAAAGTTGTGCGATGGGGGTGGGAGGGACCCAGAGCTCTGGGTTTGTTCCAAAGTAAGCCTCGGGATATATCAAATTGAACTGGATTCAGTTCAATTACTAAGATTAAAGGCAGAAGCAGAGCCACATTTACTTTGTAGGGAAATCATACTAATAGTTGTTCCATGATATGAAAAGGACTTTCATTTCAATCCCCACATCTTTCCCATCCCAACCAGGGATCGAACCTGTGCCCCTGCAGTGGAAGCACAGAGTCTTAACCACTGGACTGCCAGGGAAATCCCTCTCTTTCCTTCTTTTATACCTGAATCAGGACCGACCTGGAAGTAGAACAGAGTCTAGATATTCTCAGAAGTGAAGAAGTCATAGGCCTATTACCAGTGTTAAGATCTGTTCCTTTAGTTAATTATTCCTCTGCCAAACTTTCTGGAGTCACAAAGTCACATTTTTAGATTCCCCTTAGGGATAATCTGACCCAGTCCTTTAGATCAGAGACAAGATGGCTAGGGTAAGGGACCTGGTGGCTTAGAAAATCTGGACCTTGATTCACACAAAAATTATATTAGGGTTCAAATGCTAAAGAATTGCTTTTTGTATATGATAAAATATAATTCTGAGCTGGAAGCCCCCTTTTTTTTTTGCGGTACGGGAAAGAAGATAGATCTAAATATGCATCTCAAGAATTTAAAGAATAGGGAGATGCATGAGGGAAGGGATGTGGGAACAGATGTATATGTATGACTGATTCACTTTGTTATAAAGCAGAAACTAATAAAAAAAAAGAATTTAAAGAATAGCAACCTGCTGCTGCTTGTACTGCTCATAGCAGAATAAGAGAAGTAGAATACATATGAAAAGTGGAATCAATAAAGTCAAAAATGGCTCTTTGAAAAGACTACTAAAAATGACAAAACTCTGCATCAACAATTTTCAAGAAGAATAGAGAGAAGGCACAAATTACCAGTACTCAGAATGAAAATGGACATATAACTAGAGATCCTACAGATATTAAAAATATAATGAGAGAATATTATGAACAACCTTATGCCAATATATTAGGAAATTTAGATGAAACAGACAAATTCCTAGAAAAACACAGTTTTCCAAAACTGACATAAGAATAAATAGAAGATCTGACTAGTCACTTGTGTATTAAAGAAGTTGAGTCTATAATAAGTTTCTCAGAAAGAAATTTGCTGGTCCATATGATTTCACTGGTGAAATCTTTATAACACTGAAGGAAAAAAATAAATAATAACTAATCTTACACAAATTCCTCTTAGGAAAGAAAATGAGGGAAAACTTCCCAACTATTTTTAGTAGATTGGCATAACTTGATATCAAAACCCCAAAAGGCCATTATAAGAAAGGAAATCCAACAGAAAATTGTGCAAAATAGTTGAACTAGCACTCCACAAAAGAAGATATCAAAATGGCTAATTAACATATGAAGAGGTTGCTCGATATCATTAGTATTAGGGAAACAATACAAATTATCATGTTATACAATATATTATAATATTATACAAAATAAACTCACAATGAAATAGCAGTACACACCCACCAGAATGGCTAAAATTAGAAAGAATACAATACCATGTGTTGTTGAAGATGTGGGAGCAAGTTGAACTATCGTCACTCATAGTGTAAACTGATTACAATCACTTTGAAAAACTAGTGGTATCTACTAAAGCTGACATATATATCCTAACATATGACCAGCAATTCCAACCCTAGGTATATTTCTAACAGAAATGGGCACATCAAAATGCATCTACAAGACTATTCAAGGCAGCACTCTTCGTAAAATCCCCAACCAAGAAATATCCCTAATGTCCATCAACAATCAAACAGGA
The DNA here is from genome assembly GCF_964341445.2 of Mesoplodon mirus. Taxonomy (NCBI): domain Eukaryota; kingdom Metazoa; phylum Chordata; class Mammalia; order Artiodactyla; family Ziphiidae; genus Mesoplodon; species Mesoplodon mirus. Next base: position 85,946,238 of record NC_138990.1, read on the forward strand.
ATGAATAAATTGTGGCATATTTGTATATGGAATGCTTTACAGCAATGAGAAAGAATAAACTATTGCTTCATGCAACAGTTTAGATGAATCTCATAAACAGGTCAGACTATTCAATGCTGATAGAAATAAGTAGAGTGATTACTATCGGATGGGACGTAGTAGGGAATGGGAGTAGGTATAGTGGGAATTTCAGGGTATGTTAGTAATGTTTGATTTTTTTATCTGGGTTTCATGGGTGCATTCACTTTACAAAAACACATCAAGTTGCATAATTATGATTTATAGCTTTTTGTGTCCTACAATAACCTTTACTTTAAAATGTCAATAAAAGGAATAAAACTTTCCTCCTTTATTTTTTTTTCTTCACAGGTAGAATTTATTAAGTAGATGTGAATTGTTTGTCTTTTAAAAAAATTTTATTGGAGATTCTGCTAGGTCAAAGATACTAAGGTCCTGCTTAAGGATACGGGGAGGGGGAAGGGTAAGCTGGGACAAAGTGAGAGAGTGGCATGGACGTATATACACTACCAAACATAAAATAGAGAGCTAGTGAGAAGCAGTCGCATAGCACAAGGAGATAAGCTCGGTGCTTTGTGACCACCTAGAGTGGTGGGATAGGGAGGGTGGGGGGGAGGGAGACACAAGAGGGAAGAGATATGGGGACATATGTATATGTATAACTGATTCACTTTGTTATAAAGCAGAAACTAACACACCATTGTAAAGCTATTATACTCCAATAAAGATGTTAAAAAAAAAAAGATACTAAGGTCCTGGAGTAGTATTGTAACCAGTAAAATCAGGAAAGGAAGGGATTCAGGTGAGGATAAGGATACAGCATTATGCAATTGGTTCAATGCCAAATGATGGAAAGGAAATAATCAAGATGACTTCTAAGTTTTAAGCTTAAGTATTTGAAAACATAGTTCAGCCCTTAACAGGAGGTGGCCAGCTTAGATGAAAAACTGGTTTTAGGGGAGAAATGATTCAACCTATTTTGTGCAAGTGCCTGAGGTTCTTTTAAATCCTCCGAGGTGCTGTTTATTAGGCCAAGGGAGATCTGGGTCCGTAGCTCACAAATGATGTTTATACAGGAGCTAGAAGTTTGAGAGTCATCCACCTGATGTTACAGTGGATACTGTAAAGATGGAGAAAGGTACCAGTGGGAAGAATAGAGACAAAATGAGAGGGAGGAGGAAGTGTTGTTAACACGAATTTCAGAGTGTTCAATCTGAAGGAAGAACGTTTCCAAGAAGTTTGTCATGGTCCACTGGGAGAAAAGAAGTCTCCTGGAGACATATGGACTGCCAATTGCCACAGATGCACTTGTACCAATGCAAAGACCATAGACTGTAAACCCAAGGAGTGTCCTTCTCCACCCACATGCAAAACTGAAGAAAGGCTTGTAAAGTTCAAAACTAATGATACCTGCTGTGAAATCGGGTACTGTGAACCAAGAACATGTTTATTTAACAATACTGACTACAAGGTTGGTGCTTCATTTGGTGACCCCAGCAACCCATGTGTCTCCTACTTCTGCCAGAGCACAGGTTTCGTTGCGGTGGTAAAAGACTGCCCAAAGCAGAGTTGGTGTGCAGAAGAAGGCAGAGTCTATGATTCAAATAACTGTTGCTATACATGTAAAACTAATTGCAGATCTTCACCTGTGAATGTGACTGTTAACTACAATGGTTGCAAGAAAAAATTTGAGATGGCAAGATGCATAGGGGAATGTAAAAAGACTCTCAGGTATGATTATAATAAGTTTCTGTTGAAAAATTCATGCCTTTGCTGCCAAGAAGAAAACTATGAGTTCAGAGAAATTGTTCTTGACTGTCCTGATGGCAGTACAATACCTTACAGATACAGGCACATCACGACGTGTTCCTGCTTAGACGTGTGCTAATAATCTACGACCTCAGCAGTCAGTTAATAGTAAATAGCATTACCTTTCAGTTGTAACAGACCAGGTATTTATTTTGTAACAAAAATAATGACTTAAATAATGAGAATAACTAAACATTTGTATGTCACTCAAAATGTGAGTTGCCATTATGAGTCATTTTGTTCTTTTATTGACTGGATCTGAAAAATAAATACAACTTTGCAAGCAAAAAAAAAAAAATTTTATTGGAGTATAGTTGATTTACAATGTTGTGTTAGTTTCTGCTGTACAGCAAAGTATCAGTTATACACATACATATATCCACTCTTTTTTAGATTCTTTTCCCATATAGGTCATTATAGAGTATTGAGAAGAGTTCCCTGTGCTATACAGTAGGTCCTTATTAGTTATCTGTTTTAGATATAGTAGTGTGTATTTGTCAATCCCAGTCTCCCAGTTTATCCCTTCCCCACCACCCCGCTCTCCCCTCTGGTAACCATAAGTTTGTTTTCTACATCTGTAACTCTATTTCTGTTTTGTAAATAAGTTCATCTGTAAACTTTCTTCCTTTAAATCTGTATTGCTTGAGAGCCTCTAAGTGGGTGTAGAGTAAGCCATGAGTAGCAGCCAAAGGAATTCAGAAGACTGTGTTCATGATCCGGTCACTTGGCTGGTTTTCCCCTCAGCTGAACACAGATAGGTTCTGTGATATCTGAGTGTGTGTGTGTATTTTTACCATCATAAAATTTGAAAATGTCTTCATTTTTACTCATTGTGATGGTTAATTTTATGTGTCAACTTGACTGCATCAGACATATGGTCAAACATTACTCTGGGTTTGTCTGTGGGAGTATTTCTGGATAAATATCAACATTTAATCGACAGACTTAGTAAAGCAGATTGCTCTCCCTAATGTGAGTGGGCCCTATCCAGTCAGGTGAGGAACTGAATAGAACAAAAAAGGCTGACCCTCCTGCAAATAAGAGGAAACTCCTGTCTACCTGCCTTGAGCTGGGACATCAGTCTTTTCTGGCCTTTGGACTGAAATGAAAACATCAGCTTTTTGGGTCTCAAGCCTGTTAGCATCTTTATGGAACTATACCTGTGTCTCCAGCTTGTTGACTGCAGATCCTGGGACACTTGCCAGCTTCCATAATCACATGAGCTAATTCATTATAATAAGTAAGTAAATAAGTATATACACATACATACACATACACCTTACTGGTTCTGTTTCTCTGGAGAAGTCTGACTAATACACTCATATATTGCTTAATTTTTGCCCATAATAGATTATTTGTTAAAGGCAGAAAACATGAGAAATACTGAAAAAATAAAAATACAGACTATAAAAATGATTATAATTTTGCAAATAAGTCTGAAATACGATCTTAAACTTGTAGTTGCATTCATTGATCAAACTCCTTATAATGTATCTAAAAATATTCTTAGTCTTTTAAAAACTGATATTTAAAAAGAGGAAATGTGTTTAATTCAATTTGACTCTGTATTTATTAGGATTTAAGGTTATCATGGTGACATTTATTTTTGAGAAATACTTGTACTTACTAGCACGGAATAGCTTTTCTTATTTTATTTAGAAACACAACTTGAAATTTTAAAAAATCGGTTTTTAATATTCAAAATTAAAGATTTCAAACAACACATCATATAAGTAGATTTGGATCTAATGTCTACCCCCAAATTTTACAGATAAGGAAATCAAGACCCAGAGCAGTTAAGCAATCAACTAAGAATACAGTTTTAGTTAGTGGCAGAGTCAGGGTAAACACTCAAGTGTCCTGATTATTGGGCCAGAATTCTTTGCACCACAGCATAAGATATCTGTCCCTTCTAGCACTATGGGTCATATTATAGCTCCTCAAATGATTTTTTTTTTTACATGCACAAAAAGAATCTGGTCAACTCTAGCTATTAAAAGGTTGCCATGTCTGACTGAGAAATTCACAAATATAATGGTTCTTTACATTTTCCTCCACCTTCAGTAAATTTGGCTTTCACCAGCTAATGTCTGAAAACATCTTTGGATAATTTTCAGTGAAACAATAAATCAGGGATGTCAGTGGCTGAGAGGGGAGAGCTTTTCCAATTTTCATAAACAAAAACTTCAGTGACAGCCGCTTTCAGGTTTTGGATGTAATTTTCCTAACTGATGTCTTCACTGTGGTGTGCCTTGGCTGTCTTCCACTCACTAGCCAATCTTGGGGGAAACATGATTTATGTTGATGCCACATCAATGTGAAAATCTGATCACGTAAAGTAGAACTCTGTAGCCTAACTAGGGAGAGCTGGAAGCAAGTCACCATTCACATGTAGATAAGGCAAAGACAGGGACCATCTACAAAAGTACTACTCCCCTGCTTCTGGTTTAAACTGTCAACTGATGAGTAGCTAAAGACACAGCCTCAAGACACTTCCCATTGAAATGGCTATAAAAACTCTGAAAAAACTAAAAACTCTTAACAATGTTAAAATCTAAAATGAATTAAACTATTGCCAATGAATTAAACTATTTGTTAAACTATTGTCAAAATTCAGAAGGATTTTCAAACTAACAAGACTAGAGCAGAATTGAGAATCACAATCCAGGGCTCATACAGAATAGACCTACCCGTGGCTCAGAAACCAGGCTCTATAACACTGTTTTCCAACACTGGCCAATTTTCTGCAAATACAGATTCCTTGGCTCCATTTCTAGAGATCCTGATTCATAGGTCTGGTGTTGGGGATGGGGGCAGGGGGAGTTGTCCAGAAGTGAACACTTTTTTTATAAAGCACTTCACATGAATCTGATGATCTCCCAGGTTTGAAAACTACTGGTCTATACCAATTACAAAAATTGGGTGGACATCACTCTGTTGCATACTTGTTGCTTTTTTAAAACCTAATTTAAAAATTTTGAAATAGACTCATGAAAAGTTTCAAAAATAATACAAAGGGTTTCCATAAACCTTTCAACAAGTTACCCCAATGATAATACCTTATATAACCAGAATACTTTGTCAAACATGGGAAACTGACTCTGGTATAATACCATGAATTCAGGGGTAGACCTTATTTGGATTTCACCAGTTTTTACACACATTCTCATACACGTGTTTTATATGCACTTGTATGTGTGTATGTTGTATACAGCTGCATAAAAATTTATCACATGGAGATTTGTGTAAAGAATGCAAAACTGTTCCATCACCATTAAGGAACTCCTTTGTTTTACTTCTCACAAGTCAAGCCTTACCCTATTCCCAGCCCCAACCTCTGGCAACCACTGATTTGTTCTCCATCACTGTAACTTTGTCACTTAGAGAATGTTATATAAATGGAATTCTACAGTATATAACCTTTTGAGATTGACTTCTATTTTTTTACTTGGCATAATGCCCTCAAAAGCCATCCTAGCTTTTGAATATATATTAATAGATCAGTCCTTTTTACTGTCAAGTAGTATTCCGTTGTATAGATGTATCACAGATTGTTTATCCATTCATTCTTTGAAGTACATTTGGATTGTACATTGGAAGTACATTTCCAGTTTTTGGTTATTACAAATAAAGCTGCTATGAACATTCATGTACAGGTTTTTTTTGTAAACATTGTTTTCACTTCTTTAGGACAAATGCCCAGGAGCGTGATTGCTGGTTTATATGGTAATTATATATTTAATTTTATAAGAAACTGCTAGGCTGTTTTCCAGAGTGACAGTACCATTTTATATTCCCACCAGTAACGTATACATGAGAGATCCAATTGTGCTGCATGCTTCCCAGCAGTTCGTTTACCAGTTGCTGCCTCCTGAGGTGTGCAAAGCTGAATATCTTTTTTTCTCAGCCCCTACCTAGTACTTGTGCTTTTATAACATGGCAGAAGGCAATAGGACTTGAGTGATGCAAAGCACTATGGAGTCACAATGTGGATACAGATTAAAGATCCCAGTAAGAGGACATACTGGGGCAATGCATTTTCCTTCATCTTCTGGTTAATGTCAGAGAAAGAGACAATGTGGGTATAGGCTTATGATAAACCATTCATGTTGCATTTGATGATAAACCATTCATGTTGCATTTGATGATAAACCATTCATGTTGCATTTGATGAATAATTGCTAATGGTGAGTTACTTGGATAGGAATTGTGAATATCAATGTGTTCTCTAGCTATGGACCTGAGATGAGGCTAATCACACTCAAGAACAGGGTAAACAGGTGTCTGAGTTTTAAAACTGAAAGTCTGGCATTTGAGCTTTTGGCTCAAATGACTTATGGTGATGTGGCCTATGAGACAACATTTTTTTTCCTCTAGACTTATAATACATGCTACTGTGCTGACGCCTAACTTAGACACAAGAGCATGAACTTTCTTTCCTGATATTTCTCGGGATACTATATGGCAAACAAACACAAGTAAACAGGACCATAGTGAACTATGTATCTTGTCTGTTGATATACAGAATGCATCTAAATATTCCTTCTATTATGGATAATCAGGGGGAAAAAAACTATGGAAGAATACTCTAGGATCATAGAAGGGACTATCAGTCTGAAGTACAAGAGAAAAGGCATATTTCTAAAAAAGATTTAATATAGAAACCAGAAAGAAATTTAAAAAACTAATTTGCATTCTTAATATAATGCAAGGAAGCAGAAGTTCACAATGAAAGTAGTCATGATAAGAGAGATGGTGGAGGGCCTCCCTGGTGGCGCAGTGGTTGAGAGTCCGCCTGCCGATGCAGGGGATACGGGTTCGTGCCCCGGTCTGGGAGGATCCCATATGCCGCGGAGCGGCTGGGCCCGTGAGCCATGGCCGCTGGGCCTGCGCATCCGGAGCCTGTGCTCCGCAACGGGAGAGGCCACAACAGTGAGAGGCCCGCATACCGCAAAAAGAAAAAAAAAAAAAAAAAAAAAAAAGAGAGATGGTGGAAACTGCAAAAAAATGCAATAGTAGAATTTCAATAAATATTAAATGTAGTAATGATCATAACTTCAGCAATTTAAATAATAGATATGAAGAACAAACATGAATAACTTTCATAAGAGTGCTGAGATGAAAAAAAGAGATAAATAGAAAGAGAAACTGATTTGTATGGGGAGACAAGACCTAAAAATTGAATGAACAATTATTTATTGTTTACTCTCCAAAGTTAACATTAGAGTCATTCTCTTCTCCTGTCCTCAGTTTGAGTCTTCACAATAGAAACAGACCATTGAGAATTTGTTAACAATTGCTTAGCTCTAGAATTCTGACCAATGTGGCTCTCATTTCAAGGCATTCAGAATTAGGAAGGCACATGTTGAGGACAGGCAATAATCACCTGTGTCTGACTTTCTTTCCTCAGAAACTTGGGTATATTCTGCTGCTCTTTACTAGACTTTCTTATTCTTTCACATATTTATGCACTAACCCAAAAGCTAATATACTATAACCTCCAGAGAGTATTTACATGTTTACTACAATGACAGGCCTGAACAATTTTGCTTCATCAATAACTCAGTAACAATGTTCAGTGCAATTAAATGCAGTTGAACTTAAATTTCTTCAAGTAAAAATCAATATACTAACTCCTAACAAGTTAAACAATTTTAATACTACAACTTACACTTTCTGTTAAATTGTATTTCCTTGTATTTTTGCCTTTTATTTGTCTTTTAACATCTCCAAGTTACTTTTTGATATCTGGATATTTTTAAAAAGCCAATCTGAGCCTTTTAGTAGGGACATTTCATCTATTTACATTTATTATAATAATGAGTATGTTTGGCCTCTCCACTCTCCTGTTTCTCTTATAATAGAGACTGGACCATAAGTCTAGCAGATGTTGTCATTATTTACTGTGATTTTTTAAAAAAGTAAAACCATAGGGGCTTCCCTGGTGGCGCAGTGGTTGAGAGTCCGCCTGCCGATGCAGGGGACACAGGTTCGTGCCCCGTTCCAGGAAGATCCCACATGCCGCGGAGCGGCTGGGCCCGTGAGCCATGGCCGCTGAGCCTGCGCGTCCGGAGCCTGTGCTCCGCAATGGGAGAGGCCACAGCAGTGAGAGGCCCGCGTACCGCAAAAAAAAAAAAAAAAAAAAAAAAAAAGTAAAACCATAGCTTCAATGAGTATTCTAAAACCTGAATGACCAAATATGCTCTCTTTAAAGCACATAATCTCTGAGAGTCTGCTTAATTTCTTTTGACATACTCATTCTATCAGTAGAAAACTTGGTTTTTCTGTAAAATAAAAGCAGGCCTAAGAGTCTGTCCCATGTCCCATTCTGATGACTGTAGAAACAACAGAGCTTTACTTTAGGGTGAATCCTAAAGGTTCCGTGATTCTTTATGAGTATGACAAACCCAGACCGGTATACAGAATGAAGAGTAATAACTTCAATCTTGTCTGCTTCCTGAACTTGACTGGAAAAGGAATACAGAAAAATTTGCACGCATCTTGCAGTATAATGATATGTATGGAGCTTTCAATGATTCTAATGGGTGGGGTTCTCATTTTCACCAAATCGGAACTGTAAGAAAGAAATTGGAATTGAAATTGTATCAGGAGATGTATGTCTTCCAGATGGTAGGAGGAGAAAGGGGGAGAGATAAGGAGTCAGTTACTAGGAAAGTAGAGCTTTGGGACTCCTAATAAATCCAGAGAAAGATGCATCACAATCTAGTGGGACCAGTGTTCACTGCAACTGGATGCACAGCCAGGACAACGCCTCTGAGTTTCAAAATGCCATTTAAAAAAAGTACAAGGAAACTCTCTTGATTTTCAAGCAGATATCCTTGGTTTGCCTCTTTTTTCATCTCTCCTAAATTTAAAGCAGATCTGCCAGAATAAAATTCTTTGTTTGTTTGTTTTTTTGTTTTTTGGGGGTTTTTTTTTGGCGGTACGTGGGCCTCTCACTGTTGTGGCCTCTCCCGTTGAGGAGCACAGGCTCCGGACGCGCAGGCTCAGCGGCCATGGCTCACGGGCCTAGCCGCTCCACGGCATGTGGGATCTTCCCGGAACAGGGCACGAACCCGTGTCCCCTGCATCGGCAGGCGGACTCTCAACCACTGCGCCACCAGGGAAGCCCAGAATAAAATTCTTATTAGGTGTTTATATCTATGTACATATTTCTCTCTATATATTTGTATCTACCTATTTATATATTTGAGGGGATGTCTAGGACCTATATTATAAAAATGTAATCCTGTAATCCCTCTCTACTAACCAAAAAAAAAAAAAAAAAAAAGACTGAGAGACTGGATAAAATGAAAAAAATGAAAAACAAAACTAACTTTTATATGAAATATCTGTAAAAACACCTGAAATTAAGGCTGTCAGAACCACAGAGGTAGAAAAAAACTACACTAAAAATTCAAAGAATGCCTTAAGCCGCAAGGTTTAAGAGATAGAATACAGATTCTAGGAAAGGCTAATGAAGTTGGGGAGAATTGAACCTTGAGAAGAAAGGATGAGAGGAAAATTCCCTAAGTGTATGTACCTGTTTAGGTATATACAGTGGTATGTGTGTCCATTTCCAACTGTGATCTAAAATTAATGCAATAATAGTTTTGAATGGCTTGTGAACTCAATCAAGGCCAGAATAACAAGAAACAGGTTTCAAGTGAAGGGTTGAAAATACTGGGATAAAGTCTCCATGAGACTGCAGAATCTCTTTTCTCAAAGACAGTGAAAACCATTCCCTCCCACCTAATAAACTGCCACCCTTATTTTCTAAGATAGGTAAACTTCAGGATGACCGAGAGAGAAAGAGATTCCCCTGCTTTATTCCTCAAGAAGCCCCCTTCCTTACCAAAACTGATCTGATTTGCTTTCTTGTTTCATATGTACATCTTCCAATGGTAACAGTGTTCCAATGGTAACAGTGCTCCAATGGTGACTGCCTGGTTACTGCCTGGTTAATTACAGGTGGTCATTACAGGTGATAACTTTCTGTAGGACAGAAATAAGCCTAACTTTCAACGTGTATTAATCTAGTTTGAAAGTGAAGATGTTTCATCATCTACATGAGTTTCTGTATTACTTTTCAGACACGTGTGCCTTGGTTTATCTTTTATCCAACAGTTTAGGTCTAGAGGAAAGAGGAAGATATGAGGCATATTTGGTTTCAGGGTTCTGTCAGGTGATTTGCTGAATCAATCCCTAGTTTGAATCCTGGCCCTAGGTGTGAATTCGGCTGACTACAAATTGGTATAGTTCTTAAATCTTTAAAACTAGAGGTGAAATTTTTTGTTTTTGATAAGAAACAACTGGATATTTGCTGTCATGTGTCTGGTCATGTCAGCAGGTAGGTTATTAGTACTTCCTTAAACCCAGACTAGAATAAAAAAGTAGAATATGGGAAAAGTGAGGGGATTCTGTGATTAGGTTCCAAAAGACTGACTTCCGTCTTGCTATCATACTCTCTTACCCATTCACTTGCTTGCTCTGATGAAGCAAGCTGCCATGCTGTGAGATGCTCTAGGGAGAGGATCATGTGGTAAGGAACTAAAGAAGGTCTGTGGCCAACAGCTCTTGAGGAACCGAGGTCTCAGTCCAACAACCTATAAGGAAATGGATCCTCCAATAACCAACTACTAAGTAAGCAAGGAAGTAAATCTTTCCCAACAGAGCTTTGAAATGACTGCAGCTTTGTGGGAGATTCTGAGCCAGAGAACCCAGATAAGCCACACTCATTCCTGACCCCCAGAAACTGTAAGACAAAAAATGTGTTATTTCATGTCACTATGTTTGGAGTAATTTGTTATGCAGCAGAAGATAACTAATAGAAATCACTAAGGGGTAAGTTAAAATTGTCCATTAAGTCTAAGGAGTGTTCATATGAGTAGATACTGAGCTGTTCTCTATGGTCAAGGAGCACCACAGTAAGTGTTTATTAAAACAGTAAAAACTGGGACAGGGCTTAAAGAACTACTTCCTCAATCTCAGGGGTCTTATGCTAAATGACTGAAAAAGGAAAGATGTGAAGTTTTCATCTTCCCAGATTTTTCAAAAAGAGAAAAGATGACTGTCCTGGGTTCTTGAAGCACCTGCTTACCCAATTATTAGAGCAGATGACATTTTGAAGTCACTTCTAGTATATTTATTTTAAAAGATTAGATGCCTGAATATAAAACAAATTAAGAAGAGAAAAGCAGACTTACAGTATGTATTTTTTCTAGAATATAGCGAAAGATATTGTATAAAGGAGAAGGTAGAAGTTAAATCTTTATAAGGAGTCGTTTTAATAAGAATTATGCTTCATAATTTCTCTGTAAAATAAATACAAAGATATCCTCTTAAAGATGAAGAACTGAAGGATTAGAGTAGTTATGGGTTTGTCCAAGGGTACACAAAAAGAGAATCATAACAGAATATAGAACATGTATGTCTCAATTTTACATGATATTAAATAAAATATATTTCCTTCAGAATAAATGAGTATGTACTACTGAAGTACTGAATATAAGATTATATTCATTCTGGCAGTTTCTAATATAAAACAGGAAGTTTCTAATGTAATATAGCTTGAGCTAGCTGAAATGATACCTTGACATGCTTGGGGGAGAAGAAACATGTGTCTTTCAGATTTTTCCAGTGGAAAAGCTTTCTGAGTTGCCAAAACCATAAGGTCAAATTTCCTTGACCTTCCTAATAACAATACCACTGTTCTCTTTATAGCACACACAGACAGGGAAGAAAGGGAGTTCAAGAGAGTCCCCTAAATATTTAAAGATGATTCATTCAGTGTTTATTGAGGGCCCCTTTAAATAGTAGATGAGAGTAGAGCAGATAGATGAAGATATCATGATTTATTATGGTTATTTACCTATTTTGTCTGTTCCCAAAAAGTGTTCTAGGTATTCCATGATAAAAGATGTGTGTACACTATACTACAAAGCTACAGTAATCAAGACAATATGGTACTGGCACAAAAACAGAAATATAGATCAATGGAACAGGAGAGAAAGCCCAGAGATAAACCCACACACCTATGGTCAACTAATCTATGACAAAGGAGGCAAGGATATACAATGGAGAAAAGAGAGTCTCTTCAATAAGTGGTGCTGGGAAAACTGGATAGCTTTCATGTAAAAGAATGAAATTAGAACACTCCCTAACACCATACACAAAAGTAAACTCAAAATGGATTCGAGACCTAAATGTAAGACCGGACACTATAAAACTCTTAGAGGAAAACATAGGCAGAACACTCTTTGATATAAATCACAGCAAGATCTTTTTTGATCCACCTCCTAGAGTAATGGAAATAAAAACAAAAATAAACAAATGGGACCTAATGAAACTTAAAAGCTTTTGCACAGCAAAGGAAACTACAAACAAGACGAAAAGACAACCCTCAGAATGGGAGAAGATATTTACAAATGAATCAATGGACAAAGGATTAATCTCCAAAATATATAAACAGCTCATGCAGCTCATAATTAAAAAAAAAACAACCCAATCAAGAAATGGGCAGAAGACCTAAATAGATATTTCTCCAAAGAAGACATACAGAGGGTCAAGAGGCACATAAAAATATGCTCAACATCACTAATTATTACAGAAATGCAAATCAAAACTACAATGAGGTATCACCTCACACCGGTTAGAATGGTCATCATCAGAAAATCTACAAACAACAAACGCTGGAGAGGGTGTGGAGAAAAGGAACCCTCTTGCACTGTTGGTAGGAATATAAATTGATATAGCCACTATGGAGAACAGTAGGTAGGTTCCTTAAAAAACCAAAAATAGAATTACCATATGAGCCAGCAATCCCACTACTGGGCATATACCCAGAAAAAACCATAATTCAAAAAGATACATGCACCCCAATGTTCATTGAAGCACTATTTACAATAGCCAGCTCATGGAAGCAACCTAAATGCCCATCGACAGATGAGTGGATAAAGAAGATGTGGTACATATACACAACGGAATATTACTCAGCCATAAAAGGGAATGAAATTGGGTCATTTGTAGAGACGTGGACGGACCTAGAGACTGTCATACAGAGTGAAGTAAGCCAGAAGGAGAAAAACAAATATCGTATATTAACGCATATATGTGGAATCTAGAAAAATGGTACAGATGAACCGATTTGCAAGGCAGAAATAGAGACACAGATGTAGAGAACAAACGTATGGACACCAAGGGGGGAAGGTGGCGGGGAGGGTGGGGGTGGGATGAATTGGGAGATTGGGATTGACATGTATACACTAATATATATAAAATAGATAACTAATAAGAACCTGCTGTATAGAAAATAAGTAAAATTCAAAATTTAAAAAAAAACGATATGTGTACAGTAATGCTTTTAAAATGGAAATAGAAATGACATGACCATATGACGATTCTCCAGGTATTTAAAATGTGACTGTCAAGGAGGAGAGAAGAGTAAAACATCTCAAGAGACTTTAACTAGGTGTAATGGGATGAAATTAGGCAAAGGAAAAGGCAGGATAAACAGAATGTTTATTTTTACTAAGTTTTTTCCTAAGTTTCTACTTGTGAACTAAATTCCCTGAGGAACACGGTGTGCAGTCATGTGAAAGACTGTTCTTTTTGTACTGTTCTACAGAGAGTACACCTGCAGAAAAAAGAAAGAAAAAAGATGAACAAAATTATTCTACAGAAATTTTCCACCTCTAAATTTATCCTCTATACTTAATTGCATTTTGAAAAAGTATGCAAGGAATATGTGAACAAATTCTCCAAAGTTTAAAGAAGGATAACAAGTAAAAGTTGAAATTCTCCCTTTTCTCTCTTCCTCAAGATGAAAGGATAATTTAACTATTAACATATATAAATATTCACAATATAAACAGATTTTTAGGTGTAGATAGGATTTTACTCTAAGTATTGTTTGGTGACTTATGTTTTTAAACTTGGTTATGTCTTGGAGATCTTTTCATGCCAGTATATATATGACTGCCTCAACTTTTTCAAGGGATATATAATATCCCAATTAGAAATGGCTCATAATTTAACCATTCTTCTACTAATGGATATTTGTTCTAATTTCTCACTATTACACAGAATACTTTAATGAATAATTTATACTTATATTCTTGATACATGACAGTATCTCTTTAGAATAGATTCTTAGAGGTAAAATTACTAGAGACCAAATGGAAGGTGTAGTTTAAAATACTGATAGTTGGGACTTGGTGGTCCAGCGGTAAAGAATCCACCTTGCAATGCAGGGGATGCAGGTTCCATCCCTGGTCAGAGAACTAAGATCCCACATGCTGCGGGGCTACTAAGTCCACGTGCCACAACATTTGAACTCGCGCACCTCAACCAGAGAGCCTGCGTGCCGCAAACTACAGAGCCCACGCGCTCTGGAGCCTGTCTGCCACAACTAGAGAAGTGAAAACCTGCACACCACAGCTAGAGAGAAGCCCGCCTGCCACAATAAAATATCCCGCGGGCCTCAACGAAGATCCCGAGTGCTGCAACTAAGACCCAACGCAGCCAAACAAAATAAGTTAATTAAATAAAATTTTTTTAAAAATGGGAGATTGAAAAGTGTTTAAAAAAATAAATAAGATGAAATAAAATACTGATAGTTACTTCCAAAACTGTTCTCAAACATGCTGTACCAATTTATACCCTAATTTACAGCTTCAAATAGTATCAGTTTCTTCACTCCTTTCTGAAATGCTAGATATTATAAATTAAAACTCTTTTTCTAATCTGAGAATCAAAAAATGATACTTCATTATTATTTAGTTTCCATTAATAATGAAGGTAAGTATCTTCATTTGGGGTGGGGGGACTTTTAGTTCTTATTTTAAGTACTGCCTGTTGATTATCCTTTGATCATTTTTACTAGGTTGTTAGCATTTTTTTCTAATTGAGTCCACAGAGTTTTAAATATATTCTGGATATTAATCATTGTTTCATTATAGATATTGCCATTATTCTCTCAGATTGTGATAGAACTTTGTTTACACTGTCTTCTGCCATATTAGTCTTAAATCTTGTCAATCTTTTATTTTATGGCTTTAGATTTTGTATTTTAGTTAGAAAGTCTTTTCCCACCTTGAGCATATAAAAATATTCTCCCATTTTTCTTAAATACCTTTTCTGTTTAGGTCTTTAATACATTTGGGATTTATTTTGGGGAATGGTATGAAGCAGGGATTTAACTTAAGGTTTTCCCCAAAGAGATAGTGAGTTGTCTTAGCACCATTTACCAACATTTTTCTGATTGATTTTAAATTGCCCCTTTATCATAAATAAGTTAAATTCCCATGGACCTATTTTGTTCTATTGTGCTAACTTTATTCTTGCACAAAATCATAATTTTTAATTTATAGCTTTATATGGTGTTTTGATATCAAGTGGTGAAAGTATTCCCTTAGTATACAAGCAGTAGTGTAGTGGTTAAACAGGGGCTAGAATCAGACTATTGAAATCTCAGCTCTGTCATTTACTAGTTGGGTGACCTTGGGCAAGTTACTCAGTCTCTCTGTACTTTTCTAGTAGATGTGATCTGAAAAATGGTGATACTAATAGTTCCTACATTTTATTACTAGTAGGATTAAAAAAGGAAAGATATGTAAAGTACTTAAATCAGTACCTAACACGTAGTAAGAATTCAAATATGATAAGCTATTATTCCAAATTTTTTGGCTATTCTCACACATTTTACCTTCAAGATAAGGTTGAGAATCAGTCTACCAAGTTTCATAAAAAAATTCCACAGGGTCTTTGCTTAATATTCCACTAAAACTATCTCCTGATTAGTTTCAAGGAGAAAGTACTGACAAAAATATTGACAAAATTCCTAGATCTTCCAGTCCAGGAACATGTTGTGTCTCCATTTATTCTTCTTTTTTTTTCCTTCAGCAAAGTTTTATAATATTTTCCCTACAGATGCTGTACATTTCTAATTAGGTTTATTCCTCAGGATTTTTATGGATTCTGTTTTTTAAAAATATATATTTATTGGAGTATAATTGCTTTACAGTGTTGTGTTAGTTTCTGCTGTACAACAAAGTGAATCAGTTATATGTATACATGTATCTCCATATCCCCTGGATTCTGTTCTTATTATAAATGGGATTTTTTTCCCCTCTACTGGTATTTTCCATTATATAGGAAAGCTATTTGTCTTAGTATATTAATTTTATGTCTGACCATCTTGCTCACCATTTTTTATTAGCATATTATTTTTAAATCAATTCACTTGATATGTTTAGGCTGCTGATGATATACTCTGTTAAGAAGGACACCTTTGTTTCCTCCTTTCAAATATATATATATACATATTTATATTTAGTCAGAAATGCTGAGATGGGCTTCCCTGGTGGCACAGTGGTTGAGAGTCCGCCTGCCGATGCAGGGGACACGGGTTCGTGCCCCGGTCCGGGAAGATCCCAAGTGCTGTGGAGCAGCTAGGCCCATGAGCCATGGCTGCTGAGCCTGTGCATCCGGAGCCTGTGCTCCGCGATGGGAGAGGCCACAACAGTGAGCAGCCCACGTACCGCAAAAAAGAAAAAAAGATGCTAAGAAAAAAACATCATTTCTCCCTGTCTTTTGGTTGAGTGACAGTAGTCATAGGGTGACAGATACTTCACTAGAACTTCTGCTCCATTTAAATACTGCATGGCTCAAAAAACCACACAAGCATCAAGAAATGTATATAGTGCTTACTATATGCTAGGTATTCTTCTAAGTGCTTTAAATATATTAATTCATTTAATCCTCACAACAACCCCATGAGGGATAACTGGAATTAGTCTCCCCAGATAGCATTCTCATAGAAAGGAGATTCTGACAATTTCCCCTTTAAGGAAATCTGTTAGTTGTATCTGAACACCCCCACCTAAGGTGAGTTAAGCAAGTTGCCACTTGTCCTCTAACCCCAAGGCTCCTTAATTCCACGTAAGCAAGCCTAATCAGTTTGGGCTCTAGAATATCATCACTCTTACTCAATCAGAATAAAAACAAGGCCCATAAGAATCTACTTTGACAGCACATGGACTAAGAGGAGCTGAGGTAAAATCCTTAAAACTCATCACCATTAAATAAATCTCCCAAGGTCATATATAACCCAATTCTGACTTATTGCCAAGGAAGTCGGGCATTAGAAAAATCAGGCTGTATTTCTGGCTCTGCACTTTTTAACAAATATTTTTAATATATCTCTCCAGACCTTTTAAAGTGACATCATAGATAATTGTGTTACGACCTATTTTCTGTTGAAACAATATATTGTGACCAATTTGAAAATAAATAAAAGTAGTTTTAAAAAAATCATTTTTAACAAGTGCATCACATTCTGTGATTTGAATTTACCATTTTATAAAAGTATAGTGATTACTATGTACTAGACACTGTTCTAAGTGCTTTATAAATATCAACCCACTTAATCATTACATCTGAGGTATGTACCATGCCATACCATATGGTATATATGTATCATAATTTATTTAATCAGATTAAAGAAATCAAATTTTGATTCAATAATTTAATCCAAACTTGGATTTAATAAATCAAATTTTAATTTAACTAAATTAAAATTTAATCAAATTACTCCAAATGTTTGTCATTATAAACAATACTGTGACAAACTTCTTGGTACATACAGCTTTGTGCAGTTGTGTGATTATTTCCTTAGTCTAAATTAAATGGGTGCCTTTTCAATGGATTGAGATTAGTGGCAAAGAGAGAAGAGAGAGTAGAGACATGAAACCAGAAAGGCACAAAGTGTGCCTGGGAAACCACAACTGTAGAAAAGGGAAAAAATAAACAGTTAATGAACATTTACTATTTACCAGACACTATGCTAGACGCTTTGACATACATTGACATGCTCAATCCTCACAAGAACTATTTGCAGTAAGGTACAATGCCCTTTTTATAAATGAGGAAATTGAAAAATAAAGAGGTTGAGTCACTTGAGAAGGTTACACAGCCAGTAGGTAGTTGCGGTTCTGCAATTATCAGCTAAATTATGTTAAACAAATTGCTTAATCTCTTTGGCCACATTTTAGTTTAATTGTAAAGTGTGACTCAAAAGAGTAACATGGAGATATAAATTAAGGTAATGTGTGTAAATTATAAACTAAATACTAGAAATGATTCAACACTTTAAATGATTAAAAAAGGACTGAGCCCAATCTCTTTAAGAAGGTCAAAATCTTAAAGTAAAACAGTATTTATAGTTAAACGCTGTAAGATGTATGCCTTTATACATTTTCGCTTGATTCCATGTTAGGGAGAGGTATATAAACTGGACAACATGCAACAAAAGGACCACCAAATGATAATATGTTTGGGTGGGAGGATACCTCAAAGTCACCCACGCAATCTTCCATCAGTGAGGAATTCTTCATACAGCATTCTCAAAAATGGCCATCTGGCTCCTGCATTTTTATAGTGAGGATTCCTCAGGCAATGATGGGAATGTTAACAATGCCCTATTTGCCCTTCCTCAGCTTCACGTTAAAATTCTCATGAAACTACAGTAAGTGATGACAAGTTTCAACCTGATTAGAAACTAAGACACTTATCTGTCAGGAAAAATTCACAATACTCAAAGCATGGATATGGCCTTAAAGCATGGACAAGGGCATTTCAAGACTGATTCCCAATGAAGGGGATCAGAATATGCCACTCCAAAATATGCCACTTTAGTATTATTTAGGATTGTTTTGAGCTGAAGGCAAATGAGAAACAGCTTACACAGGAAGAACACTCTGCCCTCCCACTTTCAGCCTCAGAGCAGGGCATAAATTTTCCTTTGTAAAGATGACATAAATTTCCATTTGTAAAGGTGTCCCCCCCTCCCACACCCAGAAGACCAGATACGACACCAGATGAGTCTGTATAACAAACCTGGCTAAACAATCCTTAACTATCATACATTTTCCAATCACTGTTCTGCAATTCACCACCCCTAGGACCCCAAATCCCCTTTCCTTTATCCAGTCACTTCTCCACAACTTATCACCCTTTGTTAAAATGGTATATAAGACACTGAATCTACCTGCTTCTTTGGGTTTTCAATTCTCTTCTGTGAAGCCTCCATGTATGTAAAAATATTAAAAGTTAATGCCTTTTCTCCTATTAGTCTGTCTTTTGTCAGTTTAATTTGTAGGCCCCCAAACAGAACCTGAGGGTATAAAATAAAAGTATTTCCTCTTCTACACCAGGAATACAACATAGTTTGAGGCTGAAAGAGCAAAGGGGTACAGCTTTACCTCTGAGTGAAAAGTTGTCAACAAGAAGGAGATGAGCCTGAAAAACCCATGAGAGTAGCGTATTCTGTAGGTTATTGATTCCTGCTCCTCCTCCAATTTTTATAGCAAAAGGAGAACTACAGATTGCTTCCCTATATAAAAATAATCAAGCAGTTAATCAAATGGGTCTAGGTGATGCTTCTATCAATCATCCCTGAAACTTGAGATTATATGTATTCTAATAGCATTAATGTAGACTGGTGCTTTTTAAACTTTAATATATATATCAATCACCAGAGTATCTTGTTTAAATAAGTCCAGAGTAGGGCAAGAGATTCTACATTTCTAACAATTCCTGGATGAGAAGTGTGCAGACCATGCTTTGGTAATTATGTGACAGCCTGTTCACAAGCAAATAATAGATCCAAATAGACCTTTCTTTTCAGAGTTAGGTACATAGTTTTAAGGAAAAGGAAGAAAAGAAACATGCAAGACATGGAAAAATCTGGTAACTTAACAGAATATACATGGAGTTTATAATAAAAAGAAAGTAAACTATAGAAATAAACTTTAGCACAGAAGAAAATTTTAATGTTTTCAATAGATTTCAAGGAATGATAGATTCTCTGTGGGAAAGAGTAGAAAAATAAAAATACAGAACACAACAGAAAGAGTGTTAGTTTCATGGAATTCTAAAATGAGGTAGATGATACAAGAGATGGTAAAGAAATAAAAATGCAAGTAAAACTACAATCTTCCCTACAAAGTGAAGTGTAGAATCAATATTGAAAATAGAAAAACCCGATAGATTTAACCATTTGGTTGGAGATGTTTCCTCTGAAAGCAGAGGAAAGGACAGAAAGAACATAATAGTGAATATAAAGTTTTGATGACATATAGATTATTCAAATCTATGAAGAAGACAAGAGCATAGAAAATAAATTCATAAAATAGAAAAAAAAATTGAGCAGTGCAAAGCCCTAAGCATACAGAGTAGAAAGATTCACCATATAACTAGCAAACTTAATGAAAAGAGATCAATACCTGGATATATATCCTGGGGAATCTGTTAAACTTCAAGGATAAGGAAATAAGCTCATAAATATGTGGGCAGCAAAAGAGGTAAATTACCAAGTAACAAAAACCAGGCTGGCCACAAAGCAATGTCCAAGAGGAAAAAAGGATATGACCCAAGAAATTTATACTCTTCAAGTTGTTATTTCCATGTGACACTAAAAAAGAGAGATTTTCAAGTAAATAAATACGTACAAAATCTACTTCAATCTACTCCTGAAAATATTACGCAAAGACACCCGCTAGTCTACCAAGGATTCATGAATGGAAAAATCATGTTGTCAATGTGGTCTGTGTTCTGATAATGAACACAGAAATCAGTCAAACATATTAAATCTAAAAATTGTTATAAATATAACTATAAAACAGGACACGAGGGCCTCCCTGGTGGCGCAGTGGTTGAGAGTCCGCCTGCCGATGCAGGGGATACGGGTTCGTGCCCCGGTCTGGGAGGATCCCATATGCCGCGGAGCGGCTGGGCCCGTGAGCCATGGCCGCTGGGCCTGCGCGTCCGGAGCCTGTGCTCCGCAACGGGAGAGGCCACAACAGTGAGAGGCCCGCATACCGCAAAAAAAAAAAAAAAAAAACAGGACACGAATGCCAACACTATTTCCTGAAAGGACTCCCATCCTTAATTCAGGTTAGGCATGTACTGTGTGCCCTGATTTCCTTTTATAGCATTTGTCATACTGTATTGTCATCTCCCGTTTAAACTTTCTAGTTCTCGGGCCTCCCTGGTGGCGCAGTGGTTGAGAGTCCGCCTGCCGATGCAGGGGATACGGGTTCGTGCCCCGGTCTGGGAGGATCCCATATGCCGCGGAGCGGCTGGGCCCGTGAGCCATGGCCGCTGGGCCTGCGCATCCGGAGCCTGTGCTCCGCAACGGGAGAGGCCACAAAAAAAACTTTCTAGTTCTCTCACTAAGCAACTGTCACTTACCTACCCCTCCTCTCTCCAGGTTTCTTACTGACAATATATATATATTTTATATATCGGTATACTACTATATGTATACTACTGTAGTATATATACAAGTATCATAGCAAAAGCAAGGTTGAGGAAAACGACTAGGAGAAGAAAAATTGTGCTTATTTATTCAGATGGGAGAGGAGCATGAATAAATAGATAATGTCTCACACATGCATGAGAAAATAAAATTAAGTATGGTAAGACTAAAAATTAGTAGAAATAAAAGTATAACACATATCTTCTGTTTACTAGAGAAAATAAAAAACAATGAAAACATAGTAGGCCAAAGAGCAAAAGAGAGGAAACAAGCAAAATAGCAAGAAAATATAAAAATATTAATATAAAACAAGATAACAAAAGCTAGTCATTCATGTACTTTCCTTCCACTAAGGAGAGGACAACAAAGACATAGTCACTGCCTCCTCACCCAGGAAGTTTTCTTTGTGATTTGGGTCCAAAACTGAGTATTGGGCAAGGGTGGGGGTGGGAAGCAGTTGCGAGCAATAATTTTTGGGAAATATTTATGATCAAATACGTAGTGGAAATATCAGGTTCAGTAACCAAGAAATTGATCCTTTATCTCCAAATTAAAAATATCTAGATTAAAATAAAATACCAAGACAAAGAATAAAATACCTACCATACCTCTAGAAGAGTTATGCCTCACTTCATTGTGGGCGAAGAGTGTATCTCATTCCCTAATATGCCATAGCACTCCTTGAGTTCTAGACTGCTACTTCTGAGAGATGCAGAAGACATAAATCCAGCTGATCCAAACTAGGACAAATTAGGTAACTTCTCATTTTTCTAATGCAGTAAAATTAAAACAAACACATACCTTTCAGTGTTATGTGATGATCTGTCTGTTGCCTACCACCCATCTCTTTCTAGCCTGTCAGTAAGTAGGGCTCTCAAAAGTCATGCTGGGCTTCCCTGGTGGCACAGTGGTTGAGAATCCGCCTGCCAATGCAAGGGACGCGGGTTCGAGCCCTGGTCTGGGAGGATCCCACATGCCATGGAGCAACTAGGCCCGTGAACCACAACTACTGAGCCTGTGCATCTGGAGCTTGTGCTCTGCAACAAGAGAGGCCGCGACAGTGAGAGGCCCGTGCACCGCGATGAAGAGTGGCCCCCGCGAGCCTTGAGGGGTAAGATGGCGGAAGAGTAAGACGCGGAGATCACCTTCCTCCCCACGGATACACCAGAAATACAGCTACACGTGGAACAACTCCTACAGAACACCTACTGAACGCTGGCAGAAGACCCCAGACCTCCCAAAAGGCAAGAAACTCCCCACATACCTGGGTAGGGCAAAGCGGAGAGATCCGCACACAGAGGATCGGTGCCGAGCGGCACTCACCAGCCCGAAAGGCTTGTCTGCTCGCCCGCCGGGGCGCGCAGCGTTGGAAGCTGAGGCTCGGGCTTCGGTCAGAGCGCAGGGAGAGGACTGGGGCTGGCGGCGAGAACTCAGCCTGAAGGGGGCTAATGTGCCACAGCTAGCCGGGAGGGAGTCCGGGAAAACTCTGGAGCTGCCGAAGAGGCAAGAGACTTTTTCTCCCCTCTTGGTTTCCTGGTGCGCTAGGAGAGGGGATTAAGAGCGCTGCTTAAAGGGGCTCCACAGACGGGCGCGAGTCGCGACTGAAAGCGCGGAGCCCAGTGACAGGCGTGGGACGCTGGGGCTGCTGCTGCCGCCGCCAAGAAGCCTGTGTGCGAGCGCAGGTCACTGCCCACACCGCCCTTCCGGGAGCCTGTGCAGCCCGCCACTGCCGGGGTCCCGGGATCCAGGGGCGGCTTCCCTGGGAGAACGCATGGCGCGCCTCGGGCTGGTGCAACGTCACGCCGACCTCTGCCGCTGCAGGCTTGCCCCGCACTCCGTGCCCCTCCCTCCCGCCCGGCCTGAGTGAGCCAGAGTCCCCGAAGAGGCTTCTCCTTTAACCCTGTCCTATCTGAGCGAAGAACAGACGCCCTCTGGCGACCTACACGCAGAGGCGGGGCCAAATCCAAAGCTGAGACCCAGGAGCTGTGAGAACAAAGAAGAGAAAGGGAAACCTCTCCCAGCAGCCTCAGAAGCAGCGGATTAAAGCTCCACAATCAACTTGATGTACCCTGCATCTGCGGAATACATGAATAGACAACACATCATCCCAAATTGAGGAGCCCGGAGTCAGTGCTGTGCCTCTGAGGTGGGAGAGCCAACTTCAGGACACTGGTCCACAAGAGACCTCCCAGCTCCACATAATATCAAACGGCGAAAATCTTCCAGAGATCTCCATCTCAACACCAGCACCCAGCTTCACTCAACGACCAGCAGGCTACAGTGCTGGACACCCTGAGCCAAACAACTAGCAAGACAGGAACACAACGCCACCCATTAGCAGAGAGGTGGCCTAAAATCATAAAAAGTCCACAGACACCCCAAAACACACCACCAGACGTGGACCTGCCCACCAGAAAGACAAGATCCAGCCTCATCCACCAGAACACAGGCACTAGTCCCCTCCACCAGGAAGCCTACACAACCCACTAAACCAACCTTAGCCACTGGGGACAGACACCAAAAACAACAGGAACTACGAACCTGCAGCCTGCAAAAAGGAGACCCCAAACACAGTAACATAAGCAAAATGAGAAGACAGAAAAACACACAGCAGGAGAAGGAGCAAGATAAAAACCCACCAGACCTAACAAATGAAGAGGTAATAGGCACTCTACCTGAAAAAGAATTCAGAATAATGATGGTAAAGATGATCCAAGATTCTATTTCCCAGATCCAAAATCTTGGAAATAGAATAGACAAAATGCAAGAAACAGTTAACAAGGACCTAGAAGAACTAAAGATGAATCAAACATCGATTAAAAACACAATACATGAAATAAAAAATACTCTAGATGGGATCAATAGCAGAATAACTGAGGCAGAAGAACGGATAAGTGAGGTGGAAGATAAAATAGTGGAAATAACTGCTGCAGAGCAAAATAAAGAAAAAAGAATGAAAAGAACAGAGGACAGTCTCAGAGACCTCTGGGACAACATTAAACGCACCAACATTCGAATTATAGGGGTTCCAGAAGAAGAAGAGAAAAAGAAAGGGACTGAGAAAATATTTGAAGAGATTATAGTTGAAAACTTCCCTAATATGGGAAAAGAAATAGTTAATCAAGTCCAGGAGGCACAGAGAGTCCCATACAGAATAAATCCAAGGAGAAATACGCCAAGACACATATTAATCAAACTGTCAAAAATTAAACACAAAGAAATCATATTAAAAGCAGCAAGGCAAAAACAACAAATAACACACAAGGGAATCCCCATCAGGATAACAGCTGATCTCTCAGCAGAAACTCTACAAGCCAGAAGGGAGTGGCAGGACATACTTAAAGTGATGAAGGAGAAAAACCTGCAACCAAGATTACTCTACCCAGCAAGGATCTCATTCAGATTTGATGGAGAAATTAAAACGTTTACAGACAAGCAAAAGCTGAGAGAGTTCAGCACCACCAAACCAGCTTTACAACAAATGCTAAAGGAACTTCTCTAGGCAAGAAACACAACAGAAGGAAAAGACCTACAATAATGAACCCAAAACAATTAAGAAAATGGGAATAGGAACATACATATCGATAATTACCTTAAATGTAAATGGACTAAATGCTCCCACCAAAAGACACAGAGTGGCTGAATGGATACAAAAACAAGACCCATCTATATGCTGTCTACAAGAGACCCACTTCAGACCTAGAGACACATACAGACTGAAAGTAAGGGGATGGAAAAAGATATTCCATGCAAATGGAAACCAAAAGAAAGCTGGAGTAGCAATTCTCATATCAGACAAAATAGACTTTAAAATAAGGACTACTAGAAGAGACAAAGAAGGACACTACATAATGATCAAGGGATCGATCCAAGAAGAAGATATAACAATTGTAAATATTTATGCACCAAACATAGGAGCACCTCAATACATAAGGCAAATACTAACATCCATAAAAGGAGAAATCGACAGTAACACACTCATAGTAGGGGACTTTAACACCCCACTTTCACCAATGGACAGATCATCCAAAATGAAAATAAATAAGGAAACACAAGCTTTAAATGATACATTAAACAAGATGGACTTAATTGACATTTATAGGACATTCCATCCAAAAACAACAGAATACACATTTTTCTCAAGTGCTCATGGAACATTCTCCAGGATAGATCATATCTTGGGTCACAAATCAAGCCTTGGTAAATTTAAGAAAATTGAAATTGTATCAAGTATCTTTTCCGACCACAACGCTATGAGACTAGATATCAATTACAGGAAAAGAGCTGTAAAAAATACAAACACATGGAGGCTAAACAATACACTACTTAATAACGAAGTGATCACTGAAGAAATCAAAGAGGAAATTAAAAAATACCTAGAAACAAATGACAATGGAGACACGACGACCCAAAACCTATGGGATGCAGCAAAAGCAGTTCTAAGAGGGAAGTTTATAGCAATACAATCCCACCTTAAGAAACAGGAAACATCTCGAATAAACAACCTAACCTTGCACCTAAAGCAATTAGAGAAAGAAGAACGAAAACATCCCAAAGTTAGCAGAAGGAAAGAAATCATAAAAATCAGATCAGAAATAAATGAAAAAGAAATGAAGGAAACGATAGCAAAGATCAATAAAACTAAAAGCTGGTTCTTTGAGAAGATAAACAAAATTGATAAACCATTAGCCAGACTCATCAAGAAAAAAAGGGAGAAGACTCAAATCAATAGAATTAGAAATGAAAAAGGAGAAGTAACAACTGACACTACAGAAATACAAAAGATCATGAGAGATTACTATAAGCAACTCTATGCCAATAAAATGGACAACCTGGAAGAAATGGACAAATTCTTAGAAATGCACAACCTGCCAAGACTGAATCAGGAAGAAATAGAAAATATGAACAGACCAATCACAAGCACTGAAATTGAAACTGTGATAAAAAATCTTCCAACAAACAAAAGCCCAGGACCAGATGGCTTCACAGGCGAATTCTATCAAACATTTAGAGAAGAGCTAACACCTATCCTTCTGAAACTCTTCCAAAATATAGCAGAGGGAGGAACACTCCCAAACTCATTCTACGAGGCCACCATCACCTTGATACCAAAACCAGGCAAGGATGTCACAAAGAAAGAAAACTACAGGCCAATATCACTGATGAACATAGATGCAAAAATCCTCAACAAAATACTAGCAAACAGAATCCAACAGCACATTAAAAGGATCATACACCATGATCAAGTGGGGTTTATTCCAGGAATGCAAGGATTCTTCAATATACGCAAATCAATCAACGTGATACACCATATTAACAAACTGAAGGAGAAAAACCATATGATCATCTCAATAGATGCAGAGAAAGCTTTCGACAAAATTCAACACCCATTTATGATAAAAACCCTGCAGAAAGTAGGCATAGAGGGAACTTTCCTCAACATAATAAAGGACATATATGACAAACCCACAGCCAGCATCGTCCTCAATGGTGAAAAACTGAAACCATTTCCACTAAGATCAGGAACTAGACAAGGTTGCCCACTTTCACCACTCTTATTCAACCTAGTTTTGGAAGTTTTAGCCACAGCAATCAGAGAAGAAAAGGAAATAAAAGGAATCCAAATTGGAAAAGAAGAAGTAAAGCTGTCACTCTTTGCAGATGACATGATACTATACATAGAGAATCCTAAAGATGCTACCAGAAAACTACTAGAGTTAATCAATGAATTTGGTAAAGTTGCAGGATACAAAATTAATGCACAGAAATCTCTGGCATTCCTATATACTGATGATGAAAAATCTGAAAGTGAAATCAAGGAAACACTCCCATTTACCATTGCAACAAAAAGAATAAAATATCTAGGAATAAACCTACCTACGGAGACAAAAGACCTGTATGCAGAAAATTATAAGACACTGATGAAAGAAATTAAAGATGATACAAATAGATGGAGAGATGTACCATGTTCTTGGATTGGAAGAATCAACATTGTGAAAATGACTCTACTACCCAAAGCAATCTACAGGTTCAATGCAATCCCTATCAAACTACCACTGGCATTTTTCACAGAACTAGAACAAAAAATTTCACAATTTGTATGGAAACACAAAAGACCCCGAATAGCCAAAGCAATCTTGAGAACGAAAAATGGAGCTGGAGGAATCAGGCTCCCTGACTTCAGACTATACTACAAAGCTACAGTAATCAAGACAGTATGGTACTGGCACAAAAACAGAAAGATAGATCAATGGAACAGGATAGAAAGCCCAGAGTTAAACCCACGGACATATGGTCACCTTATCTTTGATAAAGGAGGCAGGAATGTACAGTGGAGAAAGGACAGTCTCTTCAATAAGTGGTGCTGGGAAAACTGGATAGGGACATGTAAAAGTATGAGATTAGATCACTCCCTAACACCATACACAAAAATAAGCTCAAAATGGATTAAAGACCTAAATGTAAGGCCAGACACTATCAAACTCTTAGAGGAAGACATAGGCAGAACACTCTATGACATAAATCACAGCAAGATCCTTTTTGACCCACCTCCTAGAGAAATGGAAATAAAGACAAAAATAAACACATGGGACCTAATGAAACTTAAAAGCTTTTGCACAGCAAAGGAAACCATAAACAAGACCAAAAGACAACCCTCAGAATGGGAGAAAATATTTGCAAATGAAGCAACTGACAAAGGATTAATCTCCAAAATTTATAAGCAGCTCATGCAGCTCAATAACAAAAAAACAAACAACCCAATCCAAAAATGGGCAGAAGACCTAAATAGACATTTCTCCACAGAAGATATACAGACTGCCAACAAACACATGAAAGGATGCTCAACATCTTTACTCATTAGAGAAATGCAAATCAAAACTACAATGAGATATCATCTCACACCAGTCAGAATGGCCATCATCAAAAAATCTAGAAACAATAAATGCTGGAGAGGGTGTGGAAAAAAGGGAACACTCTTGCACTGCTGGTGGGAATGTGAATTGGTACAGCCCCTATGGAGAACGGTATGGAGGTTCCTTAAAAAATTACAAATAGAACTACCATATGACCCAGCAATCCCACTACTGGGCATATACCCTGAGAAAACCATAATTCAAAAAGAGACATGTACCAAAATGTTCATAGCAGCCCTATTTACAATAGCCCGGAGATGGAAACAACCTAAGTGTCCATCATCGGAAGAATGGATAAAGAAAATGTGGCACATATATACAATGGAATATTACTCAGCCATAAAAAGAAATGAAATTGAGCTATTTGTAATGAGGTGGATAGACCTAGAGTCTGTCATACAGAGTGAAGTAAGTCAGAAAGAGAAAGACAAATACTGTATGCTAACACATATATATGGAATTTAAGAAAAAAAAATGTCATGAAGAACATAGGGGTAAGACAGGAATAAAGACACAGACCTACTAGAGAATGGACTTGAGGATATGGGGAGGGGGAAGGGTAAGCTGTGACAAAGTGAAAGAGCGGCATGGACATATATACACTACCAAACGTGAGGTAGATAGCTAGTGGGAAGCAGCCGCATAGCACAGGGAGATCAGCTCGGTACTTTGTGACTGCCTGGAGGGGTGGGATAGGGAGGGTGGGAGGGAGACGCAAAAGGGAGGGGATATGGAAACATATGTATATGTATAACTGATTAAATTTGTTATAAAGCAAAAAAAAAAAAAAAAAAAGAGTGGCCCCCGCTCGCCGCAACTAGGGAAAGCCCTCACACAGAAACGAAGACCCAACACAGCCAAAAATTAATTAATTAAAGATGAGCACACAAAGAAAGGCACCCCAGGTTTTACTCAGCATCATGAAAATGGGGACACCAAGCCAACAGGAGTATATACCAGAAGAAGGAGTTAATTTAAAAAAAAAAAAAAGAAAAAAAAAAGTCATGCTAAACTAAATAGAATGGAGTAGACAGAGTGAACTTCACATAGCAGAAAGTCAACTTGAAGATGAACCCTCTAATACAAAATCCTTTTTGTGATATGAAAAGGTTAGTCAGCTCTACACTCAACAGGACCCTCACTTTTGGTCACATCAGTTCTATTATAATTAACCTTCTTTACCCAAAATGGGAAACTACTGTTTTGGAACCTGATAGCTTTTAAGTTGCAAGGGCCGCTAGACAACAAGGAACAAATTCAGTAAGACTGGGGCTAGGTTATTTGGGTCAATATCAGACAGCTGAGATTGAGAACAAGGTTTCTTAAGAAAAGTAGGTGGGGCTTCCCTGGTGGCGCAGTGGTTGAGAGTCCGCTTGCCGATACAGGGGATACGGGTTAGTGCCCCGGTCCGGGAAGATCCCACATGCCACAGAGCGGCTGGGCCCATGAGCCATGGCTGCTGAGCCTGCGCGTCCGGAGCCTGTGCTCGGCAATGGGAGAAGCCACAACAGTGAGAGGCCCGCGTACCGCAAAAAAAAAAAAAAAGAAAAAGAAAAGTAGGCGTTCAGAGGCACCTGGTAGAGAGGCTGGGAGCAGATGCATCATACATTTTTTTCTTTCAATAAACCCAATGTGTGCATATATCTAAAGGATGAAGGAGTTTCTGAACAGAACAATTACAAACACTTTTTCACTGTTTATCATATGACAAGTAGTATGCTAAGCACTCTGCATGGATTAGCTTATTTAATCATGACAACAAGCATATGCGGTAGCTACTGTTATTATGTGTATTTTACAAGTGAAGAAATTGAAGCACAGAAAGGTTATGAACTTGTTCAGAGTTATACTGCTAAGTTTATGTAGGTGAATGCCAGGTTAGCTTTGGCTCTGAGGCTAGTGGGGGAATGATTTCGTGGGAATGCCTAAAACAATTAAGTTGAAAAAATAAATGGTGTAAGAGTGAGTGTCTGAGTGTGTGTTTGTAGGTACGTGTATGACTTTTTTTGGTCCTCTCCAATGTTTGATCAAGTTATATGCTTTATACAGTTGTTCCCTTTGAACCTTGTGAAGAAAGGTTAGGGGATTTGTCTTCATGGAATGTTAACTGTGTTCATGTGAATACTAAAATTATATAGTCAAATTATCCACCTAAGACTGCAGCGTTAAGTAGATTACAGTGCTAAGATAGATAGATTCTGTGTTCAACATGAAGGATCTATAAGAAGATATTTCCAGCATATAGTTACAGAAAGCTTCCCTCTAATGTATTCCACCAAATTATTTGTCTGCTCTAATAAATAGCAAGTTTCAGTATATTATTATGCTCCTAATTTTTAGGAAACTAATTTCTACTGATTCTTCAAATTAATTTAGGTTTGTTAAAACTCTGAACCCTAGCTGATTAGATTCAAACTATCTCAAGAAGCCAGTGAAATAAAAAGATTATATTTCTAGGGCTCAGAAATCTGTTCTAATTTATATATATATAGCACATGACTGGGGCCTCCTGTCTTGTTCTTCTATTCCAAAAGGTGGAGCAAGCAGCATGGTCCCAAACACCTACAAATTCTGAATGTTTTTCCTCTTGGGAAGAGCAGGGCCAGCTGAAGGAAAGGAAGAACTTTTCCTACCCCAAATAGGCTGACTCATATTAAGACACATCTCAAGATATATTCATATATATTGCCCACTTAAATATATTTACAAAAAAGGGGGTAAATAATTCATAGATCAGAATTGAAAAGAAACTGTATACCTTTATAATCCAATATCCTCATTTCATAGTTAACAGAACTGAGTCTAAGAAACATAAATGACATAAATGTTTCCTATGTTTCCTATTAAAAATACATTTTATATAATTGTATCATTATGGATGTGCCATTTTCTGATTTTTTAAAAATTACTTTGTTGTACATTTTACATGTATTATTCCCCTCACATGCACTAACACAGTCCACAGTTTTGTGATTTTAGTTACAATATTCAATTTTGATTAACACACAACAGTTTAACTCCTCAACTGTTAGATATTTATACTGTTTCTCATTTTTCTTTATTAAAAATATTGATGGTGCAGCTACAAATATCTTATGTATAACAGTACTTCTCTTTTACCCCCTTTGTATAATTTTATGAAAATAAAGAGTATTTTTAGTTCAAAAGTAGTGGTCATTTTATGATCTTCATTGTATACTGCTAAATTCCTCTCCAAAAAGACTGGCAATTTACTCAATTACGTCTAAGCCTACATCTCCAAAAATCCTAGTCTTCTCTTGTAACTGGTAGTGAGTTTCCATATGCTCTCAATCTCTATAATTCTGGGAAAATGCGATAATGGTTCCTAATTACTAGTTATGAATTTCTAGATAATGCTATTAAAACTGAATTTGATTTTATTTAAGATATTTACATCTATGTTTATAAATGAGATTCCTCTCATGTCGCTTTTTTAGGTGCTCACTTTAGCACACATTTTAGGATCAAATTTATCTCACATAATAAACTAAGGAACCTCCTAGTTTGTTTTCCCAAGTCTGTCAAGCCCTTCTTCAATTCCTCCACACTGCAATCAGAACAACCTTTTAAAAACTCGAGTCTCACAGACCTACTAGAGAATAGACTTGAGGATACGGGGAGGGGGAAGGGTAAGCTGGGACAAAGTGAGAGAGTGGCATGGACATATATACAGTACCAAACATAAAATAGATAGCTAGTGGGAAACAGCCGCATAGCACAGGGAGATCAGCTCGGTGCTTTGTGACCACTTATAGGGGTGGGATAGGGAGGGTGGGAGGGAGGGAGACACAGAGGGAAGAGATATGGGGACATATGTATATGTATAGCTGATTCACTTTGTTATAAAGCAGAAACTAACACACCATTGTAAAGCAATTATACTCCAATAAAGATGTTTAAAACAAAACTCAAGTCTCATTATATCCCTTTCTTGACATCTTTAATGGTCTCCCATTACTTTTATGATACAGTCCAAAAATCCTAACTTGGTCTATACAGTTCTGGAATATCTGGCCATGTACGTCTCATTCTCTCCTACTTTGGGGTCTTCAAATGCATGCACCTTGGGACTGCCACTCCCTCTCCCAGCTAAATTTTATGGAGCTACTCTTAAATGTCACTGAAGTCCACCACTAATTTAGAGCTCCCTCACTATCCAGCTCACCTGATTCAAAATTACTTATTGAATGTCTGATCCCTCTGGTAAACTGCAGAAAACTCTATAAGAGCAAAGACCCTTTTTTCGGGTGAGCAGTAAGCAGGCATTCTTTACCTCAGGAGTTTGAGAACTTGATACCATATATACTGTCTCCCTATTAGTGTATAAACCAAAGATAAGGACCAGTTCTTATGTATCTCTTCCACCCAAAGTTTAGCACAGCATCTTACACTCAATTAAGAGTTCAATGGATTTATATCAACATGTAATACAAAGAGCAAATTTAGTAAAGTCTGTGTCTGGCAAATACTCCTTAATATTATAACATAAAACATTATAAATATGTTTATACAATAGAATATAATTAGAAGAGGCAATCACATCACAAAAACATAGCCATATGGACTTCTAGAGTCCATTGTTGAAAATTCATCAGAGGGCTTCCCTGGTGGCGCAGTGGTTGAGAGTCCGCCTGCTGATGCAAGAGACACGGGTTTGTGCCCCGGTCCAGGAAGATCCCACATGCCGCGGAGCGGCTGGGCCCGGGAGCCATGGCCGCTGAGCCTGCGCGTCCGGAGCCTGTGCTCCACAACGGGAGAGGCCACAGCAGTGAGAGGCCCGCGTACCGCAAAAAGAAAAAAAAAAAAAAAAAAGAAAATTCATCAGAAATGCTGAGTTAAAATAGTTGACTCATTGGAAAGACATAAAATTGAATAAGTTAAGTCCTTTAAATACTTTGAAGTGAAGAAATCTCCTCAGCAGAGACTTCAAAGAAGGAAAACCCAGCAAAGATCACAACACCTAAATATTTTCTGCTTTTTCCACTTGCTTTATTATGTCCAAATAATCCTAAAGTCTCCAGGAAATGCCCATGTGTCCACTGGCATAAGCCCAACCAGAACTATCAACCCCAAACACTACCTCCTTCCCACGACAGTGGATCATCTCTTTAAACATCTCATCCTTGGATTCTCATGTTTTATGGCATTATTAACTTTCAAAATCAATTCTCATTTATTGTAGATACACTGAAAGCCTAAACAAAGAGATCTAAAAAGGTAAAAGAGGGACAGCTATGGAATAAATAAGTAATGGGATGGCTATGGAACAGGTAAGTAACAAGGAACACATTAAAGTAAAACAATGTTTCTAACTGATCAACTTCTGCTACCAAAAGCACAACTGTACAGTGAGAATAACAGTAGTATCCACCTCACAGAGGTATTATAAGAAATAAATGAGTTAATGCACATGAAATGCTTAGTGTCTGGCACTATTATCATGTTATTTTTTTATTTCTCATTAGGCAGCTAGAATTTATAAAGTAAGTTAAATAAATAAAAACCTGGACCAGCATTCTGGGCCAAGAAGAGACCTCCTAGTTTATTCATGGCTGACAATAGCCTCTATATATGTACATTTTTAGGGAAGTTCCTGATATCCCAACATTATTACTTTCCCCATCCTAATAGGCAGGAAGTTCTTCATAACATCTAAAACTATTTTAGTTAAAAATTTTGGTCTACTTCTTTTATTTTTTATTAGTAGGAAAAGAAAGGTGGTTTCTGTCATTTAAATGAAAATGATGACTTTAAATGTACAAGGGAAGTAAGTAAATCAAATTGCTTTTATTGTCATTAGAAAAAAATAATTTCTACTAACAAAAAGATGGCAAATCTGATAGAAAGAAAAGTAATAAAAAACCTTAGGAAATAAGTCACCACAAGCAGAATCATGGAAAATCAAAGAATAACCTTACATTATAGACTGAATGTTTTGTGTCTCCCTGTCAATTCATCCTAACCCCTGATGTGATGGTACTGGGAAACGGGGCCTTTGGAAAATAATTAGGTCATGATGGTCAAGGACTCATTAAATGGGATTAGTGCCCTTATAGGCAACTCCCTCATTCCTTCTGCCATGTGAGGACACACCAAGAAGACGACCATCTATGAACTAGGAAGCAGGCTCTCACCAGACACCAAATCTGCCAATGCCTTGATACTGGACTTCCCAGCCTTCAGAACTGTAAGAAATAAATGTTTGGGAACTCTACCTAAGGCACTGTGGTAACCTAAATGGGAGGGAAGTCCAAAAGGAAGGGGATATCTGTATGTGCGTGGCTGATTCATTTTGTTGTGCAGTGGAGGCTAACACAACACTGTAAAGCAACCACACTACAATAAAAATTAATAATACAAAAAGACATTATGTTAGCCTTATTAAGAAACTGAAACTTG
Source organism: Mesoplodon mirus (assembly GCF_964341445.2). Classification (NCBI taxonomy): domain Eukaryota; kingdom Metazoa; phylum Chordata; class Mammalia; order Artiodactyla; family Ziphiidae; genus Mesoplodon; species Mesoplodon mirus. Next base: position 85,980,717 of record NC_138990.1, read on the forward strand.
ATTTTAAGTGCAACGGAAAACCACTGGAGGATTCTGATCAAGAAAGTGACATAAAATGTTTTTTAAAAAGGAGAGAGAAAATTGGTCATAAATTAGATATAAACAAAGGAAAAAACACTTGAAGTTCATTTTTTAAAAATACAAGTAATTTGTGTTTTAAGACTGCAGAACCTATTGTACAATAATCCAATCTACTAAAGTTGTCACTAAAAACAGGTTGAAATAATTTCAATTTGAAGTTAGATGAATTGCACTGATTAAGCTCTTACTAGTACAAATATATTACAATCCAGGAGGGCCCTGAGTGAGAACAAGCAATTGGCATCAACCTAAGGAAAATACCTCTTACTCAAGAAATTTAATACCAATTGAAAGTACTTATAAGATATGTACTGGTAAGAAAACAACTGAGATAAATTTGAAAGCGCTCAACTAGCCTGTTTTGAGCACTGACTGACTTTGGACAAGTTGCTTAATCTCTGTATGCTGTTTCCTATAAGAGGAGACATACTAACAGCCTGTAGAGGAGTCAATGTATATAAAGTACTCAAAAGAGTATTTGGCACAAAGCAAGTGCTCAATAAGTATTAGCTGCTGCAATTTAAAAAAAAAAAGGAAAGAAAGAAATTGTTGTTTAAGTGATCCATCTGTGATATTTTTGTTATGGCAGCCCTAACAGACGGAGACTCCCTCTGACCAAGAGGTGATGTTGCTTTCTACAGCAAAACAAAACTGCCCTGAAGTTATCCTGCTTTCATTTTTCTCTACTTCTGTGATTGATTCTAAATGGCCACCTAATGATTTTTATAGGAGAAAAGAGGGACAAAAAGCAGGTAGATGGGAAAGAGAAGTTGGAAGGAGGAGAAGATGATTTGGCTACTATAGGGGATTCATTTGGCCCCCAGCATTTGGTGCCAACTTGATGATAATCTTCTAATCTCTTCAGAAACTTTGCCTTCAAGTGAACCTCTCGTTATATACCCCTCACTAAAATGTGGAGTTATTGAAAATTAGTCTGAACATGCATCCTTACATTTTTGGTTCCTGCCTAGTTCCTTTTGCTTTCTGTCTCTATGAATTTGGCTACTTTGGATATTTCATATAAATGGAGTCATACACTTTGTGACCTATTGCATCTGACTTCTTTCATTTAGCATAATGTTTTCAAAGCCCCTCCATGTTGTACCAGTATCAGTACTTCATTCCTTTTCATGGCCGAATAATATTCCACTGTATATATAATACATTTTGTTTATCCATTCATCAGTTGATGCGCACTTGGGTTGTTTGCCCTTTTGGCTATGGTGATATTGCTGCTATGCATAATCAGTACAAGTTTTTGTTTAAACACCTGTTTTCAATTATTTTGGGTATGTACTCAGGAATGGAATTGCTGGGTCATATGGTAATTCTTTTTAACTTTCTGAGGAACCACCAAACTGTTTTCCACAGAGGTAGCACCATTTTACATTCCCACCAGCAATGTACCAGGTTCTAATTTCTCTATATCCTCACCAACATTTGTTATTTTCCATTTTATTGATTAAAGTTATCCGGTGGGTACAGAGTAACATTGCATTGTGGTTTTTAATTTACATTTCCCTAATGGTTAATGATGTTGAGCATCTTCTCAGGTGCTTATTGGTCATTTGCATACCTTCTTTGGAGAAATATCTATTTAAATCCTTTGCCCATTCTAAAATTGGGTTTTTTTTTATTGTTAAGTTGTAAATTCTTTGATATATTCTGGATACTAGTCCCTTAGCAGATATATGATTTGCAAATAATATCTTCCATTGTATAGGTTATCTTTTACTTTCTTGATAGTGTCTTTTGAAACAAAAGTTTTAATTCTGATGAAGTCTAATTTATCTATTTTTCTTTTGTTGCTTGTTTCTTTGATATCATATTTAACTATGGTGCTTCTTTTTTTTTTTTTCTTTGAGGTACATGGGCCTCTCACTGTTGTGGCCTCTCAGTGGCTATGGCTCACGGGCCCAGCCGCTCTGCGGCATGTGGGATCTTCCCAGACCGGGGCACGAACCCGTGTCCCCTGCCTCGGCAGGTGGACTCTCAACCACTGCGCCACCAGGGAAGCCCTGGTGCTTCTTTTGATAGCTAAAATATGTCAATGTTGGCTTTAATTTTTATTATATTAATCACTATAATTATCAACTTACTACCATATGCCAGGCATTTTATGTGTGCTCTTTCAGTTCCTTCTCGCCCCCCCTCTTGCTCTTACTCTCATTCTCCCTCTCTCTGACCTAGTTGGTATTGGGCCATTTTCTAGAGGAAAAAAAAAAAGTTCAAAAGGGGAACTTTCTCAAAGTCATTCAGTAGGGTATGATAGAGGCAAGATTCAAATCCAGCTTTGTCTAATTGTAAAGACCCTACTCTTTTTTCTCTACTGCACTGCATTTCATTATTAAATAGCATAATATAAAATTTTTGATTTTGGCAATAAAAGAGGGAATGCATGTTGTATTAGTTTTCTATTGCCTCCATAATAGAGTGCCACAAATTTAGTGGTCTAAGCAACACAAATTTATTATGTTATAGTTCTGTAGGTCCGAAGTACAACATGGGTTTCCACCAACAAAAATCAAGGTGTTGGCTGGGCTGCATTCCTTTCTGGAGCCTCGAGGGGAGGACTGGGTTCCTTGCCCATTTAGGTTGTTGACAGAATTCAGTTTCTTGTGGTTATAGGACTGAGATCCCCATTTCCTTGCTGGCTGTCAGCTATTCCTAGTCATTCCTAGCCTCTGGAGGCCACCTGTACTCTTTTGCTCATGGCCTCATTCTTCTACCTTCTAAACCAACAAGGTTGGTCAAATCCCTCTCACACTTTGAATTTCTCTGTTTTCTTCCATCTTGTCTCTCCCTTCTGCTTTTCAGGACTCACAGGATTAGATGCGACTCACCCAGATAATTTCAGGATAATCTGCTCAAGCTCCTTAACATCACAACATCTGTGAAATCTCTTTTGTCCTAAAGGTAGCATGGACAGGTCACAGGGATTAATATGTGGACATCTTTGGGGGAACAGGGCATTTATTCTGCTGTACACACACACACACACACACACCCTTATATTTTTTCCTCAGCTAGGTAAATATACAGAGTAAGGAGAACAGAGAACTAACAGAACTGATAGAACAGAAGACTGGTAGAGCCCTTGAAGTACGATATTATGGGATAGGCAGAAGAAAAGAAACCCACCCACTCCCACCCCTGCAAAAAAGAACCTAAGAAGAAGCAGTTGAAGAGGTAGATCCAGAGGTATCTTAAAGATTCTTGTGTGAAGTTTTGCCTGCTCTTGACTTACTGATTTCCTCTTTTAACTTGGAAACAATTCTCTCAAAGCTCTTTTGCCCAGTCTTTTACCTCCTAATCCAGCCATCATTAATAGCACTGATTCTTGGGCAGTGACCAGACAAATTTCAATTCTGCACATAATATCCTGAAATATCTCAGAACACTGAGCCAATGAATTGCTAAATTGGCTGAACATTCAGAGACCTCTTTTCCAGGAACATCTTGCTCCAGGCAATAGAATAATAGATCATGCTAGAACTCCCTAAAGCAAGGTAGCTGTGGAAAGCTGCAATACCTTGATGGCAGATTCCACTGCTGGCAAGTAAGATCCTGACCTCAGGTTTTCAAGAGGAGAAACTAAGCAGGGAATCTCCTGGTGTCAATACTTTTCCCCCACAACTGAGTCAATAAGTTCTATGAGATACAGACTTGTGGAGTGATAAGTATTAATTTAACTAAAAGATTTCAGTGGATCCTGTGTTATAAGCTGAGGATCATCAGTGACAGTAAAGCCAAAAAGCTTCCTATTAAATACATGCTATCTTCTAAAATTGAAATATAGACATATAGGAATTCTAAGCAAGTACATATGAGAAGTTAAGGAAGAAACCATCTTGAAGAGGATAAGTTTAAAGCTAGTAAGGATGAACCAAAATCAGAGGACACAAGAAATCAAACAGAATATGAAGATTAACCTAATCTTTTCATTTTACATTGGGGAAATTAAAATACAAGCAAGCGACTTTTCCAAAATAACCTAGTTGCTGGCAACACCACAGATATCCTGACTTCCCCTTCAATATTCTACATCCTGGGATGGTCCATAGTGGGTGGCTCTACTATCAGTTGCTAAATGGATTCTTTTCTCACTTTATTCTGGGACCTCAGTGAGGACGACAAAAATGTGGGTGAAGCACTGCCACTCACAATGCTTTAACACTGTGAGCAATTCTAGCCTCGCTCTACTGGAAACTCAGTTTTATGACCTCTGAGGCTAAACAACATCTTTTCAAATGTATTAGGGGATGACTTAGGAAAACCAATGAACTCTAGGTCACTCCCAGGGGCCAGCATGCCTAGAAGACCAGGAGACAGTACACAACTCAAAACTCAGTAGCTCTGCATAAGAGATTTTGAGGTGTGTGTATGAATGTAAAAGTACCACTAGATTCTGGGGAACGAAAGTGGGAAAGAGGAAGTAGAAAAAAAGGTGAATGGTTTCACCTCTGCCACCTCTGATTTTTGCCAAGATTTTTTTAGTTCTATTACCTCATAAAAACCGGGAGCCACAATAAAGAAATCTCTGAGACTTATGCTCCCCAGCACACTACAGGATACAACTAACATAAAACCACAGCTATTTTCTTCTGTTCCAGACTGGGAAATTAAAAAAACCCAAAAAACCCACATTTTAAGGAGTCAGTTGGCCTATCTAGGCCACCCAACCCTAGCATCTATGCAATTAGCCAGTCACAGATTTAACAATTAAATCCTGTGATCCCTGTCCAGGCAACTTGCTACTTAAGGATAGTGAGCTGTTGACAGTTGCCTTTTGTAAAAGAAGTGGGAGATTTCAGCAGGCTAGATCCTCCACAGATCATCCTCCTTTCTCTGGGTTTTTGTGGGCCTAAAGCTCTCCAGACACCAACAACTGTATTGATTAAGGAGATGAAGAAAAAGGACACGAAGAAAGCCACAAAGGGACTAAATAGCTTTGAATATCTTATTTCAGATTTCTCTGCCACTTCTCAGGATGAGCTACTGAATTTATAGATTCTAATTGTAGGTTACACAGTTAAAATATCTCTTGCTGTTGTTGTTATACAAAATACTGTATTTGGACTACCACAATGCCTCTCTCTCCTTGGTATATTCACACTCACTATCCAGGGTGTCACATTCACCTGGTATCCTTTGATTTCCCAAACTCTCCATACCTCATCATATTCTACTGTACTCTGCTGGAAAAAGAGGTTACTCTGCCCCTGCATAACATTAAAAGTCCTCTGTAAAAGTCACAACACGCTTTTGCAATCAGGAGTCAATTTTCCATCTACCCAAACACTGCTCCCCAACATGTTCTGTTGACTTACTTTGACCATTTTTAAGTGACTTCTGCATTTCTTGATAAGCTGGGTTGCCTTAAGTCTCACTCCCAACTTGTGATCAGAAACTGTGGCACCTGGCTCACAGGTTACCTCCCCAGACTTACTATCATCATCATCACCAACATCTGGGTAATATGTGATTAGAGAGAGACATTTATCAGCAGGTATCTATCAATCTGTATTATGAAGCAAAGAAATCCACAACCAAGAACACTTTTAGGAAATATCCTTTTTCTACTTCATTGAAAGGTATAGAGTCCAATATGTACAACAAACTTTTAAACCGCTGATTAAAAACTTTCTGAAATCCCTACTTTTAATGGTGTATATCAGGTTGCTTTGTAGAACAATTCATGTCTTAAAGGCTATTAACCTGTAAATACTTAAAACTAAGGCAAACATGTAGAGATTACATTTTTTTCCTTCAACAATACTTCCTGAAGGCCTACCATATGCTAGGCATTGTTCTAGGCACTAAGAATAAAGTTGTTCACAAAATGGGCAAAATCTCTACCCCCACGAAATCATTTTCTAGTGGAGGGGAAACAAATTACATAAGATATGTAAGATATATAATATACTAGAAGATAATAAATTGTTCAGAGAAAAATGAAGCAGGGAAAAGGATAGAGTTTTGCTTTGGTTTTGGTTTGGTGGTGGGGTGGCAGGGCTAGTGGGAGAGTGAAATTACAACCTTAAATAGGAAAGGCCTCTAGAAAAGGTGAACTTTAAATGACTTGAATAAAGACTTGAGGAAGATAAAGGAGCAAGCACTACAGGTATCTGGAAAAGGGCCTTCTAGGAAGAGTCGATATCAAGTGCAAAGGCCTTGAGATGGGCCTCTACCTGGCATATTTGAGAAACAATAAGGAGGCTATCAGAGCAAGAGCAGAGTGAGGAGAAAAGAAGTAAGAGATGAGGTCAGACAGTTAAGTGGTATGTGTGTGTGCCTGAAAATTCTACAGTATCTTGTAGGTCATTAAAAGGACTTAGGCTTTTACTTAGAGTGAAATGGGAAGCCATTGTGAGGTTGCGGACAGAGGACTGATGTGATCTGACTTCTGTTTTAACTGTTTCATGCTGGTTGCCATATTGAGATCAGTCTATAGAAGGGCAAAGTCACAACCATGGAGACTAGTTAAGAAGCCACTGCAAGAATACAATGAGAAATAATTATTACTTGAATCATGAGAAAAGAAATGATAGTTATAAATGGCTGGTTTCTGGATATATTTTGAAGGGAGGGAAAACACGGCTTGCTGACAGACTGGATGTGGGATGTGAGAGAAAGAAAGGAGTCAAGGATGACTTCAAGATTTCTATTCCTAGAAGCAAGACCAGAATTGCCATTAGTTGAGGTGAAGAAGACTACAGAAGGAACAGGCAGAAACTTAGTTTTAGAACATTTTAAATTATAATAGGATATAACACATTAAGAGTTTTTTTTTATTATTTATACAGGATGAAGATAAGTATATTTCTGGCATGGAGAATAAGGCCATGTTACATTTTCAACACATTAATCACTTTCATTCAAAATTCCTAACTGCCTCAGCAGGAATTATTTGTAAACTAGAAGTCATTCTAAAAAAGATTTCAACATCTTGAATTGGTTTCAGAGTTTGGACTGACATTCTGGCCTAATTTTGGAGCTCAGTTAGGTGGGATACATGCATCTCAGACAGATACAACAAGGATGAAATTCTGGATGAACCCTAAGGGTGTACATGCATTACGAAAAATGGCCCCCATCTGGGCATAGACATAGAAAGGGAACACCTGATACTTGAACCCAGGTGCTCACCAGGGTTGGAAGAATATGACCAAGTGTTTCATCTGAGAAGTTATCTCCTGTTGAAGCAGTGAGAATAATTTACCTGGTGAGGAGCTATTTTCCTTTTCAGCATGAACCGTCTAGCTGCACGGTGCTGTTCCTAGGTAGGCTTCACCTCAAGACTCTCACTATAGAATGTCCTCCCTATGCTAGGGTACAGGGACTACCAGCTAAGTTCCCTTTCCCCATATTTGGTCCTTCCTTTCCTCAGGGTTGTGACCTCTGCACTTCATTTAACAAGATTAAAGTGAAAATGAAGAGCATGGTGTGGGAGGAAAATAATGAACACTATTTATTTAAGGGAGTTTGAGTACAAATATTATTCAGAAATTCAATCTAATTCCATTTACTTCTGAAATGACACAAAACAATATTAAGTCAATGCATTCAGAAAGCAGTTATGAAAGCATAATACCTAATAGGAGCTGTGTTACCCACTGGAGGAGGGGGAATTTGAGGATAAATGAAACAGGGATCCTGCCCTTGGTGAACTCAGAATCTAATGGGGAAGGCAGATGATTAAATAAGTAATTACAAAGGAATTAGTAATGAAGGGACATATAAAATGTCAGGGATCCAAAGGGGGAACAATTAAATCTGTCTGAGGAGGTTGGGAAGAATTTATAAAGGAGATGACATTTGAGCCAAACAGTTTAGGAAGGGAAGGAGTTTGTCACTTTATCAAGGGAGAACACTCTGTGACAGGCAGAGGGGGCCTAAAGCTTGTCCAGTTTTTGGATCAGGGAGGTATAAAGAGTGGTCCTGGTAGAGACTACAGGAGAAAAATGACAGGAAAAGGAGATGAGAGAGACAAGCTGGGACCAGACTTGCTTTGCTAGGAGTTTGTCCTTTGTTCACTGGGCAACGGAGAGCTCTCAGGCTAAGCAGGTAAATGATATAATCATAATTGTGTTTTTAAAAATCAGTAGGTAGCAGAATGAAAGAAAAGAAATAAAAGATTCTCAATGGTAGTAGCATAAGACAGATCAAGAGAAGAAGTAAGAATAAAATAGTTTCATACTTAATAGAAAGAACCATGAACATACCCACTTCCATTCGCCTTCCCCATTCCCCAAGCTTATCATTACCTCCTCCAATGAAATTAACTGTCTTCTTTCACTATCATTTCATCAAGCAGACAGGGAAAGAAAAGAGGTTCACGTAGATAGATAGATGTAGGAAGGCAGCATTCCAGAGAAAACACATGTAAAGCCACCTTCTCTCTTTTAATGATTTCTATCAGAGGTTATAAGGGAAGGAAAAATTAAGAGCATCATATGGAACTCTAATCACACTTGGATTTAGAACAGGGAAGCACACACACTATAAATGCTGTATTGACAAATGATTAGCAGTATACACTCTAAAAAGAACGATACGTCTCCCCTTGACTCATAACACACATTCACTTTCAGTGATGTTGCCTGAGATAGTCCTTTTTAATATAGCCTTGGTGTACCAGTAGCTTCTGAGAACCACTTTCTCCCTATTGTCTCTCCAAGTCTCTTATGGTGCCAAGTCACAGAGTACTACAGACTATACTAGCAGTAGCTTTTAAGGCAGCCAAAACATTGCTGTAGAGAACCTGCTACTTGTCTTCATCAGGCCCAAAGCATCAGAACTCTGGGAAGAATTTGGGAGGCCTCTTCCTGATTGATGTTTAGCGTAGGTGAACACCCACACCTCAATCTTCAGATTAAGTCTCTAGAGCATATATTTTTAGCATACTCTGGAAAATAGAGACCTCACACCTTAGCTCTTCTAGCCAATAGCAGGCTAATTTGCTCTTCCTATAGTAACACTGGAGACAAACAATGGTTTGAACATTTTTTATTATTAGCAGGGAATTAAATTTCACACACAATTTTAGAGACACCATGAAGAGTGAATCTCAAATGTTTTGGTCACAGAATGCTTTTATAAAACTAAATAAACAAAAGAAACAAAATCCGCTCCTACTGACCCATTAACCAGAAAGGCAAGAATCATCACTTCTAATGGCTCAGCAATGCCTCCCTCTTTCAAACTCACGCAATGCTTGCACAATACTTAATTTGTCACTTAAACATATGCTACATTTTACTAGTAGTTAACTTTTATAAATATCAGTCTTGTATTTCTTACTAGATTGTAATAAGCTAAAGTTAAACTAGAGATGCATCAAATAAGATTGCAAAAACCCTATCACAGGACAGGGCAATGAGAATTGAAAACCAGACATTGATAAATTCATGCCCTTACTGATGTTCACGGGCTACTCAATTTTTTTTAATGTGTAGCAAAAAAAAGACACGGAATAAAAAAATAAAGGTACCCTCTTATACCTATCGTATTAACCAAACACTTAAAATTTATAATTTATAGACTCAATGTTGGTGAGGCTGCTGTAAAACTAGTGCACGAATACACTGCTAGGTGTACTTTAAGTTGGTATAATAACCCTTTGTTATAGGAACCAACAATACACTTAAAAGCCATAAAAATGTTTTTATAACTCTTACATAAAGAAATTGCCTTAAGGAAAAATTCAGATTAAAAAAAGGCTATAAGTATGAACACATATATTATAATTTAAATATAAAAAGAAAACATTAGAAATAACTTGTAAGTTCAAAAATAATAATGGATAATTAAATGATGGGATATAAAACTGATGTACCATTCATAATAAAAACTCTAAGCAAATTAAGAATTAAAAGAAACTTCCTCAACTGATGAAGATCATAAAAAACTTACACCTATTATTATATTTAATGGTGTAAGACCGAATACTTTCCCATTAAGATCAGGAATAAGCAAGGATATCTGCTCTCAGCACTTCTATTTAACATTGTACTGGAGGTCCTGGTGCAACAAGGCAAGAAACAGAAGGCATCTACATTGGAAAGGCAGAAGTAAAACTGTCTTTATTCACAGATGTCATAACTGTCTACCTAGAAAATCCCAAAGAATGTATAAAATACTACTAGATCTAATAAATGAGTTCAGAAAGTTTGAGATTCAAGATCAACATACAAAAACCAATTGTGTTTCTATACACTAGCAATGAACAATTAAAAACGGACATAAAAACAACAGCATTTAAAATGCACATGAAATACTCTGATTAATTCTAACAAAATATTTGCTGAAGATTAATTCTAACAAAATATTTGCAAAATTTGCTGAAAAACTACAAAGCACTGATAAAAGAAATCTAAGACATAAATAAATGGAGAGATAGACTATGTACATGGATTAGAAGACTCAATATTGTCAGAATGTCAATTCTCTCCAAAGTGATCTATGAATTTGATAAAATCCTAGTCAAAATTCCATCAAGGTTTTTTTGTAGGAATTGACAAGCTGATTCTAAAATATATATGTAAAGGACCTAGAGTAAATAAACAATTTTGAAAAAGAAAAAACAGTTAGAGGACTCATACCATAGTACCTGCTTTCAAGACTTAATATAAAAGTAACATCAAGACACAGCAAAAGGATAGACACACAGATCAACGGAACAAAGTATAGAGTCTAGAAATAGAACAATACATATATAGCCAGTTGATTTTTGATAAAGGTGTCAAAGCAAATCAATAAAAATACGTAATCTTTTTAACAAATGGTGCTGGAACAACTATACATTCTATATAAAAATATGAACCTTGGGGCTTCCCTGGTGGCGCAGTGGTTGGGAGCCCGCCTGCCGATGCAGGGGACACGGGTTCGCGCCCCAGTCTGGGAGGATCCCGCGTGCCGCGGAGCGGCTGGGCCCGTGGGCCATGGCTGCTGGGCCTGCGCGTCCGGAGCCTGTGATCTACAGCGGGAGGGGCCACAACAGTGAGAGGCCCGCGTACCGCAAAAAGAAAAAAAAAAAAAAAAACCTTGACCATATTGTACATTATATTGAAAAATTAACTCAAAATGTGTCAACAGAGATGAAATGTAAAAAACCCTAACACTATATATAACAGTCCTAGAAGAAAAATAGGAGATAATTTTTGTGACTTTGGGTTAGGCAAAAATTTCTTAACATAGGATACATGGAGCAGGAGCCATGAAAGAAAAAAATGATGTCACTGAGAACTGTATTTTATTAAGATAAAACACTCAAACTTTTAAAAACTATTAAGAAAATTAAAAGCTACAGACTAGGGGGAAAATGTTGCCAAACACATATCTAATAATGAACTGTTAATCACAATATATAAAAATCTTTTACAACTCAATAATAATTATTTTTAAAGCTGGATGAAAGATTTGAACAAACACTTCACAAAAGAAGAGATACAGATGTCAAATAAGCACAAAAAATAATGTTCAGCATCAACATTCATTACATGAATGCAAATTAAAACCACCACAAGGTACTACAACATACCTACTAAAATGGTAAAAATGAAAAGAAAATTGACAACACCAAATATTAGCAAGGGTGCAGAGCAACTGCAACTCTCATATATCGCTGGTGAAAATCTAAAGTGGTAAAGCCACTTTGAAAACAGTTTGATAGTTTCTTATAAAGTTAAAAATATACTTACCATATGACTCAGTAATCCCACTCCTAAGTACTCTAGAGAAATGAAAACATATGTCCACATAAAAACCTTTACACAAATCTTTATTGTGGCTTTTTTTTCTTGATATCCCCAAACTGGGAACAATCCAAATATTCATCGACTGGTGAATGAGTCAACAAATTATCCCCATAATGGAATATTATTCTGCAATAAAAATGAAGAAACTACTAATATATGCAACAATATGAATGAATCTCAAAAGCATCATGCTAAGTGAAAGAGGCCAAAATGAAGAGTATGGTTCCATTTATATGTATTATTCCATTTAAACGACAAAACTGTAGCATCAGAGATCAGAACAGTCATTGCCAGGAGCTGGGAGTAGGAAGAGGAGACTCATTGCAAAGAGGCATAAAGGAATTTTCCGAGTAATGGAAACATTCTGCATGTTGATTTGGGTGGTAGTTACACAACTGCACAAGTTTGTAAAAATTTACAGAGCTGTATATCTAAGAAGGATGAATTTTACTATATGTTAATTATGCCTCAACAAACAAATAAAAGACTGTCACACCAAGTGTTGAAGAGAATGTGGAACAACTGGAACCCTCATTCACTGCTGACAGGTATGGAAAATGGTACAACCACTTTGGAAAATAGTTTGACATTAAAAAAAAAAAGTTAAATGTATACTTCAACAATTCCACTCCTAGTATTACTCAAGAGAAATAAAAACATATCAATATATCTACACAAGCACTTGTACATGAATGTTCATTAGCCTTATTCATAATAGTGTGAAATTGGAAACAACAAAATGTTCATAAATATAGCAGGTGAATGACCAAATAAAGTATGATATATCCATATAAAGAATATCACTCATCAATGAAAAGGAGTGAACTATTGATACATCCAATACCATGGATGATTCTTTTTTTTAACCTGTATATGTTCATTTATTTATTTATTTATTTATTGTCTTATTAGTCATCCATTTTATATACATCAGGGTATACATGTCAATCCCAAACTCCCAGTTCATCACACCCCCACCCCCACCCCTTGCCGCTTTCTCCCCTCAGTGTCCATGTTTTTTCTCTACTTCTGTGTCTCAATTTCTGCTCTGCAAACTGGTTCATCTGTACTATTTTCCAGGTTCCATATATATATATGTGTTAATATACGATATTTGTTTTTCTCTTTCTGACTTACTTCACTCTGTATGACAGTCTCTAGATGTATCCATGTCTCTACAAATGACCTAATTTCGTTCCTTTTTATGGCTGAGTAATATTCCATTGTATATGTGTACCACATCTTCTTTATCCATTCGTCTGTCGATGGGCATTTAGGTTGCTTCCATGACCTGGCTATTGTAAATACTGCTGCAATGAACATTGGGGTACATGTGTCTTTTTGAATTATGGTTTTCTTAGGGTATATGCCCAGTAGTGGGATTGCTGGCTCACATGGTAATTCTATTTTTAGTTCCTTAAGGAACCTACCTACTGTTCTCCATAGTGGCTGTATCAATTTACATTCCCACCAACAGTGCAAGAGGGTTCCCTTTTCTCCACACCCTCTCTGGCATTGGTCATCTGTAGATTTTCTGATGATGCCTATTCTAACCAGTGAGAGGTGGTACCTCGTAGTTTTGATTTGCATTTCTCTAATAATTAGTGATGTTGAGCAGCTTTTCATGTGCTTCTTGGCCATCTGTATGTCTTCTTTGGAGAAATGTCTATTTAGGTCTTCTGCCCATTTTTGGATTGGGTTGTTTGTTTCTGTTTCTGTAATATTGAGCTGCATGAGCTGTTTATATATTTTGGTGATTAATCCTTTGTCTGTTGATTCACTCCCATTCTGAGGGTTGTCTTTTCATCTTGTTTATGATTTCCTTTGCTGTGCAAAAGCTTTTAAGTTTCATTAGGTCTCATTTGTTTATTTTTGTTTTTATTTCCATTACTCTAGGAGGTGGATCACAAAAGATCTTGCTGTGATTTATGTCAAAGAGTGTTATTCCTCTGTCGTCCTCTAAGAGTTTTATAGTGTCTGGTCTTACATTTAGGTCTCGAATCCATTTTAAGTTTATTTTTGTGTATGGTGTTAGGGAGTGTTCTAATTTCATTCTTTTACATGAAAGCTGTCCAGTTTTCCCAACACCACTTATTGAAGAGACTGTCTTTTCTCCATTGTATATCCTTGCCTCCTTTGTCATAGATTAGTTGACCATAGGTGTGTGGGTTTATCTCTGGGCTTTCTATCCTGTTCCATTGATCTATATTTCTGTTTTTGTGTCAGTACCATATTGTCTTGATTATGGTAGTTTTGTAGTACAGTCTGAAGTCAGGGAGTCTGATTCCTCCAGCTCCGTTTTTTTCCCTCAAGACTGCTTTGGCTATTCGGGGTCTTTTGTGTCTCCATACAAATTTTAAGATTTTTTGTTCTACTTCTGTAAAAAATGCCATTGGTAATTTGATAGGGATTGCATTGAATCTGTCCATGGATGAATCTTAAAACATTATGCTGTATGAAATTCCCTTTCTGGAATTTTACATAAATTCGAGAACTGGATGTATCAATAGTTTATTCTTTTTATTGATGAGTGATATTTCTTTATATGGGTATAGCATAATTTATTTAGTCATTCACCTGTTATATTTATGAACGGAAACATTTCTTAGGCTATAAAAATAAAGATTTTATAGCTTATAAGACTTATAATCCTGGAGTAAGCATTAAATATTTACTGGAATTTTCAGGTACAGGAGTCCCATTTTCCTGATGTTTAAGGAGTTGAGACAAAGAAGGGAGACACTAGAAGTTTAATAGGCCAAAAAAGAGTTTTCTTTCTCCGTCCTTAAGGGGTCTGGAAAACTGCTTACACAGCAATTAGAAGAGACTCCAAACAGCTCTCTGCTAACCTACTGGGAACAGATCCTAAATCCTTGGATTGATTGGGATCTTGCCTATATAACTAGTCACCAGAGCCAGTTTTTCTTTTCCACTGGATATTCTTAGCAAATGTTACAGTGTAAAAGATCAAAAGGCAGTATCAGAAGCTATTCTAAGAAAGCGAGCTGTCCTTTGACACCAATGCTATCCAGAAGGGCTTCAAGCCCAAGTTTAATTTCATTTCATGTGTAAGAATCCCTTAGTCACATCTTAAAATGCCATATCATCTCCCTCTCTCTCTCCATATTTGCAAAGAGTTATTTTGCTCCTGAAATGAAGAAAGATCAAGAACGAAATAATCCTGGCTAATCAAGGAGGGACTACTTTAAGAGATAAGCATCCCATTGATATAGCTGTGTGATTGTGTATGAAACTGGTTCCTTCGCAGCTTCCTGCTTGCTGATAGGTGTCCTACAGAAAGACTCCTTCCTGCATATGGCTGCCTCAGAATCAGTCTTTCTGGATTGTCCCTTTGCCTCTTCAACTCACTCACTCTGGCTTGCTTCCCACTGTAGTTCTTTCTTTCACTTGGTTCCTGTTCCATCTTTGCTTGCCCCCTTGGGACTTGACACTTTAGTTCTTTTGGTTCCCTATCTTTACTGATGCTGTCTGGTTCCCCTTTCATAGTTTGTTCTACCTCATTTCTTTACTGGTTTCTGAACTTGCCTAGTAGGAGGGTTTTAACCTTCAGATCAGGGTTCTGGACACTCTTTTTGTTCCTTGTTCCCCAGGCGCCTATGCTTGTAATGGTGGCTCCCAGATAGCTAATTCTCTTACAGCTATGGGGGGCTCCTTTCTTGGCAAACTGAAATATGCCCCAATTCCCTAAATCTAGCCTTTTGTTGTCACTCTCTGCTGCCCTCCAGCGGCTATCAGTAGGATACACTTGTCAGAAATTAGTTCCAAGGCCTGGCTCTACTGTCCCTTCTTTGGCCTATGAGCATCCTCTACTAGGACACTAGACAGTGTAGTTAATGCAGATGAGATTTGTGTTCAGAACCCATTAGGCTTTAACTCAGCCAGCACTACCACAACAGCCTCTGATTCCACTGCTACTCCCAGGGAAATTCATTGGTGATTTTCCTGTACTTTCTCTTGAAGATGTGATTATCTGAGAAATTCACAAATTCCAGCTTTATGGGTATGCATATCCATGCTGTGTTGGAAGTAAGAAAGAGACCTCCTGAGTTTCTGAGGCTTGGCTTCTTGGGAAAGCAGAGAGTAGTGCAGTGGCTCAGGCTAACCTAGCAGCTGGCCTCACAGACTACCTAGGTCTTTTATTATTTAGCATGAGGATCACAAATGCTGTCTATGAGCTAAGGTAGAAATAACCAGGTGGCTTACTATGCTACGCTTATTAGCTCTTCACACAAGAGTTGAAATGGAATGCAACTCTAGCCTCTGAACTGAGAGAATTTACTATGAGGCTATCTGGAGTGATGCTGGCACCATGCCCACATTAAAAGTTACAGCTGTTTTACTGGACCAAAGGGTTAGCAGGGTTGTCACAGACTAGACTCACACTTCTGGAAAAGGTCCTTCTAGCCACTACTGGAAAGGCTGTTCTATACTCTGGTGGAATCTCTAGGTGGCAGATCTCTCTGCCTCCAGTTTAAAGTAGGAAGTGGTGGACAACTCTGTTGACCAAGCTTTAGATTAGGTTAGCCATCTAACCCAGGACTGTACCAATATGGGTTGCCAGTAACAATGGATAATCTTAGCCTGGGAGGCCCATAAGTCAAAGGCCAAATCCAATGCATTATTCATGGGAAAATACATCAAAAGTCTGGTGTTTTGTCTCCTGCTACCCAAAAGATTGTCCACAACCCCTCTAACTGAAGGTTCTTCACCCATTGTTTATTTCCACATATCTGCCATTAATTCAGTTTAAAGACACTGTCATTAATGATTCAGCATTTCCAGACACACACCTCCTCCCCACTTAAGAGGCTGGTATAGGTGAGACAAAGTCTCAGCAGTTCTAGAATAAATTCTCCTCCAATCAACCAAAAACACTCAGTAAATCCCAGAATGTATTACGTATTACTGGCAATTCCTTCTATAAATTTTCTATGATGGCTCTAGTTAATAATGTCCCAAGCAAAGTAAGGGGATATATCTGATTTGCAGAAGCTGCAGCCACATCCCATAGCTGAAGACCTTATTCACCTGTGACCCATCCTTGTGTATGCTGATCTAATGTTGGCTTATATGAGGTCAAAGGTCTAGCTCAGTGGAATCTATTCTCAGAAATGTTCCCAATTTTCTTCTTCTTATTATTATTTTACAAAACCAGACCCAAAGGTGTTAGCTCTCTTCTACTTGGCAATAGGAATTATTTGCTGTCAGAACTTCCTTTAATGTTAGAGGTATCACTGTGAAGGTTTTAAGTGTCTGTCAAAACAACATGGGCAAAACAATTTTGTTAATACAGCCAGAAAAACCTGCTTTCAAAAACCAAAGGACTACCTTTGGAAAGGAAGTATTTCAAGTTGACCATCTTATTTATGCCAGGCTGCCAAACATAGCTAAACGTTCTTTTCTGAAAGCCTGCTCATCAGTATACAGCACATTTGGCCTTGTCCTGGGGATCTTTCCAGAAAATTCTGCAGCTGTCCCTAAAACTGACTAATAGAGCATCAATACAAAAAATAAAAATCTAGACAAAGTAGCATTCCCTCAAAGCACCAGGGCCACCTGAAGAGAGATTTGGGGAAGGGCAGAATGTTAAAAAGGCCTATGTTACAAGCGTGGGCAAACTACACCAGAATGTAAGCTCCACAAGGGCAGGGACCATATTTTATTCACTACACTATACCCTCTATACCACTGTACCCACTATAACAGTGCTAGGCATAGTGTTGAATGAATGAATGAATGGATACCTCCTGATTAAGGAGGTGTATATCTACATTCAAGTGCTTGTTGTGCCTATGTCAAGACATGGCCTATAGTCTGCAGGAACTTTGAGTGGCTCTGTATCAGCAGAGATTTGTGCAGGAGTTCTGATATATTAATATTACTACATCCTCTTCTAATCAACAAATGCCTTTGGGGTATGATAACCTCAGATTTCATTTCGGAAATGACATCTACCCACATATACATGCTATATATGCTACCATATCAGTTGTGCAGATAATCTTTTCCAAGATAATGTGCTTTATGGCTTAAACCATTCCTTCTAACACCACCATTAACATCAGTTATAGAAATGAAATCTTCTAACTTCATGAGTTATCAAACTGTTTGACTACTAACTCTGGTGCAGATGACTCCCAGTTTTATAGGCCATTATTCAAGATCAACAAAATATTTCAGTTGAGCACCTGGAGAGTATTTCTACTGATAACATTACTGATCCACACACTTCACTACTAGAGGGTTCATATACCACTATATTTTCCTCCACCAAGAATATCCTTTCATAAAAACTTTCCCCTACTACCTACACCTACACCTCCCTTCTTCACCATGACTCACTGACAGCTGCTCAGTAAATACTTGGGCCACCACCCCTCCCTACTAAGAAGTACATGTCGGGGATGGCTTTCTTCCAGTTTAATATAGCTTAAGGGTTGTGATGAAGACTGATCCCTGAGGCCTTTTATGTGGGCCTGCCCTACCCCCCCCCCCAGCCTCCTATGTAATCGCCTAGATAGGGGTTGTTTAGTCTGGTTAGGGTGAAATATTATAAAAGAAATTCTATTGAGCCTCATTTTGATATGTGCCATATCAGACAAAATCAGTTTTTGATATAAATGGATGTTCTACTGAGGCTAAAATTAAAATATAAGCACAGTTAAGGTTTTTTCCATAAGCACCAACAGCAGTCATGCAAAGGGGACATGTTCCTCTTAATGGCAATATTGTTCATTAGACTTGGAGGTAGGGCAAAAAGGAGGGAAGGCAATTTTATTCAAAAACCAAAATTTTATTGAATAGGATCAAGATAGGAGGGGAAATAAAAGGGGAGGTGTCTACACAGTCAGATTCTTGAGTGGTTCTCAGGTTTCCCTACCTGATGTTGGCTAACTGAAAATACTGATTTTACCTATATACATCTAATAGGCATAACATCAGAATTTGTTCAACGTCTCCAGAGAAATATACAATTATTTCTCTTAGGTTCTATAGTTGTTTTTAAGGCAGTTTAAGTGCCTGCAATGGAAATGCACTGCGTTTACTTTAGACTGAAGGTTTAGAAATTGGGGAATAAGTGGCCTAGAGGGAATGTCACCAACTCAATCTAAAAAAAAGCCACAGATATCTTGCGATGGCTTTGCTGTATAAGAGTTGTTGCCAACAAGCTCCATTCAGGAGATCTGATGCAATGTCACAACCTAATTCATTCAGCTTTATAAAAACTTATGTATATTGGAAGTAAAAAACAGTTGGTGCCAAGGAACAGAAACGTTTCTAAAGAACACATTCAAAGCTCTTCCTGTTGGTCAGACATGGAAGGTGAACAGCTAAAATTTAATAAATAATGTAATAATTATCTGGGGAAGTTAAGATTCTCTCACAATGAATGGAATAACAGAAATGTGAAGTGTTTCAGGGTAGCCTGTAATAAGCAGCATTTGATGAGGAGATACAGAACATAAAAAAGAGGTCCATGAAGAAAAGCAAAGAACAAAGAAGAGAAATTAAGAAAAGGGGATTTAAAGAGATTAGTTTAATACTTAAAGGTGGCAAAACAGTCTAGATCCTGGTTAAATCAACACACACACACACACACACACACACACATGCATACAAACACACACACACATTTTTACAAAGAAAACTTAAATCCAGCTCTTCTCCATGTTTGAAATACCTTTACCCCTCATCAACACCTAACTTCTCAGTTTAACTCTCCACATTTTCCATGAAATATTTTATAACTACTCAGGCCTACAAAGACCTCTGTACTTCATGGCCATTTTTTGCACTTAGAGATTCAATCTTGCTCCTGATTTGCATTGTTTATTTCACATGATTATATAAAAGTCTTGTATTCCAACTAGAGCGTAAGTTGGAGTCTCTTTTCCCATTCCTTGAATTTGGGCTGACCTTGTGAGTAGCTCTAGCCAACAGAATGTGGAAGAAGTGATGTTTCAAGCATGGGCCTCAAGAGGTTTTCACACTTCCTCTTACTCTCCTGGAACCCTGCCAGGAGGCCATGTGAATAAGCCTGGACTGGGCTGTTGGCTAGTGAGAGATCACGGGGAGCAGAGAAGAGTCGGCTGAGCTAAGGCACGCTACCTCAGGCAAGCCACAGCCCATCCGGCAGCTGATCTCAAAGTATAAGTGAGCTTAGCTGAACCCAGCCAATCTGTAGAAACTTGAGCTAAATAAATGGTTCTTGTTTTAAGCCAGTGTTTTGGGGTGATTTTTTATGCAGCAAAGCTGTTGAAATAATTGAAACATACACAGTTGTTTTAGCTTTCCAATGAAATACTTAGTCATAGTGTGCCTTATATTAGAATCAAGTATTTGCTTGTTCACCTCTTTGTTACTGGAGGGCAGAGACTGTATATTATATTATATTCATTTGTGTATTCCCACAACACCTAAGTTGTGCTTTGTTCACAGTAGGCACTCAGAGTTTGATACACTGAAATGAAAATCATCTGAAGTTCAAATTCCGGTGTTCATCAGCATAATTTACTTAATGTTTAACAATAGAAGAAAATACAAACCATAGTACTGCTTAAGAATCAAATAACTACTGAGGATCTACTATGGCCTTGTGTTGTTATTCTCAATTATGAACCATTAAGGGCCAGCAATTATCAGTACTTGGAATATAAATGCTACTTCAAGATAGTTAATAAGTGAGCCTTTAAGTTGTCCTTCTCAAGATTTAGCATTAACCCAAATTTGGATTTTCATAGAAATATGCACATATATTTGATACATGAATGTGAAGTTGTACTGCAAGTGTACTTTTATGAGCTTGGGAATATAGAAATTATAAAGCGGCAAAGAAGAAGATTTTGATTTGCACTAATTCATGTTAACAGCTGGTTTTCTAAACCCAGAAACCTGACAAATGAGCTATGTAGGTAAATATACTTTAACTTTGACGTGCTATAAAAGTGTAACATATCATGAAAGCCTGTGTATTCAAAATGTCATTTCACTTTTTCCTTAAGAAGTAGAAAAATTAGAATAGACAGGATGGCTCAGAAAGGATGAATAGTTTTGCTATCCACATCTAATTTGCTTCCTAATAAAATTCTATGGCTTTTAAATGACACTCTGCTATTATAGTCTATATAGAGATGAGTTCATCAAATATTCCATGTTTTGAATATTTTAAAAATTATCATTCAATTGATAGAGACTGAAACACTGTAAAGCAAAAGAACATGAAAGCAGGATCAGAATGAATATATTCATAAACCAGTGAAGAAAATACACTCAATGACAGTAAAAGAATATCCTTGCTGCACTGAACTGGGGACAAAACCCCTTTTTGCATGGGTGCGTGTATGTATCCTATAACTTGCCTTAACTTTAACTTCTTCCTTTAACTTCGGCCATTTCTGATTAATATTGTTATCTTTGACTTATAAAGGGCATAATGGTTAAATCAGGTAGTAAGGTGGATAACTGAGTCAGGACCTTAAAAGGTTTAGACAGG
Source organism: Mesoplodon mirus (assembly GCF_964341445.2). Classification (NCBI taxonomy): domain Eukaryota; kingdom Metazoa; phylum Chordata; class Mammalia; order Artiodactyla; family Ziphiidae; genus Mesoplodon; species Mesoplodon mirus. The sequence continues at coordinate 86,002,071 of NC_138990.1, forward strand.
CTAAATAAATAAGAATGATTAAAATCTGGTTTGTTAATAGAAGGTCTAAAAGGAAAACGCAGACCAAAGAGAGTGAAGTCTTCAGTTGTAGTGTATAAAATCAACCACATAAAGACTAGATATGGAATGAGTAACAATGCTACATGTGAAAAAGATTCAATTACTAGCAGATGGAAGCTCAATAAATCAGGATAGAAAGCCTGTCCCCCACATTGGAGTGCATTCATAAAAATACAAAGAGTGAAAGGGTCAAAGTTAAGTGAGACATATTTTAGCCAACTTAAGAAATACCTTTCTTATAATCAGATTGTCTTGAGGTGGACCCTGCTGCTTTGGGGAAGCAAGTTCTCTTCAAGGAGAATATTCAAGCACAGTCTAGGGTGCTGTACAGGGATTCTAAGTATCAAGCCAAAGGTTATACTACATGATTTTTAAGATTAGCACCAAGCCCCCAAATTCCATAACTCTATTTTAGGATTCCAAAGAGTACAGGCAAAAGGACACACACTCAAGGACACCTAATCATGTCTCATTTGAGGTCAAGCTATCTCCTTTGAAACCACACTTCCAGACTTTCTATTACAATCGGCACATTTCTTATAGTTCATTAGCTGCTCACTTTAAAAATGATGGTCACTTTAAGTTATGAGAATGACTAAGATGAACTGCAAAGAGATAAATATTTTCAGCACGGGATGTGGAAAGATAATTTTTGTCACACTGACTCAACCTACCTGAGGCCTGCTAATAATAAGCTAGGCAAGTTTTTCAAATGATCTAAGAAAAATATAAGCTGCTTTAATAGAGACAGACATAAATAGAAATTAAGTGATAGATTCAATAGCAAGAGGCATATTCTTTCATGACTCAGTGAAATTTTGGAGTTTTGGTTTCTACTACTAAAACTCCATAATAGGAACTCTGAGAACAAAACTGTAACAGAAAATAGGAACTTAAGCATAAGCAACAGTGCCCACTGAGAGCTCACAAGTACTTGAGCATTCATCCCCAGCTCAGATCCACCTTATTTTGGCTGTGTTTTCTAACTTACTCCCTTAGTTAACATTTTCTGTGAACACTAGTTGCTTTCCATAGGGACCAAAACCACAAACTCAAGAGAATGACCACACTTCCTTTCCACGAAGAGTGAGAAGGGAAAAATTTTTCCTTGGATGTGTTTTTCCAATGAAATTCAATTTCTGCTTTCCAAGAAACGCCAACTGGCTCAGAAGTCTCTGAGAAGAAACAGTGCTGGGAAAGTGAAGCAGATACCACTCCACAAAACCATAAAGCAAAATCCCAATCTTTCAGGTTTACATCAGCCAAGGGGTTAAAACCTGAACATCTCGGTTGAGTTGCTGAATCCACAGGTGGAAGGTGTTAAGTGTGGAAAGAGATACTCAGCTGCATTTGGGACCATGCTGGGAAAGCCTTTATGTGTAAGAGAACCCCCACCTCAACTCCTAAATATTAAGTTGACACACGTTTCTGGGACGCGGCCTGAATCCTCAAACTTCGGCGGGTCTATAGAGACACAATTTTCTGTTTTCTGCTTAACAGGGCTTTCCAGAATTGTCATCAGATGACAGATTACACCACCCATCCACAAGGATTCAGGGGTAGCTCAGGCCATCCATTATGGGTTAAAAGCTGTTCTAGCATGAATCGAGTCACAGTAGTAAGGAGACTACCAATACAAGGGGTCCAACAGCTTTAAGAAATACCCTGGGCATCTAAAAGTTCTCAGAATGCAAACTTTGTCAGCTCTGAAAACAAGAGGCACTGCATCATTATGGCAGGAGAAACAAAGCCAGCCCCCTTTTAAAAAACAGACAAAGAAAAAAAAGATTGTTTTAATAGGAGAGAAGCATCAGTCATTGATTCTTACTTCATTCACACTTTCTATCCAACCCCATCCATCTTCAGAGTGAAGAGATGACAGAGCCCAGTTAACTCTCTCCCTCTTTCGGCCCCCGCCCATACTGCTCCTCTATACCCAATCCACCAAGGCCTACCGACCCACCCTTTTCAATCTGCAAGCGACAGCTCTATAGCACGACTCTTTCTATCTAATGGGCTTGCAAAGCTCAGGTATACCTAAGTACCAGCTTTCATCACATTACTTCAGTAGGGTTGCCTGTCAGGTTAGCATGACTGGTCAGGACCTTTGCTAATTATCTAAAATGACCACTTAGTCACTCATGGCTGACCGCATTCTACAAAGGAGGGGATGGGAAGACTTAAGGCAACAGAAAAAAGTCAACAAAGCAAACCAACAATCCAGAATGTAAAATATTTCATTTTTCTTAAATGCTACTGCCCTCATTATCTGCAAACAAAAGTCCTCTGGGCAGGCAGTCTCTGCATCAGTGCACCTGCTTAGCATTGGTTTGCTGAGCTATCTTTTTGCTGTGTCTGCAGAAGCCAACTATAGCACAATGGGTCACATCACTTGAGGGTCACTTGAGTCCCTCTACATTCTGGGTCCCTCCTCCCACCTCCTGCCTTCCCTTCCACCCACAAAACCTTTAACTCCACCATAGCTAAGGATCCCAGATAGCTAAATAAAAGAGGTGGCCTCAAACACAGGGAAAACCCCTTAGGTCTCCAGTGTGAATCGCCAACGCCAATCCCCCTCCCCTCCCCTTTTCCTTAAGACCTGATGGTCTTCAGTCACACATCTTAAAAGAAAAACAAAAAACAAAAACACAAAGACTTACTTGTCTCAAGTCGATGAAGGCCAACTGCAGCGTGTCCTCCTGGAACCCAGGCACCGGGCCGGATCTGGCAAACTCTGTGGGAAAGAAAAGAGGATAAAAAGCGCCTTTAACTAACCATGGACAGGGAGATTGGCAGACGGATGACAGGGAAGACAAGAGAGGCTGGGGGAGAGGAGGACCAAGCTTCTAAGGAGTCATGTCTCTCTCCCTTCAGCTTCTTTGTTTGCCCTTCAAAATTCGTGTCATCAAAACACCATTAATTCCAGCATCCTGACAGCAAGGAAACTGTACTAATTCGACCTGAAATTTATTCCCATGAGCTGCGCTGGGCTTCAGAGTATTTGTTTTGTGAATGGACAAACAACTTGCAAAGGAGGAGGGAGTGGGGGAGAGAAAAAAGTTTTTCCTCTCAACACAATAAAATCTTCAGCTGTGAAACTCTTTTCAGTTCCGAAAGCTATTTATATTTTAGATCGCTGAAGGAATTTTCTAATTTCACGCCTGTCACCTCATTCCCCAAGCATTTATCAAAAAATATTCCCTGCCACATCATTAATTATTCCCTCACTGATTATTTGTATTATCTCATGAGTGCATTATCGGCAACACACACACAGACACACACTCACACACACACACCAGCAGCAGAGGCTGGCCCAATCTAGTGCTTGGCTCTTCAGTAAAAGAGTACTGCAGATATGAAAAGACCCATCTAAATAAATCTCACTGCAAAAACTTAGGAAACATTTGTACATGTCCATCCTTCTAGTGTATTCTTTGTTCTTGACTTCTACTTCTATTCCACTCTCAAAAATTCCTTTTTCTCTTCCTTCTACTCCAATTTAGTCTTAGGTCAAAGAGACCACATGAATGCTATTTGCAATTTACAGTAGCGCCTTGGGTACATGCTCATTTTATGACTCTGGCTTCTACATTGTTAATAAAAAGATAACTGCACAGGGCTATAGGGACAAATACTAGTAACAGTTAAGAATGTCAAATTTTATTGTCCCTAAGCCCTGCTTATTATGCAATCAAAAGGTCTTGTTTAAGCCCCTACATACACACTAAACACACACACACACATACATACAGAGCAAATTCAAAAGTTGGACAGTTACTAACTATGCCTTGAATTCTCTCTGTGAAGCCAAAGCATGATAAACATTTAACATCAATCTACTATTTACCTGAAAAACAACTCAAGTATCTGCTCAGAGCAAATATGAAAAGGAATGTTTTCCTTTCAATTATATTTTTCTTCAGGAATGAATTTAAGAAATTATAGAAAGTTGGTATCATATTAGTCTTTTGAAATTAAATAAAATCCATCAAGATATTTGCATATATGTCTGGAAAATTACTTCAAACAACTAGTAGCTGCATAGATTCAAATGATGATTTATGAACAATGACGGGAATTTCTGTTCTTTAAAAATATTTTCCATCTAGGAAACGTCTACTAGGTTTTCATAAAATCCTTGACCTACTTTAAAAAAATAATGTTAACAAGGTAAGTTGCAGGGAACACAAAAACATTATGTGAAATGAAATTTAAAACAAGTTATTAAACAAACTGTATAGAGCACAAAGTGTTGCACAACTGTAACATAAAATATTCTTATTCTAGAGATTTTAAATAAAAATGACTCAAATGGAAGGAGATAAACTATATAGAATGATTAGCACATTAAGTTTCTATTTACTTTGGAAAGAAAATTTATAGGCCATTTATAAATGAATTCTATCATATGTATAGCCCAAATGATTAAAGTTTTAAAACAGTAAAGTTCTAAGACTATACAAATACATGATGAGTGCCATGTTAATAAAAGCTTGATGGAATCCATCCTTCATATCTTACAATACCCATTATCTGTGATAACCTTGTATATGGCCACTGCTCAATTACAAGTACAACTTTCCCATACTATGCTCCTGTAGAAAGCAGTTCTTTGAATTATAGCCACAGCCACTCTTTTTGAGTCTTGATTGTCAGGTGGTCAGCTTAAATAAGCTTCCCAGGCCTGGTAGTTTCATCTAAGGTTGGTAGATTATCACTGTTGCTCCCGTATGACATAACAGCTATGCTGCATCATCTGAAGTCCTCTCTGTCAGCAGGAACCCTACTTGAGTCAAGATGCAGCAACTATCATGGTGTTCTGCTGCCCTACATATGTTCACTTCAACAGGATTGCCCTATGATACATGGTTTGAATGCTTGAGAGGTGGCTACACATTCTTGAATCTCCTTATTGGGCATGCCCCCTGGGGTTGACATGATGCTGATGAAACCACTTAGGAATCTGGATGTGATACATATTTAGTCAGAGCTGTACTTTATAGACCTCATTTTATGACACACTGAATCTTCCAGGTTCCCAGAGGACATGGTGGCCTTTTAGATTTGATTTTCCTTTTATAAGTCAGGGAATGAAAATTACATCATGTGGGACAGAGTAAAGAGATTAATTTTTGTGTATAGCTTATGGAAATGTTTAATTACTATATATTCAACTTCATATTTACATTTTTTCCTCATTGTTTTATATATGTAATTCTTGTCTTCCCATGTAGGCAGCAAAGTCCTTAGGGATAAGGACCATATCACAGAACGTAGCAAGTATTAAAAACAGTAGATGTCCAACAAATACTTATATATTAATTTACAGAAATAACAAGATTAACTAATTACACATATTCTTTACTGCCAATGAAAATCTTCAGATTGCAATAGTAGGGTGCCTTTAACCTGAGTATCAATAAGTAGGCTTTAGGAATTTATGAGTTCCCTAAAATTAGATGCCCAATGATTGAGGAGATGGGCCTTGGGTCATAAAAATCAGTTTGAGCTCCGGTTACTAGCTCTAAGGCCATGTGCAAACTACTTAATCTCCTTAAAGCTTCAATGTCTTTATCTCAAAAATAAGGGTAACAGTATATTCCTTATAGTGCTTCTATGAGGATTAAGTGAAACAACTATGTAAAGCAGTTGGCAGAGTGCCTGGCATATCATAATTGATTATCATTACAATTAGTTTTTTTGTGGGAATATGTGTTTCTCTGTGAAGAAGGTTCATATCTTTTATTGACTTTTCAGAGGGTTGGTGACCAAACAAAGGTCAAGAGGCACTATTCTATATCCAGGACAAAACATTAGAAGAAATTCAGCTACTATTCAGTTATGAGTTAGTGAGTTGGTATTGAAAATTTATAGGCAAATATTTAAGTGCTTCACTTAAAGGAAGCTGATATGACTAATTACTAGTGTATTAGCCACAGCACAGTAATTTTCACTGGTATTATTTTAGAAATCAATAAATGCATGAAATCTCCCATAATTTTGTGATTCAATTATTTCCTTTAAAACATGACTGTTCTTCTAGAGTCAATTTTTTCCATATATGAAAAATGTTAATAGCGTAAGAAAGTGTGAATATTTTTTTAAATTAAAGTTTGTATTTAGTCTGACGTCAACTATGTAAAATACAATATGAATAGAAAACATGAGAGTAAGCATTTATTTCATAATGTTAACTGAGGCTGTTAAAGAGAGGAAGATTACAAGGGATTTTATTATTCTTTACATTTTATAAACTTTAAAAATGAGTAGAGACCACTTTTTTTTTTTTCGACAAGGGCAGGGAAGGGCCTCTCACTGTTGTGGCCTCTCCCGTTGTGGAGCACAGGCTCCGGACGCGCAGGCTCAGCGGCCATGGCTCACGGGCCCAGCCGCTCTGCGGCATGTGGGATCTTCCCGGACCGGGGCATGAACCCGTGTCCCCTGCATAGGCAGGCGGACTCTCAACCACTGCGCCACCAGGGAAGCCCTGAGACCACTTTTATAATCAGAGAAAAGGAAATAAAAGAACACACACACACACACACACACACACACACACCCCTCAAAATTATTTAGTGCTATTTTCTCTAGTAATAAGAGATATAACTTGTTCAAGATTTAGAATTATAGGCAACTGGGATTGATTTGCACACCCATGTCCTCAGAGGCTGCTTGATAGAGAGAAGGAAAACTACACATGGGAGGGGGACAAGGAGCCCCAAGTCTGCTGACACATATACAAACTGATTATATGTACACACAGAAGCTTTTCTTTAGAATCACGAATAAAAACTTTCCTTCTTTTGACATCATAAAAAGGAGTACATGTCTGTACTAGTGGCCAAGTGGAACCAATGGATATATGGGGCACAGTGAAAAAGTCTCTTTCTGGACTTGTCTCTGGATTCCAAGGTCTGTGGTATGTTTTCAGTCTCTAAGTGGCTTAAGCCAGTGCCAAAGTTTCCAAAGGCTGGAGTTTGGCAGAATGGCCCTCCACTTAACACAGAACCAAATCCTACCTTTGACTATCTTGTGTTATGTGGGGACTGAATCAAGGTTCCAATGAGGCTGGCAAGAAAGCTTCCTCTTGGAAAACTTGTTCAGGTTAGTGGAGCCCCTGACCAGCACCCAGCCACCCTTCAGAGAGCTCAGCTCTCCCCAGCAGGTCTTCCCTGCCCTTGTTGAATCACAGTATGGACAAGAGTTGAAGCTGGGATCAGGGCCTGCCTCCAAGATCCAATTTGCAAATGTGAAAAATCTTTTAATGAGATAAATTTTCATTTTAAAAATTTTTAAAAGAGGTATACAAAGTTATAGGAAAGAAGGCATAATGTTAAGTGAAGGTATAAAGAGGGAAAGAAAATAAGAGGTATAAAGGTATAAAGAGGGAAAGAAAAAACCCCTCACTTAACAAATATCCAACATTCCTTCACATTCTCATACACACTTAAATCGATGAGGTGTGGCAATTGTTTTTAAAGCAATATTAATTTCTCAAAAGTATCCTATAGTTTTACATTTCTAATAATCTTCATATTATAATGAAATAAAATTGCCAAAGTAGAAAAAAGAGGGATTCCACTAACTTCAAAATGCTTTCTACACTGCTTGAAGGCTGGTTTTAAAATTAACTGCCGCTTAAGATGGGGGGAGGAAAAAGATGTTTAAATCAACTTAAAACTTATCTGGTACATTCATATTTGGCTGAGGAAAACGAAAATTTTATAAAGAGCAGAGAACCTTAATTAGAATAAAACGGGAGAGTCAGAGTTAGAAGGGGCTTTGAGGAATCAAAATGACTGCCTTACAGCCAGAGAAAAGTACTCTGGTTTTTCAGAGTTCAAGGCCTTGAGAGAGAAGAGGGAAGTGAATGAAACTCAGAAAGGTTAAAAGGTTATAGGGAGGGGGAAGGGTAAGCTGGGACTAAGTGAGAAAGTGGCATGGACATATATACACTACCAAACGTAAAATAGAAAGCTAGTGGGAAGCAGCTGCATAGCACAGGGAGAGCAGCTCGGTGTTTTGTGACCACCTAGAGGGGTGGGATAGGGAGGGTAGAAGGGAGATGCAAGACGGAGGGGATATGGGGATATACGTGTATGTATAGCTGATTCACTTTGTTATACAGCAGCAACTAACACACCATTGTAAAGCAATTATACTCCAATAAAAATGTTAAAAAAATAAATTAAAAAAATAAAAGGTTATAGGTGAAGTTGGCTGGTGAGGACCTGGAAAAGCTTGACTTATGCGTTCGTCTCACTCTTTTTTTTTTTTTTTTTTTTTTTTGCCCCTACTGCCATGTAGGTTTCCCAGGATACAGGACTTTTAAGTTTTAACACTGGTGTGGTAAAAAAACATTGCCTGCTATTTCAGTAAACAAGAATGTTGCCTGCCATTCTGGTAAACAATGAATGTTACCCACCATCAAGCCACCAACCATTGCATCCACCCTAGACAGTGTGCTCTGAAGAGATTTCAGGATGAAGAAAAACAGGATACTGGCCCTAGATAGTTAAGATGCATATCAAAGGAATAATTTCTATGAGTCCAGACTCTTGCACCTTTCCATACATAGACAAGCACTAAAATCATTAATTTGAGATGCCTGTTTTTTGTGATTAGCTATAATCTATTGATGTTTGTTTGTTTGTTTCCAGCAAAACCTCCTAGATACCCTGACTCCTCCCTTTACCTCTTTGGAACAGTTCTATCTGAGAGGTGTCTCCCGGGCTTTAGTTCTCAGTAAGGTCACCAAATAAAACATAACTCTCGGGCTTCCCTGGTGGCACAGTGGTTGAGAGTCCGCCTGCCGATGCAGGGAACACGAGTTCGTGCCTCGGTCCGGGAAGATCCCACATGCCACGGAGCAGCTGGGCCCGTGAGCCATGGCCGCTGAGCCTGTGCGTCTGGAGCCTGTGCTCCACAACGGGAGAGGCCACAACAGTGAGAGGCCCATGTACCGCAAAAAAACCAAAAACCAAAAAAAACCCATAACTCTCAAAAAAAAAAAAATACTGCCTGAGTCTGTAATCTGTATATCTAGACAGGACATTTGAGAATTTATCAAAAGCAAGCTGTGGGAAACAGAATATAAAAGTAATTCTTCTGAATCTTTGCAAATTGTCCATAGAACAAGAATAATTTTCAAAGGAGATGAGCAAGGTAAAATTTATTTCAGAAAATCAAAACTAGTACAATATCTGGGAAATAGGTAAAATAGCAGTTCTTAGAGGAAAAGCTAATTTGCTCAAATAAGAGAAAGTTGAAAAGGTTGTGGGCAAAATTTTAACCAGAGGTTCCTGGTAAGTATCATATACTTTTGCTCCCAGTGAAGTTCCAGGTCAGACAGTGGACAAGATAGCATCACCAGCCTTCACTGAATGGATTAAGGGTTTGGTTTTTGGCCAAAATGTCAGGTAAGAAAGAAAAGTCAGTACTCTGGAGCCCAAAGTATGTTGGGTACTTGTTTATATCTTAAGATCATGTCAGGTCACATGTGGTTTTTGTGGGATTAAAAAAATAAGAGCTGCTGTTGCTGTATTAATATAATGGTTTCCTGGTATCTGGGTCTCTGGAGCAACAGATAAGGAGTATGCTAGACTACAAAGTGTGGCTCTGGGGAAGCTAAAACCTTCTTGCAGTGGCTCCACTAAGCTAATTACAGAGAAGAGTTGATGGACTCCACAGGGACTCCACTCGAGGCCCTGCTGGTCAGAGAAAGGTCAGCCAGAACATAAGGAAGTAAGTACTAAGGAGAGAGCTATCAAGGAGGCAGAAAAAGGGAGGGAGGACTGGTGGGAGGGAAAAGTTCCTTGGAGATTCAGCTGACTATACTTGTATAAGTATACTTGTATGAACACGTGATCATAAAAAATAGTTACCTTTAATTATCTAGGGTATAATTCTGTGATGTAAATTTTTCTTTGTTTTTACATATTTTAAATAGGTAACTCACTAGATCTCCTACCTCAAGAAGGGCAGAGAAAAGTACAGTCTAACTAACCTATTCTGAGTTTCCATGTGAGAAATATGATTAAAATTGATAATAACAAAGTCTGATAGCAAATGCCAAACCAGTACTCTAAACAGATTTATAAATTGTTTTCAAAGTTTAATTCTCCTAACTCCTTTTGCTCTAAAAGACAACTGAAAACTAGGACAGATAGACATAGCTTTTTAATTAGTAAGGGATTAATCCCCTATAAGCTAGGAAATGGCCACAAGCATGATGAACTTTCATGATGATGCTGAGTAAATAAGCCAATCAGTCTCCATCTGGCTGTCCCTTATATTGTACCACTGAGAGGAAACGAGGGTTCAGGTTCTGGCAGTGACTGGTGTCAATGACAATATACATTCCCCTGGAGAGAGTAGCTGTCTTATGTGGAATAAACCTAGAAAATTCGAGAAGCTGATTTCTATGCCTTGCCTAACGTATCTAACATATAAGAAAAATCTGTAAACAGTTTAATGAAATTAATTGGTTGAATCTAGCAAAACAAATCAGAAAATAATTTTATTTGAGATTTAAAAGAAGGAGATGACATAAATTCCTACCATGTCATGGAGTCCAGGAGGCCACTGGGTACTGTTCTTTGTTTAAGGAAATAATATTTTAAGTGGTGGATAAGACTACTTTAGCTGTATTCACCAAATTAAACAGAGTATCTTTTGCATTGCAGAGGAAGAAGGTTAAGGGAAGCCAAGACCATAACAAGTGGCAGAACAAGGTCATGCCACATGGCATTGGACTTTCCCTTAATATTCCACAAATAATCACCAAAAACGTAGCACAAGATGTCCTAGGACTTGCGTTTACAACCTAGAATCCTAAAGCTGAAAGGAGCATTTGTAATAACTGAGGACTTTTACAGAAGAAAAAATTAAAAAGCAAAAAAGGTAAGTCAGTGAACCAGATAGAACCTAATCCCTCTAAATCTGTCTTTCTATTATTTCAGTATGCATCCGTGATCTAGAATGTCTAAAAGCAAATATTCACTCTACATGTTCCATATATATATATATACACACACACACACACACACACACACAAGTATACACATATATATGTATATATGTGTGTATCTTTTTCATTTAGAGAATAAAATCATAAAAATATATAGATCTGTGTAAAGCCACAATGTTCCTCTGAAGTTCCCAAATGCTTTGCAATTTTGCAAAATAAGGGCCAATTTCATAATAGATCTTTTAAAACTATAGTGAAAAGAAGCCTCTCCCAATTAGCAATCAGCAGTGCTTCTGTGCATCTCTAAGAAAACTGAGGATCTGCCATGAAAGGCGTGGGTTTCCTGAGAGATGAGAAAGACTTGTGTTCTGAAGTAGTAACTTTGTATCCTTGATATTTTTACTCTGCTTTCAAGGACTTAATCTTATCCATGTGTTTGTTCAGCACTGATTATTCTGCTGTATGAACACAGACTCAGAGCTAAGCTATCTGAAATTTTACATTGAGAAGGATTCTGTAGGGCATTTAACATAACGGTGAAAATCAATTCTCTAGAAAAGCATTGTCCAAATAGAAGTGTGAGCTGCATGTGTAATTTTAGAATTTTTAGTAGACAGGTTAAGAAAACAAAAATTAATTTTAGAATTAATAATAGTATACCTTGTTTTACCCAATATACCTAAAATATATTAATTTCAACATAAAATTAGTATTTTAAAATTTTTTCATGAGGTTTTTTCAAAATCCAGGATGTATTTTACACTTAGAGCACAACTCATTTCTGAGCTGCATGTCAAATGCTCTAATAGCCACTTGTGGCTGGTAACCATAGTACTGGACAGCACAGCTTTAGATGATGTTGACGGTAAAGAATGAAAACTAAAATGAAATGTGCAAAGAATGATTTCAGACTTTGAAATGACAAGGAAAGAGCACTGCCCAAATTCATAACAATATGAATTCCATTTTTACATTGGCTATGAAATTAGTATTGAAGCAAATGTTCCTGATACTACACAATGTATTCTATTCAGCCCATATTTTAAAAATAGGTCAACCTCTGAGAGAGCTATATACTTTGTATGCTCTTCCCTGTGCCTGTCAATAAATTTTTATATTACCTCTCTATTAATTCTTATGCTAGTATTCTTACCTTTCTTCTCTTCATCCCATTTTCTTTTCTTATATCTAATTTATTATTTTTTTCAACTTATCCTACTGAACCTGGTCTCAAATCATTTTTGGAATGATTTGGGCATAATTTTTAAAAAATAATAATAGTTAAGCAGCATATATGTTTCTGGACAAAGCTCTTGGGCTCTCAATTTCCCCGGCAAGTGATACCAGTAGCAATCCTGATCTATAACTGCAAAATGTTTTGTAAGTATACAATACAAAACAAATGCTGACTAATTAAAAGGAAAAGTATCAAGACACTGTCAGCGCTCTTGAACAAGGTGGAGGTATGTCACACAAAGCTATGAAAAATACTTAAAGAGAAATGATTAAGGTAGGTTCCACATAGGATGTTTCCCAAGCTAAAAGAGCTAGATTTTTTAAAAAGTCAATTATGATTCTTTCTAAACTGAAAGCAGATAGTTAATGCTTCTTTGGTATACATTTCATGGATAGTCTCACAATTTTCCAGGAATATTGATTCTCATAGTCTAAGCTGATGGATGTCCACAGAAAATGGATATATCATTAGCTAAGGTAACTGGGATTCCAATCCTTTCTAGAATTTACTTCTGTGACCTTGTGCCAATCACATAAGTTTTTAGTGCCAGATGTCTCCTCTGTAAAATGGAATTAATAATATTTCACTTGCTTAAAGCTATGCAACTGAATCAAATATACTCTTGAGGTCTATTATATAACAAGGAATATATCTGGTCTTTGGTTCCAGCTCCTGATATAGAGTTTCAAATACCCTTGAAAGGTTCTGAGCAATAGGAAAGTTCCTGAGCAATTCACAATCAGCTCCTTTTGGCCATACCTAAGTTTATGCTGAAATGACTCCTGTGGGCCCCTAGGTAGTTTTAAGGGAGGGGCTGGACAAGCCAGAAAGACCAAGCCTGTGACTAGAGGTTTGAAACTTTCAGCCCCACCCCCAGTCTCCAGGGAGGGGAGGGGAAGGTGATTGATTTCAATCATGTGGCCAATTATTTATTCAATCATGCCCATGTAATGAAACCCCCATATAAAAACTCTGGACACTGAAGCTCAGTGTATCAGGAATTCCTGATGGGTGAACATGCTGATGTGCTGGAAGGTTGACATGCCTGGAATCCTTAAGGACAGGTCATGGAAACTCTGTTCTGCCCCCCTCGTCCCCAGGGTCCTGTCCTATGCATCTCTTCCACTTGGCTGTTGCTGAGTTACAGCCTTTATAATAAAACTGTAATCATAAGTACAGCATTTTTGGTGAGTTATGTGGGTTTTTCTAGTGAATTACTGAACTGAAAGGGGATGTGATGAGCCCCAAATCTGTAGTCAGCTAGGAAGAAGTGTGAGTGGCTTGAGGTCACCTGTGACTTGTGGCTGATGCCTGGAGAGGGGCAGTCTTGTGGGACTGACCCCTTACCCTGTGGAGTCTGCACTAACTCCAGGTAGTTAGTGTTAGAACTGGATTAAATTGTAGAACACCCAGTTGGTGTTGGAAAACTGTTGTTGGAACACAAGGTCCAATCCAGATCAAGCACATTACAACTTGATATTGAGTCCATTTTAATATCTAGGTTATAGCCAGATGTGTCCCAGCATAATTAACGTGAAATTTACTGGAATTGGATACAATAAAATAATAATATGCTTTTTTTTTTGCCTACATGGTCACTTCTTCAATGAATAAAAAAATGTAAAGATATTACACTAAAGCAAGTCTTCATTATGAGAGATCATTTTTTTAAAATTAATTAATTTATTTATTTATGGCTGTGCTGGGTCTTCGTTTCTGTGCCAGGGCTTTCTCTAGTTGTGGCAAGCGGGGGCCACTCTTCAACGCGGTGCGTGGGCCTCTCACTATCGCGGCCTCTCTTGTTGTGGAGCACAGGCTCCAGACGCTCTGTGGCATGTGGGATCTTCCCAGACCAGGGCTCGAACCCTTGTCCCCTGCATTGGCAGGCAGATTCTCAACCACTGCGCCACCAGGGAAGCCCCGAGAGATTTTTTTTTTTTTTTTTTTGCGGTATGCGGGCCTCTCACTGCTGTGGCCTCTCGTTGCAGAGCACAGGCTCCAGACGTGCAGGCCCAGTGGCCATGGCCCACGGGCCCAGCCACTCCGCGGCAGGTGGGATCCTCCTGGACTGGGGCACGAACCCGCGTCCCCTGCATCGGCAGGTGGACCCCCAACCACTGCGCCACCAGGGAGGCCCGAGATCATTTTTGATATGGCAAAATAAAAAGTTCTGCATATCTTGCCCAGAGAAAGATATTTTCTATATTCTCTAGCTTTGCTTCATATAATTATTCTAGTATTAGTTGGGAATTCCACCCCCTCAATGGAATTATAATGTAAAGTATTAAAACAATGATCCACATCCATGTTAAATGTTTGTGAAAGATCAATATGAACATAAATACTGGTCTGCCATTATGTTTACACAGACTAATGAATTTATTTTCAGAGGTCAAGATGTAAACTTAGGATCTATCTTACTAGAGAATATAAACTTTGCCACTAAGAGCTCAGCTTGGGGTGTGTTTTCCTTTTCTTTTTTTCCCCTAAAACAAACAAAAACAAAAGAAGGAGAAAAAGAGAATCTCTGTTAGTGAAACCTGAGACCTTAAGCTGGTAGTTACAAGATCAGGGAATTGACGGCAGACACAACAGGAACGCTTGAGGAAGCATTCGGCATTTTTAACTCCTAGGCACTGGTAGAGAGGGGGAGATCAGTGTTTTAAGAGAATTTAGGTTAGTTGGAGAAAAAGGAAATGAAAGTAGTTGTTTCTTAAGGTACCTAAGCAACTTCTTTCCATGATAAACTGGTGCTTTTAAAGGACTATCTTAACTACTAGGAAGTATAGGAGATAAATGAGCATCTCAAGTATTAAAAGCACTCCTGTCTTTAAAATGTTTAAAAGCCCTCAAAAATGCTTTTCTACAGAAGAGTACAGAACCTCATCCTTTTCCCTGGTTAATTGCCTGGGCAGGAGCTGATGCTACACCTTGTTTCCATCCATTGACAGGCAGACAGCTGACAAAGAGATTCCTGTGAGTCAGAGGGGAAGGGCAGGCCTTAAGCCATGTGACTGCTGGGATGTGGTGAAAAACTGAGGAGTCTTGAATTTCTTCAGAAAGGCACATCATTCAGGAAGAAAGGGCAGAGAAAGACAAAAAGAAGAGAAAGATTACCAGGCAAATTTTACTGATACCCACAAAGAAAATAAAGTGTTATTTTTCTCCTATTCTTGGTTACATTATATAAAATATTTGGTGTTATTTATAATTAAACAGTCCCAATTATTAGGCTTAAGAGAGGCAATTAAATAAACAATCTTTTCTTTCCTCTCTTTCCATGTCAATTTCTGAGTCTTTTACAAGCACTGATTCAGCTTCTTTATCTTCCGTTCATTCCTCAACTCTCAGCAATCTGGTCTATCACCCTACTTCCATTAAAAGTACTCTCTCTAGGGCTTCACTGGTGGCTCAGGGGTTGAGAGTCCACCTGCTGATGCAGGGGACACGGGTTCGTGCCCCCGTCCGGGAAGATCCCACATGCCGCAGAGTGGCTGGGCCCGTGAGCCATGGCCACTGAGCCTGCGCGCCTGGAGCCTGTGATCCACAACGGGAGAGGCCACAACAGTGAGAGGCCCGCGTACCGCAAAAAAAAAAAAAAAAGTACTCTCTCTAAAACCTGCTTTGGATCCACTAACAATGATTATATCTCCACATTTCCTTCTGGCTACCCCACTTCATTTCACCCTATTCTCTAGTCATAATGAACTAGTTTTAGTTCCCTAATATGCCATGTTCTTTATTTCCTCCCAGAATTTATACAAATACTTGCTTTTGTCAGAACACCCTTCCCAACCTACCTCATCCTACTTGAATGGCTAATCCTTAGCCATGTAGTCCAATGGGGTACCCTAGTCCAAACCATTCACATATAACAAATGGGTAAAAAGATTTTGAAAGAGATTGTGTTGTCCAAATTCACAGCTACTTACTGATCAAACAAAGACAGAGACATAGGCCTCAATTCACCCATACAAGTGTACATTATCCTACCAGAGACCCTACCATATACCATCTTCTCCTCCCAGGAAAGGAGTAGAATATAGAAGTAAAATATAGACCAACCATCATTATAGAACATTATAGGTAAGACTTTAAAAATTCTATAAATTGACTCACTAGTTTCTGAAGACTTTAGCTTTTCTAAATGGAAGTGTTGGCAATGATATTTTCCTCACATTTTCTAAATTCCAATCTTAGAAACATGAAATTGGGAATGCTAAGGGGATTTTGTGGTCTCTCTTTCTCTCTCTCTCTCTCATACACACACACACACGCACATAAAAGGGAGGAAGAGAGAAAGGATAAATTTCTAAAATTTGTAATAAAAAAAGTAGACTAGATAGATGATTTAATTAAAACAACAGAACTCAAATCAGAATCTGTTAACTGCTGAAATACTAGAGCAGGTAATAATGGAAAGGACTGAGATTTATTTCTTTTAAAATGTCTCATAAAAATTAGGACTTTAGTCAGTTTTTTAAGATGTATAAGGTACTGTTCCACCTAAAGGCAGCAGATGGCTAGAATGTTACAGGAATTTCTTGTAGGCCTGAGTAGAAGTCTGTCAACTTTCAACTATTATAATAATTTTTAAATAGACATGGTATTTAATATGATTTCCTGGTTTACACCCTATAAAATGGCCCAGTTAAAATAAATAGTTTACTGGCCTCAGCCCCAAAGACATGAAGTGAGGGCCAAAGAAAATATAAAATGTATAAAATGTCCCAGTGTAAACACTTGGAGACAAGAGCAGTGAATGCATCAGATATTCCTGGGAGAGTCTGGCTTACTACAAACATTAGGATTTTAGCCTATGTGAGTAAAAGGAAGGTGCAAATGGCTTGATGGAATGAGGTAGCAGTGCTAAAGAAATAATTTTCAGCTGAGGTGATGCTTGTAGCTAGCTGATATAGCAGAAAGAGACGACCATACGTTGCTCTGGTGCTAATGGTGAGGTAAGGTCTCTGGTTTGCAATGATTAAGACAAGCTATTGTTTCAATGGGCTCATTTCTCCATGAAAATGCTTCTGGGTGTTTTCAAGCAAATCATGAGGATTAATGAAAATTTTTAAATCATTGTTTTATAAAGTTTCTAATAAAGGAGTAGTAAAAAGGCTTTGGAGATTATGAAATTGTTTTAACATACTCCTTTAACTTTAGGAAAAGTCTTTTTACTGAGTCTGGAACCAGGCTTAAGTAATAGGGAAACAGCAATAACCACAATATATTTTTAAACTTTTTCTTCTTTGAAATGGCATTTCTTAATCTTTCTAGTCCCTGAAACTCCCAAAGTGTGTAAGGTCTCAAAGAAAAATCTAAACAGTTTCTAAGAGGAATCAGTCACTGTCCTTATTTAGAGCTGGGATAAGTACCGCATTTACCAAACAGCCAAACAGAATTTAGGGTATTGGGAGGTTTGCCACAGATAAAGAAGATTAACTGGGTATTATGATTCTTCACGTAGCAGGTCCTTTGTACTTCCTCACCACTTAAATGCCTCACAAACAACCCAAGGTAACATTTGCTACCAGAAAAAGTACTTTGTCTCTGTTGGCCAATCTCTGGAAGCCAATAGCAGGGTTTGACAGTGATATATAACAAGGTTAGAGCAGCATGATCCATCTCCATTCGCTTGACAAGGATGGCATCTTAGGCCATGGTGAGGAAGAGCAGGTTGCCCGCCTTCACTGCTCAGGTTGGCAGCACCTACTATCAAATGACTGGGTGTCTGGCAATGGGTTCAGAGAGGCAATGACTGCCTTATCTCCTGGAATTCAAGGAACTTCAGCTCATAAACCAAAAGAACTGCTGAGTGGGCACTACTCACTGATCCATGTCTGAGAAAAGTCCTTCCAGAGGGTACAGGGTCCATCATCCACAGTCAAAGAGAAGTGACATGGCCATTTAAATGGCAGGGAAGCCCTCTGTTTGGGTTTTTCATGGCTAAGAAAGGCACATCATAATAACATAGCATAATAGCATAGCACCTTGCATGACAACAGCAAACAAAGCAGGGCTTTGTACTGCCTATTTTTGACAGAAGGAAGATATCTGCAGTTTGTGCTCTTCCCACACCATTTTAGATCTGAGAATCCAAGCTCAATCCTGCTTTTAAAAAGAATTGGTAAGGGCCTGGGAAGTGGGAGAGAGACAAAGCCATACAATCCATAAGTTTCTGGGGAAGCTTTTGCATAGATTGACTGAGAGCTGTGGGCCTAAGAAAGTACCAGACTATGGCCTCTATTTTCATCCTACAAATTCCCACTGCACTTGAGTTTTAAATCTGGTTTCTTGTATAGAATATCTACAGTGTTCCAGGTCTTGCAGAGAAAACAAGGAATGAAGAGAATGAATGAAATGTTGATAACTATAACTATATATAATATATATACATATATAATTGCCAACTTAATGATTCTCCCTTGCAAATTTGTAAGTTTCACTGCAAATATTGAATCAAAATGAGAATTAGAAACAAGAATACAGAACATAACTGAGAAAAGGGGAAAACAAATGATAAAATACATAAAGAAGGATGTGCTCTAACAAAGACTGGCTACCCAAATCCCTATATCCATTTCCAGTAGAGAATGAAAGCATTTTTGTAAAGAAGAAACAAAAAATATTTTTTCTGATTCCATTAACCAGTCAATCAACTAAAAGACAAAATTCATTAGCCATAGAGCTTGTCTCATAGAACAAGTTATCGTCTCCATCACATTAAAGCAATAATAACTAATTATCCTTAGATTTTCACATGTGCAGAACACTGCAAATTATAGGAAGCAAGTTTATTTTTCTGCATACAAACTCGAAGTCTATCATCATTCTTTTTACCTTAATGTTTCTCAGATGGAAGAAGGCAGAATGGGAAAGTTTGTTTTAAAATTATAATTCAGAAAGATGAGGCTGAGGATAGAAGCTAAAGGATCTGAAATCAATGATACTGAAACACACAAAATGTCCTTCAGTAGTCTACAACAGGAAATTTGCATCTTCAGGCATTACATATCCTCAAACGAAGGAGGCATCTGTTATTTTGATATAACCTAGGGAGATGAGGTTTAAAATTTTACTGGGCTCAAACTTTTTCCATTTGTCTCTCTTCAAACCCTATATTCTTAAAATGGCTCTCTTTTTAAGAATTGCAGAGGTACAATTAAGATAATTAAGATACAACTTGAAAAGTGTTGTTCTGATAAAACAGAAAATATATACTTTAATTGGAAAGGAAGTATTTAAATTTAAATTCAAAACTTTTCACAAGAATCCCACAGTATGTAATGATACCAGTTGCTACAACAATTTAACATTTCTAAGATTGAAGTATATCTCACAGAAAGCCAACTTGTCTTCTTTAAATCTATCTGTCATATCAGTACTATATTAGTACTCATGTCCTAATAACTAAGTTTCCAAAAGAAATGTATTCATACTCTTTAGACTCTTCTGAAATTCAGGACTGCTTAAGTAACACGTTTCATCATGGCAACCCTGATCTTATCCACAACCACATTGACATTTCTACAGGATACTACAGTGCTTTAGGTCTTCACTAGACAGCTTGCTTTCTTCCTAAACTAATATTATCCAAAAGTAAATATCATAAAGCAGACTCTGAGAACAGTTACAGAGAAAGTTTCTTTGAGGAAAAAAAATTACTGACCCTATTCCAATGGGGGCTCCAATTTATGAGCCCCTGATGGCAATCACTCAAAGCCTGCTTTCTGCTTCCATATACTCTAAGTCCCTGATGAACATGTTATCATACATAACTATAATTAAAACTATAATAAACATATTTAATATTTACTAGTGGTTACAAATATATGTGTATTAGGATCTGTAAAGCATTTCATATGCATTATCTCATTTAATTTTTAAAACAACTTTCCATACACATGAAAATATCCACACAGTCTTCCCTCCCATGATAAACTGTAATGTCTTAGAACTAAATGGAAACTCAGAAATCATCTAGCCAAGTGTTCCCATATTATAAATGAGAAGCCCAAAGCCCAAACAGGTTTAATGAATTCCCAAGATCACACAGCATGTTGGTGGCAAAACTGAGGTTATAATACAACTTTCCTTCCAGCTTAGTACTCTTTCTGATGATGATGATAATGATACTTGACAATGAGGATGGCAGCTAGCAGTCACTGAGCATTTGTTATGTGTCACTCACTTAATCATCTCAACAAGTCTGTGAGAGAGTATAATTGTAACTTCATTTTATAAATAAAGATACTGAGGTTAAGAAGAGGAATAAAGTATGCCCAAACTACTAAATATAATATATAATAACAATCAGAGATGATAGAAACAGATTGGTTTCAAAGGTCAATCTGTTTTTATTACCTCTGATTTTAATTATTATATATTATACAGATGGTATATTGAGAATTGACTGTTGGTGGCAAGAATGGCTTGATAATCCATAGAAGTTGGTGGTAGGATATGTGTACTCAAGTTGCCAATTGTACATCCTCCTAAGAGAGTATTCCTTAGGATTCCAACTACATCCTTGCTATTCATATCACATGACTGCCATCCCAAGCCACTTCCTACTTCTACTCCCTTCCATCTTCAGAGCTGGCCAAAAAGATCCAGAAACTTAGGTAGCTGCTAATTGAGTCATTTTTATTCATTCAACAAATATTTATTAAGCAAGTACCATATGTCAGGCACTGTGCTAGAGGCTAAGGAGACAGGAATGTGCAGACATGATCTGCTGTTTACCTTTTTCTTGGATCCTATGAAATCCATATATTCAAAATAAGCCCTCCTCTTTTCTTGAACTGTTTTGAATAAATTTTTGTTCCTTGCAAATAAACATAATTTAATTAAGACAGATTATTAGGGATTGAGCTGGCAAAACAAAGACTTTAGAGAAAATGTAGAATATTTGGAACTCGTTAACAGGTGATGGCAGGGAAAAGGGCATTAAGACATCCCTACATTTCCCAGGATGAGAAGTCAACAGTCTGTGGAATGTGGCAGCCAAGCTCATAATTAAGGTATTATCTTAAGTCACCTGGGAACAAGTTCCCATTGAGGGTGAAGCTTTGGAGGACTAGGTTGTCCTGCCATTGCTCAATTTAAAGAAACTGAAGAATATGGAAAGCTTTCATGTGAAAGCTTTTAATAACACTGGGCAACTTACAATGAAAATGGGGCACTCTGGTCCTTGCTAGAATGCATAGCTCAAAAATCCAAGGAAACACAGAACCATCGTCAGGCACTACTATAATAATCCCCTTCTGTCTGCAGCTGGATGGCTGGGTGAGCTGAAAATCAAGAGCACAAACTGATCTATGAACTGATACACCAGCTGTCTTCATACTTTTACCATATTTCCTTGATAAATGCAAGGGTGCTAAGCGAAATTGTGAAACTTTGATCCCTCAGCCTTCTCCAGAATGCTCTCTATTGTATCGCCCTTGCCAGAGAAGGGTAGCACTCTGCTCTGCTCTACCTCTTACTGAATCTTGTCCTGTGACTAGGACCTAAACACAACATGGGCTCAAGGGTGATATGCAAAATAAAAGTAGGGGAGAAAAGAATTATACTCAGAAGGGAATGTAAGAGTTTTCTAAGGAATCGCAGGAAAAAAAACCAAACCTGTGTGGATACGCATTTTGTACTAGTTATTCAAGGATGACTAAACATAATTTCGAATGACAAATTAATTACTATTGGGCATCTCATTGGAGAGGCTTGATTTAATGTACGAGCTGGTAGTCACTTTAACAGTTTGTTTGGTAGGCTGATGCAGTTTGGGTTTAGTACTGGCTTAGTTATTAAGGACCAAAACTCCTTTTGCAAAATGTAAACTTCAAAGGCTGCAAGAGAAGAATGATAGTAAGACCTGTCACATTTGTTTCCCTTAGGCTTCTGACCAGGGTCCTGAAGACTCACTTCTCTTCTGTCTCCCTCACACCAGGAAGAGATTGGTAAAGGAATGCCTGAAAGCTTAAGACAGACTCTTGTGGGGAGTGACCAGTGGTGGATAATTAACTATATGGACGTGGAGAGTCAAGGACAGCTGGGCTCAAGTAATGGAGAAAATAAAAATAAGTGAATACAGTTACCCAAATGGCAGGTGTTTGGGCCTGGTACTTAGGGTTCAGGGAGAATGCTTTACAAAGATTCCTTAGTTCAGAAGCCCCAGTGCAAAATCATAAGCAAGCCTATTAAGGTTTGCCTGATTAAGATTTGCTAAAACATCTCACACCTGAGTCAGAGGAGCGCCTCTTGGATACCACACAAGGAAACCTGCAGCCATTTTTTTTAGTGAATATATACTAAGAGTTGGAAAATTCAAACTTCTCAGTCCTGGACTATTAGGTCCTGACTTTTTTTTTAGCCTTGAGCTAAAACTACTTCTCTAGGGATGCAGAAAGCAATCTGATCTTTCAGTTAGAGTGGGGTCTATGGAGTTAAGTGACAAATGGTGTTCTGCTAATATTTTATATCATAGTAGGCTCAGTGAGATCATGAATCTACTTTGAAGTTGTTTCATTAAATCCTGAGTTTAGGCAGATTCTCCACATTGGTTTCCTGACCTGTAAAGTAAGGGCTATTATGGTAAGAAGGGTGAAATGGAAGGCTTTGGAGTCCTTGTTCCCAAGCTCAGATTAACTTGACCATCAAAGAACTGAGAATTTGGCAAGATGCATTCTATTACCTTTCTGTACAGGGACTCAGTCTATTCTGTGCAAAAGGCGATGGGCCCTGCGAAAAGATGGATTACACTAAATTTTAAAAGATGCAATTGCTGCTGTATTTCCTCACAACCAAATGTCCCCTGGATTTGGATTAATTATATTATATTTTTAATATGCCAATCCTTTGAATAATATAGGAACATGAGCAGACAACTAAAAACTGAAATATTTAACATTATAAACCATATAACAATGGAAGTGGGAAAGAAAACAAGACAAAAACACATGAAAGCATATGCATAAAGAAATGATAACTGTAATAAATAAAATTTCCATGGCTGTTTACAAATGATTTTATGCATAGTATCTTATTTGACTTCATAACAATACTGTGAGAAAACTATAGCAGGGATTAATATTTCTAGTTTACTGATGGACTCAGGGAGGGTAGATGAGTTGATTTATTCACTCCAATGGCTTGAATTATGATGCATAAATATGCTGAAGCTTCCAAATTATCTCCATCACGGATTACTGCAACAGCCTTATAACTGATCTCTGAGGCCCCTGATAAATTGCAGAGTTCCTTCCAAAAGCACAAATCTAATCAAGTCACTCTCCTATTTAACATCAATGGTTTCCCATTTTTTCTCAAGCTTCCAGCATGGTACTTTGCATGTAGTACCATGCAAAGTAGGGGTAGGGGCTCCACATATATTTGTTGAATAAATGAACAGATTACTGAATTAGCGCTGTTAAAAAGTAGGTGTGCTGGAATATGAACCTAGACCTCCTTATTTTTAGAATATACAAAGAAAAAGGTTTGGAAATTCCAAATCCAGACACAGACTGAACATCCTAGTACATGAATGCTACAGTAGCCCAGGTTTGATCAAGGAGGTAAGTATTAGGTCATCAAGACCTGCTAGTATTTAAAATCCAGTTTCTGTGTTGGGATCCAGTGTTCCAATATCCAAAACCAAATATAAGATATATGAACATATGGAGATATAAGATGAAATTCATACAGAGCAGAAATACCCAGAGGTCACTGTCAATTTTTAAAGGGAAAGGAATATTTTCTTCACATCTCCTAAATCCTAATAATCTTCACCATAAAGGTACTTGGTTTGATTAGCCTGTCAGTAAGAATCAACAACACTCCTATTAGATAGTGGTATCCATAGCAGTAGTTACCACCTCTAGTAAACATCTGAGCTAACTAATTGATTTCTTGCAAAAGCATAGGCTGAGAATTAGAAAATCATCAGTTCTGGATGGTAACTTTCAGAACAACTACAGAAGCTCAACAGGTAACTACAAAAAGCAAAACTTACACTGAATAAAAGGGCATCTCCAAACCTAACTGATTCACAAACTACAGACAAAGGTCTGCATGGTCTGCAAAAGACCTTCTGAGAGTCGCTGTATATTTATTACTGCTGTTGCTGTTGCTGCTGATAATGATAACAGGTGAAGCTACTCCTTATTGCATATTTAATGTTTTTCCAGCCATGAAATAAACCCTTTTATGCATTATCTCATTTAATTCTGACCCCATTCCTGTAATATTAGGTTCTATTATTATTCCTATCTCATAAATGGGGCTGTGAGAGGTTAAATAATTTATATATGGTCACACTAAAAAGAAGTGGTGACTTGAACATCTGATTGAGCTGACTCTCAAATCTGTGTTCTTAATGAGTACACTATACTAGCTGAATATCTCAGGCTTGCATGCATATAATTCCTGTATGTATTTGGGATCTAGCAAAGTGGCAGCCCAGGCCTCAGAGTCAAACACTCAAGATACACTCACATTCTATCTTGGCCAAAGTTTTCTTTCTTTCAGGACCTATACACAGTTCTTCCAATGACTCACAGACAATAGCAAAATTACCTCACGTACACACCACTGGGTAGAAAGATGTAAGTGTTAATTATCTTGTCATTTGGGGCTGCTTTTATACGCCTCTGTATAGTTATGTGAATCTTATGTATCATTTCTTTAAGATTTTTTATAGACCACTGAGCATGTAAAGAAGAAAATGAGGGGGATGGTATAGCAAAAGACATAGAATTCTTTCTTTTAAATTAAAATAAGTGTCCATGGAAAGTTTTTTGACAGACAAATTAATGCCAATCAGAAATGAAACATTAAATTCTAAATCAATGAACCTTAGTGGCTCTAAATATATGGGGAAAAAATTTCAGTGGTAATATGGTTTTTAGAGGCACTGCCATGCCTCACAAATGTTAGTGTCAAGCTGATCCTAAGTCTGAAAGGCTATTACAAATATTGAATGGCTTTTCAGGCAAGACACTGGCTCTCTGGAACCCCTCTGCCATAGTTAACAAACTATTTTCATAGTTTTTCCACCTTTTCATTAAATGATCTCTCTACCTCTTAGTCAACTGAAAGCTGGCTCTCTGCTAAGGATGCCAATTCACCTATAGTTCTCTAAAATAGAAGCTGTTCATTCTTCTACAAAAAATGTACTTCAGAATCAGGCTATAAGATGGGCATTTTCCTTATTCATCGGTGCTTCTCTCAGATCATTACTCCTCTTCCTCAAGGCTCACATATTTTAGCTTATTACCCTCCATCTCTCTTTACCTTTTAGCTCTACCAAAAATGCAGTCATTTTGATTGAGTTATTCCCAATCATTCATCAGGCTTTGCTGTTCAACCATTGGTATGGTTGGTCACCTACCCCAAAGCCTTTTTCTCCCTTTTATTTATATCATAATGAGGTTCTACTATTCCTCAAGACTCAGAAAATGATGACTTCGTATTCAACATTAAGAATCAATCTTGACTGGTTTAGCCAATCATTATGTTTTCATTCTCCTGGGAAGTAACTGGTTAAGACAGAGCCATGTAAAACAATTCTGGCTAACGAGATGCAAGGAATCCAGTGGATGGCTTCTAGAAACAATTCTGTGGCTGCTGGATGTTATCATGTCTGGATGTAATTCCTGGAATTGTACTTCTTTCTTTCGTTTTTTAAAAATCTCAGATACCAGTTCTTTCTTTAAAATTTAATTAATTAATTTATTTATTTATGGCTGTGTTGGGTCCTCGCGGCTGTGCGCGGGCTCTCTCAAGTTGGGGCGAGCGGGGGCTACTCTTCATTGTGGTGCACGGGCCTCTCACTACGGTGGCCTCTCTTGCTGCGGAGCACAGGCTCCAGGCGGATGGGCTTCAGCAGTTGTGGCACACGGGCCCAGCAGCTGTGGCTCGCCGGCTCTAGAGCGCAGGTTCAGCAGCCGCGGCGCACAGGCCCAGCTGCTCCGCGGCATGTGGGATCTTCCTGGACCAGGGCTCGAACCCGTGTCCCCTGCAATGGCAGGTGGACTCCCAACCACTGCACCACCAGAGAAGCCCTGGAATTGTTCTTATTTCTGAATGATGAGATCATAATTTTTTTGTTACTTCCCCCCCCCCAATTTCCACAAAGAGCAGGTATTACTTCTATAAAAAATAAAATTAATAAAGAAAAACCTTGGGCTTCCCTCGTGGGGCAGTGGTTAAGAATCCGCCAGCCAATGCAGGGGACACGGGTTCGAGTGCTGGTCCAGGAAGATCCCACATACTGCAGAGCAACTAAGCCCGTGCACCACAACTACTGAGCCTGCGCTCTAGAGCCCATGAGCCACAACTACTGAAGCCTGTGCGCCTAAAGTCCGTGCTCTACAAGACAAGCCATCTCAATGAGAAGCCCCCACACTGCAACAAAGAGTAGCCCCTGCTCACCGCAACTAGAGAAAGCCCGCGCCCAGCAACGAAGACCCAATGCGGCCAAAAATATATAAATAAAATAAATTTATTTAAAAAAAAAAGAAAAACCTTGAAAAGATATTTACTTAATCCCATGATGGAATTCACTTAATTTCATGATGGAGTAATAGGAAGATGACATCTTCCCACTGGAAAAAAGAGAAAAGCCTGGAAAACTGGAAAAAGCATCTGAAAGAATGGTTTTAGATATTAGACAACAATCAATGCAGGGCTGTGATCCCTGAAAGAAAGAAAACAAACCAGGTGAGCATATCTAGCAGCAGTTTCTCGGGTGTGATACATAGCGGACAAAGGGAAGGAACACAAACAAAGCATGGCAGTCTGAGTTGAAAAGTCAGAGATTATAGTCCAGAATGCCAAGGCAGCTAGTATTTGCAGGGCCAATGACTAGATGGAGGGAGCTGCAAAAGGAAAACTGCAAAAGACTCCCACTGAATATGTGGCTGAGTACTAATCTGTGCATGTATGAGAAGAAACTACCCAAGGCTGGGGAAAGAATCACCAGAGAGGAATAGGCAGAATAATTTGTGGAGCTCTTATAGAGCTGGGCATACTTTGGGTTTCCATCAGCCAGAGTTGAAAGATCTTCAGAGACCTGGGGCACGGCCTAGAATCCTTCAAAACGGCATTGCTTTAGATTTGGGATTTAAATATGACCTAGACGAAAGGCTGCTCTAGACCCAATATAAACGAAAAAGCAAACCTTGAAAGGATCCAACCAAGTAAAGTAAATCCAGGTCAGAACAAAACCTAGCACTATTTAAAGGAATGCAACAAAATACAGTACCAACAGCATAAAATTTTAAATGTTACGTATCAGAGCTCCTCCATGTGGTTTCTCCAAGTGAGCTGGTTTAGGCTTCCTCACAGCATGGAGGCTTCAGAGTAGTGGGACTTTTTATACAGCAGCTAACTAAGGAGACGGAGGCTGCACTGCCTTTTATGATCCAGCCACAGAAGTCACAAAGGCCACTTCTGCCACATTCTATTGGTTACAGTCAAGTCACAGCTTGCCCAGATTCAAGAGAAGGGAAATTAGAGGTTGATACCTTTTTTTTTCAATTAAATAATTTTGAATATGCATACAGTACTGTGCATTTCCCTCTAATAGATGTTAATTCTTACTAAGGTAGTATCAAGATTCTAGGAAAAGAGATATTGTGGTAGACATCTTTGAACAATGTAATCTGCACTGTAGAGCTGGGCTGACATCTAGTATAATTTCCTTTCAGCTTGAAAAACTACCTTTTAAATGTGTTGTGGTATAGATCTTCTGGTGACAAATTTTCTCAACTTCTGTTTATTTGAAAATGTCTATATTTTACCTTTA
The DNA here is from genome assembly GCF_964341445.2 of Mesoplodon mirus. Lineage (NCBI taxonomy): Eukaryota > Metazoa > Chordata > Mammalia > Artiodactyla > Ziphiidae > Mesoplodon > Mesoplodon mirus. The sequence continues at coordinate 86,030,148 of NC_138990.1, forward strand.
TGTTTGAAGGGTATTTTTCACAAGATAAAGAGTTTTCAGGTTAAGGTTAACAGGCTTTTTTTTTTTTTTTCATTCTTTCAGGATTTTAAAGATGTTCCTCTACTGCCTCCTGGTTTGCACTGTTTCTGATAAGAAATTAGCAGTAATTCTTATCACTGCTCTTTATTATGTAATGTGTCTTTTCTTCTGCTGTTAAGATTTTCTCTTTTATTGCTGTTATTTTTAGCAATCTGACCATAATGTGCCTGGGTGTGGCTATATGTTTATCTTGCTAAAGATTTCTTGAGCTTTTTGAATCAGTGAGTTAATACTTTTTTTTTATCAGACCTGGAAAATATTTCCTCTAGTCATGCATTATATCCATTTTTTCCTTTAAGTTATTGAATATATTTATATTTAGTGTTTTAAAGGCCCTGTCCACTATTTTCAACATTTGTATAATCAGTGGGTTTATTTCTATTGTTTATTTTTTTCCTCTGTTATGGGTCATATTTTCCTACTTCTTTGTATGTCGAATTTTAGTTTTTTGATGTGAAACTGTAGATGCTATATGGTTGAGAATCTGAAAACTTTTTCATGTTCCTCTTCCTTCAAAGATTGTTGAGTGTTTTGGCAGGCAGTTATTTTACTGGCAGATTACCTTTATCTTGTCAAGTCTTCTTATTAGACTTTATTAGGGTGGCTCAAGATTAGCTCTTACTCTAGAGCTTGAATAGCATTCTTAATGCCTAACCTTCTGGGGTATTACTGAATGCACAATATGTTAAGGTGGTCCCTCCACTCTGGTAGGTCAGAATTCCAGTGTTTCCTAGCACTCTGTGACCACTGGCATTCCTATTCAGCTCATAGATCCTCAGTGGCTATTCTCCGCTAAGCCTTCCAGAGTTTCACACCACACATGGCAACTTGGTTTTTGATCAAAGACTCAAGGGCTCTCCAATGCAGATTTCTGGAGCAACTGCTTTAAACAACTCCTTGCTCTCAGGTACCTTTCTCCACAAACCTAAGCTGCCTCAACAGCCCTATAAGCCAATTTCTGGGGGTGGTTTCTGTGCAAAACACTGCTTTTTATTCGGGCTCTACTTTCCTGTGCTGTGTTTGGATAGTGCCCCCAGACAGAAAACAAGAGAAAATGTCAAGCTTACCTTGTGCATTTCCCCTCTGAAGGATCATAGCCTTGTGCTCTCTGCTGCCTAATGCATGAAAAAAGTTGTTTCATAGTTTATCCAGTTTTATAGCTGTTTATGGCAGAAGGGTGACCTTGATACTTGTTACTCTGTGATGGCTGGAACTTGAAGTCTTAATTAATTAATTAATTAATTAATTAAAAATAGCATAGCCAATTAAGCCTTAATTTCCAGCCATCAGAAGTCAACCAAGTGGGAGAATTCCCTGGCAGTCCAGTGGTTAGGACTCCGTGCTTCCACTGCCGGGGGCCCAGGTTCAATCCCTGATCAGAGAATTAAGATCCTGCAAGCTGTGTGGTGTGGCCAGAAAAAAAAAAAAGTCAACCAAGGGAAACCAATAAACAGTAAAAAAAAGTAAAAGGTGGGGCAGAAGTATTAGCAGACTCATGTAATTTTCCACTATTTTAATTTTCCTAGAATCAGAAAAAAGTTTCCAGGAGTCATATCATTTTTGTTCATTTTCATTTCTCACTGATGGCACAATGAACACCACAACACTCTTCATTTGTTCCTTCTTCCTCGCTAACTAGAGCCTGGTTTTGTGTTTAATTCCAAGTAGACAATTCATGATAAGTCAACTATGTCAATAATGATGCTCCTCTTTCTCTTTGCCAGATACTCAATCTCCCAGTCTCCCTGAGAGCTGGAGGCAACCACACAACTATATTTTGACCAATGAGACACACAGGGAAGTTTGTTAGGGGTTTACTGAAAAGATTTTAATTTTTTTAATAAAAAAATAGGTGATGCTGGCACCTCCCTCCTGTATTGAATGTGAGTCCCTTCTGACTATAATATGTATGAGGAGGAAAATTCTAAGTATGACAGAAGAGAGGGAACAAAAGAGCCTGGGTCCTTGATGACATCACTGAGCAACTAAATTAATACAGCAACTCTCTGCCTCTGAGAAAAATAAAACCTATTTAGCTTAACCACTCTGTCTAAGGTTTTCTGTTTCTACCTGTCATAGAAAGCATTTCTGACTGATAAATGCATACTCCATTTGTTCTTTAGACTAAGAAGAGTTTGCAGATAAGATGAAAAAATAGTTTTCAAATACAACATAAAAAGGAAATGGTTGAGAACTGCATTCTTTGAAGTCTTTAAACTAATCAGGTTTTCTTTGGTGTGTATTAAATGCATGTCTGCCTTGTATCCCCCTCTAGACTGCAAACTTCCATGCTAGGGATCTTCTTTGTTCTACATATGGGCCTAGGCACTCTTGGGTGTTCAAATTAACTTGGTGACAGACTCTTATTTCTAGTACTCTTTGACTCCATTAGGACCAAAACCCCACAGACCTAAAACTTTTTTTTTCCACAGAAGTGAATATGCAGGTAAAACAAATAAGTGAAGAGATGGTTTACTGTCTTACGTTCACATTCTCTGACATCCAAGTTGAACTGCTGTAATGCTCCCAAGGTGAGCTGCCTTACTTCAGCTTCCAGCAGAAGTTGCATCAAGGATGTGGCTAAATGCTTGCAAGCTGACATACATGCTGTCTGGGCCACCTTTCCCTGAAATACAAGAATGTAAATCATAAGGCTGATGGATTAAAATGAAATTCCAACGAAAATTAAAATCATTTATTTTTCAATTAGCAATTTCCTTGAAGGTTTTCTCCATCATGATAACCCTTGCATTCAAATAACTTTGAAATTAATAGCACCTCATGGCAAACATCTTAAATATTTAGCTCCATTACCATCAGTCATGTCAGTATAACACTCAGCTAAAATTCATAAAGCCTAGCTATTTATTTACGAAGTGCTTTCTTCCTAAATCAACAACAGATTAACAATATTCAAAATCTTAATTAAACTGAGAAGGAATGTTTCCACAGAGACTAAATTTCAAAGAGTCCCTTCTAAAAATACCATAATTCTTAAAAAGCGAATGTAAACAATTCCTAACTTATCTTGAAACCAGTGTTTACTACTTTATGATTTAACACATATAAAATGAAAAGAATGGTTTAAAACAAAATGTTTTCTGAAAAAAATAATTAAAAGGATAAATTTTGTTTTCTTAAAAAATAAACACAGAGGTTTATGAACACACACTCTAAGCTAATTTTTTAAATACTGATATTAAAATTATTATTTTACCATCTTCTTTAAAAGATTCACTTTACACTAGTGAATTATATCTTAGTTCCAGGTCTAAGTTATACATCATGAAAGATATATCCATTTCTTCCCAAGATATATATCCATTTTATTTTTGTTATCATCTAGTCTGAAAAACAGGATAAGTTTGAAAAAGTCTGAGTCCTCATATTAGTCAGTGGATCCTTCTTTTTTGAAATCATGAAATACTTCAGTCATTCAGAAAGATATGTAGAATTATATGATGAACACTTATGTATATACTAAACATTACAAATATAGTTAAAGCCCTTATATGATCTCCTTAAATCATTTTATTCCTTCTCCCCAGAGGTGACCGTTTCTTGTGTTGAGTATACCATTTGTATTATAAAAATACTATATGACAAGTATATCATAAGAAACAATATTTTTATTATTTTACATATTTGAAACTTTCTGTATTACAAAGGATGTCCTCCTACAACTTGCTTTTTTGGTTCAATGTTATGAATGTGAATGTTTATAAATGAAATACATGTGGTTGTAGTTTATTCCTTTAATTATTCCACAGTATTCCATTTTAGGAGTATACCAGAATTTATTTGTCCATTCTTCTGTTGTTGGAGATTTAGGTTGTTTCTTTTTTTTTTTCTTTTGCTATTATAAACAGAGTAGGTCATAGAGTAATGTCAGTCTTCATGAAAATGCCAGATTCTGACTATAGTTTTTTTTTTTTAATATATATATATTTTTCATACATTTCACTGGGCCAGGGCCTTCCACAAAAGTTAGCAGGCTTTAAATGGAAAAACATATAACAAATAATACAAGAATGAATTTTAAAATTTGCATGACTTTTTATTTACTTTGGATAATTACTTTAAGATTATTTCTCAAATCTACTAGAATGAGGGGTATCAAAGTATTGTGATTCATAATGCACATGTGTATACATGAAGAGGAACACAGGTGGAAGCCAGATTTCCAAATATCTAACTATAAACTGCTTTGCCTATGGTATATTCTGACTTACAATGTCCCTAGATATTTCCTAGAGTATCACTTAATTGCATAATCACCAGCACTGAGTACTATTACAAATTTTTCTACTAATTAAACAAGAGATACTTTATGATTTTTGTCTTTGATTATTTTGTGAGATTGAATATCTTCTAAATTTTTATTTGACTAAAATATTATTTTATAGAATAAAAATAACAGAGTAATAAACAATGACCTATTATATTACACATTCTAAAAATGTTTCTCCTCTATGGTTCTGTTTGTAGGTTCTGAAGACCCACACTCTGTGGGTGATTTAACACGACAAATGGAAATACTTAAGTAGGGAATACTGTAGAGACCAAGTCGGAACGAGGCAATGGAAGCATAAAGAATCCTAAAGAGAAAAGTTACGTAAAAGAAATCCATATTAAATGGTATGCTTTCAACTAAACCCACTGGAGACCTGGAACAGGTATCACCAAGGAGCCATAGAGTTCAACATAATTGTCAGGCTATGCCCCATGAGAAGAATCAGAGGGGGCAGATCAAAGTTGTGAGAAGCCCTATGGCTTTTCAACAGTGGCAGTGGGAGTGCAGTGAAGAAATGAGGATGGACTAGAGCAGATGTCCAGAGACAACACTGCAGATCAGAAGGCAGAGAAAAGGGAAAGAAACTACTGTCTCTTGGACACTACTATATGCCCAAGATGTGCTATACTTAGGCAGCTGACATCTTATGTTATTTCACTTAATTCTCACAATCAACCCAAGAAGTTGGTGTTATTCCTTTCCTGTAGATGAATAAACGAAGGTTCTCCGCAAGGTTAAGAAATTTAGACAAAGTCATACAGCTATTTGTTACTTCTACCCAATCCTAAATCTGTATCTTTCCAGTAAATCATCACCTAAAAAGCAACACTAAATCTTATACTGTCTTATACTGGAACAGCTGGGCAAAAACAGATCCAGATAATAACAGGGTTAACAGGTTATCCAAGACATAAAAACTAGGTCCAAACAGGTAAGACAGTTGTAGTTCAGGAGCCAACTCTTCAAATATTGAGTATCTGCTGGGGCATGCTTTTTAACTGTGGTCCAGCATAACTATCTAGGCCAAGGCCAACACTTAAAGGTCCTAACAAACTGAACATGGAGATGTTGTAAAAATCAAAGAGCTAAAAGCCCAATTAAGCTGGAGGCTGAGAAGACAGCATTTGAAAGGCTTGTTTCCAGTGGTCAAAACAGATTGCCAAGGAGAAACGAAGCCGGCCTAATAAAATGAAAATAAGATAGCTCACAGTCAGAAAGTCCCAAGTTTGAATTTTTATCTCTACCACTCATTAGAAGTGTAATTTAGTGTAAGTTAGTTGACACTTCAGACTCATTATTCATCTCAAAATATTAAGCAGCTTATTAACTTTAATATGAAACAAATCTATATCAATATATATCAATCAATAGAGCCAAAGGCACTTATACATGATCATATGTTATACTACCCTAACATACTGAGTTACTTAACTGTCCCCCAATCACTTTCCACCCTACTTCCCCTCAAGCTAATTCTTTATTTCCAAACACAGTGATAATTGCAGAAATGTATATTTTCATTGTTAAATATTTTTCTAATTCTAGAAAGCATTTTGGAGCATTTGGAGCTTTTCACAGTCTGCTATCCATCCTCTTTTTCACTTCTGGTTTCCATTACTACCATGGTATCCATAGATTTTCTAAGAAAGGATAAACAGAGACCCAGGCAATAACAATCAACACACTAAGCAATAAAAATTGGTGGTTTCACCCTCTTCATGGAGCAGATTCTTTCTAGGAACAAACTGCCAGTCTCTAGGACAGGGTAAGAATTTGGAACAAAGCCTAAACTGACCAAAACCTAAATGACCAAAACTGCCTTTGCATATACCTCCAGGAACAGTTTCAAATCAGTGATAATCACAACTAGGTTATATCTTATGAAGCTATGATAGTCTCAGTGTACAGAGACTACACAAGAAATAGAAACAGAATGCCAGACAAGATGAAAAATGACCTAAGTATTATCATCATATTTTGAACATATGAAGAACCTGGGATGCAGGGAGATTTGAGTCACAAGATCTTACAACTAGCTCTACAGGCAACATCATACTGCCTCTTAATACAGCTACAATATTTCTGTATTCCAAGACAGCCAATAAATATCAACTAAATGAACTGAAAGTCAACTACCAAAGCACTTAAATAATTCATACTACTTCTCAAGCTTGTTAAAATACCTTTTTAAAAAAAGTTTTGGGAAGGGAAGAAGAGTACACTGGTGACTAAATTCATGTTGTTAATTCAAAGTCAGGCTTATGACCACAGTGAGAACCATCACTGGGCATGAGTCAAGACCTATGAAAATACTTTTTTGATTTTCACCACGTAGCTCTTTGGTAACCAAATCAACTCATTTACTTTAAATATATACCCAGATTCATATCCTCTAATTTGAATTATTCCATCTACCTCCCATTCTCTATTTACTGTCTTAACTTGTACCATAAAACTTTGCACTAGATGATTTACTGCACTGCCATTTCATGCATTTACGTTTCCTTGAAAAGTACATGATTTGCAAGGAAAGAAACTATGGCATTTTTATTTTGGTATATCTAAATGAAGCATAGCTCTAGACTGCAAAGTAGGTACACACTGCCGCCCAACTTTATGCCTTGGAGGTATCTCATTCTCTTCTACACAGAGGGAGATATCATCCATTGTTTCTTACACAAAAGCACAATTAAACACAATTAAGACAAATAGGAATCTTATAAATTCCTTCTTCAAAGAAATACAGAAAGCTCAGTATTCATTACTTTCAATTACTACATACTTCAATTACACAATACTAAGTGTTATGTCATAGTACTAAATGCAAGTGAGCAGAGGTGAAGAGCTTAGAGAAAGCATTATCATCCTCAGTATCACCACAAACTCTACCACCATTACCAGAGCAGCTGCTTCCATTTATTGAGCATTGACTATGTGCCAAATGTTTTGAGAATATTTTCTCCCATAATTCTCACAAGAACCCCATGAGGTATTTAACCCTCTATTTATAGATAAGGACAGAGAGGTTAAGCCATCTGAAGATACCTTGTAAGTTGTGGACCTAGGATGTGAATCCAGCCTTGTCAAATTCCAAAGGCTCTTAACAATCATTTGATCCTGCCTCCCAGTAAAAGGCCTTGGGGTAGTTGCTACATTGTCCTTCTGTTGCTTTGCGACTTTGGGTAAGGGAACGAGGAGGACAAGAAGAAAACATTTTTTTTTTCTCCCTTCTCCATCTAAGGAAGCACCAAAAGAACGCTGGGTTCACAGCAGATATTTAGAATGGACTCCAACCACAGCTCTCTGTCAACCTACTGGGATCAGATCTGAGTTCCAGATCATCAAGAATCTTAACTAAATGACATAAGTGGTCAAAGCCAAATTTCTCTTTCTCTGGATAATCTTAACACGTTTCAAAGTAAGGAATGTTTAAAGAGAGCCAGAAAAGACAGCTGTCTTTTCACACCAAATTTCTCCTCTGCTTTCTGAGTAACACTCCCTTGCTTACATTTTGGTGTGTCAAATTTTATCTTTCTTTAGTTATTTAATGAGTTATTTCACCATGAAATAGAGAAAAGTTCAGACACAGAAACTAATCTAGCAAGGCAAGTAAGAACTACTCAGAGTAAAGTAAAGCCACCCTATAAATTGCTCGTTCTTTCTGTGTACCTATACCTCTAATTCCTTAACCTTCTACCCTGACCACTACTGTAGACAGTTTCTTCAGCCTGCCCCTGCCTTCATGGAAGAAAGCTGTCTTGTTCCTTTTTACTCAATATCCCATGGCTATGGGTGAGGCCACTTCATTCCCATAGTACTAAGCCTCCTATTTACTTAGGATGGACATTAAATAAGCCACATTCAGAGGATAGAGGTCTGGATCTTCCCATATGTTCCTGTTATCTGGGACCCATGCTTGGAACTTTGGTTCCCATGTGCTGCAGAAAACCTATGACAAAGTCTTACTTTATCTTTATACCTAAACAACCTTAAAAATCACATATCCTCTCCAAGCTGATTTTCCCGCAACTGTATCCATGTCTTAGGAAGGATTACAATCCTACTTAAAGAATATTCTTAATTTCAAATTAGAGAATCTATACAAATATCCACTCATTAAAAGATTCACAAATCCCTATTTTAGACAAACAAATGTTCCCTAACAGCTAAAGAAAATGAAGCCCAAGGATGATAGTTAATATATCTTGGGCAAGGTATTTGGTATTATTTGATGACTTTAGTAGAGCCTACAATGAGACGGTGAACCTCTAATAAATCAAAAATAAGAAAAACATAAAAAGTAAATAAAGGTAAACAATCCCTACTTAATTTGTCATGAAAAAATTAAGAAGCTTGAAGGAAAAAGCACAGTCAAAAGAAAACTGGAAGTATATACTCAGGATGTAGATGGAAGGAGGTGTCAGAGGAGGGATGTAACAGATGCCATAAACCTGGTTCTCAGAACTATCGCTTGTTTCGCTTTCTTATTCAGCCATTTTTCAAGAAACACAGAAATCTTTTTAAAAACACTTTTTGCTACGCATGCTTTTATTGGGGTATAATTACAAACAGTACATATGGAGCTCTTAAGAATATACAGCTTGATGATCTTTACATATGTAAAAACCTATAAAACTGCCATCCAGATCAAGATAGGAAATATTTCCATAAACCTGAAAGTTCCTCATGCCCCTTTCAAATCAGTAGATCCACCCACACCATGAGGTAACTTTTCTGACTTATAGGCCCATAGATTTGTTTTGCCTCTTTCTTGAACTTCATATAAAAAGAACCCTACAGTAGTGTCCTCTTTTATGCTTAGCTTCTTTTGCTCAGTATGTTTATTGAGATTCATCCATGTTGCTGCATATATCCATAGTTTCTTCCTTTCTATTGCTGAGAAGTATGAATAAATCACAATTTGTTTATTCATTTTTCCTATTGATATCTATTTGGGTTATTTCTATTGGGTGCTATTATGAATAGTCTTTAAGTAGAACTATTCATTTTCCTTGGAAAAATACCTAGGATTGAAACTGCTGGATCATAGAGTAGTTGTATGCTTAATTTTATTAGAAACTGCCAAAATTTCAGAGTGATAATACTATTTCATACTCCCACCAGCAATGTATGAGAGTTGTTCCATATCTTCTCCTATACTTGATATTATAAGTCTTTTTTTTTTTAAATTTATTTTTGGCTGCGTTGGGTCTTCGTTGCTGTGTGCGGGCTTTCTCTAATTGAGGTGAGTGAGGGCTCCTCTTCGTTGCGTTGTGCGGGCTTCTCATTGTGGTGGCTTCTGTTGCTGTGGAGCATGGGCTCTAGGCTTCTCTTTTTTTTTTTTTTGCGGTACGAGGGCCTCTCACTGTTGTGGCCTCTCCCTTTGCGGAGCACAGGCTCCGGACGCCCCCCGCAGGCTCATTGGCCATGGCTCATGGGCCCAGCCGCTCCGTGGCATGTGGGATCTTCCCGGACCAGGGCACGAACCCATGTCCCCTGCATCGGCAGGCGGACTCTCAACCACTGCACCACCAGGGAAGCCCTAGGCTTCTCTTGTTGTAGAGCACAGGCTTCAGTAGTTGCAGCATGTGGGCTCAGTAGTTGCAGCATGTGGGCCCTAGAGCACGTGGGCTTCAGTAGTTGTGGCACACGGGCTCAAGAGCACAGGCTCAGTAGTTGTGGCACACAGGCCCTAGAGCACGCGGGCTTCAGTAGTTGTGGCACTTGGGCTCAGTAGTTGTGGCTCGTGGGCTCTAGAGTGCAGGCTAAGTAGTTGTGGCACACAGGCTTAGTTGCTCCACGGCATGTGGGATCTTCCTGAACCAGGGATCACAAACCCATGTCCCCTGCAGTGACAGGCGGATTGTTAACCACGGTGCCACCAGGGAAGCCCCTATAAGTCTTTTTAATTCCTGCTATTCTACCAGAGTATAGTGGCATCGTACTGCAGTTTCAATTTATATTCCCTTATGCGTAATTCTGCTAAAAGTATATTTTCATGTGCCTATTGGTCAAATGGATATCCTCTTTTGTAAAGTACCTGTTCAAGTTTATTGTCCATGTTGGGAGTGGGTCAAAGTGCAGACTGTCTAACATTTCCTTAGAGATTTGTACAAGATATTTGTCTTTTCTGGATGACTGCTTTGTCACACAGATGTATTGCAAATACTCCCACATGTTCTGTGGCTTGCCTTTTTGCTTCCTCAATGGTGTTTTTTGATGATCAGAAATGTACAATTTTGATAAAGTACAATGTATCAACCTTTCTTTTCATGGCTCATGACCTTTGTGACTTGTCTAAAAAATCTTTCCCTATGTCAAAGTCTAGAAGATATTCTCACACATTTTTTAGACAACTTCCTGTGTTAGTTTTCACATTTGGCTCTACAATCCATCTTAATTTATAGTGTAGGGTAGATGTCAAGATTAATTTTCTTTTCAATTCAAATACTGGATTGCTTGAACACATCTATTGAGAAGACTCATCCTTCTCCCACTGCATTGCATAGGCACCTTTGTTGAAAATCAAGTGACCACATAGGTGTGGGTCTATTTTGAGACTCCCCATTCTAGTGCATTGATCTTTTTATCAAATTTTATGCCAACACTTCACTGTCTTAATAGCCAAAGCTTTAGAGTAGATATAGAAATCAGGCAGCATAAAGTTCTCCAACATTATTCTTCTTTTTCATGATAGTCTTAACTATTTTAAGCCCTTTGAATTTTCATATAGATATTAAAATCAGCTTGTTAACATCTACACTCATTCCCTCAAGATTGGTATAGATAGTATGATTTTACATGAATATAAGAAATGTTAATTTATTATATATGATGGATGCCTTAGAGCATTAAGGCTTAATTCTCACCCAGAAGCCCGGTGAAGAGCTGCCATAGATTAGTTTTGGGAGAAGTGACATTTTAACAATATTGAGTCTATAAATATAGTATACTTTTCCATTTAGTTAGATCTTTAATTTTGCTAACAATGTTTTGTAGTTTTGAATGTACAAGTTTTGCACATATTTTGCTTATTACAAAGTACTTCCTGTTTTTTGATGCTATTTAAATTATATTGATTTTTTAAATGTCAGATTCTAATTATTTCATTATTAGTACATAGAAATAGAATTGCTTTTTGCATAGTGACTTTGTATTCTTTGATCTTGTTAAACTATTAGTTCTAATATCTTTTTTTGTAGATCTCTTAGGATTTTCTACGTAGACAACAGTGGGGTTTTTTTGGGTTTTTTGTTTGTTTTGTTTTGTTGGTTGCTTGGCTTTATGTACTGCAAGCCTTCTATGACTTTGTAGCTTGATTTTTTTTTTCACTTTGTGTACTGTGTATTTTGTAATGCAGAAATTTTAATTTTTTATGTAGTCCAATTTGTAAGTCTTTTTCTTGTGGTTTCCTTATTTTTTCAATAAATATTTTGTAATAATAAAAAAAACCCAGTGTTACCTTTTAAGAAAAGAATAAAGTTCAATTCTTCCCCCTTTCAAGTATCATGCTTTTTATTCCTTTTACTTGCCATATTGCACTAACCAGCTCCAATAGGATGCTGAATTGAAATGGTAAGAGCAAACATACTTGCCTTTGGGGTAAAAATTTCAGTCTTTTGCCATTAAGTAAAATATCAGTGGTAGGTTTTTCATAGATACCCTTTATCAGATTAGATAAGACTCGATTAGTCTGCTGATAGTTTTTTTATGACAATTAAATGCTTCCTCTGCATCTATTGAGTTGATCACATGTACACAGGCACACACAGACACACACACATTGAATAAGCTTATTTCTAATAAAGAAATTGAACTTGTATTTTAAAACCTTCCCACAAAGAAACTCCAGTCCCTGATTCTATTCTAGTAGTAAATTCTATTGAATATTTATGGAAGAAATTAAACCAATTCTAAACAAAATCCTTCACAAAAGAGATGGGGGAGAAAACATTTCTAAACTTATTTTATGAAATCAACATTACCCAGATAACAAAATAAAAGGCAAAGACAAAACAAGAACAGAAAACTATAGACCAGTATCTCACATAAACGCACACAAAAACTTAACATAATAATATCAGATCCAGCATATTAAAAAAAAGATGATGCACTATGTCTATATAAATGTGTCTATTATTAATTTTCAATTTATTTCTGTTGTGGATGGCAAAATAGTCAATATGATTTTACTCCTTTTAAATTTATTGAGACTTGTTTTATGGTCCAGAATATGCTCTAGCTTAGTGAATGTTCCGTTTACACTGGGAAAAAAAAAGGCTGCTGGGCTTCCCTGGTGGCGCAGTGGTTGAGGGTCCACCTGCCGATGCAGGGGGCGTGGGTTCGTGCCCCGGTCTGGGAGGATCCCACGTGCCGCGGAGCGGCTGTGCCCATGAGCCATGGCCACTGAGCCTGCACATCTGGAGACTGTGCTCCGCAACGGGAGAGGCCACAGCAGTGAGAGGCCTGCATACCGCAAAAAACAAAAACAAAAACAAAAACAAAAAACAAGGCTGCTGTTGGTGGTGGACTGTCCTATAAATGCCAATTAAGTCAAATGGTTTGATACTGCTGTTCAAGTCTTCAATATCCTTACTGGTATTCTACTTGTTTTATCAGTTACTGAAGGAGTGTTAAAATAGCTAACTGTAATTGTGAATTTGTCTGTCTTTGCAGTCCTCAGTTGTTTTTTGTTCATGCATTTTAAAGATCCACTGCTGAGTGCAGACACAGTTAAGATTTTAATATATTCTTGATGAATTGGCCATTTTATTGCTATGAATGTCAGTCTTTATCCCTAGATTATTCCTTCTTCTGAGATTTACTTTACCTGATATTAATACAGAAACTCAACTTTATTATGACTATTGTTTACTTGGTATATCTTTATTCCTTCCTGTTACTTTTAACCTATCTGTGTCGTTATAATTTAAAGTGAGCTTCTTATAGGCAGAATATAGTTGAATAATTTCATTCATCCAGAATAATCAATCTCTGCCATTTATTCAGAGTGTTTATACAATATAAATTATAGAAACAATTTATTGTTTTGGTTGGATTTAAGTCTATTACCTTGATCTTAGTTTTGTTTTCATCCAATCTGCTCTCCCATTTTCCTATTTTTCTGCCTTCTTTTGAATTAACTGAATATTTTTATGAATCTATTTAACTCCACTTTTGGCTTATGAGCTACAGCTCCTTGTTTTATACATGTAGTGTTACTCTAGGCTTTGTAATATGCATCTTTAACCTACTGCAGTCTCTATCTTGCTGAATTTCCTTAAAGAGTGTTGACTTTTGTTGTGGCAAACAATTCCATTTCTTTTGTTTCAGTTTGAAATTTTGAGGTTTGTTGGCATGCACTTTTATGTAGGGATTAGAATCATCTTTTCTCTAGTTACTTCAGGCCCAGTTTAATGATACTTTAGAACCCTCTACTAGCCACTCTTCTGGCAGCTCTACTGAATACTTCAGGAGTTCAGTGGGGTCTTTCCCGTATTACAAGTTGGAACTCGAACATCTCCCTTCCTTCTGTGAATTCTGGCAATTGTGCTCAGCTTTTGTGCCCTGGAAGTTGTTTTTGGCCTGACCTCATGGATTTTTCACCCTAAACATGAACAGTTAGTATTCAGCCAAAGACTCAGTGGGATCCCAATGCTTGGCGAGATTCCAAAATCTGTGGATTGATGCAATTCTTCAGATATAGAAAATGCTCAAGCATTATTTCTTTAAGTAGTGCTTCTGTAACATTTTCATTCTCTCCTCTCCTTCTGACACTCCAAAGACACATATGTTACACCTTTCAACTACATTCAATTTCTCTTTTACGCACCTTGTCATTTTTAAAATTAAAATTTTTATTATTTTTTTCTCTCTGTGTTTAAGTTTAGATTTTTTATAGATCTCTGTGTTTACTAATCTTGACTTCTGCTTTGTTGAGTCTGTTGCTAAACCCATTTAATGCATTTTTAAAACTTCACCTAATGAGTTCTTCATTACATATTTTGTATTTTGCTATTCTAGAATACACATTTGTTTCTTAATATCTGTACAAATAATTTTTTTGGTATTTTGTTCATTCTTTCCTCTTTAACATATTAATCATAGTTATTTCAAAATCACTGTTTGCTAGCATAAATATCTGGATTATCTAATGATCTGCTTCTATTGACTGTTATAACTTTTGATTATAGTTCAGTTTTTTCTGCTTATTATCACGTTAAGAAATTTTGTTTTATATGCCATACATTGTAGATAAGATGCTATAGAGGCTCTAGATTATCTTATCTTCCTCAATAGCGTTTTGAGTTTTGTTTAGGCAGGTAATTAAATTATTAGTGGACCATACTGATTTTGTCAGGCTTGTTTTAAAATTTACAGTGGTTTTGCCCTTACTCTTAGGAGCTTGTCCTTAATCCCTGAAAACGGATTTACTGATATTTAAACCGAAAGGCCACAATGTTCATCAGGTCTCTCTGTGAGTCCAATCTGCAATGTCTCTGCTGTGCAACTTCTAGAATATTTGTTCAGCTATCGATATCTCAGCAACTGATGTCTTCTAAAGCCCCATAGTGTGCCCTATTCATATGAAGCTTAGAAATTGGCCAAGGACTGAAAGGGAATTTTATAAAGACACTGGTGGGGGTGGGGTGAGGTGAGGGTTGGTCCTTTTTCTGTGTTTCTTTCTTCTTTGGTATTCTGTTTCTCTACAACCTATTCTTATTGGCATCCCAAGCATTGATTCATTCTTTTGACAATACCTGATTTTATATTTTGTCCAGTTTTTATAATTGTTTATGACTAGAGTATAAGTCTGATACTAGCTATGGCATCACAACCAGAACCCCCAAACAACCTTCATTTAACAATACATATCAAGCAGAAAAAAACTGTAATAGCCATTTAAAGAATTTCTCTCCAGCCAATAATTTTATATGCCCTAGTCTTGATTTCCTTTATCAGCCTGTCAATCATTTTTGCTTCATAAAGAAAATGCATACATATATGTGTCTTTTGAACTCAAATTTACAACAAGGGATGATGGATCTAGCCAATAATCAGTACATGGCCATTACAAAACAACAATACCACCACAAGCAAAAATCTTAACTTGTATGTTCTACTGCCATAGTCCAAAACAGTGTCAGAGCAAAACAAAACACTAACTTTAACCTTTGTCTCAATTTCATCATCTGTAAAATAGGACTGTTATAATGGTTAAGTAAAAATAATTCCTATGTAGTATTTACCACAGTACCTGTCTTATATTAAGTATTCAGTAAATGTCTTATGATTATTATAATTTTTATTCCTATGATCCTGAATATGAAAAAGAGTAGAAAAAGACATTGGGTACACTTGCTTAAAATGTAAGTATTTCATGAGTGCATATTTTCTAACCATTTATGCATTTTATAGAGTCATATCATTTTCTTCTTTTAAACCAAAAATTCTGTCATGAAAAGAGTGGAAAGTGTATTCCTATTCTATAGCAAATCAAGGACAACATGCAATTAAGTGCTAAATAGAGCAGAATAAACTCTAAGTACTATATGATTTTAGAATAAAAGCTTATGAGGCCAAAATAATCAGAGAAGTCTTCACAAAAGTGGTAGGATTTGCTGGGTGACCTTCATTGCATCCCAACAACAACATGGAATTATTTAAGTGGCTTCCAATTTGAAATGAGGTAATATACAGTATGCTACAAATAACAACAATTATTACTATGCAAACTTTCATAGAATAAAAACTCCTCAGAATGAGAAATAAGAACTTTTCCTTTCCCTTTTCTCAACTGCTATTCAGGTTAAAGGTCAACTTCATCAAGTCATCTCATTAACACAGAAATATCTTTAAGGGCATTCAGTCTTTGCCATGCTTGACATTTCACCGGACTGCAACCAAGATGCCAAAAAATCAGATTCAAATATTAATGAGCAAAAGGTCATGATAAGGTAATCTCCAAAGTTCTATTAGTTCCTGTTTTCTGACCCTATCCAATTCCCTCTCCCTTTCCAGAGTCCTCTCTTACTACATACATTTACAGTCACTGGCTTAGTTTCAAGATATACCCACTAAACAGTAATTTCACTTGAAGTGCATTTTAAGTGGAGGCCTCCCAGATGCTGAATTCCCAATCCAAGGGTGATTTGCAGAGGTATAAAGTTAAAATAAAAAGAAGAGCAGGAATCAGCTAAAAACTACATCCAATTTTGATATTTAACTAGTAGAACAAAAAAAGAGAGGGAGAGAAAAAGAAAAACAGGAAAAAGAAACCCTCTCTTTCAAACCTTCCAATAAGCTATTTAATAATGTGACAAAGCAGAGCATATTAAAATATTAACCAAAGCTTCCAGGAAAACCTCTATAATCTCAACTGTTTATTCAAGACCTTTACAAACCTCATAAAAAATTAAGTGGGCTTGGAAAAAACACACCACAGCCATAGGAGAAAGTTTACAAAACACAATGCTACAGACGCCTGACTGTCTGCCAGCCAGTCGCTTTTAACCTCCACATACAACTTATTACTCAGTTCTCTAACTGGTCAATACCCTAAATAAGAGCATTTCTCCACCCAAACACCTCGTTAGCCTGAGTTTCTTTTTTGCTTTTTTGAGCTAACATATCCTGTAGGTACTTTGGTTCTTTATTTTGTGCCAATAACAAATTGCTTCATTTCAGAATATTTAAAACCTTAGGTTTCTCTGAGGAAAATAATTTAAGATCTTCTTTACAAGAATTTAATTAGCTCTATAATTAACCTCACTATTGGGAGAACAGTGCATGAACCATTATATCCATTTTATGGTAAGTGGTAGTGAAAGCAAGATAGGACTAGAGTAGAAGTGAGACATAGATAAAGAACTTTGGTTCATATTAACTTAGGCTCAAATCCTGGCCCTATCACTTAAGTGACCATTAGGAAAGTTGTTTAATCTTGGTTAGACTCAGCTTCCTCATCAGTAAAATGAATATAATGACAGCAACTTTGCAGAAAATGTATGCTATAAATAATATAATATAGAGCCCTATACAGTGTCTGGCACATAGTAGAGGCTCAATGAATGGTAGGTACTTTATTATAAAATATTCCTGTCATTTTGAGGAGCACTGTCCATAGTTCAAGGAAAATTTATTTGGGTCCCAGGCAGAATTAAGTGTGCCACATTTCTTGGGAAGTGGTTATATAAAACTTCAACATACAAATTCTAATGTGAGCTGGACTAAATCAACTTTTATACAGCTAGAAATTCACTCTGAGTTACTCATATTGCAGGAAATTGAGCATAAAGTAAGACTATGTCTCAGTTTGGGAGGATAAATGCTCTTAAGCCATTTATATCTCAAGGAAACATGCTGCATATTCTTCTCATCCTTGTCTTTTTCCCTTCTGAATGGCCCTACAGGAGCTATAAAAGAGGAAACTTTTCATCACAGTGTATCTGTGTGAAAGCACCAAAATATGTTAACAATTAGAGAAGAGGAAACCCGAAAGACTGCCTTGTTAATTAAGGAACTTGCTATCAAAGAACTCATTAAGAGGTAATGAAACCAAATGGCTATTAAAATAAATACCCACTGAATAAAGGTTGCCTGGATAACAGCCCCTCAATATAGCTTTTTACAAACACTTCCAATAGTAAAGACCCAGAAAAAGATGAAAAGCCACAATAATGCTAAAACCAAGACTGACAAACCCAGAGATGAAGTTATCCTAAGTAGAAGGCAGAAGATGACTTAAGAAAAGCCTCTTAGAAATTCAGAATATAAGACATCAAGCATTCTTGTAATGTCCTCTACCATCTATCCCTTGTTCTCAGAGACTCTGAGCATTGCCTAATACAGAACTAGGCAGCTGTTCCTCTTTATACTTTGCTATGCCTAGCCATTAAGTTAGAATGTGGTTCTCACTATTCCTACTGAGTCCCTCACCTACTACCTGCTGCCTGGTTACTTTCTTATTTAATCAGAAGCTGCAAATCTTGGCAATGGCATAAAGTTTGGTTGAAAAAAAAAAAAAACACTAGTGGAATGGAATGTGATCTCAGAGTAAAGTTCCTTGAGCAAAGTAAGAACAAGAACTGAAGGATCTCTATAACAGGACATGCTAGATATTGATCATTCACATTGTATTCCACAAGTTCAGAAAATTTTCAGAGAACCAAACATTGGTGATAGGAAGAAGATGCCGCCACTGAAGAAAAAATATACCTGCAGAATATGTTAGTTGCCTACTCATTATCCATGCTCCCTTCTACCTTAACAAAATAATACTTGGCAATATAAACAGGATAATTAATCACTCAGCCTCTTGTCAGATGTGGAAGGCAAATGAATTAAAAGTAGAAATGTCTTCAAGAAGCCCTCTGGCCTGATCTTTCTGCTGTCTAAATGTGGATGTCATAGCCAGAATTCTAGCAGCTACCTCAGAACCTTGAAGAAAAGGTCAAGAGAAAGGCAAAGACCTTAGCCCTGATATTCCTGAGCCTTTAAGCCATTATCATTTCTGGAGTTGTTATTATATGAGGAAATACACTCTTAGGTATTCAAACCACTGAAGTTGGTTAGCTGTTATTATTGATAACTTATAACCAAATGAAAGCCAGTAGAATCAGGAAATTGGATGAGAGATGTGTACATCACTATGCACATAAATAGTCTGGAGAAAAGGATAAAAGGATACCTACTTACCTTGTTTTTTGACAAGTATACAGTGTGTAAAGGACTTCTATATCTGAGGTCAAGTAAGGAGGAAAGTAAAAAATTAGCACACAACCCAAGTAAAAACACTGCAAAACAAAGGAAAGGGCACAAAATCTGCAATGGTTAATTTCATGTGTCAACTAGACTGGGTCATGGGCTGTCCAGATATTTGGTCAAACATTATACTGGATGTGTCTGTAAGAGTATTTTTGGGTGCAATTAATATTTAAATCGGCAGACTAAGTAAAACAGATTGCCCTCCCTATTGTGGGTGGGCCTCATCCAATCAGTTGAAGGACTGAATAGAAAAAAAAGGCTATCCACCTGTAAGAGGGAATTCTTTCTGATGTGCCATGAGCTTGCACATCAGTCTTTCCAGCTTTCAGACTCAAACTGAATCATGGCTCTTATTGGATCTTCAGCATGCCACCTTTCAGTCAGGAACTTATACCGACTTTGAGTCTCCAGCTTGCCATGGCAAATCTTGGGACTCCCCAACCTCCATAACTGCATGAGCATATCCCTCATAATAAATCTCTTAGATATATATACACATATCTTATTGGTTCTATTTCTCTGGAGAACCCTGACTAATACAACATCCAAAAGACTAGGAGAATTATCAAGACTCAGAAAATTGTATTAGAGGATTGATAAAAATTTTTTCAAAAAACTCTTTGGCATCATCAGCTAGAGTATAAAATAAAACATTTCCATTAAAAGAGAAGCATTGACCACCTAGAGGGGTGAGATAGGGAGGGTGGGAGGGAGGGAGATGCAAGAGGGAAGAGATATGGGGACATATGTATATGTATAACTGATTCACTTTGTTATAAAGCAGAAACTAACACACCATTGTAAAGCAATTATACTTCAATAAAGATGTTAAAAATAAATAAATAAATAAAAGTGGAAAAATCTACATTAAAAAAAGAGAAGCATAAAACAATAAGGAGAAAATAATGTGAGGTGAAATGATAGCATGATAAATAAAAAAGTCAGAAATATAAAGGGAGACGAATAAGATAAGAGTCATTAAGAAAACCCAAAAGCATAGCAACTAGTTTAAGATCCAAATGAGAGAGAATAAGTTTAGGAATTATGCTGTGAAAAATTACCCAAGTTATTTGAAAAACAAACATGAAAAAATTTCCCAGAACTTGGAAAACTAGTATGAAGCTAAAAATGATCAATTTGAAGACAGAAGATTAAGTTAATACCAGGTCAACTGATGTTTGTAAAGGGGAGCCAAGAAAAAAATTAAACACCAAGAATAATCAACATATCAGAGGAAAAAATTTACAAAATAGTACAAATATTCAGGCAGAAAAGTTGGGTTGATAACCAAAGAACAAAATTAGATTGCTCTACTGCAACACTAAAACCTAGATGACAGTGAAACAAAATGTACAGAGTATTGAAAGGAAAAATGTAACATAAAATATTTTTAATCAAGCTAAAAGGGGAGAAGAAAGCATTATGAAATACATAAGAAAAGCCTCATAAAATATAAACAAATATCTTTACTTGAAGGAATACACTGTAAAAGCCATGGTCTAAAGCATGGAAGTTAATTAAAAGTGAGATGAGTTTAATAACTGTCTTAAAACTAAATATAAGTTTCAGTGTTTACTGTTGAAAAAAGACATATAACAGAGAAGACAATGCTGTAATAATAACACTCTTGATCTAAAACAACTTAATATATTTAAAAATATAGGAGAGGAAGAGTGAGAATAAAAATGTGTTATAAACCACTTATTTACTGTGTCACAAATAAAACTTTGTATGTTTAATTCCAATGCTTAGAGAATTATAAGTTGAAGAACACTTTGAAAAAAATTAAAGGACTTATGTCCTTCAAAGCTCTGGGGATTTGCAAAACTAAAAAATATGGCATATGAAGCAGAACAAAGGAAACAAAAGAAACATTAAAGAGAGAAAGAGCAAAACAAAATAACACAGTTGCAGCCAATAAGCAGCACAATAATTGTATATTCTTTAAATTATCTTATTAAAAGATAAAGAAAGATGATGAAAAAACTGATGAAACTGACAAAATAATGGGTAAGGGCATAAAAGAGAAAAGCAAATACAAAAGAAGAGATAGTAACATATTAATAATAGATAAGCTCAAATTCAAGGCAAAAGTTATTAAACAAAAGAGTCATTTCCTATTAGGATTCTGCAAAGATCTGACTACCACAAGCCCTAAGACAACATATATATTGTATGAAAATACATAAAGAAAAAAATTGTAGATAAGAGAAAATACCAATAAACATGGGTAGCACAATGATAGTAAAAGGTCTTAACAAAATATACTGAGACTGACAGATCAAGCAGAAAAATTACAATGATAAGTGAGGTCTGAATAATAATGCAACAATCTGGATTTTAAATATATATATATATATATATATATATATATATATATATATAGAACTTTGTACATCATGGTCAGGAAATATGTCTTCTAACTGATAACTTCCAGTGAAATCTGAAAGGATTTTTCAGAATTAATGCTTGAGCAAGTAGATAACCACATAGTTAAACATAAACCTCAACTGTTTTGTCAATGTTATACAAAAGTAAATATCCAAATGGATCTTATATGTAAACCCAAAAAGTTAGCTATAAATCTTCTAGAAAAAAAATGTAGGAGAAAAATTTCTAGAACTGCAATAGATTTCTTAGGACACAATAAAAGGCAAGGACTCACCATATATAAAACTGAAATAGAACTGATATATATAAAATATTCTTATAACTTAATAATTAGAAAAATAAATTAATTTAAAATATGGGGAAGGATGGTGGGAGGATAAGAGAAGTAGATGAGGGAAATTAAGAAGTACAAACTTCCAGTTATAAAATAAATGACGTACAGGTAAGAAATGTACAGTATGGGGAATATAGACAATAATTATGTAACGGGAGAAAATATTTGCAAATGAAGCAACTGACAAAGGATTAATCTCCAAAATTTATAAGCAGCTCATGCAGCTCAATAGCAAAAAAACAAACAACCCAATCCAAAAATGGGCAGAAGACTTAAATAGGCATCTCTCCAAAGAAGATATACAGACTGCCAACAAACACATGAAAGAATGCTCAACATCATTAATCATTAGAGAAATGCAAATCAAAACTACAATGAGATATCATCTCACACAAGTCAGAATGGCCATCATCAAGAAATCTAGAAACAATAAATGCTGGAGAGGGTGTGGAGAAAAGGGAACACTCTTGCACTGCTGGTGGGAATGTGAATTGGTACAGCCACTATGGAGAACAGTATGGAGGTTCCTTAAAAAACTAAAAATAGAACTACCATATGACCCAGCAATCCCACTACTAGGCATATACCCTGAGAAAACCATAATTCAAAAAGAGACATGCACCAAAATGTTCATTGCAGCTCTATTCACAATAGCCCGGAGATGGAAACAACCTAAGTGTCCATCATTGGATGAATGGATAAAGAAGATGTGGCACATATATACAATGGAATATTACTCAGCCATAAAAAGAAATGAAACTGAGCTATTTGTAATGAGGTGGATAGACCTAGAGTCTGTCATACAGAGTGAAGTAAGTCAGAAAGAGAAAGACAAATACCGTATGCTAACACATACATATGGAATTTAAGAAAGAAAAATGTCATGAAGAACCTAGGGGTAAAACAGGAATAAAGACACCGACCTACTTGAGAATGGACTTGAGGATATGGGGAGGGGGAAGGGTAAGCTGTGACAAAGCAAAAGAGAGGCATGGACATATATACAGTACCAAATGTAAGGTAGATAGATAGTGGGAAGCAGCCGCATAGCACAGGGAGATCAGCTCGGTGCTTTGTGACTGCCTGGAGGGGTGGGATAGGGAGGGTGGGAGGGAGGGAGACGCAAGAGGGAAGGGATGTGGGAACAGATGTATATGTATGACTGATTCACTTTGTTATAAAGCAGAAACTAATAAAAAAAAGACAAAAAAATAATTATGTAACGTATGGTGACAGATGGTAACTTGACTTATTGTAGTGGTCATTTTGAAATGTATAGAAATATCAAATCATTATGTTACATACCACTAACTAACAGAGTACAGTAGGTCAAATACACATCAAAAACAAATAAATTCATAGAAAAAGAGATCAGATTTGTGGATAAGGGTTATGGGGAGGGAGAACTGGATAAAGGTTGTCAAAAGGTACAGACTCCTAGTTATAAGATACATAAGTACAAGGAATATAATGTACATGATAAATATATAATTAACACTGCTATGTTATATATGAAAGTTGTTAGAGTAAATCCTAAGAGTTTGTATCAAAAGGAAAAAAAACATTTTTTCTTTTATTTTGTAACTGTATGAGATGATGGATGTTCATTAAACTTATTGTGGTAATCATTTCATGATTTATGTAAGTCAAATCATTACACTGTATGCCTTAAACTTATACAGTGTTGTATGTCAATTATATATCAATAAAACTGGAAGGAAATAAAATAAAATAAAATATGCGGTAAAGATTTGAACAGGGACTTGACAAAAGAAGATATATGAATAGCCACTGAGCACATGAAAAATGCTCAGCATATTAGGTATTAGAGAAATGATAAAACCACAAGGAAATGCGAGTACATATTCATTAGGGTGACTAAAAGTAACAACAAAAAAATGACAATACCAAATGTTGGTAAGAATTTTGGTGCAACTGGAACTCTTATACATTGGTTTTGGGAACATAAAATTGTATAGCTACTTTCAAAAACCACTGCCAGTATCTTAAAAAGTTAAAAACATACATTTACCAAAAGACACAAATGCAAATTAAAATAAAATTGAACCCATGGATTAATTTTAACATTACAAAAAGAGAAAAACCAGACATGAGTCTCCAAATTCAGTGCAATTAGAAATACACACAAATATCTATAAAGAATTTTTGTCAAAGTTACACCTATATCTAACCATCTGTTTAAAGGAAATACAGAGCACACAGGAACATGTTAAGTAACATGACAGGAATGCATTATTGGAAATCTTATAAAACAAATAACTTAGTTTCTTTAACAAATAATTGGCAAAGCATTAAAAAAAAGGTAGACTACCTACAGACAAAAAGAGACTTAAGGAGCCTTCATTGACAATGCAGCTTATATAAAACAAATCCTCCCAACAAGACCCACTGTAAGACTTGATAAAATCACAGAAACAAAAGAAAGAGAGCTGTTTGAAAGCACCAAAGAGCAATCAAAAACATAAGAATTTAGGGAAACAGAAGGCAGAAGTTAAACATGAGGTGACCTGGAATTTCTCCAATATTTCTTCCCCTCAGGGAATTTTCTTATTTCCAACACAGGCCATGGAAACTGAGAAGAAAATAGGAGCCTTTCAATAATGTGGAATTGAAGAATAATGGAGTTCACTACTCTCACCCCCAGGTCCTCTCCCCAGCAAAGGCAGTCAAAATTCGGAAATAAAATGATGCTGGAGTACAGTGCATTGTAGAGAAATAAGAATATTCTTTATATTGTTTGCTTTTACTTAATCCTAAATGAAATATGAGGTATGAAACAGAAACAGTAAGGAAGCACCTGCTAAGAGTTGAGAAAGCTAAGCAGAGTTTAAGCAGACTCGCAAAGCTGGGCAGAAAATTAGAGATCAGGTTCTACCAAGGAGGAAGGACCATGGTATACAGCCCAGGATTCAAGCTGAGATCCCAGCAGAACTATGCCCTATGACTAAGTGTAAACCAGAAATAG
The DNA here is from genome assembly GCF_964341445.2 of Mesoplodon mirus. NCBI lineage: Eukaryota > Metazoa > Chordata > Mammalia > Artiodactyla > Ziphiidae > Mesoplodon > Mesoplodon mirus. Next base: position 86,054,997 of record NC_138990.1, read on the forward strand.
ATCAATCTTTAAAAAGCCTTAAGGATATCTTACTTTGAAGGGAGAGTACATGATTTAGAACTATAAAAAAAAAATTTATAGGGGCTCCGCTGGTGGCGCAGTGGTTGAGAGTCCACCTGACGATGCAGGGGACACGGGTTTGTGCCCCGGTCTGGGAAGATCCCACATGCCACGGGGCGGCTGGGCCTGTGACCCGTGGCTGCTGAGCCTGCACGTCTGGAGCCTGTGCTCTGCAATGGGAGAGGCCACAACAGTCAGAGGCCCACATAACGCAAAAAAAAAAAAAAAAAAAATTTATAGATGATTTTCTGTATTCAATAGACAAAATTATCAGAGATGAGAAAAGAAAGAAATATATCATGGAAGGTGGTGAGGTGAAACAAGATAAAAAATGTGATTCATTGGAAATCAACTATAGTTCAATTAAAAAATGTGATTCAGGGCCTCCCTGGTGGTGCAGTGGTTGAGAGTCCGCCTGCCAATGCAGGGGATACGGGTTCGTGCCCCGGTCTGGGAGGATCCCATGTGCCGCGGAGTGGCTGGGCCCGTGAGCCATGGCCGCTGGGCCTGTGCGTCCGGAGCCTGTGCTCCGCAACGGGAGAGGCCACAGCAGTGAGAGGCCCGTGTACAGAAAAAAAAAAAAAAAAAATGTGATTCAGATATTGTAATTATCACACACAATAATTTAATATGTTTACAAAATTGGTAACAAGAGAGAGAATTTCACTAGAGACTTGAGTTTTATAAATATAAAATCAATGAAATTCTACAACTAAAAATCACAATTTCTGAAATTAAGAACCCAAAAGATGTTTTTAATGACATATTAGACATAGCATAAGAGAGGACTGGAACACTGGAAGATAGGTCCAAAGAAAATATTCAGACTCAAGCACAGAGAGAAAATCAGATGTAAAAGACTGAAAATATTCTAAGAACATATAAAACACAGTAAAAGATAAAATATGTGTGTAACTAAAGTCCCTGAAAGAAAGTAAAGAGAGAGAGAAAGGGACAGAAATAGCTGATGGGATATTGCCTGGGAATTTTCCAAAACTAATGAATAACATTAAGCTCCAGATCCAAGAAGCTCTATGAATGTCAAACAAAATAAATAAGAAGAATCTCACATCCAAGCATCTTAATACAAATGCAGAAAAGACAAAAAGAAATAATAAAAGTAGCTAGAGGAAAAAAAATTATAGCAACAATACTATTGGCAGCTGACTTTTCAATAGCAATGATTGATGTAGGAAGATAACTGGATTACCACTTTAAATCACTGGGAGTGGGTTTGGGGGATGAGGTGGGAACAAGTGGCAACCTGAAATTTAAAAAAATCCTACAATTTAGGTCTTCCACCCATTTTTTGATTAAGTTGTTTGTTTTCTTGATATTGAGCGCATGAGCTGTTTATATATTATGGAAATTAGTCCCTTGTCAGTTGCTTCATTTGCAAATATTTTCTCCCATTCTGAAGGCTGGCTTTTTGTCTTGTTTATGGTTCCCTTTGCTGTGAAAAAGCTTTTAAGTTTAATTTGGTCCCATTTGTCTATTTTTGTTTTTATTTTCATTACTATATATGGTGAATCGATAAAGATCTTGCTATGATTTATGTCGAAGAGTGTTCTGCCTATGTTTTCCTCTAAGGATTTTATAGTATCCGGGCTTACATTTAGGTCTTTAATCCATTTTGAGTTTATTTTCATGTATGGTGTTAGGGACTGTTCTAATTTCATTCTTTTACATGTAGCTGTCCAGTTTTCCCAGCACCACTTATTGGAGAGGCTGTCTTTTCTCCATTTTATATTCTTGCCTCCTTTTTCACAGATTAGGTGGCCACAGGTGTGTGGGTTTATCTCTGGACTTTCTATCTTGTTCCATTGATCTATATTTCTGTTTTTTGTGCCAGTACCATACTGTTTTGATGACTGTAGCTTTGCAGTATAGTCTGAAGTCAGGGAGCCTGATTCTTCTAGCTCTGTTCTTCTTTCTCAAGATTGCTTTTGCTATTCAGGGTCTTTTGTGTTTCCATAAAAATTGTAAAAATTTTTGCTCTAATTCTGCAAAAACTGCCTTTGGTAATTTGATAGGGATTGCACTGAATCTGTAGACTGCCTTGGGTAGTACAGTCATTTTCACAATGTTGATTCTTCCAATCCAAGAACATGGTATATCTCTCCATCTGTTTGTGTCATCTTTGATTTCTTTCATCAGTATCTTATAGTTTTCGGAGTACAGGTCTTTTACCTCCTTAGGTAGTTTATTCCTAGGTATCTTATTCTGTTTGATGCAGTGATAAATGGGAGTGTTTCCTTAATCTGTCTTTCTGATCTTTCACTGTTATTGTATAGGAATGCAATCATTGTTATTGTATAGGAATGCAAGGGATTTCTGTGTATTAATTTTGTATCCTGCAACTTTACCAAATTCATTGATGAGCTCTAGTGGTTTTCTGGTAGCATCTTAAGGATTTTCTATGTATAGTATCATGTCATCTGCAAACAGTGACAGTTTTTCTTTTCCAATTTGGTTTCTCCAAAGAAGAGATACAGATGGCCAACAAACAAATGAAAAGATGCTCAACATCACTAATTATCAGAGAAATGCAAATCAAAACTACAATGAGGTATCACCTCACACCAGTCAGAATGGCCACCATCAAAAAATCTAGAAACAATAAATGCTAGAGAGGGTGTGGAGAAAAGGGAACCCTCCTACACTGTTGGTAGGAATGTAAATTGATACAGCCACTATGGAGAACTGCATGGAGTTTCCTTAAAAAAAAATAAAAATACAGGTACCATATGATCCAGCAAATTCCACTCCTATCTTAGGCATATATCCAGAGAAAACCAGAATTTGAAAGGATGCATGCACCCTGATGTTCATTGCAGTACTATCTGCAATAGCCAGGATATGGAAGCAACCTAAATGTCCATCAACAGAGGAATGGATAAAGAAGATGTGGTACATATATACAATTTAATATTACTCAGCCATAAAAAGGAACGAAATAGTGCCATTTGCAGAGATGTGTATGGACCTAGAGTGAAGTAAGTCAGGAAGAGAAAAACAAATATTGTATACTATTGCCTACATGTGGATCCAGAAAAATGGTACAGATGAACTTATTTGCAAAGCAGAAATGGAGTCACAGATGTAGAGAACAAACTTATGGTTACCAAGGGGGGTGGGGGGTGGGATGAACTGGGAGATTGTAACTGACATATATACACTACTGTGTATGAAATAGATAACTAATGAGAACCTATTGTATAGCACAGGGAACTCTACTCAGTGCTCTGTGATGACCTAAATGGGAAGGAAATCTAAAAAAGAGTGGATATATGTATACGTATAACTGATTCATTTTGCTGCAAAGCAGAAACTAACAAAACACTGTAAACCAACTATATCCAAATAAAAATTAATTAAAAAGAATCAAGAATGAAGAAAAAATAAAAAAACTTTTGACACACAAAAATAAGAGAATTTGCTACCAGTAAAGCCACACAGACAAAAAATACTAAAGGGAATTCCCTAGGACATAAATAATACCAAGAGTAAGTAAGATACTACAAAAAGACATTTAAAATGAGATTAGTGCATAGACTGTAAAAATAGTAATAATAAGGTTTTAAAAGTTTTGAAATAAATGTAAAATTAACATACATGACAACAGTAGCACAAAAGGCAGAAGGAAGGTAATGGAATAGTAGTATTACAACATTGTTGCACTATTCAGGCACTGGCAAAATTACTTATTTGCAGTACATTTAAAGAGTTATTTATCTATTTTAAAGATTTTTTTTAAATGTACCATTTTTAAAGTCTTTATTGAATTTGTTACAATATTGCTTCCTTCTCTTTTATGTTTTGGTGTTTTGGCTGCCATCCATGTGGGAATCTTAGCTCCCTGGCCAGGGATTGAACCTGCACCCCCTGCACTGGAAGGCGAAGTCTTAACCACTGGACCGCGAGGGATGTTCCCAAGCAATTTTTTAATGCATGTTGTGATCTCTTGAGAAACAACTAAAAATAATAAACTTATGTGACAAGCTAATATAGGAGTACAACAAAATAATAAGAATTGATTAAATCAAAAGAAGACAAAGAAGAAAATGAAGAAACAAAAAACAGATGGGACAAATAGAAGGCAAAAAGTAAGGTAGTAAATTTAAACAGAAATGCTACAGTAATCATATTAGAAGCATGTCGAATAAACAGTACAATTTAAAGAAAAACTGTCAAAATAATTTTTAAAAATACATAGCAATACATACATAATATGCTACTTGAAAGAGATGCACCACCTTTAAGTAACGACACAGAGATGGAAAAAGATACACTATGTAAAAATTAAAAGAAAGTTTGTGTACCTTAGCAAACGTCAGAAAAAGATTATAAGGTATGAAAATATCCCCAGAGACAAAAGGGTTAATCCAACAAAAAGATATAATAAATCTAAATTTATATGTACTTACAAGCTTCAAAAATATTAAAGAAAAATAACAGAACTAAAAAAAAAGATTAATCCAAATAAACCAGAAGAATATAGAATATTCAAATGTCACAATGAAAAAACTTAGCCTAATTGTCATATATAAAATAATGCAGCACCTAACAACTGCAGAATATACATGTGTTTCAAGTGCTCATATAAGTAATGGGTCATAGCATAAATCCCTATGAATTTGATAGTATTAAAATTTAATATAGATTTTGGTCACTGGCCATACTGGAATTAAGCTAGAAATGGATTTTTGAAAAAAGACACCAAAAAAAGAAATCCCCTCCCAACAGCAACAACAACAAAAATTGAAAATCAAGCATATAATCTATTGGCCAAGAAATAAATCACAATGTAAACTAAAAAATACTCTGAGCTAAACTAGGATAAAAATATAATGTATCAAAATTTGAGGAATGCAAGTAAAGATATGTTTATAAGATTTACAGCCATAAACATATATAGGTTTTAAAAGGCTGTACATTGATCATCTAAGAACCCATCTCAAAAAGCTAAGAAAGGGCTTCCCTGGTGGCGCAGTGGTTGAGAGTCCGCCTGCCGATGCAGGGGACACAGGTTCGTGCCCCAGTCTGGGAAGATCCCACATGCCGCGGAGTGGCTGGGCCCGTGAGCCATGGCTGCTGAGCCTGCGCGTCCGGAGCCTGTGCTTCGCAACGGGAGAGACCACAACAATGAGAGGCCCACATACCGCAAAAAAAAAAAAAAAAAAAAAAAGCTAAGAAAAAAATAGGAAATTGTATTTTAAAATATATCAATAGGAAATAATAAAAATTAGAACAAATATAAATGAAATGGAAAAATATACAATAGAGAAAACTGACAAAACCACAAGTTGGCTTTTGAAAGCATAAATCAAGTTATAAACAACTTAATGGTTGGCATAAATAATATCAAGAGGATTTAAGGCATCAGTAGTATCAGTAATGTTGAAAAACAGGACATCACTATAAATACTGACATTAAAAAGAGAATATTATTAACAAATAAACACCAATAAAATTAACAAGGTAGATGAAATGAATAAATAACACAACTTACCAAAATTGACACAAGAAGAAAATCTGAATAGCCTTAATGTGTAAAATACATTGATACTGTAATTAAAAATTTTACACCTAATCAAACTTTCTTTGAAAGCAAAGGCCCAGGTGGCTTCCCTGAATCTTCCAACAGTAAAGAAACAAATAACACCTATCTTACACAAATACTTCCAGATAATAAAACATTTCCTAACTTGTTCTGTGAGGCAGAATAACCCTAATACCAAAGTCTGATAAAGACATTACAGGGAAGAAGCATAGGGCAATCTCTCACATGAATATAGAAACAAAATTCTAAACAAGATATTAGCAAATGAAACCTAGTTTCAGATAAAAATGTATCACAATCAGTTTATTCCAGGATTGCAAGAGTCATTCATTGTAATTCATCTTATAACAGAATAAAGGGAAAAAAATCATACTTTTTTTCAATAAATGTAAGAAAAGAGAGTGAAGAATTCAATAACAACTGATGATAACAACTATTCATAATCTTTGAATATCAGGAAATGTATTAATCTGATAAGTGTACCTACCAAAAATCAAGCAACCAACAGCTGCAGAAATATAGAAAATATCATACTAAGGGTGAAATATTTAAAGACATTGTAAATGGAATTGCCTTCTTGCTTTCCTTTTTGGATTGTTCGCTGTGAGTGTATAGAAACAAAACCGGTTTTTGTGTGTTTATCACGTACCCTAAAACTTTGCTGATTTGGTTGTGAATTCTTTGGTTTTTCTATATAGAGAAACATGTCATCTGCTGATAGAGATACTTTACCTTCTTCCTATACAATTTGGATGGCTTTTATTTATTTATTTTCTCATCTAGTTGATCTGGCTAGAACTTCTAGTTTAATGTTGAACAGCAAGAGTGAAAGCAGGGATTCTTGTCTTGATCCTGCTCTTAGGAAGAAAGCTTTTAGTCATTCACCATTGAGTATGATGCTAGCTGTGGAATTTTCATAAATGCTCTTTATCATATTGAGGATGTTCCCCTTTATTCCTAGTTTTCTGATTTTTTTTTTCCCACAGAAAGGTGTTGGATTTTGTCGAATCACTTTTCTGCAAGAATTGAGATGATCATGTGGTATTTTTGCTTCATTCTATTAGTGTAGTGCATTACACTACAATGATTGACCCTCTTACACTGAACCACTATTGCATTCCTAGGTAAGATCCCAGTTGGTCAAGGTGCATGAAACTTTCAATATTCTGTTGGATTCACTCTGCTAGTATTTTGTTGCCCTGATCTCAGGAGGACACAAGGCCAGAATTACCTAACAGCTACATATTGGATTTTAATATCAGCACAGGGATAGGCCTTGGGTTCTGCAGAAGGAACAGGGATATAAGCTAGGCTCCTGCTTAGTCGCCTCAGATTGCTACAACAAAGTACCATAGACTGGGTGGCTTGTAAACATCAGAAATTGATTTCTCACAGCTCTGGAGACTAGAAGTCCAAGATCAGGATGCCAGTATGATTGGGTTCTGGTGAGAACCCTTTGCCAAGTTGCAGACTGCTAATTTCATTGTATCCTCAAATGGTGAGCAGAGAGCAAGCTAGCTCTCTGGTCTCTTCTTACAAGGGCACTAATCCATTATTCATGAGGGCTCCACCTTCATTCCTAATTACCTCCCAAAGGCCCATTTCCAAATACCATCACATTGGAGTTTAGATTTCAACATATGTATTTTACAGGGACACAAATATTCAGTCCACAGCATGTGCATACTTTTGAGACCTCAAAAAGGCTATACTTTCAGTGAAACGGAATCAGATTAAAGTGACATGGAAGCTTCATTTTACCTGTGCACTTGGCATTGGGAAAAAAATAGTCTCCCATGAGAAATCAGAATCTAAGTGTTGATGTGCTGTTAGAATTTACAATACAAATGTAGTACAGGAAGCCCTAAGCTAAAATATGAACAAAAAAACTGGTCCTAGATCAGTGAAACCTCTGAGAAAACCAGGAAAAACAATTGTAAAAGAGCTCAATATGGACACTTTTATAATCTAAGAAACATGAATGAGTTCCCACAGAAAAACAATTCATGTTAAAGATAAGCTCACAGTCAAAATTAAAAACTGCATAAAGAACTGATTTTTCATGAGGTAGAGTCTAAAGATCAAAAAGAATAAAAAGCAATAGGCAGAGACCTGAGATAAAAGAACTTTTTGGAAGTTAAAATAAAACACCTATGTTTAAGGTGATAAACACAATAAAAGAAATTCAAATCATTACAAAATAACAGAATGCTACGGAACAGACAGATATGAAAAAGAACAAAATAGGACTACTAGAAAAATACTGTCACTGAAATTTAAAATAATAGATTATACAAACAATAGATTGGACTATAAGACAGATCTGAGGAATTACCCAGAACATGTCAGAGATATAAAAAGATAAAAATCTTAAAAGTAACAAGAAAGAAAAGACAAACTGCCTACAAAGGAACAGTAAATAAGACTGACAGCAGCAAGAGGCTGGAAGACAGTGAAATAATATCTTCAATAGGCAGAAGAAAAATAAGGTTTAATTCATAATTCTAAGTCTAGCTAGAGACGAACAGAGGTGAAATAATAACATTTTCAGATAAGAGGGGTTCATACATCACTTAAATCTGAGAATACTGCTCTAGGTAATAACCAGAAGCTCACTGAGAATATGGTAACTTAGTGCAAGTCATAGATATATACTAAGTATAGAAAAGACCTTAGTTAGTAGCATCTGATTCAAACCACTTCACAAATGACTACTACAGCACTGCCCTTAAGAGGGTGTGTAGAACTTACACAAATGCCTCCAGAGAAGTGAAGGTCACTAAATCACAGAGACATCAAATCAAACTTTTGCCATGTTATTTCAGCTAAGTCTTACCTTCTGGAGCTAAGACAGCCCTTTAGCTAACTGAAGGCCACAATTATATGCCTCAAGCCTCTAAGTTATCTTTTCTCTAGGCTAAATAAACAAACATCTTTTTCAAATATCCCTATAGGATTTAGTTTCTAGTCCTTTCTATACCACAGCATTTTCTTTTAGAAGACTCCAGCTGGTCAGCATCTTTTTTAGACTACAAAATAATTGATCCAGAAATGCTCTGATTAGCATCAGAGAGGATTTTGTTCTAGATCAGTAGTTCTTAAACTTTAGCATACATCAGGATTCCCTGGAGGACTTATTAAAATACCCATTGCTAGGGCAAAAGCCAAGTTTCTGATTCTGTATGTCTGGGATGGGGCCTGATATCATTCATTTTTAACAAAATGCTGACACTGCTGTTCCAGGTACCACATTTTGGAAACTGTTAGATAATATTCTTCTATAACAAAATCTTAGAACGGTTTAGCTTTTTGGTAGATCATCTTGCTTACTGAACCTGAATTTGTAGTCAACTTAAATTCTCAAGCCTTTTTTTACAGGCACAATTGATTTGAATAACCTACTAAACATTCCCATTCCTTATTTTCTATCTCTATTGAGAAAATCAACAAAATGCATGTTACACATGGTAGACCATTAATGACATTCATATATGAAGGAGAGTATATTATTTTTTTATATTTTAGCTTTAGTTCATCAAGCTAAGAGGAGTTCCAGACCTTCACCATCTCTAATTTATAAGCAAGCCAGTTTTTTAAGATCTCTTGGTGTCCTTTCCCTGACATTAAGAGAACTCAAAGGCTCTGGACTGAGCATTCTACAAATTATTTTTTTTAATTCCATAACAGAATTGCTAATGATGTCAAAAAACAATGAATCAACCATATAATGCTTTCCAAAAACCCTTGAAAAATAAATGTTTCCTTTACAACTATATGAATAGTTTAACTAATTATGAGTCGTCCAAAAAACCAGCTTTACAAATGCTTACCCAAAACTGAAAAAAAAATTACTTACAAATTTGAGCGCTTGACCCCGGTTAGCTAATGTGACATGAAGACAAAGAACCCTACCAATTCCACATAATATTGACAGAGGCCCTCTAGGCAGGGATATTAATATACTCAGAGAACAGCCTTTCAAGACCAGATGCACTCAGTGTCAATTTGTTAAACTTTAGAAATTAATGACCTTCACATAGCTTTGCTTAGTTATTTTTTGTGCCAACATCTTGGGCACCAACGTTCAATTCAAGTCAGTATGACAGACTTAAGATTAATCCCAAGATAAATCCCAAATCTTCAAGTCTATAAAAATTTACCAGTTCATTGAAATTGCCCAGCTCTGCTCATACTTACCTCAATTCAAGATGCTTTGGTTAGCAGAGGATCAATAGTCAGACAATTTATTAGATTAAAATCTAAATTTTTTTAACATCTTTATTGGAGTACAATTGCTTTACAATGGTGTGTTAGTTTCTGCTTTATAACAAAGTGAATCAGTTATACATATACTACAATCTAACTTTTATGACAGTCCTTTTTTCCTGGCCTAATTTAAGACTCCATGTCCACAGCCTTGGCTGAATTAGCCTGATAATAAACACTCCCCTCTCACTCACTTGGTGAAAATATTTTTGTAAAGGATGTGAACATGCTGTGTTTTTATATATCTTTCTTTTATGAAACATAATCAACGGCTGTAGCAACCCTGAAAGATTCTTAAAACTCAGGTATTCATTCATATTTTGAAGTGAGGAAAGATAATGAACCTTAAGGCTCTACAATTCAGCTAAATTAAAGAAACAAATTTCCTGTCTGCAGCTTTTGACCCAATCTTCCAAACTCAGCTACAGAGTTCTGAAAGCTTACAAGTCAAAGAGCAAACAAAAAGGAAAAAGATGCTGAACCTGGGGTCCTCCAAAGAATACACTGATCAAAGGCCAAATCATTGTAGCTGTGGCAAGAAAAAGCAGTGGGGGAAAGTAGAAAAGTCTTCTCAGGGTACAAAAAACAAAAACTATGTGTGAAAAGGATCCTGAAAACACTTCAAAATGTACTAACACTGTAGTTTGAAAAGTATGGAGACATTTCTGTGTGTTTTTTGACTGTAATCAATCATAGACAGCTTCTAAAACTCACTGTCTCTAAGTGTCCAAAGTATGATAAACAAATGTAGATCACAGCTTCTAGAATTAACCATGCCAGTATAAAATCTAATTGAATAAAACTGTTGCAGAACACTGCTTCACTCCACTAATGAGAAGGAATAGGTAGCACAAAGTGAAATTTCTGACCTTATGACAAGTAGCCTTAAAGCAAGGTCAGCCTTCTGACCTTAAAGCAAGTAGGAGATTGGAACCATAAAAAAATAACAATAGTATACACAGTATATATGAAACAGTGCCAAATAGAAGTAACAGTTTTTACTCTATATCTTCCGTTAGTAAAGTACAGAGAAAAAGCAATTTCTAGGAGATTTTGGAGTCTTAGCATCTTCAGGATCCTAGCAGTAAACACAAAAACTTCAACCAATACTGATTTGTCAGACAGCTTATACTAGGTTATGCTGCAATAACAAATAACTCCCAAATCTTTGTGGCTGACAACTACAAAGATTTATTTTTTACTCATGTTACATGTCAGGCTGAATCACGTCAGGGGATCAGGCTGAAGAAGCAGCCCCTTTCTGGGACATGCTAACTTCATGGCAAAGGGAAGACAGCCATGGCAGAACAAGGTAATGCTTCTAAAGGTTCTGCTTGGAGGTGACATCCATCCCTTCTGTTCACATTACATTGGACACAGGCAGCCATATGCAGTTATTCATATGAATTCTGAAGTTGCAAGGGACACTTGCCCTGGAAGTAGCAAACATTCCTTACTTGGGCCCTGGTTTTACGTTCTTGGGGTAGCTTCCTAATTCACTGTTTTCTGAGGCTGCTGGCTCTGCCCTCTAAGAGGTCATTTGTTTTCCTTGATCCTCATTAGATCTACAGATAAGGTATTGAAGACTATGCTTCACTACTACTACCTTGGTGGTTGAGCAGCTTTCTCAAGCTACTTCCCATTCACAGAAGGTAGGAGGCACACAAGTCATGAACAATCACAGTCTCTTTTAGTAGAACCTACTTGCTCATTTGGCAGTACAACACTCTCAAAATCTTAGTTATTTATTTAATTGCAGTCATCTTGTTAGGCCAATAGCCAGACTCACAAATCTTTTAAGGATATACCTCTTACTCTAGACTTAATTACAAGTTCCTTGAGGTCAGCAAGTTTCTATGGGATAACCACACACCCAGTGCTTTTTTTCCCTTCTGAGCCGTTTCAATCAAATGGAACAATTTACTGGGTACCTACTTTAATTGAATCTAAGGTTTTAAAAAAAATATGCTGCTTCTAGCCCTCATGTTGTCTTTGATAGATGGCTGAAACATAATAGCCTTTTGTCCATTCAAATAAATTTTCAATTATATAATTACCAGTTGAAAATGAGAAAGTTATGTATTTTGACCCTTCAATTGTTGAAATTTCTAGATTCTCCCCGTTCCCTTTACACTCTGATTATAAACAGGCCAATTCTTTCCTGAGCTCATCTCTATTTTGTAATCAGATGAAGCCAATAGCAACCAAAGAATATTAGTCAGTTTTGTTTCCCAAACTCTTTGCTCAATATTGAGACAGGCTGGAACCTGGGACCATTTGCTGCAGTGCTGCAATGCTTGCCCCTGGACAAACCTCTCCTCGAGCAACAAAATACAAAGAAACTATAAGGGACTAAAAATAACTGCATGCATACACAGTTGGGGCAAATTCTGGACAAAAGATACAAAGAGACCAAAAACCCAACTGCCACTTCTGAAGAGCCAGGAGCAAAAACAGGGTGCTGGGAACAAAAGCAGGGTACTGTACATGTCCCCTGCACACAACACCACCTAAGGGGTGGGCAAAACACCTAAGTCACCCCTCCAGCCCAACCCCTGGGCACACCCCTACCCTCACCCCATGTAAGGACCAAGCTTCCCCCTCTCAGTGAGCAAGCGAGCAAGGGAAACTGTAGTTTGTTTTCACTCCCCATTGCTGCAGCAGGGGCCCCAATAAAGCCTTGCCTGAATTTCTTGTCTGGCTTCTAGTCAATTTCTATTGATGGGGGAAGGCCAAGAACCATGGTCGGTATCAGTATTACATACTCATCTGGTACATTATCTGATTTCTGGTTATCTCAAGGGACAACTTCACCAGAAGTTTTATCCTGAGAATCACCTTTTGCCTAGTCCCAAAGTCAATGTCATTTATTTTAGGTATTTTTGTATGTGTGTTTATTACAGCAGTATCTCACTCAGTTATCAATTTCTGTATCAGTCACCTTATACTCAGTTATGATACAATAACAAAATAACCACTAAATCTCAGTGTCTTACAACCAAGGTTTAATCCTCCCTCAATTATTGTTGGCCGAGGATCAACTTCATGACATTTTTATTCTAGAACAAAGTTGGAAATGAAGCAGCTACTCTTTAGGACATTCTATGCACATAGCAGAGGGAAAAGAGTGATGAAGAACCACAGAATGGCTCTTAAAGCTTTTTCTGAAAAGTAATGTAAGGTATTTATTTCACTAGCTAAAGCAAGTCACATGGCCAAGCCTGACACAGGGAAGGGAACTGAATAACTGAAAATAATACAATATACTAAAACAATGTAACACAACAGACTGAATGTAAAAGTATGTATAAGAATTCAGCTGTCTTCTCTTAAGCCAGAAAGTAAAGGGATTTGCAAAAATGTAAAATGGTGTTACTCAAGAGTAAATTTTTGCTTAGAAAATAGTAATTTTTCATTAAAGTGTTATTTATGTTAACGCATTGGATTTATTATTGCTCTTTTAAAATAAAATACCACAAAAGATGTCTAAGACAATTTCTAATATGGCATATATCAGTACATACAACAAAAATAAGCAAAAGTTCTTTGGGTTCCCTGATAATTTTTAGGAGTATAAATAGTTCCTGAAACCAGAAAGTTTTGAGAACTGCTGCTCTAAAGAACAAACAATAGTAGTGATCCAAGGATTTGGTAGGATTAAAGTACGTTATATACCTCTTCTATCTAATTTTGAGGTTGTCTGCCTTAAGTTCTATTTTATATAATGCCTTGCAGGACATGTGGTTTTGTCCAAAATGTCCATAAGACATTTGGTCCATGCCAAAAGGTCCTTGAAATATTATCCTATCCAAAACACCCATAAGCATGCCAAATGATTTTGAATAGGACAAAATATCAAGGACCTTTTGGCATGGACCTAATGTTGTATGAACATTTGGGAAAGGACAAAATGTCTGCTAACCATATAATGTTAATATGCTTTCTTTGTCTTAGCACCAGCCTCGACTATTTCTCACATTTATTTTGTATTGTTCTATTTTATTTTATTGGTAGTATCTCTTGTAAACAACACAAAGACAAATTTTTGTATACAGTAAATCTGACAACCTCTATATTGAAAGGAAATTTTATTATTTTCACATTTAGTGTGATCTTTAATGCATTTTGGGCTTATCCTATTATCTTATTTCACACCTTCTCTTTTTTTAATTTAGTAATGAAGTTTAATTATTTTAATTTTACTGGAGTATAGTTGATTTACAATGTTGTGTTAGTTTCATGGGTACAGCAATGTGATTCAGTAATACATATACATGTATTCATTCCTTTTTTTTTATCAGTACATCATTCCTTTTTATGGTTGAGTAATATACCGTGGTATGGATGGATCACATTTTTTTTTTAACATCATTATTGGAGTATAATTGCTTTACAATGGTGTGTTAGTTTCTGCTTTATAACAAAGCGTATCAGCTACATATACATATATCCCCATATCTCCTCCCTCTTGCGTATCCCTCCCATCCTCCCTATCCCACCCCTCTAGGTGGTCACAAAGCAACGAGCTGATCTCCCTGTGCTATGTGGCTGCTTCCCACTAGCTAGCTATTATACATTTGGTAGTGTGTTTATGTCCATGCCACTCTCTCACTTCGTCCCAGATTACCCTTCCCCCTCCTTGTGTCCTCAAGTCCATTCTCTACGTCTGCATCTTTATTCCTGTCCTGCCCCTAGGTTCCTCAGAATCATTTTTTTTTTTTTTAGATCCCATATATATGTGTTAGCATACGGTGTTTGTTTTTCTCTTTCTGACTTACTTCAATCTGTATAACAGACTCTAGGTCCATCCACCTCACTACTATATTCATTCTTTATTAGATTCTTTTCTCACATAGGTAGGTTATCACAGAATATTGGGTAGAGTTCCCTGGGCTATACAGTAGGTCCTTGTTGGTTATCTTTCTTATATATAGTAGTATGTGTGTATTCAACCCAAGTGCCTGATTTATCCTCCTGCTGATGTTTCCTGTTTGGTAACCATACTTTTTTTTGTTTGTTTGTTTTGTTTTGTTTTGTTTTGCGGTACACAGGCCTCTCACTGCTGTGGCCTCTGCCGTTGCGGAGCACAGGCTCCGGACGTGCAGGCTCAGTGGCCATGGCTCACGGGCCTGGCCACTCCGCGGCATGTGGGATCTTCCCGAACTGGGGCACGAACCCGTGTCCCTTGCATTGGCAGGTGGACTCTCAACCACTGCGCCACCAGGGAAGCCCCCATACGCTTGTTTTTGATATCTACAAGTCAGCTTCTGTTGTGTAAATAAGTTCATTTGTATCATTTCTTTTAAATAGATCTCACATATGAGTGAAATCATTATTTGTCTTTGTCTGACTTACTTCACATAGTATGATAATTGCTAGGTCCATCCATGTTGCTGCAATGGCATTATTTCATTCTTTTTTCACAGCTGAGTAGTATTCCATTGTATATATGTACCACATCTTTATCCAGTCATGTACTGATGGAAACTTAGGTTGCTTCCATGTCTAGGCTACTGTAAACAGTGTTACAATGAACACTGGGGTGCATGTATCCTCCTGGATTATGGTTTTCTCCAGATATATGCCCAGGAGTGAGATTGCTGGATCATATGGTAGTTCTATTTTGCTTTTTAAGGAACCTCCATACTGTTCTCCATAGTTATTGTACCAATTTACATTCCCACCAACAGTGTACAAGGGTTCCCTTTTCTCCACAGCCTCTCCAGCGTTTATTGTTTGTAGACTTTTTGATGATGGCCATTCTGACTGGTGTAAGGTGATACCTCATTGTGGTTTTGATTTGCATTTCTCTGATAATTAGTGATGTTGAGCATCTTTTCATGTGTTTTTTGGCCATCTATATGTCATCTTTAGAGAACTGTCTATAGATCTTCCACCCATTTTTTGATTGTTTGTTTTTTTGATATTGAGCTGCATGAGCTGTTTTTATATTTTGGAGATTAATCCCTTGTCAGTTGCATCATTTGCAAATATTTTCGCCCATTCTGTGGGCTGTCTTTTCATTTTGTTGATGGTTTTCCTTTGCTTTGCAGAAGCTTTTATGTTTAATTAGGTACCATTTGTTTACTTTTGTTTTTATTTTCATTACTCTTGGAAGTGGATCATAAAAGCTATTGCCACGATTTATGTCAAAGAGTGTTCTGCCTATGTTTTACTCCAAGAGTTTTATATTGTCCAGCCTTACATTTAGGTTTTTGACCCATTTCTAGTTTATTTTTGGGTATGGTGTTAGGGACTGTTCTCACTTCATTCTTTTACATGAAAGCTGTCCAGTTGTCCTAGCACCACTTACTGAAGAGACTGTCTTTACTTCATTTTGTATTCTTGCCTCCCTTGTTATAGATTAATTGACCAAAGGGGCATGAGTTTATTTCTGGGCTTTCTTTCCTATCCGTTGATCTATATTTCTGTTTTTGTGCCAGTACTATACTGTTTTGATTACTGTACCTTCGTAGTATAGTCTGAAGTCAGGAAGCCTGATTCCTCCAGCTCTGTTTTTTTTTCTCAAGATTACTTTCACTACTCAGTCTTTTGTGATTCCATATAAATGTTAAAATTTTTTTGCTCTAGTTCTGTGAAAAATGCCCTTGGTACTTTGATAGGGATTGCACTGAATCTGTAGATTGCCTTGGGTAGTACAGTCATTTTCACAATATTGATTCTTCCAATCCAAGAACATGGTATATCCTTCCATCTGTTTGTGTCATATCTGATTACTTTCATCAGCGTATAATAGTTTTCTGAGTACAGGTCTTTTGCCTCTTTAGGTAGTTTATTCCTAGGTATTTTATTCTTTTTGATGCAATGATATATGGGATTGTTTCCTTAATCTGTCTTTCTGGTCTTTCATTGTTATTGTATAGGAATGCAAGAGATTTCTGTGTATTAATTTTTTTGTGTGTGTGTGGTACGTGGGCCTCTCACTGTTGTGGCCTCTCCCATTGTGGAGCACAGGCTCCAGACACACAGGCTCAGCGGCCATGGCTCACAGGCCCAGCCACTCTGTGGCATGTGGGATCTTCCCAGACTGGGGCACGAACTCATGTCCCCTGCATTAGCAGGCGAACTCTCAACCACTGCGCCACCAAGGAAGCCCCTGTGTATTAATTTTGTATCCTGCAACTTTACCAAATTCATTGGTGAGCTCTAGCAGTTTTCTGGTAGCATCTTTAGGATTTTCTATGTATAGTATCCTGTCATCTGCAAACTGTGGCAGTTTTACTTCCTTTCCAATTTGAATTCCTTTTTTTTTTCTTCTCTGACTGCCATGGCTAGGACTTCTCACACTTTCTCTTTTATTATTCTTTCTTTTTATCTTCTCTGAATATACATTGGTCAAGTTTTCCTGTTTCTGGTTTTCCTTCTGCTGTTATACTTGTTTATATTATACACATATATAATATGTATTATATATGCTGTTATATTTGTTTTAGTATTTTAAATTGCTACCCTGAATGTTTTTAAACTTTTTTTTAAGGTATTTCAGTTAGTATCTAGAGTTAATCAATATCAACAGTTTCCAGCAGAATAAGACAAAAATCTTAGGATACTTTCTCCTGCCTAGTATCTACTGTATGTTGAGATTATTTGACATTTGTCTTCTACTATATACATAAAATATCATTTAGTTTTAAATATATATTATATTGGTTTCTTTGCTCACTGATCTTACCTGGATTTAAGTTTAATTTTGCTGATATATATTTTTGAGTGATTTCCAAGAAAGATAGAAAGCTAAAGTTCTTCCACATCCAACAGTGCCTTTATTTTGCTATGCCACTGTAATACAATTTCAGATGTAACAGAAGTCTACTTTCAAGATAATTTTTCTTCAACTGTGCCTATTCTATTTAGCTAGTATAATGAGGGTTTTAAAAAGTCACTTAGCATATTTTTAATTTTTAAATTTTCCCTCCTTTTGAATTTCTCTGAGGATTTAGTTAAACTTATTTTTGGAAGTTCTTCTAAGTCAGATGTTAGTTCTTCTCTTTGTCATTTCATGCCTACCTTTCATATTGTTGGTTTCCTCAATTATTGGTTTGATTTGTCTGTTCAGCTTTGTATCTAAGAATCCATTTATCTTTCTGTTAATGTTGGTTATATCTACAGCAATACACCCTCAGTGAGTGTGGTACAGGATGGACATGCTTCTGGGAAGAGTATTGGTAGTTTATATTGTGGCTGTTAGTGATGCCCATCCCTCTTTAAGGGGCAGTATCTATGTAGGAATTGCCTTGTCAAGTCACCTGTGGTTGCCATACACACTTAGTTACACACAGAGAGCACTTCTCAGTTGCCCACTGGATAGAAGTAAAAAAGCGTTAGGGGTCAACGGGCCAACTGCTCACCAAAAAAAAAAAAAAAAAAAAATTACACTGACAATTGTCCCAGAGCTCATTTCTTACTTGTATTAACTGTGTTGAGTAGAAATAATTAATTTAAAAAAGATATCTATTATGAAAAAGGGTAAGACATTAAGAAGTCATCTGTAAATTTGAAAGAATTCTGAAGGTGAGACAAACCTTGTGGAAAGAAAACCAGACCCTCTGGAGAGAGTCAAGAGTATGACTACTAGAAAACACTGTCAGAACCTTGGAATGATTTGAACCCTTTTAACCACATGCATGAGGATAACTAGGGGAACAGAAATTACACAAAGGGGAGTTAAAAGTGTTAGTAAAAGATGCATGGCATATAATTCCATTCCCAGTTGCCCTGGCAATAGACCCCATACCATGGTAATGAGAAAAAAGCATGAAATAAACAGTACGTGAAAACTGGGCCAAATATATTCTTTTTAACCATAGTTTGAGAGCGGGATCATGCCACTGAAAAAAATAAAGACATGAAGGAAAAAATAT
This sequence comes from Mesoplodon mirus, assembly GCF_964341445.2. Lineage (NCBI taxonomy): Eukaryota > Metazoa > Chordata > Mammalia > Artiodactyla > Ziphiidae > Mesoplodon > Mesoplodon mirus. The sequence continues at coordinate 86,073,768 of NC_138990.1, forward strand.
GATTTATGTGTAAAGGTGTTAAGCTTATCCTGATAACTCAAGATAGCTTCTGGGAAGTACTACCATGGATGCTATGAAGTTAGATATCCATGTTGCCTTGCCAGTTCTACTCACTAACATCAGTGCAGAGGAGGAACCACAGACTTTCCCTCCTAGAGCACTATATAAATAGGCTGGAGTCTGGAGAAATCCAGTGAGCCTTCTGCTTAGATTGTTCTCAGTACCCTTATCCTAATTGCCCTAGAATTGAGCTAGTCAGCAGGAATATAAGAGAACAAAGAGACAACCTGCTGGCTCTGAGCTTGGCAGACTGGAACCAGAGTGATTCCCTACCTGATCTTTACAGGATGGTTTATTCCAGTATTCTTTCTCTAAATAATCTCATATATTTTTTATATATTTCAAAAATCCCTTAATATTTGGTATGCCAATACATTTTCTTGTTTCCTTGTACTGTTATTAATTTATTTGCATTAAAATACGTATCTGCTTTACTATTTTACGGGATTGGAGGGTTAAAAATATTTGGATATGTATACCTGGTATATCTTGATCTTGTACTTTTTAAAAAAATAATATCAGGGTTGATTGGAACTAACTTTTTGGAATTACACATATTCTGTTAGAAGTATTTTTTTAAACAAATTTATTTATTTATTTATTTTTGGCTGCATTGAGTCTTTGTTGCTGTGCGCAGGCTTACTCTAGCTGGGGCAAGCCAGGGGCTACTCTTTTTGTTGAGGTGTGCAGGCTTCTCATTGCGGTGTCTTCTCTTGTTGCGGAGCATGGGCTCTAGGCATGTGAGCTTCAGTAGTTGTGGCATGCAGGCTCAGTAGTTGTGGCTCATGGGCTCTAGAGAGCAGGCTCGGTAGTTGTGGCACATGGGCTTAGTTGCTCTGAGGCATGTAGGATCTTCCCGGAACAGGGCTTGAACCCATGTTCCCTGCAATGGCAGGCGGATTCTTTTCTTTGTTGTTGTTGTTGCGGTACATGGGCCTCTCACTGCTGCAACCTCTCCCGTTGCAGAGCACAGGCTCCAGACGTGCAGGCTCAGCGGCCAAGGCTCACGGGCCCAGCTGCTCCGCGGCATGTGGGATCCTCCCAGACTGGGGCACGAACCCGTGTCCCCTGCATCGGCAGGCAGACTCTCAACCACTGCGCCACCAGGGAAGCCCGGCAGGCGGATTCTTAACCACTATGCCACCACGATCTTGTACATTTTTATTGGTAATATTTTAATTTAATATGTAAAAGCATCTTATATGCTCTTAATATTACATGCTCTTAATATATAAGAGCATTTTGTTTTTTAGGAAATTAGCCCTGTCTGTCCCTACCAAACTTCTGACTGATTATGGTAATTTTGACAGAGAAGTACTGAGTTTTCATAATCAAATTTAACAGACATTTCTTTATGGCCCCTCAGTTTTGTTCCATGCTGAGAAAATCTCCACTCCATTTTCTTCTAGTACTGTTATGACTTTTAAAAACATATATTTAAATCTATGGTGTAAGGGCAGTGAAAGGAATCAATTTTTCCCCATCTTAACTTGGTTGTTACAACATTTATTCCATAGTCCATCCTTATTCCCAGTGATCTGAGATATCTCTATCATATATTAAATTCCTGAATAGTGTTGGATCTATTTCTGGATTATCTACTCTACTTCAAGGAAGTATATATTCATATCCTTGCAAGTGCCTAATGTTTGAATGACTCTAACCTTCCAGATTAGGTACGAAAATTGTGTTCTCCTTTATTTTCTTTCTTAGAATTCTACTGATCATTCCTTTTCTCACATTCTTTCTTCCAAATAAATTTTACCTAATTATAAGTTCCAATGCAATTCCCACTAGAATTTTTATTGAACTGTATTGGATTACTGGATAATAGACATTTTTACAAACATCTCACCACATATGAAAAGATTATTTTATGATACTCAGTAGAGTTTTATAAATTCCCTAATATATTATTCACATACATCATGTTTATTACTAAATGTTCCAATCATTTTGTCACCATTTACTAATTCAATCCTTTCACCCTTACATTTTGTAAGTTTTGGTTAATTCACAGGAAAACTACAAATTAATGTGTTTATTAATTTATGTAATTTTTTGTTTCTAATCAATTGTTCCTTAGGTAAGCCTCATGGTAGTCCAGATACTGGACCATATAATCAGCAAGTAGTAATAATTTTACCTCTTCTTTTCCCAATATTTAAATTTGTTGCTATTACATAATTGCTTTAGCTAGCACCTCCAGAGAAAAAAGCATTTAATAAAAGTGTTTGTCTTGTATTAAACACACACATTTATTTTAAGGTATTATTTATCCATCCATGGAAATATATAAAATCTAAGGGTTTTATAGATAGAAATATATAAAATCTAAGGGTATATAGAAACGAATATTCAATTATATCAAGTGTTTTTAGGTATCCAAAAATTTAATCTTTTTTTTCAATATAGCCTGAAAATTATACTGAACTAACCCTGCATCCTAGAGTGACTCTTATACGGCCATGGCCTATGTTGCTTTAATACAGCACTGTATTGCATTTGCTAAATTTTAAAAGATTATTTTCATCAATATTGTGTGAGGTGGACTTGCAGATTCTTTTTGCTTTTCAACATCATGTTTTTGTATCAATATTATGTTGTCTCATAAATGTGATTAATTATGCCTTCCATCTCCATGATCAAGGACAGTTTAAACAGCATTAATATTATCTGTTCCTTGATAGTTAAAGACAATTCACCCACAAAACCATCTAGAAGGCATTTTAGTTAAGAGGTATAAGCTGTTCTTTAGAACAGCTTTATTCTTACCATTATGTTTTTTTTTTCTGTTTAAATATTCTATCATCTCCTTTTAAATTTGCTTAAAATTTCCCAGAAAATTATCTATTTTCAACTAAAATTTCAAATTTGTAGACAGATTTGTGCAAAGTTGCAGCATTCAATTTTCTCCCAATTCTTACTTTTATAATTTTGTATATTTTGGGCTTTCTTCATTTCCTCAACTTTAGACTAATGACTTTTACATTATCAATGAAAAAGCTATTAAATCTATCAATTTAATTGATATTTAATTAATTAATGGTTTTGTCATTAATTAGTTCCTGTTGCTTTCCTTTTGTTTCTGATTTTTTAAAAAAATATTCATTGGTGGCGCAGTGGTTGAGAGTCTGCCTGCCAATGCAGGGGACACGGGTTCGAGCCCTGGTCTGGGAAGATCCCACATGCCACAGAGCAGCTGGGCCCATGAGCCACAATTACTGAGCCTGCGTGTCTGGAGCCTGTGCTCCACAACAAGAGAGGCCACGATAGTGAGAGGCCCTCACACCGCGATGAGGAGTGGCCCCCACTTGCCACAACTAGAGAAAGCCCTCGCACAGAAATGAGGACCCAACACAGCCATAAATAAATAAATAAATAAATTTTTAAAAATATATTCATTTTGAACTCCTGCTAGATTAAAACTGGAAACAGTCAGGTTATGAATTTTCCTTGAAGAATGCTTCTAATTGTAGCTCATTGGCTATGACATATTTTGTTTTTATTATCACTAGTTTTAAAATATTCTGAAGTTATGTTTTTGATTTCTTTTACAATCATAGAATTGTTTAATAGAAAATTTTCTAATTGTCCATGTTATTATTACACAGATAATTTGATTGACTTTGCAATTTGAACACAAGTCAGTGTGACTCCATAGAAGGAGTTCTCAACTATTATTATTTTCTATTGTCTCCTTTAACAAACAGCATTTCTTTTGTTTTCAATCTTTTGTTTTATGGTCTGTATTTTATTTTGTTTTATTTTTAATAAATTTATTTATTTATTTTTGGCTGCGTGGTGTCTTCGTTTTTGCACATGGGCTTTCTCAAGTTGTGGCGAGCAGGGGCTACTCTTCATTGCGGTGTGAGGGCTTCTCATTGTGGAGGTTTCTCTTGTTGTGGAGCACAGGCTCTAGGCACACGGGCTTCAGTAGTTGCAGCACGTGGGCTCAGTAGTTGCAGTGCACGGGCTCTAGAGTGCAGGCTTAGTAGTTGTGGCACATGGGCTTAGTTGCTCCGAGGCATGTGGGACCTTCCCGGACCAGGGCTCGAACCCCATGTCCCCTGCATTGGCAGGCAGATTCTTAACCACTGCGCCACCAGGGAAGCCCTGGTCTGTATTTTATTAATTCTCTTATTCCCCTTATTCCCTTTAATCATTAATTTAAATAGTACAAAAAATTGTCAGTTTTAGTTCCATTAGTGATGACTTTAATGTTTAAAATATATATTTAATGCACTCAAAAATGTGAATAACTATAAGATGCATTGTTATTTTAAAATGACCATGAAAGAAAATATGGTGCCAATTATAACTGTTAAGTCACTATTGATTAGGAGATATATTCCAATTCCAGAAATGTTAAAATGTTAAAAAAAAATATTCTTTACAACTGATGACATACACTAGTATGCTGAAGTCACATTTTTCACATCAGTGAGCCCCCTAGCCCTCAATCCTGCTTAGGCTGGCACTAGGTTGTCATGAGGATGTTGCCACAGTGGAAGGTCCCTGACATGGTGAGTAGTACAGGGGGGCCTATAAGATGTTTGATACAGAAGGGATCTTAGAAATGGAAGCACAGCTGGACAGGGGTTCAGCCATAGAACTGGACTGGGGTTCCAGCCAGGCGGCTGGACTAAAACCATTGTCAAATACTCCCCCCCCCCGCCTCCTCATCCCTTCTGATGTTCTGTATCCCATGTCCTATAACTGTCCTATAACTGTGAATATTTTTTTGCCAGTCTCCCTGGCAAAAAAAGAAAAGAAAAAAAAAGAAGTTGGCTTCCCGTGCTTTTATATGACGTCACACTCATGTATGATGTCATTGTTCTAAAATTAGTTACAGAGAAGGAAGATAGAGAGTTGGGTAGATCATTAAGTCCTAAATAAATCGACCCCTCACTATTTCGAAGATTCTGAGGTTTGACCTGAAGAGGAGAGTGCTTTTTCTTCTCCGTGAATGCCCAGGGGTGGGGAAGTACAGGGCGATTTTGTGGCTTCTCTGTGGCTTCCAGGAGCTCTGATTTCCAGAGGGGAACCCAAGAAGGGAGAGTGGAGATGCCACTCTGGTACCTGCAGGGAGGGGGCAGGGAGGGGGTTTCTGGATGAGTTAAGGGTCATGGAGTTATTGATAGTGTCTGGCCAGGGGACAACGGGGCTTATTAGGTTTCCAGAATTGATCTAAGCAGTAGATGTGTCTAAGGATGTCTCAGAAACAAGATGCTGGAAATTTAGGGGGAGGAAAAATAATCTTCGGATTTTCTTTGATTCAGGAAAAAGGCCAACTGAAATCTTTCTCCTGGGTTTGTAACTCATGTTTTCATGACACCGAAAGCTTTTCTAGACTAGATGCAAAACTTTAATTCTTGGACAGGTCTTTAAAGAAGGAGAGACATGGAAAAGAATGTGAATTTTCTTGGAAGCTCCCAAGATAGGTTCCTCATCAAAGTGGCTAAATGTGCTATTCTCATTTTCTTCCTTGAGGAAAGCATTATTTATTTGCAGGAGAAAAGGACACATTTGTTGGTTGATGGCTCTGTTACCATGGAAACATATAAATTTTAAAAACAAGAAAAATGTTTTAATACATTAATTTTTAGATCTCAGACACCAGCCTCCTTTTCCCTTGAGGTGTGGCATGGCAGAATGAAGACACAGCCCTGACCAGAGGCGAACACAAACCCTCCCTTTCTCTCCTGCCTCACAGATTGGCCAGAAATGCATTTTAAACACACACACTTTCAACGTGAGTAGGTTGCCTTGGGTGCATATAGAAAAATCTTTAGACTCCACATGAGCTTTGCAAATCTTTGCACCTTGCCTGTGGGACTTGGTTGAATAGATATATAGAGAGAAGTCATTGGAATCGCTGACAGACCACTGTCAAGATTTCCAAGTGGATGCTTTATTCAGTCCTCTAGATGTAGTTCCTCTCTGCCTTCCTTGTGGGTGTGATATGGTGGAAATTGGGATGGTGTTAAGATATTAAAAAGCTTAATTAAAGTAACCCCAGTATTAAAAAAAAAAAAAATATTCTTTACAACTGATGACATACACTAGTATGCTGAAGTCACATTTTTCCACTTATATACTTCAAAAATAAACTCCCCTAGGAATGATGATGTAATTAGCATGTTAATATGACCTTTGTTTTCAACCCCACATCCTAAATAAACTCCATTTTGCTGGCTCTTTCTGAACTTTTAATCCCTGTTAACTAGTATCAATTTTTTTCTAAATTATATATCTTCTATTTAAGAATTCAAACATTTCATTCCTGTTTTCCAAGTCTGTTTGATTCTGTGTTTAACATGTTCACCACCAGTCTTTCTATATGATAATTTTACCATTTATGGATTTCTTCTTCTTCTTTTTTTTTTTTTTTTTTTTTTTTGTTTGCGGTATGCGGGCCTCTCACTGTTGTGGCTTCCCCCGTTGCGGAGCACAGGCTCCGGACGCGCAGGCCCAGCGGCCATGGCTCACGGGCCCAGCCGCTCCGCGGCATATGGGATCCTCCCAGACCGGGGCACGAACCCGTATCCCCTGCATCGGCAGGCGGACTCTCAACCACTGCGCCACCAGGGAGGCCCTGGATTTCTTCTTTTGATTTATCTTCCAAGTAAATTTTTATAGAGGGTTCATAAAGGCTGTAATTTCTTACTTTTTAAATTGTCATTTTTTTTCTTCAACATTCTATAGACATTATTACAGTGTCATTTGGGGTATGAGAAAAAAAATATGAAGCCAACTTTAAAAAGGTGTTTTTTTGTTTTGTTTTGTTTTGTTTTTGCAGTACGCGGGCCTCTCACTGCTGTGGCCTCTCCTGTTGCAGAGCACCGGCTCCAGACACGCAGGCTCAGTGGCCATGGCTCACGGGCCCAGCTGCTCCACGGCATGTGGGATCCTCCCGGACTGGGTCAAGAACCCTTGTCCCCTGCATCAGCAGGCGGACTCTCAACCACTGCTCCACCAGGGAAGCCCTGTTTTTTTACTATAGTAACATTTAAGGAAGTTTTTAAATCTTAAAAGTTACCCGGAAAAGTCTAAGTCTTTATTACTTTTTCCTGGTATGTAGTAAACTCTTTCAACCTGTAGGTTGAGGTCCTTTATTTCAGGGATGATTTTTTCCCTTCTGTATCAGTAAATTTCCACTAATAGTTTTTAATCTTTCTCACTGCATTTTGTGTGATTTTTCTCAAGCATTTCCTTTAAGTCATTAAGTCCATCTGCTGCATCATTGACTCTACATCTTCCTGTATCTAATGTGGTTTTAATTATTTTTATAGTTTTACCCTTCCCCCTCTGCCTGCTCTCTTTTAATCTAACTTTGGTGTCCTTTTATCTGTATCTTAATCTCTTAAATCTCTTCTTTGATCTCTTATCATAGAGTCTATGGTCACTTTTATCCCCTTGAGAATGTTGAAAATTATTTTTCTTTAAGTGTTCTTTAGTTTCCTGAGGTAATTCTTTCAAAATATATTCCTCATTTGCCTTTTATGTTCCATGTATTTTATTTATTTTTGGTAGCACTCATATACAGGTTCTAAGCTGTGCCTGTCATTTAGCTAAGAAGAGAAGCAATTTGATTCTATCTGCTATTTATTATGATTAGCATGGTTGGATTCTTCTGCTTCTCAGTCATTTTTTAAGACACACTTTATACTCTGAGATGGAAAGCTAGAAATTGATTGCCTATAATGTCTGTGTTCACTCCTTTATATGCCCTGCAAAGGGGCGAGAGGTTCATAGAAAAGAGTGAATCTAGTAGCCATGACCTAACCTCAAATACTTTGTCTCCAAATACTTTCTTATCAAATTGGATAACTCTCTTGTCCTGAATTGATTACATGTGGGTAGTTCAGATTTTAGCCATTATCTATTTCAGAGCTAACAGCACTAGTGGAAGGATTTTTCTACAAAAGGAAGTTAGGTTGAGAAAAACATAGTATAGCATGACCCTCTAACAGCTTCACCCCCCTGTCATCTCATATTTTGAAGTATGAAAATCAGCCCCAACTTGGTATTTGCCACTTGTATCCATACTGCTCCTAGCTCTAAGTTAATATCTAGAAAATAGTCTTTGCAATAAATAGAATGGGGCTAAGGTTACTCCTACAGTTTCATCTATAGCTGAAGCTTACATCTCTGTTGTTGCTTCTTTATGTCCATTTCAGAGTGTTTCAGGTAGGGCAATCAGCTCAATCAGCCATCTTTCCTAGAACTCTCGAATTTCAATTTTCACATAAATTTCAGATGATTTCACATAAAAGTTGATGAAGTCAGATATAAGGATATCAAATAATAGGTCTTTGTAATTAGTGGTAATTATATTTGAATTTTATGCTGATTTAGAGCGTTCTAGTACAATTTCACTAATTTCATACCTTTAAAAGCACAAGCAAACAACAAGAAAGTTATTTTTAGTTTTTGTTTGGTTCCAATGACACTGTCATCATTCTAAGAACTTTTCTAAAAATCATCATGGAGTCACATATCCTGATGTCTTTACATTTGATGCCTAGAAATATTCTGGTACTTTCTGTCAAATGAGCACCCAATTGTTTCCAGTGGACTATTCCTGCCCTTACCCAAAATGGAAAAGGCAGATAAAAAAAAATGAAGATATTGGAAGATAACTGAAACATTTTTTAAGTTAAAGATTGTTTTAGATGATTAAACAAGTCTGATTAAAAGCAAACAGGCCACATTAGGAGAAATGAATAAAGCATCGAGGACAAGTAATGATACAGTATAAGCATAAAGTGGTCTAGTTATTTTAATAAACATTTCAGAACTTAGGTAATGACAGGAGGCTATACAATAGTGCTAATAATTCTCCCAGTGTTCCTGAAACTTGCCTTTTAGAACAGTTTTCATGGCCATTGCTTTTATCATCTTCAGTGGTAGCAATTACTCACTGTCTGTGGTTTTTTTTTTTTTTTTCCCCTTTTAATTTTTAATGCAGACATTAGAGCAGAGATTCCCAACTGGGAATGATTTTGCTCTCCAGGGACATTTGGCAACGTCTGGAAACATTTTTGGATATCACAATATTGGCAGGGGGACTACTGGCATCTAATGGGTAGAGGCCAGGGATACTGTAAAACATTCCACAGTGCACAGCCCCCTTAGCAAAGAATTACCCAGCCCAAAATGTCAGTAGTGCCGTGGTTTAGAGCCAAGACTGAAGAATAAGATGGGAGATCGCTTAAGCATGGTTCCTTGCAGTCTATAGGCATTTAACAAACATTTCATGGATGAAGAAATAACTAAATTGAATAACACTCTTTGGGATAATAATTACAAAATGACACGATTCACAAAGTGTCTCTAAATATATTGTTTTGGAGAAAACTGTAATAGCTTTCCAGGAATACTATAATGAAGGACAAAATTTATTTAGAAGTACGTTATGACATGATTGCTTTAAAAACCACACACACAGGCACATGCACTCCCCTGAGATCAGGTTAAATTTCTTCATCTTCTTACCTGTAGAGTTTTATAAGAAAGCAAAAATAAACTGTTGATGTAGTCAACATCTTCTGCTCATCTATAAAGTTGGTCTTTGCTTCCAAGTGTATGGTTGGAAGAGATGTTTCTCCCTACAAGTCTTGAATACTCTTTAAGATAAAGTCTGAGAAAAAAAGATGTAAATGGAAAATAGAACCTATAGAAACTCCTTAGTCTTGAAAAGTTACACCAGAGGGAAGTTTAACTTTGTAACTCACTTAGATATCATTTCACTAGCAACCAACATCCACTGAATGAAATGAATAATCTTAATTAAAGGGAAAATTTTAAAAGCAAGAAGAAATCCTGAATTTCTCTTTTGGTAAAACTATTCAAAGAAACTGAGCTGCCAATAATGCCAATTCTGCCAATGAGAACTATAATACATTGTGCACTTAAGGGAACAAATTTTAGAGCCAGAGATTTGAGACCGATTTGGGGGCCAACGAATTCACGGCTATGGGAACAAGGTACTTAACCATAAGGGTCCTAAGTTCCTCCACTGTAAAAGAGGGATACTAAAATCTGTCTTGTCAGGTGTCGTGTACTATTATAATCATAAATCATAGTAGAGACCAAAAGATCAAATAGTTCAGCCTGCCTGATTTAACTTCCTAGAGCATTAAGAAGACCACAATACCCTTTTTCAGTTATTGAGTACTCTTACCTAGTACAGAAACTCTCACTTTGCACATACTTTTCCAGAATTATTATCATGGCTTCAAATAAGTTTCACCAACAATTTCATAATACATTTTAAATAATTATTTTGATGACTAGCTTAGTCCTTTAAATTTTACTGCACATTACCTCTACCAATACTGGACATGGAATTAAGGAGTTGCTCTTTTCTAATGTGGCTGTAAGAACAGAAGCAGGATCAGGTTGTGCTCTTACCTAGATCTTCAGTGAGGGCAAAGAATTAAACCTCAAGTAAATCTCTTTATTTACTGATATCAGCTTATCTTAGTGATGAATTACTCTTAAAGGGCATCTTTAGGATTACTGGATTACAAATGCATCCTGTGCAGTTAAGTCAGCAATACTCAAATCATTACACTATATTCTTCCTTGGAAAAGAGATTTCGTCTTTATTACCAAGCAGCATAGCGTATCACTGAGCACATATCAGGTGTTCAATAAATATTCGTTGAGCTAAATTTCAAATTCTAGGAGCTCATGTTATTCTAAAGTTATGCACATAATAATAAAATAGACTAAACAATGCAAAGGAAAGGTAATTGAATTAGAACTGCATTATTAGTAATTTATCTAGGGCATTAGACTATGAAGATACATTAAAACTTGATTGGAAAAACACTGGAGGGAAGAATATGATAATTCTGAAATTTGGGTCTATAGTTATCAATATTTAGAAAGATATGTTCTTATAGACCAGTATATATACTTTTTTCCTTACTCTTTTAGAAATCACCTTCAACTCACATTTAATGCATTCTCTTCTCATTAACACTTCAAATCCAAGTTTCGTGTTTTTTTTTTTTTTTGAAGTATAGTTGATTTACAATACTGTGCCAGTTTCAGGTGTATGGCAAAGTGATCAAGTTATGTATCATTTTTAAGAATATTTTCCATTATAGGTTATTACAAGATATTGAATATAATTCCCTGTGCTATACAGTAAATCCTTGTTGCTTATCTACTTTACATGTAGTAGTTTGTATCTGTTAATCCCATATTCTTGATTTATTTCCCCCACCTCCCTTTCCCCTCTAGGAACCAAAAGTTTGTTTTCTATGCCTGTGAGTATGTTTCTGTCTTGTATATAGATTCATTTGTATTATTTTTTGGATTCCACATATAGGTGATATCATATAATATTTGTCTTCCTCTGTCTGACTTACTTCACTTAGTATGATAGCCTCTAGGTCCAACCATGTTGCTGCAAATGGCATCATTTCATTCTTTTTTATGGCTGAGTAATGTTCCATTTTTGTGTGTGTGTGTGTGTGTGTGTGTGTGTACGCATGTGTAGTTTTTAAGGAACCTACATACTGTTTTCCGTAGTGGCTGCACAAATTTACATTTCTACCAACAGTGCAGGATGGTTCCTTTTTCTCCACACTCTCTCCAGCATTTATTATTTGTAGACTTTTTGATGATAGCCATTTTGACTGGTGTGAGGTGATAACCTCATTGTAGTCTTGATTTGCATTTCTCTAATAATTAGCAATATTGAGCATCTTTTCATGTGCCTGTTGGCCATTTGTATGTCTTCTTTGGAAAAAGATCACAGTTTAGAGTTTTGCTACATGGATATCTGAAGCAAGTATACAAACACAGAGTCAAAGGGCCAGAATTTTCATTTAAAATGTTTTCTAAAGCCTAATTTTATTTAACTTCCACAATGTTGTCTAGAGAAACACTGGTTATTAAGAAACACTAGGTGAATTCTGTAAAAGGTTGGTGATGCTTTCACTCAGGAACTAGAGGAGCAAAATCCTACCTCTTCCACTTACCAGCTGTGTGACCTTGGGCAATTTAATTAAGTTCTCTATGCTTTAGTTTCCTCATCCATTAAATGAGTAAAATGCTACCAATCTCACAGGGTTCTAAAACAATTAATATTTATAAAGTAACTTAGAACAGTTGGTGTATACTGTAGGTGTATATGTTTTTGTTAAATAAATAAAATCTATTTGGGGAGAAACAACCTCAAAAGGCTTCTTTCCCAGATATAGCAATGTAAAGATTATTGTAAAATCTATAAATCAAAACATTTTCACTTAACTCTTTCTGTTTTTGCATTTGGCTTCATTTAAGATATTTCTTTTTCTAAAATAAAAATGAGAGCCTTGAGTGCTATTCTGATCTGGAATCCTATTCCATCTCTTGTAAGTGAAAAAAAGATACCTGGAATCATAATGACAAAGGTTAGTAATTCTTGCTATATAACCTACCACCAACAATATATAAAATATAGATGCTACTCACATCCTACAGAGTGAACACATTTAAGAAATTTCAATATCAGAAATATGCTTTCATTAAGTACAAGGCAATAACCTCTCCACTAGCTTTTCTGTAAAAGGACAAAGTTGAAAGACATAGAATCATATCAGTAAAAGGAACCATTTAGGTCTGTCTATTCCAAATATTTTACAAAATGCCATAAGCATAACACTGTAATCCTAAGAATAGGTACATATTAAACGACCTCACAGTTATGTCCAAATATAAATTCATCACCTAGTCCTAAAACTGCTCTTCTTTATAGGTTATCTATCTTATTGATACTGTCACCATCTCAACTCCTGGATCAAAGTTTTCAGTCATCTATAACTCTCTTCTTGCTCAACACATCCACTCATTATCCACTTATATTAATTCTACCTCCATAATATCTCTGTTACTAATTCTCTCTTCATTTCTGTTCTGTCAAGTCAAACATTCTTCAGTCTAAACTAGATGTACTAGGAGGACATTCTGCAACTAACTCTTCTTTTTTTTTTTGGCTGTGTTGGGCCTTCGTTGCTGTGCAGGCTTTCTCTAGTTGTGGTGAGTGGGGGCTACTCTTCATTGGGGTGTGTGGGCTTCTCATTGCAGTGGCTTCTCTTGTTGCGGAGCAAGGGCTCTAGGTGCATGGGCTTCCATAGTTGTGGGGCACGGGCTGAGTTACTTCGCAGCATGTGGGATCTTCCCAGACTAGGGCTCGAACCCGTGTCACCTGCATTGGCAGGTGGATTCTTAACCACTGAGCCACCAGGGAAGTCCCTGCAACTAACACTTAATTAGTTTTCCTATCCATAATCTGTTCCACCTCCAATCCAATTTCCTGCTATCAAATTAATTTTCCAGAAACAAAGCTATGATTTTAACACTTCCTTATTCAAAACCTATCAGTGATTCTCCATTTTTCCTTCACTTGCTAGCTGGGGTCTTCCACAGCCTGGACATTGGCTTTTCTGATTTATTTTTCCCTGCTGTTTTCCTTTACATAACCTAACTGCAGGAAATATCAAAATGCTCATTATTTCCCACACAGACCCAAAGCTTTCAGTCATTATTACTTTCTTTATGGGGTTACTTCTATCTTAAAAGACCTTTTCTAAGTGTTCTTCAAGACCTACTGCAGATGGCATTTTCTTTATAATTCCCAAACTTCCTCTTTCTCAGCTAAAGTCCCCTTGGACTTCCACTGTGCTTTATCTGTATCACTCTTAGGGCACCAATCACATCTTACATTGACCTATCATTATTAAAATACCTGTGTAGTGCCTTTCACATAGTAGGGGTTCAATGAACTCATTTGAATGATTGCTTAAGATCACATCTATTTTTAATCAGAAAATGGAGGTTAAAGGTTTTGAAGTTACCACTCCAAGAATACATGAAGTGTTTACTTGCAGGGGACTTAACATATCAGTTATTTTCCTTTCACCTAGACCCTATCTATCTATCTATCATATATCTATATACACAAACACACATACATATACTACATATATGTACATATTATACACATATTCTCTTCACGTATACATACATGCACGTACATACACACATATGTGTGAATACACACACATATCACAGCTGAAAAGAATCTTAGAAGCAGTATAATACCTAAAAAGAGTTCTGGAGTAACAATCAGGATATCTGGGTTTTAATTTTTTTTATTTCCCATTAAGCAATTAGGACAGCTTGAATAAGTCACTTAAGGCCTTTGAAATAGATTTTCCTATCTCTGTGAAATGAAACATGCTAAATATCAGGCTAGATACTATAGCTATATGAAAAGACAGAGGCTGCTACATTAAAAAAGACACTATTTTGCTGTTTTCTCAACATCTAACACACAAGGTTGCCTTTTCCTTTATCTTCTACAAGATTATACAGTATATTAAACTGTACCTAATTTTTTGGATCCTCATCTTTTTAAAAAACATAGTTATGTTTGTCTACCTCTAGCTACAGAAGAATACATCCCATTCTCTATTTTTTATTTTTATTTTATTATTTTTGAATTTTATTTTATTTTATTTTTTTATACAGCAGGTTCTTATTAGTTATCCATTTTATACATAGTGTATATATGTCAATACCCATCTCCCAATTCATCACAGAACCACCACCACCACACCCCGCCACTTTCCCCCTCTGGTGTCCATACGTTTGTTCTCTACATCTGTGTCGCAATTTCTGCCCTGCAAACCGGTTCATCGGTACCATTTTTCTAGGTTCCACATATATGCATTAATATACGATATTTGTTTTTCTCTTTCTAACTTACTTCACTTTGTATGACAGTCTCTATTCATCCACGTCTCTACAAATGACCCAATTTTGTTCCTTTCTATGGCTGAGTAATATTCCATTGTACATATGTACCACATTTTCTTTATCCATTCGTCTGTGGATGGACAATTAGGTTGCTTCCATGACCGGGCTATTGTAAATAGTGCTGCAATGAACATTGGGGTGCATGTGTCTTTTTGAATTATGGTTTTCTTAGGGTATATGCCCAGTAGTGGGATTGCTCGGTCATATGGTAATTCTATTTTTGGTTTTTTAAAGAACCTCCATACTGTTCTCCATAGTGGCTGTATCAATTTACATTCCCACCAACAGTGCAAGAGGGTTCCCTTTTCTCCACACCCTCTCCAGCATTTGTTGTTTCTAGATTTTCTGATGATGCCCATTCTAACTGGTGTGAGGTGACACTTCATTGTAATTTTGATTTGCATTTCTCTAATAATTAGTGATGTTGAGCAGCTTTTCAGGTGCTTCCTGGCCATCTGTATGTATTCTTTGGAGAGATGTCTATTTAGGTCTTCTGCCCATTTTGGGGTTGGGTTGTTTTTTTAATATTGAGCTGCATGAGCTGTTTATATATTTTGGAGATTAATCCTTTGTCCGTTGATTCGTTTGCAAATATTTTCTCCCACTCGGAAGGTTGTCTTTTCATCTTGCTTGTAGTTTCCTTTGCTTTGCAAAAGATTTTAAGCTTCAGTACGTCCCATTTTTTATTCTTGTTTTAATTTCCATTACTCTAGGAGGTGGATCAAAAAAGATCTTGCTGTGATTTATGTCATAGAGTGTTCTTCCTGTGTTTTCCTCTAAGAGTTTTACAGTGTCTGATCTTGCAGTTAGGTCTCTAATATATTTTGAGTTTATTTTTGTGTATGGTGTTAGGGAGTGTTCTAATTTCATTCTTTCACATGTAGCTGTCCAGTTCTCCCAGTACCACTTATTGAAGAGACTATCTTTTCTCCATTGTACATCCTTGCCTCCTTTGTCACAGATTACTTGACCATAGGTGCGTGGGTTGACCTCTGGGCTTTCTATCCTGTTCCATTGATCTATATCTCTATTTTTGTGCCAGTACCATATTGCCTTGATTACTGTAGCTTTGTAGTATAGTCTGAACTCAGGGAGTCAGATTCCTCCAGCTCCGTTTTATTCCTACAAAATTGCTTTGGCTATTCGGGGTCTTTTGTGTCCCCATACAAATTTTAACACTTTTTGTTCTATTTCTGTTGAAAATGCCGTTGGTAATTAAACAGGGATTGCATTGAATCTGTAGATTGCTTTGGGTAGTATAGTCATTTTCACAATATTGATTCTTCCAATCCAAGAACATGGTGTATCTCTCCATCTGTTTGTATCATCTTTAATTTCTTTCATCAGTGTCTTATAGTTTTCTGCATACAGGTCTTTTGTCTCCCTAGGTAAGTTTATTCATAGGTATTTTATTCTTTTTGTTGCAATGGTAAATGGGAGTATTTCCTTAATTTCTCTTTCAGATTTTTCATCATTAGTGTATAGGGATGCAAGAGATTTCTGTGCATTAATTTTGTATCCTGCAACTTTACCAAATTCATTGATTAGCTCTAGTAGTTTTCTGGTGGCATCTTTAGGATTCTCTACATATAGTATCATGTCATCTGAAAACAGTGACAGTTTTATTTCTTCTTTTCCGATTTGTATTTCTTTTTCTTCTCTGATTGCCCTGGCTAGTATTTCCAAAACTATGTTGAATACTAGTGGTGAGAGTGGACATCCTTGTCTTGTTCCTGATCGTAGAGGAAATGCTTTCAGTTTTTCACCATTGAGAATGATGTTTGCTGTGGGTTTGTCATATCTGGCCTTTATTATGTTGAGGTAGGTTCCCTCTATGCCCACTTTCTGGAGAGTTTTTATCATAAATGGGTGTTGAATTTTGTCAAAAGCTTTTTCTGCATCTATTGAGATGATCATATGGTTTTTATTCTTCAATTTGTTAACATGGTGTATCACATTGATTGATTTTGGTATACTGAAGAAGTCTTGCATATCTGGCATAAATCCCACTTGATCATGGTGTATGATCTTTTTAATATGTTGTTGGATTCTGTTTGCTAGTATTTTGTTGAGGATTTTTGCTTCTATATTCATCAGTGATATTGGTCTGTAATTTTCTTTTTTTGTAATACCTTTGTCTGGTTTTGGTATCAGGGTGATGGTGGCCTCATAGAATGAGTTTAGGAGTGTTCCTTCCTCTGCTATTTTTTTGGAAGAGTTTGAGAAGGATAGGTGTTAGCTCTTCTCTAAATGTTTGATAGAATTCGCCTGTGAAGCCATCTGGTCCTGGACTTCTGTTTGTTGGAAGATTTATAATCAGTTTCAATTTCATTACTTATGATTTGTCTGTTAATATTTTGTATTTCTTCCTGGTTCAGTCTTGGAAGGTTATACCTTTCTACGAATTTGTCCATTTCTTCCAGCTTGTCCATTTTATTGGCATAGAGTTGCCCATAGTAGTCTCTTAGGATGCTTTGTATTTCTGCTGTGTCTGCTGTAACTTTTCCTTTTTCATTTCTAATTTTATTGATTTGAGTCCTCTCCCTCTTTTTCTTGATGAGTCTGGCTACTGGTTAATCAATTTTGTTTTCCTTCTCAAAGAACCAGCTCTTAGTTTTATTGATCTTTGCTATTGTTTTCTTTGTTTCTATTTCATTTATTTCTGATCTGATCTTTATTATTTCTTTCCTTCTGCTCACTTTGGGTTTTGTTTGTTCTTCTTTCTCTAGTTTCTTTAGGTGTAAGCTTAGTTTATTTGAGATTTTTCTTGTGTCTTCAGGTAGGCTTGTATTGCTATAAACTTCCCTCTTAGAACTGCTTTTGCTAAATCTCATAGGTTTTGGATCATCGTGTTTTCATTGTCATTTGTCTCTAGGTATTTTTTGATTTCCTCTTTGATTTCTTCAGTGATCTCTTGTTTATTTAGTAACATATTGTTTAGCCTCCATGTGCTTGTGTTTTGCATGTTTTTTTTTCCCTGTAATTGATTTCTAATCTCAGAGCATTGTGGTCAGAAAAGATGGATATGATTTCAATTTTCTTAAATTTACTGAGGCTTGATTTGTGACCCAAGATGTGATCTATCCTGGAGAATGTTCCATGCGCACTTGAGAAGAAAGTGTAATCTGCTGTTTCTGGATGGAATGTCCTATAAATATCAGTTAAATCGATCGGGTCTATTGTGTCATTTAAAGCTTGTGTTTCCTTAGTAATTTTCTCTGTGGATGATCTGCCCATTGGTGTAAGCGAGGTCTTAAAATCCCCCATTGTTATTGTGTTACTGTCGATTTCCTCTTTTAGAGCTGTTAGCAGTTGCCTTATGTATTGAGGTGCTCCTATGTTGGGAGCATATATATTTATAATTGTTATATCTTCTTCTTGGATTGATCCCTTGATCATTATGTAATGTCCTTCCTTGTCTCTTGTAACATTCTTTATTTTAGAGTCTATTTTATCTAATATGATTATTGCTACTCCAGCTTTCTTTTGATTTCCATTTGCTTGGAATATCTTTTTCCATCCCCTCACTTTCAGCCTGTATGTGTCCCTAAGTCTGAAGTGGGTCTCTTGTAGACTGCATATATATGGGTCTTGTTTTTGTATCCATTCAGGAAACCTGTGTCTTTTGGTTGGAGCATTTAATCCATTCACGTTTAAGGTAGTTATCGATATGTGTGTTCCTATTCCCATTTTCTTAATTGTTTTGGGTTTGTTTTTGTAGGTCCTTTTCTTCTCTTGTGTTTCCCACTTAGAGAAGTTTCTTTAGCATTTCTTGTAGAGCTGGTTTGGTGGTGCTGAATTCTCGTAGCTTTTGCTTGTCTGTAAAGCTTTGGATTTCTCCATTGAATCTGAATGAGATCCTTGCTGGGTAATCTTGGTGGTAGGTTCTTCCCTTTCATCACTTTAAATAGGTCATGCCACTCCCTTCTGGCTTGTAGAGTTTCTGCTGAGAAATCAGCTGTTAACCTTATGGGAGTTCCCTTGTATGTTATTTGTCATTTTTCCCTTGCTGCTTTCAATAATTTTCTTTGTCTTTAATTTTTGTCAATTTGATTACTATGTGTCTTGGAGTATTTCCCCTTGGGTTTTTCCTGTATGGGACTCTCTGTGCTTCCTGGACTTGGGTGGCTATTTCCTTTCCCATGTTAGGAAAGTTTTTGACTATAATCTCTTCACATATTTTCTCAGGTCCTTTCTCTCTCTCTTTTCCTTCTGGGACCCCTATAATGCGAATGTTATTGTGTTTAATGTTGTCCCAGAGGTCTCTTAGGCTGTCTGCATTTCTTTTCATTCTTTTTCCTTTATTCTGTTCTGTGGCAGTGAATTCCACCATTCTGTCTTCCAGGTCACTTATCCGTTCTTCTGCCTCAGTTATTCTGCTATTGATTCCTTCTAGTGTAGTTTTCATTTCAGTTATTGTATTGTTCATCTGTGTTTGTTTGTTCTTTCATTCTTCTAGGTCTTTGTTAAACATTTCTTGCATCTTCTCGACCTTTGCCTCCATTCTTTTTCCAAGGTCCTTGATCATCTTCACTATCATTTTTCTGAATTCCTTTTTTGGAAGGTTGCCTATCTCCACTTCATTTAATTGTTTTTCTGGGGTTTTATCTTGTTCTTTCAGCTGGTACATAGCCCTCTGTATTTTCACCTTGTCTATCTTTCTGTGAATGTGGTTTTTTGTTCCACAGGCTGCAGGATTGTAGTTCTTCTTGCTTCTGCTCTCAAAGTGTTTATTTTATAATTCTTTGTCTTGCATTCCATTCTTCTGTGCTTTTGTCTGGCTAATATTCCCATACTCTATGTTTGTCCTGCTTTCTGGTCCTTTTTTGAAATTTTAATCAATTAAAGTATGAACAGGCAGACGTTGGAGACATTACAGATTCAGTTTAGACTGATGTAGATTCCTGTAGTTTCTCTCTTTTCCTCTTCTTTTTCTTACCCTTTCAAAAGAGAGTGGTGTGTGTGGTGAGCCTGGACTCCAGCTGCTGAGCCCGATGCTGACCCCATTCTCTATTAATTTAACTAACTGGTATTCAAATTTTGATTAGGCAACTTTGCAAAATCAACTCATGATGATATAGGTAACAACTTTCAAAGAGACAACTAATATATTTTCTACATTTTCAACATATTTTCAATATTTGTTTATTTAATGCCTTTTCACTTAAGGTTTATTTTTTTATTTTTTTATTTTTTGACCATGCCGCACAACATGTAGCATCTTATTTCTCTGACCAGGGATCAAACCTGTGCCCCCTGCAGTGGAAGTGCAGAGTCTTAACCACTGGACCGCCAGGGAAGCCCCCAAGGTATATTTAAAACAATAACTTGTGGGCGAAAAGTTTAGACATCTATTATCGATTCTCAATTAACAAAATGATTTTTATTTTGGGATCACAGAGTAAAAGAACAAAATGTTACACCTAAAATATCATCCTAGACAACTAAAATAATGGGGTAAATATAAAATGAAAGTAGAATATAAAAATTAGCAAAATGACAATATGTTGTGCTATAAAAACAATTCCCTTGATTTGGAGCATCTGGCTAAATCAATAATATGTTCACATCTAAACTGCTCAAATCTAAGTTCTTTATAAATATTGAATTCACTGCTGTCTTAGAACTTCTGGACAGAAGACTAACCATGGATCAGTTGACTTCAGGATAAGCTCTGCCCAGTATTGGAAAGGACACTGTGATTGTCACAACTGTATCTGGGAAGGTGGCTAAGGACTTTGAGGAGAGACTAAGTGTCATCAGCATTCTTTTATATATTCACAAATTTGAAAAGGTCATATGATATTCCATAGTGCCAAAAATGAAATAAGAGAAAAGCATACAATTTCAAGTCTATTGTTTCACTTATACTTAAGTCTAAAAGGAAAAGAATCCTCAGCTTACATTATATAGATTTTGGAAATCTTATACCAGAGCAGTAAACTATAAATTATGTTCTCAGTCCTTTACCTTTGGTGTTTATGTTCCTCACTTCACTTTCCAATGTATCTTATAGCTTTTTTTCCATTGCAGTTATTGGAGGATAGAATTATAATGAAGCTTTAGAAGAGATCCCTCCCAATATGAAGTTCTATAACTATGTTGGATCAAATATAAGTATTTAATAACTAAATAAGAGTAATACAAGAAATATAAGGTGAAAGCGACTCCAAATTCAGGTCAATCAAAATTTATCTTTGCTATTAGTACAATTTCTAATATGCTTTTCAAGTTATTGGGTTGGATGACCTCTAAACATTATACAGACACCATGATAAATTATACACCAAGTTATTCCTCATTTGTGGTTCCAGCACATAGAGGTAGAAGCACAGGAATCTCAGGGTTGGAAGACTCAGAGTCCTAGTCTAGCACTGTGTCCTATGCATGCACTGCCTTTACAGTAAGTGTCCCATAAAAATACTATCCTCTATTTTAATGCTGACCATGAATTAACTAGTTCATGCTCTATTTAACTTACTTCTCTCTAACTTCTACTTTTTAGATCCATTCAAAACAGGTCTAATCTATCTTCCATACAACCACTTTTTCCAGCATTTGGATTTCCCATTTCTAGAAGAGGAAACAGTGGTTATCCAAATTTTTTTCTAAAATAAAAAGGCAGCAAATTACTGGTAAGAGTCAGGAACAATATTCATAGCAGCAAGCTATAAACTGCTTTATTTCTAAAACAATGTGAAAGTCTATCCTTTGGAAAAATAATAAACTCCAGAAAATTGTGGCAGGCTCCTCAGTATTCACATACTTTGTTACTATAGAGAGGGTAAAACGGACCGCAGAGAAATCTGAAGTAAAGAGGAAAAAGAAGCTAAACTCTGGTATTTGCACAAGATCACTTTCTCAGAGTGCCCCCAGGCTTTTGGATAGAAGCAACTGAGCCAAATATCTGCTCAGGTTCCATGAAATCAGAGAAAGCACGTTTACCAGAAGGCCTTCAAAGGCAGAGATCATATACTGTAGATGGTATAAACATATTAAAAGTTAATCATGGGACTTTCACATGATATTTAAAAAGTAAATGAATTAAACAGTGACAGAGATTACTTATTAACTCATGGCAAAACAGAGTCAAGGTAAGTCATAAGAAAAGTAAATATTTGTGAGTTATCCATAAAGACATTGTGGTTTGGTAGTTTTGGGTAGTGGCAGTTTTTACTCAAAAGCAGATCAAATGCTATGTAAAATAGAGGAATTCATTGAATAAGACAGAAGATTACTAGATGTTCCTCATGACTCTCCACAGTTAGCATCAGTAATAAAATCATGCCAGGTCTAGCAATCTTCTCTCAATATCATAGAATAGGTATGATTAGGGCTAATCATTGCCATATCATTTGCAGTAGACTGGGGCCATGAACTAAGATCAGAGCTGAACTATTGACACTCAACATGCTATGAAGCTTATGCTCATGAGACTCAGTCCCTGTCCTACACATGGGAGTCCATGAGGAAGGTAAAGAGATAAACAAAAACCACTGGATGTATCCCTATGGACCACTGTTAAAGGAAAGGGAAACCCTAAAGAAAGATCACAATTAAATGTCCCATCAGTAACTGACCTTTCATATTTCCTTTATGACAAGGTAGCATATCAACACTATTCCTTCAATAATCTCAAATTAATGAATGTTTCTTATATACATACCATAGAAGAATGTTAAAGTTTTAATAATAATAATATGTTACATCTATTACATAAGATTTAGTACTATTTATTAGAAACTTTATAGTTAATACTTATTAAATGTTTACCACATGTTAAGCAATATTATTATTTACTCCATAAAAGTTTTCATGGTTTTAGGATAATCCTGAATAAATCATTACCTGAAATAAAACTTCTGCAGGCCTACAACTGTTAATGAAAAACTATCTGTGATCTAGAGGAACCTAACTTCACATAAATCTTTGAGATATAATTTTATAATCATTCCCTTTTCCTCTCCAATCTACCAGTTAATATCATGAAAGCTTCAGGTTACCTGTGATGTTTGAACCATAAAGTAAAATATAGTAAATACATATAATTAAAGAATGCAGACCTATAAGAAGAGAGATCATACACATCAACAGTACAGAATGGAAAACTCAATATCACCAAGAAAACAGAGAGACTAGGAATCAGAGATGTGGCACAGAGAAGTAGAATAGGGAAATGATAACATGAACAACTTGTCATGACCAATACCTCAATCCCTTAGGGAGAAAAAGGTTTAATTTTGAAAATTATATTTAAAAAGAAATGTATACTTCTCAAAGGGCAATACATACCACCAAAAGACATCATTAAGAGAGTGAAAAGGCAAGCCAAAAACTGGAAGAAAATATTTGCAGTACAGGTATAAAAGACTAATAACTAGAATAGTAGTTCTCGAAGTGCAATCTGCAGATGCCTGGGAGTCTTTCAGACTCTCTCAAGGGTCCACAAATTCAAAACAATTTTCACAATAACATTAACATGCTATTTGCTTTTTTCACCGTGTTGAAATCTGCACCGATGACATTTCCCTTGTGTTGACATTTGCAAAAGTAATGATGGGCAAAACAACTGGTGTCTTAACATGAATTAATGGCATGGTACCAAACTGTACTGGTAATTCTTGTATTCTTCAATGCCAGGCATGCACAATAAAACAAATGCCAGTTTCATGTAAGAATGTCCTTGAAGAAGCAGTAAAATTTATTAATTTTATTAAATCCCAACCCTTGAGTACGTACGTCTCTTTTATATTATGTGACAAACTGGTAAGTATGCATAAAATATTTATGCTGCATACTAAAGTATGATAAAGAAAAGCACTTGCATGATAGTTTGAGTTGCAAGCTGAACTAGCTCCCTTTTTCATGGAATATCCTTTTCACTTGAAAAAATAGCTGACAGACAAATTACGGTTATTCAGACTTGGGTTTTTGGTAGGCATTTTCTTGAAAATGATCAGAATGAGTCTGCCACTTAAAAGAAAACAACTGACAGTATTAGTTGCCAATGACACAATTCAAGCTTACAAGCAAAATTTTGAATTTTGAAAAACTAGTATCTGCCATCATGATATAGCTCACCAGGACTTAAAGACTTTTTAAATGAGACTGGTAGTAATAATACTGAGTGTGATTTTTTTTATATTATATACTAAAATATGTCAATATTTGGAAGATCTGGACAACTCAGTGGACCAATATTTTCTAAATGAACAATGCATGATTGTTTACCCATGCATGGGTTAAAGATCTATTCAAAGTACAAAATAGACCAATGAACTCTAAGGTTACAGAATATGAAAAATTCATTGATAAGGTTTCAGATCCTACATTGCAACTAACCTATAAGAAACTATTATATGTCAAGTTCTGCTATAGTATCAAAAAGTATAAAAAATTATCTGAAAAAGGCTGTTAAAGTACTTCTTTATTCAACATATCTACGAGGCTAGATTTTCTCATATACTTCCACCAGAACAATGTATCACAATAGACTGATGCAGAAGTACATTTGTGATATCCAATTAATTGTCTTCTATCAAGCCAGACATTAAAGTTATATATTAAAAAAAAAAAGTAATGTCATTCCTCTCACTAAATTTCTTTGGTTTTGGAAAACAGAATTATTTTCTTGAAAAATATATTATTCACATTAACCATAATAGGTGTATTGTTATTTTAAAATAAACAGATAAATATTTTTAAATTTCTCAGTATTAATTTCAATATGATAAATACTGATAGATATGAAGAGCATACACAAAAGCTCTTTGGATTCCTCAATAAAAAGGAGTCTGAAGACCAAAAGTTTGAGTACAGCTGTATTAGCTTCCTATTGCTCCTGTAACAAATCAGTACAAATTTAGTGGCTTCCTTACAGTTCTGGGGGTCCGAAGTCCAAAATAGGCCTTATAGGGTTAAAATTAAGGCAACTTCCTTCTGGAGACTCTAGGACAAAATCTGTTCCTTGATTTTTTCAGCTTCTAGAAGCTGCCCACATTTCCCAGCTCCTGGCTATATCACTCTGACCTTTGGTTTCATCATTACATCTCCCTTTCTTACTCTGACACACCTACCTCCCTCTTACAAGGACCCCTGCGATTACACTGGGTCCATCCAGATATTATAAAATAATCTCCCTAACTCAGGAACCTTAGCTTAATCATATCTTCAAAGTTCCTTTTGCCATTAACATACCACAGCTGCTTAACTAAATATATCCTGAACAGAAAATCTTTAATAAAAAGGCAGATAACCCACTTAAAAAATGGGCAAGACTTGAACAGACACTTCACAAAGAAGTATATACAAGTATATACAAGTGGCCAATAAGCATGTGAAATGTTCAATTTCAAATGAAATATCAATGCAATACCAGTATATATCCAATAGAAAGATTAAAATGATAAAGACAAATAAACCTAAATATAGATTGTATAATTCTTTGGAAAATTGTTTGGCAGGAAACTGAACATTTTCATACACTATGACACAGGAATTTCACTCCTAAGTATGTACTCAACAGAAATATATTCACCAAAATACTAAACAAGAAGTTTCAAAGCAACACTACTTCTAAAAACCAAAAACTGGAAACAACTCAAATGTCTAAAAACTTTAGAACAGATAACAAATTATGGCATATTCATATAATGGAATATTATATAGGAATAAGAATGAACAAATGCTAGTTATCACAGATTAATTATGGTGAGCCTAAGAAATGACACAAAAGAATACATATGACACAAAAGAATGGAATTTGTATCATTCCACAAATAGGCAAAACCAAGCTATAGTATTAGAAGTACAGATAAAGATTACCCACAGGGAGAAAGGTGAAGATTTGACAGGGGAAAGGCTAGAAGGGTCTTCTGGGAAACTGGTAATATTCTGTTTCTTGGTCTTCATGCTGATGACACAGGTATGTCTACTTTGTGAAAATTCATCAAACTATGTACTTATGATTTGTTTACTTGTCTATATGTTTGTTATTCTTCAATTAAAAATAAGTAAATAAACTTATTTCCTTTTCTCAAGGATGGAGTATTAAAAAAAAAAAAACACGTATCTTCAAGGGCCTCTTACATAAAACAATGAGCTATAGGGATCACCATGTCTGTTTTACAACAGCAGAAATATAGATATGGTCAACATGGCACCAAAAATACAGTTCTAGAGAACAATCCTTAGATTTTACACAGTTCCAGTTGGATCTATAGTCACAGATAGGAGAAACAGGCATAGAAGAAAACTACCTTCACAAAGGGTTCATGTTAGATTCCTTGAGCCTGCAGAGTTGGGGCCTGTTTGTCTATTGAAAGACAGCTTTCCATTTTCAGATCCTCGTCAGCTCTTGATCCTAACACTATCTTCCAAAGGAGTTATCAAGATACAAAACAATGAAACTTAAAATAAAAACAAAAACCAGCAATTCACCAAAACAAAACACTCATATTCAAAGACACGACATAAAACTTCCTCACTTTGGATCATCCCAAATTGAGGAGCCCGGAGTCAGTGCTGTGCCTCTGAGGTGGGAGAGCCAACTTCAGGACACTGGTCCACAAGAGACCTCCCAGCTCCACATAATATCAAACGGCGAAAATCTTCCAGAGATCTCCATCTCAACACCAGCACCCAGCTTCACTCAACGACCAGCAAGCTACAGTGCTGGACACCCTAAGCCAAACAACTAGCAAGACAGGAACACAACGCCACCCATTAGCAGAGAGGTGGCCTAAAATCATAAAAAGTCTGCAGACACCGCAAAACACACCACCAGACGTGGACCTGCCCACCAGAAAGACAAGATCCAGCCTCATCCACCAGAACACAGGCACTAGTCCCCTCCACCAGGAAGCCTACACAACCCACTAAACCAACCTTAGCCACTGGGGACAGACACCAAAAACAACGGGAACTACGAACCTGCAGCCTGCAAAAAGGAGACCCCAAACACAGTAACAAGCAAAATGAGAAGACAGAAAAACACACAGCAGGAGAAGGAGCAAGATAAAAACCCACCAGACCTAACAAATGAAGAGGTAATAGGCACTCTACCTGAAAAAGAATTCAGAATAATGATGGTAAAGATGATCCAAGATTCTATTTCCCAGATCCAAAATCTTGGAAATAGAATAGACAAAATGCAAGAAACAGTTAACAAGGACCTAGAAGAACTAAAGATGAATCAAGCATCGATTAAAAACACAATCAATGAAATAAAAAATACTCTAGATGGGATCAATAGCAGAATAACTGAGACAGAAGAACGGATAAGTGAGGTGGAAGATAAAATAGTGGAAATAACTGCTGCAGAGCAAAATAAAGAAAAAAGAATGAAAAGAACAGAGGACAGTCTCAGAGACCTCTGGGACAACATTAAATGCACCAACATTCGAATTATAGGGGTTCCAGAAGAAGAAGAGAAAAAGAAAGGGACTGAGAAAATATTTGAAGAGATTATAGTTGAAAACTTCCCTAATATGGGAAAGGAAATAGTTAATCAAGTCCAGGAGGCACAGAGAGTCCCATACAGAATAAATCCAAGGAGAAATACACCAAGACACATATTAATCAAACTGTCAAAAATTAAACACAAAGAAATCATATTAAAAGCAGCAAGGCAAAAACAACAAATCACACACAAGGGAATCCCCATCAGGATAACAGCTGATCTCTCAGCAGAAACTCTACAAGCCAGAAGGGAGTGGCAGGACATAATTAAAGTGATGAAGGAGAAAAACCTGCAACCAAGATTACTCTACCCAGCAAGGATCTCATTCAGATTTGATGGAGAAATTAAAATGTTTACAGACAAGCAAAAGCTGAGAGAGTTCAGCACCACCAAACCAGCTTTACAACAAATGCTAAAGGAACTTCTCTAGGCAAGAAACACAACAGAAGGAAAAGACCTACAATAACGAACCCAAAACAATTAAGAAAATGGGAATAGGAACATACATATCGATAATTACCTTAAATGTAAATGGACTAAATGCTCCCACCAAAAGACACAGAGTGGCTGAATGGATACAAAAACAAGACCCATCTATATGCTGTCTACAAGAGACCCACTTCAGACCTAGAGACACATACAGACTGAAAGTAAGGGGATGGAAAAAGATATTCCATGCAAATGGAAACCAAAAGAAAGCTGGAGTAGCAATTCTCATATCAGACAAAATAGACTTTAAAATAAAGACTACTAGAAGAGACAAAGAAGGACACTACATAATGATCAAGGGATCGATCCAAGAAGAAGATATAACAATTGTAACTATTTATGCACCCAACATAGGAGCACCTCAATACATAAGGCAAATACTAACAGCCATAAAAGGAGAAATCGACAGTAACACACTCATAGTAGGGGACTTTAACACCCCACTTTCACCAATGGACAGATCATCCAAAATGAAAATAAATAAGGAAACACAAGCTTTAAATGATACATTAAACAAGATGGACTTAATTGATATTTATAGGACATTCCATCCAAAAACAACAGAATACACATTTTTCTCAAGTGCTCATGGAACATTCTCCAGGATAGATCATATCTTGGGTCACAAATCAAGCCTTGGTAAATTTAAGAAAATTGTATCAAGTATCTTTTCCGACCACAACGCTATGAGACTACATATCAATTACAGGAAAAGAGCTGTAAAAAATACAAACACATGGAGGCTAAACAATACACTACTTAATAACGAAGTGATCACTGAAGAAATCAAAGAGGAAATCAAGAAACACCTAGAAACAAATGACAATGGAGACACGACGACCCAAGACCTATGGGATGCAGCAAAAGCAGTTCTAAGAGGGAAGTTTATAGCAATACAATCCCACCTTAAGAAACAGGAAACATCTCAAATAAACAACCTAACCTTGCACCTAAAGCAATTAGAGAAAGAAGAACAAAAACATCCCAAAGTTAGCAGAAGGAAAAAAATCATAAAAATCAGATCAGAAATAAATGAAAAAGAAATGAAGGAAACGATAGCAAAGATCAATAAAACTAAAAGCTGGTTCTTTGAGAAGATAAACAAAATTGATAAACCATTAGCCAGACTCATCAAGAAAAGAAGGGAGAAGACTCAAATCAATAGAATTAGAAATGAAAAAGGAGAAGTAACAACTGACACTGCAGAAATACAAAAGATCATGAGAGATTACTATAAGCAACTCTATGCCAATAAAATGGACAACCTGGAAGAAATGGACAAATTCTTAGAAATGCACAACCTGCCAAGACTGAATCAGGAAGAAATAGAAAATATGAACAGACCAATCACAAGCACTGAAATTGAAACTGTGATAAAAAATCTTCCAACAAACAAAAGCCCAGGACCAGATGGCTTCACAGGCGAATTCTATCAAGCATTTAGAGAAGAGCTAACACCTATCCTTCTGAAACTCTTCCAAAATATAGCAGAGGGAGGAACACTCCCAAACTCATTCTATGAGGCCACCATCACCTTGATACCAAAACCAGACAAGGATGTCACAAAGAAAGAAAACTACAGGCCAATATCACTGATGAACATAGATGCAAAAATCCTCAACAAAATACTAGCAAACAGAATCCAACAGCACATTAAAAGGATCATACACCATGATCAAGTGGGGTTTATTCCAGGAATGCAAGGATTCTTCAATATAGGCAAATCAATCAACGTGATACACCATATTAACAAATTGAAGGAGAAAAACCATATGATCATCTCAATAGATGCAGAGAAAGCTTTCGACAAAATTCAACACCCATTTATGATAAAAACCCTGCAGAAAGTAGGCATAGAGGGAACTTTCCTCAACATAATAAAGGACATATATGACAAACCCACAGCCATCATCGTCCTCAATGGTGAAAAACTGAAACCATTTCCACTAAGATCAGGAACAAGACAAGGTTGCCCACTTTCACCACTCTTATTCAACCTAGTTTTGGAAGTTTTAGCCACAGCAATCAGGGAAGAAAAGGAAATAAAAGGAATCCAAATTGGAAAAGAAGAAGTAAAGCTGTCACTGTTTGCAGATGACATGATACTATACATAGAGAATCCTAAAGATGCTACCAGAAAACTACTAGAGTTAATCAATGAATTTGGTAAAGTTGCAGGATACAAAATTAATGCACAGAAATCTCTGGCATTCCTATATACTGATGATGAAAAATCTGAAAGTGAAATCAAGGAAACACTCCCATTTACCATTGCAACAAAAAGAATAAAATATCTAGGAATAAACCTACCTAAGGAGACAAAAGACCTGTATGCAGAAAATTATAAGACACTGATGAAAGAAATTAAAGATGATACAAATAGATGGAGAGATGTACTATGTTCTTGGATTGGAAGAATCAACATTGTGAAAATGACTCTACTACCCAAAGCAATCTACAGGTTCAATGCAATCCCTATCAAACTACCACTGGCATTTTTCACAGAACTAGAACAAAAAATTTCACAATTTGTATGGAAACACAAAAGACCCCGAATAGCCAAAGCAATCTTGAGAACGAAAAATGGAGCTGGAGGAATCAGGCTCCCTGACTTCAGACTATACTACAAAGCTACAGTAATCAAGACAGTATGGTACTGGCACAAAAACTGAAAGATAGATCAATGGAACAGGATAGAAAGCCCAGAGTTAAACCCACGGACATATGGTCACCTTATCTTTGATAAAGGAGGCAGGAATGTTCAGTGGAGAAAGGACAGTCTCTTCAATAAGTGGTGCTGGGAAAACTGGATAGGGACATGTAAAAGTATGAGATTAGATCACTCCCTAACACCATACACAAAAATAAGCTCAAAATGGATTAAAGACCTAAATGTAAGACCAGACACTATCAAACTGTTAGAGGAAAACATAGGCAGAACACTCTATGACATAAATCACAGCAAGATCCTTTTTGACCCACCTCCTAGAGAAATGGAAATAAAAACAAAAAATAAACAAATGGGACCTAATGAAACTTCAAAGCTTTTGCACAGCAAAGGAAACCATAAACAAGACCAAAAGACAACCCTCAGAATGGGAGAAAATATTTGCAAATGAAGCAACTGACAAAGGATTAATCTCCAAAATTTATAAGCAGCTCATGCAGCTCAATAACAAAAAAAATAAACAACCCAATCCAAAAATGGGCAGAAGACCTAAATAGACATTTCTCCACAGAAGATATACAGACTGCCAACAAACACATGAAAGGATGCTCAACATGTTTGCTCATTAGAGAAATGCAAATCAAAACTACAATGAGATATCATCTCACACCAGTCAGAATGGCCATCATCAAAAAATCTAGAAACAATAAATGTTGGAGAGGGTGTGGAAAAAAGGGAACACTCTTGCACTGCTGGTGGGAATGTGAATTGGTACAGCCGCTATGGAGAACGGTATGGAGGTTCCTTAAAAAACTACAAATAGGACTACCATATGACCCAGCAATCCCACTACTGGGCATATACCCTGAGAAAACCATAATTCAAAAAGAGACATGTACCAAAATGTTCATAGCAGCCTTATTTACAATAGCCCGGAGATGGAAACAACCTAAGTGTCCATCATCGGATGAATGGATAAAGAAGATGTGGCACATATATACAATGGAATATTACTCAGCCATAAAAAGAAATGAAATTGAGCTATTTGTAATGAGGTGGATAGAACTAGAGTCTGTCATACAGAGTGAAGTAAGTCAGAAAGAGAAAGACAAATACTGTATGCTGACACATATATATGGAATTTAAGAAAAAAAAATGTCATGAAGAACATAGGGGTAAGACAGGAATAAAGACACAGACCTACTAGAGAATGGACTTGAGGATATGGGGAGGGGGAAGGGTAAGCTGTGACAAAGTGAAAGAGCGGCATGGACATATATACACTACCAAACGTGAGGTAGATAGCTAGTGGGAAGCAGCCGCATAGCACAGGGAGATCAGCTCGGTACTTTGTGACCGCCTGGAGGGGTGGGATAGGGAGGGTGGGAGGGAGACGCAAGAGGGAGGGGATATGGAAACATATGTATATGTATAACTGATTAAATTTGTTATAAAGCAAAAAAATAAATAAATAAAAAATAAAATAAAATAAAATAAAAAAAAAAAACAAAAAAAAACTTCCTCACTTTGTTAGTTTAACGGTCACTGTAAGTGTTGAAAAAAGTCTCCATCTTGGAACAAATGTAGTAAATGATTCATTTGCAGGAATATTGTAAGGGCAATCAAATTTCCTAAACGAAATGAAAAGAACAAGTAGATATTCTTAACATAATCAGAAATGCATTATGTTATATTTTTAAAATATATTGTAATACATTCAGAGAAGCATTTCAGGGTAGAAAATTCATTTTTTTGGCTTTGTGTGTGTGTATGTATGTCACAAAAGTAATTTTTCAAGATGGTAGTTTTTCCCTAAGAAGAGCCTGGACCTCATCTACAACCAGGGAGCTAAAAAGCAACAAGCCTGCAATTCCTAATTCAAAGTAGGAGGAGTCCCCAGAGGCAAGTATGCACTGTGTCTGATTTCCAATAATGTGTGTTATTTGTTTGGAGAAGTTCAAGCCCTTACTAAACTATATTAAAACTGTGGCTGTAAACCACCATGAAAGTACTGCAGAACAGTGGCATGTGCCAGATTCCTGTTAATTTAACTGTGAACTCCTCACCCCATAGTATGTGCACTAAATGTGCTAGAGTATCTTGGCACCAAATGACAGGCTCAAATTTACCATCTTGTCAAAGAAGTAAAAATGTAGTTTATAATGACCTAACTGCAATATTCCTAAGCAGCAGTAGTTTCTTCCTTGGGAACTTGGATAAATACATTTTCACTGCTTTCCCAACCTCATTCTTATGAAATGGAATTGTAAAGCAAAATAAATTTGTAATAAAGAGCTGTAATCAGAAAAGATGTCACGTGATGGCGAACAGTCATTTGAGTTGGAGGTCACTGTTCCATACATGATGTCCCTTTTAGACATATCCAATCTCTTCATGATATTCACTGGGTACTTACTCAGTGTTCGATATATTAAAAAGTCTAAGACATTTTCTTTCAAAGAACTTGTAGTCTGAGTTGATGATAATGGGAATATATAGAAAAAGTAATAATTAAAGATAATATATCTTAAATTTCAAATAGAGAATGGACATAATAAGATCTATAGATGTTTACAAGAAAGTCAAACTCTTGGGATTTTCCTCCCTCTGGAGAGGAAGGGGACCAGTCCTGAAAGACTTTGTGGGGAAAATAGGCTTTGAATTGTATTTCAAAGGAAGGAAATATTTTAAAGTGAGATGAGAAGTCCTTCCAAGGAGAAAGAAAAGTATAAATAAAAATCTACAGCCAGGAATAAGCATAGTATGTTTAGGAACAATGAATAGATATACTTGGCTGAAGTCAAAGGGTTTATGTAAAGGAATTATGGGAAATATACGTAGTACGGACAAGAGTTACACTAGAAGGCATATGAATCACTAAAAATTGATGAAAAGAGGGCATGACAGACACCAGTGTTTTTGGAGTACACAGCTGGAAATACATTGGCATAAAGAGAAACTCTGCCTTATGCTCTTCCTTTAACAACCACATACCCCCAGTTGTCCTCAGTTATGATTTATTATCCCTGATCTAATCTTGATCATGCTTCTCAGTCCTCTTGCCTAGAACCTTACTAGGATACCTCAACTCTACAGCATCCCTACATATTCCAAACATCTTCTTTAGTCTGAAATTTTAGGAAAAAGCAACTCATTTACTATAGCAAAAGATCATGGGCTTCAGCATGAGAGGCCTCTCTGTTCTACCATGTATTACTTGTATGATCTTGGGCAATGATTTACTGTCTATACCTAAATTTAATATGTAAAAAGGGGTTAATTTGCAAACTGAAATGAGCTAAATGCAGAAGACCAGAACATAAATAAACTTTAAAATGTGGATTTTTTTTCTTTCACTGTTGTATGAGCAAAGGCAAATATGAACTGGAAGAGGAGCTATGATATCTCAGGATTTTTTTTAATATAGCAAATGTTTAAATATTTTTTAAGATACCAATAACAAAAAATTATAATATACCCACAATTTGAAAAAGATTAGGAAGCCTTACTACAAACACAAATATTTACATTTAACATAGTTCCTTCTGAACTTTAACATGTTTTTAGAGTTTTACACACTTGTAATCATTATGCTTACAAAATTTTCATTCTGCTTCTTTCATTTAACATTATATTATAAATATTTTGCAATGTTATTTGATATTCATAAAATTCATTTTAATAAATGCATAATAGTTCATTGAGCAACAGTATTATAGTTTATATAACCATTTACCTATTATACAATTAAGGTTGTTTTTAATTATTTGCTCTTATAAGCAATATAGAAATAATTGTTTTGTCCTCAGAAAATATCCAGTTTCCCATACCCCAGCACCACTGAGAAAGATCAGAGCAGCCTCCTTTCCATTTTATAAAGGTATCCAAGATATTAAGATGGTCAGATACAGCAGTATCTAAGATGTTCTCACTGGTATCTCTGACTCTAAACAGCATATCAGATATGGAGCATTAAAGTTGTAGGATTTTATAGTCCTTTAAGCTCTAGATTCTCCTTATTTTCTACTTTATCTCATCACCAAATAAAGAATTAGAAGGATTAGTATTTGGACTCAAACTTTCTTACTCTTTTATTTAATAATTATAAGAGCAGGAGATAATCCAGCGATCAATATCATTAAAGGGGCAAAGGACTACTGGCTGAATACTACCGGAAAGAATGGCTGTGGCTATTGCTAATAGTAGTTTTATGGGGGAAAAGTGCTAAGTAATAGCTCATACAAAGATACCTCTGTAGAAATATGAAACTGCTAAGGGATGTAAGTGACTAACTAAACTCACAACTCCAATACCACACTAATAATGAGCTAATTTTTTTATTTCAAAGTACTCTATGCAGCTCAAATAACCAAAATCTTAACAGCACAGAAAAAGGGAACAATTTCTCAGTAGACAGAGAAATCATCAGTAAATCTGTAATTTTTGCTCCAACAGAGGAAAAAAATACATGTCTACACATATATATATACACACACGTATATGATATACGTACATTCCCATTTATTCTTGGCAACAAGTTCATACGCACAAACACACACACACACACACAGAAAACATGCTTAATATAGTACCTGGTACATGATATGTACTCAAAAGAGAGTAGCTATTATTAAATATTGAGAGACAGTTTTATATGGTGGAGAAAGCATGACCCAGAGTAAAAAAAAAACTAAGATTTACCCCTACCTACTAATGATTCATTTTCTGACCTTCCGCAAGACCACTTTAGGTCTCAGTTTCCATAATCTGTCCTCAAGGAAAAATAATAACTATTCATACATCATAGAGGTTGTTTAAAAAACCAAATGAGACAATGAGAATATGCAAAAGAAGTTTGAATATTATAAAGTAATACACAAATGCAAGGCATTTTTATAATTAAAATTCTGTCACTTGAAAAACAATTACCTTCTTTATTTGGGTAAGCAAGAGAGAATATGGAAGGAAAAAGACCAATTTAGAATTTTAACCCAAACAAACCTTTGGTCCTTACCTCAGAATAATAGTTTATGACTTTTATTTTTAATAATTAAATGATTACTTTTAATAATGTATATGATCCAAAAATGGTTTTTGATCCCCAGGTAGGAATTCACTTATTTTATAATTCAAAACAAGAACTCTACAAAAACTTACTGTGCACCATTTCATGGGAGATGCTGAACTGTACACAGAGATAGAGATGAATAAGACAGAGCCTCCATCTATCTAGAGTTCAGCCCTATAGCTGGCAATCAATCTAGTAGGTAAGATGGTAAAATGGAAAAGTTTTAAATTCAAATAAATCTGTTTAAATCCTGACCCTATATGCTATATCTCTTACAAAGTACATTACTTCCCTGAGTTCATGTTCTCATTACTAAAATGTAAAACTTATCTGATTGAGGCATTTTGAGTCTGGATGACATATAACACATGTAAAGGCATCTGGCACACATAGATCTTAATTACCACCCTCCCATTTCTTGAAGTAAGCACACAAATGAAGGACACAACCCACCCAAGACCGAATTAGGCTAGTGTTGTAAAAGAAGTGCCACAAAAAAGGAAGATGTCACATCTAGTTAAGTGAACTGCAGAAGACTTCATGGAAGGTGTGGGATTTGAAATGAGCCTTGAAGGATGGGTAAGATTTCAACAGATACAGGTAAGGCGCAGAAGCAGTAAAAGTAGACAAAAGCACGAAAAAACACAAAGGGTAGAAAACAGTAGAGTGTGCTTGACAAACAGCAATACTTCAGTCTTGGGCTAATAGAAAACTGAGACAAAGACAAAAAGGTAGTTTGGGGGTCATATTATGGAAAGTCTTGATGGTTACAGAGCAGATTTTGTACTTAATGGAAGTCACTGACAGTTTCTAAATAGCAGAATCATTTGGTTAGTCTTGAGATGGCAGCAGTTCACAGAATTAAATGGTGTGCCACCAGAAGTGTCTGTTTTTAAAGGGTTTTAGACAGGAAAAATTTCAGGAACTTGTATGTAGAAAATAACTTTCCCTTAAAGATAAGCCATCAGGTAACTGCCCAGGAAGGATGACCAAGGACAGGTATCACTGTATTTTCAGACAAAGAAACTAAGGCAAAACAAGGTGGGTTAAGGGAGATCTTGCCCCAGGTCATATAAATTAACATTAACAGCAGACAAAGAAAACTAACTCAAGATTCCTTCCTCTGGGTCTGTTACTTGAGACAGTATTTCCTCTCTCAAGCATTTCTGAAAGATAATTATCGGAATAACAAGGATAAACTCTCAAAAGTATGTTCTTATGCTGAGCATGCAAAATGAGTAGCTATGCATGCAACTGTAAATTATACAATTGGAGCCTGATAAAATGCTTGTGTGCTTACCTCATCTGTTAATTCAAAGGATACAGCAACATTTTAGAAGTCTAACTGTGGAAACCTTATTATTACAATGATTTGTGGGTGCCTCATGAAAAGAGCTAAGCTACCCTGGTCACCAAAACTTCAAGAGGAAAATAGTTACAAATTTCAATAATTTCCCCCTAATCATTCACTGTCTAATAAAGTGTAATCTAGGATATCATCTCTCTCTCTCCTCTCTCTCTCTCTCTCTCTCTCTCTCTCTCTCTCACACACACACACACACACACACACACACAGACATTAACTTTAGCTTTGTCGCTATTGTGGTGACAAAACATCCCTGAGAAGTAAGAAAAACCGGGGACTTCAAAATGTAAGAGAACGAGACAGTCTTTGCTTTTTTTCCTTACAGTTCTTTCCATATCCCTATTTCCTATCATTCAATCCTCTTTGACAGAGAGTCACTATTGCTAGGGAATTTTTTTAATGAAAAGAAGTATTTATATTTATTAAAAGACAAATGACTCTGGTTCTTTCTCAGAAATAGCCAGCTCCTTCCTCACTCATCTTTCGCTAATAATGTACAAGAGTGAATTTTAGACACAGCTCTGTTTTGCTAATACATTTTACTAAAATGAGGTTCCATGAAGAATTTATCTAGCATGCTGGGGAACATGAACATAAATGCTGAGTCATCTAATTTGCTCCCTGTGGAAAACCAGAACAAGGAACAGTTTTAGAAATCATACTAATTTGATTCTAATGAATACAATAGTTGGTGAATATGACTACTTTTTGAATGTGTGGCTTCAGAAAGACATCTCTATATTAGACAAGACAAAAACAAGGCAATTATGAAAGCCATATTGAGGATTCAGGGCTGTGAATTACCTCCAACTTCAATTCTGAATGGTAAGTGGTAAGGTGATTATGAATGGTAGGATCAACTCAATCTACACTGAGAGGTTACTGTATAGTATTTAGGTAGCAATGGTAGCTTAGAATAAACAAAAAAAGAAAAGAAAAAAACCCTCAACTAATTACTTACAATATAACCCTGTAACAAAGATCACATCACTATAGGTGGAAAAAGCATGTATTTGAAGTTAGACAAACATGAGTTTAACTCAGATTACTACTTCTAAATTGCCTGGATGTTAAAGTAAGTATGGTATTGACATATGATAGCTCCTGTATATATAGGAACCACTGTATTATATGACATGTATGAACAGTAACACTTAGTGTGAGGGTTGTTTTCATATTTTAAGAATAGAGAAATAAAAAAACAAGAAATGTGAATATTGACAACACCTATACAGGATGGTTTTGACTTGCACTATTGCATTTTTACCTTATGATACTCCAAAATCTTACTCACTCAAATAACTGTACAATGCTGGGGGAGACATAATGACCAAAATACTACTGCCCATTTTCCTTTCAAAATATGAAACACATTTAAAAAAACTTTCATCAATAAAAGTGATTTTTTAAATATAAATTAATTATCAAAGACAAAATAATCTTGAGATAGAGAATAATGATTCTAAACATGACCTTCTCCCAACCCAGGATTATAAATATTTCATGACAGGAAAAAATACTTTTAACACAGATAAACAAAAGGGAAAAATTACAGACTAAAGATGAGTACAGTTAAATCAGGGAGTATTTAATTCTAGATTTTTACTATATATAAAATATAGATGAATAATGCTCCTATATGTATATTAATAAAAATGAGATCATATTGTTACAGTTTTGGTTTGTTTTTTTTTTATTGTGGCCACGCCAAGTGGCTTTCAGGATCTTAGTTCCCTGACCAGGGATTGAAACCGGGCCCTGGCAGTGAAAGCGCTGAGTCCTAACAGCTGGACAGCCAGGGAACTCCCTTTTTTATTTTCTTAGGTCCCAGGCTTCTTTATTTAAGAACAAGCTGATGGGAACTTCCCTGGTGGTCCACTGGTTAAGAATCCATCTTGCAATGCAGGGGACGGTTTGATCCCTGGTCAGGGAACTAAGATCCCACCTGCCGCCAGGCAACTAAGCCTGAGTGCCACAACTACAGAGCCCACGCACTCTGGAGCCCGAGTGCCACAACTAAGACCCAATACAGCCAATAAATAAATAAATAAATATTAAAAAAAAAAAAAAAAGAACAAAGTGATGAGTGATGTGGGGATTAAAATCAAGAGCATCACTGAACTTCACCTTGCCTCCAACCAGTTTGAAAAGCAATCTGCTTTCCAAATTAAGAGATGAATAACATATTTTTAAATGAATAAATATCATCTAAATTAATTTAGTGAATGATTGACATCACATTATGTGAATATATAATACTTTATTTAGCTAATAAACCTGTTACTGGACTTTTAATTTATTCCCAACTCTTTACTATACAAAAGATAACACTATGATGAACATTTATATCTGAATTTTATAATATACCCATGATTACTTCAGTTAGATTTCTATACATGTGATTGCAGGGTAAAAGGTAAACAAATTTTAAAAGATATACGAGAGAGATTGAAAAACTAACCACTAAGAAGACTATACCCATTTACACAGCTACCAGCAATGTATCAGGAGAGCTATTTCCTGAAATATTAATCATAAATATTGAACGTTATCATTTGCTTATTTACTTTTGGCAAGTTTATAGGCAAAAATACCCCACGACATTTATATATATCTTATTACTAGAATTACATATTTTGCTCATGTTATCACTAGTCTTTTATTTTTCTTGTCTTCTGACTGCCTTAATACAACTTTTGTAAACTTTTTCATCAAGTTGTATCTTCTTATTATTAAATTTGAAAGAATGTGTGATTTTGTTATACATTATAGATATTAACCTTTGGGAATATTTATCGTAATTGTTTTTACTGATAATCGTACATTCTATTTTCTTAATTAATACCATTTAGGTGCATTAAACCTAAATGATTAAAAATCATTTTTTGTAGTCAAATTATTAACCTTTTCCTTAATGATTTCAGCCTTTGGTGTCATCCTTATGATGGTGAGTCACTTTCAGATTATAGAAATATTTGCTAATATTTTTATTGGTTTCCCCATAACTTCTTCCTTTTAAAAATATGAAAACAAATTTGATCTAGAATTCATTTTGATATATGAGATAGAGTTAATATTCTTTTTACCCAAATGAGCAGATGGTATTGGTAACAGCAATTGCTAAATGCCATCTTTATCATATACTAAATTCTTACTTATACTTTGAAATATTTATAGATTTTGTATTTAACTATTCCTTTAATCTACCAGTCTATTCCAGTGTAAGAAGAATA
Organism: Mesoplodon mirus; assembly: GCF_964341445.2. Taxonomy (NCBI): domain Eukaryota; kingdom Metazoa; phylum Chordata; class Mammalia; order Artiodactyla; family Ziphiidae; genus Mesoplodon; species Mesoplodon mirus. The sequence continues at coordinate 86,113,935 of NC_138990.1, forward strand.
TTAAGTTATTTTGGTTAATAGTAACATTTCTATATTTGAAAACACCACACTCATTAATTTTCTTTTTCCTATTTTTTTTGGCAAATATTTTCCAATGTTGTCTCTGAATGAATTGTAGAATTATTTTGTTAAGATAACCCACCACCATCAAATTCACTTGATATTCATTGCAGTTAGATTAATTTCAGAGAAACTCTCTACAATATGAAACATTCTCATCCTAGAACACATATATTTGTACATAATATGCATATATTTGTACATAATGAAGTACCTTTTAAATTACTCTGTGACATGTTTTTCACATTTGTGTTATAATTACTTGTTAAGTATACTCACAGAGATCTTATATCTTAGGCCTCAATAGCAAATAGGGCACTTTTAAGGCAATACTTTCCATGAGGGTTTGCTAACATAAGAGAAGCTGATTTGTTTTCTAAGTGTACCATGTAACCAAAAGTCTTATTGGTCCTAATTATTTTTCAGTTGATTTTCCTGAGTTTTCAAACCACACAACAATAATCTATGAATAATGATAAGATACATGGCTCATTATAATATTTGTAATTTATTCTTTTTTTTACCAGAGTTATTTGATAGAACTTCTAAAGCAGTGGTGAGAACAATCTTCACCATTCTTCTGAAGTTGATGCAAATAAATGTTTTTAGTTTCCACTGCTAAGTCTATGGTGGCTGCTGAATTTCACACAGATGCTCTTTATCACGTTATTGGAATATTATATTGCTTGTATTTTAGTAACTTTTTGTAAAAATCAGAAATGCAGGCTGGATGTTATACAATGTCTTTTCAGAATATATAAAGGTGTTCATATACTTTATCTCCTTCACCTAGTACTGTCATAAATTATATTATTAGACTGTTAAATATCAAACCATCCTTGCATTTCTAAAATAAATCCTGCATACTAATGCTAAATTACTTTCTTAAAATATTTTGGAATTGACTTGCTAAATTTGTTTTCATCCATAATTGTGAGATTAGTTTGTAAGTTTTGTCTTTTGTGCTACTTTCTCTTGCTTTGGTATCAAGATGAAGCTTGAGGAAATGACCTAGTTTTCTACAGACCAATACTCCCACCCAAAACTAGAAAAGGTAGTAAAAAAAAAAAATTAGAGAAAACATATATTTAAAGACACCAGAAGGCTGGGAAGCAATGAAAACTGAAGGGAATAAAATTGCAAAGAAGGCAGACCTGTTAAAGGTGAGCTGAGGATCTGAAGCTGTCCCTGGAGGCATTTGGCAAACCTAGGAAGAGAAACAGACTGAGAATCTGGGCTAGGTCCAGGCAGAGAGTAGCTACAAGGGTGAAAAAAAAATCACTGAATTTTTGTTGCTTCCATGGGGCTGAGGTGCCAGAATTAGAGATCTCAGAGCCAGCTTTCTCCTCAAGACATTTTCTGAATTCTAAAGCTACACAGCTGAGGAAAATAAAGGTCTAAGCCAAAACCTTTCAAAAGCAAAGTAAGATCTCCTGCAGTCTCACAGTGTTTGAGAGAAAAAGACTCACTAGTGGGAGGATTCATGAGAATCTCAGGTGGAAGCATGAAAGGTCTTCAGGGAGTAATGAATTGATATTGACCATCTCTAACCACACTTTTTCCTGTGGGCAATTGCTGATATGGGTAAAACTTGTACTCAAGATATTTGCCAAATTCTAAAATTGAAAAAAGCAGGAGGCTGAAGAGATAAGTTTATCTGAAAAGGAGAAATTTCCATAGTCCTCTCAGTATCGAAGAGACAATAATGTGCCAGGCTCACATTAAAAGCTCAGAAAAACCACATCCCAGAAACAAAGGTAAACCAGAAGACACCTTCAAGATGGCAGAAGAGTAAGAAGGAGATCACCTTCCTCCCCACAAATACATCAGAAATACATCTATATGTGGAACAACTCCTACAGAACACCTACTGAATGCTTGCAGAAGAACTCAGACAGCCCAAAAGGCAAGAAACTCCCAAAGTACCTGGGTAGGGCAAAAGAAAAAAGAAAAAAAAGAGACAAAAGAATAGGGATGGGACGTGCACCACTGGGAGGGAGCTGTGAAGGAGGAAAAGTTTCCACACACTAGGAAGCCCTTTCACTGGTGGAGACGGGGGTGGCGGAGGCGGGGAAGCTTCTGAGCCATGGAGGAGAGCTCAGCAACAGGGGTGCAGAGAGAAAAGCGGAGAGATTCCCGCAAGGAGGATCCATGCTGACCAGCACTCACCTGAGAGGCTTGTCTGCTCAGCCACCAGGGTGGGTCGTTGCTGGGAGCTGAGGCTCGGGCTTTGGAGGTCACATCCCAGGGAGAAGACTGGTGTTGGCTGTGTGAACACAGCCTGAAAGGGGATAGTGTGCCACAGCTAGCCGGGAGTGTGTCGGGGAAAAGGTCTGGAACTGGCGAAGAGGCTAGAGACTTTTCCTTGCCACTTTATTTCACGGTGCGTGAGCATAGGGGATTAAGAGCACAGCCTAAACGAGCTCCAGAGATGGGCGTGAGCAGCAGCTATCAGCGTGGACACCAGAGACGGGCATGAGATGCCAAGGCTGCTGCTGCAGCCAGCAAGAAGCCTGTGTGCAAACACAGGTCACTCTCCACACCTCCCCTCCTGGGAGTCTGTGCAGCCCACCGGTGACAGGGTCCCGTGATCCAGGGACAAATTTCCTGGGAGACCGCATGGCACGCCTCAGATTGGTGCAACGTCACGCTGGCCTCTGGCGCCACAGTCGTGCCCCGCATTCTGTACCCCTCCCTCCCCGTGGCCTGAGTGAGCCAGAGCCCCTTAATCAGCTGCTACTTTAACCCCGTCCTGTCTGAGCGAAGAACAGATGTCCGCAGGCGACCTACACACAAAGGCAGGGCCAAATCCAAAGCTGAACTCCAGAGCAGTGCGAACAAAGAAGAGAAAGGGAAATTTCTCCATGCAGCCTCAGGAGCAGCAGATTAAATCTCCACAATCAACTTGATGTACTCTGCATCTGTGGAATACCTGCATAGACAACGAATCAACCCAAATTGAGGTGGTGGACATTGGGAGCAATGATATATATATATATTTTTTCGTTTTTCTCTTTTTGTGAGTGTGTATGGGTATGCATCTGTGTGTGATTTTGTCTCTATAGCTTTGCTTCTACCATTTGTCATAGGGTTCTGTCTGTCTGTATTTTTTTTTTTCTTTAGTAAAGGTTTTAGCACTTGTTATCATTGGTGGATTTGTTTTTTGGTTTGGTTGCTCTCTTCATTCATTCTTTCTTTTTCTTACTTTTAATAATTATTTTCCATTTTTTATTTTAATAACTTTATTTAATTTTTTCTTTCTTTCTTTTTTTCTCCCTTTTCTTTTGAGCGATGTGGCTGACAGGGTCTTGGTGCTCCGGCTGGGTGTCAGGCCTGTGCCTCTGAGATGGGAGAGCCTAGTTCAGGACATTGGTCCACGAGAGACCTCCCAGCTCCATGTAATATCAAACGGTGAAAACCTCCCAGATCCCAATCTCAACGCCAAAACCCAGCTCCACTCAATCACCAGCAAGCTACAGTGCTGCACACCCCGTGCCAAGAAACTAGCAAGACACAACACAACCCCACCCATTACCACAGAGGCTTCCTAAAATCATAATAAGGTCACAGACACCCAAAAACACACCACCGGATGTGGACTTGCCCACCAGAAAGATAAGATCCAGCCTCACTCACCAGAATACAGGCACTAGTCCCCTCCACCAGGAAGCCTAAACAACCCACTGAACCAACCTTAGCCACTGGGGGCAGAAACCAAAACCAAGAGAACTATGAACCTACAGCCTGCGCAAAGGAGATCCCAAACACAGTAAGTTAAGCAAAAGAAGAAGACAGGAAAACACACAGCAGATGAAGGAGCAAGGTAAAAACCCACCAGACCTAAAAAGTGAAGAGGAAATAGGCAGTCTACGTGAAAAAGAATTCAGAATAATGATAGTAAAGATGATCCAAAATCTTGGAAATAGAATACAAAAAATACAAGAAATGTTCAACAAGGACCTAGAAGAACTAGAGTGTAAACAAACAGTGATGAACAACACAATAAATGAAATTAAAAATTCTCTACAAGGAATCAATAGCACAATAACTGAGGCAGAAGAACAGATAAGTGAACTGGAAGATAAAATACTGGAAATAACTACTGCAGAGCAGAATAAAGAAAAAAGAATGAAAAGAATTGAGGACAGTCTCAGAGACCTCTGGGACAACATTAAATGAACGCACATTTGAATTATAGGGGTCCCAGAAGATGAGGAGAAAAAGAAAGGGACTGAGAAAATATTTGAAGAGATTATATTTGAAAATTTCCCTAATATGGGAAAGGAAATAGTTAATCAACTCCAGGACGCACAGAGAGTCCCATACAGGATAAATCCAAGCAGAAACATTCGAAGACAATATTAAATAAACTATCAAAAATTAAATACAAAGAAAAAATATTAAAAGCAGCAAGCGAAAAACAACAAATAACACACAACGGAATCCCCATAAGGTTAACAGTTGATCTTTCAGCAGAAATTCTGCAAGCCAGATGGGAATGGCAGGACATATTTAAGGTTATGAAACAGAAAAACCTGCAACCAAGATTACTCTACCCAGTAAGGATCTCATTCAGATTTGACGGAGAAATTAAAACCTTTACAGACAAGCAAAAGCTGAGACAATTCAGCACCACCAAACCAGCTTTACAACAAATGCTAAAGGAACTTCTCTAGGCAGGAAACAAAGGAGAAGGAAAAGACCTACCATAAAAACTCAAAACAATTAAGAAAATGGTAATAGGAACATACATATCGATAATTACCTTAAACGCAAATGGTTTAAATGCGCCAACTAAAAGACAGAGACTGGTTGAATGGATACCAAAAAAAAAGTGTATATATGCTGTCTACAAGAGATGCACTTCAGACCTAGGGACACATACAGACTGAAAGTGAGGGGATGGAAAAAGATATTCCATGAAAATGGAAATCAAAAGAAAGCTGGAGTAGCAATTCTCTTATCAGACAAAATAGACTTTAAAACAATGACTATTACAAGAGACAAAGGAAACTACATAATGATCAAGGGATCAATCAACGAAGAAGATATAACAATTGTAAATATTTATGCACCCAACATAGGAGCACCTCAATACATAAGGGAAATGCTAACAACCATAAAAGGGGAAACTGACAGTAACACAATCATACTAGGGGAATTTAACACCCCACTTTCACCAATGGACAGATCATCCAAAATGAAAATAAATAAGGAAACACAAGCTTTAAATGATTCATTAGACAAGATGGACTTATTTTATATTTATAGGGCATTCCATCCAAAAACAACAGAATACACTTCCTTCTCAAGTGTTCATGGAACATTCTCCAGGATAGATCATATCTTGGGTCACAAATCAAGCCTTGGTAAATTTAAGAAATATGAATTCGTATCAAGTATCTCTTCTGACCACAACACTATGAGACTAGATATCAATTACAGGAAAAAATCTGTAAAAGATACAAACAAAGGGAGGTAAACAATACACTACTTAATAACCAAGAGATCACTGAAGAAATAAAAGAGAAAATCAAAAAATACCTAGAAACAAATGACAATAAAAATACGATGACCCAAAACCCTACGGGATGCAGCAAAAGCAGTTCTAAAAGGGAAGTTTATAGCAATACAATCCTACCTTAAGAAACAAGAAACATCTCAAATAAACAACCTAACCTTACACCTAAAACAATTAGAGAAAGAACAAAAAAACCCCAACGTTAGCAGAAGGAACGAAATCAAAAAGATCAGATCAGAAATAAATGAAAAAGAAATGAAGGAAACAATAGCAAAGATCAATAAAACTAAAAGCTGGTTCTTTGAGAAGACAAACAAAATTGATAAACCATTAGCCAGACTCATCAAGAAAAAAAGGGAGAAGACTCAAATCAACAGAATTAGAAATGAAAATGGAGAAGTTACAACTGACACTGCAGAAATACAAAGGATCATGAGAGATTACTACAAGCAGCTATATGCCAATAAAATGGACAAATTCTTAGAAAAGCACAACCTTCGGAGACTGAACCAGGAAGAAATAGAAAATATAAACAGACCAATCACAAGCACTGAACTTGAAACTGTGATTAAAACTCTTCTAACAAACAAAAGCCCAGGACCAGATGGCTTCACAGGTGAATTCTATCAAACATTTAGAGAAGAGTTAACACCTATCCTTCTCAAATTCTTCCAAAATATAGCAGAGGGAGGAACACTCCCAAACTTATCCTACGAGGCCTCCATCACCCTGATACCAAAATCAGACAAAGATGTCACAAAGAAAGAAAACTACAGGCCAATATCATTGATGAACATAGATGCAAAAATCCTCAACAAAATACTGGCAAACAGAATCCAACAGCACATTAAAAGGATCATACACCATGTTCAAGTGGGGTTTATCCCAGGAATGCAAGGATTCTTCAATATATGCAAATCAATCAATGTGATACACCATATTAACAAATTGAAGAATAAAAACCATATGATCATCTCAATTGATGCAGAAAGAGCTTTCAACAAAATTCAACATGGATTTATGATAAAAACCCTGCAGAAAGTAGGCATAGAGGGAACTTACCTCAAAATAATAATGGCCATATATGACAAACCCACAGCCAAAATCATCCTCAATGGTGAAAAACTAAAACCATTTCTACTAAGATCAGGAACAAGACAAGGTTGCCCACTCTCACCCCTATTATTCAGCATTGTTTTGGAAGTTTTAGCCACAGCAATCAGAGAAGAAGAAATAAAAGGAATCCAAATTGGAAAAGAAGAAATAAAGCTGTCACTGTTTGCAGATGACGAGATACTATACACAGAGAATCCTAAAGATCCTACCAGAGAACTACTAGAGCTAATCAATGAATTTGGTAAAGTAGTAGGATACAAAATTAATGCACAGAAATCTCTTGCATTGCAAATACTAATGATGAAAAATCTGAAAGTGAAATTAAGAAAACACTCCCATTTACCGCTGCAACAGAAAGAATAAAATACCTAGGAATACACCTAACCTAAGGAGACAAAACACCTGTACTCAGCAAACTATAAAACACTGATGAAAGAAATTAAAGATGATACAAACAGATGGAGAGATATAGCATGTTCTTGGATTGGAAGAATCAACATTGTGAAAATGACTATACTACCCAAAGCAATCTACAGATTCAGTGCAATCCCTATCAAACTACCACTGGCATTTTTCACAGAACTAGAACAAAAAACTTCACAATTTTTATGGAAACAAAAAGACCCCGAATAGCCAAAGCAATCTTGAGAAAGAAAAACAGAGCTGGAGGAATCAGGCTCCCTGAGTTCAGACTATCCTACAAAGCTACAGTAATCAAGACAGTATGGTACTGGCACAAAAACAGAAATATAGATCAATGGAACAGGACAGAAATCCCAGAGATAACCCCATGCACATATGCTCACCTTATATTTGATAAAGGAGGCAAGAAGATACAATAGAGAAAATACAGCCTCTTCAATAAGTAAGTGGTGCTGGGAAAACTGGACAGCTACATGTAAAAAAATGAAATTAGAAAACTCCCTAACACCATACACAAAAATAAGCTCAAAATGGATTAAAGACCTAAATGTAAGGCCAGAAACTATCTAACTCTTAGAGGAAAACATAGGCAGAACACTCTATGACATAAATCACAGCAAGATCTTTTTTGACCCACCTCCCAGGGAAATGGAAATAAAAAGAAACAAACGGGACATAATGAAACTCAAAAGCTTTTGCACAGAAAAGGAAATCATAAACAAAACGAAAAGATAACCCTCAGAATGGAAGAAAATATTTGCAAATGGAGCAACTGACAAAGGATTAATCTCCAAAATTTACAAGCAGCTCATGCAGCTCAATATCTAGAAAACAGACAACCCAATCCAAAAATGGGCAGAAGACCTAAATAGACATTTCTCCAAAGAAGATATACATATTCCCAACAAATACGTGAAAGAATGCTCAACACCATTAATCATTAGAGAAATGCAAATCAAAATTACAATAGGATATCACCTCACATCAGTCAGAATGGCCGTCATCAAAAAATCTACAAACAATAAATGCTGGAGGGGGTGTGGAGAAAAGGGATCCCTCTTGCACTGTTGGTGGGAATGTAAATTGATACAGCCACTATGGAGAACAGTATGGAGGTTCCCTAAAAAACTAAAAATAGAAATACCATATGACCCAGCAATCCCACTACTGGGCATATACTTCAGAAAACCATAATTCAAAACTAGTCATGTGCACTTCCGGAGAAGATGGCGGAAGAGTAAGACGCGGAGATCACCTTCCTCCCCAAAGATACACCAGAAATATAGCTACATGTGGAACAACTCCTACAGAACACCTACTGAACGCTGGCAGAAGACCTCAGACCTCCCCAAAGGCAAGAAACTCCCCACGTACCTGGGAAGGGCAAAGCGGAGAGATTCCCGCACAGAGGATCGGTGCCGACCGGCACTCACCAGCCCGAGAGGCTTGTCTGCTCGCCCGCCGGGGTGGGCGGCGCTGGAAGCTGAGGCTCGGGCTTCGGTCAGAGCGCAGGGAGAGGACTGGGGCTGGCGGCGAGAACTCAGCCTGAAGGGGGCTAATGCGCCACAGCTAGCTGGGAGGGAGTCCGGGAAAACTCTGGAGCTGCCGAAGAGGCAAGAGACTATTTCTTCCCTCTTGCTTTCCTGGTGCGCGAAGAGAGGGGATTAAGACCACTGCTTAAAGGAGCCCCACAGACGGGCGCAAGCCGCGGCTGAAAGCGCGGAGCCGAGAGACGGGCGTGGGACGCTGGGGCTGCTGCTGCCGCCGCCAAGAGGCCTCTGTGCGAGCGCAGGTCACTGTCCACGCCGCCCTTCCAGGAGCCTGTACAGCCTGTCACTGCTGGGGTCCCGGGATCCAGAGACGGCTTCCCTGGTAGAACGCACGGCGCGCCTTGGGCTGCTGCAACGTCACGCTGGCCTCGGCCACTGCAGGCTCGCCCCACACTCTGTGCCCCACCCTCCCCCGCAGCCTGAGTGAGCCAGAGTCCCCGAAGCAGCTGCTCCTTTAACCCTGTCCTGTCTGAGCGAAGAACAGACGCCCTCCGGCGACCTACACACAGAGGCGGGGCCAAATCCAAAGCTGAGACCAGGGAGCTGTGGGAACAAAGAAGAGAAAGGGAAATCTCTCCCAGCAGCCTCAGAAGCAGCGGATTAAAGCTCCACAATCAACTTGATGTACGCTGCATCTGTGGAATACACGAACAGACAACGAATCATCCCAAATTGAGGAGCCAGGAGTCAGTGCTGTGCCTCTGAGGTGGGAGAGCCAACTTCAGGACACTGGTCCACAAGAGACCTCCCAGCTCCACATAATATCAAACGGCGAAAATCTTCCACAGATCTCCATCTCAACACCAGCACCCAGCTTCAGACAACAACCAGCAAGCTACAGTGCTGGACACCCTATGCCAAACAACTAGCAAGACAGGAACACAACACCACCCATTAGCAGAGAGGCTGCCTAAAATCATAAGAAGTCCACAGACACCCCAAAACACACCACCAGACGTGGACCTGCACACCAGAAAGACAAGATCCAGCCTCATCCACCAGAACACAGGCACTAGTCCCCTCCACCAGGAAGCCTACACAACCCACTAAACCAACCTTAGCCACTAGGGACAGACACCAAAAACAATGGGAACTACGAACCTGCAGCCTGAAAAATGGAGACCCCAAACACAGTAACATAAGCAAAATGAGAAGACAGAAAGAAACACAGCAGGAGAAGGAGCAAGATAAAAACCCACCAGACCTAACAAATGAAGAGGTAATAGGCAGTCTACCTGAAAAAGAATTCAGAGTAATGAAAGTAAAGATGATCCAAGATTCTATTTCCCAGATCCAAAATCTTGGAAATAGAATAGACAAAATGCAAGAAACAGTTAACAAGGACCTAGAAGAACTAAAGATGAATCAAGCATTGATTAAAAACACAATAAATGAAATGAAAAATACTCTAGATGGGATCAATAGCAGAATAACTGAGGCAGAAGAACGGATAAGTGAGGTGGAAGATAAAATAGTGGAAATAACTGATGCAGAGCAAAATAAAGAAAAAAGAATGAAAAGAACAGAGGACAGTCTCAGAGACCTCTGGGACAACATTAAACGCACCAACATTCGAATTATAGGGGTTCCAGAAGAAGAAGAGAAAAAGAAAGGGACTGAGAAAATATTTGAAGAGATTATAGTTGAAAACTTCCCTAATGTGGGAAAGGAAATAGTTAATCAAGTACAGGAGGCACAGAGAGTCCCATACAGAATAAATCCAAGGAGAAATAAGCCAAGACACATATTAATCAAACTGTCCAAAATTAAACACAAAGAAATCATATTAAAAGCAGCAAGGCAAAAACAACAAATAACACGCAAGGGAATCCCCATCAGGATAACAGCTGATCTCTCAGCAGAAACTCTACAAGCCAGAAGGGAGTGGCAGGACATAATTAAAGTGATGAAGGAGAAAAACCTGCAACCAAGGTTACTCTACCCAGCAAGGATCTCATTCAGATTTGATGGAGAAATTAAAACGTTTACAGACAAGCAAAAGCTGAGAGAGTTCAGCACCACCAAACCAGCTTTACAACAAATGCTAAAGGAACTTCTCTAGGCAATAAACACAACAGAAGGAATATACCTACAATAATGAACCCAAAGCAATTAAGGAAATGGGAATAGGAACATACATATCGATAATTACCTTAAATGTAAATGGACTAAATGCTCCCACCAAAAGACACAGAGTGGCTGAATGGGTACAAAAACAAGACCCATATATATGCTGTCTACAAGAGACCCACTTCAGACCTAGAGACACATACAGACTGAAAGGGGATGGAAAAAGATATTCCATGCAAATGGAAACCAAAAGAAAGCTGGAGTAGCAATTCTAATATCAGACAAAATAGACTTTAAAATAAAGACTACTAGAAGAGACAAAGAAGGACACTACATAATGATCAAGGGATCGATCCAAGAAGAAGATATAACAATTGTAAATATTTATGCACCCAACATAGGAGCACCTCAATACATAAGGCAAATACTAACAGCCATAAAAGGAGAAATCGACAGTAACACAATCATAGTAGGGGACTTTAACACCCCACTTTCACCAATGGACAGATCATCCAAAATGAAAATAAATAAGGAAACACAAGCTTTAAATGATACATTAAACAAGATGGACTTAGTTGATATTTATAGGACATTCCATCCAAAAACAACAGAATACACATTTTTCTCAAGTGCTCATGGAACATTCTCCAGGATAGATCATATCTTGGGTCACAAATCAAGCCTTGGTAAATTTAAGAAAACTGAAATTGTATCAAGTAACTTTTCTGACCACAACACTATGAGACTAGATATCAATTACAGGAAAAGATCTGTAAAAAATACAAACACATGGAGGCTAAACAATACACTACTTAATAACGAAGTGATCACTGAAGAAATCAAAGAGGAAATTAAAAAATACCTAGAAACAAATGACAATGGAGACACGACGACCCAAAACCTATGGGATGCAGCAAAAGCAGTTCTAAGAGGGAAGTTTATAGCAATAAAATCCTACCTTAAGAAACAGGAAACATCTCAAATAAACAACCTAAACTTGCACCTAAAGCAATTAGAGAAAGAAGAACAAAAACATCCCAAAGTTAGCAGAAGGAAAGAAATCATAAAAATCAGATCGGAAATAAACGAAAAAGAAATGAAGGAAACGATAGCAAAGATCAATAAAACTAATAGCTGGTTCTTTGAGAAGATAAACAAAATTGATAAACCATTAGCCAGACTCATCAAGAAAAAAAGGGAGAAGACTCAAATCAATAGAATTAGAAATGAAAAAGGAGAAGTAACAACTGACAGTGCAGAAATACAAAAGATCATGAGAGATTATTACAAGCAACTCTATGCCAATAAAATGGACAACCTGGAAGAAATGGACAAATTCTTAGAAATGCACAACCTGCCAAGACTGAATCAGGAAGAAATAGAAAATATGAACAGACCAATCACAAGCACTGAAATTGAAACTGTGATAAAAAATCTTCCAACAAACAAAAGCCCAGGACCAGATGGCTTCACAGGCGAATTCTATCAAGCATTTAGAGAATAGCTAACATGTATCCTTCTCAAACTCTTCCAAAATATAGCAGAGGGAGGAACACTCCCAAACTCATTCTACGAGGCCACCATCACCTTGATACCAAAACCAGACAAGGATGTCACAAAGAAAGAAAACTACAGGCCAATATCACTGATGAACATAGATGCAAAAATCCTCAACAAAATATGAGCAAACAGAATCCAACAGCACATTAAAAGGATCATACACCATGATCAAGTGGGGTTTATTCCAGGAATGCAAGGATTCTTCAATATACGCAAATCAATCAATGTGATACACCATATTAACAAATTGAAGGAGAAAAACCATATGATCATCTCAATAGATGCAGAGAAAGCTTTCGACAAAATTCAACACCCATTTATGATAAAAACCCTGCAGAAAGTAGGCATAGAGGGAACTTTCCTCAACATAATAAAGGACATATATGACAAACCCACAGCCAGCATCGTCCTCAATGGTGAAAAACTGAAACCATTTCCAGTATGATCAGGAACAAGACAAGGTTGCCCACTCTCACCACTCTTATTCAACATAGTTTTGGAAGTTTTAGCCACAGCAATCAGAGAAGAAAAGGAAATAAAAGGAATCCAAATTGGAAAAGAAGAAGTAAAGCTGTCACTCTTTGCAGATGACATGATACTATACATAGAGAATCCTAAAGATGCTACCAGAAAACTACTAGAGCTAATCAATGAATTTGGTAAAGTAGTAGGATACAAAATTAATGCACAGAAATCTCTGGCATTCCTATATACTAATGATGAAAAATCTGAAAGTGAAATCAAGGAAACACTCCCATTTACCATTGCAACAAAAAGAATAAAATATCTAGGAATAAACCTACCTAAGGAGACAAAAGACCTGTATGCAGAAAATTATAAGACACTGATGAAAGAAATTAAAGATGATACAAATAGATGGAGAGATGTACCATGTTCTTGGATTGGAAGAATCAACATTGTGAAAATGACTCTACTACCCAAAGCAATCTACAGATTCAATGCAATCCCTATCAAACTACCACTGGCATTTTTCACAGACCTAGAACAAAAGATTTCACAATTTGTATGGAAACACAAAAGACCCCGAATAGCCAAAGCAATCTTGAGAACGAAAAATGGAGCTGGAGGAATCAGGCTCCCTGACTTCAGACTATACTACAAAGCTACAGTAATCAAGACAGTGTGGTACTGGCACAAAAACAGAAATATAGATCAATGGAACAGGATAGAAAGCCCAGAGATAAACCCATGCACATATGGTCACCTTATCTTTGATAAAGGAGGCCGGAATGTACAGTGGAGAAAGGACAGTCTCTTCAATAAGTGGTGCTGGGAAAACTGGACAGGGACATGTAAAAGTATGAGATTAGATCACTCCCTAACACCATACAAAAATAAGCTCAAAATGGATTAAAGACCTAAATATAAGGCCAGACACTATCAAACTCTTAGAGGAAAACATAGGCAGAACACTCTATGACATAAATCACAGCAAGATTCTTTTTGACCCACCTCCTAGAGTAATGGAAATAAAGACAAAAATAAACACATGGGACCTAATGAAACTTAAAAGCTTTTGCACAGCAAAGGAAACCATAAACAAGACCAAAAGACAACCCTCAGAATGGGAGAAAATATTTGCAAATGAAGCAACTGACAAAGGATTAATCTCCAAAATTTATAAGCAGCTCATGCAGCTCAATAACAAAAAAACAAACAACCCAATCCAAAAATGGGCAGAAGACCTAAATAGACATTTCTCCACAGAAGATATACAGACTGCCAACAAACACATGAAAGGATGCTCAACATCTTTACTCATTAGAGAAATGCAAATCAAAACTACAATGAGATATCATCTCACACCAGTCAGAATGGCCATCATCAAAAAATCTAGAAACAATAAATGCTGGAGAGGGTGTGGAAAAAAGGGAACACTCTTGCACTGCTGGTGGGAATGTGAATTGGTACAGCCACTATGGAGAACGGTATGGAGGTTCCTTAAAAAACTACAAATAGAACTACCATATGACCCAGCAATCCCACTCCTGGGCATATACCCTGAGAAAACCATAATTCCAAAGGAGTCATGTACCAAAATGTTCATAGCAGCCCTATTTACAATAGCCCGGAGATGGAAACAACCTAAGTGTCCATCATCGGATGAATGGATAAAGAAGATGTGGCACATATATACAATGGAGTATTACCCAGCCATAAAAAGAAACGAAATTGAGCTATTTGTAATGAGGTGGATGGACCTAGAGTCTGTTATACAGAGTGAAGTAAGTCAGAAAGAGAAAGACAAATACTGTATGCTGACACATATGTATGGAATTTAAGAAAAAAATGTCATGAAAATATGTGAAGTAAAATAAACCAGATACAAAAGGACAAATACTGTATGCTTTCACTTATATGAAATATATAGAGGAAGCAAAGTCAGAGACAGAAAGTAGATTAGTAGTTACCAGGGGCTGGGAGGAAGAAAAAATGGGGAGTTATTACTGAATGGTTATAGAGTTTCTGTTTGGGATGATGAAAAAGTTTCGGAAATAGATGGTGGTGATGGTTGCACAACACTGTGAATGTAATAAATGCTGCTGAATTTTATATTTTTAAATGGTTAAAATAGCAAATTTAATGTTATGTATATTATACCATAATTTTTAAAAATAATGTAATATGTTAAAAATAATTGAATTGTACACTTTAAATTGGTGAATTGCATGGTGTGTGAATTATACATCAATAAAAATGTTAAAAAGAAAAAAAAATAGTCATGTACCGCAATGTTCATTGCAGCTCTATTTACAATAGCCAGAACATGGAAGCCACCTAAGTGTCCATCAACAGACAAATGGATAAAAAAGATATGGCACATATATACAATGGAATATTACTCAGCCATAAAAGGAAATGAAATTGAGTTATTTGTAGTGAGGTGGTGGACCTCTGTCATACAGAGTGAAGTAAGTCAGAAAGAGAAAAACAAATACCATATGCTAACACATATATATGGAATCTAAAAAAAAAAAAATGGTCATGAAGAACCTAGGGGCAAGATAGGAATAAACACACAGACCTACTAGAGAATGGACTTGAAGACATGGGCAAGGGGAAGGGGAAGCTGGGACAAAGTGAGAGAGTGGCATGCATATATATACAGTACCAAATGTAAAGCCAATATCTAGTGGGAAGCAGCCGCATAGCACAGGGAGATCAGCTCAGTGCTTTGTGACCCCCTAGAGGGGTGGGATAGGGAGGGTGGGAGGGAGGGAGATGCAAGAGCGAAGAGATATGGGGATATATGTATATGTATAGCTGATTCACTTTGTTATACAGCAGAAACTAACATACCATTGTAAAGCAATTATACTCCAATAAAGATGTTAAAAATATTAAATTAAATTAAAAAAACATAAACCAAAGGTACATTACAACTGCAACCCAATCTCAACCCCGATCAATCATGATTGGATTAAGATGATAAGGCTCAAACCACAACCCACCCACTCATTCTAGCTACTTAGTAAGGGAAAGGATGAACTGATTCTGGTAGCAGGTGATATCATTTGGAACCTCTACATATCTTAAAAACAATGTTTAATATATACCAAAAAATGGTAGGAAGAGATAGGACCATATGACTGAAAACAACAACAACAAAAAAACAAAAACGAAAACCTCAGAAACAAATCGAACCAATATGTAGGTGAACTACACATAGGCATTAATAAATGTCTTTAAAAGAACTGTAGAGGAGGAGGATCAGGATAGTGAATTAAGAGGACATAGAGCTCACATCTCCCCATGAACACGTCAAAATACATCTACATGTCGAACAATTCTCACTGAAAACTAACTGGAAACTGGCAGAAGGATTCCGGTACAAACAAGGCTGTAAGAAAGATACACAAGTAATCAGGCAGAATGGGAAGAAAGTGATCGGATTGGGCCCTGTGTTCCTGGGAGGTGACTCAGAATAGCAGGAAGAATATGTGGGTGGACACCTGCCCTGGGGAGTGAGTGGTGAGAGCCACAGATTGGATGTCCAAGTCTGGGGTACTGCGCAGGAGAGACAAGCCTCCTTGGCTGGTTGGAGGACCACTGGGACTAACAGGGGGGCAGTGGGAAGCCTGAACACTGCTCATGAAGAGCACATGAGTGCTGGGTTGCCCTCAAGGCAGGGTGGAAAGAGTTCTGCTCTAGTGGCTGCCAGGTTTCCCACAACCACCTCAGTGCATGCCTCAGCCTGAGCCGAGCCAATGCACCAGTGCTGCTCACTCCATGTCGCAGCAGGGCATTAAATCTGGGGTGGTCATGACCAGGGAGAAAACTCGATCTTGGGATGCAGAGACAACCTGGTCTTCAGGCGGAGCCTGGGTGGGATTGGGGTCATTGTTAATGCTTACTCAAGCAGAACATCACAAGCAGCCGAAATCTCTGATGGCAGCACTCGAGCATAGCTCAACTCCTGATACTGAGAGTCCACATAGACAACAACAGCTCTATAGTGTGGTTCCACAACAGAGCAGGGGCAGCAGGGACGGGGGCAGTGATCAGCTGTGAGGGAAACAATTGTTGGAACCTATACAGGCAGCATATCAGAGACAGCTTGAACCTCTGTCTGCAATCAACACAGGCCAAGAGACCCCATGGACCCAACTTACTTCAGCACTTCCCGCCACTTGGGCAAGGCTCCCAGTGTGGAAAAAGGGTGAAACACACAGTTAAAGGAAACAGAGCTGGCCCAGGCCAGACCCTCAGGGCTTCTGCTCCAGGAATTTGGGATCAGACCCCACCCCTCACAGGGTGGTCATGGCCATTGAGCAGAGGGGAAGTCCCACCTCACACCTGGTGCCAGGTCTAGCTCCTCCATCTCTAGCCCCACTCCCTACCAAGCAGATAGCTACCAGCACATCCTGAATAAAGATGTGACTTGTTTCCACACCAAATCCAGCTCTCCCACCAAAGGCACTGGGCACACATAGGGATGCTGCCACATAAGAACACCCCTTCAAAACCACAATAGGTAACTGTTTCACCTAAACTCATAGAAACAGAGAAAGTTAAGCAAAATGCAATGGCAGAAGAACTGTTCTCAATTGAAGGAGCAAGAAAAAAACAGCTGAAAAAATAATGAAACATAAATAAACAATTTACCTGAAGAAGAATTCAAACCATTGGTTATAAAAAACGTTAACTGAATTAGGGGAAAGAATCTATCTACACACTAATAACTTTAATAAGAAACTAGAAAGTATTTTAAAAGACCCAATCAGAAATGAAGAATTCAACAGCTGAAATTAAAAGCACACTAGGAGGAATGAATAGCAAACTAAGTGATACAGAAGAATGCATAAGTGGTCTGGTAGAATAATGTAAATCACCCAATCAGAACAGCAAAAGAAAAGAGCAAATTGTAAAAAATGAAAACATCTAGGAGTTCTCTGGTATATACTACTAAAGAAGATCAACAAAACCACAAGGGAAGAAACAAAGAGAAGAAAAAATGAACAGAGAAGAACTACGTGAACAAGCAGAAAATAAGTGACAAAATGGCAATAAGTACATACCTATTAATAATTACTTTAAATATCAATGGACAAATGCTCCCTCAAAGAACACAGGGTGGCTGATTAAATGAAAAAACAAAGACCCTTCTATATGTTGCCTAAGAAGCTCACATACACAAAGAAGGTGAGGAAATGAAAAAAGATATTTTACACAAACAGGAACAATAAGAAAGCCAGGGTAACAATACTCGCTTCAGACAAAATAGACTTTCAAACAAAGGCTATCACAAAAGACAAAGAAGGGCATTATATGATGATAAGGGGATCAATACAAGACAAGGATATTACACTCAGTGTAATATTAAGGGCACCTAAATATATAAAGCAAATATTCACAGACATAAATGGAGAAATTGATGACAATACCATAACAATAGGGAACTTTCACACCTCACTTACATCAATGAACATGTGATCCAGACAGAAAATCAATCATATAACAGTGGTCTTAAATGACACACTTGAACAGTTAAACTTAAAAGATATCTACAGGACATTTCATCCAAAAACAGCAGAATACACATTCCTTTCAAGTGCACATAGAACATTCTCCAGGACAGATCACACACTGGGCCACAAAATAAGCCTGAACAAATTTAAGAAGAGATAGATATTATATCAAGCATTTCCCCCCACTACAATGGTACAAAATTAGAACTCAATTACAGGAAGAAAAATGGGAAAAGCATGAACGTGTGGAGACTAAACAACATGCTACTAAAAAAGCAAATGGTCAATGAAGAAATCAAAGAGGAAATCAGAAAATACGTTGAGACAAAGGAAAAAGGAAACACAATACTCCAAAATCTATGAGATGCAGCAAAAGCAGTTCTAAGGGGGAAGTTTATAGCAATACAGGCCTTCCTCAAGAAATGAGTAAAACATCAAATAAAGTACCTAACCAACCACTTAAAGAAATTAGAAAAAGACAAACAAAGGCCAAAGTCATCAGAAGGAAGGAAATAATAAAGATTAGAGAGGAAATAAATAAAATAGAGATCAAGGAACAATAGAAAAGAGGGAAAGAGGGAGGGGCAAGACAGGAGAAAGGGATTAAGAGATACAAAACTACTATGTATAAAATAGATAAGCAACAAAGATATATCATATAGCACATGGAATTATAGCCATTATCTCATAATAACTTTTACTGGAGTAAAATCTGTAAAAATACTGAATCACTATGCTGTACACCTGAAACTAATATAATATTGTAACTTTTTTGGGGGGGCTGCACTGTGAGGCATTCGGGATTTTAGTTCCCTGATGAGGGATCGAACCCATGTCCCCTGAATTGGGAGCACAGAGTCGTAACCACTGGACTGCCAGGGAAGTCCCTAATATATTATTGTAAATCAACTATACTTCAATTTTTAAAAGTCTGTGATAAATATGCTCAAGAAAATAGAGAAAAGATAGACAAATTGGAAGAAGGATGGAGAATTTCACCAGAGAATTTGAGGATATAAAAAAATTTAAATGGATATTCTAGAATTAAAAAATACATACCTAAAATTTTAACTCCTAATTTTCTATTCTACTTCTACCAAGGCATTCATTATGTGTTTGTAATAATTACCTTGAAGTTAGGAGGGATATAAGTAGACATAATATTAGGAACCATTTCCAGAATAAACAAAAAGCAAATGTCAATGAAAAAATGAGAAAGAGGTCTTTAAATCTTGTTAAGGGATGATAATTATAGTGTGAGTTTTATATCCACAGCTTCCTGGCTAGTTAAAGCAGAAACAAACATATTTCACTAATCTAGATTTTAAGAAACTTTTTTTCTATATGATGGACAAAGTAAAAGCAATGGTCACTTACAGGAAGGTGTGTGAAGACAGCAAAGGTGCTACGGAGAAAGGCAATGAGGTCTACTAGGTAATCACTAGCTTTGTTGCCCAAATCTCCTGTCATCCAGTCATAGTCAGCCAGCTGTAGAAACTGGTCAATCTTCTGGTTTAAGTTGGTATAAATCTCTTCTTCAGCTGCATGTCTGGCATCCTGTGAAATATGAAATTTGAATAGTCATTCAAAATTCCAGTATAAGCAAAGCAGAAATCTCTGCTTGGAGACATCTAAAACTAAGTAACATAATTGAGAATATCAAGTAATATCACAGTCTCCATTAATTTTTCTTGTTTTCAAAAGCTCAGTAGAGTCCTTTCTATTTTGTATCTGCAAGACAAATTATTATATTGATTCACCAAATAGAGAAACTGCCTTCACTGCCCTCAGCTATCTGCATCCTTTGTACCTTCTTACCTATGTTCAAAACTACACTCATTCTCAGGATCCTATTCTCTTTCTTCTCTTCTGGGATTCCAAGAACCTCCCTTCCTGCAATATCAACCTCTCTTATAGTTGCTAGTCTCTTCACTTTGCTTATTTTCAGTATCCTGAAGTTTCTAATTTAATGCTGTATGTTCCCACTAGTTACTATCCTACCTTTCTAGATTCTTTATAATCAAGTTTCTTCAAAGATTGGCACACATTTCCTAAAATATGCTCTAATTAACAATAGTCCTGAAGAATGCTTAAATGACAGCAAAAAAGTTCCTAGATGAATTAAGTCTGAGAAACCCAGTTTAAAAGAGTCTTGATTTACACTGGCATATAAAAGGCTCTAAGAAGTGTTATGGGACTAAAGCTTCACGAAAAACATTTTTAGGACAAAACAGTCTACGCTGCAATCTAACAATCCATCAACATGGATTGGTCCAGGGTAATCCATGACCGCCAGGCTACTATATCCAATATCCATTTTTCAGTCTCATCTTACCCTGTTCTCTGTTGGCTTTCAGGACATAGTTTTACTTTTACTTTTCTGGCCTCTAATCCTCTCACTCTCGCTGGATGATTTCATCACCTATGGCTTCCACTATATCTGTCCAAACCCTTTCTTCTTAAAGACCCATATTTCTGATTGTTTCCTGCATTATGGCTCACAGAAACTTTGAATACTGTTAAGTCCAGGACAAGAATAATCATAATTCCCACTCTTCACCTGTTCATTTCAGGCCAAGGCAGAGATTTAAGCAACATATTAGATTCCATTCATTCCTTCACAGTCACGGTGTCCTACAAATTCTAACCCCAAAATTTTACTCAAACTCATACCCTCCTCTCCATCTTCACCTTTTTAATGGCTGCATAATTTTACTGGTATTCACATACTATAATATAGGCATTGACTATGTTTACTTATATGAACACACTTCTAAGAGCATTTCTCTGCTTACATACTTACTTGTATGATAATTTAATAGTCCTTGAATTCCCATTTTACTGTTTTCTTTTAATTAATAAACATTATTTTCTAGAAATCTGGGATTAAAGAAAAATTGAGCAGAAAGTACAGAGCATTTGCAGATACTGCCCGCCATCCCCCTCCCACTGTTTCCCCTATTTAAAAAACCTTGCATTAGTGTGGAACATTTGTTACAATAGATGAACCGATATTGATATTTTATTATTAACTAAAGTTCACAGTTTGCATCAGGGTTTACTATTTGTGTTGTACAGTTCCATGGGTACTTACAAATGGATAATGTCATGTATTCACTATTACAGAATAGTACAGAATAGTTTTTTTGCCATAAAAATCCACTCTATCCATCCCTCCCTTGCTCATCCCCCAAATCCTGGAAACAAACCATCTTTTTACTTTCTCCAGAACTTTGCCTTTCTACAATGTCTTATACTGGGAAGCATGTATGTAGCTGATTGGCTTATTTTACTTAGCAATGTGCAGTTAATTTTCCTCCATGTCTTTCTATGGCTTGATAGTTCATTCATTTTCATCACTGAATAATATTCCATTGTCAGGATGTATCATAGTTTGTTTATCCATTTACCTATTGAAGGACATCTTCATAGCTTCTGAGTGTAGTCAATTTTGAAAAATGCTGCTGTAATGATTTATGTGTAAGTTTTTGTGTAGCTTAACATTTCAGTTCACTTGGATAGTTACCAAGAAGCATGACTGGTGAATTGCATGGGAAGACTATTTCTGTTTAGCCTTGTAAGAAACTGACAAATTGTCTTCCAAAATAACATTACCATTTTGTATTAGCACCAGCAATGAATGAGAGCTGCTATTGCTCCAGCATTTGTTGTCAGTGTTTTCAGTTTTAGCCTTTTTAAGAATTGTACAATGGTATCTCACTGTTGTTTTAACTTATAACTCCCTCTCCATCCTTTGGTGTGGTATTCGGATCTTTTGCCCATTTTTAAAGTGAACCCACATTAAACCCACTTTTTAATTTTCTTATTGTTGACTTTTACCCATTCTTTGTATATTTTGGATATAAGTCCTTTATTAGATATGCATTTTACAAACACTTTTCTCCTTCTTTTCATTCTTTTAACAGTGTCTTTTCTACAGCAGAAGTTTTTCATTTTAATGAAGTCCATCTTATCAGTATTTTCTTTGATGGATCGTGTTCTGGTTGCTGTACCTTAAGTCATAGCCAAACCCAAGGTTACCAACATTTTCCCTTATGTTATCTTCTAAGAGTTTTATAGTGCTGTGTTTCACATGTAAGTCTTTGATCCCTTTTGAGTTAATTTTTAACTCAACTCAAATTTTTTTGAGTTTAACTCAAACTCAAATTTTTAACTCAATTTTAAAGTGTAACATCTGTGTCTAGGTTCTTTTTTTTTTTCTTTTTTGCAGGTGGATGTCGAGTTGTTTCAACATTTATTGAAAACACTTTCATTTCTCCATTAAACTGAGTTTACTGCATGTTAACAATCAGTTGACTATATTTGCGAGAGTCTATTTCTGGGCTCCTATGTTGTTCCCTTGACCTAATTATCTTTTTTTTTTTTTTTTTTTTTGCCAATACCACACTGTCTTGATTACTGTAGCTTTCTAGTAAGTCTTGAAGTCAGGTAGTGTCAGTTCTCCAACATTGTTCTCCGTCAATATTGTGTTGACTATTCTGGGTGTTTTGCCTCTCCATATAAACGTTGGAAACAATATGTCAATATCCACAAAATGAGTTGCCGGAAGTTGGACTGGGACTGAATCTTTAGATTAAGTTGAAAAGAACTGGTATCTTGATAAAATATTGAATCTTCTTATCCATGAATATGGAACATATCTCCACTTATGTAGATCTTACTTCTTTGATTACTTTTTATCAGAGTTTTACAGGTTTTCTCACATAGATCTTGTTTATCTTGTTAGATTTATACCTATTTCTTTTTTCAATGTTAATGTAAATAGCATTATGTTATTAATTACAAATTCCAGTTATTTGTTACTGGTATAATGATTAAGCAAATAACTTTTGTATGTCAATTTTATATGCTGAACCTTGCTACATTCATTTATTACTTCCAGCAGTCTTTTTGTTATTGTTAATTCTTTCATATTTTCTACTTAGACAATCATGTCGTCTGTAAACTAAGTCAGTTTTATTTCTGTCTTCCCAGTCTGTAAGTCTTTTATTTCATGGCTTACTGAATGTTGAATAAGAGTGGTATAAAAGGACATTCTGGACTTTTTCATGATTTTAGCAGGAAAGTTTCTAGTTTCTCACTATCAGGTATGATGTTATTTGTAGGACTTTTGTAGATGTTCTTTACCAAGTTGAGGACGTTCCCCTTCTATTATAGTTAGCTGAGAGGTTTTTATCATGAATAGGTGTTGGATTTTGTCAAATGCATTTTCTATATCTATTAATATGATTTTATAATTGTTCTTCTTTAGCCCATTAATGTGATGAATTACAATACGTGATTTTTGATGTTGAATAAGCCTTGCAGACCCACTTGGTGGCAGTGTAAAATTCTGATACATTGTTGGATTCAATTTCATAATATTTTGTTGAGGATTCTGCATCTAAGTTCATGAGAAATATGAGTCTGTAGTTTTCCTTTCCTGCAATGTCTGGTTGGTATTATGGTAATGCTAGCCTCATAGAGTGAGTTACGTAGTATTCTCTCTGCTTCTATTTCCTGGAAAATATTATAGAGAAGTGGTGAAATTTCATCCTTAAATATTAGGTAGAATTTCTTTCAGCTTAATTAGCGTATAACTGCCAAGTTGTAAGATATTTAAAATGAAAAACATAATTACTAAATATAGGTATACACTGCAAAAGGATTCCCCACATCAAGTTAATTAACACAGCTATCACCTCACATATTTACTTTTTTGTTTGTTTGTTTTGGTGGGAACACTGAAGTTCTACTCTCTTAGCAATTATCATTTATACAATAGTGTAATCAACTATAGGCACATTGTTATATACTAGATGCTCAGACTATTCATCTTACAATTGAAAGCTTGTACCCTTTTATCAACCTCTATTTCTTCACCCCTCAGCCCTGGCAATAATGTTTCTACTCTCTGTTTCTATGAGTTCAACTTTTTTTGTTAGATTCCACATATAAATGATACCATGAAGTATTTGTCTATCTGGTTTATTTCATTTTGCATAATGCCTTCTAGGTTCATCCATGTTTTTGCAACCGATCAGGATTTTCTTCTTTTTTAATGGCTGAATAATATTCCACTGTGTGTATGGTGTGTGTGTGTGTGCGCATAATTTAGCTATTCATCCATTAAGAGACACTTAGGTTGTTTCCATATCTTGACTATTTTGATTAATGCTGTAATGAATGTGGAAATATACATAAGTCTTCAAGATATTGATTCCTTTGAATATACACCCAGAAGTAGAATTGCTGGATCACATGGTAGTTCTATTTTTAATTTCTTCAGGAACCTCCATACTGTTTCCATAGTGGCTGTACCAGCTTACATTCCCACCAACAGTACACAAGGGTTCCCTTTTCTCCACATCCTTACCAGCATTTGTTATCTCTTGTGTCTGTTTTCTTTAATAGAAGTATAGTCGATTTACAATGTTAAGTTAGTTTCTGGTGTACAGCAAAGTACAGCTATACATATATATATATATATATATATATATATATACACACACACTACACACACACACACACACACACATATATGTATATTCTTTTCCATTATGGTTTATTACAAGATATTGAATATAGTTCCCTATGCTATACAGTAGGACTTCTTTATTTATCTATTTTATATATAGTAGTTTGTATATGCTAATCCCAAACTCCTAATTTATCCTTCCCCCATCCCCTTTCCCCCTTGGTAACCATAAGTTTGTTTCCTATGTCTGTGGGTCTACTTCTGTTTTGTAAATAAGTTCATTTGTATCATATTTTGGATTCCACATATAAGTGATATATGGCATTTGCCTTTCTCTGTCTGGTTTACTTTATTTACTAGTATGATAATCTCTAGATCCATCCGTGTTGCTGCAAATGGCATTATTTCGTTCTTTTTTATGGCTGAGTAGTATTCCATTGTATATATATACCACGTCTTCTTTAACCACTGATCTGTTGATGGACATTTAGGTTGCTTCCATGTCTTGGCTATTGTAAATAGTGCACTATGAACACTGGGGTGCATGTATATTTTCAAATTAGAATTTTCTCTGGATATATACCCTATCTCTTATCTTTTTGATGATACCACTCTAATGTGTAAGGTAATATCTCACTGTAGTTTTGATTTGCATTTCCTTCAAGATTTGTGATGTTGAATATCTTTTCATTTACATGTTGCTCATTTGTATGTGTTCTTTGGAAAAATGTCTATTCAGTTCCTCTGCCTATTTTTTAATCAGATTGTTTTTTTGCTATTGAGTTGTATGAGTTCTTTGTATTTTTGGGATATTAACCTCTTACCAGATACATGATTTGCAAATATTTTCTCCCATTCCATTGGTTGATTTTTCATTCTGTTGATGATTTCTTTGCTGTACAGAAAGTTTTTAGTTTGATGAAGTCCCACTTGTTTATTCTTGATTTTATTGCCTTTGCTTTTGGTGTCAACTCCAAAAAATCACCTCCAAGACCAATGTCAAAGAAGTTACCCCCTATGTTTTCTTCTAGGAGTGTTATGGATTCAGTCTTACATTCAAGTGTCTAATCCATTTTGAGTTGATTTGTGCCTATGGTATAAGACAGAGATCCAGTTTTATTCTTTTGCATGTGGCTGTCCAGTTTCACCAAAACCACTTATTTAAGAAACTATCCTTTCCTCATTGTATATTCTTGGCCCCTTTGTCATAAATTAATCAACCATATATGTACAGACTTATTTCTGGGATCTCCAATCTGTTCCATTTATCTATGTGTCTGTTTGTAGGCCAATACCATACTGTTTTCATTATGATAGCTTTATAATATAATTTGAAATCAGGAAGTGTGTTGTTTCCAGCTTTGTTCTTTCTCAAGATTGCTTTGGATTTTCAGTCTTTTGTGGTTCCATACAAATTTTAATATTTTTTTTCAATTTCTGTAAAAAAAAGTACCATTTTGATAGGGATTGCATTGAATCTGTAGTTCACTTTGGGTAGCTTGGACATTTTAACAATATTAATTCTTCCAATTAATGAACATTGAATACCTTTCCATTTACTTGTGTCTTGTTCAACTTCTTTCAACTGGGCCTGGTGTTTTCTATTTTCGAAAGCCATTAATTATTGATTCAATTTCTTCAACAGATATAAGGCTATTTAGATTATTACTCCTTGTGTGAGTTTTGGTAAATTGTGTCTTTGAAAAAATTGGTTCAATTATGTAGGTTAATTTGTGGATATAGAGTTGTTCATAATATGCCCTTATTAATCTTTTAATGTCCATGGAATCAGTAGTGATGGCCCCTTTTTCATTTATGATATTAGTAATTTGTGTCTTCTCTCTTTTATTATTGGTCAGCCTAACTCAAAGTTTATCAATTTTATTGATCTTTCTAAAAACCCATGTTTGGTTTCATTGGTTTTCTCCTTTGCTTTTCTGTTTTCAATTATTTCTGCTCTAATTTTTCTTTTCTTTTGATTATTTTGGATTTAATTTGCTCTTCTTTCCTTAGTTTCCTAAGGTAGAAGCTTAGATTACTGATTGTGAAATTTCTTCTTTTGGAATTTATGCAATTAATGCTATAAATTTCCCTATAAGCAGTGCTTTCACTGATGCCACAAATTTTAGTAAGTTATACTTTATTTTAATTTAGTACTGTTTAATTTCTCTTGAAACTTTTTCTTTGACCCAAGTGTTTTTCTAAAGTGTGCTGGTTAATCTCCAAATATTTGGGGATTTTCCAGCTATCTTTCTGTTATTTATTTCCAGGGTTTAATTCCATTTGGTCTGAGAGTGAGCTTTATATGATTTTTATTCTTTAAAATTTTTTAAGATGTGCTTTAATACCCAAAACATGGTCTGTCTTGGTGAATGTTCTATGAGCTTGAGAAGAATATGTATTACGCTGTTGTTAGATGAAGTATTCTATAAATATCCATTTGATCTAGCTGGTTGATAGCACCATTCAGTTCAACAATATCCTTACTAATTTTCTACCTCCTTGATCTGTCAATTACTGATAGAGGGGTTTACTCAGAGATTTTATCAGGAAGAGATGTAGCCTTACATAAAATACCTTTTTAGTATCTTTTCAAATACTCATACATTTTTTCTCACCTGATCTATTACAGTAGTGAATAATTTTAAACAACTTTCTAATACTAATCATCCTTGCATTCTTAACATTACTTTATTCCTGCTTTCTATGCACTTCTGGATTTTGTTTGATATTTTATTATTTATGATTTTTACATCAACATTTGTCTTTAATTGTTCAGGGATTTTATGGTTTCTCTAGTTTTCTTTTTAAACTTAATTTCAGCTACTATATTTTTTCCATAGTTTTAACACCTTTATTAAATCTAGTAACTTTCATAAAGAGTCTGGCACACCTGAGGGAACCATGAGCTTATTAAATATTAGCTAACCTCATTTTATGACCAAATCTCTTTTTCTGTTGCTCTAATATTTATTTTATCAATTGCTATTATCTTTTTTTTAAACCTCTTTATTGGAGTATAATTGCTTTACAATGGTGTGTTAGATTCTGCTTTACAACAAAGTGAATCAGCTGTACATATACATATATCCCCATATCTCCTCCCTCTTGCATCTCCCTCCCACCCTCCCTATACCACCCCTCCAGGTGGACACAAAGCTCTGAGCTGATCTCCCTGTGCTATGGGGCTGCTTCCCGCTAGCTATCTACCTTACGTTTGGTAGTGTACATATGTCCGTGCCACTCTCTCACTTCATCCCAGCTTACCCTTTTCCCTCCCCATGTCCTCAAGTCCATTCTCTACGTCTGAGTCTTTATTCCTTCCAGCCCCTAGGGTCTTCAGAACTTTTTTTTTTTTTTTTTTTTTTTTAGTTTTTGAATCATTGTTGTGTTGACTTCACAAAAATTAACTGAGATATTTTCCATTTTTCTCTATGGTATGGAGTAGTTTAAATTATACAGAAATTATCTGTTTCATGAAAGCCTGAATGAATTCACTGGTAAAATCATGTGAATCTTCCCCAGTTTTAAGAAGTCTTTAATAACTTTTTCATTTTTTTATAGTTATGTCAATTTTCTTTATCTTCTTTTCTTTTTTTAATATTTATTTATTTAGTTGGTTGCAATGGGTCTTATTTGCAGCATGTGGGCTACTTAGTTGTGGCTCACTGGCTCCTTAGCTCCAGCACACAGGCTCCTTAGTTGTGGCATGCACCTGGGATCTAGTTCCCTGACCAAGGATTGAACCCGGGCCCCCTGCATTGGGAGTGCCGAGTTTTATCCACTGCGCCACCAGGGAAGTCCTCTTTATCTTCCTGAATCACTTTTTTAATCACATATTTTCCTATAGATCATCAAATTTATTAGCACAGAGTTATACAAACTATTCTGAGTATTTCATTTCCTCTGATTATGAATTTCAAGTAATTGTGATTTATTTATTCCTTCCTTTCTTTTTTCTTTTATCCTTCTTTTCCTGCATTCCATCCTTTTTTCATTCCTTCCTTCCTTCCTTCTAGTTAGGCAAAGTAAATGATTATTTTTAAAATTGCAACACACCCTTGCTTGAAGTCTCTCAAAGACTTTAGTAGAATAAAGTCCAAATTATCTATCATTATAAAACAAAGTGCTTCACAATTGATATTTACCTACTTCTCTATGTCATTGCTACCCTTATTCTACACCAAAGAAGTATGATTTTATTTCATTATTTCATCTTTTTACATGAAGTTGCCTCACCTAAAAATGTCCCTTACTCCTTCCTGATCCTTTCTCCACCTGGACACCTCCTGCTGGTCCCAAGATACTCCTGCTGGACACTTCCTACTGGGCCTTTTCTGGTAAGTCTTCCCTGAAGGTCTCACAGCTGAGATAAGTACCACTCACCTCTTCTTCTAGACCTGTCAATGTTGATTTCCCTTGGAGCTCAATCCTCACACCTTTTCTCTATCTATATTAAATTCCCAGAGGAAAGCCAGCTCCATGGCATAAAATACCATCTTTACACTTATAAATTCTAAATTTTTATGTCCAGCTATGACTTTATCCTGTCAATTTAATCTCTATGATAAATGACTAATAAATACCTCAAGCTTAATATGTGAAAAATGGAAATCTTGATTCTACTGCCACTCCCCAAAACTGTTATTTTCTCGCTGTTCCCCATCTTAGTTAATCCAGTTTGCTTAGTTTAAGTATCTTGGAATTATCCTTGACTCCATTCTTTCTCTTATAATCTCATACTTAATCTAGCAATAAAACTTGCCATCTCTATGTTCAGAAATATTTCTTACCACTTCCAACCCTACCACTGTAGTCCAAGTGACCATTATCTCTTACCTAGACTACTGCAATGACCTTCAAATTGGATTCTCTTCTTCCTCTCTTACTGACTTATAGTATATTTTCCACATAGCAACTAGGGTTACCCATCATAAATCAGGTTATCACCACCATTTCCAATCTTCTAATGACCTCATATTTCATTTCAAAATAAAATATAAAGTATTTACTGGTGCCGACAAATCCAGAAATCATATGACTCCTGATGATCTTGTCTCTTACCACCCTTACCAATGATAAATACATCATGGCCAGACTGACCCCCTTGCATACTATCACCTTGAATACACCAATACCTTCTACCATATTGTTACCGCTGACTGGACTGCTTATCTATCAGAAATCCAAGTGATTCAATTTCTTATTTCATTCAGGTCATTTATTTTTCTTCCTAGCTCTTACCACTATCTGACATTATATTAAATTTTTTGTTTGTGTATCATCTATCACCCTCACTAGAATATATGCTGTGTAAAGTCAGGAGACTGGTTTATTGCCTGGTATGTAGCAGATGCTTTATAAAAACCTGGAGAATCAGTGAGAGATTTAATGTATTTATTATATTATTTTTTGCACAGTTCTTTATAGAACTTACAGTGTTTGTCTTCCCCGTAGATTATAAACTCTAAATCCAAGGACTAAGTATTTTCTCTTCCATATTTTATAGTAGGTACCCGAGCAATATTTGTGATGGGGTAAATTAATAGATACCTTCATTCTCTTTTGTAAGTGAGGGAATTCTTATAAACAAGGAAAGTTAAGGATACCAGCTTGATTAGGTCATATATGGTAGAAACAAAAAGGAACTCTGCAAGAAAATACCTTGAAGACCTTCTGATTGTTTTTGCCCCTTTTTCAGCATTAAGGTTTCCATCTGTAAGTGAAAGTTTTCTGGAAACAGTAGCTTAGGAAAATACACAATATGTAGCTGTTATAATTGCCATGTTTATACTGAGTTCTGGGTTAGCTGGTCTGAAACAGTCCTGGTAAAAATAAACTTTCAATGTGTTTTAAGCAATCAGTGTTTCCAATAAGCCCTGTCAACATGACCTTTAGTGGTCTCCAGAACTTCTCCTTTACTAAGTATTTAACTGGCTGCTCAACCTCTATGGCTTCCTGTCTGCCTTTAATTTTCCCTCAGCAATTTTAATGCTGGAACAACAAAATACACAAGCCACCCTTTGGGAGGATTTCTGACCATAATTTGAAAAGCCCTTGAAATAAGAAAATTGAGATGGATTAGGGGAAGAATAGCAGTACATATTACATATTCCCCATAGGATAAACAAGTATAAATAAACATCACATTCTAACTCTCTAACTCCTATTTTCTATTGAATACTTAACTATAAGCATCTCCCTCATTTTCTTTCCTAGAGAAATTTTGGCTTCCACATGTAGAAATATTTTTGATAAAATTATTACCCAGGCCCCATAATAATGCTAATATTAAGAGTACTTATAATTCCTTTAAACTATCTAAGGAAGGTCATCCTGAAATTCTTAAAGCTCTTGTCATATTTTCATACTAATAGTTGGGGTCTCTTTATGAAATAAGCCTTTCCCTCACTAAAATTGTCAGTATTACTACAAGGAGACATCATTGAAAAGTTTACAAGTAAAGGTACCAACATAATATCATGCATAATTAATTCTGTTGTAAGTAATTTTATAGGGAATTTGAAACAACCCATGGTCACATCATGAATGTGTAACTCATCTAGCAGCTAACCTAATCATAAACATAGATAAAGAATACCTTGTTGTTACACATCTCACTTTTTCCGTTTTTTCAGCTTCACTGAGGTACAATTGAAAACAAAATTATAAGACATTTAAAATACATATTGTGGTGATTTGATATACAAATATATTGTGAAAGGATTTCTTTTCTATCATCTAGTTATTTAACACATTCATCACCTCACATATTTATCTTTTTTTTTTAGTAAGAACATTTAAGTTCTATCCTCTTAGCAAATATTATACAATACAGTATTATCACCTATAGAAACCATGTTTTACATTAGATCCTCAGACCTTATTCCTCTTATAGCTGAAAGTCTGTACCCCTTTTACCAACTTTTCTCTATTGCCAAACCCACTCTCCCAGTACCTGGCAACCACTTTTCTACTCTCTGTTTCTATGAGTTTGAATTTTTTTAAGATTCAAGTGGCAGGATTTCTTCATTTTACATGACTGAATAATATTCATATATACATCTATATACACACATACACACATATATATGGATACATATATGGAGAATATGTATATAACATTTTCTTTATCCATTTATCTGTTGATGAATACTTAGGTTGTTTCCATATCTTGGCTATTATGATTAATTCTGCAGTGAACATGGAAGTATACATAACTCTTCAAGATAATGATTTCGATTCTTTTTAATACACACTCAGAAGCAGAAATGCCAGATCACACAGTAGTTCTATTTTTAATTTCTTGAAGAAGCTCCATACTGTTTTCCATAGTGGCTGTACCAGCTTACATTCCCACCAACAGTGTACAAGGTTCCCTTCTCTCCACATCCTTGCCAGTATATGTTATCTCTTGTATTTTTGATGATAGCCATTCTAACATGTGTTTATCTCAGGTATTATCTCACTGTGGTTTTGACTTGCTTTTACTGAAAAGACTATCCTGTCCTCATTGTATATTCTTGGCCCCTTTGTCATAAATTAATTGACAATATATGCATAGATATATTACTGGGTTCTCCAGTCTGTTCCACTGATCTGTGTATCTGTATGTATGCCAATACCATACCGCTTTGATTACTATAGCTTTATAATATAATTTGAAATCAGGAAGTGTGATGCTTCTAGCTTTGTTCTTCTCTCTCAAGATTGCTTTGGCCAGGATCTTTCATATATTTTTCTTGGAACAGAAAAAAGAGCAGATCATACCAACAATTTTTTTTTCTTTTTTTTTTTTGTGGTACGCGGACCTCTCACCACTGTGGCCCCCCCGTTGCGGAGCACAGGCTCCGGACGCGCAGTCCCAGCAGCCATGGCTCACGGGCCCAGCCGCTCCACGGCATGTGGGATCCTCCCAGACCGAGGCATGAACCTGCATCCCCTGCATCGGCAGGCGGACCCTCAACCACTGCGCCACCAGGGAAGCCCACCAACAATTTTTATATGTCTTAAAATATAATAAACAATATGAATCAAATTGGATTTCTTCTCTTAAATCCATTCTCAAGGGAAGGTACCAATAAATAGGGAAAGAGAACAAAATGATCGAAAAAAGGAGGTACCATAAACATAAATCATGATTTCAACTCTATCGCTTCATATCTAATTAACACATTCTAGATTTCAAAATGGTGACATAGATTTGTTTCAGAACTAAAATAATCAAACAATAACAAACTCCCAAAGCATACATGTTGGCCATTATGTCAGAATCTCCCATTTCAGTTTAAGATATTGCCCTGTTACTCTTTCTGCTTAATATTTATTTAAAGCTCACATGGCAATATAAATGAGTTTCCTAAGGCTCTTTACTCTCCAGAAACTCATCTACCATCAAGTCTTCTTTTGCCCTTGAAGAGTGTCATTTTTTCCATTTAATCCAACACTGCATCAAAACTAGTCCTGTGGCCTTGTAAGATGATTATAAAATTGCTAACTACAATAGCAAGGGACAGAAATTCCTCACTAAAATGTATAGTTAAAAGAAAAAAAAACTGGACCCGGGACACAGAAAAGAAAGGATAGCTAAATTAAAATTTTTAAATTGCTGTTGATTTCAGCTGCAAACACTGTTTTCTAGACCATACTTAAAAATACTTGACTGTCAGGTGGTGAACTGAGGAAATAGTCATTTTCATGAATGAAATATAAGGAAGATTTAGTGGACACAGCTGTAGACCATTTTTAGTTTAAACACCCCAAAATTAGCATTGGTATTTGTTTTCCTAAGGAAATCATAAGGACTTATTCTGAAGACCATGTATGACTTATGGGAGAAACAAAGACGTGTTAGGTAGAATGCCCCAGCACACCAGAAGCACTTCTACAGTAATGTAGGGCTTTCTCACCTTAAAAGTCGTGGTGCCATACAGCTTGGTGGTGTGGACGGTCTCTGGAAGCACATTAGTGATATTGGTGATGAATTCTTCCAAGTACTTACAGGATTTCTCCAAGTGTGTCGTATTGATAATAATCTGCACAAGCTAGAAAATAACAAGAACATGTAAGAATAATTTGACTATTCACCCTATGATGAGTGGCTCAATATGAATCTGATGGTATAAGAAAAACAAAAGGCATAATGGCAGAGGCCATCTGTATTCTATAAAAAGTTAATGTTAGAGCACAGGCTTAGGTATCACTTCCTCTGTGAAGACTTCCCTGACTTCCCAAAGCATCTTATATTTCCCCCTAATATAGGAGCAATTGTCACTATTTTATACTTGTTTTCTTCGGTTCAAAATAAAGAGTAAATTAAGATCAAAAACTGATAGCGTTTAGCATAGTACCTGGCAATAAATAATTGCCAAATGCATAAAATAAATGAACTCCAATTAAAAGAACAAGAATGACTGAAATGCCAAGAAGATTCAACATTAGGCATGATGAACACAGGAATGTTGGAACAGGTTGCAGTATATTAACAAACTACATTAGTTTGTGAAAGAAAAAAACATGAGCACTAAAGTCAGAGAAACCAGGGAGCAACTACTTACAAAATTATTGATATTGAGAAAGTTACTTAACTTCTCTAAGCCTCTTTCTTTACCCATAAAATGTTAATAATAATTTCTAAATCACAGACTTATTATGAAAATTAAATATTCTGTAGTTAATACTATTTTCCTTTTCTTACAGAGTAGATCCTTAAACAAGACAGTACTGGTAAGATAAAAACTCATCTATAAATTACTTTGAGAGGAGGATAAGGAAGAATACTACTGTCTGTATAGAATTAAAGTCTGTAAAGCACTGCACAATTCATTTTCTTAGATCATCCTCCCAGCAACCTGAAGAAGTAAGTTAAGTGGACATAATTATTACTTCCATTCTACTATAAGAGAAAAAAGAAAATAGGAACTGATTTACTC
The DNA here is from genome assembly GCF_964341445.2 of Mesoplodon mirus. Classification (NCBI taxonomy): domain Eukaryota; kingdom Metazoa; phylum Chordata; class Mammalia; order Artiodactyla; family Ziphiidae; genus Mesoplodon; species Mesoplodon mirus. The sequence continues at coordinate 86,148,635 of NC_138990.1, forward strand.
TAGATCATGTAACATTAAAACTGGGATTCAAATCCAAGTAATCAACAAGCTTCAAGTTATGGACCTCATTCAGATTCGATGGAGAAATTAAACCCTTTACATACAAGCAAAAGTTAAGAGAATTCAGCACCACCAAACCAGCTTTACAACAAATGCTAAAGGAACTTCTCTAGGAAGGATACAAAAGAGAAGGAAAAGACCTACAAAAACAAACCCCAAACAACTAAGAAAATGGTAATAGGAACACACATATCGATAATTACCTTAAATGTAACTGGATTAAATGCTGCATCCAAAAGACGTAGACTGGCTGAATGGATACAAAAACAAAACCTATACATATACTGTCTACAAGAGACCCACTTCAGACCTAGGGACACATACAGACTGAAAGGGAAGGGATGGAAAAAGATATTCCATGCAAATGGAAATCAAAAAAAGCTGGAGTAGCAATTTTCATATCAAACAAAATAGACTTTAAAATAAAGACTATTACAAGAGACAAAGAAGGACACTACAAAATGATCAAGGTATCAATACAAGAAGAAGATATAACAATTGTAAATATTAATGCACCCAGCATAGGAGCACCTCAATACATAAGGCAAATGCTAATAGCCATAAAAGGGGGAATCAACAGTAACACATTAGTAGCAGGGGGCTTTAACACCCCACTGTCACCAATGGACAGATCATCCAAAATGAAAATAAATAAGGAAACACAAGCTTTAAATAACATTAAACAAGTTGGACTTAATTGATACTTATATGATATTCCATCCAAAAACAACAGAAGAGACTTTTTTCTCAAGCGCTCAAGGAACATTCTCCAGGATAGATCATATCTTGGGTCACAAATCAAGCCTTGGTAAATTTAAGAAAATTGAAATCATATCAGGTATCTTTTGCGACCACAGCACTATGAGACTGGATATCAATTACAGAAAAAAATCTGTAAAGAATACAAACACATGGAGGCTAAACAATACACTCTTTAATAACTAAGAGATCACTGAAGAAATAAAAGAGGAAATCAAAAAAATACCTAGAAACAAATGACAATGAAAATATGATGACCCAAAACCTATGGGATGCAGCAAAAGCAGTTCTAAGAGGGAAGTTTATAGCAATACAATCTTACCACAAAAAACAAAAAACATCACAAATAAACAAGCTAACCTTACACCTAAAGCAATTAGAGAAAGAAGAACAAAAAACCCCCAAAAGTTAGCAGAAGGCAAGAAATCATAAAGGTCAGATCAGAAATAAAGTAAAAAGAAATGAAGGAAACAATAGCAAAGATCAATAAAACTAAAAGCTGGTTCTTTGAGAAGATAAACAAAATTGATAAACCATTAGCCAGCCTCATCAAGAAAAAAAGGGAGAAGACTCAAATCAACAGAATTAGAAATGAAAAAGGAGAAGTAACAACTGACACTGCAGAAATACAAAGGATCATGAGAGATTACTGCAAGCAACTATAAGCTAAGAAAATGCACAATCTGGAAGAAATGGACAAATTCTTAGAAAAGCACAACATTCCAAGACTGAACCAGGAAGAAATAGAAAATATAAACAGACCAATCATAAGCACTGAAATTGAAACTGTGATGAAAAATCTTCCAACAAACAAAAGCCCAGGACCAGATGGCTTCACAGGCAAATTCTACCAAACATTTAGAGAAGAGCTAACACCTATCCTTCTCAAATTCTTCCAAAATAGAGCAGAGGGAGCAACACGCCAAAACTCATTCTACAAGGCCACCATCACCCTAATACCAAAACCAGACAAAGATGTCACAAAAAAAGAAAACTGCAGGCCAATATCAATGATGAACATACATGCAAAAATCCTCAACAACATACTAGCAAACAGAATCCAACAACACATTAAAAGGATCCTACACCATGATCAAGTGGGGTTTATCCCAAGAATGCAAGGATTCTTCAATATATGCAAATTAATCAATGTGATAAAACATATTAACAAATTCAAGGAGAAAAACCATATGATCATCTCAATAGATGCAGAAAAAGCTTTTGACAAAATTCAACACCCATTTATGATAAAAACCTCTCTAGAGAGTGGCATAGAGGGAACCTACCTCAACATAATAAAGACCATATATGACAAACCCACAGCCAACATCGTTCTGAATGGTGAAAAGCTGAAAGCATTTCCTCTAAGCACAGGAACAAGACAAGGTTACCACTCTTATTCAACATAGTTTTGGAAGTTTTAGCCACAGCAATCAGAGAAGAAAAAGAACTAAAAGGAATCCAATTCAGAAAAGAAGTAAAATGTCACTGTTTGCAGATGACATGGTACTAAAAACAGAGAATCCTAAAGATGCAACCAGAAGACCACTAGAGCTAATCAATGAATTTGGTAGAGTAGCAGGATACAAAATTAATGGACAGAAACCTCTTGCTTTCCTATACACCAATGATGAAAAATCTGAAAGAGAAATTAAGGAAACACTGCCATTAACCACTGCAACAAAAAGAATAAAATATCTAGGAATAAACCTACATAAGGAGACAAAAGACCTGCATGCAGAAAACTATAAGACACTGATGAAAGAAATTAAAGATGATACAAACAGATGGAGAGATATGCCATGTTCTTGGATTGGAAGAATGAACATTGTGAAAATGACTCTACTGCCCAAAGCAATCTACAGATTCAAATCCCTATCAAACTACCAATGGCATTTTTCACAGAACTAGAACAAAAAATTTCACTATTTGTATGGAAGCAAAAAAGACCCCAAATAGCCAAAGCAATCTTGAGAAAGAAAAACGGAGCTGGAGGAATCAGGCTCCCTGAGTTCAGACTACACTACAAAGCTACAGTAATCAAGACAGTATGGTACTGGCACAAAAACAGAAATATAGATCAATGGAACAGGATAGAAAGCCCAGAGATAACCCCACACACATATGGTCACCTTATATTTGATAAAGGAGGCAAGAATATACAATAGAGAAAATACAGCCTCTTCAGTAAGTGGTGCTGGGAAAACTTGACAGCTATGTATAAGAAAATGAAATTAGAATACTTCCAAACACCATACACAAAAATAAACTCAAAATGGATTAAAGACCTAAATGTAAGGCCAGACACTATCAAACTCTTAGAGGAAAACATAAGAAGAACACTCTTTGACATAAATCACAGTAAGATCTTTTTAGGCCCACCTCCTAGAGAAATGGATAAAAAACAAAAATAAACAAATGGGACCTAATGAAACTTAAAACCTTTTGCACAGCAACGGAAACCATAAACAAGATGAAAAGACAACCCTCAGAATAGGAGAAAATATTTGCAAACAAAGCAACTGACAAAGGATTAATCTCCAAAATATACAAGCAGCTCATGCAGCTCAATATCAAAAAAACAAACAACCCAATCCAAAAATGGGCAGAAGACCTAAATAGACATTTTTCTGAAGAAGATATACAGATGGCCAACAAACACATGAAAGAATACTCAACATCACTAATCATTAGACAAATGCAAATCAAAACTGCAATGAGGTATCATCTCACACCAGTCAGAACAGCCATCATCAAAAAATCTACAAACAGTAAATGCTGGAGAGGGTGTGGAGAAAAGGGAACTCTCTTGCACTGTTGGTGGGAATGTAAATTGATACAGGCACTATGGAGAACAGTATGGAGGTTCCTTAAAAAACTAAAAGTAGAACTACCATTATGACCAAGCAATCCCACTCCTGGGCATATACCTGAGAAAACCATAATTCAAAAAGAGTCATGTACCACAATATTCACTGCAGCATTATTTACAATAGCCAGGACATGGAAGCAATTTAAGTGTCCATCGACAGATGAATGGATAAAGAAGATGTGGAGATATGTACAATGGAATATTACTCAGCCATAAAAAGAAACGAAATTGAGTTATTTGTAGTGAGGTGGATGGACCTATCATTCAGAGTGAAGTAAGTCAGGAAGAGAAAAACAAATATCATATGCTAACACATATATATGGAATCTAAAATTTAAAAAAAATGGTTCTGATGAACCTAGGGGCAGGACGGGAATAAAGTAGCAGATGTAGAGAACGGACTTGAGGACCCAGGGAGGGAGAAGGGTAAGCTGGCACGAAGTGAGAGAGTAGTATTTACATATATACACTACCAAATGTAAAATAGATAGCTCTTGGGAAGCAGCTATATAGCACAGGGAGATCAGATGGGTGCTCTGTGACCACCTAGCAGGGTGGGATAGGGAGGTTGAGAGGGAGACACAAGAGGGAGGGGATATGGGGATATATGTGTACACATAGCTGATTCACTTTGTTTTACAGCAGAAACGAACACAACATTGTAAAGCAGTTATAATCCAATAAAGATGTTAAAAAAATAGTTTGAATTTAGAGACTGAGCTTTGGACACAAATTCCATCACCTATAAAATTACCCAAAACATCAGCTTTTTAACTTTAGAGATAAAAAAACACCCACCAAAATAAGCAATTCCTCACCTTCTTCCTTTCAACATGTTTCTCCTTCAGAGGAGGACAAAATTTTTAATATTTAAATTTAAAAATTTAAATTGTCTACATTAAATCACTCTTCTTCATGAGTGGGAAGGTGGCTAGTGGCAAGGTTGTCGTGATAGGGAAGTCAGAAAAGTAACAGAGTTAATTTGGGGAACTGAAAATTTTCTATTTTAAAATGAGCATTACCTATAGGGAACACATTCTATCTATCAAAAGAAATCCTAATAATAAGGAGGAATCGTGTCATGTTATAGAAATAAAAAACAGTGGCAGTCAAAGAGAAAATTGTCGTGTTTTGCAGGATATTGGCAGTTAAAAAAAAAATAAAGAGGCAGCTTCACTGGGTACAGTAGTAATTTCCCATGACTTTTTAAAGATCTGTCAACACAGAAGATCACCATGAATTACATCAATTGGCTGTCAGTCACTTTTGAAATGTTTCATTGCTGAGCATAGAATAGACTATTAAAACACTCTAGGATTACAGTAGATACCATGTCATTTTCAAAGGGAATATTGTCTGTTAATGAGGTCTAAGTGATCTCTACTCCTGAATGACAGCTAACCAAAATCCTTAAAACGGCATTTACAAATGTGAAGCCAGTTGCTTTGGGGGTAATTTTGAACTTAAGGGTGAAATGAAGCAATTTCAAGTATCAACTTCCATCAGAGTTTGAGCTCCTTTGATATTTTTAGCCCCTACTTCCCCCTCTCTTACAAAAATATATCACTGTAGCCATCCAAACTGTCCTTATTGTTTCAAGGACATGGAACTAACAATGTATTAAGATATTGGTTATATATATAAATTGGAGTTCTGTGAAACCTGTCCAGACGAAAAGAAAACACTATAAAGCAAACAAACACCTCTCACAGCTAAATGATAGAAGTCACTTAGGCTAAAAACCATTAAGAAGCAGAAATTTTTTCTGTCTTTCCTTCCTAGTATCAGAGAGAATCTAATAAGGAAGGCACAGACTAGACTGTGGAAGTCACTTCTTTTCCAACCCTGCTCCAATTACTGCAGCAGAGCCTGAACCATGATCACAGAAGATATTCATATTTTTGACCAACTCCGGGGAAAAAAAAGGCTCCATCTTCTTCAATAGTTCAAAACTAAGCCCTAAATTCCACGAATTTAGGTGTCCATTCCCAATTATAAATTACTTCTGTGGTATACAAATCTACTTGTAATTAGGATCAATATTATCTTGTTTCCCAAATCAGAGAATTTAGTACATTGAAGCTCCAAATGGACTAATCCAAACCAAGAAAATGACTCCTCTCCACACCATCAATGCCTCTCAAATAGTGATTTGCAGGAAGATGAAGAACTAAATAACAGCCTTGGTTCTCATTCACAAAAATAAGCTATCCATAAGACTTCAAGGAATTTTATCTCCATTTCACCCCAGCAAGGGTATAAAAAGCTGTGTCAGCTACTCATTTTATACCCTCTCCAAGGCAAATACATAAACTGCTAAAATACTTGGAACTCCTGGTTTCAAATTCAAAGGTCTAGTACAGAGCTTATATTTGAAAAGACTTATGTATAAAATGTTTTAACATAATATTAGCAATATCACTGTTGTTAACAACTGGGGATGAAAACAAATGGTATGTGGGAGATAAATAACACAGGACAGAGCCATATGGTCATCAATCCAGACTATAATAAAAACAAAGGATGAATACAAATCATTGGTCATTTATTCAGGTCTTCTGGGGCATTATTATAATCATAAAAATATAAGTATTCAATATGGTATCACTACCAGGACCTCTAAATTTCTTTAACTTTACCCTAAGAACCTACCTACCTACTTTCTTTTTTTTTCTTTCTTCTCTCTTTCATTAATTAATAACTCCTATGTGCCATGGAACTGGGATAGAGCTGTCCACAGTTATACACAAGACAAAGTCCCTGGCTTCATGGATATTACAGTAAACACATACACATATAAACATATAGTATGATGGCAGGTGGTAATAAGCACTGGAAATAGAAGGGAGGATAAAGAGTTACCTGGGGATGTTAGATCTGAGCTATTTTGAGATAGGGTGGTCAAGGAGGGCTCCTTAAGGAAATAACATTTGAGTAGGGACTTAAGTGAAGGTATACTGCTATCATCTGTAATAAATAAATTCTTTTAAATCTAATTTATATTTTAAGACTTTCTATCAATACATGCTTCACAAAGAAACAGTATCCTTTGATTCATCATAAACCTTCCAAAGTTAACTAGTTCTCTGATATTCTGAGATTAATAAACTAGTGGTTTATTTCCTTTCTCTCCATGATATCATTTTTAAATTAGTTTAGTGAAAAAGCAAAGGTTTAGAAAAAAAGAAATCTTATTTTAAAACTTACTACAAATCTTTTTTTAAAATTATAGTTGATATACAATGTTGTATTTGTTTCAGGTGTACAGCAAAGTGATTAAGTTATACATACTTATATATATTTTTTCAGATTCTTTTCCCATATATTGATAGGTTATTACAGAGTATTGAGTAGAGTTCCCTGGGCTATATAGCAGGTCCTTGTTGATTATCTATTCTATATATAGTAGTGGTCCCATCTCCTCCCCCTCAACTTTCCCCTCTGGTAACCATAAGTTTCTAAGTCTGTGAGTCTGTTTCTATTTTGTAAGTAAGTTCATTTGTATCATTTTCTAGATTCCACATATAAGTGATATATGATGTTTGCCTTTGTCTGACTTCCTTCACTTAGTATGATAATCACTAGGTCCATCCTTGTTGCTGCAAATGGCATTATTTCATTCTTTTTATGGCTGAGTAATATTCCGTTGTATAAATATACCACATCTTCTTTATCCATTCATCTGTTGATGGATATCTAGTTTGCTTCCATGTCTGGGCTATTGTAAATAATGCTGCTATAAACACTGGGGTGCACATATCTTTTCAAAGTATGGTTTTCTCTGGATGTATGTCCAGGAGTGGGATTGCAGGATCATATGGTAGCTCTATTTTTAGTTTTTTAAGGAACCTCCATACTGTTCTCCATAGTGCTGTAGCAATTTATATTCCCACCAATGGTGTAGGAGGGTTCCTTTTTCTCCACACTCTCTCCAGAATTGATTAACTGTAGACTTTTTGATCTTATTTTAAAAAGAAAATGTATTTCAAAATTTATCTCCAATCTCAGTTGCAAACTACTTACTGAGTGGCCTTAAGCAAAATTACTGTCTTTCATCACCTTAAAATTGAAATAATAACATCAATGTCATATCAAGGAAATAATAAATATATTATAAATAATTAAATATAAATACTAATATAAAGAATAAAGTATCGAGTGTAAAATATACCAAATTCATGGGAGCTATTATTGATATGGACTTACTACTTATTATAGATCCAGCTATAAGTGGCTTATATGGCTTAAGAAAATATACAACCATGCTGGCTAGTCTCACTTTAATTTATATCCACTAGCCAAAGTGGGCACTTAATGCTAGGAATTAACCACATCATCGGTCATGAAATAATTCTCTTTTCCATACACCCAGAGATACCGTCTCTTCTCCAGAGATACTTTAAACCCAACATTTATCTCCACTTTTAGCTGAAGACCTTTCTTTCACTGGGAAAACTGAGCATTTGGAGAGTGCCACCATAACATATACACAACCACCACCATCTGCATCCACATACTCTTGATTCTCATCTGTTACCAGAGGTGAACTTTACACTACCTAAAACCAATCTCTTTAATTGTGCATGAGATTCTAAACTCTCTCTCCTACTTAAGCACAGTACTCCAGAGATTTCCCACTTTCTCCTACATCATCAGCTTTTTGCCTTCTATTGCATCATTCTCATCATAAATAACATGCTTCTCCTATTAAACTTCTCCTATTAAAAAAAAAGCTTTTAATTAACCAACCTCGCCTGCCAGCTACGACCTCATTTCCTTACTTAACCTCTGTAACAAAATTCCCTGAAAGAGTTGTCTTATATACAGTCTCCAATTCCTCTCTCCCCATTCTTTAAAATTTTTAATATAAATAAATGCTTTATTTAAAATAGTTTTATATTTACAAAATAGTTGCAAACAGTTCCCAAACAAACTACACCCAGTTCCCCCTACTATTTACATCTTACATTACTATGGTATGCTTGCCATAACTAAGGAACCAACATCAGTACGTAACTACTAACTGAACAACACACTTTATTCAGGTGTCACTAGTTTTCCCCTGATGTTCTTAACTGTTTTCAGGAGCCCATCTAAGATATCACATTACATTTATTCATCCTATCTCCTTAGCTTCCTCTGGTCTGTGACAGTTTCTCATACTTTGCTTGTTTATGATGACCATGAAGTTTTGAGGAGTACTGGTTAGGTATTTTGTAGAATGTCCTTCAATTTGGGTTTGTTTAAAGTTTTTCTCATGGTTAGACTAAGGTCATGGGTTTGCAAGGAAGACCACAGAGGTGAAATGCCTTCTCATCACATCATATCAAAGGTACATGCCATCAACACAACTTATCACTGATGAGGTTAACCTTGATCACCTGACTGAAATAGTGTTTGTCAGGTTTCTTCACTGTAAAGTAACTTTTTCCCTCCTTCCACACTCTGCTTTTGGTAAATAAGTCACTAAGAACAACATACACACGAGGGGTGGGAAGCTAAGCTCCAACCCTGGAAGGGGTAATATCCATGTAAATTATTTGAAATTCTTCTGTGTAGGACTCATTCTCTTTTAAACCTACTCCATCAGGAGTTTCCTACCATCATTCTATTAAAAATGCTCTTATCAAGGTCACCATCTTACTCCAAGTTGCTAAGTCTAATGGTAATTCTTAATCTTCAGTTTACTTGATGTACCCCAATATGTAGCATAATTGTCTACTCCTTCCTTCTTGATATACTTTCTTCACTGGGCTTCCAGGACACCATACTCTCGTGTTTCTGTTTTTATTTTTTGTTGTTGTTGTTGCTGTTTCTTACTTCTCTAGTAGCTCCTTCCCAACTCCATTCCAGGTTCCTCTTTTCCCCTGATTTCTTAATATGATAGAGCCCAAGGGTTCAATTCTTTAAAAAAAAAAAAAAATTTATTTATTTTTGGCTGCATTGGGTCTTAGTTGCAGCATGCAGGATCTTTCATTGCGTCACGCAGGCTTCTCTCTAGTTGTGGCGTGCGGGCTCCAGAGCACGTGGGCTCATTGGTTGAGGTGTGCAGGCTCTCTAGTGTGGTATGCGGGCTCAGTTGCCCTGCAGCATGTGGGATCTTAGTTCCACGACCACAGGAATCAAACCCACGTCCCCTGCATTGGAAGGCAGATTCTTAACCACTGGACCACCAGGGAAGTCCCCCAAGGGTTCAATTCTTTACCCTTTCTCCACCTTTATAAATTCCCTTAGCAATATTATCCAGTTAGGTGGTTATAAATATAATTTTTATGCTCCCAACTTTTTATCTCCCAGCCGAACTGCCTTCTCAAACTCTAAACCCATATATACAACTGTTAGCTCAGTATCTCAAACTGTGTGTCTAATAAACACTACAAATTGAATATGTCCAAAACCAAATTCCCAATCTTCCTCCACCCCAAATTTAGCTCTAATTGAAGTTTTTGCCATCATAGCACATGGTATATGCAGCCTTCTAGTTGATCAGATTAAAAAAATTGGGGGGTTATCTTCAATTCCTCATTTTCTTGCTTCCTTTACTTTTAACCATCAGGAAACTATGCTGGCTCTACAGTCCAAATAGGACCACTTGTCAACACCTCTATCACCCAAGTTTCCATCAAGTCTTGCTGGATTACTGTCATAGCTTCCTAACTGGTCTCCCTGTTTATACCCTACAGTTTATTCTCAATACCATTGTCGATGTGATCCTTTTTGAATATGTCAGATGATGCCACTAATCAAATGCTGACATGGCTCCCATTTCATACAAAATAAAAGTCAAACTCTTTATAATGGCCTACCATGAACCCCTGGTACCTCTCTGATCTAATCTACTGTTTCTCTTCCCCTTACTCACTCCATTCCAGCTACCCCAGCTTCCTTATTATTCCCTAAACTTGCCAATAACTTAACCACCTTCAGACCTTTGCTCTAGTTCTAACTTCTGTCAAAAATGCTCTTTTCCCTTCAATAATAACTTACTGTCAAGATGTTGCTCTTTTTAATAAGACCAACCTTGAACCTCCACCAGACTCCTGATTTCCTTAACCCAGGTTTTCTCTTTCTCCATAGCATTCACGACCTTTTATCATACTAGATGATTTACTTATTTATTTTCTGTACCATTTATTATCTGTTTTCTGCCACTAGAGTATAAGCAAGAATCTCTTTTGTTGATGTTCTTGTTTACTTATTTATTCTTTTTTTTTTTTTTTTTTTTTGGGGGGGTACGTGGGCCTCTCACCGTTGTGGCCTCTCCCGTTGTGGAGCACAGGCTCCGGATGCGCAGGCCCAGCGGCCATGGCCCACGGGCCCAGCCGCTCCACGGCATGCAGGATCCTCCCGGACCAGGGCACGAACCCGCGTCCCCTGCATCAGCAGGCGGACTCCCAACCACCGCGCCACCAGGGAAGCCCACTTATTTATTCTTAACACTTAGATCAGTACCTGTCACACAGTAGGCACTCAATAAATATTGTAAAGTTAATTAACAGGACATCTTGTTCTAATCTTCTGACTTCTCTTACTTGAAAAACTCAATTTCTATACTAGCCCTAACAACCACTGTTTACCTGCCCAGACCTCTTTCTTAGTAACAGGCAATATGCACTGAGTATTTGCAATGAACCAGGCACTATTCTAAGCACTTTACATGTTCATTTAATCTTCACAACAATCCTATGAAATACATGCTACTATTGTCCCCATTTTACACATAAAGCCAAGCAATCTGCCCAAGAACACATTTATTAAGGGGAGAACCAGAACTGGAACCTGGGCAGTATGCTTTAGAACATACACTCTTGACTGACCTTCTTCTCACAGACTTGGAAGAAGCAGCCCTAGAAAAACAGCTGTGTCTGCTGACTGAACTAGAGATCATCACTTAGGGTCTGAGAATACAAGGCATTCAAGTTACAGTAGGTGTAGAACTGAGAGGTAATGTAGAGTTGGCTTAACATGGGGAAGTAAAGAAGCCATGAGAAAAGCATGAAAGCCAGTATATAGAGAGAAAGAGATAAAAGAATAGAGCATATGGACAGAAAAAATAAGAGATAAGATACCATATAACCTCAAATCAAGACAGGCAGAAAGACATTAGCTTATACAAACTTTTAAATACTAAAATAATTGTTTATCTGGTAACCAGAAATAGGATTCTGTGAGTTTTGAGTGCTTATAATACTTTTATCATTTGAGCGGATATCTGCTCGCTGTTACAAAATCACCTCTAACTAGAACAATTTCCATGTTACTATGGACCTCCTGTAAAAATCTCTATTTTTGTTATGATAGAATAATTAAATCAATATGGAAAGTAGTACACTATAGTAAAAGTGAGTAAGTTTGGGGAAAAAAATAACCTGAACTTAGGTCTCATTTCTATAATTTTGCTAGCTTGGGCATTCTCCTTGAACTTTAATTACACCTTCTATAAAATGGGAATAATAACACATTCCCAGCCTGCTTCAAATGTTATTGTAATAAATAAGGTGATTATCTGTGAATGGACACTGAAGAATATAAATTGTTCCACAAACGCTGCCTATTACTGATGACGTTTCCAGATGTGAAATCACTTTAGTTACCTATAAAGAAGGATATAATGTCCTCCCTTTCATAAAAGGTGAATAATATAGTTAGTCAAAGATTTACTTGTTGGTGATGAAAAAAATCACTGGTTTTGTATGTGTCTATACAGGTACACACCACCATCATAGCCAAAATAAATAAACACGTGTGGATGTTCCTTCATTCATATGTAAAGATTTTGATAACAAAAGTATCTTTGCCGAAAAAGATCTAATGACTTAGGAATAACATTTAGCACTCACTGAACTTATGTCAAGAACTATGATACAGTACTTCTTGATAAGCTCCTACTGCTTCTTTCTATTGTTACTTGATCTGTACAGTGCCTTTGAAATGGACAATGGAGTCAGGAAAACTGAAGAACTGAGGAGTTAGGTCTTCTTTTAAGATGCTACAGTAAATCAATGGCATAGTCACAACTAAATTCCAGAGACTTCTGTGTCCAAAGCTGTTTCTATCACACCATGTTCCTGCTATGCTACTTGTTTAAAACAGATTTATTTTTGTACACCTGAAACTAACACAATATTATAAATCAATTATATTTCAATAAAAATAAATTAATTAAATAAAATGGCTTTTAAGAGATTGATAAATCAAATGGCCTAAGAAGAACTATATCAAGAGTTTTAATGTAGAGGTAGTTCACAAAATAAATTTTCTGTCCTACTAGGGATTCAGAAAAGGAGAACAGAATAATCTACAAAAGCATAAGGACCTCCAAATTTTCAATTCAACTTTGCTTTTCTGTAGCATTCCTGATTACAAAAGAAGTTAGCCTATTCTCAGACACATAATGGCAATGCCTAATATTTCCATACCAGGCAAGAGAAACGAAGCTCTGCAAAATGAGGGGATTGTCCATATAATGTCGAATGTAACTTTAAATTGTAAAAAAAAAAGTTGGTTATAAGTAGAATTCAATCACTGCCAATGTCTCACATTATAATACAGTATTTATAAATTATAATAACAGTGTTTTTAAATCTTAACACAGGGAAAGAAACAATCATTCCAAAATCAGAAATAGATGTTCACCTGGCTTCCAGCTGTACTTATCTATGGGTCAGTATCGTTAACCACTTACTGACGTTCATCCTTGATAATGTATATCTGAAAATGTCAATTTTTCCTAAACCAACTGACTTTGAAACAATACCACCTCTAAAAACAGATGACCAACAGCCCTTCCCTTCACCTGTGAAGAAAATTCCTCCAAGTTCTCTCACACTTGGCACTCTAACTTCCATAAAATGGGAGGTTGAGGCTCCCATACAAACCTGGGTTTCTAAGAGAAGGGAAATGTCGCATCTTTCTAAATTTTAGGACTTAGGCCAATGTGTCAAATCTTCAGTTTGCCAAGATACTGTTCTCAACCTATGTACAATAACCCTCCACCCTTTGTGAGATTGTGTAAGCTTCCACAGAAATGTAATGACTGCCTTTCTCTCACATTTCCTCAATCCCAAATCCCCAGACTTACATGCTAATAAAGAGTAATTTACCACTCATACATGTGATGTATCTCAAAAACAAAATCTAACACTAACCAGTGACTATGAATGCCAATATCCCTGGCATCAATGACTTATGTAGGCAAAATGTGATTTCATGCTGTATGTTGTATTTGAACTGCCATTATTTTAAATAGGACACTGATGTTGACTCTATTCTCCAACTAACAATTTTTTTATATAATCAATGGCAAATAATACAAATTTAACCCAACAACCTCAGAAAGGAAAACCAGTTAAACTAGAGAAGACAAAGAGAGAGAGAAAAAAAGTGACTTTTCCAGAAAATAATGGATTTCTCCAAGGCACTGAATGAAAAACACAAGGAATTTATTTTGCACTTTCACTGTGAGTCCATCAGAAAGAACATGATAGAGCACATAGAAAATTATAATTAATTCACACACAAGTCCCAGAGCTCTGTTCACAAATTGCCTTGGCTGCCTCCAATAAGAGCAGCTTTACCTCAGTAAGTCCAATATTCTTCCTTTTAATGACATTCTGCAGAGAGCTGCTCAGAGTCCTAGTTAGCAACAGGTTTGTAGATTTACGAATCATGTCATCAACTTCAGTTGAACTGAAAAGGAAATGTCAAGAGTCAATCATACCAGGTAGGAAAATTATTTTGCAAACAAACAAGGTGCCAGTGGTACTCATAGTAATAATAATAATAATGGCAACAAGAAATAACATTTATTGTATATCAGAAATTAGATTCCAAGTATTTTAATGTATCAAAATTCATTTAACCTTCATAATAACCATATGAATTAGTTTAGTATTATCTCTACTTTACGGTATTATCTCTACTTTACAGAATTAGCTTTAGTATTATCTCTACTTTACAGATGAGGAAATGAAGGTAAAGAGAAGTTAAGTAACTTGCTGAAGGTCACACAGTGAGTAGATAGCAAAAAAGGATTTTAATACAGGCAGTGTAGCTCTAAAGGCTACAGCATTTAAACACTATGCTATACTGCATCTCCGGACAGAGTTCTCTAACATGATTCTGCATTCTGAAACCATTATCTCTCCCATACATTCACGTTCCTTCGCAGTTAATATTTATAATTTTTCAACCTGATCTCTTTGTAGACTTTCTGCACAATTAGCTGTAAAGGTCCCTAAAAAAAAAAAAAGATATCTCTGCTCCTATGTCATCATCTTTCATATAATGTCTATTTAGCTCTCATTCCAAAATGAATGTTCCAAGCCAATAGTTACTGTTTTTGGACTTTTAAAAAATTGATTTACAAGATTTTATAACTTTCAAGTGTACAACATAATGAATCAAAAATTTTAAAGATTATACTCCATTTAAAGTTATAAAATATGGGCTATATTCCCTGTACTATATAATATATACTTGTAACTTATTTGTTTTATACATAGTAGTTTGTACTTCTTAATCCTCTACCTCTATCTTGCCCCTCCTCTCTCCCCTCTCCTCACTGGTAACCACTGACTTTGAAAATAAACCAGTAGTTTAATTCTGCATAAATGCTTTATAACCCTTACTATTACAAAAATGATCGATAATGACATTTCTATTCAGTAAAGGAAAATAAACATAATAAAATGATTCCAAAACTATCTTTATATGCAAAGTTTAAAAAAGAAAACAACAATCTTGCAACCAACAAATGAAATTCTATACCTATACATCCTTCATAAGCCCCTGAAAGCATCACCCAAGATGGCTTTCTATAAAAGATACCCTTTTGAGACAAATATTTCTTCAATAATAAAGTTAGTATGTAATGACACTTCTTTATCAAGAAATAAATGTAAATAAAGATTTGTGAGCAGTTCTTTTTCAATAATTTATTGCTTGTGAACAATGGTCAGAAATTTTATCTCATTGATTTCTCTTTCTACAGAATAAAATCAGAGGCTAGTATAGTTCAATTAAAAATCTTAAAATACTAAATATACAGGCTAGCTACATTGTCATGTTATGTGGAAGACAAAAATATTAGAAATAAATAAGACTACAGAATGCAAGGAATTCAGTTAGGAAATTCAGTTAGAAAAAAAGATACCTCAAAATATTTTTACAGGGTCCATGTAAGGATATATTTAATTGAACAATAACCTCTGGCCTATTGCTACCCTTTCAAAAACTATTACTGAATTTAAAGCTTCATTCCAAAAATATATAAGTTGCTGGGCATTGTGTTGATGGAATATTGAAATTACAGTGGTGAAGAAATATTCATGGTTCCTACATTCATATGTTAAACTCATAATTATATCATATCAATTGTAATATGAGTTATGAATAAGTACAGGTTGCTATAAAAGTGATTAACACAGGTGTCCAAAATAATCTGGTGCCCCTGATATTAATCACTCTCCTGGCATCTCTACTTATTACTTATTTCTATTATGCTTTACAAAGATCTAGTAGAAGTTCCATTCTTGGGTATGATGTAGAAGATCGAGAAAAACTGTCACTACCTTCAAAAGCACAAGAAAGCTAGATCTAAGCTAAAAGCTGTATATTCCTTTAATGTTAATGAAGTATAATGAACACAAAAAGTATATAACTGAATTAAATTGCATACTGGGATAAAGCTCTTGCAAGATAAGCAAAGAGTAGCAGCTACTTTCATATCTAAGGCCAACTGCCTAATCTGGGTACACAGAGATGAGGGGGTGAAATACTCATAGGCTGAGAGACTTTGGTGGGACAAAAAAAAATCATCCAACCCCTTAACAGTGTGGGCTGCTATTACAGATTGGAATCTTGGAAGAGCCCCCACCCCAAACAAAAATAAATGTACTGACCCAACAACTCTCCCCTATAAGAATTCTGTTCCATAAGAAATGGTGGGGGTAGTGCTAGAAATCAGAAAGAAGTCTTGCAAATTTTGTAAGGGACGTAGATTCCAAGGCTGTACTCGAATTCAATCCAAAGGAGAGTAAAAACTAACTAAAGCTGAAACCCAGCCCAACTCATATCCTGTTAAAATAAAAGATAAGCCCCTGGATAAAAGCTTTGGAATTTCAGAGTCTTAAAGACAAAAAGACTTCTACCATAGCATTTGTAGAATTGAAATCAGAAGTAATTTGAAACTAATAAAAACTGAGAACTGTGAACTCACATTTCAGTTCACTCAAGTAATGATGAAATCTGAATGATACATCAAGTAGCTAGGAATTGCAGAGGAGGAAGAAATGAGAAAAGAGACATATTTAAGGATAAATTGGCAACATCATCTCCAAACCTAATAAAAGATCTCAACCCACAGATCTCAGAAGTTTAGCAAAACCCCAACACAATTAATGCAAATAAAACCTCACACAGGAAAATCACAGTCAAATTGTAAAATGCAAAGACAAAGAGAAAACCTTAAAGGCAACCAGAGAAGAAAGGCAATACAGTTAGAGGAACAACAATAAGAATAATGGCTTATTTCTCTTCAGAAACAATGAAAGAAAACAGAGGAATAAAATCTTTAAAGTGTGGGGAAAGGGAGGACTGTCAGCCTAGAATTCTACATCTTAAAAAATATATTTTTGAAAACAGATGAAAAAAATATTTTTAGACAAACAAAAGCTAAGAAAATCTAAAACCAGCAGATATACACTATAAGAATAGCTAGAAGAAATTCTTCACACTGAAGGAAAATGATACCAAAGGGTAACACAGATCTGTAAGAAAGAAGGAGAAGGCCTGGAAATAGCAAACATGTGGATAAATATAATGAACTACTTTTCTTTCTTGAATTTTAAAATACTATCAAATGTTCAAACACAAACAATAACATATTTTAGTGTTTAAAAACAAGTGTATAAGTAAGTATATGCCAACAATATCAGAAAAGGAAGTGAAAAGATAAATTACACTATACTGCTGTAAGATCCTTAAATTACATGTAACTGTGATAACTTAAGGATACACACTGTAATTCCCAGAGCAAACACACAAACAGATAATAAATAAAACTAAAAGTTATATTTCAGTAAGCCAATACGGAAACTAAATCATAATACTAAGAAAACTTAATCAAGAAGCAGGAAGGAAAAAAGGAATAAAAAGAGCAAAAAAAAAATGAATGGAACAAATAGAAAAACAACAGCAAGATGAAAGGCTTAAATCCAAACAAATCACTAAATAGATTAATGTAATGGAATAAACATTCCAATTAGGCAGAATGAATAAAAAACCAATATCAAACTACTTGTTGATTCAAAATGACAAACATTTAAATACAAGGAACATGTCTAGATCTTACTGTCAAGATGCCACTCAGCACTAAAAAGAACTGAGCTCCTTGAAGAAATGAATAATATCGTGGTTAAGTTAGGAAATGTCCCCAAAGTGATAAGAACACATCAACAAGGCACAGGAGCCCACTTGAAGTGGCTCACACTAGCTACATCTGGGACAATTTGAGTATCAAAATGAATAAGGTCATTAAAGGAATAACCCAACTGAATCAAGTAAGAATCCATGAGTCTGATATGATAATAGGAAATGATAGGTAGGTAGGTAGCTAGCTAGCAAGCTATATAGATAGATAATGGGGAAGGACTCCTTAATATGGAATGCCAAGTAATACATATAAAAGGAATTAAAAAATCATAAATTAGTTAAAATCATATATTAATGATTATCAGAGAAAATAACTGATTTCAGGCAAGAAACACTAATGAATACTATAAGAGGGAAAGAAATGAAGGACATCTGGTAACTAACAAAATAAATATATGGTCTCAATGTATTTCAACACAAACATTACTTATTACAAAAGGAAAAATTATAATTATATGGAGAAAACAGACAACATCTTAAATAGTTAATCAAAATTAACATAAACCATAAGGGATTAAAATACTACACACACACACACACACACATACAGACAAAGAGAGAGAGAGGAAGTAATAAAGCAAACATGGCAAAAAGTCAAAAATTGGAGAATTTCAGTTCATCACAACATTTCTGAAATTCTTCCTTAATGTTGAAATTAGTTGAAAATAACATGATGAAAAAAGAAGAAAAGGTTAAGTAATAGAACAGACAAACATATACCATAAGAGAAAGTAATGGTTATATTAATATTAGGCAAAGAAGACAATGACTATTTTAATTTTTAACACAGATAAAGAGGGACATTTCACAAAACTAGAAGGATGAATACAATAAGAAGATAAAACAGTCAAACTGTGTATGAACTTAAAAAGATATATTCAAAATAAATGAAACAAACTTGAGAGATCACACACAAAAAAATAGACAAATCTACAATCATAGCTGGATAGTTTAACACTCCTCAGTAATTGACAGAAAAAGTAGACCTAAAAAGGGAAGGATACAGAAAATTTGTACAATACTATTAACAAACTTAATCTCTCATTTAGAGAATACAACACTCAACAACTACAGAATACACATTCTATTCAAGTGTACATGGAACACTGTTGTAATTGGATTTAAATTTACCATCTTGCTAGTTGATTTCTGTTTGTTCCACCTGTTCTATATCCCATTTAACTCATTTGGTGACTGTTTTTAGATTGAGTGTTCTTTTTATGATTCCTTTTTATCCTCATTATTGGCTTATTACTTTCACCTGTTTCATGTTTTTTGGACCATTTTTTCAGTGGTTGCTATATGTTATACTATATATATAGAGAGAATATAACAGAATATATTTTCACATAATATACCACTTTATGTATAATGTAAAAACCTTAAACAGTAAATCAAATTCCTCTCACATATCATTTGACCGACCTATTATTATCATACATTTACTTTTACATTTACTTTTCCTTTACTAGACACTGTTACCATTTTTCCTTTACACAAGCAATTTTCTTTAAGAGCAATTAAAAATAGAGGCATGACATTAGAAATGGCAGAACAGGAAGTCCTGCACATATATCCCTTCTCAGCAACAATAACTTGGCAGCCAAGCAGAGACAAAAGTACTCTTGTGGAACTTTGGATTCAAGAAAGAAGACTGTAAAATCCGGCAGAGCCCAAGACCAAGGAGGGTTGCTTTCAGAAGGCAAGCCGAAACTCACTCAGGTAGCATACTTGCTAACCATAGTCCTAGCTACAGACACAGGAACCGACTCTGGCCCCTGACTGCCTATGGACACAGCCTGTTTGGCCTTTCCATCATCACCATTTGCCAAAGGATGTGGTGACAGTCATGCCAACCTGTGCCTTGGGTAATAGGCCCACCAAACTCAGTTCTACCTGTAAACACTGAATTGTTCCATGACCCAACTCCAGACCCTATTAGCTGTCAACCCTGCCTGCCTATGGCTGGGCAGAGACATGCCTCTCCATGAACCTAGGCAAGTTCTCCAACCTCAGTCTGATTGCAAATACTAAAAAAATCCCTGTAACTTGACCGCATGTTCACATAGCCACAGACCAGGAGTACTCCAGTCCACTCAGGGACGTGTCGGGCCACATACCCTTCCATGCACCTGGAGGTAGGGCCGCCAACCTCAAATCTGACCATAGATGTTGAAGTGCCCCCATGACCTCGCTCCAGCCCCTTGTAGCCATGGATGGGAGGCAGTCCTGCCTGCCCAGGGATCCAGCAGGAGACACGCCCATATGTGCCCCTAGAGATAGGCCCACTGACCTCAGTCTCACTGTGTATCTTGAAGTGTCTCTGGAATCTGGCACCAGCCACTCCCAACTCTGGCCCAAGAGAAACCCTATTTGCCCAGAAATGCACCAGAAGGAATCCCCATAAGCACCCCCAGATGAATCCCTCAATGCAATTGCAAAGCTGCAATCTATCAGTCATTCTAATTGTGAAACCTGACGTGGTCCCGTGTTTTGACCCTTTCAGGCATGGTATAGGAATAGTCCTGCAACCCAGGGACCTAGGGGGAGACACATAACTCCATGCCCCCAAAGACAAGCACAAAGGCAGAGCCATCAACACAAAGCTACATGGATCACAAAGACTTGACAAACCACCTGACACCACCAAACAAAACAAATAATGTTCTAGTAATGAATACCAAAGAAACTGAGACACACAAACTGTCTAACAAAGAATCTGAAATATCATCTTAAGCTCAATAATATGCAAGAAAACACAGAAAGACAAGAAAATTAAATCTGGAACACTATGCACAAACAAAAAGAGAAGGTTAATAAAGATATAGAAACCATAAAAAAGAACCAAACTGAAATCCTGGAGCTGAAGTATACAATGATAGAACTGAAAAATTCAACAGAGAGCTTCAAGAGAAGACTAAGTCATACAGAAGAAAGAATCAGGGAATTAGAAGACAGGCCGTTTGATATCAGAAAGAGGAGCAAAGAGAAAACATAAATAAAGAAAGTATAGGGACGTATTGATTACCATTAAAAAACCAAATATACACATTATTGGAATCCCAGAAAAAGAAGAAAGAAAAAGAGAAAGATTACTTAACAAAATTATAGCTGGGGGAGACCTTCAAGATGGCAGGGGAGTAAGATGTGGAGATCACCTTCCTCCCCACAAATACATCAGAAATACATCTACATGTGGAATAACTCCTACAGAACACCTACTGAATGACTGCAGAAGACCTCAGACAGCCCAAGAGGCAAGAAACTCCCCACGTACCTGGGTAGGGCAAAAGAAGAAAGAAAAAACAGACAAAAGAAAAGGGACGGGACCTGCACCTGTGGGAGGGAGCTGTGAAGGAGGAAAAGTTTCCACCCACTAGGAAGCCCCTTCACTGGCGGAGACGGGGGCTGGCAGGGGGGAAGCTTCAGAGACACGGAGGAAAGCACAGCAACAAGGGTGCAGAGGGCAAAGTGGAAAGATTCCCGCATAGAGTACCGATGCCGACCAGCACTCACCAGCCAGAGAGGCTTCTCTGCTCACCTGCCAGGATGGGTGTGGGCTGGGAGCTGAGGCTCCGGCTTTGTAGGTCAGATCCCAAGGAGAGGACTAGGATTGGCTGTGTGAACACAGCCTGAAGGGGGCTAGTGCGCCACAGCTAGCCTGGAGGGAGTCCGGGAAAAAGTCTGGACCTGCCTAAGAGCCAACAGACCATTGTTTCGAGGTGCATGAGGAGAGGCGAGTCAGAGCACCACCTAAATGAGCTCCAGAGATGGGAGCGAGCCGTGCAGACACCAGAGATGGGCATAAAATGCTAAGGATGCTACAGCCACCAAGAAGCCTGTGTGCAAGCACAGGTCACTATCAACACCTCCCTTCCCAGGACCCTGTGCAGCCCTCCACTGCCAGGGTCCCATGATCCAGGTACAACTTTCCTGGGAGAACCCAAGGCGTGCCTCAGGTTGTTGCAACGTCATGCTGGCCTCTGCCGCCGCAGGATCGCCCTGCATTCTGTACCCCTCCTATCCCGCGGCCTGAGTGAACCAGAGGCACCTAATCAGCTGCTCCTTTAACCCCGTCCTGTCTGGGGGAGGAACAGAAACTGTCAGGTGACCGACACGCAGAGGCAGGGCCAAATCTAAAGCTGAACCTCAGGAGCTGTAAGAGCAAAGAAGAGAAAGGGAAATTTCTCCCAGCAGCCTCAGGAGCAGCGGATTAAATCTCCACAATCAACCTGATGTAACCTGCCTCTGTGGAATACCTGAAGAGACAATGTATCATCCCAAAACTGAGGCAGTGGACTTTGGGAGCACCTGTAGACTTGGGGTTTGCTTTCGCATCTAATTTGTTTCTAGTTTTATGTTTACCTTAGTTTAGTATTTAGAGTTTATTTTCATTTGTATATTTGCTTATAGATTTGGTTGCTTGCTTCTTTTATATATATATATATATATATATATATATATATATGTATATATATATATATGTATATATATTTTCTTCCTTTTTCTCTTTTTGTGTGTATGGCTATGCTTCTTTGTGTGATTTTCTCTGTACAGCTTTGCTTTTACCATTTGTCCTATGGTTCTGCCTGTCTTTTTTCCTTTTTTTTTCAGTATAGATTTTAGCGCTTGTTATCATTGGTGGATTTGTTTTTTGGTTTTGTTGCTCTCTTATTTCTTTATTTCTGTTCTTTATTAATTTTTAATTTTTTTTACTATTAATAATTACTTTCTATTTTAATTACTTTATTTTTATTTTTTCTTTCTTTCTTGATTTCTTTTTTCCTCTCTTTTCTTCTGAGCCATGTGCCTGACAGGGTCTTGGTGCTCCGGCTGGGTGTCAGGCCTGAGCCTCTGAGGTGGGAGAGCTGAGTTCAGGACATTGGTCCACCAGAGACCTCCCAGCTCCATGTAACATCAAATGGTGAAAGATCTCCCAGAGATCTCCATCTCAATGTGAAGACACAGCTCCACTCAACGACCAGCAAGCTAAAGTGCTGGACACCCTATACCAAACAACTAGGGAGACAGGAACACAATGCCACCCATTAGTATAGAGGCTGCCTAAAATCACAGTAAGGTCACAGACACACTAAAACACACCACTGGACATGGTCCTGCCCACCAAAAACACAAGATCCAGCCCCATCCACCGGAACACAGGCACTAGTCCCCTCCAACAGGAAGCCTACACAACCCACTGAACCAACCTTAGCCACTGGGGGAAGACACCAAAAACAAGGGGAAGTATGAACCTGCAGCCTGTGAAAAGGAGACCCCAAACACAGTAAGTAAAGCAAAATGAGAAGACAGAGAAACACACAGCAGATGAAGGAGCAAGGTAAAAAACCAGCAGACCAAACAAATGAAGAGGAAATAGGCAGTCTACCTGAAAAAGAACTGAGAGTAATAATAATAAAGATGATCCAAAATCTTGGAAACAGAATGGAGAAAATACAAGAAACGTTTAACAAGGCACTAGAATAACTAAAGAGCAAACAAACAATGATGAACACAATAAATTGAAATTAAAAATTCTCTAGAAGGAATCAATAGCAGAATAACTGAGGTAGAAGAATGGATAAGAGACCTGGAAGATAAAATACTGGAAATAACTACTGCAGAGCAGAATAAAGAAAAAACAATGAAATGCATTGAGGACAGTCTTAGAGACCTCTGGGACAACATTAAATGCACCAACATTCGAAGAAGAAGAGAAAAAGAAAGGAACTGAGAAAAAATTTGAAGAGATTATAGTTGAAAACTTCCCTAATATGGGAAAGGAAATAGTCAATCAAGTCCAGGAAGCACAGGAGTCCCATACAGGATAACTCCAAGAAGAAACATGCCAAGACATATATTAATCAAACTATCAAAAATTAAATGCAAAGAAAAAATATTAAAAGTAGCAAAGAAAACACAACAAATAACATACAGGGAATCCCCATAAGGTTAACAGCTGACCTTTCAGCAGAAACTCTGCAAGCCAGAAGGGAGTGGCAGTACATATTTAAAGTGATGAAAGGGAAAAACCTACAACCAAGATTACTCTACCCAGCATGGATCTCATTCAGATTCAACGGAGAAATTAAACCTTTACAGACAAACAAAAGTTACGAAATTCAGCACCACCAAACCAGCTTTACAAGAAAGGCAACAGGAACTCCTCTAGGCAGGAAACACAAAAGAAGGAGAAGACCTACAATAACAAACCCAAAAGAATTAAGAATATGGTAATAGGAACATACATATCAATAATTACCTTAAATGCAGATGGGTTAAATGCTCCAACCAAAAGACACAAACTGGCTGAATAGATACAAAGACAAGACCTGTATATATGCTGTATACAAGAGACCCACCTCAGACCTAGGGACACATACAGACTGAAAGTGAGGGGACGGAAAAAGATATCCCATGCAAATGGAAATCAAAAGAAAGCTGGAGTAGCAATTCCCATATCAGACAAAATAGACTTTAAATAAAGACTATTACAAGAGACGAGAAGGAAAGAAGGAAACTACATAATGATCAAGGTATCAATCCAAGAATAAGATATAACAATTGTAAATATTTATGCACCCAACATAAGAGCACCTCAGTACATAAGGCAAATGCTAAGAGCCAAAAACCGGGAAATTGACAGTAACAAAATCATAGTAGGGGACTTTAACACCACACTTTCACCAATGGACAGATCATCCAAAATGAAAATAAGTAAGGAAACACAAGATTTAAATGACACGTTAAACAAGGTGGACTTAATTGATATTTATAGGACATTCCATCAAAAAACAACAGAATACACTTTCTTCTCAAGTGCTCATGGAACATTCCCCAGGATAGATCATATCTTGGGTCACAAATCAAGCCTTGGTAAAGTTAAGAAAATTGAAATCGTATCAAGTACATTTTCCAACCACAATGCTATGAGCCAAGATATCATTTACAGGAAAAAATCTGTAAAAACTACAAACACATGGAGGCTAAATAATATACTACTTAATAAACAAAAGATCACTGAAGAAATCAAAGAGGAAATCAAAAAATACCTAGAAACAAGTGACAATGAAAACACGATGACCAAAAACTTATGGGATGCAGCAAGAGCAGTTCTAAGAGGGAAGTTTATAGCAATACAATCCTTCCCCAAGAAAGAAGAAACATCTCAAATAAACAAGTTAACCTTACACCTAAAGCAATTAGAGAAAGAAGAACAAACATCACCCAAAATTAGCAGAAGGAAAGAAATCATAAAGTTCAGATCAGAAATAAATGAAAAAGAAATGAAGGAAACAATAGCAAAGATCAGTAAAACTAAAAGCTGGTTCTTTGAGAAGATAAACAAAATTGATAAACCATTAGCCAGCTTCATCAAGAAAAAAAGGTGAGAAGACTAAAATCAATAGAATTAGAAATGAAAAAGGAGAAGTAGGAACTGACACTGCAGAAATACAAAGGATCATGAGAGATTACTAAAAGCGACTACATGCTAATAAAATGGATAACCTGGAAGAAATTGACAAATTCTTAGAAAAGCACAAACTTCCGAGACTGAACAAGGAAGAAATAGAAAATATAGACAGACCTATCACAAACACTGAAATTGAGACTGTGATTAAAAATCTTCCAACAAACAAAAGCCCAGGACCAGAGAGCTTCACAGGAGAATTTTACCAAACATTTAAAGAGCTAAAACCTATCTTTCTCAAACTCTTCCAAAATAGAGCAGAGGGAGGAACACTCCCAAACTCGTTCTACGAGTCCACCATTACCCTGATACCAAAACCAGACAAAGATGTCACAAAGAAAGAAAAATACAAGCCAATATCACTGATGAACACAGATGCAAAATCCTCAAAAAAATACTAGCAAACAATCCAACAGAATATAAAAAGGATCATACACCATGACCAAGTGGGGTTTCACCAGGGAATGCAACGATTTTTCAATATACACAAATCAGTCAATGTGATAAACCATATTAACAAACTGAAAGAGAAAAAACATATGATCTCTCAATAGATGTAGAAAAAGCTTTTGACAAAATTCAACACCCATTTATGATAAAAACCCTCCAGAAAGTAGGCATAGAGGGAACTTAACATAATAAAGGCCATATAAGACAAACCCACAGCCAACATCATCCTCAGTGGTGAAAAACTGAAACCATTTCCAGCAAAATCAGGAACAAGACAAGGTGATCCACTCTCACCACTATTATTCAACATAGTTTTGGAAGTTTTAGCCGCAGCAATCAGAGAAGAAAAAGAAATAAAGGAATCCCAATCGGAAAAGAAGAAGTAAAGCTGGCACTGTTTGCAAATGACATGATACTATACATAGAGAATACTAAAGATGCTACCAGAAAACTACTAGAGCTAATGGATGCATTTGCTAAAGTAGCAGGATACAAAATTAATGCACGGAAATCTCTTGCATTCCTATACACTAATGACGAAAAATCTGAAAGTGAAATTTAGGAAACACTCACATTTACCACTGCAACAGAAAGAATAAAATACCTAGGAATAAACCTACCTAAGGGGACAAAAGACCTGTATGCAGAAAAATATAAGACACTGATGAAAGAAGTTAAAGATGATACGAACAGATGGAGAGATATACCATGTTCTTGGATTGGAAGAATCAACATTGTGAAAATGACTCTACTACCCAAAGCAATTTACAGATTCAATGCAATCCCTATCAAACTACCACTGGCATTTTTCACAGAACTGGAACAAAAAATTTCACAATTTGTATCGAAACACAGAAGACCCCAAATAGCCAAAGCAATCTTGAGAAACAAAAATGGAGCTGGAGGAATCACTCTCCAGGAATTCAGACTATACGACAAACCTCCAGTAATTAAGACAGCATGGTACTGGCACAAAAACAGAAATATAGATCAATGGAACAGGATAGAAAGCCCAGAGATAAACCCACGCACATATGGTCACCTCATCTTTGATAAAGGAGGCAAGAATATACAGTGGAGAAAATACAGCCTCTTCAGTGAGTGGTGCTGGGAAAACAGGACAGCTACATGTAAAAGAATGAAATTAGAACACTCCCTAACACCATATACAAAAATAAACTCAAAACGGATTAAAGACCTAAATGTAAGGCCAGACACTATAAAACCATTAGAGGAAACATATGCAGAACACTCTATGACATAAATCACAGCAAGATCCTTTTTGAACTACCTCCTTGAGAAATGGAAATAAAAAGAAAAATAAATAAATGGGACCTAATGAAACTTAAAACCTTTTGCACAGGAAAGGAAACGATAAACAAGATGAAAAGACAACCCTCAGAATGACAAAAAATATTTGCAAATGAAGCAACTGACAATGGATTCGTCTCCAAAATTTACAAGCAGCTCATACAGCTCAAAGAACCTAATCCAAAAATGGGCTGAAGACCTAAATAGACATTTCTCCAAAGAAGATATACAGATGGCCAACAAACACATGAAAGGATGCTCAACATCACTAACCATTAGAGAAACGCAAATCAAAACTACAATGAGGTATCACCTCACACCAGTCAGAATGGCCATCATCAAAAATCGACAAACAGTAAATGCTGGAGAGGGTGTGGAGAAACGGGAACACTCTTGCACTGTTGGTGGGAATGTAAATTGATACAGCCACTATGGAGGTTCCTTAAAAAACTAAAAATAGAACTGCCATACGACCCAGCAATCCCACTCCTGGGCATATACCCTGAGAAAACCATAATTCAAAAAGAGTCATGTACCACAATATTTATTGCAGCATTATTTACCATAGCCAGGACATGGAAGCAACCTGAGTGTCCATCAACAGAAGAATGGATAAAGAAGATGTGGCACATATATACAATGGAATATTACTCAGCCATAAAAAGAAACGAAATTGAGTTATTTGTAGTGAGGTGGATGGACCTAGAGTCTATCATACAGAGTGAAGTAAGTCAGAAAGAGAAAGACAACTACCGTATGCTAACACATATATATGGAATCTAAGAAAAAAAAAAAAGGTCATGAAGAACATAGGGGTAAGATGGGAATAAAGACACAGACCTACTAGAGCATGGACTTGAGGGTATGGGGAGGGGGAAGGGTAAGCTGTGACAAAGTGAGAGAGTGGCATGAACATATATACACTACCAAATGTAAAACAGATAGCTACTGGGAAATAGCCGCATAGCACAGGGAGATCAGCTAGGTGGTTTGTGACCACCTAGAGGGGTGGGATAGGGAGGATGTGAGGGAGGGAGACGCAAGAGGGAAGAGATATGAGAACATATGTATATGTATAACTGATTCACTTTGTTATAAATCAGAAAGTAACACACCATTGTAAAGTAATTATACTCCAATAAAGATGTGAAGGAAAAAAAAAAGCAAGGTGCATATATATGGCACCTACAAGAGGCTAACTTCAGATCTAAAGACACACACAGAATGAAAATGAGAGAATGGAAAAAATATTCTCTGCAAATGGAAATGAAAACTGGGGTAGCAACACAAATCAGACAGGACAGACTGTAAAATAAAGATGGTAACAAAATCAAAGAACAGTATATAATGACAAAGGGATCAATCTAGCAAGATTTTAAAATTCTTAATACATATGCATGCAACGTAGGAGCATATAAATACATAAAGCAAATATTAAACAATAATAATAATAGGGGACATGAACACTCCACTTCCATCAATGGACAGCTCATCAAGAAAAGTCAATAAGGAACCATTTACCTTAAACAACACATTAGATCAGCTGTACTTCATAGATATATTTAGAACATTCCATCCAAAAGCAGAATACACATTCTTTTCAATTGCACATGAAGCATTCTCTAAGATAAATCACATGCTAGGCCACAAAACAAGTCTCAATAAATTTAAGAAGACTGAAATCATGTCAAGAATCTTTTCTGATAACTATGGTATGAGACTAGAAATTAAGTACAAGAAAAAACTGCAAAAGAACACAAACACCTAGAGACTAAACTATATGCTACTAAAAATTCAATGGATCACTGAAGAAATGAGGAAAGAAATAAAAAAATGCCTAGAACCAAACAGAAAGAAAACAATCAAAAATCTACTGGATGCAGTAAAAGCAGTTCTAAGAGGGAAGTTTATAGCAATGAAAGTCTATTTCATGAAATAAGAAAAATTTCAAATAAGCAACCTAACCTTACACCTAAAGAAACCAGAAAAAGATGAATAAATAAAACCCAAAGTAAGCAGAAGGAAAGAAATAATAAAGATTAGAGCAGAAATAAATAAAATAGACCCTAAAAAACAATCAATAAAACTTAAGAGTTGCTCCTTTGAGAAGACAAAATCAATACACCATCAGCCAGGTTCATTAGAATAAAAGGTGAGAAGGCACAAATAAATAAAATCAGAAATGAAAGAGGGGGGCCTCCCTGGTGGCGCAGTGGTTGAGAGTCCGCCTGCCGATGCAGGGGATACGGGTTCGTGCCCCGGTCTGGGAGGATCCCATATGCCGCGGAGCGGCTGGGCCCGTGAGCCATGGCCGCTGGGCCTGCGCGTCCGGAGCCTGTGCTCCGCAACGGGAGAGGCCACAACAGTGAGAGGCCCGCATACAGCAAAAAGAAAAAAAAAAAAAAAAAAAAAAGAAATGAAAGAGGGAATCTTACAACCAACACCACAGAAATTAAAAGGATCATAAGAGACTACTACAAAAACTTACACAGCAATAAAATGAACAACTTGCAAGAAATGGACAGATTCCTAGAAATGTACAATCTCCCAAGAGTGAATCAAGAATAAATAGAAATATGAACAGACTGATTACAAATAAAGAAACTGAATCAATTATTTAAAGAAAGCTCCCTACAAACAAAAGTGCAGAACCAGATGGCTTCACAGATAAACTATAACAAACATTTTAAAAGAATTAATACCTATCCTTCTCTAACTAGTCAAAAAAATGGAAAAGGAAGAAACACTTCCGAAATCATTCTATGAGGACAGCATAACCCTGATACCGAAACAAGACAAAGACACCACAAAACCCCCCCCCACAAAATTACAGGCTAATTTCACTGATGAACACAGATCCGAAAAAATTCATCAAAATATTAGCAAACTGACTTCAATAATATATTAAAACAACCATACCCCATTATCAAGTGATATTTACCCCAGGGATGCAAGGATACCTCAACATCTGCAAATTACTCAGTGTGATATACCACATTAACAAACTGAAGAATAAAAATCATATATGATTGGGAGAGGAGATCAAGATGGTGGAAAAAAAGAATGTAGAGCTCACCTCCTCCCATAAATACATCAAAAATACATTGACGTGTGGAACAATTCTCACAGAATATCTACTGAACTCTGGCAAAAGATCTCTTGCAATCAAAACTACAAGAAAGATGACCACGTAACGTAACAGGGTAGGAGGAAAGGGATAAAAGGAACGTGCATCTCTGGAAGGAAGCTGTAAAACGGGAAAGGTTTCCTCACCTGGGGCACCCCCTTCAACAGCTGGGAGATCAGCAGGAACAGAAAGGGCAAGGCATAGGCTCAGAGAAGAGCGTAACAGCCAGCTGGCAGCAGGCGGAACATAGAGAGACCATGACAGGTGGTCCTGGCCACCTCCCTGCACTCCCCAAAAGAGATGTGCACACACCAGCAGGTGTGTGCAATGCCTGGGTGTTGAATATCCAGATTTAACAGAGAGACCCAGGAAGAGGACTGGAGTAGGCTGCGCAGAGATACCCTAAAGGGGCTAGAGTGTGGTCCGAGCCACAACCAGGTGTGTGCACAGGATGAAGCCGAAGTCTGATAATAGAAGCTCCATTGTTAACACACATGGAGGGAGGGGTGGGGGCCCACCAGGGCAGCATCATTCTCACTTTATTTTTTATTGCAATATAGTTGATTTACAATGTTGTGTTAGTTTCAGGTGTACAGCAAAGTGATTTAGTTATACATATATGTGTATCTATTCTTTTCCGGATTCTTTTACCTTATAGATTATTACACAGTATTGACTAGAGTTCCCTGTGCTATACAGTAGGTCCTTATTGATTATCTATTTTATATATAGTAGTGTGTATATGTTAATCCCAACCACCTAATTTCTCCCTCCTGCCCCCCACCTTCCCCCTCTGGTAACCATAACTTTGTTTTTTAAGCCGGTGAGTCTTTTTCTGTTTTGTAAATAAGTTCATTTGAATCGTTTTTTAGATTCCACATACAAATGATATCATATGATATTTGCCTTTCTCTGTCTGACTTCATAATCTCTATGTCCGTCCATGTTGCTGCAAATAGGATTATTTCATTACTTTTTTATGGCTGAGTAATATTCCATATGTACCACATCTTCTCTATCCACACCTCTGTAGATGAACATTTGGGTTGCTACTATGTCTTGGCTACTGTAAATAGTGCTGCAATGAACACTGGGGTACATGAACCTTTTCGAAGTATGGTTTTCTCCGGATATATGCCCAGGAGTGGGATTGCTGGGTCATATGGTAACTCATAAAGTTTTTTAAGGAACCTCCATACTGTTCTCCACAATGGCTGTATCAATGTACATTCCCAACAACAATGTAGGAGGGTTCCCTTTTCTCCACACCCTCTCTAGCATTTGTTGTTTGTAGACTTTTTGATAATGGTCTTTCTAACCAGTGTGAGGTGATATCTCCTTGTAGATTTGATTTGCATTTCTCTAATAATTAGAGATGTTAAGCATCTTTTCATTTACTTTTCGGCCATCTGTATGTCTTCTTTGTATATCTTCTTTGGAGAAATGTCTACTTAGATCTTCTGCCCATTTTTTGATGGGGTTGTTTTTTTGATGTTGAGCTGCATGAACTGTTTGTATATTTTGGAAATTAATCCCATGTCAGTTGCATCATTTGCAAATATTTTCTCCCATTCTGTGGGTTGTCTTTTTGTTTTGTTTATGGTTTATTTGCTATGCGAAAGCCTTTAAGTTTAATTAGGTCCCATTTGTTTATTTTTGTTATTTTCATTACTCTAGGAGGTGAATCCAAAAAGATATTTCTGTGATTTATGTCAAAGAGTATTCTGCCTATGTTTTCCTCTAAGGGTTTTATAGTATCCAGTCTTACATTTAGGTCTTTTATCCATTTTGAGTTTATTTTTGTGCATGGTGTTAAAGAATATTCTAATTTTATTTTATTTTTTTACATGTAGCTGTCCAGTTTTTCCAGCACCATTTATTGAAGAGACTGTCTTTCCTCCATTGTATAATCTTGCCACCTTTGTTGTAGATTAATTGGCCATAGGTGTGTGGGTTTATTTCTGGGCTTTCTAGCCAGTTCCACTGATCGATAAGTCTGGCTTTGTGCCAGTACCATACTGATTTGATTACTGTAGCTTTATAGTATAGTCTAAAGCCAGGGGGGCTCATTCCTCCAGCTGCATTTTTCTTTCTCAAGATTGTTTTGGCTATTCAGGGTCTTCTGTGTTTCCATACAAATTTTAAGATTTTTTGTTCTAGATCTGCAAAAAATGCCATAGGTAATTTGATAGGGATTGCATTGAATATGTAGATTACCTTGGATAGTATAGTCATTTGGATAATATTGATTCTTCTAATCCAAGAACATGGTATATCTTTCCAGCTGTTTGTGTCATCTTCTATTTCTTTCATCAGCATATTATAGTTTTTGGAATACAGGTTTTTGCCTCCTTATGTAGGTTTATTCCTAGGCATTTTATTATTTCCGATGCGATGGTAAATGGCATTGTTTCCTTAATTTCTCTGATATTTCATTGTTAATGTATAGAAATGCAACAGATTTATGTATGTTAATTTTGTATCCTGCAACTTTACCGAATTCACTGATGAGCTCTAGTAGTTTTCTGGTAGCATCTTTAAGATTCTGTATGTATAGTATCATGTCATCTGCAAATAGTGACAGTTTTACTTCTTTTCCAATTTGGACTCCTTTTATTTCTTTTTCTTCTCTGATTGCTGTGGCTAAGACTTCCAAAACTTGTTGAATAAAAGTGGTGAGAGTAGACATCCTTGTCTTGTTCCTGATCTTAGAAGAAATGCTTTCAGTTTTCACCATTGAGTACAATGTTAGCTGTGGGTTTGTCATATATGCCCTTTATTATGTTGAGGTAGGTTACCTCTATCTCCACTTTCTGGAAAGTTTTTATCATAAATCAGTGATGAATTTTGTCAAAAGCTTTTTCTGCATCTATTGAGATGATCACATGGGTTTTATTCTTCAATTTGTTAATGTGCTATATCACATTGATTGATATGTGGATACTGAGGAATCCTGGC
Organism: Mesoplodon mirus; assembly: GCF_964341445.2. Taxonomy (NCBI): domain Eukaryota; kingdom Metazoa; phylum Chordata; class Mammalia; order Artiodactyla; family Ziphiidae; genus Mesoplodon; species Mesoplodon mirus. The sequence continues at coordinate 86,182,076 of NC_138990.1, forward strand.
ATCCCTGGGATAAGTCCCACTTGATCATGCTGTATGAGCCTTTTAATGTATTGTTGGACTTGGACTGCTAGTATTTTGTTCAGGATTTTTGCATCTATGTTCATCAATGATATTGGCCCATAATTTTCTCCTCTTTTTGGTGCTATTTTTGTCTGGTTTTGGCATCAGGGTGATGGTGGACTCATAGAATGAGCTTGGAAGTGTTCCTTCCTCTGCAATTTTCTGAAACAGTTTCAGAAGGATAGATGTTAACTCTTCTCTCAATGTTTGATAGAATTCTCCTCTGAAGCCATCTGGTCCTGGACTTTTGTTTGTCAGGAGTTTTTTAATCACAGTTTCAATTTCATTGGTTGGTTGGTCTGTTCATGTTTTCTATTTCTTCCTGGTTCAGTTTTGGGAGACTGTACCTTTCTAAGAGTTTGTCCATTTCTTCTAGGTTGTCCATTTTGTTGGCATACAGTTGCTTGTAGTAGTCTCTTATGACCCTTTGTATTTCAGTGGTGTCAGTTGTAATTTCTCCTTTTTTCATTTCTAATTTTATTGATTTCAGCCCTCTCCCTTTTTTTCCTGATGAGTCTGGCTACAAAGGTTTATCAATTTTATTTATCTTTTGAAAGAACTGGCTTTTAGTTTCATTGATCTTTTCTATTGTTTCCTTCATCTCTATTTCACTTATTTATGCTCTGATCTTTATGATTTATTTCCTTCTGCTAACTTTGAGTTTTGTTTGTTCTTCTTTCTGTAGTTGCTTTAGATTTAAGATCAGGTTGTTTATTTGGAATTTGTCTTGTTTTATGAGGTAAGATAGTATTGCTATGAACTTACCTCTTAGAACTGCTTTTGCTGCATCCCATAGGTTTTGGATTGTCTTGTTTTCATTTTCATTTGTCTCTAGCTATTTTTTGATTTACTCTTTGATTTTTCCAGTGATCCATTGGCTACTTAGTAGCATATTGTTTAGGCTTCACGTGTTTGTGTTTTTTTACAGTTTTTTTTTTCTTGTAGTTGATTTCTACTCTCATAGCATTATGGTCAGAGAACATGCTTGATATGATTTCAATTTTCTTAAATTTCACAAGGCTTGCTTTATGGCCCAGCATGTGGTCTATCTTGGAGAATTTTCCATGTTTACTTAAAAAGAATGTGTATTCTGCTACTTTCAGATGGAATGCTCTACAAATATCAATTAAGTCCATCTAATGTATCACTTAAGATCCGTATCCCTATTGATTTTCTGTCTGGATGATCTGTCTATTGATGTAAGTGTGGTGTTGAAATCCCCCACTACTATTGTGTTACTGTCAATTTCTTCTTTTATGGCTGTTAGCATTTGCCTCACATATTGAGGTGCTCCTATATCTCTCTCCTTCTGTTGGGCCATTAGTATAAGTAGTTGAATTGGGTTTGGGTTCTATTGTTGCTATGATTACCTTCAGTGCTTCACAGATTTCAAATTTTTCTGATAGCATGGGCCTATGTGTGATTACTGGGATCCCAGAAGGTTTTTCAAAAAGTTTCTGCATCATCCACATTTTTCAGCTATACCTACATGCCTACAATACAGAATTGATCTCTATTTCCCTACATTCTTGCCCATCACCTAGTGGTAGATTGCTGCCACTTGTTGCTTAGTCCTTACTGGACTATTAGTGGAGATCAAAGGACTTACTCTGCTGTCCTGGCCAGCTTCAGTTTTAGACTGGTCATGTGTCCTGGTACTAAGGGATGGAGCTTGCTCAACATCCTTGTCCTTCCTTCCAGTGGCAGCCAAACTCTGCCTTGTATATGTGGTGGGTCTAGTGCAGAAATTTTCTGCCATCTCCCAGTGTTAGAAGACCTCTAATGGTATTGGTATAAGATCCTGAGCCCAGTATTACTTTCTTTCCTTCTCCCAAGGGTTGAAAGGCTTTTTTTCTTTTTCGTTCTCCATGGTTTTAACAATGGGTCTTTACCTATGTTCTGCAGAAAGAGTTTGCTACCCACCCCACAGTGTCACAAAGTTTTTGGTCTACATGAGTGAAGGGTCCAAATTAGGGGTGGAGGGGGGGCTTCATGCCTTTCTCAGAGCAGTGGCAGATCCCATCCTCTATGCCTGTAACATCATTGATGGCTTTCTCTGATCTCTTACCCAGCTCCCAGTCTTTCTCATGAGCACTCAGTGGAGGTCCATGGAAAAGGACATATGAATGAGTTAAATTCCTCCTGGATCTTAGCTCCAACTAAGATATTACTGATCCACTAAGTCTTTAGTTGATTTCTTCTTTCTCACCTGTGTGATAGCTATGCCTTTCTTCTTTGCTCTGCCACAAATGAGGGAATCAGGGCATCCTGTCACTCTCTCCTGAGAGGGGCTAGTCTCAACTTGGATTTCCAGGTATTTGGTGACTCCATAACTCCAGCTCTCTAATGGGCTCCAGAAAAGTTTTCATTTTGTAGTTTATCTGTTTTGTTTGGGAAGAAGCAATACTCTTTCCAGCTTTCTATACTGTAGACATAAGTAGAAGTATCTCATAGCAATCAGCTTTAAAAAAAAAAAAAAGTGCTGTGCATATATTCACAAGGAAGAAAGACTAAAAAAAGAAAAAAAAAGAAAAAAGAAAGAAATTCTCATATAGACAGGGTGGTTATTAATGTGGTAGACTTTTGGGTCATTTAAATTTTTCTTCTATGTGCTATTTGATATCTCTCAAGTTCTTTACAGAGATCTAATTTTATAACTTAAAAAAAAGATCTGTGTGTGCATATACATATGTGTAGTCTATTTTTTAAGTCAAGTGCAAATGATAGAACATTCTTTTTACCATAGAAATGCATTTGCTGTTTTTAAAATAAACTTTCAAATAAATTTTGTGTCCTCAGAATTCATACAATTACATATGTATTCAATATCTGCAATCTTTCTCAGTATCCTCTGTTCAATATAAAAGACAAAATTCTTGCCAGGAAAAAAAAATTAAAGTTTGATTTAAGAGAATAATTATGCTTAAAGCTTCATAAGAACCTCTCTTTTTCTTATAAATTTATTTATTTATTTTTGGCTGCGTTGGGTCTTTGTTGCTGTGCGCGGGCTTTCTCTATTTGTGGTGAGCGGGGGTTATTCTTTTTTTTTTTTTTTTTTTTTTTTGGCGGTACGCAAGCCTCTCACTGTTGTGGCCTCTCCCATTGCGGAGCACAGGCTCCGGACACGCAGGCTCAGCAGCCATGGCTCACGGGCCCAGCTGCTCCGCGGCATGTGGGATCTTCCCAGACCGGGGCATGAACCCGTGTCTCCTGCATCAGCAGGTGGACTCTCAACCACTGCACCACCAGGGAAGCCCGGGGGGTTATTCTTCATTACAGTGTGCAGGCTTCTCACTGCAGTGGCTTCTCTTGCTGTGGAGCACAGGTTCTAGGCGCATGGGCTTCAGTAGTTGTGGCTCGCGGGCTCTAGAGCACAGGCTCAGTAGTTGTGGCACATGGGCTTAGCTGTTCCATGGCATGTGGGATCTTCCCAGACCAGGGCTCAAACCCGTGCCCCCCACATTGGCAGGCAGATTCTTAACCACTGCGCCACCAGGGAAGTCCCCATAAGAATCTCAATACAGTAGTTTTTCTTGTTTTGAGAGCCTTGTGTTTAAGAAAACTAACTGTTTTTATTCATATTATGTCTTACACCTCATAATATAATCACCCCACAGTGACAGCTACGATTGCCAAAGTGATTTCTGTCACTCCAGGTTATAATGTAAATGTAGCCCCAGAAATAAGATAAACAGCAATTGAAGAGTAAAAGGCATCTGTAAACCAACCCCCGCCAAACTGAATACTTTTTTAAACTGTCAATGTTAAACATATCAAAGGAGTTTTCAGACAAAAACTTAATATAGTTAAGCAGTAAAAAGACTTCTGAACAATTTACTCAGATTATCCCGTTACCATATTACCTTTCCTCCAAAAAAGGATAGAAGAAGTCATTATGCAATGAACTTGCAATAGTTTACATACAGTAACATACCAAAAAGTACCTTAGAGACCATTCTCTGGTACTAAGTAATTTGATGGTGGTCATTTGAAGGGTAAAAAAGTTTTGGTTTATAATTTCCAAAGATAATCTTATTTCCAAAAGAACATTTCTATGAAATCAATCTCATTTTCAGAGAAAAGAACTAATTAATTACACAAACCCCGTGTTTCATTTTTTTACTTAGTAAGAATGGCTATCATGCAAGTTACCAAAACTATTTTCCAACTGTCTATTTTCAGAGTTGCGTGGCATACCATACATTCCACTCCCTTCTTTCTTTCCTGTTTCTTCCTTCCTTCCTTCCTTCCTTCCTTCCTTCCTTCCTCCCTTCCTCCCTCCCTCCCTTCCTTCCTTTAAAATTTACTAAGCTGGGTGCAGAGGATATTGTGCTGAACAAAACTTAAAATGTTTCTACCCTTCAAGAGCCCTTTTCTTACATCCTCAATTTGTCTCAGACTTGGTTCTTATTTTGTTGCTGTATATTTTCATCACTTAATAATAATTGCACAGTTCCTCAATTACAGTAGGTACTCTTCTAAGACATGGATTTTCAGCATCTTAATGTCCTTACTACCAAGCACCATCTCACAAATAATAGATTAGTCACAATGCGTGATGAATAAAACAAATAAATAAACAAAGGAGCTTATAGTCTAGCACACACAGAAACGCATAGATACAATAGAGCAATAAAATCTAAGATGAGCTATAATGACAGTATTCAGAGATTACCAAAGTAGCACAAAGGAGTCAGCAGATCAACTCCATTAGGGGTGGAAGTGGTCAAAAAGCTTCATTCAGCACATGATATTTAAATTGAATCTTGAAGGATGTTTAGAAGTGAGTCAGGAGCTTCAGAAGAGAAGAAATAATTTCAAGTAGAGAGAAAGTCATAAGCAAATTAAGAGAGATAAAAAATAGCATGTTATGATCAGAAAATAGCAAATAGGCTGGTATCACTGAAGCATGGGGTGACAGGGAAATTACCCTGAGATATGAATCTGGAAAAGGTACAGGGGACTAGGTCAAGGAATGGGGGAAGAGGCAGATAGACAAATATGTCAGGCTAGAGTATGCCGTGAGAAATCTCTGCAAAGGTGAGAAGAATAAAGTTAAATGATAAGATTTGATTTTAGAAAACTTACTCTAGGGGACATACAAAATAGAATAAGGAAAACAAAAGGACAGATGATTGGGAAAGTAAAGTTAGAGGTAAAAGAACAATTAGGAGACGACTTAAATAGTCCAAGACAAATATGACTACAACATGAATTAAAGCAGCCATACTGGGAAGAGAAGACTTTAAAGAAAAAAAAAAAAAACTGAAAAAAAGAAATCGATGTAATTTTGTCCTCAATTAGATTTAGAGAGGTTCATTTACAAATGAGTACTGCCCTCATTTGTTAAATGGTAATAATTAGTGCTTACCTCAAAGAAATATTATAAATTCCTGAGATAATGCATGTAAAATACTTTATAATATGACTGCCAAAGAATAAGGTTTATAAACATGGCAGTAATTATTTTGTTGATGCTGATGCTGATTGGATTTGAATCCTGGCTTGAATACTTACTCCCTGTGTGACCTTCATGAAGTTACTTAATCTCTCTTTCCCTCACATTCCTCCTCTGTAACAATGGAGTATGCTCCCTAGTACCTCATAGATAAGTACTATTTTGAGTTTTATAGATGTAATAACATATTCATGAAGGGTTTATAAAAATTTAGACCAATATCTGAAACTTTATTTTTAAGAAAAATAGTTATTAATAGAAAATAGGAGTTGAAAATGATTCTCAGATTTCCAATATGGGCGAACGGTGATACTCACTGAGAGGAGGAGGCTTCTTTAAAAAGCCAATCATTCTCCTTCAAATTCTTTAAGATGAATTAAGTGTTCTTCTCAGTGTTTTGCAAGCACACTATACATATTACAACACTCACCATGGTATATTTTAACTGTCTATTTTCATGTCTATTATCCTCAGTAAATACTGATGATATCTAAGGGCAAAAAACTGTCTGTTAATCCTGCATCCCCAAAAAGCAGGATGCATCTGGTATATAAATAGGCTCAATATATGTTAGTGAAATAATTAAACTTAAAGGAGATATGAATTCCTTTAACAAGTCCAGAGAATATTTGGAAAGAATGGTATTTCCAAAGAATTTTACATGCCACTCCCCTACGGGCCTTAAAATTTCATCAAATAGAATGTAAAAACTAGTATATTATACTACTCTTTTCTAGTGAATTCTCACTAGATAGAAAGTGTTGAAATGCAAATCTGTAAAGAAAATAGCAGAGAATAAAGTAAATAATATAAACAAAAAGAAATTATTCAAGAGTTTCCAACTTTCCCTTTCACCATGACCATATAAATATAGCAGTGCCACACTGTAAAGGGCTAATATTAAGACTTTCAAAATAAGAGCTAAGGGAACATCAAAAGTATTCCAGAATATTTATGTATATGGAGCCATAATCTCACTATCTGTTGTATTTCCATTGTTTCATACTATACCTTAGATGAAGATCTTCTGAAAACTTCAGACAGGCGTAGATAAATTCTTTAATTTGGTTGTAAACTTTTGGCACAAATTCAGAGAATGGAAACTTTTTTGGAAATGGTTGCTGTAAAAGCAAGAATTAATGAAAGCCAAGTCACAAACCAACATACATTGAAAATACTTATAAATTAATTAAAATGCAAAGGAAATTTTCTTGCATACTGTGAACTGCCTGCTTAACAACCTCAAATTAAAAAAAATATTTTTGAAAGTTTTCTGATACTGAAAAGAATAAGATTAAATTAAATAAACAATTCAAATGTCCTCCAAAACCTGATAAATAAATTGTGAGACATATTCAGCAATAAAAAGTAATGAGTTACTGATACATGCAACAACTTAGATGAATCTCAAAAGCATTATGTTCAGTGAAAGAAGCCAGTCTCAAAAGGTTACATACTATATGATTCCATTTATAAGGCATTCTAGAAAAGGCAAAAGTGATGGATAGCAACAAGACTGGTGGTTGGCAAAGGCTGGGGGTTAGAAGAGGAACTGATTAAGAAGGTGTAGCATGAGGGAATTTTTTGGAATCATGGAACTGTTCTGTATCATTATTGTAGTAGTACATACAAAACTCAATGCACTGTCAAAATCAATACAGTTATATAGCATGGTAAATTCTACTGTATGTTTTGGGGATAAAATGTCCTAAAAGTATAATAAAAGCAAGTATTTGAAAGTGTAAGCCAAAATGGAACACTTCCAGAAATCCCCCAAACACTTCAGAGGTGACAATACCCCAAAGCCATTTACTGATTCCCCAAACAGGAACTTCTGCTCTTCTAAGCCCTTCTAAGCCCAAAAATCATCCTTTGAGGGTGTTTTAGATTTCTAACCCACTGAGTTAGAAGTTATGCCTTTAATGAGACTGATACAAAGAAAGCTTTAAAGGGATGCCAAATCAGAGAAGTTTATTTTAAAGTGTTCCTTACCTTTTCCAGCTCTGTATCTTGGAATGGGAATTGTCCTACCACCTTTTTATATATCTCCTCACTTGTTACTGGTATAGGACTGTAGTTGTCAGAATCAAGTATGTTTCTATAAAGAAAATAAAAGAAAGGAAGGGAGGAGGGAAAAAGGAAAGAAGGGTTAGTTAACCACTATAGTGATACAAATCATTTTCAGGTGAGCTCCAAGAGTTGTATATCCACCACAACCCAAAATAAATGTTTCCCAGTCCCTAATCTATTCCTTTTATAATACAGCTATTTGGTCTCAGGTAAGGACATCTTTAAAAAAAAAAAAAAAAGACAGAAGGAAAATTACATTCTAAAACAAATGGAAAACAATTATAAACATGACCTCATAGTATTTGAGATTTACAGGTCAGACAGAAAATTTTCAGTTCAACATGTTGAAACCTTAAGGCAAGTGAGAAGTAAATAATAAAAGAATGTGAGCTCTGGAGAAGGCAAAGAGGTTTTATTTGCTTTTTTTTTTTAAAAAAAAAAGACAGTTTTGATTATGTTCTTTAATTCTGTACTAGATCTAACTTTCAAAACTGGCAGATGAGGAGAAGCAAGTTCTATAATAAATCCAAATTATGTTCATTTACTTCATCTACTGCTCTATATTAAGAATGACTTTTTCTTCATCCACAGGTTTTGCCTCCTTAACTGGACTGGGGGTTCTCTAAAAGCAGAGACCATACTACCAAAATCAAAAAAGAAATTTACTGAAAGGATCAGATCAGATGCTGGTAAAACCATGGATATATCATGTTACTAATTTTCAAGAGATAATCCTCCTCTAAGTAAAACTGTATCATTAATAAACTGGGCTTTTAGAAACATAAATGTTTATATTAATATATAAATGAGTTGCACTACATGATTATCAGAGACATGTTCATAAAATGTGAAGAGTAAGATTAAAGGGACAATGTAATATCTTAAAGCTATACGAACCTAAAAGTAGAATAAGCTGATCTGGGGAAGAGGTCTTACAGTAAGCAGAAAGATCACTTTAAGGAGTAAAGGTTCAAAAGGAGAAGAAACAAGTAAGCTGACATGAGTTGTGTGCCAGGAAAACAGTGCAAGGAAACATTTGTAAGTGGAGGTGTAATACAATAATTTTCTTATTGTTGTATGCATGTTGCAGTAACTATTTAAATAATATGCTTCAAATACTGGATTGTAATAGATCTCTTCTCTGGGTATAAGAGAAGAAAGAAGATGAGGAATCACATGAGTGAGTCTTCAAAAAAGTTCCAAAAAAACTAAATTACTCGAAAGGGCTCAAAAGCCACTACCTTACAAGTGAGACACAGACTGGGCATGATCCTCAAAGAGAAAATCAAAAAACAGATTAAGACACAAGGTGATCTGGTTGGTATGAACCAAGGTATATGACATTCATTCAAGGAAACAAAAAAGCCAAAATGGGATCTGGGGACTCCTCACATAGTAGGTACTAATATACTGAGACTGGATATCTCAGGAACTTTATTTGGGACACCACTGCACCTTACTTGAATTCTTAATCATAACTGGGATCAGAGCTAGAAAAAATAAGCCACATATTCTTGTTGCTTATTACATCTGAAAAACCTTATGTATAAAGACATGTGTACACAGATGCATGCACACACGTGCGTGCGCACACACACACAACTATAGGCAATTTCTCACCTGAAAATACCTGACCACTTCTTTAGCAAAGTTTCACTATATTGATCTCTGATTTCTAACAGCATGTCAAAAAGCTGATTTACAGGAAAACCATACACCTGAAACAAAATAAGAAAACAGCTTCATTTCATAAGGTGATTTTTTTAAGCAATATGAGAGATTAGGCACTGAAAGATATTTTTGTTCTTTGGCCAACAATTTAAATAAAACCATGATAAAAAAAATCTTTCATTCCCAACTAATATCTAGTGTTCACTCTTAAGAATTAAAAGATATATACCAATATAAGCCAGTCAGAAAAAAATTAAAAGATGAACATTAAAATTAATATATACTGGGTATAAATGTCAGCTAAGTTTTCCCTACAACTCCTTCTGTAACTCTTAGCAACCTTCAGGAATAGAGAGAGAAAATAAGAATGCTACCAATCTCACCCACTTCTAATGCTATTCTATTGGATATAATATGTGGTTCATTATTTAAAACAAGAGTTAAGAAACTCCAAAATCACTCAGACATTAGATCTGAATTAAGGACATTTTGAAGAACTACGGTAGTGAGTTCAATTAATTGATTTGCTTTGAGAAAAAAAGGGGGATGAGAACAATTTATGAGAACATAAACGGTCAAGGTGATGACCAAGAAATGCTACAAAGAGATAAAAAGATCTAGCTCTAGGGAAAGAAGAAACACAACTAAAAACTAAAAGTTACTTACTCAAGCTTAGATAGACAATGAAAAGATTTAGAGCTGATGAAACACTCATCTAGATAAGTCTGTGTAAACATAAACCACAAACCTGAAGTGTGTCAGCAAAAAGCACAATGAGGTTCTTCAAATCTAACACGAGGTTTGGATCAGAGCAGTAAGACTAAAGGAAATAAAAGACAATGAGGAAAAACACCTTTATTAAAAATAAAAGTAAATTTTGATTTACTCAATTGCTTAATGCTGCACCTGGTAAAGGCTCTCTGGAAAACCTTCCTGGTTTAAAGTAACACCCGATTCAGCCAGGGAAGAGTGAGTAAAGACTCCAATAATCCATGATCTACATTTTTAATACTTGGAAATTTAAAAACACACTTCTAAATAACTGTTTGGTTAAAGGAGAAAGCAAAATTGATATTGCAGATTATTTTAAAATGAACAGCAATGAAATATTCATATCAAAACCTATGGAATGCAGCTAACGCCATTTTAAAAACAAATTACATCTTTATATGTGAACATTAGAAAACATAAAAGATTTAAAATAAACAAACTAAGCACTCAACTCATGAAGCTAGGCAAAAAAAAGCCAAAATAAACCATAAATAAGTGAGAGAACAAAACTGATAAAATAAAAAGCAGACATTAATGACATAAAGAAGACATGAAAGATTTGATCAATGAAACCAAAAGCTCAAGTTAAACATAAAATCAATAAAATAGACAAATCACAGTAAAGTCCAATTAAACAACAAAGAGAAAACAAAACTAAACAATACAAAGAATACAAAACCAAACATAAATACAGAGGAAAATACAAATTACAAATAAAGTCCATGTATAATCTCTTATCAACAAATTTGAAAGCTGAAATGACATGCAAGATACCTTCTGTGGGCAAGCTACAGAGATGTATATGGCACTATTTTTCAGTGACTTTGATATTCAAATTCTCTTAATTATAGTTTGATTACTTGCCCTCTACTTAATTGCTCAGTTCCTGAAGGACTATTGAATTCTCCCACAATGGTGTGGTCCCTTGGTTTCTCTTCCTACTACTTAACAATTTTTGTTTATTTACATACTGATGCTTGCTTGTCCCCAGTAAATGGGTTATTGTCTTTTTGGTGGGTTAAAAATAATATCAAAACAAATGTTCCTCTCTTCTCCCATTTAATGGTCTTTAACTTCAATCCAATTTTCTTGAAGAATATTGTCCTTTTTGCTCCCCATTCTTTATTTTCAATCTTTCTGTGTAATCTTAATGTATGAATCTCTCTTAGTAACCAAACTATAACACTTTCCAACTCTGGCATTTCTCATGAATACTTACATATCTGGACCTATTCTAGCCATCTTATTTTAAGTTTTCTATTTTCAATGATTTCTTCTTTCTTTTTTGTTTCCTTTCCTGTGTTTCACTGGATCAGTGTTTCCAAATTATCTTATACTGGTTATTAATAAGTTATATACTTTCTGCCCACTGTTTATTTGAAATACTCTGGTGTTTTCATCTAAAAAATGTTTTAAACATTAAGCCTCTCCTCTTTTAGGGATTCTTAATAGCATAAACTTTACAAATAATCAAACAATCAGTTATTTAGATTTATCTATGAGTTTTACTCTCATTTTTGCACACATTTATTTACACCCATCCCATCTTGTATTTAGAATTTCTTTTTCATTTTTGGTAAAACACCAGTAAGACAGGATGGGTGAAAAGTAAACTTTGAACCCTCATGTGTTTGGAAATGCCTTTCTTTTGCACTCAAACTAAAATACACAATTTCAGATGTGAGAAAACTGTCTGTCCTAATTTACCCTGCCTGACCAAAAAAAAAAAAATGCATCCTTTCAACTGTAATAATCTAGTCTTTCTTTAATGCAGGGAAATTTCCCTCTTTTATTTAATTATTTAAGTCCCCTGCTTTGTGACTGTACTTTCTTTCTAAATCCCTATTAGATACAACCAAAAATCTACATCAATTATCCATGTTCCTTAACTTTCTATTCATATTTTCCACCTCTTTGAGTCTTCACTCTGTATTTTGGGATATCTATTTGATTTTGTCTTCTTGATCACAGAATGATGTGCAGTTTTATCTATTTAATCTTTGAATTAAATTTCTCTATTATGGTAGTCATAAATTTCCAAGAAAGCAATGTTTATCTTTGATTTCTATCCTTCTGTGGCTTGCTTCCTTCCTTTTCCTCCTTACCACGTTTTTTAAAATTGTGAATATAGTATACATAAAGAAAATAATAAATAAAACCTATATGTACAATTTCACCAGGCAAACAAAACTAAATAGCACCAGCGTGCCAGAAGCTCCAAAACAACTTCTTTCCTCTGCACTCAGGAAAACATTATCATGACATTTATTTATGACATAATTTTTATTTATGATATCATTAGTTATGATAATCATTTCCATGTCTTTCCTTCATGTTTTTGCTTCTTTGTATTTTTTTAACTTAATAAACTTTATTTTTTAGAGCAGTTTTGCATTTACAGATAAACTGAGCAGAAAGTACAGAGTTCCCATATATCCCTTCACACAGAAATTCATGCACAGATTCCCTTATTATAACATCTTGCATTAGTGTGGTAACATTTGGTACAGTTGATGAACCAACACTGACACACTGTTATTAACTGAAGTCCACAGCTTACATTAGAGTTTACTCTTTGTGTTATATAATCTATGGGTTTTAACATATGTATAATGACATATTCCACCATTACAATATCGTAGATAATAGTTTCACTGCTCTAAAAATTCCCTGTCTTCCACTTATTCGTCCCTCCATCCCTCTCCCAAACCCCGGCAACCCTGATCTTTTTACTGTCTCCATAATTTTGCCTTGTCCAGAATGTCATATAGTTGGAATCATATGAGTATATAGCCTTCTCAGATTGGGTTCTTTTACTTAGCAATATGCATTTAACTTTCCTCCACGTCTTTTTGTGGACTGACAGAGCATTTCCTTTTTGCCACTGAATAAATATTCAATTATAAGAATGTACCAGAGTCTATCCATTCACCTACTAAAGGACATCTTGGTTGCTTCCAGGTTTTGGCTATTATGAATAAGCTGTTATAAACATGAGTGGGCAGGTTTCTGTGTTAACATAAGTTTTCAACTCATTTGGCAAATACCTAGAGTGTACTTGCTGGATCATATAATAAGAGTATGTTTCATTTTGTAGAAACTGCCAAACTCTCTTCTAAGCTAGCTGTACCATTTTCCATTCCCATCAACAATGAGAGTTCCTGCTGTTCCACATTCTCTTCAGCATTTGGTGTTGTCAGTGTTTTAGCCATTCTAATGGGTGTGTGGTGGTAGCTCATTGTTGTTTAATTTGTAACTCCCCGAGGACATATGTTGTCCAGCATCTTTTGTATGCTTTCCTGCCATTTGAATATTTCTTTGGTGAGGTATCTGTTCAGAACTTTTGCCTGTTTTTTAATTGGGCCAGTTTCTTAATTTTTTCTTACTGTTGAGTGCTAAGAGTTCTCTATATATTTTCAGTACCATACCTTTATCACATATGCCTGTCAGTTCATTCTCTTAATTTCATTGCTTTGTAACCATCTAAATACTCAGTCTTACTCAATATTTTCTTTCTCAATATTATGTAAGTGGAAAAAAACTGTATGTATAAATTTGTCTTGCTTTTATAATTCAACATTATACTTGTGAAATTCATCCATGCTACTGTATATAGCTATAGTGTGGGCATTTTCATGCTGTATAATATTCCATGTTAGGAGTTTAACCCAGATTGTTCATTTTATTACCAATGGACATTTAAGTCATTTATAATTTTGAAAATTCAACAATGCTGGAATGAATATTCTTGCATGTGTATTATGGTGCATTAGGGCAAGTTTCTCAAGGGAATATAGTTAGGAAAAGAATTTCTGGTTCATGAGGATCTTCAATTTTAAAAGATGATGCTAATTTTTTTCAAAGGGGTTCTGAATACTTCATATCCTTATCAACAATTGTTATTAATTCTTACATAATGTTATCTCATTTGGTTTTAATTTGCATTTCAATGATGCACTAAAGTTGAGCACCTTTCACAGTTTCTCAGCCAAATGAAGTACCTGTTTAAATCTTTTGCTTGTTTTTTCTATTGAGATGTCTGTCTCTATTATCATGATGAATAGTGAAATTTTTATATGTTTTGCTGATTTTGTGTTGAAAACATCATTTCTCATCATATAGCTTATTTTATCTACTATCTTTCATTTTTTTGGTTTTTTTCTTACAGCGTTAATGCAGCTTAATATTTAACGTATGAATCTTTTCCTTTATGGTTAGTGCTTTTGGTATTTTAGTTAGGAATTCCTTCTCTAACCTGAATCATAAAGATATTCTCTTCTACTATCTTCTAAAAGATTTATGGCCTTACATTTTACATTTTGTTATATTATCAACCTGAAACTCATTTTTTGGTATATTATTTCCCCATACTGATAGTCAATTGTCCCAGTACTATTCATTGAAATGTCTGTCCTCTACCCACTGACCTGCAATACTATCTCTTTTATAAATATCAAAGATCTTTTTTGGAGGCCCTATATTCTGTTTCATTATCTATCCAATGACAGTACCGGAGTGTCTGGTACTCATTTAATAAGATTTCTAAATTGTCTTCATATCCAGTAGAGAAAACCCACCTACCTTATCTCAGTCTTAAGGAGTATCTTAGCTGTTCCTGGCTTTTGTACTGGCTTAAGACCATAATTCAAAAAGAGTCATGTACCAAAATGTTCATTGCAGCTCTATTTACAATAGCCAGAAGATGGAAACAACCTAAGTGTCCATCATTGGATGAATGGATAAAGAAGATGTGGCACATATACACAATGGAATATTACTCAGCCATAAAAAGAAATGAAATTGAGTTATTTGTAGTGAGGTGGATGGACCTAGAGTCTGTCATACAGAGTGAAGTAAGTCAGAAAGAGAAAGACAAATACCGTATGTTAACACATATATATGGAATCTAAGAAAAAAAAAAGGTCATGAAGAACCTAGGGGTAAGACGGGAATAAAGACACAGACCTACTAGAGAATGGACTTGAGGATATGGGGAGAGGGAAGGGTAAGCTGTGACAAAGCGAGAGAGTGGCATGGACATATATACACTACCAAACGTAAAATAGATAGCTAGTGGGAAGCAGCCGCATAGCACAGGGAGATCAGCTTGGTGCTTTGTGATCACCTAGAGGGGTGGGATGGGGAGGGTGGGAGGGAGGGAGACGCAAGAGGGAAGAGATATGGGAACATATGTATACGTATAACTTTGATTCACTCTGATTCACTTTGTTATAAAGCAGAAACTAACACACCATTGTAAAGCAATTACACTCCAATTAAGATGTAAAAAAAAAAAATATTACAATCAGATTGCAAAGGTACTCATCCTCCCAAAAATAAGATTATTGAGATCTTGGCTGCCACTGAATTAAATTTATAGATCAATTTTAAGAGAACACATATCTACAATAATAACCCTTCCAATCAATGAACATGCTATTTCAATTTTATTTAGGTCCTCTTTAATTCCTTTTCGTCTCTCAAAAACATTTTAGAATTTTCTCCATGGAGGTTTGAACGCATTTTACTAGACATATTTCTACTACTTTTAATGTATGCTATTGTATCTTTTATCTTTTAAAAATTTTAACTTTTCAACTTTTATTCCTGGTTTATAAAATGACAATTGATTTTGCATAATGATTTTGTATCAGGGAACATGCTAACCTCTTCCATTAATTGTAATAAATTTTCTGTAAATTCTTTGAATTTTCAATGTACAAAAATATACCATCTGCAAAAATGACAATTTTGTTTCTTCCTTTCAAAGGTGTATTTTTTAATTTACTTATGTTTCTATCTTTACAACACTAAGTACGACTTCAAATACAATACAAAATAGGAGTGATGGTAATTAAATATGATACTTATTATAGGTTTTTGAGGATAGATTTTTATCAGTTTAAAGAAATTCTCTTATGTTTTCAATTTACTAAGAGATCTTACCAGGAATTTATGGTGTGTTTTATTAAATGCTTTTCTGTATCTATTGAAATGATTACATAATTTTTTGTCCTTTAATCTATTAATTCATTATAATAATAGACTTTGTAATATTGAACTAAGCTTGCATTTGCTATGATAAACTCAACATATTAATGTTCTTTGTAAACTGCTGAATTCTGTTTTCTAATATTTTATTTAAGATTTCTGATCTATATTTATGAATGAGCCTGTATATTTATGAGTTTATGAGTTCCTGTACTATCCTCATCTGGCTTCATTATCAAGATTACACAAACCTCATAAAATGAGTTGGTGTTTCCTCTTTTCTATTCTCCAAGAGTTTATGTAAGATAGGAATTCAAGAAAAAACTCCCTAGACCTGAAGATTTCTTTAAGGGAAGAATTTTGACTGCTTTTTTATTTACTTCTGATTCAATCTTAACCTGAAAAGAATAGTTCTTTCCAGCTTAATGTGGGAGAGGGCACCATATTAGACTCTCCATCCCAGATAGGCCCCAGAGACTATCAAATCTGAGTACAAATTGCCTGGACTAACAAGTAACCTCAAGGCAAATGCAGCTTAAGTGTTTAAGTCTATCTTTCTGGACCTCTGTACTCTCAATCTCCCCTGGATTTGGCCTGGTAATTCCTTAATAACCTTACTAAGCATTCTAGACTTAAACAACATCTTATATGCAGTACATAAAGCACTACTTTTAGTTGTTTCAAGCTGAACAGCTGCTATGAATGACCTAGCTTCCTATATTCCTAAAATGAGAAATAATTATTACTTTATAAATTTATCTCCTAGTCCATGAGTTATTTGTGTTTGCTAAAGAATAGCTATGCAGTTTGTTTATTATTGTCTTCTATTTGATGTAATTGGTTTTCCTCAAATATTCTATGACTCAGCATTTGTTTATGTTAAGAAATGAGGGACTAGATGGATTAGTGTGTATAACCGGTATGGGTTTCACCCTCTGCAGCTTTTAAGTCTGTTTTCCAAAAACTGACTACAGGCTCTTTGTAGGTGGGTGGGGCAGATGAATCACCTTGCTCAAAAAGTAGTACTAGAGAACTTCACTAATCATGTTATCATCTCTTTATGTTGATGGTCAGGTTGGCCAAAGGAATTGGGTAACCTTCTGTCTAGCCAAGATTTTTAGAAGGTAGACCTCTAAATAATTTCCCTTAAGATTTCTCCCAGCCTCATTCCTGCTCATAACATTTGTTGACTGAATTTAGAGTGTTCCTAGATTCCATTTGGAACAATGTTTCCTACTTTGGCAATACCCTCTACACCATATTTAATGTAATATTTTCTTTTCTCAGGTTGAGTCACTATTCTGATTCCATCTGTTTTCTAAATTCAAAGAAAATTTTCAAAACTTCTGGCCTATAGAGGTACTTTGCAGTGTTTCTCTTTTTAGTTTTTCTTACATGTTATTTCAATAGCAATTTGGTTAGAGAGCTGCACGACATATATGCTTAGTACACCCTTTGACTCAAAGAAATTTAAAATATGTGTGTCTGTGTGTGGGGGGATGAGTATGGATGTGGGTGTGTATAAAACCACTGTTACAAAGCACCGAGCTGATCTCCCTGTGCTGTGCAGCTGCTTCCCACTAGCTATCTATTTTACATTTGGAAGTGTATATATGTCCATGCCACTCTCTCACTTTGTCCCAGCTTACCCTTCCCACTCCCTGTGTCCTCAAGTCCATTCTTTACGTCTATGTCTTTATCCCTGTCCTGCCCCTAGGTTCTTCATAACCTTTTTTTTTTTTAGATTCCATATATATGTATAGCTGATTCACTTTGTTATAAAGCAGAAACTAACATACCACTGTAAAGCAATTATACTCCAATAAAGATGTTAAAATCAATCAATCAATCACACACACACACACAAAAACCCACTATTACAGTACAAACTTTTGTCTGCCTATGACATAGTAAGAAAAAATGTCCAATATTTAATAGCTACAAAACATGAGGATTTTGGGCCACACAAATTACATTGTTCCATAATTTTAAATAGTAAAAAAATACCTTTCTAGTATTATCAGATGATCTGTTTATCATTTTATTGGCAGTCATACTAACAATTATATTAACAGATCTTCAATATTAAACCATTCCTGATATGAATTCTTTGTATTAGAATATTATTCTTTTAATATACAGGTACTGCTAAATTTGAATTCTAAGTGAGGTGGATTGTATAAGATTGCATAAGATTTTTATCATGTTTTGAAATCAGCATTGAGAATATTATATCTTTCAAAATGTTTCCAATTTATGCAATGACTGATAATTCAATCAGAAAATATAAAAAGTTTTAATTAGTGACACAGAAAGTTAGAAAAATATAAAGATTTTTTACAAAAAATAAACACTCAGATATAATGTTTCCTTTTGAGATTTGTTTTGATGTTTAGGTTGTTCTTATTTTTCTTTCTTGCTGATAATGTAACACAATAAATAGTGTCATAAAATAGAATTGGTATCTGTAGCATCAACTACTTTGTCTCATAATGGATAAAAATGGTTCAGTGAGTAAATGTATGTGATGTTGAGTTCTATTTTAATGGTTCTATTGAAATACAATTCCCATACCATACTACTCACCCATTTAAAGTATGTAATTCAACAGTTTTTAGTTTTTTTAATATTTTTGCAGACATGTGCAAACATAACCACAGTCAATTTTAGAACATTTTCTTCATCTCAAAGAGAAACCCTGCCCCTTAAGCTATCACCTGCTTATTCCTCGTATCCACTCCCAGCCCTAGGAGACCACTAATTTCTTTCTGCCTCTGTAGACTGATGCTAAACTATTTTTTTAAAGGTAGTTTTGTCATTTATTCTTCAGTTCAAAAGAATATACAGTAGATCTACAAGGAAACATTCCATTAAGATTAATTTTCTCCACAGATATATACTTTAATCAGCACATTGTAAAGTGTCCTATTCTTCATGACAATAAGTATGGTTGCATGATGAGGAAAAGAGTATATTTTCCTGCTGAGAGACTCCTATAGATTTGTCACATTCTCAAATGTGAAAAACCACTGCTTTAAAAAAAGAAATTTTTGGAAGAAATCTAAGTTTTCTAAAAGAAAAACACTTTTTCCCAGGAAAAAAATAAAGTTGGTGAAATCAGGGAAATGGACAGATATAAAATAAACAAACAAAATCAAGGACTTCTCTCCCATAGAATGACAGTAATACTAGTTAATAAATATGAATCAGAAACAAACCTTCCTCAAAATACTACCTGAAATAAACCATAAAATACCAAAAATAGGACTTAGATAGGGAGCACATAAAATATTTTACCAAAAGATATAAAAGCAAATAAGTGAGAAAAACACATATGTTCCTGTTGAAAAATACCAGATGCTGAAATATGTCAATTACCTCCATTTAAATTTGCAGATTTACTGCATACTAACACTATAGGTCAGTTTTAGGGGGAGGTAAGAGGTGGAAGGGATGTGACAAAATGATTCTCAAATTAACCTAGAAGAATAATATGGAGATAAATAGTATATTTTAAAAAGAAGATTTTATAGGACATATATGTTATATAAGAAATTAAAGCATAGTATATCAGATGTAATAATCAAAACAATGGTATACTGGTTCAAGACATACAGAGAGAAGGAAGGGGGCGGGCAGCAATCAGAGCCTAGAAACAGATCTTATTATTTATATAACATATTATGATAAAGGTGGCCTTCAAAATAGGTTGGGAAAGGACAGACATTTATGAACTGAATGCTGCACTCCCCCTGAAATTCTATTTTGAAGCCCTAGTGCCAGTGTAGCCTTGTTTGGAGAAGAGGCCTTGGAGAGATAATTAAAGTCAAATGAAGTCATATGGGTATGGTCCTAATCTGATGCGATTGGTGTCCTTATAAAAAGAGAAGACACTAGAATACATGCTGAGGAAGGGCCATGTGAGGACACAATGAGAAGGTGATCATCTGAAACCCAGGAGGGTCCTTATCAGAAACCAACCATGATGGCACCTTGATCTCAGACTTTCAGCCTCTGGAAATGTGAGAAAATTAATTTCTGTTGTTTAAGCTACCCAATCTATATATTTCATTATGGTAACCTGAATAAGCTGAATAAAACAACAGATTATCACAATAATGTTATTGGAGGTGATGAGTCATTTTCAAAATAAAGTCCAACCTCACACACAACACTAAAATAAACTTTTAGTTTGTGAATTATATGTTAAACAAGTAACTACAGAAATACTAAAATTAAATATAGACAAATAATTACATTTATTTGAAATAAGGAAGACATAAATAGTAAGGTTAAAGATCAATAAATTTAACTCCATTAAAAATTTTAAACTTCTGTAAAGCCATGGAAAAGAAAATCAAAGGTTAGAAACACATGAAACTAAGGAAATATTTACAACCTATATATCAGACTAGAGATTAACATTCAGATTAAAGTTAATGTTAAACATTAACATCCATGTGTTACTAATAAATATAAAATAAAACGATTAAAATACAAAATAAAGGCAATGCATAGGAACAGGAAATTCTAAGAAGATATACAAATAACTAAAAAGATGTGAAGAGATTTTTAATAACAGTATTAAAGAAAAACATTGAATTAATTTCTGACATATAATTTCTGACATTATTATTATATTGGGAATGACTTTTTGTTTTTAAATGTAACTTTCTGCAGAATAAAAGGAATAGGGAAATAGGAATTCTAGCAGATGATGCTTAGTGATCCTAAATGGTTCAATCTTTTTGTTTAGCAAATTAGCAATACACATCCAGAGCCTCAGGAATATACAGATCCTTTAACTCACTAAATTCACATCTAAGAATTTATCCTAAGTATAATTAATGTGCAAGGATATGTTAATAAAAATGTTTACTTCAATGTTTATAACAGCTTAAAAAAACTTTTTAAAAAAGTGTATCAAGTGAATTAATTTTTTAAAATGGTACATTTCTAAAAATGGAATATTATACAAATGCACATTAAAACTAATACAAATTCATCAGATATTAAATGAAAAATACAGCACGTTTTACTTAAAATATATATTGTATATCATGTATTCATACACAGAAAA
Organism: Mesoplodon mirus; assembly: GCF_964341445.2. Lineage (NCBI taxonomy): Eukaryota > Metazoa > Chordata > Mammalia > Artiodactyla > Ziphiidae > Mesoplodon > Mesoplodon mirus. The sequence continues at coordinate 86,203,177 of NC_138990.1, forward strand.
AGGGGTCTTGAAATTTACATATAAGAAAGCTAATAATCATGGCAGGGATCATGGACAAACTCGTTACTATTAATAATCAATATTTCCTAACTATCTTTTAATAACCATGTTATCTTTGTAAAATTTTTTTATGTAAGAGCACGCCATGCAATGGAGGAAAGTAAAGCATTTAAAAAATGATCCTAGGACAATGGATCTACTATTGCAAGAAAAAATAAAATGAGATCTTTAATCATACCCTAAATGACAATAAGAATAGGTGGTAGTAACTACATAAATGTGTAAAAATAAAGCCATGAAATAGTTAAGAGACTGTTTTTTAGTCTCAGAACAGGCAGAACTTTTTTTTTTTTTTTTTTTTCCGTACGCGGGCCTCTCACTGTTGTGGCCTCTCCCGTTGCGGAGCACAGGCTCCGGATGCGCAGGCTCAGCGGCCATGGCTCACGGGCCCAGCCACTCCGCGGCATGTGGGATCCTCCCAGACCGGGGCACGAACCCGTATCCCCTGCATCGGCAGGCGGACTCTCAACCACTGCGCCACCAGGGAGGCCCAGGCAGAACTTTTAAAAAATATTTTTAAATGTTCCAGACTTTATTATGACACAAGCATATTAATGGTAAAAGTGTCAGGTCAAGTCCTTGGACACATATAAGCAATGGGAGAAATTTTAAAATAAGATAAATATAATTAGATACATAAACATTTAACATTTTAAATACTAAAGAAGAAACCACCAACAAAAATAAAAGGAGAAACATATTTGCAACACATTCAATAACGACATACCCTCTTTGGTTTCAAACTCATACATTAATCATTCTCCTAGACCCTACTACTTGAATAGCACAAAAAAGTGTCTCAAAGTAATCACACCCAAAGGTAACTTATGACTTCCCCACTCCAAACCATCAAAACCAACACTATCATCCAAGGAGGGAAACTATAAACCAAGGCATCACCTTGATACTTCTTTCTACCTTACCTCTTGCATATTAATCCATCAGAAAGTAAAATTAATCTTACTTCCTAAAAATCTCTCAAACTCATCCACATCTCTCTATATCTACCATCACCTTGGTCCAGCAATCATCATCTCTTGTCTGGAATACTAGACTAGCCTACTAACTGTTCTCCCCACATCCATTCTCATCCCTCATCTGTAAGTTAGCCAGAACAATCTTTTAAAAATAGAAATTTGACTTTCTCACTCCAATTTACCCTACTCCTGCCCCCAACACACACATACTCACTCAACCCACTGCTTAAAGGGTCAAACAGGTCCTAAATAGTATGACACCTACCTACTTCTTTATTCTCACTTCCTACCTTAGTTGCCTAGCTTTCTATGTTTATGTGCTAACCACTCGGAACATCTTTCAGTTCCCTAAAATGGCTACACTCCCTTCAATTATAGACTTTACACATGGTATTTACTCTAGAACACTTGCTAATGACTAGATAAAGAGAGTTGAAGGGTTATGAATGACTTTTAAGTTTCTGGCTAGCATAACTAGATGTATACTAGAGCCATTTCTTGAAATTTTTTAAATACCAAATTATCTTCTATTATTAACTCCTCACTATTATTCCTCAAACACTTCAGACATAAGAGTACCTCAAAGTCCTTGTACTACTGTTCCTTTCACCTGGAATGATCTTTTAATTGATCTTTACACAAATAGTTACTCCTTGATATTTAGATCTCAGAATGCCACTTCAGATCAACCAGTCAAAAGCAGGCACCTTGTTGCCCTAATCTATCACTCTATTTTAATTGTCTGCATTGCATTATCACTGTCTGATATTCCTATTTATTTGTTTATTAGGAATCTCCCCAATTAAAATATAACTCTCTGAAAGCAAAGACTTTATTCTTATTCATTATTGTATTCCCATTGCCAACATGCAATCCTTGTTCAAGAAATATTGAATGAATGAATAATTCAGAACCAGCATTCTCTGCTTGTAATAAAGTAGATTATCATCAACAATTGATGCTATCATAAAATATATCAATAGATCATGGGAACTCATAATTAAGTAACTTACTGAAATGTTGTAGAGTAAGAATAAATCTGTGAACTCCAAATCAGTATTAATAGGCATTATGAAGGCAATATGGAATAGTGGCTAAGAACATGGGCTCTGCAGTCATACCGTCGAGGTTTGAATCCAAGCTCCACCACTTACTGGGTGACATCAGGCTGGTTACTTAACCTCTCTGAGGTTCAGTTCCCCAGACTATAGGGTAAATGTAACAATAGCACCTGCCTTATAGGGATGAAGTGAGGATGAAATATATATGCAGTACACAATAACAATATAATAACAATGCCTGAGACATAGATAGCAATCAACAAATGTTAGCTGCTGTTTTCTTATTGCAAAGAGCATCCACAAAAGTGGGCTTAGTGTTAGAGAACATGCAGTTTGAAGTGACTACTTCCATATATCTTTGAAGAAGATGACTCCAAATGGGTGATTTCAAACAATACACATATGATGATTTTAAAGCAGTAGAAGACTGAATAGCATATAGATAATTAGCTTGAAGTAAGAACTTCTCTTGTGCTTCTTACATACCGAGTGAGTACGGAGTGCTGCGATAGTTTTTGAAAGTGCCATTTCCCACAGTTCATCGATGTAGGCTCTATTTACTAAGCCCTGGGTTGTATGTAAAATGTGATCTTCAACCACAAAAAAGCTAAGATTGAGGAAAAAAGAAAGCACAGCTGTCAGAAATTACAGTTTGACTACTATCATCAGGGGATGACAAACATTAAGAGTTGCCATCAAATTGGAAGTTAATACTAGTCATTTTTTCTTAAAGAAAGCTGTTTGGTATCACCAACAAAATCAGATTTCTTAGACTTGGAATTATACCTCCGATCATGAGATCATCTTAACCACTTCTATAGAAATTGGAGTTACATTCCTATTAAATGTTAACCATGTTATCTAGAAATTTAAAAGGGAAGAAAAATGTTTATAGGTAAAGAAGGCAAATTTCACTACATTAAAATCAACAGCCCATTAATACATTTTAAAAAACTAATAGAATCTAAAGAGACAATGAAAGTTAAAGCACGCATTTTTTTAAGAATCCAACACACAAAATACCGAAATAATTCCCCTTATATAAACTTTCTCATCAAAGTGCTGAAAAGATATCTTACAAAGGTAAAAAAAAAATACACATATATTTTTTAACATTCTTCTGTGACTTCTTAATTTTTATGCATCTAAAATGTATCTTCATCTTTCTTGCCTAAATATTCATACTAATTAAAACAATTCTTTAAATAGGGAATTGTTAAGATACATTTTAATCAAAGGTATCAATTACATTGCAACAATCTAAACTTGGAAAAAAAAAGAAATTTCATGGAACAATCCAACTTATTTCCCTTTTTTTTAGCTGCAAAGTCACTATTTTGCAATTAGAATAAGCTGCCTATATCTGGGATGTTTATTTGGGAACTGCAATTCCATACTAGTATATATACTCCAGATGAGGATGGCAAACTATACAGTCCATGGAACAAATCTGGCCCACTGCTTGTTTTTATAAACAGTGTTTTATTGGAACACAGCCACTGTCTTTCATTTACATATTGTCTATAGCTGCTTTCGAACCACAACAAAGCTGAATAGTTCTAACAAAAACCGTATGGCCTGCTGAGCCTAAAATACTTTACTATTTGGCCCTTTTAGAAAAAAACTTGCCAACTTTTGCTGATTGTTTGGTTCCCTCCTAACAATAATGAAAAAATAGAACATCACATATAATAAGACTACAATTCAATATTTTTCTCCCTTTATCCATAAAAAGGATTCCCAACAATATAGAATTATGTTCCCCAACATAATTCTATGAAACGAATAGACATTCCTTTAAAATCATCAGATATTCAAAACAAATCTTGTCTTAAGAATTTAGAAAAGAAAAGAAAAAAGATTTCCCAAAGAACACTTGATATACTTTTCCAAGTCTCACAAAAAGTGTATAAACTATTGAAAGTGTATAAATTTAAAACACACACACACACAAACATATACCCACCCTACAATTTGATTAAAATACTTCCTGTAGCCATCTAAAGTTTCATGCTGCAACAAAGCAAAGAGAAAAAAGTTATTGTTTCTGTTTTGACATATTAAGACAGTTAAAATCAGCTAATTAATTTCTTAAGGCTCAATTCCAAAAACTATAAAGTAAATATAATAATAGTACCTACCTTATAGGATTACAGTGAGGATGAAATGAGGAACAATGCCTGACACATAGCAAGCAACAGATGTTAGTTGCTATTTTTTTTTTTTTGCGATACGCGGGCCTCTCACTGTTGTGGCCTCTCCCGTTGCGGAGCACAGGCTCCGGACGTGCAGGCTCAGCGGCCATGGCTCACGGGCCCAGCCGCTCCGCGGCATGTGGGATCTTCCCGGACCGGAGCACGAACCCGTGTCCCCTGCATCGGCAGGCGGACTCTCAACCACTGCGCCACCAGGGAAGTCCAGTTGCTACTTTCTTAATGCAAGTCACATCCAGTGGTCCCAGAGTGACAGTTTGTGGGGGGGGAACCCAAATGGAAAATAATTAAAAGATACCGAGAAGAAAAGTGAAAAAGGGAGAAAAGTAAAGGTGGTGATCCTACCATGTTAGAAGGAGGCTGGAGCACCAAACGAGCCTGTTTTCGCCTCTGTTTTCGGTAGTAGTTCTCAAATGTTTCCCGGGCACCCTGTAAAACAAACAAAAGGAAATGGGTTGATACATTTGGACCAATTACTCTAGGATTTCATGGGAAATTCCCAGGTCAGGAATTGAGGCAGCCCCACATTTCTCAAAATCTGCTATTTTAACACTGATAATCTTCGGAAAAATAAAAATAACTATTACCACTTATTGAACCTTACTTACAAATACCAATAGAGATGGATACAAAAAATTCTTAAGAGGAAACTACCAGAACTCTGGTCCAACACATCAAAGCTGGTTTCTGAATCAATTATCACAAATTCACAAGAAAGACAAACCAACATTCTTATAGGTTATAACAACAGTTTAGAAAATGGTTCTTTAAAAAAAAAAACCTCACAGAACATTCCAGAATAAAAACTAGTCTCAAATAAATCACGACCAAAAGGCCAAAGGGAGGCAGGAAAAAGGCAGGAGCTGAGAACATTAGGTCAGTCTTCTCAGACAGAATATAATCTAGCACAGGATTAATACCAAAAAGGAAGAAACAAAGCCCTGAAAAGTCTTAGCACACAGTTTCTACTTTTCATTTAGGGTTTCTGGGCTTAAACTGAAAGGTGCTCTAGAGAACAAGAGCTAACTCATGAGCTCTATAACTAGGGTTGAATAGTGTCCTCTCAAAATTTGTGTCCTTCCCAGGACCTCACAACATGAACCTATTTAGAAATAGGGTCATTACAGATGTAATTAGTTAAATTAAGATGCAGTCTTACTACAGTAGGGTGACCCTTAATCCAATATAACTGGTGTCTTCATAAGAAGAGGAAAATGCTATATGAAGGCAGAAACACAGGGAGAACACCATATGGCGCCACAAGCAGAGATGGGACTGATGCAGCTGCAAGCCAAGGAACACCAAGGACTGCTGGCAACCACCAGAAGCTACAGAAAGGCAAGGAAGGATTCTACCCAGAATCTGAGAGGGAGGATGGCCTTCTGTTATCCTGATTTTGGATTTCTAGTCTCCAAAACTGTGACAGAACAAATTTCTCTTATTTTAAGCCACCCAGTTTGTGGTACTTGATTATAGCAACCGTAGGAAACTGATATAAGCTCAAAGCTTTTAAAACATGATGCTCCCCATTATTAAACTCTACTCTCAACCCAAGACTTTTCTAAATAAACAAGAGTAGAAAGGGAGAGACAGCATTACACAGTGGTTAAGAGTACTGATTTTAGAACCAAATGATTTTATTCAAACCAGGGCTCTGCCCCTTACTAGCTGTATAACTCATATGACTAGCTATATAACTTCCCTTTCATTATTTTAACTTCCACTAATTAACTCTTTACCTTTCCCTAATAGATGTGCTATGGTTTACTCATTTGTAGAGATGCCAAACTCACATGGTTGTAATAAGGATTTAGAAGAGTTATAAAGCTTTTAGAATAGTACCTGATAAATAATAACCATTATGCAAGTACTTATTTAAAACATAAATAAGATGAAATCAGTGATGAAACAGAAAGCCCAGCCCATGTGAACATAAACTCCATGAAATACCTGGTTCAGTTTTCTTCACCTTCCCAAAAGTCTGAAGAATTTTACTCAACATGACTTCTTTGTTAGATCCCTAAACCAGGAAAACTGTTTGAGGTACTAAATCATGCAGCCTCAATAGTGTAGCTCAGGAGTTGGCAAATGTTTTCCATAATGGGCAGGAGAGTAAATAGGCTTTGGTGAGCCATCCAGTCTCCGATGCAACTACTCAACTCTGCTGTTGCAGTGCAAAAGCAGCCATAGACAATACATAAATGAGTGTGGCTGTGTTCCAATAAAACCTTATTTGTGAAAACTGAAATTAGAATTTCGTATCATTTTCACCTGTCATGAAATATTACTCCTCTTATGATTTTTTTTATGAATACCAACCATTTAAAAATGTAAAAGTTCACACAGGTCATACAGAAACAGGCAGTAGGCTGGATTTGGCCCATAAGTCATGGTTTGATGACCCCTTGGGTAGCTTAAAAACAAAGGTTTTAAAACACTTAAGTTATTATAACTGTACACACCTGAATTTTTCTGCCTAAAAAATGTAAACAAACATTAAGACAGCTACTTCAAGGCTTTCTCAATCTATAAGTTAGTGCGGTAGCAAATAATTCTATTTAAGAAATAAAAAATGGAAACTGCCTGTTGGTTTGTTAAAGCTGTTCTCCACTTGTCACCATTTCACAGCATAGAGGTATTATTAAATGTCAATTACATTCTATACACACTGAATGGCTTTTCATTTTAAGGTTAACAGCCCTAAAGGCCCTTTATTATTTTAGTGTGACGTTACACTTTCAACATGCTTTCTAGCCAAGATACACTTAGCTGACAATTTAGGGAAAGCCTTCTAATTAGAACACACTATATTAACTTAATTATTTGTTGTAAATGATAGAAAATAAACAAGATGAAATTCTATATAAAAACCAAATCATGAACCTCTACTTAATTCTAAAGTATATAAATTTTGCTTTTTCAATAAAATTAAAACATAAGAAAAGACCAATTTATCTAATAGGTCTGGCTTCCCCAGTTACAAAAATGAGCTAGATTTTCCCTAGTGGGTGCTAAATAAATTCACCTCTGATTATTCTATTTCCTTTGCCAATTTTGTCAACTCAATGCTTATAGGAGAAATTTGAGAAATAGAGGTCTGACCAATCCAGTTGAGTAAATGATGAAGTGCCTGCCTATTCACAAATAAGTCAACAGACAATGAACTACAGAGTTCTGCCACTTCAGCCTCAAGCTCCTTTAATCACTCAAATGAAAAAACAAAACAAAACACAAACCAAAAAAGCCACCTCAAAAGCTACTGAAGGTACAAACAAATAGATATAAAACAATAGGCAGGCAAGGGAAAAGTTGTTCTGTTTTTCATTTTATGTCATTAGCATGACAGTGCTACAAAGGCTGTATAATAATTAATGAATTAATACACACAATGTCACAGAAAAATTAGTCACAGTGTATATAAAGTGCTCACCATGTGATAGACACTGAGAATCTCCTCACTGAATTTATAGTCTATGGTGGAAGACTAGAAATTAAACAAGCAATTATATTAAAATTATATTAGAATCCTATGGATTGAAGTGGGATGTATGTCTGAGTGTGTGTGTGTATGCGTGTGTGCACGTGCACTTAGGGGGTGGGAGGAATGTTAGAGAAAGATTCTCAGGAAAAAAATGACATTTATACTCATAATTGAAGAATGACTCAGAAGAATAAGCCAGGTAAACAGAAAGGAAAAAAAAAAAAACAAACTTCCTTGTAGAGACAGAGAAGTTCAAAGAAAAAAGGTATCACATATCCCATGAATTGAAAGAAGTTTTTCATGGCTGGAACTTCAGGGTGTAAAGGAGAGGGATGACAAGAGACGAGGCTGGAGGACTTTGTAAATCGTGTTAAGATATTTGGACTTCAACTCTAGTTTTAGACACCTGGAAGTTGTAATATAGTGAGTAGAATAAAGGAAGGGGAAATTAGCTACAAAAAGATCAGTCAGAATCTGACATGTATTTAGGAGGCAGAAGCCAATTGGATATATGTGGTAAAGGACACGAAGGAAAGAAGGCTGATGTGAGGTTTCTAACCTAGTTAACTAGTTTGGTTGGTGATGTCATTTAATGAGAGAGGAATCAGAAGGAAATACAGTTGATTATTACCCATGGTTTCCTAATTTGCAATCTGCCTACCTGCTAAAATTTATGTGTAGCCTCAAAATCAATACTCATGGCACTTTCATAGTCATTCAAAGACGTACACAGCGTGGGGAAAATTTTGTGTTGCCCGATGCACATGTTCCTAGCTGAGGGCAAACAAAGCAACACTCTTCTTTCTTATTTCAGTTCACACACTATAAACAATTCTTCTTTTCATGGTCTATCTAGTGCCACATTTTTCAAATTTTTGTGCTTTTTTAAAAAATTTGAGGCATAATTGACATAACATTATATTAGTTTCAGATGTACAACTTAATGATTCAATATTTGTGTATACTGCAAAATGATCACCAAAATAAGTCTAGTTGACATCTATCACCATGTAGTTACACATACTTTTTTTCTTGTAATGAGAACTTTTAAGATCTGCTCTCTTAGCAAGTTGCAAATATATAATACAGTATTATTAACTATAGTCACCATGCTGTACATTCCATCCCCAGGACTTACATATTTTATAACAAAGTTTGTACCTTTTGACCACCTTCATCCAATTCCTCCTACCCCTACTCCCTGCCTCTGGCAACCACCAATCTGTTCTCTGTAACTATGGGTCCAGATGGGTTTTGTTCATTTATTTAGATTCCACATATAAGTGAGTTACAACAGAGTATCTGTCTTTCCCTGTCTGACTTATTTCACTTAGTATAATGACCTCAAGGTCTACTCAAGTTGTCACAAATAGAAAGATTTCTTATTTGAAATCTTTGTATGACTGAATAATATTCCATTGTGTATATATGTACCACATCTTTAACCATTCATCTATTGATGGATACTTAGGTTGTTTCCATATCTTGGCTGTTGTAGATAATACTGCAACATGGGGATGCATTTATCTTTTCGAGTTAATGTTTTTATTTTCTTTGGATAAATGCCCAGAAGTGGAATTCCTGGATCATATGGTAGTTCTATTTTTAATTTTTTGAGGAACCTCCATACTGTTTTCCAGAGTGGCTGAACCAATTTACATTCCCACCAACAGTGCAAGAGGATTCTCTTTCTTCCACAACCTCACCAACACTTGTTATTTCTTGTCTTTTAGATAATAGCCATTCTAACAGGTGAGGTGGTATCTCATGGTGATTTTCATTTGCATTTCCCTGATGGAGAGCTCCCTTTCATGTACCTGTTAGCCACCTGTGTGTCTTGCATTTTTGTGCTTCTTGTTCATGATTTTGCTATTTAAAATGAACCCCAAACATAGTACTGAAGTGTTATCTGGTGTACCTAAGCTCAAGAAGGCAAGGCGTACCTTACAGAGAAAATACATTTTAGATGAGCTTCATTCAGGCATGAGTTATAGTGTTGAATTCAATGTTACTGAATCAACAATAGGTATTAAATAAGGTATCTTTAACGAGAAACACACGTAAAACAAGGTTATGAGTTGACTGGCTGAAGAAAATGTTGTGATCATAAGCTCACAGAAACCTAACCCTGTATTTCTCCTAACAGCAATGGTCCAGTATTCATTAACTAATGTTTACAGTTTATATTGGGTTGGCCAAAAACTTCATTCGAGTTTTTCATAACGTCTTACGGAAAAAGCCGAACGAACTTTTTGGCCAAACCAATAGAATACAACTACCATGAATAATAAGAATCGAATGTATTTGGACAGACTGATAATAATGACTTCCATATTGGACATGTCTTGCTCTTTCTTGTAATCAATATATAACTTTTAATGTCAACTACCTAGAGAAGATTTTTCTACTACTTGATTTAAAAAGGAATGTTTTGCCTAACATATAACCCTCTTTTAACTCTTTGCGTAGCACATACCTCCATCTGACATTATGTTGTTTGTTTATTGTCTAACTCCTTTCACTTCGATGTAAGCTCCATGAGAACAGTTTCTTGTTTGTCTTATTTTTTGTTGTGTTCACAGCCCCTAGAACAATGTCTGGCACATGATTGGCATTCAATATGCATTCGTTTGAAAATTGATTAAAAGTATGAGTAAAATATTGATATTTTAAGATATCATTTTTATGTTATATTTACACTTTATCTGCTATGCAATAATCACTTCTTTATAATTATTCCTATTCACGTCATTCTGTTGTTTTCCTATCTCTATCCTTTTAAAGACTGTTGTTCCTATTTCATAGAGGTTATATCTTCCTCATATCAAACAATTTTCTAAAATTTCCTTTTGGTTCCTTTATAAAACCATTTTTACAATCATGTTCCCTCTGAATTTTTAGGATGATCTTCCTTGTCCCTTTTTTTTTAAATTGATTATTTATTTATTTATTTATGGCTCTGTTGGGTCTTTGTTGCTGCGTGAGGGCTTTCTCTAGTTGCAGAGAACGGGGGCTACTGTTCATTGCGGTGTGCAGGCTTCTCATTGTGGTGGCTTCTCTTGTTGCGGAGCACGGCCTCTTACGCGCATGGGCTTCAGTAGTTGTGGCATGCAGGCTCAGTAGTTGTGGCTCGCGGACACTAGAGTGCAGACTCAGTAGTTGCAGCACGTGGGCTTAGTTGCTCCACAGCATGTAGGATCTTCCCTGCCTAGGGATTGAACCCGTGTCCCCTGCATTGGCAGGTGGATCCTTAACCACTGCAACACCAGGGAAGTCCCAGTCCCATTTTATTCAGTATGTTTTCTCAGATCTCATATTTTGTTTCATATTATTTCATTTTCCCAATTGCTCTATCTAGAACAAGAGGAGCCCCTTCTATACTAGTACTTTCTTCTTGGTTTGTGGTTTGCCTTTGGCCAATTCACCATTCATCTGGCTATAGATCTAATACCTTTATGGAGGTGGCAATTTATAACAGGTACAAAGCTGTTTCAAAGGCCATCCACAATCTAATGCCAGTGTCTAGCAAGCAACTGGCCTACTAAGTTTGCATGAAATATGGCTGAACATTCTCCTACCATAAAGTTCCCAGTGTTTTAACTCTCTAAACTTCTTAAGCTGAATGAAAACCACAATAATGTAGGCTTTTCCTATCTGTGCTCTTGAACAGCACTATTACTTTGAGTATTCTCCAGCACAGAATGAACTGTGCTGCCAACCAAAGTCCCTCTCTTTCCCCTCATCCCACATTCTGGTAGCACTAAAAAGGAGAATCCATGCAGTAGAGGGGTGAACAACCAATCTATTCATCAATTCAGGATTGTCTTTTCAATCCAGAAGGCATACCATGGAAAAGGGATAAACTGCCTTTTGACTTTTAAGGTTTGCTCTGTTGATGACAGCAAAACACACAACACTCAACAGCTGGATTTCTCAATCCATTCTATCAGCTCTAAATGTAGAGAAAATTTATTCCAATTTGGACACCGTCATGAATTATCAGCCTTATTTATCAATGAGTATTGTAAATTATCAGACTTTAATACATCTAAAGTATATTAGTAAAAGTTAAGAAAGACTTAGGTTTGCAGAGAGACCTTCAAGATAGCAGAGGAGTAAGACCTGGAGATCACCATCCTCCCCACAAATACACTGGAAATACATCTACATGTGCAGCAACTCCTACAGAACACCTACTGAATGCTGGAAAAGACCTCAGATTTCTGAAAAGGCAAGAAACTCCCCACGTACCTGTGTAGGGCAAAAGAAGAGAAAAAAACAGAGACAAAGAATAGGGAAAGGACCTGCACCTCTGGCAGGGAGTTGTGAAAGAGGAAAAGTTTCCACGCACTAGGGAGCCCCTTCACTGGCGGAGCTGGGGGCGGCGGGGGGGGGGAAGCTTCAGAGCCACAGAGGAGAGCACAGCAACAGGGGTGCAGAGGGCAGAGTGGAGAGATTCCCGCACAGAAGATCGGTGCCAACCAGCACTCACCAGGCTGAGAAGTTTGCCTGCTCAGCCGCCGGGACGGGTGGGGGCTGGGAGCTGAGGCTCGGCTTCAGAGGTCAGATCCCAGGGAGAGGACTGGGGTTAGCTGTGTGAACACAGCCTGAAGGGGGCTAGTGCGCCACAGCTAACCGGGAGGGAGTCTGGGAAAAAGTTGGGACCTGCCTAAGAGGCAAGAGGCCATTGTTTCAGGGTGCATGAGGAGAGGCAAGTCAGAGCACCACCTAAACGAGCTCCAGAGACAGGCATGAGCCACGGCTATCAGAGCAGACACCAGAGACAGTCATGAAATGCTAAGGCTGCTCCTGCAGCCATCAAGAATCCTGTGTGCAAGCACAGGTCACTATTCACACGTCCCCTCCTGGGAGCCTGTGCAGCCCGCCACTGCCAGAGTCCCGTGATCCAGGGACAACTTCCCTGGGAGAAAACACAGCATGCCTCAGGCTGGTGCTACGTCACGCCAGGCTCTGCTGTTGCAGGCTCGCACCGCATTCCGTACCCCCCCTTCCCCCTGGCCTGACTGTGCCAGAGCCCCCTAATCAGCTGCTCCATTAACCCTGTCCTGTCTGGGCAAATAACAGACGCCCTCAGGCGACCTACATGCACAGACGGGCCAAATCCAAAGGTGAACACCAAGAGCTGTGCGAACAAAGAAGAGAAAGGGAAATTTCTCCCAGGAGCCTCAGGAGGAGCAGATTAAATCTTCACAATCAACTTGATGTACCCTGCATCTCTGGAATATCATCCCAACATTGAGACAGCGGACATTGTGTGATTTTCTCTATATAGCTTTGCTTTTACCATTTGTCCTAGGGTTCTGTCTGGATTTTTGGTTTTTTGGGGTTTTTTAGTATACTTTTTAGTGCTTGTTATCATTGGTGGATTTGTTTTCTGGTTTGGCTGTGCTATTCTTTCTTTCTTTTTTTTATTACTTTAAAATTGTTTTTATTTTTAAGAATTTTTATTTTTTATCTTAATAACTTTATTTTTTTCTTTCTTTTTTCTTATTTTCTCCCTTTTCTTCTGAGCCATGTGGCTCACAAGGTCTTGGTGCTCCTGCCGCGCGTCAGGCCTGTGCCTCTGAGGTGGGAGAGCTGAGTTCAGGACATTGGCATACCAGAGGCCTCTCAGCTCCACGTAATATCAAACAGCGAAAGCTTTCCCAGAGATCTCCATTTCAATGCTAAGGCGCAGATCCAACCACCAGCAAGCTACACTGCTGGACACCCTATGCCAAGCAACTAGCAAAACAGGAACACAACCCCGCCCATTAGCAGAGAGGCTGCCTAAAATCATAATAAGATAACACATACCCCAAAACACACCACCAGACGTGGTCCGGCCCACCAGAAAGACAAATCCAGCCTCATCCACCAAAACACTGGTACCAGTCCCCTAAACCAGGATGCCTACACAACCCACTGAACCAGCTTTACCCACTGGGGTAGACACCAAAAACAATGAGAACTACAAACCTGCAGCCTGCAAAAAGGAGACCCCAAGAGCAGTATGTTAAGCAAAATGAGAAGACACAGCAACACATAGCAAATGAAGGAGCAAGGTAAAAAACCACCAGAACAAATGAAGAGGAAATAGGCAGTCTACCTGAAAAAGAACTGAGAGTAATGATAGTAAAGATGATCCAAAATCTTGGAAACAGAATGGAGAAAACACAAGAAATGTTTAACAAGCAACTAGAAGAACTAAAGAGCAAACAATGATGAACAACATAATAAATGATATTGAAAATTCTTTAGAATGAATCAATAGCAGAATAACTGAGGCAGAAGAACAGATAAGTGACCTGGAAGATAAAACAGTGGAAATAACTATCACAGAGAAGAAAAAAGAAAAAACAATGAACACCATTCAGGACAGTCTCAGAGACCTCTGGGACAACATGAAATGTACCAACATTCAAATTATAGGGGTCCCAGAAGAAGAAGACAAAAAGAAAGGGACTGAGAAACTACTTGAAGAGATTATAGTTGAAAACTTCCCTAAAATGGGAAAGGAAACAATTAATCAAGTCCAGGAAGTACAGGGAGTCCCATACAGGATACACCCAAGGAGAAACATGCCAAGACACATATTAATCAAACTATCAAAAATTAAATACAAAGAAAAAATATTAAAAGCAGCAAGGGAAAAGCAACAAATAACATACGAGGGACTTCCCATAAGGGTAACAGCTGATCTTTCAGCAGAAACTCTGCAAGCCAAAAGGGAGTGGCAGGACATATTAAACTGATGAAAGGGAAAAACATGCAACCAAGATTACTCTACCCAGCATAGATCTCATTCAGATTCAACGGAGAAATTAAACCTTTACAGACAAACAAAAGTCAAGAATTTCAGCATCACCAAACCAGATTTACAACAAAGGCAACAGGAACGTCTCTAGGCAGGAAACACAAAAGAAGGAGGAGACCTACAATAACAAACGCAAAACAATTAAGAATATGGTAGGGCCTGGAGGAAGATGGCAGAAGAGTAAGACGCGGAGATCACCTTCCTCCCCACAGATACATCAGAAATTCATCTACACGTGGAACAACTCCTACCGAACACCTACTGAACGCTGACAGAAAACCTCAGACCCCCCAAAAGGCAAGAAACTCCCCACATACCTGGGTAGGGCAAAAGAAAAAAAAAGAATAAACAGAGACAATAGGATAGGGACGGGACCTGCACCAGTGGGAGGGAGCCGTGAAGGAGGGAAGGTTTCTACACACTACAAGCCCCTTCGCGGGCGGAGACTGCAGGTGGCGGAGGGGGAAAGCTTCGGAGTAGCGAAGGAGAGCACAGCAACAGGGGTGCGGAGGGCAAAGCAGAGAGATTCTGGCACAGAGGACCGGTGCCCTCAGGCACACACCAGTCCGAGAGGCTTGTCTGCTCGGCCGCCGGAGAGGGCGGGGCTGGGAGCTGAGGCTCGGGTATTGGCTTTCAGTCGGAGTGCAGGGAGAGGACTGGGGCTGGCGGCAGGAAGAGAGCCTGAAGGGGTTAGTGCACCACGGCTAGCCCGGAGGGAGTCCGGGGAAAGGGTCTGGAGCTGCCGAAGAGGCAAGAGACTTTTTTCCCTTTTGTTTCCTGGTGCGCGAGGAGAGGGCATTAAGAGGGCTGCTTGGGGAAGCGCCGGAGACAGGCGCGAGCCGCGGGTAAGGCGCGGACCTCGGAGACGGGCGTGGGACGCCGCCGCCGCCGCCGCCGCGGGGCCTGTGTGCGAGCGCGGGTCACTGTCCGCCCCGCCTTCCGGGGGGCCTGTGCACCCCGCCACTGCCAGGGTCCCGGGACCCGGGGACGGCTTTCCCGGGAAAGCGCACGGACCGCCACGGGCTGCTGCAACGTCACGCCGGCCTCTGCCACCGCAGGCCCGCCCCACACTGCGCGCACCTCCCTCCCCTCTGCCTGAGTGAGCCAGAGCCCCCGAATCAGCGGCTCCTTTAAACCCGTCCTGTCTGAGCGAAGAACGGACGCCCTCCAGCGACCTACGTGCAGAGGCGGGGCCAGGTCCAAGGCTGAGACCCGGGAGCTGTGAGAGCAGAGACAGGGAAATCTCTCTGTGCAGCCTCGGAGGCAGCGGATTAAAGCTCCACGGTCTGCTTGATGTGCCCTGCGTCTGTGGAGTGCATGAATGGAGAGCGAATCATCCCAAATTGAGGAAGTGGACTTTGAGGACAAGATTTAAGACTTTCCCCCCTTTTCCTCTTTGTACAACGAATTATCCCAAATTAAGGAGATGGACTTAGAGAGCAAGATTTCAGACTTCTCGCCCTTTTCCTTTTTTTACAACGAATTATCCCAAATTGAGGAGGTGGACTTGGAGAGCAAGATTTTTGATTTTTCCCCCTGCTCCCTTTTTGTGAATGTGTATGTGTAATCTTCTGTGTAAGATTCTCTCTGTATAGCTTTGCTTCCACCGTATGTCCCAGGGTTCTATCGGTCCGTTTTTTTTTTCAATAATTACTTTTTAATTTTAATAACGCTACTATATTTCATACTTTATTCTATTTTACTTTACCTGCTGTTTCTTTTTTTCCTACCTTCCCTTCCTCGCTCCCTCCCTCCGCTCCTCCTTTCCTTCTTTCTTTTTCTTTCCTCCCTCCCACCCTTCTTCTTTCCACTTTCTTTTTCTTTCCTTCCTCCCTCCCTCCCTCCTGTCTTTCTTTCTTTCTTTCCTTCCTCCCTCCCTCCCTCCCTTCTTCCATTCACTCTTCCTTTAGCTTTCATTCCTCCCTCCCTCCCTCCTTTCTTTCCTTCTTTCTTTCCATCCTTCCTCCCTCCCTCCCTCCTTTCTTTATTTCTTTTTTCCTTCCTTCCTTCCTTTCTTCCCTTCTTCCTTTCTTTCCCTCTCTCTTTCTTTCTTCTACTAATTCTTTCTTTCTACTTTTTCTCCCTGTTATTCTGAGCCGGGTGGATGGAAGGCTCTTGGTGCTGCAGCCAGGAGTCAGTGCTGTGCCTCTGAAGTGGGAGAGCCAACTTCAGGACACGGGTCCACAAGAGACCTCCCAGCTCCACATAATATCAAGCAGCGAACATCTCCCAGAGATCTCCATCTCAACACCAGCACCCAGCTTCAGACAACGACCAGCAAGCTACAGTGCTGGTCACCCTATGCCAAGCAATTAGCAAGGCAGGAACACAACCCCACCCATTAGCAGAGAGGCTACCTAAAAACATAATAAGGCCATAGGCACCCCAAAACACACCACCAGACGTGGACCTGTTCACCAGAAAGACAAGATCGAGCCTCAACCACCAGAACACAGGCATTAGTCCCCCCCACCAGGAAGCCTACACAACCTACTGAAACAACCTTAGCCACTGGGGACAGACACCAAAAACAACGGGAACTACGAATCTGCAGCCTGCAAAAAGGAGACCCCAAACACAGTAACATAAGGAAAATGAGAAGACAGAAAAACACACAGCAGGTGAAGGAGCAAGATAAAAACCTACCAGACCTAACAAATGAAGAGGTAATAGGCAGTCTACCTGAAAAAGAATTCAGAATAATAATAGTAAAGGTGATCCAAGATTCTATTTCCAAGATCCAAAATCTTGGAAATAGAATAGACAAAATGCAAGAAACAGTTAACAAGGACCTAGAAGAACTAAAGATGAATCAAGCATCGATTAAAAACACAATAAATGAAATGAAAAATACTCTAGATGGGATCAATAGCAGAATAACTGAGGCAGAAGAACGGATAAGTGAGGTGGAAGATAAAATAGTGGAAATAACTGCTGCAGAGCAAAATAAAGAAAAAAGAATGAAAAGAACAGAGGACAGTCTCAGAGACCGCTGGGACAACATTAAATGCGCCAACATTCGAATTATAGGGGTTCCAGAAGAAGAAGAGAAAAAGAAAGGGACTGAGAAAATATTTGAAGAGATTATAGTTGAAAACTTCCCTAATATGGGAAAGGAAATAGTTAATCAAGTCCAGGAGGCACAGAGAGTCCCATACAGAATAAATCCAAGGAGAAATACGCCAAGACACATATTAATCAAACTGTCCAAAATTAAACACAAAGAAATCATATTAAAAGCAGCAAGGGAAAAAGAACAAATAACACACAAGGGAATCCCCATCAGGATAACAGCTGATCTCTCAGCAGAAACTCTACAAGCCAGAAGGGAGTGGCAGGACATAATTAAAGTGATGAAGGAGAGAAACCTGCAACCAAGATTACTCTACCCAGCAAGGATCTCATTCAGATTTGATGGAGAAATTAAAACCTTTACAGACAAGCAAAAGCTGAGAGAGTTCAGCACCACCAAACCAGCTTTACAACAAATGCTAAAGGAACTTCTCTAGGCAAGAAACACAACAGAAGGAATATACCTACAATAATGAACCCAAAGCAATTAAGGAAATGGGAATAGGAACATACATATCAATAATTACCTTAAATGTAAATGGACTAAATGCTCCCACCAAAAGACACAGAGTGGCTGAATGGATACAAAAACAAGACCCATATATATGCTGTCTACAAGAGACCCACTTCAGACCTAGAGACACATACAGATTGAAAGTAAGGGGATGGAAAAAGATATTCCATGCAAATGGAAATCAAAAGAAAGCTGGAGTAGCAATTCTTATATCAGACAAAATAGACTTTAAAATAAAGACTATTAGAAGAGACAAAGAAGGACACTACATAATGATCAAGGGATCGATCCAAGAAGAAGATATAACAATTGTAAATATTTATGCACCCAACATAGGAGCACATCAATACATAAGGCAAATACTAACAGCCATAAAAGGGGAAATCGACAGTAACACAATCATAGTAGGGGACTGTAACACCCCACTTTCACCAATGGACAGATCATCCAAAATGAAAATAAATAAGGAAACACAAGCTTTAAATGATACATTAAACAAGATGGACTTAGTTGATATTTATAGGACATTCCATCCAAAAACAACAGAATACACATTTTTCTCAAGTGCTCATGGAACATTCTCCAGGATAGATCATATCTTGGGTCACAAATCAAGCCTTGGTAAATTTAAGAAAATTGAAATTGTATCAAGTATCTCTTCCGACCACAATGCTATGAGACTAGACATCAATTACAGGAAAAGATCTGTAAAAAACACAAACACATGGAGGCTAAACAATACACTACTCAATAACGAAGTGATCACTGAAGAAATCAAAGAGGAAATTAAAAAATACCTAGAAACAAATGACAATGGAGACACGACGACCCAAAACCTATGGGACACAGCAAAAGCAGTTCTAAGGGGGAAGTTTATAACAATACAATCCCACCTTAAGAAACAGGAAACATTTCGAGTAAACAACCTGACCCTGCACCTAAAGCAATTAGAGAAAGAAGAACAAAAAACCCCCAAAGTTAGCAGAAGGAAAGAAATCATAAAGATCAGATCAGAAATAAATGAAAAAGAAATGAAGGAAACGATAGCAAAGATCAATAAAACTAAAAGCTGGTTCTTTGAGAAGATAAACAAAATTGACAAACCATTAGCCAGACTCATCAAGAAAAGAAGGGAGAAGACTCAAATCAATAGAATTAGAAATGAAAAAGGAGAAGTAATAACTGACACTGCAGAAATACAAAAGATCATGAGAGATTACTACAAGCAACTCTGTGCCAATAAAATGGACAACCTGGAAGAAATGGACAAATTCTTAGAAATGCACAACCTGCCAAGACTGACTCAGGAAGAAATAGAAAATATGAACAGACCAATCACAAGCACTGAAATTGAAACTGTGATTAAAAATCTTCCATCAAACAAAAGCCCAGGACCAGATGGCTTCACAGGCGAATTCTATCAAACATTTAGAGAAGAGCTAACACCCATCCTTCTCAAACTCTTCCAAACAATATCAGAGGAAGGAACACTCCCAAACTCATTCTACGAGGCCACCATCACCTTGATACCAAAACCAGGCAAGGATGTCACAAAGAAAGAAAACTACAGGCCAGTATCACTGATGAACATAGATGCAAAAATCCTCAACAAAATACTAGCAAACAGAATCCAACAGCACATTAAAAGGATCATACACCATGATCAAGTGGGGTTTATTCCAGGAATGCAAGGATTCTTCAATATACGCAAATCAATCAATGTGATACACCATATTAACAAGTTGAAGGAGAAAAACCATATGATCATCTCAATAGATGCAGAGAAAGCTTTTGACAAAATTCAACACCCATTTATGATAAAAACCCTCCAGAAAGTAGGCATAGAGGGAACTTTCCTCAACATAATAAAGGCCATATATGACAAACCCACAGCCAACATCGTCCTCAATGGTGAAAAACTGAAACCATTTCCACTAAGATCAGGAACAAGACAAGGCTGCCCACTCTCACCACTCTTATTCAACATAGTTTTGGAAGTTTTAGCCACAGCAATCAGAGAAGAAAAGGAAATAAAAGGAATCCAAATTGGAAAAGAAGAAGTAAAGCTGTCACTGTTTGCAGATGACATGATACTATACATAGAGAATCCTAAAGATGCTACCGAAAAACTACTAGAGCTAATCAATGAATTTGGTAAAGTAGCTGGATACAAAATTAATGTACAGAAATCTCTGGCATTCCTGTACACTAATGATGAAAAATCTGAAAATGAAATCAAGAAAACACTCCCATTTACCATTGCAACAAAAAGAATAAAATATCTAGGAATAAACCTATCTAAGGAGACAAAAGACCTGTATGCAGAAAATTATAAGACACTGATGAAAGAAATTAAAGATGATACAAATAGATGGAGAGATATACCATGCTCCTGGATTGGAAGAATCAACATTGTGAAAATGACTCTACTACCCAAAGCAATCTACAGATTCAATGCAATCCCTATCAAACTACCACTGGCATTTTTCACAAAACTAGAACAAAAAATTTCAAAATTTGTTTGGAAAAACAAAAGACCCCTAATAGCCAAAGCAATCTTGAGAACGAAAAACGGAGCTGGAGGAATCAGGCTCCCTGACTTCAGACTATACTACAAAGCTACAGTAATTAAGACAGTGTGGCACTGGCATAAAAACAGAAAGATAGATCAGTGGATCAGGATAGAAAGCCCAGAGATAAACCCACGCACATATGGCCACCTTATCTTTGATAAAGGAGGCAGGAATGTACAGTGGAGAAAGGACAGCCTCTTCAATAAGTGGTGCTGGGAAAACTGGACAGGGACATGTAAAAGTTTGAGAATAGATCATTCCGTAACACCATACACAGAAATAAGCTCAAAATGGATTAAAGACTTAAATGTAAGGCCAGAAACTATCAAACTCTTAGAGGAAAACATAGGTAGAACACTCTATGACATAAATCACAGCAAGATCCTTTTGGACCCACCTCCTAGAGAAATGGAAATAAAAACAAAGATAAACAAATGGGACCTAATGAAACTTCAAAGCTTTTGCACAGCAAAGGAAACCATAAACAAGACCAAAAGACAACCCTCAGAATGGGAGAAAATATTTGCAAATGAAGCAACTGACAAAGGATTAATCTCAAAAATTTATAAACAGCTCATGCAGCTCAATAGCAAAAAAACAAACAACCCAATCCAAAAATGGGCAGAAGACTTAAACAGGCATTTCTCCAAAGAAGATATACGGACTGCCAACAAACACATGAAAGAATGCTCAACATCATTAATCATTAGAGAAATGCAAATCAAAACTACAATGAGATATCATCTCACACCGGTCAGAATGGCCATCATCAAGAAATCTAGAAACAATAAATGCTGGAGAGGGTGTGGAGAAAAGGGAACACTCTTGCACTGCTGGTGGGAATGTGAATTGGTACAGCCACTATGGAGAACAGTATGGAGGTTCCTTAAAAAACTAAAAATAGAACTACCATATGACCCAGCAATCCCACTACTAGGCATATACCCTGAGAAAACCATAATTCAAAAAGAGTCATGTACCACAATGTTCACTGCAGCTCTATTTACAATAGCCAGGACATGGAAGCAACCTAAGTGTCCATCAACAGATGAATGGATAAAGAAGATGTGGCACATATATATAATGGAATATTTCTCAGCCATAAAAAGAAATGAAATTGAATTATTTGTAGTGAGGTGGATGGACCTAGAGTCTGTCATACAGAGTGAAGTCAGAAAGAGAATAACAAATACCGTATGCTAACACATATATTTGGAATCTAAAAAAAAAAAAAAAAAAAAAAAAGGTTGTGAAGAACCTAGGGTCAGGACAGGAATAAAGACACAGATGTAGAGAATGGACTTGAGGACACAGGGAGGGGGAAGGGTAAGTTGGGATGATGTGAGAGAGTAGCATGGACATATATACATTACCAATGTAAACTGGATAGCTAGTGGGAAGCAGCCACAGAGCACATGGAAATCAGCTCAGTGCTTTGTGACCACCTACAGGGGTGGGATAGGGAGGGTGGGAGGAAGACACAAGGGGGAGGAGACATGGGGATATATGTATATGTATAGCTGATTCACTTTGTTTTAAAGCAGAAACTAACACACCATTGTAAAGCAATTATACTCCAATAAAGATGTTAAAAAAAACCCCACAAAAACACAAAAACAAAGAAAACAAAAAGATACAAGCATCCCAATGTTCACAGCAGCATTATTTGCAATTGCCAAGATATGGAAGGAACCTACATGTCCATCAACAGATGAATGGATAAAGAAGATATGGTATAACATACAATATGTATGTATGGTATATACATATATACAATATGTACAATACATACATATTATTCAGCCATAAGAATGAAAGAAATTCTGCCATTTGCAACAACATGAATGGACCTGGAAAGTATTATGCTTAGTGAAATGAATTAGAAAAGGGAAGATAAATACTGTATATTATCACTTATGTGTGAAATCTAAAAAATAAAATGAATGAATATAACAAAACAGAAAAAGACTCACGGATATACAGAATAAACTAGTAGTTACCAGTGGGGAAAGGGAAGGAGGGAGGGGCAAGAGATAAGTGTGGGGATTAAGCGGTACAAACTACTACAGTATATATAAAATAAACA
Organism: Mesoplodon mirus; assembly: GCF_964341445.2. Classification (NCBI taxonomy): domain Eukaryota; kingdom Metazoa; phylum Chordata; class Mammalia; order Artiodactyla; family Ziphiidae; genus Mesoplodon; species Mesoplodon mirus. Next base: position 86,226,031 of record NC_138990.1, read on the forward strand.
AGCTATGAGGATATATTGTACAGCACAGGGAACATAGCCAATATTTTGTAACAACTTTAAATTGAGTATAAGCTCTAAAATTTTTTAATCTCTATGTTGTATACCTAAAACTAACACAATATTATAAATCAACCTTCTTCGATTTAAAAAAAAGTCATTCGGGCTTCCCTGGTGGCTCAGTGGTTGAGAGTCCACCTCCCGATGCAGGGGACACCTGTTCGTGCCCCAGTCTGGGAGAATCCCACATACCGTGGAGTGGCTGGGCCTATGAGCCATGGCCGCTGAGCCTGCGCGTCCGGAGCCTGTGCTCCGCAACGGGAGAGGCCACATGGTGAGAGGCCTGCGTACCGCAAAATAAATAAATAAATAAAATAATTTTAAAAGTCATTCATAATCCCCATCACCTGGAGATAACTACTGCTTACTGTTTGGTGTACTCCCTCACAAATGTTTTTCTACTCTAAATAGACAGATATTTTACCTATACACATATGTGCATATACACATATATAAATAGGATCATACTATACATACACTTTTCACTGACCTTTCCATGCAAAAATCTTTTTTAGAACATCATAATTCAGTATGATCCACTTTTACTGCACAACACTGTTCCAACTCCCTTTCTTCACACACATGCTATAAACTGTCATACAAATGCTGGAACAAACATGGGCTTTGAATAAATGTTCAAAAATAAAAATAAAAACACAGTAATGACTTTGAAGTCCCCATGTATCTAGACACTTGTCTGGATATAAACATAGATAACAAACACAGTATTGCCACTCAATGTGAGCAAATGAGTGAAGCCTTTTGTTTTTGTATATAAAAGTGATAAAATTCATTGCTAACAAATCTCAAAGTCAAATTTTAGCTGCTATAGGTCACAAACATGCACCAGTAATCAAGTAAGTCAGGATCCTGTGATCCTTGTTCTTCCTGGGGAAAGAGAAGGCCAGATCAAAGACCTTTCCTGGATTTCTTTCCTTCATAAAAGGTAACAATGTATCTTATGTACACAAATATCCTGAACATTTCATACAATTATTGATCTCCATGCCTCCAAACATTAGTGGAATCTACATGTCTAGCTTCATAGAAAAAAAAAAAAAACTTACGCTGGGACACTACTACTTTGTATGGGCAACATGTCTACTTAACAGGGAAAGAGGAACAGACCTCGTATATTCTTCATTAAACATTTACTATGCCATTATTTGGCTAAACAGCTCTTCATCTAGTGTATCTTTCCTGGTAGAGATTGATATGAGGTCTGCTGGAAAGTAGGCAGAGACCTTCCCATCTATCACAATAACAGAAAGTTAACCCTTGGATTGAGAAACAGCTAAGGACAAGTACACAAAGACGAGAGGGAAATGGAAGGACGGAAGCACACACCATTGTTCTTCCAGCTTTGCCTACAGGAAGCAATATTTCCATTTGGTCTTAGGCAAAGCCTGTAATTTCACCACCCTGACTGCAGCTGGAGAATTCCCTTTTAACTGTCCCAGCATCCAAGTGAAGACAGGTTTATTCAGAGTGTTTAAAAAAAAAAAAAATCTGAAAGGGCCATTTTAATTTGCTTCCATGCGAAAAGGGGAGCACATATCACAGGGCCCCATAATGACATTCAGCGGGATATTACACTTCACCATATGGCTAATTTGCACAGCAGGCCCAAAGCAGGACTTTCTTTCATTAGAAGTGCCCTAAAGAACAGACTACAGAAACACATGTAAAGAACAAACCCAAGATGCCCCCTATTGCTTAAATCTAGAAACATTCATTTGATTCCCAGATGTAAAAGCCCATTCAGAGAGTTTCCAAGGCAAGGTCATTCAAGAGTCATGAAGGTGGTATGTGTCACAGCTCCACTTACCTATATTAGGGCTTTGAAAAATGTCTAAAATTCAAGAACCACAACACTGTCAAACACCTCAAAAAAAAATCTATGTATGAGGAAAGGATAATTACTCTGGTAGACAATTTATTATGAAAAAAAAACATTACTTTCCAAATGCCCCAATTCTTTATATCACTCAATTAGCCTACAAAGTTAATCTACATAAACTTCTGATCCTTTTTGAAGAGGAAAGGCAGTCTGACGTTCTAACAGAATCCTGTTTATTTTTAAGATGCCCCTTTTAACTTATGTTTGTCTTGGCATTTCCTCTTTCTGCCATACCCCAAGCCTGAGCCATAGAAAAGAACATCCCCTCCGGGAATGACCCAAGTCTGCAGAATTTTAAAAAAGAAAAAGAAAGAAATCTGATGCCTAATGATTATGGAGTAGTTGAGTCTGTGCTTTTGAAGAAAGTAAACATTATGATTAACAATCTTGGGCTTTGTAATTAGCTTCCCCCCTTCCAAGAGAGAGTGTTAATTTATTAAATATTTTAACAAAGAGTCTTTTATTATCAGATTCAGTTTGGCTGGCTCCTTTCATAGCATTACCAATTACAACCAATAAAGCTTTAATTGACGACTACTTTTTATAACCTTTGACCCAAGATGATAAACAGTTGTACCTCAGAAGTGAAAGGGTAAACCTCAAAGGGAACGGTGTCTTAATCATGCTTAGCAAACTGCTTAAAATTACAACCTACCTACCTGGCTAGAACAAAAACCCAGACTTCCTCTATGATTAAGGTAATTGATCAGGAAAAGACTTGGATTTCACTTTTAAGATGTGTTCCTTTTGTTAGAAAAACCTTAGCTTGCATAAGCTGCAGATAACTGTGCACATACAATTATATGCACAAATAATATGCTAATTCTATATTATAATATGATTTAATCAATTTGTAGACAATTAGCGAGAGAATTTTTTTCATGTTTTTTTTTCCAATTTTACTGAGAAATAATTGACTTAATCTCTGTATAAGTTTAAGGCATACAGCATGATGGTTTGATTATGAAGCTTAGAAGCCTCTTCTAACTCACACTTGTCAATCTTTTAAACTGCTGAAGTGCTTCATAATTCAGAAGTTTAAACCTCTTAATCTGTTTCATGTTTCCAAAATGAATAGGACCTCTGAGCAATTACTAAAGAGAGCACAGAAAAATGTAACATTTAAAAATGTAAATAAAAATAATACCGTGATGTCACAGTTGTTACACACAATCACTTCATGGAGATGAAAGGCAATGAGAACTAATAGTTCTCACTATTAACAATAAGTAAATAGAAAGTGCTGGCTTAACAGAAGATACAATATAAGATTTTATACAAGAAGAACTAGACAAATAGCTTTTAAGTGACTTCCCATGTATATTAAAGGAAGTCAATGCCAGGAAAAGCACAAAATCTGAGGCTCAGTCTAAGTACTTTATAAACTGAAAGAGCTATACACGTTATTTTTATGATATATAAATGTATGTAATGGCTGTTTTATTAAAGACACATGGCTGCTCCTTGCATTTCAAAATCCAATTTGCCACACACACACCCCAAAATAGCCCTTTATATAGTTAACTGAGAATTGGGGAAATTCTATATAAATAAATCTATGCCTTTTCTCCCCCATTAACAGAAACTGTACAGAAACAGACAACTTTAGAATGTAAGAATAAAAAAAAATTGTCATACTGAACTTCAGATGTTTAGAAAAACAAGCAGAATATCTAAAAACAAAAAAATGGACATATATTCAGCTGATATTTGGTAGAAAAGAAAAAGTAAGAATATAGCTTAAGAGAAAAAAAGGAAACTAAAAGTTGAATAAAATTTGCTTCAATACCAATTTTTTAATTAAACTTTTTATAATGAGAGGATTGTAGATTCACAGGCAATTATAAAAAGTTATAGAGACAGGGACTTCCCTGGCGGCGCAGTGGTTGAGAGTCTGCCTGCCAATGCATGGGACACAGGTCCAATCCCTGGGCCGGGAAGATCCCACATGCTGCGGAGCAGCTAAGCCTGTGCGCCACAACTACTGAGCCTGCACTCTAGAGCCCGCGAGCAACAACTACTGAGCCCGCGTGCCACAACTACTGAAGCCCACGTGCCTAGAGCCCGTGCTCCGCAACAAGAGAAGGCACCACAATGAGAAGCCCGAGCACCGCAACGATGAGTAGCGCCCACTCACTGTAACTAGAGAAAGCCCGCACACAGCAAAGAAGACCCAACGCAGCCAAAACTAAATAAATATATTTATAAAAAGAAATAATAGAGACAGATCCCTTGTTCCTTTACTCAGGTTTTCCAATGGTAAACATCTTAGAAAAGTATAGGCCACTATCACAACTGGGACACTGACAGTACAGTCTACAGTCAGTCAAGGTGCACAATTCCAAAACTACAAGGATCCCACGAGCATTCTTTTTATAGCCATACCCTCTTCCTTCCATCCCTACCTCCTACTGAACTTTTGGTAAGCACTAATGTGTTCTCCATTTCTATAATTTTTGTCATTTTAAGACTGTTATATAAATGGAATTTTACATTACATAACCTTTTGAGATTGGCTTATTTCACTCAGTATAAATCTCTGCAGATTCATCCAGGTTGTTGCATATATCAATAGTTCTTTCCTTTGTATTGCTGAGTAATATGCCATGCTGATATGATATAAATGTACCACAGTTTAACTATTCACCTACTGAAATATATCAGATATAATAGTTTGGTGCTATCATGAATAAAGCTGATATCAGGTATGTAAAACACCTGAAATAAGTTTTCTTTTCTCTGGGATAAATGACCAGGAATGCAACTGCTGGGTCACATGGTTAGTTTTTTAATCTGCCAAACTGTTTGCCAGAGTGACTGCACCATATTATGTTCCCACCAGCAATCGTAATGGTATTTGGTGTAGTCATTATCCTGATAGAAGTGTAGTGATAGCTCATGGTGGCTTTAATCTGAATTTTTTTTTTTTTTTTTTTTTTTTGCGGTACGCGGGCCTCCCACTGTTGTGGCCTCTCCCGTGGTGGAGCACAGGCTCCGGACGCGCAGGCTCAGCGGCCATGGCTCACGGGCCCAGCCGCTCCGTGGCACGTGGGATCTTCCAGGACTGGGGCACGAACCCGTGTCCCCTGAATCAGCAGGCGGACTCTCAACAACTGCGCCACCAGGGAAGCCCTGAATTCTTTTTAATGACTAATGATGCTAAACAAAAGATGTTCCCATGTGCTTATTTGCCATCTGTACATATGCACTGGTGAATTATTTGTGTCTTTTGTCCATATCCTAACTGGATTATTTTTTATTGTTGAGTTTGGAAAAGTCTTTATACATTCTAGATACTAGTCCTTTGCTGGATATGCAGTTTGCAAACATTTTCTCCCACTCTGTAACTTGGCTTTTCACCCTTTTAATGGGGTCTTTTAATTTTGATGAGGTCCAATTTATCGATTTTTTTCTTTTCTGGTAAGTGCTTTTGGAGTAAAGTCTAAGAACTCTTTGCCTGTCTCCAGCATCTGAGAATCTTCTCCTATTTTTCTCAAAAGTTTTACAGTTTTGTATTTTACATTTAAGTCATGATCCATTTTGAGTTACTTTTTGTACAAAATGTGAGAAGTAGCTCAAGGTTCACTTTTTTGGTGTATGAATGTTCAATTGCTCTAGCACCATTTGTTGAATTGCTTCTGCAACTTTGTCAAATATTTTTTTATTTCTGAATTCTCTATTCTGTCCCATTGATCTGTCTAGCCCTTTGCCAATTCCACACATCTTTTTTTTTAAAGCTTTTTATTGAGCTATAACTGATACATAACATCATGTTGGTTTCAGGTGTACAACATAATGATTAGATATTACTATACATTGTGAAATGATCACCACAATAAGTCTAGTTACCATCCATCACCATACAAACTTAATTTTTAGGATTTAATTTCATGGCAACTTTCAAGTATGCTCTACAATATTATTGACTATAGTCACCATGTTGTACATTACATCCCCAGGACTTTTTATGTTATAACTGAAAGTTTGTACCTCTTGACCCTCTTCACCTAATTAAACTTAAAAGCCTTTGCACAGCAAAGGAAACCGAAACAAAGACAGCCTTCGTAATGGGAAAAAATATTTGCAAATGATATAACCAACAAGGGCTTAATTTTCAAAATATACAAACAGCTCGTATAGCTTAATATCAAAAAAACAAACAACCCAATCAAAAAATGGGCTGAAGGTCTAAATAGACATTTCTCCAGAGAAAACATACAGATGGCCAATGGGCACATGAAAAGATGCTCAACATCACTAATTATTAGAGATGTGTAAATCAAAACTACAATGAAGTATCACTTCACACCAGTCAGTATAGCCATCATCAAAAAGTCTACACATAGGGCCTCCCTGGTGGCGCAGTGGTTGAGAGTCCGCCTGCCGATGCAGGGGATACGGGTTCGTGCCCCGGTCTGGGAGGATCCCATATGCCGCGGAGCGGCTGGGCCCGTGAGCCATGGCCGCTGGGCCTGCGCGTCCGGAGCCTGTGCTCCGCAACGGGAGAGGCCACAACAGTGAGAGGCCCGCATACCGCAAAAAGAAAAAAAAAAAAAAAAAAAAGTCTACACATAATAAATCCTGGAGAGGGTGTGCAGAAAAAGGAACTCTCCTACACTGTTGGTGGGAATGTAAATTGGTGCACTCACTATGGAGAACAATCTGGAGGTTCCTTAAAATACTAAAAATAGAGCTACCACACAATCCAGCAATTCCACTCTTCGGCATTAATCCAGAGAAAACTCTAATTCAAAAGGATATATGCACCCCAATGTTCACAGGGGCACTATTTACAATAGCCAAGACATGGAAGCAGCCTAAATGTCCATCGACAGAGGAATGGATAAAGAAGATGTGGTATATATATATATATACAATGGAATATTATTCATACATAAAAAAGAATGAAATAATGCCATTTGTGGCAACATGGATGGATCTGGAGATAATCATACTAAGTGAAGTAAGTCAGACAGAGAAAGACAAATACTATATGATATGACTTACATGTGGAGTCTAAAAAAGATACAAATGAACTTATTTACAAAACCAAAATAGACTCACAGACATAGAAAACAAACTTATGGTTACCAAAGGGGAAGGGGGGGAGTAAATTGGGAGTTTGGGATTAACAGATATCCAGTGCTATATATAAAACAGATAAACAACAAGGACTTCTGTACAGCACAGAGAATTATACTCAGTATCTTGTAATAATCTATAATGGAAAATAATCTAAAAAAGAAAATATATATGTGTATATATCTACATACATGTATGTATAATGAAATCACTTTGCTGTATACCTGAAACTGTCACAACTTTGTAAATCAACTATACTTCAATTAAAAAAACAATTTTGTAAAAAAAGAAAAAAAATGTACACCATCAATAGTGATTTTTAAAATGCAAATGAAATTCACCAACGTACCCTTTGTTTTCCTGCCACCAAGTTAGCAAAAGAAAAAGGACAATACTCAATATTATTGAAAATATGGTAAAACTGCACTCCTAAATTCTTTTGCTAAGGAATGCAAATTGTTATGAAGTTTTGAGAGATTAGGTATCAGGAAGCTTAAAATGTGTATGCCCTTTAACTCACTTTAATAATCATCAGACCAGTGATTTTTTAAAAAAATGATTAAAATGTACACAGTTGAAAGAACTTGGGTTCATATTCTTACAGTATGGGTTAGAATCCTGGCTTATTCCTAACTCTGTGATCTTAAGCAATTTATTTAATCTAAGTGTCAATTGCCTCACCTGCAAAATAAGGATATTAATATATATACTTGTCAGGATTGCTATGAGGATTAAATAAGACAGTGTACGCAAATCATATAATATGATGCCTAGCATATACTAAGTTCTCAATAAATGGTAGCCATCATCATTATCATCATTGCCATCATGACTGTCATGATTAATTACAACATTAGATTAAGTAAACCTATAGAGTGAAAACAAAAACAATAATGTTGGATCTATATTTATTGACATGTACAGATATTTGTGATATGGTGTATGTTAAGGGGAGGTGGAAGCAAAATATAAAGCAATGCACATAGTATAATTCAATTTATGTAAAAAGTATATCAAATGTGTCCAGAGAATAATGTCTGCAAGAAGTATACCAAAATTGTGGTGAAATTGCAAGTAATTTGGTTTCTTCAAATTTTTCAAGTTTTTTAAACAATGAACAATGACATTTAGATGAAAAATAAAGATATTTCCTTAGTTCCCTTTTATCAGAGGCATCACAGTGTCTGCTGACTGATCTCACCAGGTCAGGGCAGAAAGAGCCTAGAGCAGACAACAGTGGAATGATAAGCATAGAAACTTTCAGATCCCAAGATAAAGAGCACAAGAAGAGAAAAAAATAAGTGCTTTCTCCAAAGTTGATAGGTGAGAATAAAAGTGGCTCCTGTGCTACACCTAGATTTCGACACAGTTAGAGTAACAGTGCTGGCACCTGGAAAGGAACTCACTGTCCTGGTACCAATAAGAAAACCATAAAACAGATACTTTATGGATCCTGTCATCTACCACTTGTGACTACAGACAAGGTGCTTGGCTATCTGAAGACTTCTCCCTGTAAATACCAAGTATGCAACTCTACAAAACTGTACAGGATGATTTCAGGCAACAGAAGACATCCTGCACTGTAGAAACTTTCAACAAAAGGTCTTTTGAACTAGCCAAATATCTGAAAGTTTCCCTTAAGAGAGTAATAAAGCTATGCCTGAATAAAGGGGAAATTTTTGCTCTTTTCTGAATGGGAGGGTCCAAAAGAAGCTTGTGCCTGGAACAAGCTGCACAATAACCTGTCACTAGGAAGGGCTATTTGGCAGCTCAAGGAAGGATGATCTACCCTAAGACTAGTCCAGAGTGAGTTTGGCTTTGCCTAACTTAGGGCTGGCAATGATCCTTTTAAAACAGCCGTATTATCACCTGACCCTCCCCTCTTGATTTTCCCAAGCCAAGTTTAGAGTAAAGAGCAGAGAGAGAGCACAGGATAATTTCTAATTAAAAAGAACCTCTTAGGATGAACTGTAGAGAACTACCCCAGCAAGGCTGCAGTTTTACATGACAGTTGCCGAACCCTGACAGGCCCATAGAGACCTTGTATAATGACATTAACACATTATTAGAGTTCCTCATAAGCCAATACTCCTAATCTAAGGAGCAAAATATTAAACATATTTTGTCCATCTTCTCTCTCCACCCCAGTCATTTTTCTAAGTCAAAACCTATGTGGTTTATATGACTGAGTTTCTCCAGGTCCTTATATCTGATTTCCAGGTCTTTGCCAATATTAGAAGGAAGGGCATAACTATTATTTTCAAAGTAGTTTTCTTCCATAAATTACAAGAGCATGGCTTTCGTAATTAAAAATTTTATAAATTTTTCTTTCTCCTCAAACTTCAGAGACCAGATATTAATGCAAAACAATGCTAATGTGTTTATTTTTTAGTACTATGTTCAGAATGTATAGTTATGGAAAAAGTCTTTTTACTTACTGCACAAATTTTGCCCCTGAAACAGAAACATTGATAATACAGAAAAGTAATGAGGTTTCAAATGCAACTCAGAAACAAGCTTGGCTCCTAGTTCTGCCAATCACTAGTGCTGTGATCCATTGGGCAGCTAAATTAATCTTGCTGAGCTTCAGTTTGCTCAACCACCAAGTCAATATAAGATGCTCACTATAAAACCTGCTTATGTCAGAGTGGTATTCTGAGGCTCAAATGAGATAGTGTGTGTCAGAGTGCTATGGAAAAAACACAAGGCTCCTAAACTCAAAAGAACTCAGCAGTCTGGGGTGCTGACTGTAGAACACGTTACGGATACAGCTAATGTTGTCAAATGGAGAAAAAAGACAAAAACTATCCTTCCTTCTAATGAGGATTACAGTTTGATCCTTTTCTATTTTCATACTTGCAAGAACTGTTGGAGGAGACAGATATAGCTCTAAAAGTTAAACTGGATCCTCTGTGCTTGCCATTTTCACAAAGGATATTTCACAGAAGCCACAAGGAAACAAATATTTTTAATCATTTTGAAAAAAAAACAATTGAAAACTGAAATAATCTATGCTTCAGGTTTTAAATAGCATATAATAAATTTTTCTCTTAAAGATGGTATATTTTAACTATATACTTCGTAAAAATAAACTTCACCTAAGAGTCTTGAAGAGGTAGGGGTTGGATTTAAGACTTGATGAAATGAGAGGCATGCTTACAGATGCTTTAAGAAATATTTATTACAAAGAATTAATATATACCAAGCAACCACTACACCTACTATATGCTTTATAAAAACAATTTTATTATCTCATTTATTATTCTCAACAACTCTTTAAAGTATATTGTCAGGGGTGAAGTCAAGATGGCAGCATGGGGGGACACAGAGTTCACGTCTCCCCACAACTAGGGCACCTGCCAGACGCTAGTGGAGGACCTCAACGCCCAAGGAGATGGGAAGAACCCCCAAGCAACTGGGTAGGAACTTGGGGGGAGCAAGGGGGGAGGAGAAGTGGAAGCCAGACAGGACCGGTGCCCCTGAGGGGTGGCTGTGAGAGGGGAGGGGTTCCCATGCCTGGAGGGACCCTCAGGGGCTCAGAGGATCAGGGGGAAGTGTGGCTAGTGTTTCCCCTGCCCAATCGGCCCCGGGGAGCCTGCTGGGCTCTCGGGCCTGGTCCTCCACCCTAGGAGACCCCCTCAAGTTGCATGGGTCCTAGAGGTGTAGGAGGCAGGGAGGAGGGGGGAAGAGGAGGAGAGGTGAAGGGGTTGGGGGGGGACCTTCTGGGACCAGAGGACCAGGGGAGGTGCAGCGGGCATTTCCCCTGACAACTAGGGCCCCAGGAAGCCTGTTGGGCTCCCGGCCTGGGTCTTCCGCCCTCCGAGGACCCCTCCAGGCCACGTTGGTCCTAGGGGCATAGGAGGGTGGGGGGAGGAGAAGAGGAGAGGTGGACGGGGAGGGGCCCTCTGGGATCGGAGGATCACGGGAGGTGTGAAGGGTGTTTCCCCTACCGACTCAGGCCCTGGGAAGCCTGCTGGGTTCCCGGGCCTGCTCCTCAGCCCTCTGCGGCCCCCTTTGGCCACGTGGGTCTTAAGGGCATGGGATAAAGGGAGGAGGGGGGGAAGAGGAAGACAGGCGGACTGTGGAGGGGGCACCCTCTAGGACCGGACGATCAGGGGAGGCACAGCGTGCATTTCCCCCACCCACTTGGGCCCCGGGAAGCCTGCTGGGGTCTTCCACCTTCCAGGGCCCCTTCTGGCTGCTTGGTCCTAGGGGCATGGAGCAGGGAAGATGAGAAGAGACAGACAGGGAGGGGCCCTTTGGGATCAGAGGATCGGGGGGAGCATGCCTAGCACTCCCCCTACCCACTCGGACCCTGGGGAGCCTGCTGGGCTCCCAGGCCTGGGCCTCTGCCCTCCAAGACTCCCTCCAGCCGCATGGGTCCTAGGGACATAGAAGGGAGGGAGGAAGGGGGGAAGAGGAGGAGAGGCAGACAGGGGTTTGACACTCCAGGACTGGAGGATCAGGAGAATTGCTGTGGACGTTTCCCCCTCCAACTTGGGCCCTGGGAAGCCTGTTGGGCTTCTGGGCTTGGTCCCCAGCCTTCTGGGGCCCCCTCTGGCTGCGTGGTCCTAGGGGCACAGGAGGGCAGGGGAAGAAGAAGAGAGGCCAAAGGGTAGGGACCCTCCAAAATCACAGGATGGGGGAAACGTGCCTAACATTTCACCTGCCCACTTGGGCCCAGGGAACCTGCTGGGGTCCTGGAGCTGGTCCTCTGCCCTCCGAAGCTAGAGACACTCCTGGGTCCCTCCTGCTGAGCTGAGCCTAAGCCCCACCCCCGAACCCCCAGGGCCTTTTCCGGTCCTGTGAGTCCTAAGCATAGGCCCCACCCCCTGTTTAAGCCCCACCTCCTGCCTAAGCCCCACTCCCCACAGCCAAGGCCTTTTCTGGCTTTTTTTTCTTTTCCTTTTTCCTCTTTTTTGCTATAGTGGCTCTGTTTTACCCTCTGCTTGTTGTTTCATCTATATTTTATTTTTTATAACATACCTGTTAGTTTTTTTTTTTTTTTTTGCGGTACGCGGGCCTCTCACTGTTGTGGCCTCTCCTGTTGCGGAGCACAGGCTCCGGACACGCAGGCTCAGTGGCCACTGCTCGCGGGCCCAGCCACTCCGTGGCATGTGGGATCTTCCCGGACTGGGGCACGAACCCATGTCCCCTGCATCGGCAGGCAGACTCTCAACCACTGCGCCACCAGGGAAGCCCTACCTGTTAGTTTTTAATCTTACTTTATTTCTTACTCTTTGTGACTATTTCTGCTCCTTTTTTTTCGGCTGCTCCATGCAGCTTGCAGGATCTTGGTTCATGAGGCAGGGTTCGGGCCTCAGCTTCTGTGGTGGGAGCTCTGAGTCCAAACCACTGGACCAACAGAGAAACTTAGACTCCAGGGAATATTCATCAGAGTGAGGTCTCCCAGAGGTCCTCATCTCGGCACCAAGACCCAGCTCTACCCAACACCCTACAAATTCCAATGCTGGAAGCCTTAGGCCAAACAACCAGTAAGACAGGAACACAATCCCACCCATAAAAAAAAAAGAATAAAAAAATGAGACAACAAAAAAATATGTCACAGATGAAGGAGCAAGGTAAAAACCTAAAGACCAAATATACGAAGAGGAAAGAGGCAACCTACCTGAAAAGATTCAGAGTAATGATAGTAAAGATGATCCAGAATCTCGGAAATAGAATGGAGGCATGGATCGAGAAAATACAAGAAATGTTTAACAAAGGTCTAGAAGAAATAAAGAACAAACAAACAGAGATGAACAACACAATAACTGCAATGAAAAATACACTAGAAGGAATCAATAACAGAATAACTGAGGCAGAAGAATGAATATGTGAGCTGGAAGACAGAATGGTGGAAATAAACTGCCAAGGAGCAGAATAAAGAAAGAAGAATGAAAAGAATTGAAGACAATCTCACAGACCTCTGGGTAAACACTAAATGCACTAACATTCAAATTATAGGGGTCCCAGAAGAAGAAGAGAAAAAGAAATGGTCTGAGAAAATATTCCAAGAGATTATAATGGATAAATTCCCTAACATGGGAAAGGAAATAGCCATCCAAGTCCAGGAAGCACAGGGAGTCCCATACAGGATAAACCCAGAGAAACACACCAAAACACATATTAATCAAACTAACAAAAATTAAATTCAAAGAAAAAATATTAAAAGCAGCAAAAAATAACCTACAAAGGAATCCCCATAAGGTTATCAGCTGATTTTTCAGCAGAAACTTGGGAGTGGCAGGATATACTTAAAGTGATGCAGAAGAAAAACCTACAACCAAGATTACTCTACCCAGCAAGGATCTCATACAGATTTGACAGGGAAATCAAAAGCTTTACAGACAAGCAAAAGCTAAGAGAATTCAGCACCACCAAACCAGCTCTACAACAAATGCTAAAGTAACTTCTCTAAGTGGGAAACACAAGAAAAGAAAAGGACCTACAAAAACAAACCCAAAACAATTAAGAAAATGGGAATAGGAACATACATATCAATAATTACCTTAAACATGAATGGATTAAATACTCCAACCAAAAGACACAGATTTGCTGAATGGATAAAAAAACTAGACCCATACATATGCCATCTATAAGAGACCCACTTCAGACCTAGGGACACATTCAAAATGTAAGTGAGGGGATGGAAAAAGATATTCCATGCAAATGGAAATCAAAAGAAATCTGGAGTAGCAATACTCATATCATATAAAATAGACTTTAAAATAAAGACTGTTACAAGAGATAAGGAAGGACACTACATGATGATCAAGGGATCAATCCAAGAAGAAGATATAACAACTATAAATATTTATGCACCCAACATAGGAGCACCTCAATACATAAGGGAAATGCTAACAACAATAAAAGGGGAAATCAACAGTAACACAATAATAGCGGGGGACTTTAACACCCCACTTTCACCAATGGACAGATCATCCAGAATGAAAATAAATAAGGAAACACAAGCTTTAAATGACACAACAGACAAGATAGATTTAATTGATATTTATAGGACATTCCACCTGAAAGTGGCAGAATACACTTTCTTCTCAAGTGCACATGGAACATTCTCCAGGATAGATCACACCTTGGGTCACAAATCAAGCCCTGGAAAATTTAAGAAAATTGAAATCATATCAAGCATCTTTTCTAACCACAACGTTATGAGATTAGAAATCAATGACAGGAAAACAAAAACTCTAAAAAACACAAATACGTGGAGGCTAAACAGTGTGCTACTAAATAACCAAGAGATCACTGAAGAAATCAAAGAGGAATTAAAAAATACCTAGGAACAAATGACAACAAAAACATGATGACCCAAAACCTATGGGATGCAGCAAAAGCAGTTCTAAGAGGGAAGTTTATGGCAATTCAATCTCACCTCAAGAAACAAGAAAAATCTCAAACAATCTAATCCTACACCTAAAGCAACTAGAGAAAGAACAAAGTAAACCCAAAGTCATTAGAAGGAAAGAAATCATGAAGACCAGAGCAGAAATAAATGAAATGGAAATGAAGAAAACAATAGCAAAGACCAATAAAACTAAAAGTTGGTTCTTTGAGAAGATAAACAAAATTGATACACCTTTAGCCAGACTCATCAAGAAAAATAGGGAGAGGATACAAATCAATAAAATTAGAAATGAAAAAGGAGAAATCACAACTGACACCACAGAAATACAAAGGATTATAAGACACTACTACAAACAGCTACATGACAATAAAATGGACAACCTCAGAGAAATGGACAAATTCTTGGAAAGGTACAATTTTCCAAGACTGAACCATGAAGAATTAGAAAATATAAACAGACATGTCACAAGTAATGAAATTGAAACTAATTAAAAATCTGCCAAAAAACAAAAGTCCAGGACCAGATGGCTTCACAGCCGAATTCCATCAAACATTTAGAAAAGAGCTAACACCTATCCTGCTCAAACTCTTCCAAAACATTGCAGAGGGCAGAACACTCCCAAATCCGTTCTACGAAGCCACCATCACCCTGATACCAAAACAAGAAAAAGATATCACAAAAAAAGAAAATTACAGACCAATATCACTGATGAAAATAGATGCAAACCTCCTCAACAAAATATTAGCAAACAGAATCCAACAACACATTAAAAGAATCATACACCATGACCAAGTACTATTTGTCCCAGCAATGCAAGGATTCTTCAATATACACAAATCAATCCATGTGATACACTATATTAACAAATTAAGGAATAAAAATCATATGATTGGGACTTCCCCAGTTGCACAGTGGTTAAGAGTCCGCCTGCCAATGCAGCGGACATGGGTTTGAGCCCTGGTCCGGGAAGATCCCACATGCTGTGCAGCAGCTAAGCCTGTGCACTACAACCACTGAGCCTGTGCTCTAGAGCCCGCAAGCCACAACTACTGAAGCCCGTGCGCCTAGAGCCCATGCTCTGAAACAAAAGAAGCCACCGCAATGAGAAGCCCACACACTGTAACAAAGGCCCAATGCAGCCAAAAATAAATAAATAAAATAAATTTATTTTTAAAAATGATCATCTCAGTAGAGCAGAAAAAGCTTTTGACAAAATTCAACACCCATTTATGATAAAATTTCTCCAGAAAATGGGCATAGAGGGAACCTACCTCAACATAATAAAGGCCAGATATGACAAACCCACAGCAAACATCACTCTCAATGGTGAAAAACTGAAAACATTTCCACCAAGATCAGGAACAAGACAAGGATACCCACTCTCGCCACTCTTATTCAACATAGTTTTGGAAGTCCTAGCCACAGCATTGCAAAGAAAAAGAAATAAAAGGAATCCAAATTGGAAAAAAAGAAGTAAAACTGTCACTGTTTGCAGATGACATGATACTATACATAGAAAATACTAAAGATGCCACCAGAAAACTACTAGAGCTAACCAATGAATTTGATAAACTAGCAGGATACAAAATTAAGGCACAGAAATCTCTGGCATTCCTATACACTGACAATGAAAAATCAGAAAAAAAAATGAAGGAAATAATCCCATTTACCATCACAACAAAAAGAATAAAATACCCAGGAATAAACCTACCTAAGGAGGCAAAAGCCCTGTACTCAGAAAACTATAAAACACTTATGAAAGAAATCAAAGATGACATAAACAGATGGAGAAATATATCATGTTCTTGGATTGGAAGAATCAATATTGTGAAAATGACTGTACTACCCAAAGCAATCTACAGATTCAATGCAATCCCTACTAAATTACCAATGGCATTCTTCACAGAATTATAACAAGAAATTTTACAATTTGTATGGAAACACAGAAGACCCCGAATAGCCAAAGCAATCTTGAGAAAGAAAAATGGAGCTAGAGGAATCAGGCTCCCCAACTTCAAACTATACTATAAAGCTACAGTTATCAACACAGTATGGTACTGGCACAAAAACAGAAATATCATTCAATGGTAGAGGATAGAAAGCCCAGAGATAAACCCATGCACATATGGTCACCTAATTTATGACAAAGGAGGCAAGAACATACAATGGAAAAATGGCAGCCTCTTCAACAAGTGGTGCTGGGAAAACTGGACAGCTACATGTAAAAATATGAAATTAGAACAATACCTAACACCATACACAAAAATAAACTCCAAATGAATTAAAGTCCTAAATGTAAGACCGGAAACTACAAAACTCTTAGAGGAAAACATTGGAAAAATACTCTTTGACGTAAACCACAGCAATATCTTTTTTGACCCACCTTCCAGAGTAATGAAAATAAAAACAAAAATAAACAAATGGGACCTAATTAAACTTAAAAGCTTTTGCACAGCAAAGGAAACCATAAACAAGAGGAAAAGACAGCCCTCAGAATGGGAGAAAATATTTGCAAATGAAGCAACTGACAAAGGATTAATATCCAAAATATACAAACAGATCATGGAGCTCAATATCAAAAAAAAAACAAAACAACCCAATTAAGAAATGGGCAGAAGACCTAAATAGACGTTTCACCAAAGAAGACATACAGACGACCAAGCGGCACATGAAAAGCTGCTCAACATCACTAATTATTAGAGAAATACAAATCAAAACTACAATGAAGTATCACCTCACACTGGTCAGAATGGCCATCATGAAAAAAATCTACAAACAATAAATGCTGGAGAGGGTGTGGAGAAAAGGGAACCCTCTTGCACTGTCGGTGGGAATGTAAACTGATACAGCCACTATGGAGAACAGTATGGAGGTTCCTTAAAGAACTAAAAATAGAACTACTATTTTTAGTACTACTATAAAATAGAACTAGAATCCCACTACGGGGCATATACCCTGAGAAAACCATAACTCAAAAGGACACATGTACCCCAATGTTCATTGCAGCACTATTTACAGTGGCCAGGATGTGGAAACAACCTAAATGTCCAACAACAGATGAATGGATAAAGATGTGGTACATATATACAATGGAATATTACTCAGCCATAATGGTACAGATGAACCTATTTGTAGGGCAGGAACAGAGAACAGACATGTGAACACAGCGGGGAAGGGGAGCGTGGGACGAATTGCGAGATTAGGATTGACATATATACACTACCACGCATAAAACAGATAGCTAGCGGGAACACGCTATAAAGCACAGGAAGCTCAGCTCGGTGCTCTGTGACGACCTAGATGTGTGGGATGGGGGTGTGGGGAGGGAGAGAGGTCCAAGAGGGAGGGGATATAGTTCTGATTCACTTCACTGTACGGCAGAAACACAACATTGTAAAACAATTATACTCCAGTTTTAAAAAAGCATATTTTCTTTCCCCTATAAGGAAACTGAAAGCCCAAGTTACAAAGTTCATGGATAGCAATACAAATTTGTCTGATACCGGCTCATACTGTTTGCAATATACCCTTTTCTACACAGGTTTTTCTGTCTAGTTCCATAGATTCTACTTGCAGGAACCTAATAAGGGTAGCTTTTTTTTTTCCCCTTCATGAATGGATGAAGGTTTTCTTCTGAAACTCTCCCTTCCACCGAATCAAACTTTCCAGATTAAGTCACATTAAAGTTCAGGGGAGGTAGACAGGTCCATTGTGGTTTCAGAGAACTTCCATCAAATTGTTTTAGTGAAAGAATGTTTTACCCATTGGTTAGAGATGAAAAGCTTAAAAAGAAAAAGAAAAACTTGCTAATCGTATCATTTACATCTCTTTTCCTCTTTAAGAACAAGGACCTTCTCGGTGTCATTTATGTTTAGAAAGGTGCTGAGACTTTCAGCAAGTAACTTTTTTTTTTTTCAAAGCAAGAAATCCCTGATGTACCTCTTCAGAGTCTGGTGTGTTAATTGGTTTAAAACTCACCCTTAAAGAATAAAATATATTTGTAATAAATATTTGTTGAAAGAATGAAGTAGACTGTATTAAAGCATTAGTTACTTATTTTTTTGGTATACTTGTTTTCCTTTGAAAGAGTGACCTTTAAAGAATATATGATGACTAAAAATCACTGTAGGAATACAGATGTGTACACACTCTTTGCTGTAAGCATCAATATCTTTTCTATTTTGATTCTACAAAAAGATAAGGAAAACAACTTTCTGTGGTCTGACATGCACATTAATGACCTTAAAAAGAACTACTGGTTTTCAAGCTGCAGAAATGTAAAAGAAGTATACAAAACCTTCCACCTGCGTTTTGTGGCAATTTTGTCAAGATTTTCAGGGTAAAATAGTTCTACAGGAAATTCCCAGCAGCCTTTTGATAAATGCTAATGGAATTTCTCTGATAATGTGACATTCAGATAGAAGCAGTTTAGAGCATTTTATTAGGGCATCACTTGCAAAGAACTGACCTTATAATACTACCCTAGTTCAAGACATACTGTTGAAGTATGCAGTATTACTCATTTTGATTTTTTTTCTTTTATACCCCATTCCTAATTTCATTCCCCTTATCAACACAAGCACCCATCCTACTACATATGACATGTCATTCAAATGAACCTTTTATAGTTATTTACATAAGTGTGTCTTTGAAATAAGTATGTATAGTGTTAGTTTATGGATTAATTTTAATTTATATAAATAATATTAAGCCATCAATTATACTGTTTCTTACTCTGATCCCCAGCACCATATTTCTAAAATCTTTACAATATATTGTGATATAAAAATATTGCTCATCATTTACAATGCTTGGTATGTGTTTCATATTACATTCAATCATATGTCAATACCAATTTTACTCATCTAGTCCCCTAGTGATGAATACCTAGATTGCCTCCACTATTTGCTACCCTAAACAAGCCAAAATAAACACCCTCATAAATGTATCCTTGTGGAAGTAAAGGAGAGCTTTTTGTGGGGTAGAGGCCATCATAATGTGGCCTCAAGTCTTGACAGCAAGCCACTAGTCTATACATATAGCACAGCAACTTTGATGAATTACAAAAAGGACCACAAAGTTACCACAAACTTGCTATATTGTGATTATTATAGGAATTTCATTAATTTTACTAATTAAATTAGGGAGAAATTGACAATTTTACAATGTTCAGACAGACATCCTGTCTATTAAAAGAGTATCTATCTCTTCATTTATTCCGTACTTTCATCATAAAGGCCTTGTATATTTTTCAGGTTAATTTCTATATAACCTATTAAAGGGTTTATTTATTTTCAATTGTAGTTTCTTGATGGATATAATTGATTTAGAGAACTGCTACTGGGTATGTTGTACAAGTTTTTAAATCTATCTTCTTCTCTTTTTTATCTTTTTTCCTTGACCTAGAACCTTGGGAATAATGATCTTGATGGCTGGCAGTCAGCATGTTTCCCCTAGTATTTGTCTTCTTCTTGACTTATTGGGAATCATTGTAAAGTTTAGTCATTATGTATGAACCTTGTTGTGGATTTTTCATAGATGCCTTTTACCAAATTAAAAAACTTCCGTACACACCAGTAGTTATCTCATGTCTTATCTATATCAATTTTTCTTTTTTTTTAAGGAATTTATTTCACTTTATTTTATTTTTGGCTGCACCACACGGCATGTGGGATGCTAGTTCCCCAACCAGGGACTGAACTCATGTCCCCTGCATTTGCAGCATGGACTCTTAACCACTGGACTGCCAAGGAAGTCCCAGTATATCAATTTTTCTTGAATGTAAGAATATGTCTCATACTTCTTTGTCTCTCCTCAATGTATAAGACATAGTAAAAACAATATTCTCAGACTGGCTGGTCTTTTTCCCAGTAAGCTCATTGCAAAGATATGTCAATACCAGGTAACAAAACAAACAAACAAAAAATGAAAGAGAAAAAAGGGATGATAATTCCCATTCTGGCTTCCTATTGTAGAGCTCCAGATGAATATGATTCTTCTTGGCTAAAATCCATGCTTCTACCCTCTGGTTAAGCAATTCTACAGCAGAAGTTTGTTTGTTTCTCCCCTCCCTTAAAGTTGCCCACAACTTCATTCCTCATCAGAAGTGTTCTCTGCTGGGGCCTCAAGTCATAGAAGTCCCTACAGCCCTGAAAAGTATCTCTACCACAGTTGAGACTTAGAGAGGTTAAAAACTTTCCCAAATTCCTGTATGCCACTAACACCAAATATGACTTACCTAATGAAAGACAAACTAAATCCAAACCATGGGTCTATGATGACAAAAGATGTTAATACTGCCACAATCATTTGCAGAGCTCTAAAACTAGTATATATACATTGTAATGTATACAATGAAGATTTAGCTTCAAGCTTCTAAAAAATAAAGCCATCTGTACAGCAATGAAATACTTATATCTTGGCAGACTTCCCAGGCCATGAAAGAACCAACATTTCCAAAGATGCAGCCAGGCAGCCATCAAAAACATTTCCCCAGTCTATTCTCCTCAAAGCAGAATGCACTGTGGATTTCAGCACCAAAAAGTAATCTTTACAAGTAAGTATTAAACATGCACTGCATCATTCTGTACTCACTTATAATTTTATAAATTACTAAATGTTCAAGACTAGAGATGAGTTCTTCTTTCTTTCATATTTTACAACTCATGCAATTACCATGACCTTACTTCCCTGTAGCTAGAATAGTTAAAAAAAAACCAACAAAAACAATGGAAACTTTCCTTAAGGTTTTAGTAGCTTATATAAAAGTTCTAGTAGAATTGATGAGAACACTACATTCAAGATTTCTGACCAATAGTTATCATTTTTACAAATGTCAGCTTGTTATTAAGATATTAAAATGCTCAGAAACATTCAAGATTCCAAATTTATTCATAAATGACATACCAATTTGACAAGAACTGATGGTATTTTTGAGATGTACTGACCATCATCAAAATTGAAAGAAAGAAAATGAGGGTATAGTAATTGTGGCTGATTAGTCTTTTATATAAAAATGTTAAACATACTAATATTAGAAATGACCAGGATCACTTCATATGAGAGACGGGAGAAAAAAATACACAGGGTTCACATTTGATAAGCAACAATGTTTGAAGAAATATAATACAAGCCATAAATATTAGTCACATATGCAATTTTTATATTTTCTATAAGCCACAGTAAAAAAGGGTGATATAAAATTTAATAATTTATTGATATATATTATAATTAATATTTAATAATATACTAAACCCAATATATCTAAAATATCATCTCAATATGTAATCAATATAAAAATTATTAATAAAATATTTTGCACTTCTTTTGTACTAAGTCTTTGAAATCTGACGTATATACGTATATCTTATACGTATATCTTGATTCAGACTATCCATTGTTTCAAGTGCTCAACAGCCACATGTGGCTGGTGGCTACCATATTGAACAGCACAAGTCTAAATCACCCAAAATGAAAATCCTACCCAAAGGCAAAAGGCTGGATCATGTGCTCTGAATACAGTAAGTATGCAATAAATTTTTGTTAAATGGTTAAGTGAACGAAGTGAGTAAAGTGAGACAAAACCCTGAAGCAACAAAAAAAGTACAACACAAGCATATAAATGGAAAAATAAGCCATCAAAGAGGACTTGATTCTATGTGGAGTCCTCTGCATCAAGCATCTCTGGCCTGTTATGCTATCATTATAGTTCTTAAGTTATAGGAACCGAGCTCTATAGATAAGCCTCTTGAGCTAGGGGAAGACACTGAATGAAATAATGACTCCCAGGTCATGACCAGAGAAGCCAGTGAAATATAACAGTGTCTCACTAAACCTCAAATACCATTTTCCTATTAATGGGATATACTCAAAGTATCTAATTCACTAGAACACACCACTATCCATAATCACTAGAACACACCACTATCCATAATCACTAGAACACACCACTATCCATAAAACTGAAGCACAAAAGCTGTCCCCAAAGCCCAGAGTAGGGCAAGACCTCCAGCTGACAAAACAGCCTGCCCAAAACTGCTTGATTTACCAGTAAAGCAAAGAAAAGGAAAAAAAGGGGGGGTGGTATCTAACATACTTCTTCTGCCCTGTTATTTTTACTCCCCATGATGACAAGACCTTTGTGAGCAGGCAAGGGAGTTGAGAAGAGAGAACTCAATCTCTGCAGTCCAGGCTGCTTCACATTTTTCAGAAATTACTGCATGTTCAAACAATGGAATATTTGTCAAAGTACAACTTGATCACCAGAATTCATCTGTTTTTCATAACCACATTTGACCTAAACTGTGCTGACTAAACAAGGTAACCTGTGTTTCACAGTCTGGAAAATGTGGCTCCCACCATCATTTTCAGACCACACTAAAGCCTCTGGCCCCTAGACTACAGCCGCTTGGTAACTAAGTGCATTCAGATTAGGCCAAGGATGATGTCTGCTGGCTTCCCTTGTTACATCAACCACAGATTATCATTTTCAATTCATGTTTTGGTTAATTTCTCTTTTTAGGTATCTATCAAGAGAGCATAAAGAAGCTACCAAATCTTTTATGTTTTTCTCTCCCTAGAGGCTATGTGCATGCATATAAGTTCACATATATAAACGCATATACTCTTTTAACATTTTATTTGGCAATAATTTCGATTTACAGAAAAATTGTAAGAATAGTATAAAAAAACACATATACTCTACCCAGATTCACCTACTGTTAATATTTTGCTCCATATCCTTTATCATGTGCTCTTTCTACATATATTTTTTTCCTTAGCCATTTGAAAGTATATAATATACAGCAGATCTCTTTACTCCTAAAATACTTCATTGTGTACTTCCTGAGAATAAGAATAATTTCTAACAATAGAATATTTATCAATTTTGGAAAATATAACATTTTCCTAATCTATTGTCCATGTTCTAATTTTGTCAAAGGACCCAAAAAGGTTCTTTATAGCATGTTTTCCCTCAAGCACAAGATTCAATCTGGGGCAGGGGTCAGTAAAACCATGGCCCATGGGTCAAATCTCATTACCTGTTATGCAAATAAAGTTTTATTAGAATACAGCCACTCTCACTCACTTACATATTGTGTCTTGGCTGCTTCTGAGCTGTAACAGTAAACTTGAGTGGTTGTGACAGAGACCCTATGGCCCTCAACACCTAAAATATTTACTGTCAGTCCCTTTTGAGAAAATGTTTGCCAATCCAAGGTCTAGGACATTTAGTTAGTTCATGCCTCTTTAGCTTCCTTTAGTCTGAAAGAGTTTCTCAGCATGTCTTTATCTTTTATGACTGATATTTTTGAAAAATATTCCCTCCCTCCCTCCAACTCTTTCTTTCTTTCATAATAGAATGCTCCTCAGTTTAAGTTTCTGTTATGTTTCCTCATAAATTAGATTCAGGTTATACACTCCAGGTCAGAATAGTACATAAGTAATGTCATATCCCTCTCAGGGCTTCTCATTCAGAGGCACACAGTGATCCTCAACTGTGATGTTAATTTTGATCACCTGGTAAAGATGGCGTCCAGTTACAATTTTTGTCTTGTTTAATAGGCAATCTTGGGAAGACAATTTAAGACCACACAAATAAACTACTTCTTACCAATTTCACCACTAGATGTAGTATCTATTGATGATTCCTGCCTGAATATGTCTTTATTATAATGACTGCAAAATGAAGAATGATAAAGAGTCTGAGATTTTACCCACTTGCAAGCCAACAAATTAGCATGCCACAGTTTCATGGATGCTAGCAGAAGGCAAAAAAAACCCTGGATCCCCAGATCAGAGACAAAAGACTTTATTACTAGTATCAACAGCATTTATACTTGCACCAATTCCCAGAGTCCCAATTTCCACATGGCAATGCAAAGGAGTCCAGGTGACACCTGCACACACAGTGGTTTGCTCTAAAGGTGAGGAACCCTGAGTGTAGAGAATCAAAATATCTTTATTCCATAGATAAACAGTATCTCAATCTTCCAAACATGGAAGCACACCTGCTTTTTCCTCTGGTGAAAGACATTATACCTACCTTATAAAGCCACTGACTATACATTCTTGAAAAGATGGTACAGAACAAAGTCAGTGCCTCTGCTCACAAGATGTAGAGAAGTACAAGACACCCATAATTGTCTCCCAAAAGTCGACATGCAACACCCTACTATGAGTAAGATCACAGCCCTCTTCTCTATTTATGTATGTACTTAATGTATATATGTAATCGTTCATTTATTTATATACCTGTTTACTACTAGTATAGATTCATGGTTTTCTACTTTTTTCCCCAATGAAAATACCCATACTCACAAATTTTCCTATTTTTCTATTTTCCATTAAGATTTTGAAGCCCAACTATACTTTATTGTGGAAGAAATTATGCTTGTAAATTTCTGAATAACGTAGGAAAATCTAGAAAGACAATAGGCCAAATACAACTAAAACTTAGGTTAAGTGTCCTCAAGGCCTTCCCAAAAACCTGAATAATAGCTTAAAAAAACTCACAAGTAGTTGCTGTTGATAGCTTAAGCCCAAAACCAGTTGCAGCCAACTGTGGTCTGGTGTGGACTATTCACCCTATTATAGATACCGGTTTCAATGGCAACTTTTTATATTACAACAACAACAAAAAAAAACTGGGAAGCATACAGACCATCTTTATGGACGAAAAGTAACTGACCTTACTAAGAAAGGAAAATCCTGTTCTTTTCCTTACAACAACTATGGTCATCAGGCCTTCCCATAAGATGGTTCTGGACAACCAGAGTAAGAATTTTGACAAACACAGTCACATAAAAACTGAGTACAGAACTGTTAAAGTATATACCAAAGGCAATGCTGAAAAAGAAAAGGTTTTTTTCTTTTTAAGATAGACTAATAAACATATTGTAGAAAGCTTTCCCACCTCCATCCCTATTTGCAATCATTACTGACAGGAAACCAGGTCTAGTCCATTACTGTAGTGGAATAAGAAAAACCATGGGTTAATTAGGTTTATAAAGTTCATATATCTATTCTATACCATATTTGGGTACAATATCATATACTGATTAACTTAACACTTTTAAGTGCTTAGAATAGGACATCACACAAAGTATGATAAATTTAACTGCTTTAATGATAATGAAAACTGATGGAGTAAAGAACACAAGACAGAGAATTTTTAGTTCCAATTCTGCTATTTACCACTAGGTGACTTTAGGTGAGTAATTTAACTACCCTAGGCCAAGGTTTCCCCTTCTGTGAAAAGAGATGACTAAAAGAAAGGGTATACAAAGGCCTTTCTCTCCCTAATATATCATGGCCTTTAACCTCTAGATTAGAATTTTTATAAATGTAACATTAAATGGGGATGGGCTGTGGGAGGAAGTGTACAGGTTTTCTTGTATTGTTTCTTATATACGCATATGTATGTCTACACATGCATTAGTCTAGTTCCTAGTCCCTTACTCCTTCTGCATTGCATTATTTAAAAGTCCTTTTTATAATATAAAAATTTGGTGATGGGGGATGGTGAGCAGAACATGTACAAGTTGGAAGGAGAAATATTTCTTTAAGATTTAGCTAGTATGCCAGGTGTTTTTACATATACTCTTTCATTTCATTCTCACAGAAACACTGTGAGATAAACACTATTATTTGCATTTTTAAATGGGGAAATTGAAGCTATGAGAAGTTAAGTAATGTATGTAGATCAAGATCTAGATTCAAGCTTATCTGATTTGTTCCCAATTTTTAAAAAAACATCATGTTGACTAGAAATCAATAGGCTTTTAATTTAGTTTTTAAAATTACAAAAGAATTCAACATTTTTACAAAACCTTTTATTTTTTGACTGAAGCTACTATTTTCCTGACAACAGAAATAGACACAGATGGAATGCAGCTTTTGCACTTTGGCCTTCCCACCTGCTTTCTTTCTGAAATATGAAAATGATCCACCTTGAAAAAATGAAGACAAATTAACTACATGCTAAAGAAGGAGGACTGGAACAACTAAAAGAACCTAAGTCTTTGATGACACTGTACAGCCACCATACCAACACTGAACTGCCTACATCTGGACTTCTTGTCATATATAAAGAAACTCTGGGCTTCCCTGGTGGTGCAGTGGTTAAGAATCCGCCTGCCAATGCAGGGGACACAGGTTCAAGCCCTGGTCCAGGAAGATCCCACATGCTGCAGAGCAACTAGGCCCAAGTGTCACAACTACTGAGCCTGCGCTCTAGAGCCCGCAAGCCAAAACTACTGAGCCCGCGTGCCACAACTACTGAAGCCTGCGAGCCTAGAGCCGGTGCTCCACAACAAGAGAAGCCACTGCAGTGAGAAGCCCGCACACTGCAACGAAGAGTAGCCCCTACTTGCCACAACTGGAGAAAGCCCACGTGCAGCAACGAAGACCCAAAGTGGCCATAAATAAATAAAGAAATAAATAATTGATTGATTGATTGATTGATTGATTGATTTTAAAAAAAACCTCTGTATTCATTTAAACCATTATAGTTGGGTTTTAGTTACACGTAACCAAATACAATCTGAACTACAAACATCACCATTAAACATCATATATGACCTCATTCTTCACATCTAAAAAAATATGTTAACACATCTTGTACTTTGTTTCAGGGCAAGAAGAAATCCCAAATCTTAAATAATAACACTCTATATAATAAATCAATTAACTATATTAATCTCAATCAAAACAACTAAATCTTCTTAGACTATGGCATATTTTATAGTCCTTTTATAGGTCTCTATTTTTCACTGTATTTTCTTGAGGTATTTTGACAATTCATTTGTTCATTCATTCATTCCACAATTATTTGTTAAGCTCCTTCTATGAGGTGGGAATGACACAGTACTCTGAGATTTCCAGGAACTCTAGTTAAAGACTCTGAAGAAAGGAACTAAAATGAATTCTGCCTACATTCCCTGAGAAACTCTGAGGTGTGGAGAGGCAAAGAGTTTGAGTTTCTACTCCAGTGTAAAAGTCCTACACTACTTCACCTCAAGATTGTGGTCTGAGTTTTGGAATCAGAAAAAGTTAGAGAATCTACTTCAGTTTCAAACTCAGCTTTTCAAATCCCCCACAATTTAAAATAAATCATTTACAGTCATACATTAAAAACAAACTCTTCATTACACCTGCTACAACCAACCACAGAAAAACACAAGCTCCAGTATTTGTTTCTGATTAGAAGATCATTTCGGCACATGCAGCTTACATAAATGAATGACCAAATTTCCCCTATAAAACAAAAGGAAATTCCTTCCCTACATGCCCTTTTACTTAGATCACAAGGTTCCGGCAACAGTTATTTATGCCCCCCACAAACATCCAAAACTACTGGGGCAATGTATTAAACTAAGTACCTAGTATAGAAGGCATTTTAGAGAAAGAAACAAAAAAAAAACCCTAAAATTTTAAATTTAAAAACTGAAAACAAACAAAAATCCTGGTAGTCACAACCAAGAAAGAAAGGAAAAGGAAGAAAAAGATGTAAGAGATCTGGATGGATATATGAGATGAGGGAGAGAAGACTGTAAATGCCAAATCCAGAGATCATAGCAATGAAGAAATCTGGCATAATTAATAGGAAGAAACATCAAAAGAAAGAAAGAAAATATGAAGTATGTTTCAGGAAAGAACTGCCTTGCAAAGGCATCATTATGAAAGAACACTGGGGCTGTATATCTGGAGCACAGACTATGAGCAGGAAGGAGGAAAGGAGCAACTAGGAAGGAGGTAAGAGAGATAAGCCAAGGATACAATATGGAAAAAACTATATAGACCAAGTTAAGAAGTTTACTTTATTCTGAGAACAGTTAGAAATTAAAGTATTTAAAGCACAGTTTTGACATGATTTAAACTGTGTTTAGGAAGATTACTGGGCATTATATGGAAAGTTAATTATTTATTGTTCATTTTGTCAGGGCTTAAAAAATAGTTATATTACTGTGGTATCTAAAGCTGTTTAAGTGAGATATTCTTGTTTAAAAAAAAAGTAAGCACACTTGAGAAGCTCAATGTTCCCAAAGTAAGCATTTTGAAAAACAAATGCAAGCATGTATAGGAAAAAAAAAAATTTAATCACTTTTTTTTGCCTCTTGTTTTATTCAAAGTCAAATGATATATATGCCCATGGGTAATAAGGTCACCAGGTTAAAAGAGCAATATGACAATTATAAAAAGTTAGATTACAGCTACTACAAACCAGGGCCCATTAGCCCATACTACAGGAAAGTTATCACTATAAATGGCTTTTCCTGTGTCCTTATCAATGCAGTGCACAAAGTATCTCACTCTCAGCTTTTCTCTATGATCTATGTTTATGCCTATCTAACCTCACCAGGCACTGGTAGGTCAGTAAAACTAGGAGGCAGTGAGATATGGCAGGAGAGTGATGAGACAATCTGTTAAGTGTCAAAGATGTACTAGGAGTCACCAAATACTTCAGGGCAAAACTTTCCACATTAAAAAAATATATATCTCTAAAGAAAATACTTAAAATACATTCTTATTGCTCAGAAGTACTCAAGGTCACCATGGAAACAATCAGGAAAGCTTCTAGCTCTGTTCTAACAGCATAAAGATCTGAAAATAGTACCTACTCATTTCAAATTACGGTTCTCAGGAAGGCTTTTTGATTAAAAGTTCAATCTTTCTTTTCGTATCTCCAAAATAAACATGATAGATTAAAAAAAAAAAACAGGCCTCTTCAGAGTCTCTTACAAAGGAGATTTTCTCTAGATCCATTAAATTATAAACTTTTTGATCATCAAAAAGTTTGATGATCACGAAACATTCTGATCATCTTTACATCTTTCACTGTATTAGGAAATGCCTGCTTGAATAAAATATAACGTTCATTTTTTGCAGATCTTCTCAGAATATACTTGAATATACTAGTGTGAACTGTAAAAAACTCAAGACAGAAATAAAGTACACACAGCTTCAATGACATTTGAAGTAGGGCTCCCCTCTTTTTTTTTCAAACAGAAAAAAACAGATCAACTGATGAAAGTGGTATTCCCCAGAAATACAGCTCCAGAAACAACTTTAAGGAGACCTAGATAATTAAGCTATCTGCCTCTGGCAATGCTGAAATTCCATATCCAAAATTTCCAATTTCATGTGACCAGCAAAATCAAATGATGTTTCCCTCTCTCTGTACCACCATGTTTGGAAATGTCAAATAAGGGGAAAAAACAAAACACCTTATTCACAAACTCTAAGCATCGAGAATTTTGCATATAGGCCCTATTCATTTGTCTTAATTTCTACCACTGGAGTAGTAAGTGATCCCACTTGTATTTACACCCAAACCAAAATTTAAATGTTCATTCAAGTGTCTTTGTAAAAAACTGAAAGAGTTTAAATAATGGATTTTTACTACAGTTATATAAATTAATAAAATTCAATAGTCTCTGTTTAAAGTAGAATCAGGATAGCTTTAAAAACACAACTAGGTTATGGTAAAAGTACAATTCTAATGAACACTAAAAAAATCAGTCAGGGGCTTCCCTGGTGGCGCAGTGGTTGAGGGTCCGCCTGCCGATGCAGGGGACACGGGTTCGTGCCTCGGTCCGGGAGGAACCCACGTGCCGCGGAGCGGCTGGGCCCGTGAGCTGTGGCCGCTGAGCCTGCGCGTCCGGAGCCTGGGCTCCGCGACGGGAGAGGCCACAACAGTGAGAGGCCCGCGTACCGGAAAAAAAAAAAAAAAAAATCAGTCAGAGCTCTATTTATTTATTAGCATTCACCGCCAGATCAATGGTCTGTGAGAAGCATTGTCAAAAGCTATGTGAAGTTGATGTATGAATATCTTTCTTTCATTCGCCAATCAACTATCTTAAAATCAAGATGTAGCCGAGATGTTCTGCTGTTTTTTTAAAGGGGGTCTCATTTTTTTAAATCAATAACAACAAAAAAAAATCTGACCATCAAAAATACACCCAATTCTTCAGATTTGCTTTAAGTCTATGTTCCAATTCTTGCTACTAAATTTACTTGGTTATTAAAGAGCTAAAGTGCTTTTTGATAAAAGTACAGAAATAAGAATCCTAAAACCTTACCTCTGGTAGCAATAAAAGAACTATTTTGGAGTGAGGCTAGTCTCTACCAAGTAAGATGTTTTCCTCATTTAATGCAGTCAAATTTGTATAGCACTATGAGACTGCTGGACAAAGTACTATATAAAATCCAAGAAAATATTATTATAAATACATGCATAAGAAACAACTACCACTACTCAAAAGGATCTTGAAGTTTAACCTTGAGAATGCCAAAACTAATTTTTTCTTTAATTGAAAACTTCAATAGTGTCTTAGACTCTTCAAATATTTATTCCCCAAGTACTTTTATATAATAGCCAATTGTTACCACAAAGTTCTTTAAGTAATTTCATTAAGTAATTCCCTTAACACCTCAGAAAACTCATGTCACTTAGAACTGCTAATATCTTTTCCTTTTTCCACACTCCAAATCCTTTCCTTGCTATATCTGTAGTTAATGACGATGGATTTTGTAAATTCTCCCAGCTGCCAGTACAGATCATACCAATAGATCGCAAAGGGATTATATCAGATTATAAAGGGAGAAACATGTTCCAGGAATATTACTGCCCACCCAAACTTCCCCATCCCCTGCCTCAACAATAATCATGAAGGACTGTAAAGAAATTGTAGGTAAATTCTAACTCTTCTGCTTATTCACCTCTCCTAATTATAGCCAAGTACTTAAAAAGAGATATTATTAAATGCAAGTAAGAGGTAAAATATTCTGAAATTTAACACAGTTAGTTATATTTGGGGAGATAAACTACTAACTCCAGTTCTCATAATTATTTCTAAATCTCTGCTCTGAACCCTTCTAAGTAGAAGAATTCAGGGGACAAAACTATTAGTTTAGATGCTGAGGCTAACTTACTCTTACCAGAAAAACAGGTCACCAGCTTGCCCATATATAATGGTCCCAGGGAATAAAGATTTATGACAAAGAAATAAGGTCACTTTGAAATAGGCTTTTAAATTTAGATTTTCCCAAGGTTTCCAAATCTAAGAAAAAGACAAGGTGGTAGGGAGTCCCTAGGAGGCTTATAAAAGGGGATACTCAAATGGAATGGGGTAAACTGTTCTGGGGCATAGGTCTATAGACAGTAGATACCTGAAACCTAATTTAGCTTGTAGTTCCCTTTAGAGGAGGAATTCTTTCTGGGCCTATGGATAAGATTCAGGAGTTAGGGAAGCCTCTGAAGTTCTAAGCAAAATATCAGGTGCATGTATATACGTGCATTTTGTCTGCGGAAAGGGTTCACAGCTCTCATCTAATTCTCAGAGGCCTCTTGCTGAAGAAAGTTTAAAAGAAATACTGTACTTGCAGTATTATATTGTCTTTATAATAATGAATTCACTGAACAACAACATTCTTCTTTCCTTATATCTTAGGCTGTTTTACAGTGTCCTTTAGTGACTGAAGGAGAATTAGATAAAACTAAGGTTCTGATGATTTATGTAATACTGAGGGGTTGCTGCCTACTAAGAAAAAATCCATATATTGCTATAATAGCTATCCCTAGACCCAAGATGTCAGAAATCTTTAAAGTAACCTTTTCATTATAGTATAACACACATGCAGAAAAGTACATAAATCAAAGGTGTACATTTGTCAACATTTTTTAATCTGGGAATTTTTTTTAATTGTTCATGAGCAGATGATCATTAACAACAATATACCACAAGAAGATCATAAATAAGGCACAAACTAGGGGTACAGTTATGCTTACAGGTTTGCTCCCCCAATCTCTTAATGATACCCAAGATCCTTGTTAGGGGACGTATATACAACCTTTCAGTGACAGAAGGGTGAGTGAGCAGCAAATTTGGAGAAAAGTCAGAAAAATGTTATAGTAAATAGAGAAGCTTAAAGTACATACAAATCTTTGTCCAAATTGACTGGAGTTCGAGGCTTGGAGCCCAAAAACATGGCTGACATCACTGGATAGAGTTTTTTAAAAATCTGTAAGACACATTGGTTTCTGTCTTCATTAGACAGATAGTCCATCTGTCTTTTTAACTACAACCACACTATGTACAAGAACTTCAGATTATTATTATTCATCATTCCCCTTCCAGTAAAATTTTTACTTTATGTTATTTTCTCCCTTCCTAAAAAAATTATCTTTAATGACTGTAAAATGCTTCATATCCTGTCCCTTACCTGCCCATTTCCAAACTGTACAGGAAGATTTAAACAGTATAAGTTGTTTAAAACAATTCTATAAAACACACCTACCTTTGCCCTGCACACTTCCATTTGCATTACTACATCAAGGACCAAGTCTCAATTAACCACTATCTGACCCTTGTTCACTTTCTTCCCTCCCCTCCTTCTGCCAAAGTTTGCCCTTCCTGCCAAAGTTCAGCACTTCCTAGAAAAGTCTCACAGCCTGTTTGATATTGTACTTCACTTTAGTCACCAAAGGAAGAATTTACAGGTGCTTGGCCCCATCTATAAGACCATGACCGAAATCTGACCTCCTGTTACAATACGTGAACTCCTGCCCTACTGATAAGGCTGGCAGATATAAGTAGGATTTTTCAAATAATCCTTTGGGAATTTATAAGCAGCACAGCCATAAAAGGGGGGTGAATGGAAGGTCGGTTTCACTAAAAATAATAAATATTGCCATGTTTATTCAAAGTGTGCCTTGTTATCCTCCAGGCCAAAAGTTCAGATAAACACTATTGTAAATGACAAATATTAGAACTTTTTGTTACTTCTGTTATGATCCTTCCGTTGGACACCAATAGAACTGTTTTCCCTTGTATAAGTCCCAGCTCTGATATTGTATAACACTGACTGAGACTAGAATGCTGGATTCATTTGCAGGTCAAAAGGAGGGTAGCTATCTTTCAAAATAAAAAACAAACATTTATTTAGTATTATATACTACTAATTCTAAGTGCAAAGTGCTAGGACTAAAAAAAATGAATAAAATATGGTACCTGCCCTAAAAAAGCTTATAGTCTATTGAGGAAAAAGAATGCCTATTTAGAATACAATGATATAATACAGTAAGCACTAATGTAAATATGTACTGAGTCCTATAATAGTGCAAAGAAGAAGAGGGTCCACTGTGCTCAAAGTGAAACATCAGGAAAATTTGCTAGAGGACATAAACAGGAAATAAATATGAATCAGTAAAATAGAAATGGGAATAGTAATTCAGGCAGAAGGACTAGCATGAAAAAAGGATGAGATGCATGAAATAACATGGTACATTCAAAGAACTGGAAGAAGTTCAGTATCATTAAAGCAAGGTGGTAAGCAGCAGGAAATATGGCAGACCAGACATGGATATGTACTTCCATATGCTGTATCTTCTTCTATACTTCTATATTTTACTCCACGGATGACCAATTAGAGCATTTTAAGCAGACAACATTGGTCAGATTTGTGTGATAGATAGATTATTAACACTACAGTGAGAAGTGAGTGAGGGGGTTATGATACAAGGTAGGGAGAACATTTAGAAGACTGCTTTCAATAATCCTGATGAAAATCTGCAGTAGGGCAATCATTTTAGGATAGGGGAGGATGAAGTAGAACTACATTTAAGAGGTAACATTTGCAAGATTTGGAGATCTGGATATGTTATTGAGAAAAAAGGAAGGGATTAAGAGTTTTAAGTGGTAAACTGTCAACAAAGTCAAAAGCAGCTGAAAAGTCCAGTAAGATACAGATTCAGGGTAGTGGTATGAACAGAAGATAAATATCCTGGGCTGATGAGAGAATGAAGAGTAAAGAAGTAGAGACAAGTATAGGAATAGAAAGGAATGAGAGAGAGAAAAATTACTTTCTCCTCAGTCCTCATTTCTCTATTCCTAAATCTCTTCTTAAAGCCTAATGTTAATATTAAGTACATCAGGAAATAAGAAAACATTCGTTATGAATATGTATATTAAATATCTTTGTCATTAATATTATGAGGAGCTATCTTTCATTATACAGTAATACAAATTAGTGATTTGAGAATGGGGAAACAAATACAGAAGAGTGATAAATTACTGCCCCCAAAAAGCTGTGAAAAGTCAACCCTAGAAGTTATACATGCTGTGGCCCTCGCTTTAGCAAATGAGATATTTGAGTTCTTACTTAAATTCCCTATAGGAATGGAACAGAGACATCTAAAAAATAAACATGTATTCCAGAAAAAATAGAGCTGAGTTCTTATCACCCTAGTTGAGATAGGGTGTTTCTTCAAAACTCAAGAAATATTATGATTGGGGGAAGAGGCCTGTTTCTGCCATATAAACAATGCTTTAAAATTATGAACAATAAATATTTCAATATTATTGAATACCAGTGTATAGAATTTATTTTGAAGTGGGCAGTTTAAGGTCTCCCTGTTTTGTCCTCACAATTTAAGATTATATAGGTTTTGTATATTTAAGAATGTGTGAATTTTAAATAATTGATAAACTTTGCATGTTGATAGCAGAAACTACAACCTCTATCAACATGTCTACACTTTGTCATATACTTTGAAAAATACCAATAACATGTCTAATGACTGCATCAGAGACACATAATTTTTGCCATATTAACTCCATATATTAAATGCCAACTATGTGCCAGAGATAGGCACCGTTCATACAATATCTATAACTGCACTAAGTGGTAATTATTATTGCATTTTATACATGAGAAAGCTAAGGTTTGGGTGACTTGCTTAACACCACTAGTGTGCAAATAAATTACCTCAGTACTCTTATGAATCACTACTAGAGTTCTCACTTGAGGAAAATTTGTTATATTTTCTATATCGTTAAATCTTAATAAAGCTTAAAAAACTAGCATACACACAGTGATGATATAGTGCTGTCATATTATAGTCATTCAAAG
Organism: Mesoplodon mirus; assembly: GCF_964341445.2. Taxonomy (NCBI): domain Eukaryota; kingdom Metazoa; phylum Chordata; class Mammalia; order Artiodactyla; family Ziphiidae; genus Mesoplodon; species Mesoplodon mirus. Next base: position 86,261,349 of record NC_138990.1, read on the forward strand.
GTTGTAACTTCTTTCCTGATATATTATAGTTTTGTAAAAGCATAAGTCCTTGACTTATCCATCTTTAGGTACCACTTATTTATCTATTCATTCAACTAATATTTATTGAGAACCTACACTAAGTACTGTTGTAAGTACTGAGGATATAGCATTAAACTAAACAAACTACCCATTTTCAAGACTTTACACTATTTGAGAGGAAATATTCACTTGATTTTGCAATTATGAGGCTTATAAAACTTTATATGAGCAAATATGGTTCTTTAACCATACATACTATTGAAGAGACTAAACAAAATCATGGAGCATGGAAGCAAGATAATAAGGGAGAAAGGAGAGGGAAGTACGTGGCAAAGGAAAAATGCGTATTACTGCATATGTGATTTCTGCTCAACTTTCAATAAACAGATAACTTCTATCTTATACAAATCATTTTATAAAATAGAAAAAAGGGAAGAATGTTCAACAATTCTAATGAGGTTAAAATAACACTGACTTACAAACCACATAAAGACAATGCAAAAAAGAAAAGAGTTAGAAGAAAAGAAAACTGGTCATAAACAGAAACACAAAAAAGATTAAAAATGAAGTAAATAAACAAAAAGCAGTTGAATTCCACAGGGTGTTAAAAAAAAGGCAGTAATACATCCTCATCAAGTTGGATTTATCTAAGGAATGCAAGGATTGTTTAATATCAGAAATATCTATCAATGAAATCCATCACCTTCATGAATTAAAGGATAAAAACCATAGCATTATATCAGTATATTTGGAAAACAAATTCAATAAAATTCAGTACTCATTTATGGTTTTATAAAAAATTACAAGAAGTCTAGGAATAACTAGATAAAGAATATTTACCAAAATCCTATTGCAAACATCAAGTTAATGGAGAAACTTTAGATACTTTCTCTTTGAAATTAGAAAACAGAGAAGGATGTCCACTATCACTTTACTAAACAACAAAGCGATGATGATCCTGGTCAATACAACAGCACAATAAGAACAAAGAGATATATGGCTAGGAAGAAAAGAAACAAAGTCAATATCTGCATATATTATGATCAACTATACAGAAAACCTATCATAAACCAAAAAAAGAAACTACAATAACTAGCAAAAGAGTTGAGCAGGTTGTCAGATGTAGGTTAACTTACAAAAATCAATAGTGTTTCTCAATATCAGCAATAATATTAGAAAATAAAGTAGAAAATAGCAACAAAAACTACAAGCATTTTCTTGTTAACTTAAAAAAAATGCCCAAGACTATTAACATAGAAAAAAATCTTAATGAAATAACTTTAAAGTAGATCTTATTCTTCCACAAATGGGATAACTTACCATTATAAAGTGGTCACTTCTTCCCAAAACTTATCTATAAATTCAATTGATTCAAACAAATATTCTAAGAAATTTTTTCTTATAAACTCAAACTGACTATAAAATATATATGGAAAAATAAAGTTCTATAAATAGTGAAAGCAATTTAAAAGAGGAAAAATGGGAAGGTACTTCTTTTACTATATATGTAGATATATTACAAAACCAGATATAACAAACTATAGAGCTGAGAAACAGATTCACATAAATATGAATATTTAGTGTATGCCAGATGTACTACCAGGAATTACTGAGTGATGTGCAGATTATTTAATAGATGGGATTAATAAAACTTAATTCATCACATAGAAAACAATTGAGTTGGACCCCTATCTCATACCTATACATACAACAGTGAAAACAAGATGGATCAAAATCAAAATGTGAATGATAAAATGTTAAAGGTAATGGAAGAAGAATGCTCTATGACCTTGAAAGAGAGAGGGATTTTTTAAAAACAAGAATCAAAAAGTACAGATTATAAGGTTAATACTGATTGACTTGATTATATTAAAATCAAATAGTTCTGTTTCACAAAAGATAACACAGACATAGTTTAGAATCTGGTGGCAAACTGGAAAAAAGATATCTGTAATATCTTAAACTGTTACTATCTACAATATTGGAAGAATTTCTGAAATGTCTCTTTCTGGCAAACAGAAAAGACAAAAACAAGAAATCCAATTAAAAAAAAACTGAACAAAGACCAAAAGTAGGCTGTTCAGAGAAGAAAAATCTTAAATGATTAGTATGTCTATAGAGAGAAGCATAATGTTACCAGTAATCAGAGAAATGCAAATTAAAATGATATCAATATCCACCAGGTTAGCAGAAATTATAAATTGGTGAAATTAAATATTATATTGATACATATACCTTATAACCCAAGAATTTCATGCCTAGGTATAGAAAACATAGAAACTTACACACCAGTCCATAAGAGGGTACTATTTGTTACAGCAGAATATTATAGGCAATTTAAGTGTTATCACTAAAGTAATAGATAATTAAATACAGCAAATACAAACCATCAATTAACTATCACGTTTAAGTGGGAGGCAATGAACTAGATATACAGACTATAAGGAGGACAGATATTAAAAATAGCACTAAGCAAAAGATATAAGAAATAGAACTAGGTCCATAAGACAATACTATCTGAATAAGTTAAAAACAAATACATATACAAGTCACTATATATTTTTCAAGGACACAAACAGAATCATGATCATATATTAAACATACTGAGTTAGTATACTTGGGGATGAGAGACAAATGGGCTTATGGACATGGGATGAATGGAAAAAACATGATAAAATAAAATATAACAGGGGCCTTGTATGAAATGATGAAAAGAGTGTGTCACAAACCAAGATGTATATAATTTATATAACACTCTGTACGTGATATTGAAAAGAAACTGTGACTTATTTTAGATGCCTTGATACAATTTTATCTATATCTTGCTTCATTTTTATATAGCAAGAATGATAAATGGAGAGAAGGAATAGAGAGTGAGAAAAGAGGGAGAGGGAAAGAGGGAAGCAGAGAGCAAGGAGAAGTGGGAGGAGGAAGGAGAGGAGAGGAGAAGAAACTATCAGTTCTTTTCTCAAACTATTGGAGATCACCAAAACTACTTCAGGCCATAACGTCCACCCAAACCATCTGGAGTAATGACTAAGTGACACTATGGTAAATATACAAGGAAAGAAAATGGATAACACACTGGGCAATAAGACATATTCAAATATACTAAAAACAACATGATAGAAGTTTCACTGAACTTTGCTATAAAATATATCGATAATGGACTTCTCTCATCAACTTGTCTTTGATGATACTTTAGCTTCATAGTTTAATTTTTTTATTGACTGTATGTATCTGTGTGTCTGCATATAGGTGTACTACCAAGAAGGAGAAAGCGCCTTTCTTAGAATCCCATTAATACCCATAATATTTCTCCCCAGAGAGGTTCCTCTTCCCATATGTGTTATATGATAAAGGAAGAATTATCAGGAATGATAAAGCAAACAGTTTTTACAAATATTATTTTAATATGTAAAGATAGGCTATTGTTATATAAATAACTACATTATTAAATTAAGAATAGAAATCTGAATTTGTGTGTCACTATTTCTAGGTATAATCTAATAATTTGTTGATGACTGATAGAAATTAACATTACTAGCTATAGCATATCACATGGAAAACATAAATAAAAGATTCAAGAAGAATTATTTTTTTAATAATTGATACTTCTTAAGTAACAGTTCCTTATTCCTTACTCTTAATACTAAACAGAAAAACTATCAAATATGAGAATGCAGAGTTTTGAATTCAATATAGATTTTTATTAGGCAAAACCAGATAAAGACTCACCAGGACAGAATATATGTGTAGACATCGATAAACAGGAGAGAAATCAACCAAATCTTGGGCCCCAGGTACCTGCAAAACAACCAAGATTGTCATAAAATATTCAAACAAGGCTATTAAGAGCAACTGCACTCATTTTTAATACTCAAGTGCTAAAAAAAAAAAAAATAAAGTATGCTTCCAGAAACCTAGTTTTGGCATTTCAGCCATGGCATTAATAATCACCAAGGTTGGGACACAGAACAGAAACAGGTGTAACTGGTCCTGCATCTGCTTTTAGAGACACATTTGGAGGCTGCAGTAAAAAGAAGGAAAAGAAAAAGGTGGAAATGTGACTTTGTTAACTTGAGTTTGTCTTCTTAGATACATGGTACTCTACATAAAAAAACCAAGTTTCAGTGGTCAAAAACAAAATTTGCCACTTGAATGGCCTGCCAGGCAACGTCTGAAGGGCATAAGAATCAGTGAATATTTAAGTCAGCATGCAATCAAAATACAGAACTATGCCAGGAAGAGGGGGAGATGATTTTTTTTTAAATTTTAGTTAGTTAGTTAGTTAGTTAGTTGCACCAGGTCTTAGTTGCAGCCGGCGGGCTCCTTAGTTGTAGTTCGCAGAGTCCTTAGTTATGGCTCGCCGGCTCCTTAGTTGCAGTACACATGTGGGATCTAGTTCCCTGGCCAGGGATCAAACCTGGGCCCCCTGCATTGGGAGCTCGGAGTCTTAACCACTGCGCCACCAGGGAAGTCCCTATATTTTTAAAAGTAAGATAACGAATGGAAAACCAAACCTAGAGTAATATCAACAAATTGGAATAGGAACAATGCATACAAATTAATCCTAAACATCGAAAGAGAAAGTAAAACAAAAAACATCAGGTAAGAACTGCAGTATAGTCACAGTGCTAAAACTGATTTGTTACAATCCTGATGATGAATAAGTCACACTTTACTTTGACCTCAAGTCCTCATCTGAAAAAAAAAAAAACTAACCAGTTGACCCATAGAAATTTAACAAGAATAAAAGGAAACACTGAAAGCAAATATTAAACAAAATAAAACAAAAAAGAAAAGACAAAATTACATAAAGAAATACAGTAGTCAAAATAAAGACCTAGCTAAAGTTTTTACTGTAACACTAGTAACTGTATCATTCATCAGAATATAGGCAGCAGGCATATCTAAATTGGGTTGGGCTGATTCATGATTACAAGGTCAGTTTCCTTTACTTCATAAAGTAAGCCTCATATCTTCTTTAGGGAACAGATTCTTCATCAAGATGCTGTTCCTAATGAAACCTACTCATTCTGCAATTCAACAGTACAATACCTACTTTCTTTTCCCTCCAAAACCATCACATCTCTCTATACATTGGTTCAAGTTTATTGACTATCTGTTCATTTGCTTTGCACCCATGAGAGTAGAGATTAAATCTCTATGTTTGGGAACCTCACTCTATACAGTATATATCTGTAAGCACTCAAAACAAACTTTTTGTGAATCCAAAGATGATAAGGTGCTTAAGATCCTACACCATGGCCAAAGCATAGTTTCCCTTAAAAAAAAAAAAGGCATTTAGAAAAGTTAGTAAGCATTGGGCTTCCCTGGTGGTCCAGTGGTTACGACTCCACGCTTCCAATGGAGGGGGCGTGGGTTCAATACCTGGTCGGGGAACTAAGATCCCACATGCCACGTGGTGCGGCCAAAAAGAAAAAAGAAAAAGAAAAAGTTAGTGAGCATTGCCAAATTACTGAGAAAAACATTTTATGGACAGATGGGCACCATGTAGGTAAAGAAAAGTATGACTAAAAAGCATGTAAAATTTCTAACTTTAAGAGTACAATGGATACTCATTTTCATCTTAACACAAAAAGAGGCAGCAGGTGATCATTTCAGGCATTCTTATTTGAAATGACCACAACATTAAAGCACCTTTACAGTCGCTCCTCTTTGAAGTGGAGATTTCAAGGAAATTTATTTTATTTTTCCAGAAAACCAGAACCTACTAGTGAAAACTAGAGCTAAGTGGAAAACAATCTCAAAAGAAGAAAAAATTGAAAATTTCCATTAAATTATATTTATAATAGTATTTAAATTACCTAAAAATTACACGTGCATATAAAAAAAGACAAGAAAGAAATGCATAAAAAAAATTTTTGATCTGTATAGAAAATGAAACTTTTCCCCTTTATTTAGAATTAACGATTATAAAGTTATTTTTTAGAAATATATACTTTTAAAAAGTTTAAGAAAACTTCACCTAATTTTAAATAACAAATTTTATCACAACTTTGTTTATATGCTCTTCTTCATGCAGTTTATTTACTTTGTTTTGCTTTGAACTCACAGCCATGGTTTCATTCAAAAGGAAACTGCTTCTAACCATTGCTCAGACAGAGCCTTGGTCCTTTCACAAGTCAGACCCATCCTTACAGAATGAACATCCACATTAGGGGACAGTTTCCCCAGAAATCTGTGACAAATAACCTAATGGGGCCCTTTACTAATGTTCTGAGAAGACTGGTTTATCTGGGCCAAATAAAAAATAAATATAATTAGAGAGGAGACAAAGGCTTTTCCTGTCATCACCACCAAATATTTATCAAACCTATTCTCTATGAGGCTGTCTTGACATCATCATATTCAGCTTCAAACCGTTTAAAGCACTCTGACCTGGAAGTACTGGCTCTGCTATTTCTTAGCCTCTGAAATCATAATCCAGTTAAGTCCTCCTAAGCACATGCTTTCTTGCTTTGAAAGTGGTACACAGAAATCTAGACAAGAAGGAGCAGAATGGGGCAAACTTTATTTCCACCCTCCAAATAGCCTACTGTTTAGAAATCATTTTTCCTCCATGCTCCCTTCTGTGAGGAACACTAGGAACACTGTGAGGAACCCAGAAGAGTGCTGTGAGAAGAAAGGTATGTAAAGCATGCACTGACTCATGTTGCTTTGAGCTAGATGTGTTTTCTCTGCTTCCACTAATGAAAAAGAATCACTTACATCTTCAGAAGGTGGAAGGAGGAGAGCAACATACACTGTACGTGAAGGAATGCTACATGTTTGAAAGGATAAGAAATGAACTTTCAAAAACCTAAATAAATGGGAGTGGGGAAGGAGTACTAGAACAAAAGGCAATGTTTCCTAACTCACATAAATAGCCTATTTCAAGGTCCACATTTTGCTCCCTATTTAAAAAATGCTAAATCTCTGTCAGAGCTGTCTTCATTCTTCTTCTCCTTCATTGCCCCTGCCTCCCTTCAGGTTGCAAAGAATGACCCAAGCAGGTTTAGGTTTCAGCTGGGGCAGAGGGAGGGGTCCAAGGACACTTTCCTAAGCTAACAATGACTGCCTCTAATGGTTTCTGTCTCCTAACAAAAGCCATGACTCCGTCTTTATCAGCTTCATCTAATTTTTCCTTTCCAAAGTAAATAACACAGCCCTTGCATTTTACACATGTCCAAGTTTGACAAATCATTATCGACTGAGACTATAACTGATAAGAGATAACTTTGTGGTAGGACGTTGTCATTTCCTCTCATAAGGGCTTTCTTTCTGAGATACAGAAACATGATTAAAATAGTTAAACATTTCCTCTGCATGGCAGTCAGGAACTCAAGACATTAAGATACTGGAGTCTGTATTTTTCTAGTTCAGATAGATCTATCTTCATACCAACAGTAGCCACAAACAATATACTTAAGATTATCCCGCTTTTTTAACTAGTTGTTTCCCTTAAGAATTCACATGAAATGATTTCATCACCAAGGACAGCAGCTGCCTAATTCCCTATATAGTTTCTGAATGGAGCACCTTCTGCCAGCTCAAACCTCTTTATTTTCAGGGAGGAGGAAATAGTAGGTAAAATTTTAGATTATGTACCTAAGAAATCTATGCCTGAGAGCGCATTATAATATTATATAAATTAAAAGAACTTTGATATATTTTAAAATAACAGATAATAATAAGCTGTTAAAAGAATTTACAGGTGACTGTCCTACAACATCCATAGGCAGATGTCATGGAGGCAACAACTACGTTCGACAATTAAACATTCACATACCCACTAGAGATCTTGTACTGTTAGATACCAATATATATGGCTAATCTGTCTGTTTCAACCTTATATTCCTATGATAAATATTAACAGCTTCAGTCAAAGAAATACTCCCTAATTACTGTCTATAGACTATTTGCTGTTAAACAGCATTACATCCATCAATACACCAGCTATCACATGATGCCACTAAATAGATGGCAAAAAGAGTCCAGACAGAGGACACTGCAAAGTAAGAAAAGTAAATTTATAAATAGAATTAATGAAAAGCACCCTGAAAAAAATAGTCTTTTGAACCTCTGTACACAATATACATTAGAGAAGATATAAAGATTCAGAGGAAAAACAGGAATATTAGATGTCAAGAAGAAAAGAAACATGAGTATTTCTGATTACGAAAATTCTTGCAAAACATCAGGATCTGATTTTTATATGTTTTTCTTCTTTTCTAATACATCTTAGTTCAAGTCAAAGGAAGTTTCTGAAAATGGAAAGGTTAGTGGGTAAGTTCGTCTCATATATGATAAGGAAAATGTTTTTAATTTTTTTTAAAAAAAGGAGATTTTGATTTTAAAATAAATAATGACATTCAGGTTTTAACAGATACACTCATTTAATATTTATTTTCCCAAAAAAAGGAGTTAGAAGTTAGTTCTTTCCACAACCTTTAAAGGCTCACTAGTGGACCTGTAGGTAACAGCCTGGTAAATCTACCTGCTTTACTACTGGGTAAGCACATCATTAGAAAAGGGAAATAGAGTACAAGAAACCATCGCTTGGCTCCTTCCACTCAAGAAGAGTAGCAAATGTACTAAGAGAGATTTACCTAGGCTGCTGATAAAGACAGTACATGAAAACAGAAATGCATTAGGGTGCTCTAGTTCTGTTGTTCACACAGCTGTCCGAGGAGATACAGACACACACACACACACACAGGCCATTTATTTTTCTCTTGCGAACGCTTTTAAAGTAGGTGGATCTTCCAAAAAGAGTATGATAGAAGTTTGCAAGGAATTTAGATATGTTTCTCACTAATTATTTGAATCATTCTCCATCTTAAAAATACTTTTGATTACCACTTAAAACAGTATTTTGGTATTTTGGTTTCTTGGTATTGGTAAATGAATCTAGGGACTTGGTGCCTATCTCTGAAAATTAGTTGGATCTCACGTCATTAAAATGCACCAGGCATTTTTCTCAAAGGAGAAAACAACAAATGATTAGCTAAAGGGGCATTGCCTCTGAATTCAGAGGATCAAATTTGACTGCCCATATTATGTTTGGAAGCCAGGAAATACCCGTCAAACATTTTTTACCAGTGTACTTTTCTGAACTACCTGACTTCCAAATTTCAGAGAAAAGAAGGGTAGAATTCATTTGGACATAAGCTTTAATAAAGCTGGACTAAACACCACAGACACACAAACTAGAAGGCACAGAATTCTAAGTGACTAGAATTGGCTAAAGTATAAAAAATTTTCTAAGCTTTTAAACATATAAGAATACCCTGACCAGAGCCCTATCCTAAAAAGTACAGTATTTTTCTATTGAGCTTCTCACAAATTATTAGAACCCTTCCTGAGAAATCCCTCAGTAGATTACCACTTAATTTACTCAAGTAGTTGCACTAAACAGAAGAAATCAGGAAAAATATCAGCATTTCTCCTTACTGAGACATTGCAAAAAACCTTGTGGCCAAAATTAAATGAGGGTCCCTCAAGAATTCTCTGCTTGAACCTGAACACTTAGGAAATAAAAATTCAACTGGTCTTTATTTAACAATGGTCTACTATATGCTAAGAAACTCTAAACTATTAGGCAAAAAGGAAATTTAGCACGAATATGGTATTAAATATAAAAGTTCTAAGAGAAGGAAAAGTTAAGGTGATCAAAAGTAGGTAGAAGAAAATAGTATAGTATTATAGATAAAGAACTAATATCCCTAATATATAAGGAAATCATAAAAATTGAAGGGAAAAAATCCCAAAATCATTAGAAAAAAATGAGCAAAAAACATGAGCAGATAGTTTATTGGGGAAAAAAGATACAAATAGCCCTCAAACTTATCAGATACTACATTTCACCCACGGTAAAAGGAATGCAAACTCAAACTATACCATTTCTCATTTATGCAACTGGAAAAATTCAGTAACTTAACAAAATGGTCTCTTAAGGAAGCTATAAGAAAATAGGCACCTCATACATTGCTGGTAGGGTGGAGGTATAGAAAATGTTACAACCTCTATGGAGCAGAATGTGACATTATCTAACAAAACTACATATGCATTTACCCCTTGAATCAACAATCTAGAAACCTACCCTGAAGAAACATCTCCAACTACATGGAAAACAATTCTCAGGTTTTGGAGTTTATTATGAAACTTTTTTTAAGTTTTAAGGTGTTTTACATACAGTAAAATCCATCCTTTCTAGTGAACAACTCTGTATGTTCTAAAAAAAATCCATATAGTCCTGCAATCACTATCACAATCTAGATTTTAAAAAATGGTTCCACCACCCCCAAAATTTCCCTCATGCCCCTTTGTAGTCAAATTGTTCCCTAATGCTCAGCCCTTGACAAACACTGATCCATTTTATGTCCCTCGAGTTTTGCCTTTTCAAGAATGTCATATAAATAGACTCATACCATATGTAGCCTTTGAATCTTGCTTCTTTCATTTAGCATAATACATTTGAGATTCATTTATGTTGTTTCATGTATCTATAGTTCACTTCTTTTTATTTCAGAGTGATACTCTAATTATGGATATACCACGGTTCATTTATCCCTTCACTCATTGGAGGACACTTGGGTTGCTTCTACTTTCTGGCAATGCATGAATAAAGTTGCTATAAACATTCAGGTAGAGGTTATTTTGTGAATATAATGGGTAAATTCCTAGGAGTGAGACCCCTGGGGTCATATGGTAAGTGTATGTTCACTTTATAATACACTAACAGGCTGTTTTCCAAACTGACTGTACCGTTTTGCATTTTCACAGCAATATTTAAGTTGTTCGGCACCCTGCCAGTACTTGATTTTGTCAGTATTTTGTTAAGCTAATTCAAATAGCTATGTAGTAGAGACACTATACTTTCATAGGAAAAGATTGGAAATCATTAAATGCCTACATATAAGAAACTGGCTGAATAAACTATGGTTCATTCAAATAATAGAGTACAATTTGGCAATAAAAATAGAATGAGAATGATTTCTATGAAGTGATATGAAAATTACTATTTTCAGGATATATTTTCAAGTGAAAAAACAAAGTACAAAAAATATATATGTATGATGCTATTAATGTTGTGTAAGGTATGAGAAAGGGTAAGTACACACACCACAAACACAAACTCATAATACTGATTACTTACAAAGGGTGGGTGGGATCAGGAAGGGAGAGATAAAGAGGAAAATGGGATTTCACTGAACATATCTTCTTACATAATTCTGCCTTTTGAACCATGTTCATATTTTACATAGTCAAAAAAAATAAATTAATAAGGATGGGGAACCCCAAAAATAACACAAAAAGAAACAAATGAACCTAAGAATATATAAATTTGGTAACAATCACACACGAGAAAATAAAATAGCCAAGAAACATCTGAACAAAATACTCTGAACTATACAACTCCACTGTATTGTAAGATGAGAAGAACTGCAAAGAAATCTTGAACTTAGTAAGTTTACTGCTTTTAGTGACACATGCATAGAAATTCTGAAACTATTTTGTGTTATATGATTAGGTAAATGAGTAAATATATTAATACTCTGGGAACCAGAATTCTCAGAGACACAAATATGGAATAGAAGAAGAGGAAGAACTATGATATCAGGTTTAAATTAGAAGCATCAGGTTTAACTCACAATTTATAAAAATGTCTACTATGTTGGTATAGCATGTGTATTTCTTAACTCTGTCCACAAAAGGAGCATACCTAATGCCCACATCTCAGTTTCTAAATATCACTGTGCAGTAAAAGGAACAAGAACTCTTTGACAAAATAGCTAATACTGGGGGCTGGGGCAAAACCTGGAGTAGACCAAGAATATCTTGTGCCAGAAAAAAAAGGAAGTGCTCAAAAATTGATGAAGACAATAGATGAGACTCCCACTAGCCAAATTTGGAACAACTGGAGAATCAAAATGAAAGACAAGAATGGACTATAACCCTTGTATATAAAAAAGAATATATGTGACAACACTGACACACAAAAAAAAAGAAAGGGAGAAAAGTAAAGCTCTTTATAGAATAATGTCAACTAATCAATGTGAATGAAATGATAAAAACAGAAAAATCACTATTTTATAATCACCACAGTAACACATGATTCAGGAAAAAACCATCAATGAATTCTAAACCAACAGGTAAAAAACAGGGAACAGGATAGCTGCATGATCTAAAAGTACCACTCCATAGATCACTTATTAATTACAAAGGAGGAAAGGCACCTTTACAGTGGAGAAATCTGGTAGACACCACCTTAACCAATTGTGTACATCCTGATATGATGCACTGAAAAGAACATAATACTACTTTTGTTATATTCCTGCCAAAAATTATTAACCTGAATCTAATCATGAGGACGCATCAGATATACCTAAATAAAGGGATATTAAATAGACATAAAAATTAAATGCAATGTGTGATACTTGTCTAGATGTGGTTGCAGGAAAACATGAAAGAAAAAAAACTGCTGTAAAGGACATTATGGGGACAACAGGGGAAATTTGTATACAAGTTATATATTAAGTGGTAGTACTGTATCAAAATTAAACTTCCTGAGGGTGACCATTGTATTGTGGTTATGTGGAAGGATGTCATTCTCAGAAAACTATAAGTTTCTGTATTGAGAGTTCAAATATGATGGATGAAATATGCCACTTTCTTTCAAATGATTCAACTTTAGCTGGGGCAGTGGGAGAGGGTGGAGAATAAAATTGACTTTCAAAATCCATTTTTTGAGAGAAAAATCTCCAAATTTAATAAGTATTTAAGTGAAGGTATATGTATGTTCATCTTACCACTCTGGTAAGTTTTCTAAAGATTTAGAATTTCTTTTAAAAAAGCTTTTTAAAAGAGGATATTACTCTAGAGGTCGGAGTTGGGGATGGGCAAGATGAGTGAAAGGGGTCAAAAGGTACAGGTTTCCAATTATAAAATAAATGTCATGGCATGTAACGTACAGCATGGCAACTATAGTTAATAATAATGTATTATATACTTGAAAGTTGTTAAGAGAGTAGATCTTAAAAGTTCTCATCACCAAAAAAAAAAATTGCAACTATGTATGGTGATAGATTAACTAGACTTACTGTGGTGATCATTTTGCAATACACAGAAATATCAAATTATTACATTGTATACCCAAAACTAATATATTATATGTCACTTATACTGTAATTAAAAATTCTTATAAATAAGTAAGAAGAGGATGTTACAGAAGAGGTGAGATTGACCTAGTCCTCAGGTAAAAGTAGAATTTGGTATTTTAGACAAGGAGTGGTGGGGGAGTACATTCCCTAGTTGGGGTTATTAGCAACTTATCACAGAGTGAAGGTGGTAGTTGAATAAGCAATGAGCACATAAAGGAGAAATTCCAGAAGACCTGAAAAGGCAAGTAGAGTTTTATAATTAAGGCAAATAATTTCAAAACAAGAACTTTATACTATCAGAAAATGAAAAAAATTTAAAGATCTTAAATCAATGAGAGCCATAATAAATTTTTGCCAATGGACAGACCCAAAAGATCAAAAAATAGGAATAAGAAAAGCAAAACAGAATATCTAAGCATGTCATAATGTTTTTTGGTGTTTTTGTTTGTTTGTTTTTGTTTTTTGCGGTACGTGGACCTCTCACTGCTGTGGCCTCTCCCGTTGCAGGGCACAGGCTCCGGACGCACAGGCCCAGCGGCCATGGCTCACCGGCCCAGCCACTCCACGGCATGTGGGATCCCCCCGGACCGGGACACGAACCCGCGTCCCCTGCATCGGCAGGCGGAATCTCAACCACTGCACCACCAGGGAAGCCCTGTCATAATGTTTTCATTCAACTTTGTCAATTGTCTTTATTGCCATTTGGTTATAAATATAGGTACCCACTTTTCATTTGACTACATTTATCCTTAATAGACCAGCTTTCATCAAGAACAGAAATGGAAAACTCAAAGGAGACAGGGGTCAGTGGGTACAGGGAACCAGCAAAGCAGGCCAGCATGTTAAACTGTATTCTTTTAACAGACATACTTTGTATATGAAATATCTAGGAATACTACTTATTTTTACAATGGAGTATATTCTCATCTTTTTTTTCCCAAACATGTGGTCCTGCCAGTGTATCTTCCATTTTGCCATTTTTAAATACACACTCAGTAAAAGTAATATTTCCCTCAACAACTGCACAAATATGATAATAAATGGCAATATCCAATGTGCAGACACAACCGGGATTGTGGCTTAGTGGAAAAACCATATCCTTTGTAACAACCTTGAAGCTCAGGGCTAGTATATTACTACCATGCTTAGAAAGAGACTAGGTTGGGAAAACGTCCTCGGACTTCCGGGTAAGATGGCGGAAGAGTAAGACGCGGAGATCACCTTCCTCCCCACGGATACACCAGAAATACAGCTACACGTGGAACAACTCCTACAGAACACCTACTGAACGCTGGCAGAAGACCCCAGACCTCCCAAAAGGCAAGAAACCCCCCACATACCTGGGTAGGGCAAAGCGGAGAGATCCCCACACAGAGGATCAGTGCCGAGCGGCACTCACCAGCCCGAGAGGCTTGTCTGCTCGCCCGCCGGGGCGCGCAGCGCTGGAAGCTGAGGCTCGGGCTTCGGTCAGAGCGCAGGGAGAGGACTGGGGCTGGCAGCGAGAACTCAGCCTGAAGGGGGCTAATGTGCCACAGCTAGCCGGGAGGGAGTCCGGGAAAACTCTGGAGCTGCCGAAGAGGCAAGAGACTTTTTCTTCCCTCTTGGTTTCCTGGTGCGCGAGGAGAGGGGATTAAGAGCGCTGCTTAAAGGGGCTCCACAGACGGGCGCGAGTCGCGACTGAAAGTGCGGAGCCCAGAGACGGGCGTGGGACGCTGGGGCTGCTGCTGCCGCCGCCAAGAAGCCTGTGTGCGAGCGCAGGTCACTGCCCACACCGCCCTTCCGGGAGCCTGTGCAGCCCGCCACTGCCGGGGTCCCGGGATCCAGGGGCGGCTTCCCTGGGAGAACGCACGGCGCGCCTCGGGCTGGTGCAACGTCACGCCGACCTGTGCCGCTGCAGGCTCGCCCCGCACTCCGTGCCCCTCCCTCCCGCCCGGCCTGAGTGAGCCAGAGTCCCCGAAGAGGCTGCTCCTTTAACCGTGTCCTGCCTGAGTGAAGAACAGACGCCCTCCGGCGACCTACACGCAGAGGCGGGGCCAAATCCAAAGCTGAGACCCAGGAGCTGTGAGAACAAAGAAGAGAAAGGGAAACCTCTCCCAGCAGCCTCAGAAGCAGCGGATTAAAGCTCCACAATCAACTTGATGTACCCTCCATCTGTGGAATACATGAATAGACAACACATCATCCCAAATTGAGGAGCCCGGAGTCAGTGCTGTGCCTCTGAGGTGGGAGAGCCAACTTCAGGACACTGGTCCACAAGAGACCTCCCAGCTCCACATAATATCAAACGGCAAAAATCTTCCACAGATCTCCATCTCAACACCAGCACCCAGCTTCACTCAACGACCAGCAACTTACAGTGCTGGACACCCTAAGCCAAACAACTAGCAAGACAGGAACACAACGCCACCCATTAGCAGAGAGGTGGCCTAAACTCATAAAAAGTCTGCAGACACCCCAAAACACACCACCAGACGTGGACCTGCACACCAGAAAGACAAGATCCAGCCTCATCCACCAGAACACAGGCACTAGTCCCCTCCACCAGGAAGCCTACACAACCCACTAAACCAACCTTAGCCACTGGGGACAGACACCAAAAACAACGGGAACTACGAACCTGCAGCCTGCAAAAAGGAGACCCCAAACACAGTAACATAAGCAAAATGAGAAGACAGAAAAACACACAGCAGGAGAAGGAGCAAGATAAAAACCCACCAGATCTAACAAATGAAGAGGTAATAGGCAGTCTACCTGAAAAAGAATTCAGAATAATGATGGTAAAGATGATCCAAGATTCTATTTCCCAGATCCAAAATCTTGGAAATAGAATAGACAAAATGCAAGAAACAGTTAACAAGGACCTAGAAGAACTAAAGATGAATCAAGCATCGATTAAAAACACAATACATGAAATAAAAAATACTCTAGATGGGATCAATAGCAGAATAACTGAGGCAGAAGAACGGATAAGTGAGGTGGAAGATAAAATAGTGGAAATAACTGCTGCAGAGCAAAATAAAGAAAAAAGAATGAAAAGAACAGAGGACAGTCTCAGAGACCTCTGGGACAACATTAAACGCACCAACATTCGAATTATAGGGGTTCCAGAAGAAGAAGAGAAAAAGAAAGGGACTGAGAAAATATTTGAAGAGATTATAGTTGAAAACTTCCCTAATATGGGAAAGGAAATAGTTAATCAAGTCCAGGAGGCACAGAGAGTCCCATACAGAATAAATCCAAGAAGAAATACGCCAAGACACATATTAATCAAACTGTCCAAAATTAAACACAAAGAAATCATATTAAAAGCAGCAAGGCAAAAACAACAAATAACACACAAGTGAATCCCCATCAGGATAACAGCTGATCTCTCAGCAGAAACTCTACAAGCCAGAAGGGAGTGGCAGGACATAATTAAAGTGATGAAGGAGAGAAACCTGCAACCAACATTACTCTACGCAGCAAGGATCTCATTCAGATTTGATGGAGAAATTAAAACGTTTACAGACAAGCAAAAGCTGAGAGAGTTCAGCACCACCAAACCAGCTTTACAACAAATGCTAAAGGAACTTCTTTAGGCAAGAAACACAACAGAAGTAAAAGACCTACAATAACGAACCCAAAACAATTAAGAAAATGGGAACAGGAACATACATATCAATAATTACCTTAAATGTAAATGGACTAAATGCTCCCACCAAAAGACACAGAGTGGCTGAATGGATACAAAAACAAGACCCATATATATGCTGTCTACAAGAGACCCACTTCAGACCTAGAGACACATACAGACTGAAAGTAAGGGGATGGAAAAAGATATTCCATGCAAATGGAAACCAAAAGAAAGCTGGAGTAGCAATTCTCATATCAGACAAATAGACTTTAAAATAAAGACTACTAGAAGAGACAAAGAAGGACACTACATAATGATCAAGGGATCGATCCAAGAAGAAGATATAACAATTGTAAATATTTATGCACCCAACATAGGAGCACCTCAATACATAAGGCAAATACTAACAGCCATAAAAGGAGAAATCGACAGTAACACACTCATAGTAGGGGACTTTAACACCCCACTTTCACCAATGGACAGATCATCCAAAATGAAAATAAATAAGGAAACACAAGCTTTAAATGATACATTAAACAAGATGGACTTAATTGATATTTATAGGACATTCCATCCAAAAACAACAGAATACACATTTTTCTCAAGTGCTCATGGAACATTCTCCAGGATAGATCATATCTTGGGTCACAAATCAAGCCTTGGTAAATTTAAGAAAATTGAAATTGTATCAAGTATCTTTTCCGACCACAATGCTATGAGACTAGATATCAATTACAGGAAAAGATCTGTAAAAAATACAAACACATGGAGGCTAAACAATACACTACTTAATAACGAAGTGATCACTGAAGAAATCAAAGAGGAAATTAAAAAATACCTAGAAACAAATGACAATGGAGACACGACGACCCAAAACCTATGGGATGCAGCAAAAGCAGTTCTAAGGGGGAAGTTTATAGCAATACAATCCCACCTTAAGAAACAGGAAACATCTCGAATAAACAACCTAACCTTGCACCTAAAGCAATTAGAGAAAGAAGAACAAAAACATCCCAAAGTTAGCAGAAGGAAAGAAATCATAAAAATCAGATCGGAAATAAACGAAAAAGAAATGAAGGAAACGATAGCAAAGATAAATAAAACTAAAAGCTGGTTCTTTGAGAAGATAAACAAAATTGATAAACCATTAGCCAGACTCATCAAGAAAAAAAGGGAGAAGACTCAAATCAATAGAATTAGAAATGAAAAAGAAGTAACAACTGACACTGCAGAAATACAAAAGATCATGAGAGATTACTATAAGCAACTCTATGCCAATAAAATGGACAACCTGAAAGAAATGGACAAATTCTTAGAAATGCACAACCTGCCAAGACTGAATCAGGAAGAAATAGAAAATATGAACAGACCAATCACAAGCACTGAAATTGAAACTGTGATAAAAAATCTTCCAACAAACAAAAGCCCAGGACCAGATGGCTTCACAGGCGAATTCTATCAAGCATTTAGAGAAGAGCTAACACCTATCCTTCTGAAACTCTTCCAAAATATAGCAGAGCGAGGAACACTCCCAAACTCATTCTACGAGGCCACCATCACCTTGATACCAAAACCAGACAAGGATGTCACAAAGAAAGAAAACTACAGGCCAATATCACTGATGAACATAGATGCAAAAATCCTCAACAAAATACTAGCAAACAGAATCCAACAGCACATTAAAAGGATCATACACCATGATCAAGTGGGGTTTATTCCAGGAATGCAAGGATTCTTCAATATACGCAAATCAATCAACGTGATACACCATATTAACAAATTGAAGGAGAAAAACCATATGATCATCTCAATAGATGCAGAGAAAGCTTTTGACAAAATTCAACACCCATTTATGATAAAAACCCTGCAGAAAGTAGGCATAGAGGGAACTTTCCTCAACATAATAAAGGCCATATATGACAAACCCACAGCCAGCATCGTCCTCAATGGTGAAAAACTGAAACCATTTCCACTAAGATCAGGAACAAGACAAGGTTGCCCACTCTCACCACTCTTTTTTTTTTTTTTTTTTTTTTTTTTTTTTGCGGTACGCGGGCCTCTCGTTGCTGTGGCCTCTCCCGTTGCAGAGCACAGGCTCCGGATGCGCAGGCCCAGCGGCCATGGCTCACGGGCCCAGCCGCTCCGCAGCACGTGGGATCCTCCCGGACCGGGGCACGAACCCGTGTCCCCTGCATCGGCAGGCGGACTCTCACCCACTGAGCCACCAGGGAAGCCCCTCACCACTCTTATTCAACCAAGTTTTGGAAGTTTTAGCCACAGCAATCAGAGAAGAAAAGGAAATAAAAGGAATCCAAATCGGAAAAGAAGAAGTAAAGCTGTCACTGTTTGCAGATGACATGATACTATACATAGAGAATCCTAAAGATGCTACCAGAAAACTACTAGAGTTAATCAATGAATTTGGTCAAGTTGCAGGATACAAAATTAATGCACAGAAATCTCTGGCATTCCTATATACTAATGATGAAAAATCTGAAAGTGAAATCAAGGAAACACTCCCATTTACCATTGCAACAAAATAAAATATCTAGGAATAAACCTACCTAAGGAGACAAAAGACCTGTATGCAGAAAATTATAAGACACTGATGAAAGAAATTAAAGATGATACAAATAGATGGAGAGATGTACCATGTTCTTGGATTGGAAGAATCAACATTGTGAAAATGACTCTACTACCCAAAGCAATCTACAGATTCAATGCAATCCCTATCAAACTACCACTGGCATTTTTCACAGAACTAGAACAAAAAATTTCACAATTTGTATGGAAACACAAAAGACCCCGAATAGCCAAAGCAATCTTGAGAACGAAAAATGGAGCTGGAGGAATCAGGCTCCCTGACTTCAGACTATACTACAAAGCTACAGTAATCAAGACAGTGTGGTACTGGCACAAAAACTGAAAGATAGATCAATGGAACAGGATAGAAAGCCCAGATTTAAACCCACGGACATATGGTCACCTTATCTTTGATAAAGGAGGCAGGAATGTACAGTGGAGAAAGGACATTCTCTTCAATAAGTGGTGCTGGGAAAACTGGATAGGGACATGTAAAAGTATGAGATTAGATCACTCCCTAACACCATACACAAAAATAAGCTCAAAATGGATTAAAGACCTAAATGTAAGGCCAGACACTATCAAACTCTTAGAGGAAAACATAGGCAGAACACTCTATGACATAAATCACAGCAAGATCCTTTTTGACCCACCTCCTAGAGAAATGGAAATAAAGACAAAAATAAACACATGGGACCTAATGAAACTTAAAAGCTTTTGCACAGCAAAGGAAACCATAAACAAGACCAAAAGACAACCCTCAGAATGGGAGAAAATATTTGCAAATGAAGCAACTGACAAAGGATTAATCTCCAAAATTTATAAGCAGCTCATGCAGCTCAATAACAAAAAAACAAACAACCCAATCCAAAAATGGGCAGAAGACCTAAATAGACATTTCTCCACAGAAGATATACAGACTGCCAACAAACACATGAAAGGATGCTCAACATCTTTACTCATTAGAGAAATGCAAATCAAAACTACAATGAGATATCATCTCACACCAGTCAGAATGGCCATCATCAAAAAATCTAGAAACAATAAATGCTGGAGAGGGTGTGGAAAAAAGGGAACACTCTTGCACTGCTGGTGGGAATGTGAATTGGTACAGCCGCTATGGAGAACGGTATGGAGGTTCCTTAAAAAACTAAAAATAGAACTACCATATGACCCAGCAATCCCACTACTGGGCATATACCCTGAGAAAACCATAATTCAAAAAGAGACATGTACCAAAATGTTCATAGCAGCCCTATTTACAATAGCCCGGAGATGGAAACAACCTAAGTGTCCATCATCGGATGAATGGATAAAGAAGATGTGGCACATATATACAATGGAATATTACTCAGCCATAAAAAGAAATGAAATTGAGCTATTTGTAATGAGGTGGATAGACCTAGAGTCTGTCATACAGAGTGAAGTAAGTCAGAAAGAGAAAGACAAATACTGTATGCTAACACATATATATGGAATTTAAGAAAAAAAAATGTCATGAAGAACATAGGGGTAAGACAGGAATAAAGACACAGACCTACTAGAGAATGGACTTGAGGATATGGGGAGGGGGAAGGGTAAGCTGTGACAAAGTGAAAGAGTGGCATGGACATATATACACTACCAAACGTAAGGTAGATAGCTAGTGGGAAGCAGCCGCATAGCACAGGGAGATCAGCTCGGTGCTTTGTGACCGCCTGGAGGGGTGGGATAGGGAGGGTGGGAGGGAGACGCAAAAGGGAGAGGATATGGAAACATATGTATATGTATAATTGATTAAATTTGTTATAAGGCAAAAAATTAAAAAAAAATTAAAAAAAAAGAAAAAAAAAAGAAAAAGACTAGGTTGGAAATATAGATTTTTTTATGTGAATTCAACTAACTTTTAAAAGTTTGAAACTAATTTTAAAACTTTTAAGCACTGTACAAGCCAACAACCATTCTGTAAGCGGTTTCTGGCCCATGGGCTGCCAATATACAACCTCTAATTTAAACTCTGAAGTCCTCTAACAGCATCTTTTATTTCACTTTAACTTGTTGAGAAATAACGCTCATTTTGTTACCTTCCCGTCAACAGAAAGTTCTGCAATAAACAATTTGAAATTTGGAGCAAATATCATAACCAAAATTTTACATAAGCAATTTGACATTAATTAATTATTGTCACTATTTTATAGGTGAGAAAAGAGATGCTTAGAGAAATTATAGGACTTCCTCCAACAGCACAAAAGCTGACAGAACTTACACTTTCTATAGACAAATCTTGTGTTTTTTTACTATCACCTTGTTATGGACAGAATTGTGCCTCCCCCAAAATTCATATATTGAAGCCCTAACCCCCATAGTGACTGCATTTGAAAATAAGGCCCTTAAGGAGGTAATTAAAGTAACATAAAGTCATAAGGGTGGGACCCTAATACAATAGGACTGATGTCCCTATAAGAAGAGGAAGACACACCTGGGGCATGCAAGCAGAGAAAAAGCCATGTGAGGACACAGCAAGAAGGTAGCCATTTGCAAGCCAAGAGGAAAGGCCTGAGGATAAACCAACCCTGCTGGCAATTTGATCTTGAGAGTATCACCCTCCAGAACTATGAGAAAATAAATTTCTGTTGTTTAAGCCATGCAACCTGTGGTATTCTGGTATGGCAGCTCTAGTAAACAAATACAACTTGTTACCCCAAAATTAGTAAAGTACCAACATCAGAAAGACATCTTGGAAGGCTTTATATTAAACACATGACATTTGTATTTAAATTAGCACTTCCATCGTGTTAATTACATATTTCAAAAAAGACACCAAAATCTTAAGAGTTAAACCTGACATGGATCATTTGTTCAACAAACATTTATTTGATCCATACTCTATTAAGAGTTTTGTGGATAACATAGTGACCACTGCTCACTAACAGCATGTAAACAAATGAAGAGAGATATGTGCCAGAAATATGACACCAATGAAGTGTTCTAAGAACACAGAAGCTCTGGAGTAACCTAGAAACAAAGAAGAAATCATAGGTCCTGCTTCTTCAAGCTATTTCTTACTCAATACTGCTTTATTTCAGTAGATTTTTTGTTTACAGTAGATTGTATTCACCACTCCATGTAAATATACATCATCAAAAACTACATCAAGATATATTTCACCTTTATTCCAAAAAAAGCACACAGTCAGAATGCCATAATAGTAACTATTATATACTGGGAGCATTGTATGTGCCAAGCACTATAACAGAAGCATCATATAAATTACTTCAGTCAATCCTCACAACAACCCTACCCTTAGTAGGTATTACTGTTCCCTTTCTCACAAATAATATATCACCTTAAGTGGTTCTTTGTACTATATCTTCCAATATTTCAAAAATAATAGTTCGGATAAATCTAATATATTCTCAAGCTAAAATGTTCACTACTTCTAAAAATATTTTTTAAGTTCTGTCTAGACATTTAGAGAAAAGCAATAACATCTACATATACCACAGTATGACATAAAGATTCAAAACAGATTTCCAACATCAAAACCAGGCCGGCCAAGTGCACCACTCCCCATCCTCCCCACGAAGCAGCTGAGGTCCCACCACAGCTGGAGGGCAGGTGCAGCCCACATGACGGACAACCCTTGAGCACCTGGCTCTGGTGCTTCCAGGCCCCAAGGATCATACCTTATACAAGAACATTCCTTTAAGACTGAGAGAGTCAGCTGTTTCACCTAATACATAAAGACAAACACAGAGAGCCAGGCAAAATGAGGAGCCAAAGAACATATTCCAAACCAAAAAATAAGACATATGCCCAGAAAAAGACCTTAATGAAATGGAGATAAACAACCAACCTGATAAACAGTTTAAAGTAATGGTCATAAACATACTCACAAAACTCAGGAGAGGAATGAATGAACACAGTGATATCCTTAACAAAAAGTTAGAAAATATAAGAAAGTACCAAACAGTAGTTATAACTCAACTGAAATATACACTTAAGGGGTTCAACAGCAGATTGGATGAAGAAGAATGAATCAATGAGCTGGAAGAAAAGCATGGAAATCACCTAGAAAAAGCAGCAAAAAGAAAAAAAAAATTTATAAAATGAATATACCTAAGGGACCTCTGAGACAACATCAAGCAGAAAAACATTCACATTATAGAAGTCCCAGAAGGCAAAAAGAAGAGAAATGGTCAGAAAAATTATTTGAAAAAGTAATAGCTGAAAACTTCCCTAATCTGGGGAAGGAAACAGACATCCAGGTCCAAAAGAGTTCCAAGTAAGGCGAAACCAAAGAGAACCACGCCAAGACACATTATAATTAAAATGGTAAAAGTAAGGACTAAGAGAGAATCTTAACAGCAATAAGAGAAAAGCAACTTATTACATAGAAAGAAAACGTCATAAGGCTTTCAGCAGATTTCTCAGAAGAAACTTTGCAGGCCATAAGTGAATGGCATGACATATTCAAATTACTGAAAGGAAAAATTTTCCAACCAATAATTCTCTACCCAGCAAGGTTATCATTCAGAATTAAAGGAGAGATAAAGAGTTTTCCAAATAAGCAAAAGCTAAAGAAGTTTATCACCACTAAAGTGGACTTATAAGAAATGTTACAGGGAATTCCCTAAGTTGAAAAAAAATGGCACTAATTAATAAGGAGGAAACATAAGAAAATTAAAATCTCACGGGAAAAGATAAATAAGAAGGTAGCAGATCAATCACTTATAATGCTACCATGAAGTTTAAAAGACAAAAGAAATAAAATTAGCTAAAAATACAATAATTTGGGCTTCCCTGGTGGCGCAGTGGTTGAGAGTCCGCCTGCCGATGCAGGGGACACGGGTTCGTGCCCCGGTCCGGGAGGATCCCACATGCCGCAGAGTGGCTGGGCTCATGAGCCATGGCCGCTGAGCCTGCGCGTCCGGAGCCTGTGCTCCGCAATGGGAGAGGCCCGCGTACCGAAAAAAAAAAAAAAAAAACAATAATTTGCTAAGGGAACATAAAATAAAAAGACGTTAAATGTGACATCAAAAATATAAAAGGTAGTGGGATAGTAAAAAATGTAGAATTGTGGAATGTGCTCAAATTTAAGTTGCTATCAACTTAAAATAGACTGTTATATACACGGGATGACACATGTGAACCTGATATACATGGGATGATACATGTGAACCTGATAACTACAAAGAAAAAACTTATAGTAAATATACAAATGAAAATGAGAAAGGAATCTAAACAAAGCACTAAAGAAAATCATCAAACCACAAGGGAAGAGAGAAAAAGAAACAGAGAAACTATAAAAATAGCTAGAAAACAAATCACAGAATGGCAATAAGTACATACCTATCAATAATTACTTTAAACATAAATGGACTAAATTCTCCAATCAAAAGACAGAGTGGCTGAATGGATTAAAAAATAAAAAACAAGACCCATCTATATGCTGCCTACAAAAGACTCACTTCATAAGTAAGGACATAAACAGACTGGATGTAAAAGGATGGAAAAACACATTCCATGCAAATGGAAATGAAAAGAAAGCTGGTATAGCTATACTCATATGAGACAAAATGGACTCTAAAACAAAGACTGTAATAAAAAACAAAGAGAGGCCCTACATAACAATAAGGGGGTCAATACAGCAAGAAGATATAACGTTTATAAATATGTGTGAGGCAAATGTGATAACCACTACACTACGGAAACAACACTTAAAATATGTACGCACCCAACATAGGAGTACCAAAATATATAAAGCAAATATTAACGAACTTAAAGAGAAAATTAATAGCAATACAATAATAGGAGGGGACATTGACACCCCACTTATAGCAATAGATACACCATCCAGATAGAAAATCAATAAGAAAACATCAGCCTTGGGGGCTTCCCTGGTGGTGCAGTGGTTGAGAGTCCGCCTGCCGATGCAGGGGATGCGGGTTCGTGCCCCGGTCCGGGAAAATCCCACATGCCGCAGAGCGGCTGGGCCCGTGAGCCACGGCCGCTGAGCCTGTGCGTCCGGAGCCTATGCTCCGCAACGGGAGAGGCCACAACAGTGAGAGGCCTGCGTACTGCAAAAAAAAAAAAAAAAAAAAAAAAAAGAAAAGAAAAAGAAAACATCAGCCTTAAATGACATATTAGATCCAATGGAATTAATAGATTTATACAGAATACTCCATCTAAAAGCAGCAGAATACACATTCTTCTCAAACGCACATGGAACATTCTCCAGGATAAATCACTTGTTAGGCCAAAAATCAAGTCTCAATAAATTTAAGACGATCAAAATCATATGAAGCATCTTTTCTGGCCACAAAGCTATGAAAATAGAAATCAATTACAAGAGGAAAACTGAAAAAAAAAAACCCCACAAAAATGTGGAAATTAAACAACATGCTACTAAACAACCAGTGGGTCACTGACAAAATCAAAAGTGAAATCAAAAAATATGTAGAGACAAGTGAAAACAGAAATATTACATACTAAAATCTGTGGGGTGCAGCAAATGTAGTTCTTAGAAGGAAGTCAACAGCAACACAGGACTACTTCAAGAAACAAGAGAAATCTAACTTTATACCTTAAGGAACTAAAAAAAGAAGAACAAAGCCCAAAGTTAGTAGAAGGAAGAAAATAATAAGATCTGTGCAGAAATAAATGAAATAGAGACTAAAAAGACAATAGAGGGGCTTCCCTGGTGGTGCAGTGGTTGAGAGTCCGCCTGCCGATGCAGGGGACACGGGTTCGTGCCCCGATCCCGGAAGATCCCACATGCCGCGGAGCGGCTGGGCCCGCGAGCCATGGCCGCGGAGCCTGTGTGTCCAGAGCCTGTGCTCCGCAACGGGAGAGGCCACAGCAGTGAGAGGCCCGCGTACAGCAAAAAAAAAAAAAAGACAATAGAAAAGATCAATGAAACTGAGAGCTGGTTCTTTAACAAGATAAACAAAATTGACAAGCTTTTAGACTAAGCAAGAAAAAAAAGTGAGAGGGCTCAAATAAAATCGGAAATGAAAGAGAAGTTAAAACTGATACCACAAAAATACAAAGGATGATAAGAGAATATTATGAACAATAATATGCCAACAAATTGGACAACCTAGAAGAAACAGATAAATTCCTAAAAACATACAGTCTACCAAGATTAAATCATGAGAAAATAGAAATGTTAAATAGACTGATTACTAGTGAGATTGAATCAGTAATCAAAAACCTCCCAGCAAACAAAAGGCCTAGACCCGATGGCTTCACTGGTGAATCATCCCAAATATTCAAAAACGATTTAATACCTATCCTTCTCAAACTCCTCCAAAAAAAATGAATAGGAGGGAATGCTTCCAAACACTTTTCAGGAGGCCAGCATTACCCTGATTCCAAAACTAGACAAGGACACCACCAAAAAGAAAACTACAGGCCAATATCTCTTATGGACATAGAGGTAAAAACCTCAACAACATATTAGCAAACTGAATTTGACAATACATTAAAAGGATTATACACCACAATCAAGTGGGATTTACTGCAGGGATCAAGGATAGTTCAACATCCACAAATCAATTGATGTGATATACCACATTAACAAAATGAAGGATAAAAATCGTATGACTATCTCAGTAGATGCAGAAAAAGCTTTTAAAATTCAAGATTCATTTACGATAAAAACTCTCAAAGTGGGTATAGAGGGAATATACTTCAACATAATAAAGTTGGTATATGACAGACCCACAGCTAACACCATAGTCAACAGTGAAAAGCTGAAAGCTTTCCCTCTAAGATCAGAAATAAAAGAAGAATGCCCACTCTCACCGCTTATACTCAAAAAAGTATTCAAAGCCATAGCCACAGCAATTAGGCAAGGAAAAGATATAAAAGGCATCCAAGTTAGAAAAAAATAAAAAAATAAAAGAAGTAAGACTGTTACTGTTTGCAGATGACATGAAACTATATACAGAAGCCCCTAAAGACTCCACCAAAAAAAATTAGAACTAATCAATGAGTTCAGCAAAGTTCTAGGATACAAAATCAATATGCAGAAATCTATGACATTTCTTGTACAATAGTATTGAAATATCAGAAAGAGAAATTAAGAAAACAATCCAATTTACAATTACATCAAAAAGAATAAAATACCTAGGAATAAATTTAACCAAGGAGGTAAAAGGCCTATACACTGAAAACTCTAAGACTGATGAAAGAAATTAAAGAAGACACAAATAAGTGAAAAAACATTCCAAGCTCATGGATTAGACGAGTTAATATTGTTAAAATGTTCAAAATACCCCAAACAATCTACAGATTCAATGCAATCCCTATCAAAATTCCAATGGAATATTTTACAGAACTAGAACAAATAATTCTAAAATTTGTATGGAACCACAAAAGATCCCAAATAGCCCAAACAATCTTGAAAAACAACAAAGCCATAGATACCATGATCTTGATTTCAAACTATATTACACAGATATAGTAATCAAAACAGAATGGTACTGGCCCAAAAGCAGACACACAGATCAATGGAACATAATTAAGAGCCCAGAAAAAAATCCACACATATGAAGGAACAAAGAACATACAATGGAGAAAGGACAGTCTCTTCAATAAGTGGTACTGGGAAAACTGGACAGCTACAGACAAAAGAATGAAACTGAACCATTATCTTATAACATACACAAAAATTAGCTCAAAACGGTTTAAAGACTTGAATATAAGACTTGAAACCATAAAATTCCTGGAAGAAAACATAGGTGGTAATCTCACTGACTTCTGTTTAGTGATGTTTTTTGGATCTGACTCCAAAGGCAAGGGAAACAAAAGCAAAAATAAACAAATGGGACTATATCAAACTAAAAAGCTTCTGCACAGCAAAGGAAATCGTCATTAAAACAAAAAGGCAACCTACTGAATGGGAGAAGATATTTGCAAATCATATATCCAATAAGGGGTTAATATCTAAAATACATAGAGAACTCATACATCTCAACAACAAAAAAACAAACAGCTCTATTAAAAAATGGGGAAATGATCTGAATAGACAATTTACTAAAGAAGACATACAGATGGCCAAAAATCACATAAAAAGATGTTCAAGATCACTAATTACTAGAGAAATGCAAATGGAAACCACAATAAGACATATAACCACCTCACACCTGTTAGAATGGCTTTAACAAAAAGTTAAGAAATAACAAGTGTTGGAGAGGATATGGAGAAAAGGGAACCCTCACATACTGTTGGTGGGATTGTAAATTGGTGTAGTCACTATGGAAAACAGTACAGAGATTCCTCAAAAAGTTAAGAATAGAACTACCATATTATCCAGCTATTCCACTTCTGGGTATATATACAAAGAATATGAAAACACTAATTCAAAAAGATACATGGGGCTTCCCTGGTGGCGCAGTGGTTGAGAGTCTGCCTGCCAATGCAGGGGACACGGGTTCGAGCCCTGGTCTGGGAAGGTCTCATATGCCATGGAGCAACTAAGCCCGTGAGCCACACTACTGAGCCTGCACGTCTGGAACTTGTGCTCCACAACAAGAGAGGCTGTGACAGTGAGAGGCCCGTGCACCGCGATGAAGGGTGGCCCCCGCTCACCGCAACTAGAGAAAGCCCTCACATAGAAACGAAGACCCAACACAGACATAAATAAATAAATAAATAAATAAATAAATAAATAAATAATACAATTTGCTAAAAAAAAAGATATATGCACCATGTTCACTGGAACATTATTTATAATAGCCAAGACAGGGAAAAAAACTAAGTGTCCGTCAATGGATGAATGGATAAAAAAGATGTGGCATACAGGTATAGATAAAGGTATAGATACAGATCTAGAAACATAGATATACCCACAATGATACTATGCAGCTATATAAGAAGAATGAAATCTTGCCATCTGGGATGATATGGATGGAACTGAGGGTATTATGCTAAGTGAAATAAGTCAGAAGTAAGAAGACAAATACTGTATGATTTCATTCATATGTGGAGTCTAAAAAAAACAAATAAAACAAAAACAAACAGTTACAGGGAACAGATTGGTGGTTAACAGAGGGAAGGGGGCTGGGGGCTGGGTGCAAGGCATTAAGGGGGTCAATTGTATGGTGACAGATGTGACCATTTGGTGCGTGATCACTTTGTAGTATATACAGATCTCAAATTATAATGTTGTACACTTGAAACTTATATAATTTTTTTAAATTCCCCAAATCATATATATTTCCACTGAAAACCAATTGAATTAAGTTGTGATCAAAAATGGTCAAATATCAGTAGTTTATATAGTTCAACTCTAATATAAGACAAGTTAAAAAAAAACTTACCTTAACTAAGGCGACCCTTTCATTAGTTTAGACAAAAATAAAATACAAATAGGAAGAGAATTTACAGGGGAATAGTTTTCCTGCAACACTTCTCGGCAATCAAGAGACTGACTCTGTCAGTCAGCTCAACATGTAGTCAGTTTTTTATCCAAGATGACAATTCACTTCTATGACTTCATCTTCAGTTCCCCAGGCTATTAAGTTTTTCCCATCTCTGGCACAAACTTTATTTCAGTTTAACAATATACTAACTATCTGTTTACTATGTGCAAAGCTATTTTCTAGGTGTTTGGTTTTCCTTACCCATCTCATTCTATGGTCTACTATTAAGTATTATCAAACTAAAAACATAGTAAATAATGTACAAATGTCACTTGGCTCAAAGAATGTATTAAGTACATTTCCATTAAAAGCACAGGAAAGGGCAAAAAGTTCTTCAGAGAATGAAAAAAATACCTAAACTTAAGTATATTAAATCAGAATCATAAATTTCATTAAAAATAATGCAGGTAATCAATTACAAGCAACAGATTTTAGAAGACAACATATAACTTTCTCTTCACGTACTGTATTCATTTCTGGAAAAATGTTAGGACATATTAATGAAAAAGCAATAGGACACCTAAACATTCTTGAGTTTGTTTGCTTTATGTACTAAAAATGCTTCCTCATGGTCCACTATAGCCTTGCAACTCAAAGTGTGCCCAGGGTCCAGAAGCACCATCCTTACTTGGGAGCTTGTTAAAAATGTAGATTCTCAGATTCACCCCCCAACCTGCAGAATCAGAATCTGCATTTAAATATGATTCCAAGGTGATTCCTATGCACATTTAAGTTCAAGAAGCACTTTCTCTACAACATGCTTCTTAACTCAGGTCCTAAGGACAACATGAGTTTCACAAATTCCCTGAAATTTCATGCAGAACTTTTTGTGAGTGAATATACATAGATTTTACTGGGTAAAGGCTCCATATTTTTTATCAAACTCTCACAGGAATATAATGACCTCCAAATAGATTAAGAACTACTAGATTCTATGGCACAGTTTAAAAGTCAAAATATTTCAAAAACTATTTATGCTACTCTCAATGAGGTCTGTTGAAGAATGACAAGAATGAAGGTCAGAACGTCACAGTGGGTCACGGAAGACCTTATCTGAAGAATTTATTCACACCATGCAAGAACTATGCCAAGAAACCAGTTTGGAGACATCTAAATAAATAATTCTCTACATGAGGTTTGAGATTAAGAATGTGCACTTGAAGAAGATTCAAACTGAGAAGTAAATAAATATAAGGTAGGATTTTTTTTTTAAGATAGGATGCCATTAGATGACAGCAAAGTGCTGAATTCTTGTTGTAAGAGCTCAATCAGCAAATCTCTAATATGAATTCTGTTGGATTTGGGATACAGAACCATTTCAAAATGTTAACTTCCAAGTACATTCTTACAATATTTCCTTCATGAGGGATCCCAACACATTTTACTAGTCGTACTTTCTTCTTCCTCTTTGGACCTCAGAAGACAAAACAATGCAGTAATATGGCACAAAAATTTAAAAGGACTTGCCCAGGATCTTCAGTGAGCTAATGATAAACAATAGCTCAATAGCTTCTGGATACAGAAGGTTCTCACTAATATATGAGAACTGTGTATATTTCATACATTCATCTTATCACATAACCATCTCTTTGGGGTGTGTATTATCCAGGGGCACAGGCAATGTTTAACTTCTGTTTCCTTAAGCCATAGTGCCTGATAGAATTTAATTTCCTTAATGGGCAACCAAAAATGTAAGTTTAAAATGTTAACTGGATTTATCTTGATCCTGATGTTTTATTGTACTATTAGCGTAATTTTTCATCTGTGATGGGTCTAATCCCTGACAATCCGATCTCCTGGGTGGATCCATATCCAACCATACCAGTCATTCCAGGCAAGAGAGAATGCTAAACAATATTCAGGGGATCAAGATTACCCTAAGATTACAAAGTTAGACAGTGAAAAGTTTGGGGCTGTAGTTTGGGTATGGAGAGGAGAGTAAGAAGGTTAGTAAGGGCATAACAAAGAACAATGATGGAGAAGAAACACTGAACCCAGTTTTATCTGGAGAAATGAAACAATGAAAAGGAGACAAATACTTAAAGGTAAAACAGGTTACTGAGAACAGGAGTAAATGGTTCCTTGCACATGTCAGTGAGCATTTGAAAAGTAAATAATACGATCATTAATGACAATTTTTACAGTAAAATAAAATAAAATGGCAAAACCAATATCTGAATGCAGTCTGTAAGTCTGCAAAGCTCATGCACCTAACCACTATACTCACAAAAAACTGATCCAGTTTATGCAAATGATAAGTCGTTCAAAAATGTTTTAACTGGAAATCTCAAATGTCATAGTAGTTTTATTTTTAAAAACACATTAAATATATTTCCAACAACAAAGAAGGATATAAAAAATGTACTAGTAGCCACTTAATCTTATTCTTTACCTGAAAGTGTCACAGAACTAAGAGGTTAGGGATATATCACAAAATTCCCAGATACCCTAAAATCACTCATATATTTATTTCCTCCAGAAATGTGTTCTCAACTTTCTGGAACCTTTTTTACAATTTCAATCTGAACCATTTCTCAAGCCTAAGAAATCTCTGTTTACTCCTACTGTTTAAAGTAACATCTTTTATTTGTCTGAAGTAACTTTGTTCCAGCTTCAGTGGAGATCATCTATCAATAGATCTCTTTCTCTAAGTCAGGTAAACACTACTCTTCCCTTAATGTAGTACCCAGTCACTATACAATCAACAAACCCTGAAACTTAAAAAAAAACACACACACAAAAATGGATGAGTATATTTAAAGTCTAAAGAATTAGAATCTAAGATATCTTAGTACATCTTCAGTTTCCTTAAATCAGGGAACATTTGTATTTAAAATGATATTTAATATCCAGAAGATAACACAAGCTATGTTATATGGATAAATTCTTCATCACATCTCAAACATACCATATAGAAATGTAACAACAGGTTCACTTCCCCGGTTCAAATGTTAGTTACCTCTTCATCATCTTCCTCATCTTCAACATCCAGAATTCCTGAATCCTGTTCAGACTTGGGGCTAGTGCTTCCTATCTCTGTATCAAAAATTGTATATGCATCTTTCTTAGGTTTTCTCTTGCTACCTATTCTGGGTTGTTGCAAGATGATGTTATCCAGGTTTCTTTGTTGTTGGGCCTAGGATTGAAACACATACACGCAAATAAACAAAAAAAGAAACAAAAGAAGCAGAACTTAATTAAGTATTCAAGAACTTCTAATTTTGAACTAATTGGTATCTTTAAAAAAATACAACAAAATCCCTTAATACATAAAGTTTTAGTGCCAGAAATAAAACCAAACATATTAATGTATAGATTTTTAACCCTGGAGCTACCCATCTTTATTCGTTTTCCCAGTTTCCATAGAAAAAAAGATAATCAGTCAATATTATCATGAGACTTTTCAAATACAAACACTAAGTCATCACAAAAAAGAAATCTACTGATTTGTACCTAAGTAGCCAAGAGATTAGTAAAAATGACTGAATATTTATCTCTTGAAAGGTAAGTGCTATACTAGAACCACTGTGGTTGGGAGAAGAGGGACAGGAGCCTTTAAGCTTAGGGGACTCTTAGAAACACATATGTGGATACAAGAGACCAATAAATTTTAATCAAGAGAATGAACTATCTTAATAGAGTAATCTGAACTAACGAATTCAACAGGATTTCATGAGCTTAGTCTGTGGAAAACAGAGTTTTAAGCATTTCTTTTTCTAAACTTTTATAGAAAAGTATAATTCCCTCAACTTAACAAAACAGACTCAAATGATGGTATGGTATCCATAGATCCAAAGAGGTGGAAAGTATGACTATACAGACTCAACAAAAGAAGCTAAACCAAAGTATTAGAGCTGGAAGGGACCTTAGTCACCACTCAGGAAATAGGCTAGAAGACAAAGGATTTGTTTGAAGCTACAAGGTTAGTAAGTGATAAATCAGAAGCCCAAAGTGTGATCTCCTAAATTCCATATCAGTGATCTTCCCACTATACCAACAGTCCCTCAAAGCATGACGAAAATGTTTCCCCAAAGAAAAGAGTTCTGTGGTCAAATAAACGGGAAACACTGCATGTTATACAAGCCTTCTTGTAGACATACGATGCACATTAACAGAATAAAAACTGGGAGAAGTCCTATTTTAAGGAAACTTCTTTAATATGGTTTAACCCAGCACGTTCCAAAAGTATTTCACAGTGGAACTTTCCTTTTTAGAAAAAATAATACTAATACTTAGTATCATCCGAAGATACGAAGCTTAAGAAATGTGACCTCCCAGAATATACATTGCTTAATCAATATATGATATTTCTACTCAGTGACAAGTAGAAATTAGTTCAGGAGAAAAACCAGGATCTCCAAATATTCTGAATGAGATTAAGGAATTCAAGATAAATATTCAGTATAAGGTGTTAGTCCAGGTACTGGTTAAATGAGACAATTATAACAAGACAGAGAAAAACTTGAACTATGTGAGCTAGGTTCTGCCAAGAAAATGAAAAGAATCTACATTCCAGAGATTTGAATCAATGGACTAACTTGTTTCTCTGCATAGTACTTGTTGATATTTTGGTTTGACTTACATAAAATACATGGCTTCAGTAACAAAACTGAGAGAGAAGGTATCCAAGCACATTTATGTTTGTACACAAGACATACATATCCCCCAAGCATTTGAGACCCCAAATTAGATAGAACATTCTTTCTACTCCTCTCAAAAGTAAGAAGTTCTCCCCCACTTACTTCCAATGCAAACCACACAAAAAGGGATCCAGGACTCTGGAAATGTAAAGCTTTCATATTTAAAAAAGCAAGCTCTCAACTAGAGAGTAATCACTTGTCTCTTTATTTTTTATTTTTTTGCGGTACGCGGGCCTCTCACTGTTGTGGCCTCTCCCGCTGCAGAGCACAGGCTCTGGACACGCAGGCTCAGCAGCCATGGCTCACGGGCCCAGCCGCTCCGCGGCATATGGGATCTTCCTGGACTGGGGCACGAACCCGTGTCCCCTGCATCGGCAGGCGGACCCTCAACCACTGCGCCATCAGGGAAGCCCCACTTGTCTCTTTATCCTCTCTTTCAGTACAGCAAAACCAAAAGCTTTCATAAGTTGGTCTTATTTTATTGAATCCAAAGTTAAATATTTTTCCTTCACAATCACTAAAATACTACCAGTGTACCAAAAGCAATCAAAAGGAGCCACACTTAAGTACTATCATTTATACTTGAAATGATAAAAATCTGAAAGTATCCTATGGAAGTAATTTTAGATCATCCATGATTTGTTCCTTTTAGGTGTGTCTGGTTTACCAATCAATTTGATGGAGCGCAAAGCAGTTTAGGCCAAATCAGCAAATTAAAACAGCAAACCCTATGCTAGAAATGAGAGCACGGCAAGTTTTATTCCAAGTCTTTATGAGAACCTGGGGTCTCTGTCAAAATTATCAAGGCTTCTCCAGTCTATAAATGAGCAGTCAGGGCAGATCTGCCAAGAAAGAACTGGCCAAGTTGGAAATACTAAAACAGGTAGAACAACGAAATAAATACTCAGATATTACCCATCAGGAAGCAAATGAAAACTACTATCTACTCAAATTGTATACTATGGACTGGCAGGAAGTGAAGAAGAGTAAATGTAGAGATAAATATGTAAATATATGCAATATATATTAAAATTAACATGTGACTCTAAAGTCCATTAAAAAAATAATAATAATAAAAGCTCTTCAGAGCTCTTTTCTAACATGCTAAGCCACCTCACCAGGACCATTTATTCTGTCCCTCCAAAGACAACCTTGGAGCCAAAGAAGCAGCTACTGATTTCTGCTGCCTAGGCTGGAGTAGAGGTAAAAGGGTATCAAGCACACAAATAGACTTTAGAAAGCATTTAGGCTTTTTTTTTTCCTTGGTTGTTCATTCTCTTTGTGAATAATCTTTACACATTTACCCATCTCTTCCTCAAGATTCCTCACATATGTTCTTCTCTGGTTTCCTAATATACAGAAATTAAGCAAGGTTTATTTCTCTTCTACCACTCTTTCCACTCTCCCAAGATCCAACAGCATATCTCTAGTTTCATATTACTACTGTGTGTTCTACCCTCACTTCACTTCCAACAGACCTAAAATGGAACTCATCACCTTCTCATTACAATTCCCATGTATATTGCGGCCAGGCTCTTCTTAAACCACATCATTCATCACACCAATTAAACATGAGGTAAACTGGGGGAAACAATTTGAACAAGTACAAATTCAAACTCCATAATCTTATCGCTAAGACTCCACAATAATGGAAGCTGAACTTAATTTTCCAATGTATTATCCAATACTCTCCAATGTGAATCTTCTACTTGGATCAGAATCTACCTCATAATATACTAAAAATATTTCCACTACTGTATCTTTGCTTATGCCATTTCCCTTCTAGATGACCTCTCCCTGCCTGTATCCAACCTTTCCTCCAAAACCCAAATAAAATTATTCTTCCTTTAGGAAGCCTCCTATCACTGTTCTAACTCACAGTGTTTTCTCTCTGTATCCCTACTTTCAGTCAAACATGTATTGAATATTTACTTGGCACCAGATATTGCACTGAGTATACAAAGAATAAGATGGAGTCTCTGACTCTTGAACCTCACATCATTCTACTGTAAGAAGTAGGTAAGCAATTGAGTGGCTGAAATTCAGTGCAAAGAGTATAATGATAGAAATAAATACAGGTGCAGTGATTAGACAAAGGAGAAAATAATCATATCTGCTTGTAGGGATGTCAGGAACTTCACAAAGGAAGAGGTAGCAAACTGTGCTCTTAAAAGATGAGTATGATTTTTCCAAAGGGAAGTACATAGAAAGTACATTCCAGAAGAAAGAAACCAGATGAGAAAAGACCACCACATGTGAAATAACTTTATCCACACAAGGAATAAATAATTTTGTATAAGAACATAGGTTGTGAAGGACTAACAAAAGATAAAGATGCCATACAAAGCAGTTTCAAGGTTAGCTAGTAGGCAATGGAGAAACAACAGAAGAATGTGAGCAGGGGAAGAACAGGATCAGCTTTACAATTTAGGCAAATCCCCTAGGAGCGGAGGAATGGTCAACTAGGAGAAGATAAAAAATAGAAACAGGAAAACCAATATAGATCATGAAAGGAGTCCAAATAACAATGATGAGGACTTGAATTAAGGTAGCAGCAGCTACAGAAAAAGCAGAAGCAACAGAATTTACTGATTTAAATGTAGTACATGGAAGAGGGGAAGGAAATAAAAATAACTCCAAGTATTCTGGTCTTTATGACTAGATGGTGGGATCATTCCAAACAATAGGAACCATGGAAATAATTAGTTGAAGGTAGGACAGAGAAGATGAGTTCAATAAACCTGTCAGATATCCAAGTAAAAAATAACAGTATGGCACTTCAGTGTATAACTCTTCTCTTCTTTAGGACAGGAAACATACTTCACCATTATGAGAATCCCACAAGCTCAGATACAGTGACACACACACAGTAAATTCAGATAAATGTTTACTATATAAAGGCAAAAGATAACAAAAGAAACTTATTTAAGAATGAGATTTGGCCCAATAAAAGAGAGGGATATCTGTAAAAGATATGATTTGGATATTCTCCTACCTATTAGAAGGTGAATGGGGGTGAGGGCAGGGGGTGGTGACCCATAAGAATTACCTAACCTGAACTATTCACCTAAAAATGTAGCTACTAAAACTTTTACAACTGTCATTACACATGCTATTAAATAAAGTTTTGTTGTGAATACAACTTCCAAGGGTTCCTACCAATAAGACTCAAAGAGTTAAAATTCTGTGAATCAAAAGCCAAAGGCTCCTTTCTTTATCAGCCCGATACTGACCTCTAGTGGACTATAAGAATACATAAAATTGAGCTTGAAAATCAGAAACCAGTTGAAAAGGGAGAGAGGTGTAGGCTTATAGGTTCAAGACCTGATATAATTAACTACATGGACTTCAATTACAGGGTGCTATACCAGAAAAGAAAAAAAGAAGAAGAAAAAAAAACCTTCTTGGAGTAAGATGGGTCTCTAAGTCTAAGCTCTGCAACATATTAATTCCATAACCATGGGCAGGTTCTTTTCAATGCAACATCCCATCTATTAAAAAAAAAAAAAACGGTTAATAAAATGTACCTCAGAACTGCAATAAGGATTAAATGAGATAATACATGTAAATTATCTTGAATTAAAAGATAAGTCAAAAGAAAAAAAGAGACACTAAAAATTTAAGTTCCACCTGTCTTCCCCCTGAATATGAGATAGGAATCTTGTTTCACCGTCTATTCTGGAAGCATTGAAGATCTAGCAATACTTACATACATAATCATTAATGGCATCTAATACTGCTTCACATTGCCATTCTATTTTGTATTTGTGCTACATGCCAAGTATTAGATATCTGTACTGCACACCTCTTGTGCTCCACTTCAGATCCTCTCAGCCTCAGCTCTTATTCCACATAGAACATCAGCAACCTGTTCTGGGCAGCCTTGGAAGTGTCATATAGTGTAAACTGAAACCAGCTCTAGCATTTACACCACAGCTCTAGCATTTACACCACACCTCTAGCTTCCTGCCCAGAGGTTTTGCAGACATCACAGTGTGGAATCCCACCAGAACTGTAACATAAGTTACTGTAAAATAAGTTAACTGTAAAATAAATTACAAAATAAACTTAGCATTCATGATTCTCAACCCAGAAGTGAGGCAAACCTTGACCAAAAAGCTGACAGATAAATGCTCCCCATTGCATCCCCCCCATGGTGAGTTCCATATAGCTTCTTCATGGATTAAGGAACCAGACTGCCCTACAATGTACCACTGTACTGACTACAATTTTTCTTTTCACTCCTCCTGACCCTTATGCTTGTATATGCCACTCAAACGCCAACTTCTCAGGTTTCTCCAGGGAAATCAAGGATAAAATAACATCCCATACAAAAATACAATGAAGTAGGATTATGACCCCATATCTGAAGCCCAAAGGATGTCCATGAAAATAACTGGCAAGACCAAGATATAAAGACTCCAAAGCTACCCTCTTCAGTTCTCACCAATCAAAAGAACTACAAGACCTGTAACTTCAAAAAGGTTTCTTCATGTTTATTAGCACTAGCTCTGGCAACTAGTGTTCTTTGGCGACTAGCTCCGATATCAGATCTTGTTCAAATAAAATAAAAACAAAACAAGGATAGTGAGTAAAATGAAGGAAATAGAACACATCAAGACCATATCCAAAAAGTTATTTACATATTAGTGTCCATAGGGGTGTATACATGCATTATATATGTGTATTTTGTGTAATATTTTAAAGGAGGGATAAACAAATAAACAGTTTTTCATATAACTTAATCAGGTTCCAAAGAATTTCCATCAGTAGAATGAGAAATCTAGGATTATGATATTCATAGACATTTTTTTAATGGAAAAAGGTGTTCACTATATCGCCTTCAACATTATAACTGAGATCCTTAGCTGTTTGAAAGTCTACACTTCATACTTAAACCTATAGGGCTTCCCTGGTGGCGCAGTGGTTGAGAATCTGCCTGCTAATGCAGGGGACACAAGTTCGAGCCCTGGTCTGGGAGGATCCTACATGCCGCGGAGCAACTAGGCCTGTGAGCCACAACTACTGAGCCTGCGCATCTGCAGCCGGTGCTCTGCAACGAGAGAGCCCGCGATAGTGAGAGGCGCATGCCCCGTGATGAAGAGTGGCCCCCGCTTGCCACAACTAGAGAAAGCCCTGGCACAGAAACGAAGACCCAACACAGCCCAAAATAAATAAATAAATAAATAAATTTAAACCTATATTTCATAGAGGGGAAAAAGTCTTTGCACTAACAAAATTCATTTCAACAAGATGTACTCGATATAGTGTATTACAATTTGTATAAAGCAATAGTAAAAGTTAAAAGAATTCTCTTGTGAATTAGGATAACCCCAGCTCTTTTTAAATACTATCTTTTTCTTTCATCAACATATATACACCACAAGCACAATGTTAATTGTAGTTAACTGTAAAATAAATTACAAAATAAAGAAAAAGCTGGAAAAAAAATTCTAAAATCTCCATTCAGTAATAATCAGTTACTTGATGAATTACAACCCAGCCTATTTTCTGTACATATATAAAGATTTCTCTTTTTGCTCATCTGTATTTTCTATTTATCTGCATAATTGATAATACATTTATATTGGTATGCCGAAAAGTATCATACTTAAGTTTTTAAATCTGCTTTTTGCTCAAAAATATTTCGCAAATATTTTTCTGGACAAATAAAAATACTTACAATAATATTTGCATTGTACTACATTTCAAAGAATGGATGTTTATTTGAATATAGTCTACTATAGGACATTCATATTGCTTCTAATATTTTTCTATTTAATAACTGCTGCAAAGACTAACTCCAGAGCTAAAATTATGTGGATATCCTTAATTATTTCATTAGAGGAAGAAAACTACTCCCTCAAATGATTATTCACCCCAACTCAACTTTATAGTAAAATTTATCTTTTCCCAATTTGTTTTATTTTAAATGTCTGCAAAATGAATATAATTTCATGGTTTAAAAAATCTAGTAATACTGAAAATATTGTAATAAAAAATGGTAGACTCCCCCTTATGCCTTTTTCCATCCCCAATCCTGCTCTGTAGAGTTAATATTTTTATACCCACGTTTCTAATAATACCCTTACTTTCTGTTAAAAACTTAGATCATTTAAAAATATAGACTCCCTTACACTACTGCTTCTTAAATTATAATCCCAACAAAGTATTTTAAGTAAAGGCAATAATCAATATTAAT
Organism: Mesoplodon mirus; assembly: GCF_964341445.2. Taxonomy (NCBI): domain Eukaryota; kingdom Metazoa; phylum Chordata; class Mammalia; order Artiodactyla; family Ziphiidae; genus Mesoplodon; species Mesoplodon mirus. The sequence goes on from NC_138990.1 coordinate 86,301,986, forward strand.
CATCATGTCATGTAACCAAACCATCTTACTACAGATGCAATGATTACATATTTGATTATAGTTCCTTTCTGGTACAGTTTTTTTGTTTTTCTTGGAGTTTCAAATTGCCTACATTTTCAAAAAATTCTTTAATATTCTATCTACAACAATCTTGATTTTTTCCAAAAAGTTCATCATAATAGACATTCTATCCAAACCTTATTATTCCTAAAGGCATAACCTGGGCTGATTGTCCTATAAGGACTGTCTTATAAGTCCTATAGTAGACTATATTCAAATAAACATCCATTCTTTGAAATGTAGTACAATGCAAATATTATTGTAAGTATTTTTATTTGTCCAGAAAGATATTTGCGAAATGTTTTTGAGCAAAAAGCAGATTTAAAAACTTAAGTATGGGGGCTTCCCTGGTGGCGCGGTGGTTGAGAGTCCGCCTGCCGATGCAGGGGACACGGGTTCGTGCCCCGGTCCGGGAGGATCCCACATGCCACAGAGCAACTAGGCCCGTAAGCCATGGCCACTGAGCCTGCGCGTCCGGAGCCTGTGCTCCACAACGGGAGAGGCCACAACAGTGAGAGGCTCGCGTACCGCAAAAAAACAAAAACAAAAACTTAAGTATGATACTTTTTGGCATACTAATATAAATGTATTAGCAATTATGCAGATAAATAGTCATTCTGGAGGGGACTTACTTTCATTTCAGTTTCAATAATTCCATATCTATATTTCACTTAATCCAGACTCTCATTTTGTTGGCACACATCTTCAGATAATTCTTAAGAATTAAGAATTAAATTTCTTGAATTCTTCCATTCTAAAAATGACTTTAATCCTTCTCCAAATAAACTATAGAATTGAAGGTTGACAATAATTTTCCCTTAGTTTATTGAAGGCATTGCTCACACTACTGTCCTATATTACCCCCTATTGCTAGTGGAAAAAGCAATGATATATTGATCTTCATTCCTTTATATATTACTTTTTCTCTCTGGAAGCTTTCCAAACCTTTTACCGTATATGTTCTCAGTTTCTCAGGGGATGTACCTTGGTGTAGGTCTTTAACTTGTTCATTATACTCAGTAAGTAATACATGTGGAAGTCTTGAGATTTTCTTATATTAATGCTCTGATAATTTTCTCCCCTTGTCTAGAACTCCTAATGGATACTGAATTCTCATATAATTCCTCCTGATGATCTTTGGTTTTTTAAATTGAAGTATAGCTGATTTACAATGTTGTGTTAGTTTCTGGTGCACAGCAAAGCGATTCAGTTATACATATTTATATATATTTGTTTTCATTCTTTTCCATTATGGTTTATTATAGGATATTGAATATAATTTCCTGTGCTATACAGTAGGACCTTGTTGTTTATCTATTTTATGTATAGTAGTTTGTATCTGCTAATCCCAAACTCCTAATTTTCCCTCCTCAATCCCCTTTCCCCTTTGCTAACCATAAGTTTGTTTTCAATGTCCGTGAGTCTGTTTCTGTTTCGTAAATAAGTTCATTTGTGTCACATTTTAGATTCCACATATAAGTGATATTATACAGTATTTGTCTTTCTCTTTCTGACTTACTTCACTTAGTATGATCATCTCTAGGTCAATCCATGTTGCTGCAAATGGCAGTATTTCATTCCTTTTTTATGGTTGAGTAGTATTTCATTGTGTATATATACCACATCTTCTTTATCCATTCATCGGTCAATTGACATTTACGTTGCTTCCATGCCTTGGCTATTGTAAATAGTGCTGCTATGAACATTGGGGTGCATGTACCTTTTCAAAGTAGAGTTTTCATCTTTTCCAGATATATGCCCAGGAGTGGGATTGCTGGACCATATGGCAACTACTTTTAGTTGTAGTTTTGTTGCATTTCTCTAATAATTAGCAATGTTGAGCATCTTTTCATGTGTCTACTGGCCATCTATATGTCTTCTTTGAAGAAATGTCTATTTAGGTCTTCTGCCCATTATTTGATTGGGTTGTTCGTATTTTGTTATTGAATTGTATGAGCTGTTTGTATATATGGAAAATTAACCCTTTGTCAGTTGCATCATGTGCAAACATTGTCTCCTAGTCCATAGGATTTTTTGCTTTGTTTATGGTTTCCTTTGCTGTGCAAAAGCCTATAAGTTTGATAAGGTCCCATTTGTTTATTTTTGCTTTTATTTCTATTGCCTTGGGAGACTGACCTAAGAAAACATTGGTACACCTCCTGATGATCTTTGTAATATTTTTCTATAACAAACCAAATTTAAAATTTTTGAGGATACCAATGAATTTTTCTGACATATTATTTTGTTTTCTGCATTATTTGCTCCATCTAGGTACTTTTTATTGTTGTTACTTCTTTTCTCATATTGGTATTTTTATCTCTCTCTTTCCAGTTGGATATTTTCCTCACATATCTATTAATCCTTGGCCAATCATTCATATTTAATAATAAATCACTTTAATAATAAATCACTTAAGAGTTTACAGGAAGGTCTATGGACATAGGAAGACTTGTCAAGTAGCAAGCTTCACTTTAGGGAATTCTACAAAGGAAATCACCGTTTTGATGGGGAAATCCAAATGGCACTTTGTGGCAGTCCTTTATTGATTTCTCTAGAAAAGTATTTTCTAATCTCCCACTTAAGAATATAAGTATAAATATTCCATGCAAGGGAGAGGAGAAGTAGAGGAATTAACTGCTTTACACCCACTTCATCTATAATAATTCACACCTCCAAAGATTCAGCTTGTCTGGAGTTGTCTGTATTGAACTGTTTCCTCCATTCCACATGAACCTGTTTATACTTTCAGTTGTGGCTTAATACACCCTGCTATATATAGTGGTAACTATATATATTTACCACTCTTCCCTCCACTTTCTTTTTTTACCTTCCAGTTATATTATTGACATGTAATTAATACAGAACTTAACATTAAACAATGTGCTGACTTGACACACATATATATTGCAAAATGACTACCAGAGTAAGTTACCTTATATCTCCATCCCCTCGTATAATTATCATTTTTGTATGTGGTGATAACACTTATGACCTACTCTCTTAACAACTTTCAAGTATATAATAAAGTATTGTTAATTATAGTGACCGTGCTGTATATTAGATCTTCAAAACTTACTCATCTTATAGCTGTAAGTTGGTATCCTTTGACCAACATTTCCTTATTTCCCCCACCTCCCAATCCCTGGCAACCACCATTCTACTCTATTTCTATGAGTTTGGATTTATCGATTTAACATCTAAGAGACACCATGCAGTTTTTGTCTTTCTCTATCTGACTTACTTAACTTAGCATAATATCCTCAAGGTCATTCCATGTTTCGCAAAAGGCAGGATTTCCTTGTGTCATGGCTGAAACGTAGATATATAGATATATACATATAGGTATATATAGATATGTATTCTTTATCTGGTTATCTGTCAATGAACACTTAGGTTGTTTCTGTATCTTGGCTACTGTGAATAAAGCCTCCAGCTTTGTTCTTTCTTATAATCACATTTCTATCCAGGGTCTTTTGTGGTTCCATACAGATTTTAGAATGTTTTTTCCTATTTTTTGGAAAAATGCCATTGGAAATTTGATAGGAATTTCATATAATCTGTAGGTCACTTTGGGTATTATAGACATTTTAACAATATTAATTCTTCTGATCCATCAACATGGGATATCTTTCCATTTATTTGTGCTTCTTCAATTTCTTTCATCAATGTCTTATAATTTTCAGTGTACAGATATTTCACCTCCTTGGATACATTTATTCCAAAGTATTTTTTTATGTTTGATGCTAATATAAATGAGATTGTTTTATTTCTTTTACAGACAGTTCACTGTTAGTGTATAGAAATGCAACTGGGGCTTCCCTGGTGGCGCAGTGGTTGGGAGTCCGCCTGCCGATGCAGGGGACATGGGTTCGTGCCCCGGTTCGGGAGGATCCCGCATGCCGCGCAGCAGCTGGGCCCGTGAGCCATGGCCGCTGGGCCTGCGCATCTGGCGCCTGTGCTCCGCAGCGGGAGAGGCCGCGGCAGTGAGGGGCCCGTGTACTGCAAAAAAAAAAAGAAAAAGAAAAAGAAATGCAACTGATTTTGTGTATTGATTTTGTCTCCTGCAACATTATTGAATTTATTTATTAGTTCTGGTTTTTTTATGGAGTCTTTAGGATTTTCTACATATAAGATCATATCATCTGTAAATAGAGAATATTTTACTTATTCTTTTTCAATTTGGATACCTTTTATTTCTTTTTCTTGAATAATTTCTCTTGCTAGGATTTCCATTACTTAGTTGAATAAGAGTGGTGAGAGTTGGTACTCTTGTCTTCTTCCAGATCTTAGTGGGAAAGATTTCAGCCTTCCCCGCTGAGTATGATGTTAGCTGGGGATTTGTCATATATGGCCTCTATTATGTTGAGATATATTTATTCTATTCTAATTTGCTGAGAGTTTTACTGATGAAAAGATGATAAATTTTGTTAAGTGCTTTTTCAGCATCTATTGAGATGATCATATAATTTGTATCTTTTCTTCTACTAATGTGGTATAGCACATTAATTGATTTGCGTATGTTGAACCATTCTTGCATCCCAGGAATAAATCACACTTGTTCATGATGCATGATACTATTAATATACAGTTGATTTCTGCTTGCTGGTACTTTGTTGACAGTTGTTGCACCTCTATTTACCAGGAATACTGGCCTGTGGTTTTCTTTTCTAGTAGTGCCCTTAACTGGCTTTGGTATCAGGGTAAGACTCACCTTGTAAAATAAATTTGAGAGTGTTCCCTCCTCTTCAATTTTTAGAGGAATTTGAGAAGAACTGATGTTAATTCTTCTCTAGATGTTTGGTGAAATGATCCGGTCCAGGGGTTTTCTTTGTTGGGAGGTTTTTGATTACTGTTTCAATCTCTTTACTCATAAATGATCCTTTCAAATTTCCTATTTCTTCCTGATTCATTATGGCTAGGTTGTCCAGGAGTGTGTTGTTTACTTTCCATACATTTATGAATTTTCAAGTTTTCCATCTGTTACTGACTTCTAGTTTCATACCATTGTGACTGGAAAACATATTTAATATGATCTCAACCTTCTTACATTTGCTAAGGCTTCTTTTGTGAACTAATATATAATCTACCCTGGAGAATGTTCTGTGTACACTTGAGAAGAATGTGTATTCTGCCACTGTTGGGTGGAATAATCTGTATATGTTTTTTTAAGGCCATTTCGTCTAAGGTTTAGTTCAAGTCCTGTGGTTCCTTACTGATTTTCTGTCTAGACGATCTATTCATTGTTGAAAGTGGGGTATTTAAGTCCCCTGTTATTATTGTATTTTGTCTATTTCTCCCTTCAGAGCTGTGAGCATTGTTTAACATATTTATGTTCTCTGCTATTAGATGCACCTCCACTCTCTTTCTGCCAAAGGTTTATTATGCCCTCTTCATTCTCATTATGAATTAATGAAAAGACAGTAAATATCAGCAGAGAAATAAAAACTATGTAGAACAACCAAATGTAGATTCTAGAACTAAAAAATATACTACCTGAAATAAAGAATTCATCATTTAATGCACTTAACAGTCAAATAGAGATAACGAAGGAAAAGAGTCAGTGAACTTGAAGATATATGAACAGAAATTATCCAGTTAGGGAAAAAACAGGTTAAAAAAACAAACAAACATGAAAAACAGAGCCTGAGGAATATGGGGGATAATATCAAAAAGTCTAACCTAAGTAGAACTAGAGTCCTAGGAAAAAAAGGAGAAACAACATAGTGAAGAAAAAATATCTGAAAGAACAATGGGTGAAAATTTCTCACATTTTATAAAAGACATAAAGTACCAGAGTCAAGAAGCTCAGTGAATCCCAATGTGAACATCATAGTCAAACTATTGAAAATCAAAGATCAAGAGAAAAATTTGAAACCCATAGGGGAAAGAAATTATATACTGTGGAAAAACAATACAAATGACTATTGATCTCTCATCAGAAACTACAGAGGCCAGAAAGCAATAGAAATGAAAATAAAATTGAAAAATTATCGACCTAGAATTGTAAATCCAGCAAATATCCTTCAGAAATTGTTATGTGCTGAACTGTGTCCCCTAAAAAGAAATGCTGAAGTTCTAAACATCTTAGAATGTGATGTTATTTGGAAACAGGGTCACTGCAGATGTATTCAAGATCAAGTTATACTGCAGCAGGCTGAGCCTTTAATCCAATATGATTGGTGCCCTTATAAGAAGAGGAGAAGACATACAGGAGAACATCAGGTGATAATGGAGCCATATATTGAAGTGCTGCAACTGCAAGCCAAGGAATGCTAAGACTGCTGGCAAAACACCAGAAGAAAGGAAGACACAAGGAAGGATTCTCTCCTTTAGGTTTCAGAGGGCGCATGACCCTACTGACACTTTGATTTTGAACTTATAGCCTCCAGACCTGCGAGTTAGATTTTTTTTTTTATTAAGCCACCCAGTTTGTGGTGTTTTGTTATGGCAGCCCTAGAAAACTAATACAGGAATGAAAGCAAGAGGAAAACATTTTCAGATAAAAGAAAACTAAGGGAATTTAAGATCAACACACCTGCACTATAAAAGTGCTAAAGGAAGTTCTTCAGGCTGAAGGGAAATGATTCCAGATGGAAACTCAGATTCTCAAGAATGAATGAATAAATGAATGAATGGCATCGAAAATGGAAAATAGTTTAGCAATTATAAAAGAAGAAAAGAGAAGCTGCTTTTTTAATACAGAGTGATCAAGAAGAGTATCTTTCATAAAGTGGCATTTGTGTTTCAGACATTAGTGTTTGTTTATTTAATACTGGTAGAGGTTTAAGAGACATACGTGTAGTTAATATTTTAATCCTGAATTCTTACACAGATTTTATACTATTGTAAACATTATAATATATTCTAATATCTGGAAGGACAATATCTACCATGTTAATAATATTTCAAGAACCCCTTAGTCATTTTCAAATACAACATTCTTTTAGAACGCCAATAACCTAAGACAGGAGCATTATGGTAGGCTTGCTAAATGTCTAGCACACTAAAAGATGACTCGAGATCATATATGTATCATTCTAAGATAGGCTGGTCAATGGATAAACTAAATTTCAAGATAATCTTTAACATTATTTTTGAAAATAGCATTAACTTTTCTCCACAATTTTTTTTACCACATATCAGTTTGAGTTTTACATCCTTTACCAATGTCAATTTTTAGGTGATTATAAAAATGACCCCCAAATATCAAAAATATAAGCAAAGTTGGGAAGAAAAATAATCTAGGGTAGGAAGTAGTAATAGCTCCTTAATATTTTATTAACCTAGTCTCCCAAAAAAGATAAGTCATATATAAGCAAGGTTTCCTCCAAGGACCACCCCATCTCAGTTGAAAAGGGCCAGAAATAGTTCTAATTTAAACTACTGGTTCAGTCAATTTTTCAACTGAACCAATAGTTTCAATTATAACTATGGTATCAACAAAGATGCCAATTTTCCATCTGACTTCTAGGCTTTCGTTACAACAAAGAATAAAATTATACCAAAAAAATATTACTTTTATGGAACGTATTTTGGTTCAGAAGACAACTGCTAAAATTGGGGGAGAAAATTATAGGCATATATCCCTCTACACCTATTCTGTGGTCAATTTTAACGACTCACATAACTTATAAATAACTCCTCTCAGTCAACCCAAACTAAAGGAGATCTAAAAAGTAAACACCTAATAAATATATTACAGGGAGTCCAACCTGGCAGCATATGAAGATCCTGAACTCACCTCCTCCCGTGGACACACCAAATCTTCAGCTACATATGGATCATTTCCCTATGAAAAAGATCTGAAAATGAGATGAACTTTTTCTCCACAATAAAGGATAGAAGAGCCACATCAAGATGGATAGGAAAGGCAGAGACATGGTCCTGGCAAAAACCACAGCTCAGTGCAGCAACACACAAGATGAAGGGATCTCACCAGTCCAGTGCTTCTCCTGGAGGAGGAAGGGGTTGGTGCCCCACATCAAGCACCTTAAACCCTGGGATCTGCACCAGAGAGACAAGCACCAAAAACATCTTGCTTAGAAAACCAAAGGGACACAAGGGACACAAAGTGCTGTAGGGAACCAAGATTCCCCTTTTAAAGGGCTAGCAGATGGGCTTACTCACCAAAGACCCAGCAAAAAAACAGCACTTTGAAAAGCACCTGGACTATATGTGAAGGATACTCATTTACTAATCTGAAAGCACCTGCAGGAGGGGCAGGGGATGCTTGAAACTCTCTCTGGAATTAAAGGAATTGGCAGATGCCATTATTGTATTCTCCACCTACCCTGCTAGCACAGGCAGGCAAGTTTGTACAGCACCTTCCCACCACCTTGCTAAGACAGACAGGGGCAAGCGGTCACAGCACTATTTTATTGCCTTCCTGAAGCTAAAAAGCATGGGCAGTTGTAGCACACCCCTACTCCCTGGCTTGGATGGGACAGTAGAAGCAATTTTGGCATTCTCCCACTCCTGGCCTAAAACTGGCACACACCCACAGACAAGGCATTCTCCCACAGCACTGCAGAAACATATGCAAGTACCACACAGTCAAGATATTTTCCCACTGCTTTTCTGAAGCTGGTTAGCATGACTCAGCCCTTTTAGCTCTTAGCTGCCTTTGCTAAAGCCAGCAGGTGCATGTAATCCACACAGGGGACACTACTTGATTACCTGACCTTGGTGGCCAAAGAGATTGGAGCTACAGAGCTCCACAGAACAGTAACAATCAGAAAGACAGTTCTTGGCAGGTCACCACTCTCAGGACACTACACAGACAGCAAAGTGAAATACAACTCTAGTCTTCCTGTGAAAAAGGTCTATTTACTTAGCCTGGAGCTTCAGTCTGAGGGACAAGTTTCAGATTTCACACACATCCAGGGATAAGAAGGCACTCCCAGGTAATGTAAGCAGAAAGACACCAGCCCTGGGCATCCCTCTGGCCATGATACAGCTCAACAAGGCCTCCCAGAAAGAAGATTATAAACTCATCTTGAGCCCTGAATTTTGCAACTGTCACCCAGAGGACACGTTCCAGATCTCTTGGACTGGTGGCCAGCAGGGATTACGATTCTGGCCCCAAAGGAATGTATACATTTGCATACTTTAAAAGCTGCTGCCTGAAGATTTGGTTGCCAATCAGCCTGAAAATAGGTGTTAAGTGATATTCCTCCCTTGGGCACACACTTACAGCCCTTGGTACACTCTCATCAATGAGGACACATCAAGAATAAATCAGGCAGTTCAGACAACTGCAAAGGTTTGAAAGACAATGAACAACTAAGGCAAGGTTGAACAAGAAGGTTCATCACATCCACAAGTCCACACCTTCAAGACTGAGAGAGTTATCTGTTTCACCTAACATAAAGAAACAAATACAGAGAGTCAGGCAAAATGAGAATGCAGAGAAATATGCTCCAAACGAAAGAACAAGACAAAAACCTCAGGAGAAAAAACTTAGTGATACAGAAGTAATCTACCTGAAAAATAATTCAAAGTAATGGTCATAGACATGCTCACCTAACTCAAGAGAAGAATGGATGAACACAGTGAGAACTTCAAACAAGGAGACAGTAAATATAGGAAAGTGCCAAACAGAAGTCACAGGGCTGAAGAGTACAATAAATGAACTGAAAAATACACTAAAGGGGTTCAACAGCAGGCTAGATGAAGTAGAAGAACAGATCAGTGAACTGGAAGACAAAGGAATGGAACTCACACAGAAAAAACAGTAAGATGAAAAAAAATGTTTTTAAGAAAAATAAGGGACCTGTGGAACATGATCAAGTAAAATAACATAGGCAATATAGGTGTCCCAGAAAAACAAGAGAAAGGGCAAAACTATTTGAAAAAGTAATGGCTGAACCCTTCCCTAACTTAGGGAAGGAAACAGACATCCAGGTCCAGGAAGCCCAGAGAATTCCAATAAGATAAACCCAAAGAGATCCAACCGAAACATATTATAATAAAAATGTCAAAAGATAAGACTATCAGCAGATTTCTGAGAATAAACTTTGCAGGCCAAAAAGTGAGTGGCACGACATAATCAAAGTGCTGAAATGAAAAAACTTACAACCGAGAATAGTCTATCTGGCAAGGTTATTATTCAGAAATGGAGAAAAGATGAAGAGTTTTCCAGATAAGCAAAAGCTAAAAGAGGCCTCTACTAAACCAGCCTTATAAGAAGTGTTACAGACACTTCTCTAAGCTGAAAAAAAAAGGCACTAATTAATATCGAGAAAACTTATGAAAGTAAAAATCTCGGGGGAAAGGGTAAGTATATAAGACGGTAGACCAATCATTCATAAAGCTACCATGAAGCTTAAAAGATGAAGTAAAATTAGCTAAAAATACATTAATGTGTTAAGGGAACACAAAACAAAAAGATGTAAAATGTGACATCAAAAACATAAAATGTGGTGGGGGGTAGTAAAAATTGTGGTATGTACTCAAACCTAAGCTGCTATCAACGTAAAATAGGCTGTTATATACATAGGATATACATGTGAACCTCATGATAACTACAAGGAAAAAACTTATAGTAAATACACAAATAAAAATGAGAGAGGAGTCAAGATGGTTGTGTGGGAAGACCCGGAGTTAGTGTCTCCCCACAACTAGAGCGCCTGCCAGCTGCTGGTGGAGGACTCTAGCCCCCAAGGAGATGGGAGGAACCCCCCCACCGAGTGAACCGGTAGGATGAAGAGGGACCGACGGGGGAGGACAAGTGGAGGCCAGACAAGATCGGTGTCCCTGAGGCCGGGGAGATCAGGAGAGGCAGGTGGGAGGGACTCTCCAGAAAGAGCGGGAGAGGAGCAGAGGGCGATCACCTGTCCCACAGGGGCCAGGAGGCCTGCTGAGCTCCCAAACCAGTCCCCCCCCAAAACAAAGCCCTATCCAGGCCACATGGATCCTGGGGTCATAGGAGGGAGTTCGGGAAGATCAGGAGTGGCAGGTGGAAGGGGCCATCCAGGAGGAGCGGGTGAGGAATGGAGGGCAATTACCCTGCTCACTGGGGCCCGAGGAGCCTGCTGAGCTCCCAGGCTGGTCCCCTGCAATCCAAAGCCCCCTCCAGGCCATGTGGATCCTGGGGGCATAGCAGGGAGGCTGGGAGATCAGGAGAGGCAGGCAGGAGGGGCCTCCCAGACCCCAGACCAGAGAAGCAGGAGAGGAAAAGTGGGAGTTTGCCCTGCCCACTCAAGCCCAGAAAGCCTGCTGGCTCCCAGGAGAGGTCCCATGTCCTGTGAGATGGGGGCGGGGGGGGAGACAGCATGCCTGGGCCCCTTCTGTTCCTTGAGCCTAAGCCCCAACCCCCACAGCTCCCAGAGCCTTTTCCAGCCCTGCGGGTCCTGAGCATTGGCCCCATCCACCACCCAAACCTTGCCCTTGCTTAGGCCCCCACTCTCCACAGCCAAGGCTTTTCCTCCACCTCCTTTTCTTTTTTTTTCTTTTCCCTCCTCCTCTTTTTCACTATTGTGGTACACATGTACCTTCCGATTGTTGATTCATCCATATTTTTATTTTTATATTCTTTCTAACATATCTGTTATTTTCCTAATCTAATTTTATTTTTTACTTTTTTATTGTTTTTTTTTCTTTTTTTTGCCACCCCATGTGGCTTGTGGGATCTTGATTTGCAAGCACGAGGTCGAGCAGAAGCTCCTGCAGTGGGAGCTCCGAGTCCAAACCACTGGACTAACAGAGAACCTCAGACCCCAGGGAATAGTCACCGGAGTAAGGTCTCACAGGGTTCCTCACCTCAGCACCAAGACCCGGCTCTACCCAATAGCCTACAAACTCCAGTGTTGGAAGCCTGAAGCCAAACAAACAGTACAACAGGAACAAAATCCCACTCAAAAAAAAAAAAAAAGAGAGAGATGGCAAAAAAAAAAAATATGTCACAGATGAAGGAGCAAGGTAAAAGCCTACAAGACCAAATAAGTGGAAAGGAAATAGGCAATCTACCTGAAAAAGAATTCAGAGTAATGATAGTAAAGATGATCCAGAATCTCAGAAATAGAATGGAAGCACGGGTTGAGAAAATACAAGAAATGTTTAACAAAGATCTAGAAGAACTAAAGAACAAACAGAGGGCTTCCCTGGTGGTGCAGTGGTTGAGAGTCCTCCTGCCGATGCAGGGGATGTGGGTTCATGTCCCAGTCTGGGAAGATCACACATGCCGCGGAGCAGCTGGGCCCATGAGCCATGGCTGCTGAGCCTGCACGTCCGGAGCCTGTGCCCCGCAATGGGAAAGGCTGCGGCGGTGGGAGGCCCACGTACCGTAAAAAAAAAAAAAAAAAAAAGAACAAACAGAAATGAACAACACAATAACTGAAATGAAAAATACACTAGAAGGGATCAATAACAAAATAATGGAAGCGGAAGAAGGAATAAGTGAGCTGGAAGACAAAATGGTGGAAATAACTGCCGAGGAGCAGAATAAAGGAAAAAAAACGAAAAGAATTGAAGACAATCTCAGAGACCTCTGGGACAACATGAAACGCACCAACATTTGAATTATAGGGATCCCAGAAGAGGAAGAGAAAAAGGGTCTGAGCAAATATATAAATTATAGTGGAAAACTTCCCTAACATGGGAAAGGAAATAGCCACCCAAGTCCAGGAAGCACAGAGAGTCCCATACAGGATAAACCCTAGGAAAAACACACCAAGACACATATTAATCAAACTAACAAAAATTAAATTCAAAGAAAAAGCATTAAAAGCAGCAAAGGAAAAACAAAAAATAACATGCATAAGCTGATAAGATTATCAGCTGATTTCTCAGTGGAACATCTACAGACTAGAAGGGAGTGGCAGGATATACTTAAAGTGATGAAAGAGAAAAACCTACAACCAAGATTACTCTACCCAGCAAGGATCTCATTCAGATTCGATGGAGAAGTCAAAAGCTGTTCAGACAAACAAAAGCTAAGGGAATTCAGCACCACCAAACCAGCTTTACAACAAATGGTAAAGAAACTTCTCTAGGGGGGGAACACAAGCGAAGAAAAGACACAAGAGAAGAAAAGGACCTACAAAAACAAACCGAAAACAATTAAGAAAATGGTAATAGGAACAACATATCGATAACCTTGAATGTAAATGGATTAAATGCCCCAACCAAAAGAAACAGACTGGCTGAATGGATACAATAACAAGACCCATATACATGCTATCTACAAGAGACCCACTTCAGACCTAGGGACACATGCAGACTGAAAGTGAAGGGATGGAAAAATATATTCCATGCAAATGGAAATCAAAAGAAAGCTGGAATAGCAATACTCATATCAGATAAAATAGACTTTAAAATAAACACTGTTACAAAAGATAAGGAGGGACACTACATAATGATCAAACGATCAATCCAAGAAGAAGATATAACAATTATAAATGTTTCTGCACCCAACATAGGAGCACCTCAATACATAAGGCAAATGCTAACAACCATGAAAAGAGAAATTGAGAGTAACACTATACTAGTGGGCGACTTTAACACCCCACTTACAACAATGGACAGATCATCCAAACAGAAAATAAATAAGGAAACACAAGCTTTAAATGACACAATAGACCAGATAGTTCTAATTGCTATTTACAGAACATTCCACCCTAAAGTGGCAGAATATACTTTCTTTTCAAGTGCACATGGAACATTCTCCAGGATAGTTCACATCTTGGGTCACAAATCAAGCCTCGGAAAATTTAAGAAAACTGAAATCATATCAAGCATCTCTGCTGACCACGACACTATGAGACTGGAAATCAATTACAGGAAAAAAACTGTAAAAAACACAAACACATGGAAGCTAAACAGTGCGCTACTAAAATAACCAAGAGATCACTGAAGAAACCAAAGAGAAATTAAAAAAACATAGAAACAAATGACAACGAAAACACAACGACCCAAAACCTATGGGATGCAGCAAAAGCAATTCTAAGACAGAAGTTTATAGCAATTCAATCTCACCTCTAGAAACAAGAAAAATCTCAAATAAACAATCTAACCCTACACATAAAACAACCAGAGAGAGAACAAAGAAAACCCAAAGTCAATAGAAGGAAAGAAATCATAAAGATCAGAGTAGAAATAAATAAAACAGAAACAAAGAAAACAATAGCAAAGATCTATGAAACTAAAAGCTAGTTCTTTGAGAGATAAATAAAATTAATAAACCCTTAGCCAGGCTCGATCAAGAAAAAAAGGGAGAGGACACAAATCAACAAAATTAGAAATGAAAAAGGAGAAATCACTACTGACACTGCAGAAATACAAAAGATTATAAGACACTACCACAAAAAACTATATGCCAATAAAATGGACAACCACGAACAAATGCACAAATTCTTGGAAAGGTACAATTTTCCAAGACTGAACCAGAAAGAATTAGAAAATATAAACAGACCTGTCACAAGTAATGAAATTGAAACTGTAATTAAAAATCTTCCAACAAACAAAAGTCCAGGACCAGATGGCTTCACAGGCGAATTCTATCAAATATTTAGAGAGGAGCTAACACCAATTCTCCTTAAACTCTTCCGAAAAATTGCAGAGGGAGAAACACTCCCAAATTCATTCTATGAAGAAACCAAAACCAGAAAAAGATATCACAAAAAAAGAAAATTATAGACCAATAGCACTGATGAACATAGAAGCAAAAATCCTCAACAAAATACTAGCAAACAGAATCCAACAGCACATTAAAAGGATCATACACCATGATCAAGTGGGATTTATCCCAGGGACGCAAGGATTCTTCAATATACGCAAATCAATCAATGCGATACACCATGTTAACAAATTAAGGAATAAAAACCATATGACCATTTCAATAGATGCAGAAAAAGTTTTTGACAAAATTCAACACCCATTTATGATAAAAACTCTCCAGAAAATGGGCACAGAAGGAACCTACCTCAATATAATGAAGGCCATATATGACAAACCCACAGCAAGCATCATACTCAATGGTGAAAACTGAAAGTATTTCCACTAGAATCAGGAACAAGACAAGGATATCCACTCTCGCCACTGTTATTCAACATAGTTTTGGAAGTCCTAGCCACAGGAATCACAGAAGAAAAAAATAAATAAAAGGAATCCAAACTGGAAAAGAAGCAGTAAAACTGTCACTGTTTGCTGACAATATGACACTATACATAGAAAATCCTAAAGATGCCACCAGAAAACTACTAGGACTAATCAATGAATTTGGTAAGGTTGCAGGATACAAAATTAATGCACAGAAATCTCTTGCATTCCTATACACTAACAAACAATGAAAAATCAGAAACAGAAATTAAGGAAACACTCCCATTTACCATTGCAACAAAAAGGATAAACTACCTAGGAATAAACCTAATTAAGGAGGCGAAAACTTGTACTCAGAAAACTATAAAACACTGATGAAAGAAATCAAAGATGACATAAACAGATGGAGAGATATACCATGTTCTTGGATTGGAAGAATCAATATTGTGAAAATGACTATACTACCCAAAGCAATCTACAGATTCAATGCAATCCCTATCAAACTACCAATGGCATTCTTCACAGAATTAGAACAAGAAATCTTACAATTCATATGGAAACACAAAAGACACCAAATAGCCAAGGTAATCTTGAGAAAGAAAAATGGAGTTGGAGGAATCAGGCTCCCCAACTTCAAACTATACCACAAAGCTACAGTTATCAAGACAGTGTGATACTGTCACCAACAGAAATATAGACCAATGGTACAGGATAGAATGTTCAGAGATAAACCCACGCACATATGGGCACCTAATTTATGACAAAGGAGGCAAGAACATACAAGGGAGAAAACAGAGCCTCTTTAATAAGTGGTGCTGGGAAAACTGGACAGCTACATGTAAAAGAATGAAATTAGAACACTACCTAACATCATACACAAAAATAAACTCCAAATGGATTAAAGACTTCAGTGTAAGACTAGACACTATAAAACTTTTAGAGGAAAACATAGGGAAAACACTTGTTTTGACATAAACCACAGCAAGATCTTTTTTGCCCCACCTCCTAGAGTAACAGAAATAAAAACAAAAATAAACAAATGGGACCTAATTAAACTTAAAAGCTTTTGCACAGCAAAGGAAACCATAAACAAGACCAAAAGACAAGCCTCAGAATGGGAGAAAATATTTGCAAATGAAATGACAAAGGATTAATCTCCAAAATATACAAATAGCTCATGGAGATCAATATCAAAAAAACAAACAATCCAGTTAAAAAATGGGTGGAAGACCTAAATAGACATTTCACAAAGGAAGACATACAGATGGCCAAGAGGCGCATGAAGAGATGCTCAACATCATTAATTATTAGAGAAATGCAAATCAAAACTACAGTGAGGTATCCCCTCACACTGGTCAGAATGGCCCTTATCAGAAAAGCTAGAAAAAATAAATGCTGGAAAGGGTGTGGAGAAAAGGGAACCCTCCTACACTGTTGGTGGGAATGTAAACTGATACAACTACTATGGAAAGCAGTATGGAGGTTCCTTAAAAAACTAAACATAGAACTACCTTATGACCCAGCAATCCCACTACTGGGCATATACCCTGAGAAAACCATAAGTCAAAAAGAGACATGCACAACAATGTTCACTGCAGCACTATTTACAATAGCCAGGACATGGAACCAACCTAAATGTCCATCGACAGATGAATGGATAAAGAATGTGGCACATATATACAATGGAATATTACTCGGCCATAAAAAGAAACGAAATTGAGTTATTTGTAGTAAGGTGGATGTTTAGAGTCTGTCATACAGAGTGAAGTAAGTTAGAAAGAGCAAAACAAATACCGTATGCTAATGCATATATATGGAATCCAAAAATGAAAAAAAAATTGTACTGATGAACCTAGTTTCAGGGCAGGAAAAAAGAGGTAGACATAGAGAATGGACTTGATGACATGGGGTGGGAGGGCGAAGCTGGGGCGAAGTGAGAGTAGCATCGACATATATACACTACCGAATGTAAAAAAGTTGGCTGGTGGGAAGCAGCAGCATAGCACAGGGAGATCAGCTCGGTGCTTTGGGATGACCTAGAGGGGTGGGATAGGGAGGATGGGAGGGAGGTTCAAGAGGAAGAGGATATGGGGATATGTGTATGCATATGGCTGATTCACTTTGTTGTGCAACAGAAACTAACACGGTATTGTGAAGCAATTACACTCCAATAAAGATCTATTCAAAAAAAAAAAGAGAGAAAGGAATCTAAACAAAGCACTGAAGAAAATCACCAACCACAAGGGAAGAGAGAAAAAGAATTGAGAGAAACTGGGGGCTTCCCTGGTGGCGCAGTGGTTGAGAATCCGCCTGCCAGTGCAGGAGACACGTGTTCGAGCCCTGGTCCGGGAGGATCCCACATGCCGCGGAGCAACTAGGCCCGTGAGCCACAACTACTGAGCCTCGCGTCTGGAGCTTGTGCTCCACAACGGGGGAGGCCGCGACAGTGGGAGGCCCGCGCACCGCGATGAAGAGTGGCCCCCGCTTGCCGCAACTGGAGAAAGCCCTCGCGCAGAAACGAAGACCCAACACAGCCAAAAATAAATAAATAAATTAATTAATTAATTTAAAAAAAAAGAATTGAGAGAAACTATAAAAATAGCCAGAAAACAAATAACAGAATGGCCATAAGTACACACCTATCAAAAATTATTTTAAACATAAATTGGACTAAATTCTCCAATCAAAAACAAAAGCCCCATCTATATGCTGCCTACAAAAGACTCATTTCACACGTAAGGACACAAACAGACTGAATGTAAAAGGTTGCAAAAACACATTCCATGCAAATGGAAATGAAAAGAAAGCTGGTATAGCTATTCTCATATGAGACAAAATGGACTCTAAAACAAAGACTGTAATAAATGAAAGAGAGGCACTATGTAACAATAAGGGGGTTAATCCAGCAAGATGTAACATTTATAAGTATGTATGCACCCAACATAGGAGTACCAAAATATATGAAACAAATACTAATGAACTTCAAGAGAAAATTAACAACAATATAACAATAGTAGGGGACTTTCACACCCCACTTACAGCAATGGATACATCACCCAGACAGAAAATCTCAAGTGCACATGGAACATTTCCCAGGATCAATCACGTTAGGCCAAAAATCAAGTCTCAATACATTTAAGAAGACTGAAATCATATCAAGTATCTTTTCTGACCCCAACGGTATGAAAATAGAAATTACAAGAAGAAAACTGGAAAAGCCACCAAAACATGGAAATTAAACAACATGGTACTAAAATACTTGCGTCACAAAATAAAAACCATATATGACAAACCCACAACTAACATCATATTCAACAATTGAAAAGCTAAAAGCTTTTCATCTAAGATCAAGAACAGGACAAAGACGCCCACTCTCCCCACTTTTATTCACCATAGTATTGGAACTCCTAGCCACAGTAATTAGGAAAGAAAAAGAAATAAAAGGCATACAAGTTGGAAAGGAAGAAGCAAAATTGTCACTATTTGCAGATGACATGATATTATATGTAGAAAAACCTAAAGAGCCCACCAAAAAACTATTTGAACTAATAAATGAATTCACTAAAGCTACAGGATACAAAATTAATATTCAAAAATCTGTTGTCTTTATACATAAATAATGAACTATCAGAAAGAGAAATCAGACAATCCCATTTAAAATTGCATCAAAAAGGATAAAATACCTAGAAATGAATTTAACCAAGAAGGTAAAAGATCTGAAAACTAAAAGACATTGATGAAAGAAATTGAAGAAAACACAAATAAGTAAAAATCATGCTATGGTCATGGATTAGAAGAATTAGTATTGTTAAAATGTCCATACTCCCCAAAGCAAACTACATGTTTAACACAATACCTATCAAAACTCCAATGGCATTTTTCACATAATGAGAAGAAATAATTCCAAAATTTGTATGGAACAATAAAATATCCTGAATAGCCAAAGCAATCTTGGGACATAAGAACAAAGCTGGAGGTACCACGCTCCCTGATTTCAAACTATTCTACACAGCTATAATAATAAAAACAGCATGGTATTTGCAAAAAACAGACACATAGATCAATGGAACAGAAAAGAGAGCCCAGAAATACACCCATGGATATATGGTCAATTAATTTACACAAAAGAGGCAAAAATATACAATGGGGAAAAGATAGTCCCTTCAACAAAGGGTGTTGGAAAAACTGGACAACTA
This sequence comes from Mesoplodon mirus, assembly GCF_964341445.2. Taxonomy (NCBI): domain Eukaryota; kingdom Metazoa; phylum Chordata; class Mammalia; order Artiodactyla; family Ziphiidae; genus Mesoplodon; species Mesoplodon mirus. Next base: position 86,321,278 of record NC_138990.1, read on the forward strand.
CACACCAAAGAATGAAACTGAACCACTATCTTATACCATATACAAAAAGTAACTCAAAATGGATTAAAGACTTAAATGTAACACCTGAAACTATAAAACCCCTAGGAGAAAACACAGGCAGTACTAAGCTCATTAACACCAGTCTTAGAGATTTTTTTTGCATCTGACTCCAAAGGCAAGGGAAACAAAAGCAAAAATAAATAAATGGGACTACATTTATTAAAAGGCTTCTGCATAGGAAAGGAAACCATCAACAAAATGAAAAGGCAACCTACTGCATGAGAGAAGATATTTGCAAATCATATATTCAATAGAGGTTAACATCCAAAATACATAAAGAACTCATATATCTCAACAACAACAAAAAGCAGCCCAATAAAAAAATGGGCAGAGAATCTGAACAGTCATTTTTCCAAAGAAGACAAAAAGATGGCCAAAAGGTGCATGAAAAAATGCTCAACATCACTAATCATCAGGGAAATGCAAAACAAAACCACAATGAGATATCACCTCACAACTGTCAGAATGGTTACTATAAAAAAGACAAGAAATAACAAGCATTGGCAAGAATGTGGACCCTCGTGCACTGTTGGTAGGAATGTAAATTGGTACAGCCACTATGGAAAACAGTATGAAGGTTCTTCATAAATTAAAAAAATAGATCTACTGTATGATCTAGCAATTCCACTTCCGGGTATTTATCTAAAGAAAACAAAAATATAATTTGAAATGATGTATGCATCTCTATGTTCATTGCACTATTATTTACAATAGTCAAGATATGGAAACAACCTAAGTGTCCATTGATGGATGACACATCAATGGATAAAGATATGGTGTGTGTGTGTGTGTGTGTGTGTGTGTGTGTGTGTGTGTGTGTGTAATGGAATACTACTCAGCCATACAAAAGAATTAAATCTTTCCATTTGTGACAATATGGATGGACCTTGAGGATAAAATTATGCTAAGTGGAATAAGTAAAACAGAGAAAAACCAATACCACATGAATTCACTTATATGTGGAATCTAAAAACAAAACAAGCAAAGCAAAACAAAACCCAGACTCATAGCTACAGAGAACAGATTGGTGGTTACCATGGTGAGGGAAGGAGGAAGGACTGGGGATAGAGTTGGGGGGATCATGAAGTACAAACTTCCAGTTATAAAATAAATAAGTCATGGGGATGTAAAGTACAGCATGGAGAATATAGTCACTAATATTGTATTAACTTTCTATGGTGCTGGATTGTAACCAGACTTACGGTGTTCATTTTGCAATGTATACAAATGTCAAATCACTATGTTGTACACCAGAAACTAATATTGTATGTCAATTATACTTCAATGAAAGAAAGTGTTACCGGGTAGCACAGTCATAGTATATCACCAAAGTAGACAATAAGCTATTATTCTCAATGAACCTTTCATTTCTTCTATATTAGACAGGCTTATGGAGAAAATGTCTTATTTTTTTCTATTCCACTTACAATACTTACAGTCAAAAGCCACTCATGGAAAACAAAAACACAAGGATAAAATGAAGAACTGTAGTGATAGAAAGTAAAATCAATAGCAACTTGAAATCTATTCCTGAACAGGAAGAATTATTCCAAAATTATCTCTTCTACTGATTCACCCTTTCAGCAAAATAAAAATTCTTTATATATCTTTATCAATCTTTATCCACTGTCTTCCTTCTAGGAAACTAGGTAATTCTTGCCTTTTGCCCATACCTTTAAATTCTGGAATGCATTTGTAATAAAATCCAGAGTCTCAAGAGCTCTCAGAAACAGAGAAGATACCAATTTTTCAAAAATGTCTGAGGTACAAGTCATTTATTCAAAGGCAAGTATTGTTACCACATTTCTTCATCCTTTCCAAACTCTAATGATTATTTGTTATTTGTTTGAGTACAGGTGAGAGCAAGAAGGGAGCTGAGAAGGGTAGGGAGTAGGAGGAGAGGAAATGTTAGGTAAATCTAAAAAACAAAAAATCTAATATCACTACTAATAGAACCAAAGGACAAATGCTTCTCATTCTAACATTATATTGAAGATTCCAATCCAGTATAATACTTCCTTTCAAATGTACCATTAGGGTTTTCTCTCTGCCGTAACCTATCATAAAAGAAGAATCCAATTACGCCCGTTTTTAATTGTCTGTCAGAAAGATTTTTTTTTTCATGACAGATTTCTTCACAAGGAAGTTAAAATTAAGGAATTACTAAGACAAAACAACAAAACGGCATGACTAAAAAAAAACATACTGGACAGAGTCATGAGATGTAACTTGTAGTTCTAAGCACTACTCATTACTTGTATGACCTAACATGATTTTGGTTTGCTTGCTGAAAAGAAAATGAAAAATTTGAGTCTCTAAAGATAATTCTAGCTTGAAAATTATAAATACATTTAGTATTTCAACATTGAAACAACATAAGCTCATTAAAAAAGGGATAGAACAAATAGTTATCCGACTTTGAAAATAAAGACTTTAAAAAGGATCAGTTTTTTTAAGTACCGTAACTCTTCCTGACAAGATAGAAGATACAAAGTTAATAACTGCTGTAATAATTAATATCTAAAAACTCTGAATCAAAAATAGTCACCATAGTTCTAAGTAAATGGCAAATTTTTCTCCCTTCCATCTTCTTGGACAAAATATTACAAAGTGCTCTGAGTTTCTTAAATATTATCAAAATGGAAAATATTCAATAATATACATTGAAAATTTGAAAAACTTAAGCACATTGTCTAGATAAAGAAAACTATTCTTTTGTTTAAAAAGTAAGTTTTAAATTTTGGAAAGGAGCAGGATGTTAAGGTATATCTGTAATTACTTTGTACCCAATAGATCCAGTAAGACATACTGTCTGCCTAAAAATTAATTTTCCCCTAGCAAAATTAAGAGAAGTCTAAAACCAAGTTGCTCTAAGTACATGCATTGAGTTACCAGAATTACTTCCCCATGTCTACCTACATACGCTCTTCTCCTCATGGCTTTGCGTCAAGAAAATGAGTTTGCAGATCCAACATAATTTACTTGACATGGTATTGAATGAAAAAAAAATGATGTGTTAGAAACCCACATTTGGATTTAAACATTCTGTTTCAAATAAAGGCTTCTGTAAGAAGTCCAATGCAAAGAAGAAATTTAAAGACCACATCAAAGTGAAGGGCAATACTCCAAACTGCCCTCTAAAGAGGGGAGAATGATGAAGGAAGCCAATTTTTAGCAGAGGAAACCCATACCTTTAGTGTGGTTTACTAGGAAAGCCAGGGTATGCTTCTCCTATCCTGTAAATTACCTTGACTTTGGGGCATGATCTTGGGACTGCAGTAAAGTTACTGGATATAATTCATTGGCTATGTGGAGTGCTAATGAGACCAAGGATGGGGGGAGGCAAATGTATATAGGACAATTACCCATACAGAAAGACTCCATAGAAAGAAAAACTTGGTTATGGTCCTACTAAAATTTATGCATTGTATTAATGACTGGTAATGAAGCAAATCTGGAAAAATAATACAGATAACAATGTAGTTTATAATATAAATAGGAAAGTTATGAAAATACTAAACATAAGTCCATTTTCTAACACAAAGACTGTTTAAAGAAAAGCTACTAAGAGATCCAATCTATGAAGAATGGGAATATTTGCAAAAAATTACATAAGTTACTATTCTGTACTTGATTCACATCTGCTGGAAACAATAAAAATTACAAAGAAAATACCGCACAAATTAACTTTCCAAAGCTAAGCTTCAGCCACTTTGAAAGTTTTCATTAAAATGTCAAAGGTTCTAAGCAAATCATTCTCTTCATTTTATGTGAGAGTCCCTAGCACTGTAACTGGCACACGGTAAAATGTGAAATGACATTTGAAAAATAACAGTTTCTTTCTTGCTTCCATAACATAACATTTCCTTGCTTTATCAATTGCTTTCTATCAACACAGAAGATACGTTTTTCATGAACCACACTAGGCAGGTACGAAGAATATCAGGAGAGCAAGAGCATATCTCTACTACCCACTTCTTTAAGAAGTGCCATAGGAAAAGGAGCAGCATAATTGCAATTTAGTCACCCTAAGAAAGACTGTTAAACGTAACAACCATGAGCTAGTTCATAAAAACGAATTAAAAAACTGAACCCAATTTCCCACAACATTTAGTTTTGATAAACCACAGTAGGCAGAGTGTTATGGAATAGAGAGAATATATCTCTACTTCCTACTCTTAAGAAAGTGCCATAGGAAAAAGAATAGCAATAATTGCAAGTTAGCCAATCTATGAAAGACCAAACCTTAAAAATATGATCTAGTTTATGAAAATAAATTAAAAGGCTGATACAAATGTCACACAAAAACTGAGTAGTAAACTGTAAGATTTAATCTCAATGACATTATTAAAATTTCCAATTTGGACTGTCCATCTAACAAATGTGATTTTAAATGCCTCATTCTTACCCACAAAAGAAGCTAGAAATGCTAGTTTCAAAAAAAAAAAACAAATTAATTTGCTGTTTTGTGATGATCATTGCAAGATGATTTACTATGAATAGCTAGAAGAGGGTTAAGATTAACTCTGTGGTTCTAATTACTGCATATTTTGTGTTACGATGTTTTATGAGTCTTTTTAATGGGCTGAGACATACTATTTTAAGACACCATTTTACAATATATATGGAATCGTATTTTTTTAAAATATCAATAGTACAAAAAGCAGGCATTCTATAAGAAGAAAAAGAGAACAAAGTTAATAAAAAATGACAGCAAGAATGGCTCAGGGCCAAAGACCCATTTGAAACTTATGAAATCTTCCTAAGATCAGACCGACATGTGTTCTCTTATTGCTAGGTGTAAAACTATACATTTACACAAGCTTCTGTTTCCAGTTTTAACTTAAAAGCCAGGTGCTTCTCAAGATATTAAAGGTTCCCAGGCATCCTCTCCAAAAAATTCAATTTTGTTGTCACAGCACATCTACCCCAGTAAGGATGACCAAGTTTATATTTATAACGTGTAAAGTAGAGGGTCTGTAAATAATTTTGAATCTAGAAATAGCACTAAGTAGCAAATAAAAAGAGGGAATATAAAATGTCTACTAATAGGGAAATGGATCAGAAAAACTAATGGGAAATTATATAACACAAATGTGAAGAAATATTATTCAATAAGTATTTTAAAGACATGTCTTTAAAGAATATTTAGTTACACAGAGAAATATTCTTTTTTGTTTGTTTGGCCACACCGTGAGGCATGTAAGATCTTAGTTCCCCAACCAGGGATTGAACCCGTGCCCCCTGCATTGGGAGTGTGGAGTCTTAACTGCTGGACCACCAGGGAAGTCCCCGAGAAATATTCTTAACATTATGTTAAGTTAAAAAAATCAAGATATAATTTATATATACAATATCAAGATTTTATAAGACAGATGTGGATATAAACAACTGTAAAGGAATATCCACTTCAGACAATGGTAAACTAGATAATTTAGATAACAATAACTAAACAAAATATAAAAGCCATCTGCTTAAAGACTTCAGAAAGCTAAATGATGGTGAAAACTCATCAGGTAGGCCAGAATCCAGGGAAGGGAAGTGGCAGCCATTTTTCCTTTGAGAGCATTTACCAATACTGAAAGGGTAACAGACTGGCCAAATGGCACTTTTTGCAATACCAAAACATTAGAAAACAGGAATAAAAGTCAAGTTCCATCAGGGAGGAATGGCCTTGGGTATACCTTTCTTAATGGCAGAAACCTTGAATGTTGCACCCTTTGACAAGGTTAAGTCAGGATCAGACAGGCCCTTGTAGAGACTCATACTAAGCATTAACTGGATTAAAGTGGACCCAAAGGAAAGACATAAAATCAAAAGATAGGCTAATAATATAATTTTTAAATTAAAAATAGGGCTTCCCTGGTGGCGCAGTGGTTGAGAGTCCATCTGCCGATGCAGGGGACACGGGTTCGTGCCCCGGTCTGGGAAGATCCCACGTGCCATGGAGCGGCTGGGCCCGTGAGCCATGGCTGCTGAGCCTGCGCGTCCGGAGCCTGTGCTCCGCAACGGGAGAGGCCACAACAGTGAGAGGCCTGTGTACCGCAAAAAAAAAAAAACTTAAAAAAAAATAAATAAATAAATAAAATAAAAATAATTCTGTTAAAAGAAAACTTTTTCAAAAAATAATTTGATGTAGTAAAAGAAACAATAACAGAGAAATTAAGAAAACATAAGTACTACAAAACAAGTGATCAAAGAAGAGAAACAACATGCCAAAAAAAGGGAAAATGTCAGAAGAATTTTTTTTTTAAGAGTGATGAGTGTTAGTGGAAGAAAGTGAATAAAATATTAAAAGCATTACAGAACCGAAAGCATATTAGAAGCCAGAAGCAATACACCAAGTTAGGGGCAAGAAGCAGAGAACTGACATAAATTAAAGGAAAAATACACATATACATAAGATAACAAAGATATGAAAAAATTAGTGAAATGATGATAAATATGAAGAACTAACAATGAAATGCTAACGAACTGGTAAGTACTATTTCAGATTAAGAGAAAAAACAGCTAGAATATAAAAATGTTGAAGGATAAAAAATTTTTAAAGTTCTAAATTTCTACATCAAAGAAAATTACCACATTCCCCCCAAAATAATCAATACCAAGATACAGCTTAGTAAGATTCCAAAAGTTTAAGTCTAAAGATCTTATCATTATCAAGTCAAAAGAAGTCAAGTAGATCTCAGGCTTCTTCTCAATAACAAAATATAAGGGGGGGTTAGGAGAGAGAAAGCTCAGGAAGGACCTGTTCCAAAGATCATATAAAAAGCCAAAATGGAGTAGACTTCCAGTTTCAGCTCTGAAGGGCAAAGAGCTTAGAAGCTGTCATTCCTGTCCTCATAACAAGAAAAAAGCTAAGAAACAAGAAAACAAACCTACTCTTCTAAATCCATTAGAGAACTGAGGTCACAAGGCAGACTGCCACCCAAGAATTAGAGAGGTAGACACAGAGAATCACAGCTTATCAGAAGGAGAAGTGCCTAAAGCCTACCCAGTAACTGGTAGGAAAACTTAAATAATAATTGAATTCCTGGAGGCTGGGTTTGAGATAGTTTAAGAGTTGAAACTCCTGGGGACCCAGTGATAGGAGGGCCCCTACACATCCATGAGTTTTACCTCCAGAGGCCATCCAAGGTTCTCAAGGAGAACATCCAAGAAAAATTCCCTCATACCTACGACAGGGGAAATGGAAAAGTAACCATTTTGAAGTATGCCCCCTCTAGCCCTGCTTTATCACAGAAGGGGATTAAAAAGAAAGGGTAAGAAACTCTGAAGGTCACAGCTCAGAGATCTTGTCCAATCTAAAACAAAACAAAAATGGAGATCTAATCATAAAACTACAAACTACTTCCCTTCCCCAATACCTTACCACCACATCAACAGGGCTCCAGTGTACTTACAGTGAATTACAACTGAGAGAACTACAAGAAAAAGACTCTATTTTAAAAGGAGGAAGTAGGGAAACCCAAAGACAAAAGGTCAAACAAAAGCAAAACAAAAAATTGAAGCCTCTGACAACTACAGTTATAGCAAACATTAAATACAGCCTAACTCCTACCCAGATAAACATAAACACTCACATTAAAATCCTGTTTTCCTTAGTTCCTATTATATGATACATCACGTCTGCTAGAGCGAGGGTGAAATGAGGAATAAATGGGTACAGAGTTTCCTTTTGGGATAATGGAAATGTTTGGGAAGTAAACAGAGGTGGTGGTTACACAACATTGTGAATGTACTAAATGCCACTAAATCATTCACTTTAAAATGGTTAATTCTGTTATCTGAATTTCACCTCAATGTTAAAGATTTTAAAAAATTTTATAATAATAGCTAAATGTATTAGGTTATTACAGTTAATGGGTAAGGGAAATGTACAAAAGCAATGATGATATATGGGACAGAAGGAGGACCTAGGAATACTCTGTTTTAAGATATCTTCCCAACCTGTGAAGTGTTATTTGAAAGTGGATTTGATTAATTATAAATGTATATTGAAAGTGTTAGAGCAACCAGTAAAAAAATTTTAAAGAAAGTATAATTATTTGCTGAGAGAAGAGAGAAAATGGAACCACAAAATACTCAAAACTATAGAAAGCAGAATTAGAAAAGGTTTTTCAAAAACAAACAAGGAACAAATGCAATGAATTGAAGAATCACAAATATGATGGATATTAAGCCAACTATATCAATAATCACTTTAAATGTGAATGGTCTAAATATATCAACTAAAATACAGAGACCGAAAAATGGATTAAAAAAGAAGACCCAACTATGTGTTACCTACAAGAAACCCACTTAAAACATAAAGTCACAGGTTAAAAAAGTAAAGAAATGGAGAAAGATATACCATGCTAACACTAATCCAAAGAAAAATGAAAAAACTATATTATGTTCTAAAGCTGACTTCAGAACAAGGAAAAGCATCAAGGATAAAGAGGGTATTACATAATTACATACTTCCTAAACTTAATAAAGAACGTTTATTAAAAACTTACATAGCACATTATAGTTAACGTTGAGAAACTATATGCTTTCCTCCTAAGATCAAGAAGGAGACAAGGATGTTCCCTCTTATTCAACACTATATTGGAAGTCCTACCTAATGCAATATGGCAAGAAAAGGAAATAAAATGTATACAAATTAAGAATGAAGAAATAAAACTGTCTTTGTTTGAAGATGACGTGACTGTCTATGTAAAAATTTCCAAAGAACCAACAACAACCAAAAAAACCTCCTAAAACAGATAAGTGGTTACAGAAAAGTTGCAGGATAGAAGTGAATATACAAAAGTTAATTGCTTCATAAATTCCTGAAATGAACAATTGGAATTAGAAATTTAAACACAACACTACCTACATTAGCACGCAAAAGAAATACTTAGCTATAAATCTAACTGTGTAAAACCTATAGGAGGAAAACTACAAAACTCTGATGAAAGAAATCAAAGATCTAAATAAATGGAGATATATTCCATGTTCATTGATAGGAAGATTCAATATCGTTAAGATATCAGTTCTTTACCACTTGTTCTATAGATTCAATGCAATACCAATAAAAATCCCAGCAAGTTATTTTGTGGATATCACCAAGCTGGTTCTGAAATTTGTAGAAAGGCAAAAGACACAGAACAGTCAGCATAATATTGAAGACAAAGAACAGTAATAAGAGGACTGATAGTGTCCAACTTCAAGATTTAGTATAAAGCTACTGTGATAAATACAGTGTGGTGTGGGCAAAAGAACACACAAATATTGGGTTGGCCAAAAGGTTCGTTCGTTTTTTTTCCGTAAGATGGCTCTAGTAGCGCTTAAGTTGTATTTAACTTCATTCGAAACAATTTTGTTAGATTGTACTGTGACAGCTGTCATATCAGTGTGCATTAAAAAAAAAAATCAAAATTAGTGAATTTTTGTGTAGCCATTTTAATATTGAAGATGTTAGGAAAAAAAGCAACATTTTGGCATATTATGCTTTATTATTTCAAGAAAGGTGAAAACGCAACTGAAACGCAAAAAAAGATTTGTACAGTGCATGGAGAAGGTGCTGTGACTGACTGAATGTGTCAAAAGTGGCCTGCAAAGTTTCATGCTGTAGATTTCTTGCTGGACAATGCTCCACAGTTGGGTAGACCAGTTGAAGTTGACAGCGATCAAATCGAGACATTAACTGAGAATAATCAATGTTATACCACGTGGGAGATAGCCGACATACTCAAAATATCCAAATCAAGTGCTGAAAATCATTTGCACCAGCTTGGTTATGTTCATCACTTTGATGTTTGGGTTCCACATAAGTTAAGTGAAAAAAACCTTCTTGACCGTATTTCCATGTGCAATTCTCTTCTTAAACTTAACGAAAACGTTCCATGTTTAAAACGAATTGTGACAGGCGATGAAAAGTGGATACTGTACAATAATGTGGAACACAAGACATTGTGGGGCAAGCAAAATGAAGCACCACCAACCACACCAAAGTCTGATCTTCATCCAAAGAACGTGATGTTGTGCATATGGTGGGATTGGAAGGGAGTCCTCTATCATAAGCTCCTACCAGAAAACCAAATGATTAATTCCAACAAGTACTGCTCCCAATTAGACCAGCTGAAAGCAGCACTCAATGAAAAGCGTCTGGAATTAGTCAACAGAAAATGTGTAATCTTCCATTACGATAACGCAAGAACTCATGTTTCTTTGATGACCGGGCAAAAACTGTTACAGCTTGGCTGGGAAGTTCTGATTCATCCGCCATACTCACCGGAAATTGTACCTTCAGATTTTCATTTATTTAGGTCTTTACAAAATTCTCTTAATGGAAACAATTTCAATTCCTTGGAAGACCGTAAAAGGCACCTAGAACAGCTCTTTGCTCAAAAAGATAAAAAGTTTTGGGAAGATGGAATTATGGGACTTCCCTCGTGGTGCAGTGGTTAAGAATCTGCCTGCCAATGCAGGGGACACAGGTTCGAGCCCTGGTCTGGGAAGATCCCACATGCCATGGAGCAACTAAGCCCGTGTGCCACAACTACTCAGCCTGAGCTCTAGAGCCCGTGAGCCATAACTACTGATCCCGCATGCCACAACTAATGAAGCCCACGCACCTAGAGCCCGTGCTGCACAACAAGAGAAGCCACCGCAATGAGAAGCCCACACACCGCAAAAAAGACCCAACGCAGTCAAAAATTAATTAATTTTTTAAAATTAAAGGTATAATTGATGGTCAGGGAAATGAGAATATTAAAAGAAAAAAAAGATGGAATTACGAAGTTGCCTGAAAAACAGCAGAAGGCAGTGGAACAAAATGGTGAATATGTTGTTCAATAAAGTTCTTGGTGAAAACAAAAAACGTCTTTTATTTTTACTTAAAAACCAGAGTAACTTTTTGGCCAACCCAACAGATCAATAGAACAGAAAATAAATTCCAGAAATAGACCCACACAAATATAGTCAACTGATCTTTGACAAGAAAACAAAGGTAATTCAATAGAAAAGGGAGAGTCATTTCAACAAATGGTACTAGAACTACTGGACATCCACATGCAAAAAGAATGAATATAGACACAGACTTTAATAACATTCACACACAAAAAAGAAAAAGCAAAATGGATCATAGATCTAAATATAAAACGCAAAAATGTAAAACCACTAGATGATTAGAGAAAAATCCAGGTGACCTTGGGCTTGGTAATAACTTTTTAGATAACAATACCAAAAGCATGATCCATGAAAGAAGAATTGGCAAGTTGGAGTTCATTAAAATTAAAAACATCTTCTCTGTGAAAGGTGCTGTTAAGAGAGTAAGAAGACAACTCATAGATTAGGAGAAAATCTTTGCAGAACACATATCTAATAAAAGGATTGGTATCAAAATATATAAAGAACTCTTAGAACTCAACCAAAAAAACAAACAACCCAACTTAAAAATGAGCAAATGTTCTGAATAGACACCTCACCAAAGAATATATACAAATAACCATTTGAAAGGATGCTCAACATCATCTGTTATTAGAGAGTTGCCAATTAAAACAACAACAAGATACCACTACAGACCTATTATGGCTAAAATTTAAAAAAAAAAACACAAAAAACTGACAATACCAAATGCTGGTGAAGATGGGGAGCAATAGGATCTCTCATCTATTGCTGGTGGTAATGTAAAATGGTACAGCCACTCTGGAAGACAGTTTGGTGGTTTCTTACAAAGGTAAATATAGTCTTACCATATGATCCACCCAGAATTTACTCCTAGGTATTTACCCAGAAGAGTTTAAAATTTACATATACACAAATGTTTATAGCAGCTATATTCGTAACTGCCCAAACATGGAAGCAACCAAGATGTCCCTCAATAGGTGAAAGGATAAAGAAACTGTGGTACACCCATACAATGGAATATTATAATAAAATCAAAAGTAATGAGCTATCATGCCATGAAAAGACATGGAGGAAACTTAAAGGCATACTACCAAGTGAAAAAAGCCAGTCTGAAAGCCCACATATCATATGATTCTAATTATATGACATTCTAGAAAAAACAAGACTATAGAGGCAATAAAAAGATCAGTGGTTGCAGAGATTTGGAGGTGGAGGAAGGGATAAATAATTGTGAAGCACAGAAAAATTTTAGCCTGGTGAAACTGTTCTGTATGATATTACAATTATGAATACGTGACATTACGCATGTCTCAAAACTTATAGAACTGTACAACACAAAGAATAAGCCCTAATTTAAATTATAAATCTTATTTAATAATAATATATCATGTTGTCACAAATGGTAGGATCTCCTTCTTTCTCATGGCTGAATAATATTCCATTTTATTTATACACACACATACACACACACACACACATACACATACATACCACATCTTCTTTATCCATTCATCCACTGACAGACACTTAAGTTGTTTTCATATCTTGGCTACTGTGCATAAATCCTGTAATAAACATGGGAGTACAGTTATCTTTTTGATACCTTGTTTCCATTTCCTTTAGGTAAACCCTTGCTAAGCAAGATAAGTCAGACAAAGACAAATACTGTATATTATTTATATATGGAATCTAAAATCCAAAATCTAAATTCATAAAACCAGAGAATAGAATGGTGGTTACTAGGGGCTGGGGGGTAGGGGAAATTTGGGAGATATTGTTTAAGAGAAGAGTACAAACTTGCAACTAGTAGATAAATAAGTCCTAGAGCATAGCACAGTGATTATGGTCAGCAATACTGTATTAAAAATTTCAAAATTGCTTAGAGACTAGATCTTAAATGTTATCACCACAAAAAAAGAAATTATAATTAGGTGACATGATAGAGGTGTTAGCTAAAGCTATGGTGGTGATCATTCTGCAATATTATAAATGGATCAAGTCCATACGTTGTACACCTTAAACTTACACAATTACATCTCAAAAAAATCAATACTGATTCATCAATTGTAACAAATATACTCCACTAATAAAAGATATTAATAACAGGGGTAACTGTAATGGGGAGAGAAGGGGTATATGAGAACATTCTGACTATTTACTCAATTTTTCTATAAACCTAAAACTTACCAAAATAATGTAGCTTATCAATTTTTTTAAAAGCCAAGAAGTTATTTTAAAATAACATATATTAGGGGGAAGTATTCATATTTTTTAAATCCCTGGGGAAAAATCACATTTTTATGAGTCTTTCTTGAAAACCCTACTTGAAGTTAGAAATGCAACTAATCTTGATTTAAAATAAAGTACTTGTGACTGAAGAAGTTGGCTATTAAAGGATTAGTAAGTAGAAAGACTAATTCTTTTAAAATTGAATTAGCTGTAAATAATTTACCACACATTGATAAGACAACATGAAACTGCTATATTTAGAAGCTTTATATTACATAAAGATTATATTTTAAAACTTCATATTACATAAAAAGAACAATTAATTATAACCAGAAATCATGCCCTCCAAAACAAAAAAGGTAAGAATAAATGAGATGAAAAGAAAAAGGATATAGTATAAGAGCATTAATTTCTTTATCCTTCATTGGGAGAGTCATCAAATATTCAACAATAAGAGTGTTGTGAAAAGTGAAAAGCCAAGTTGCGGGCACACTGTGAATGCCAGGGTAAACTCCTGTAGCACTGAGTACATATCTATCTCTATTAAAGCATCTATCACTTAATATTATAACTAGACGTACTCTTCTTCACCAACTGGAATATACAGAAACTCGTAGAAGACAGAGGCCATAACTCGTTCACCTTTGTGCTGAGCACACAGTATGAAGGCCTCAGTAAATATAGAACTGAACTGAAAAACATCAAAAGTATCACTGCTAAAGCATTAAAAAGAACTATAAAGCTAAAGTTTCATTCAAGAGGGAAGCATGACTAGAAGAATTTTCTTTTTTTATTTTTTAATTATTATTATTACAAAGTACAACACCAAGTTTGTGGGCAGAGGGAAAAGGGCCAACTAAGGGACTGAAAATGTAAGGAAGAGGGATATACTACTGAAACAATGTTTTAGAAAAATCAGGAAGAAGCAAGATCAAAAAGCTTGTAGCTATTAGCCTCATTATGGAAGCCAGGCACTTCTTTCTCTGAAACAGGAAAGGGAGGGTGATGACCCAGAGGGAATTTGAAATAGAAAAAGGAAACTTGAGAAATGGCCTAGATCTCTTTTAAACTTCTACCTAATCATCTCCCTTTTCTAGGTAAAAGCTCACCTGCTGAAATACAGGATAGAGGTAAAGTCGTGGGATTGAGTAACATGAGAAAAGTTTAGAATAGTCACCCCAGGAAAAGTAATCAGGACTTGTGAGATAATTATAAGTATTTATAAGTAGACATAAATGTCTAGGTGAGTTCAGGTAGCATGATTATAATGGATACAATCTGGATAATTATATTACCTTTTCCGGGAATAAATTCTCAGTAGCAGTAATTTTTTTCTTGTTATGGAACTTCCTGCCTAAATCTCTTGTTTGTTCAATAAAACCATCATAACTCATGTGAGGAAGAGAGGGCAAAATGAACATAGTGGTTAATAGTAAGTAGAACATTCTCTCACCAACAGAACAGACAAACCATGTTGACAGCTCCATATTCTCATGCCTGTCAATTAATTAACATCTTATCAAATAACTGGTTGTTACTTCAGAACCCATTTGCTATATAAAAGACTGCTTATGGGCTTCCCTGGTGGCGCAGTGGTTGAGAGTCCACCTGCCGATGCAGGGGACACGGGTTCGTGCCCTAGTCCGGGAGGATCCCACATGCCGCGGAGCGGCTGGGCCCGTGAGCCATGGCCGCTGAGCCTGTGCGTCCGGAGCCTGTGCTCCGCAACGGGAGAGGCCACAACAGTGAGAGGCCTGCGTACAGCAAAAAACAAACAAACAAACAAAAACAAACAAACAAAGAAAAAACTGACTGAAGCTGGTTGATGGCTGTGCTCTTTAGATGAGACATACTTTCTCTACTTGGACTGCTTCTCTCATTTATACTATTGGATTGGCCAAAAAGTTTGTTCGGTTCGTGAATACATTGTTCAATAAAGTTCTTCGAAAAAAAAAAAAAGACTGCTTATATAGTACAGCACTCTGATAGGCACTCTAATTTCCACTAACTCTTAGTAAATTCAGGCCCAATGTGTTTTCTTTTAATGCCCAGTGTGTTTTTTATTATAAATACTACATACAATTCCTGTTGTATATATCATCTTTTTATCAGATTACTGACTTCTGCTAACATATCTGAGACATACAAACAGAAATGAGCCCCATATTCAAAAAGAACAGTCTGCAGAGACTAAACAGCAACGCAGCCTTAGATCAAAATTAAGCATTCTTCCTCCCCATTCAACATCCATTAATATGATTAAATTAATCAGAGACATCAATGTATAAAAATGACAGCTTCTAAGAGATGGTGACACATGAATTTTGTAAGAACAAGGATCTGGCTTTAAACTGAGTCTTTGACCAAAAAAGTGGGAGGGGAGGAGAAGAAAAGGAGGACAGAAAGACAGGAAGGAAGGAAGGAAGGGGAGGGAGGGAGGGAGGGAGGGAGGGAAGGAAGGAAGGGAGGGAGGGAGGGAGGGAGGGAGGGAGGAAAGAAGGGAGGAAAGAAAAAAGGAGGAAGAATGAGAGAAAGGAAATAATAATAAATAGTCAGGGTTAACTTGTACATGGACAGATGGATTTTTTTTTAAGCACTTTCTTTTCCACCAGGGAATATCAATAGCCTTTAAAGCAGTCTCGCATTTATTTAAATGTGTGTTCTGACAGTCATGTCAGAGCCTGGGTAAAAGCTTTTTCATGGAAATCATTAAAATGAAAAGATCCAGACAAGAGGCCTGTTTTTTTCCAGGGAGTGAGTGTGGAACAGAATTATGTCAGTTTTAAAAGATGGAAGTACCTTAAACACCAATGGGATAGATGAAGCACTTCCTTCTCCTCCCATCCCTCCCCTGCCCCCTTTAGTCCCCTCACACCTGAAAAGTTTTACCTGCTGCCGGCTAGAATACTCTGTTATAAATAGTTAAGGAACCTTGGGGGTAGGGTTAGGAGTGAGCAGAAAAAGCCTACAACTGTGCATCAGCCTGTGATTCAAAGCAGAAGGGAATAGAGCAATCCCAGAAGTATTCCAATGGAGCTGACCCTCCTGGGTCCTACGTTTCCATCGTGGTAACTCACAAAGTCTCACAGCTCTCAACTTTAAACTGCTGAATCATTTCAGCAAGTGATGTGTACTTATCTGCTGGTGAGAAATAACAGTCATTCCCTGCTTCAACCATCATTTCCTTGCTTCCCACTGATAAGTGATACGTTGCCCACTGTCAAGCACTGAAGCAATGCTGACTGACTCTCCTAGGAAAACCTAAAGTTGAGCCAGCCAGCCATGGAGGTCAGTTTATATCTTGGCTCAAACACAAGGCCCTCTGCAAAAGATGTTTTTTGTTCCTGAAAGACCACAGAGATGCTGGTATTTCCCTTACCCAAGTTAACAACTTTTCAAGGACTTCCCCACCCACTACATTTTTCCCTTATGGTCTTGGACACTTTTCCCTCCTTAATACCAGGAATGGATTCTTGATATGTTAAAATGTTTTTTTTTTTCATTTATATGTTCCATCAAGATAGTTTCTGAACAATTATTAATTGTGCCAGAAAAAAAAAATCGTAGACTTATTAGCATCTGGTCACTTGGTGCTGATGTAAGTTTCTGTCACACTGATCTTCTAGATTCCCCAAATGACTTACTGACTCTAACCTTCTTAGGAAGAAGTATAATACAAAATGCAAAATCAGTGTTACTGAAATAGATCTCAGAGATGTCTGGAGATTTTCCCATGAGAGTTAGTGTTATTCATAGTCTTAAATTCACTACAAAAAAACCTGTGAATAAACTCTGGTTTCGAGTCCTTCAAAAATACTTTAAAATTTTCACTCTACCCTTAAAATGAGGAAAATCTCATCATTTTTTGCCTTAAAAAATAATTACAAACAGGAATCCTATAATGATAATAAAAATGTTTATGTATGCTCTTTATACACCAGGCATTATACTAAACACATAATCTGGATAATTTTATTTAAACCACAAACAACTCTATATAAAGTAGATACTTTTGTTATTCTCACTTTGGAGAAGAGGAATCTAAAGGTTAGAAAGGTTCTTTAAGTGACCACAGATTACAAGTCCCAGAGAGTGGCACAACCAAGATTTGAAGGCAAACTAACAATAATGGCTGTATATTTAATCATTACAACTATATTCTCATGTGCATAATAATTGGACATCTCTTGCTGATATATCAGGCTATCTTACATTAAAATTATTTAATTCCACATCTGGCATATATTATACCAAAGAGTGAGAGAAATTATTAAAAAAGAAAAAAGTCTTTCCATTCTGTAAAGATAAGCCTTTACACAAATTATTTTTTCAGAATCACTCACTCATTTACTCTATTTCCCAATCACTGACACCATAAAAAAAGTAGTGGTAGCCCTATGTATTTAATTATTCAGTGGTATGTGTATAAAAACACAAGCATCTCTTAATGCACTTAAGAATCTCATAAAATCTGAAAGCAAAACACTACCTATAAAGATTACAATTAATCTCCAACTCACAGAGAGGAATACTAAAACCCCAAGATAAGAAAGCATGTCACTTAATCAATTTATATTGTGAAAAGAAAGTGGGGAGGGCTTCACAACTTCCAGTCACATCTAATAGTCTCTTCCCATTCTTATTTTGATTATATAATTGTTCTCTTAGGACAGAGGAAAAGCATATTGTAAGTTTTTACTAGTTCTCACTATATCATATTAACTTGTCTCAGAAATAAGAAGAACTAAACTGTTTTCTTTGCATTTTAAGTTCACAAAATGCAATAAGAAAAAACCTTTACTCTTTTTGTTGTTCTTCAGTGGGAAGGATCACTCAGGTGGCATTTCAGGAAAGGTTACACTAGTACACATATGTTACCTGATTCATTAACTAACCCATTCTAGGCAAACATCTCTTAGGAAGCTTTATTTATATGTTCTCAAAATTCCTTTAAGCCTACTTTTTTCATTTAGCCCTCAGAAAAGTTGAAACCACAGTTAATGAAAAATATTACCATAACCAAAAATTCATGGTAATTAAATTAATTCATAGTTTCATAACTATCTTTTATCATAATCCAATATCACTAAAGACAATAATATTGACATTTATGTATATCGTAGAATATGTGAATAATAACTCAGAACCTATTCACGTTGTACAATGACTTCAGATTAAAACTGAAAACACAAAGCTGTATTTACTATTCATGTAATGCCCTCTACAGGCGATCAGTGGAGTGAACCGGAAAAAGAGAACTAAATAAAGATTTTTCAGATTATTATGCATTAACACAATTTTATTTTCTAGATAGGCCAACAGTTATTGCTCTCATTTTTAATCTACATAAATTTCAAACAAAACATTCTATGTGCTTTCAACTATTTAAACAAAATCTTTCAAGGGTTCAATCAGGTAATTTACCAAACTTATTTAAATTCAGTGTCCTATTAAGATAAAGGGATTTATATATACTACATGTGTGTGTGTGTCTGTATATACACACACATTCCACAAATAAATACACACACATACTATTGGACAGGCCTATGGACTAAACATTAAAAATCTACTCCATATTAGTAAAACCTTCCACCCACCCTCCTTCCAAAATAAACCAAATATTAGTGATGATTCTGTAATATAAAGTTTAGAAGATAATCACTTCCCAAAAATATAAATACAGTACATTCACATTCTTTTAACCTAATGTTACCAAGATTTAATCTACCAAATATTCCAAGTATCAAACTTAACAAAATCACCCTCTTGACTAATACATATAACACAACAAAACAAGAATTTATTTCAGTAAAATTATTTTCTCATGTCATTTTAAACATATTGCCATTCTCAGAAAAGCATTAAGGAAAGAGACTGAACACAAATTACAGTATAAACAAGTTATTTCCCAAATACCATTAGATTTGAAGTAAATCTAACTCTAAATCTCAAGTTATTTCCCCAAATAATTAGGACAGTCTTGTGTCTCATAACTTATTGAAAATATGACTATACCCACCCAATTTTTAAAATCATCTACGTTTTAGAAACTCTCTCAAGACCTAACAACATTTTTACAAATACATTATAATGATCAATCCAAGTCTTTAGGTGGATGCTTGAAAAATATATGTTATACCTTAGAGTGCAGTCAGTCATTCCCTGGTCCACAGATGGAAAAAAAAACCAGTCTTCCCTTTTAATGAGGTTTACATGGTAATTGGATAATTAATAACATGATAAATTTTTCTAACTTCATAAAAATTTATATATAAATTAACTTTTCTAAGATTCTTCAAACATACTAAGTCAATTAAATGCCCATGTGTTGGTATCACTTATATGTGTAACTTAAAAAACAAACAAAGGGCTCCCCTGGTGGCGCAGTGGTTGAGAGTCTGTCTGCCGATGCAGGGGACACGGGTTTCTGTCCCGGTCCGGGAGGATCCCACATGCCACGGAGCGGCTGGGCCCGTGAGCCATGGCCGCTGAGCCTGCGCGTCCGGAGCCTGTGCTCCGCAACGGGAGAGGCCACAACAGTGAGAGGCCCGCGTATCGAAAAAAAAAAAAAAAAATCATACTCATAGAAACAGACAATAGAAATGTGGTTGCCAGGGACTGCATGGTGGGGGTGGGGGAAATAGGAAGAGGTTGTTAAAAGGGTACAAACTTTCAGTTACGAGATGAATAAGGTCTGAAGATCTAATTTATAACATGTCTATAGTTGACAACACTGTACTGTATAAATGAAATTGCTAAGAGAGTAGAATTTAAATGTTCTTACAAGGAGGAAAAAAAAAAGAAGTAAATATGTGAGGTGATGGATATGTTCATTAACTTGATGGAAGGAATCCTTTCACAATGTGTACGTATATCAAATCATCGTGTTTTACATGCTAAATATCCTACAATTGTGTTTAACAATTATACCTCAATAACGCTGAAAAAATGTCCATTTGTGAAGAGAGAAATATATATGTTCAAAAAAAGAGCCAACACATGATAAGCCAAATATATGATTGCATTCAATGTGACAACCTAAGAAAACATGGTTACAATACTGTTAGACAGCTAGCCTGCTAGCTGACAGGTCACATCCAACACATCCAATTTTTGAAGACATCAGATAGAACTATCGAAAGATTTTCTGGTGGGTGGTCAAAAGCCTAAAACTGAAATATTCATAACTTTTGGATGATGGAATGAAAAGACTAAGTATGTAAGTTTTACTATAAAGAAAGAAAAAGATTTCCAATTCAAAGTGAACAAAACACATTACCAGAAAAGAGCCAAAACAAATGGAATATTATTTAAAGAAATGACAGTTTATATAGGTTCAGCAAATATGAAAGAAGGGCATCATCAAAAATAACAAGTTTAAATTAACTAAACAATGCTATGTAGACCTGAATGCACAGTGCTAAATAAATGAAAACAGAACACAATATAAAAGATTCTAAAAATTCTCTCCCTGAAATCTTGAGTTTCATGGATCTCAGAGTAGAGCATTGATATTTAGTACAAAAAGGTCCAGAGCTTTAAGGAACTTTTAAAACGCTTAAGGACTTAATAAGTTACTCAGTACCATCACAAAGAAGATGTTAAAGGGAAACAGGTGTAAAAAGCACAGAATAAGGGACAAACAATAAAGTCTCAAGATTTCTAGATACTAAAGATAATTAAATTCTAGAAAGTCCTTCTTGTAAGGAGTAAAAATCTTTGATCTTAGAAATCATTGAGTAGTTTTACTGACTAATGAATTTTCATTCATTAGAAACAACTAAGATCTTTGTATTCCTTAGATTAATGGTTTAGTTCTTCCTGTGAAACCCAGCCTCATATCTTATCCCCAAAATAGTCACATATGCTCAAAATCATTATTCAACCAAAGAGCCTTTATAATTTCATTTTTTATTGTATATATACATAGACACACACACACACACACACACACACACACACACACGAGCCATGAGATTTGGGGCTATTTTCCCTGCACATTAATGTTTTTACAAGCTATGTGAAATCTGAAAGAAATTTTTAAAAACTAAATTCAAAGAAAAAAAAGGAGTTTCAATTCTAGTTATGCTATAGAAGGCCACAAAACACCACTGCTTTCACCATACCAATAACAAGAGTAAAAACACATACCAAATAGTTAATATGTATTTTTTTCTTTAAAAACATACAGGAGATGTGGATAAAAAACATCTAAATGGACAAAGTACCAGAAAGAAACAAGTTCTTCTCAAGGTTAGCAAACAATGGTATCCATTATCCTCAGCAGGGAAAGTTGTCAAGTCTGGGTCACAGGTGAGAAGAGAAATAAGCCTACCACAGATAGAGGAACATTGCTGGAACAAGGAAAAACCACTCAAATTTTTAATATTAACACTTAGGCTGATATGAGGGACTGGAACCTAGAGATGTTCCAAACAAAGCTGGTTATCCTCACCCATACGATTACCACTTCACACCCTACCTCTGCTCACAGAGTTACTCACATAACTAAGTAAGCAACATGTGGGAAGACATGGATGGTATGGGAAAACACAGGGAAATCTAGAGCTTCACAGTTCTTACATCCTAGCGCCCTGCTAGAAGAGCAAAGAATCAAAAATTACGAGACATGGAATAAAGAAAAAAAAAAAAAAGGACCTCACATTCAGGAGAATTAACGCACATAGAAGACCCATAGATAACTTATTATCCAAATTAGCAGACAAAAACTTTAAAATAAGTACTACGAATATGTAAAGAATTTAGAAGACTGGAAGAAATTCAGCAGAGAAATGAAAACTCTACAAAGAATGAGACAGAAACCTTTAGCCAGACTCATCAAGAAAAAAAGAGAGAGGACACAAATCAATAAAATTAGACATAAAAAAGGAGAAATCACAACTGACACCACAGAAATACAAAGGATTATAAGAGACTAACTACTACAAACTACTGTATGCCAATATAATGGACAACCATGAAGACATGGAAAAAATCTTGGAAAAGATTTTTGTTTTTCTCTTTCTGGCTTGCTTCACTCTGTATGACAATTTTCCAAGACTGAACCAGGAAGAATTAGAAAATATAAACAGACCTTTCACAAGTAATGAAATTGAAACTGTAATTAAAAATCTTCCAACAAACGAAAGTCCAGGACCAGATGGCTTCACAGGCAAAATTCTATCAAACATTTAGAGAAGAGCTAACACCGATTCTCCTCAAACTCTTACAAAAAATTGCAGAAGGAGAAACACTGCCAAATTTGTTCTACAAAGCCACCATCACCCTGATACCAAAACCAGACAAAGATATCACAAAAAAAGAAAATTACAGACCAATATCACTAATGAACATAGATGCAAAAATCTTGAACAAAATACTAGCAAACAGAGCCCAACAACACATTAAAAGGATCATACACCATAATCAAGTGGGATTTATCCCACGAATGCAAGGATTCTTCAATATATGCAAACCAATCACTGTAATACACCATATTAACAAATTAAGGAATAAAAACCATACGATCATCTCAATAGACGCAGAAAAAGCTGTCAAGAAGACATACAGATGGCCAAGAGGCACATGAAAAGATGCTCAACATAACTAATTATTAGAGAAATACAAATCAAAACTACAATGAGGTAGCACCTCACTCACACTGGTCAGAATGGCCATCATCAAAAAACCTATAAAAAAGAAATGCTGGAGGGTGTGGGGAGAAAAGGGAACCCTCTTGCACTGTTGGTGGGAATGTAAATTGATATAGCCACTGTGGAGAACAGTATGGAGGTTCCTTAAAGAACCAAAAATAGAACTACCATATGACCCAGCAATCCCACTACTGGGCATACACCCTGAGAAAACCGTAACTCAAAAGGACACATGTACCCCAATGTCCACTGCATCACTATTTACAGTGGCCAGGACATGGAAACAACCTAAATGTCCAACAACAGATGAATGGATAAAGAAGATGTGGTACATATATACAATGGAATATTACACGGCCATAAAAATGAACAAAGTTGGTTTATTTTTAGAGATGTGGATAGACCTAGAGTCTGTCATACAGAGTGAAGTAAGCCAGAAAGAGAAAAACAAAAAACGCATATATGTGGAATCTAGAAAAATGGTACAGATGAACCTATTTGTAGGGCAGGAATAGAGATGGAGACATAGAGAATGGACATGTGGACACAGCAGGGTAAGGGGAGGGTGGGACAAACTGGGAATTAGGATTAACATATATACATTACCATGCATAAAATAGATAGCTAGCGGGAACATGCTAGAAAGCACAGGAAGCTCAGCTTGGTTCTCTGTGACGACCTAGATGGGTGGGATGGGGGGAGGGAGGTCCAACAGGGAGGGGATATATAGGTATACATACAGCTGATTCACTTCATTGTACAGCAGAAATTAACACAACATTTTAAAGCAATTTTACTCCAATAAAAAAAAAAGAATCAGAAATTTTAGTGATGAAAAATACAGTATCTGAAATGAGGAATGTATTGGATGGTCTTAAAAGCAGACAGAATGAAACAGAAGAAAGCACTAGTGGAATCAAACAAACTATCAAAGGTGAAAAAAAGGATCAGAAACCAATGATCAACATCTAACAGCATGACAGATATATAACTGGATTCCCAGAAAGAAAAGAGACAAAATATGCAGCAGAAAAAATATCTGAAGAGATGCTGTATAAAAGTTTCCCAAAACTAAAAAAATATTTCAAACCCGAGATCCAAGAAGCTCAGTAAACCCCAAGAATGAAAAAACTGACACACAGACACACAGACACACACACACACACACACACACACATCCAAAAACCCTCACCTTCACACTGCACAAACTCAACAATAAAAAAAATATTAAGAACTGCTAGAAAAACAACACATACTGCATTCAGGGTAGGAATAATTAGAATAGAACTTTTTTAAAATTAATTTTTATTGGAATACAGTTGCTTTACAACGTTCTGTTAGTTTGTGCTCTGCAACAAAGTGAATCAGTTATACGTATACATATATCCACTCTTTTTTAGATTTCCTTCGCAATTAGGTCACCATAGAGCACTGAGTAGAGTTCCCTGTGCTATACAATAGGTTCTCATTAGTTAGCTATTTTACACATAGTAGTGTATATATGTCAATCCCTGTCTCCCAATTCATCCCACCCCTCCTTGCTCCCTTGGTAACCATAAGTTTGTTCTCTATATCTGTGACTCTGTTTCTGCTTTTCAAATAACTTTATCTGTACCATTTTTCTAGATCCCACATATAAGCAGTATTATACAATATTTACAACTGACTTCTCATCAAAAACAATGAAAGCAGAAAACAATGAAATAACATGATTAAAGTGATGGGGAAAAAACTAAATTGACCTAGAATTTTATATCTAATGAAAAATACACTTTTAAATGAAGGTGAAATAAATGCACACTTAGACAAGTAAAAACAGAAAGAAACTTGCCAGAAGACCTGCACAATAATAAATATTAAACTAAGTTCTTTGGGCTGAAGAAAAATAATCTTTGATGGAAACCCAGTTATGAAGGACAAAAAAAGAGCACCAAACAGTTTAAATAGGTGGATAACTATAAAGGACTTCCTGTAAAATTTATTTAAGAGATTATTGGCTTTAAAAGAAATATAGCAATAACATATTAAGGGATTTGTAAAATATGTAGGAATAAAATACAACTATAGTACAAAAAAATGAGAGTGCAGGTAGGTGGAATTATACTGTTGTAAAGTATAAAAGTTGTTAACTAGTACTATATGGGATAGGCTATGATAAGTGAAACATACATATTAAAAGTTTAGACTTACCAATAAAAAATTGGTATATAGCTAAAAATTGAGACTACAGCCAAAAAGCCCATTGAGAAGATGAACTGCATTTCTAGAAAATGCTGAAAGGACCCAAAAGAAGTTAAGAAAGGAGGAAAAAATGAATAAAGAAAAGATATGACAAGTAAAAAAGAAGAAACAAACTGAAAGATTTAAACATAACCATATAAGGATTTATGATAAATGCAAATGAACTAAGAATACCATGTAAAAGATAGATACTGTCAAAATGGATTTACAAAAACAAAACAAAACAAAAAAGAATGACTAAATCTTGCTATCTACTAGAAACACACTTTAAATAAAAGCACACAGAGGGGCTAAAGTTAAAAGACAGAGAAGAGATCAGCCAAGATGGCAGAGTAGAAAGACCCAGAGTTCACCTCCTCTAATGACACACCAAATTACAACTACTTCCAGAACAACCATTGGTAAAAATGATTGGAACCTATCAGATGAGATCTTCTATAATTAAAGATATAAAGAAGGAACCACAACAAAATGGGCAGGAGGGGCAGAGTCACAGTATAGTCAAGTCCCATACCCTGAAGTGGGTGACTCACAAACGGGAGAATAATTACCATTGCAGATGTTCTCCCCAAAAGTGAGGGATCTAAGCCCCGCAGCAGGCTTCCCAACCCAGGGGTCCTACACCAGGAAGAAAAGTTTCCAGAACATTTGGCTTTTAAGGCCAGCAGGGCTTACTTTTGGGAGTCCCAGAAGGCTAGGGAGAGAGACACCACTCTTAAAAGGCACACACAAAATCTCATATGCTCCGGTACCCAAGGCAGAAGCAGTAATTTGAAAGGAGCCTGGGTCAGACCTACCTGCTGATTTTGGAGAGTCTCCCAGAGAGGTAGAAGGCAACTGGAGCTTACCCTGGGGAAAAAGAGTGGCAGCAGCCATTCTGTGGAGCTTGTTCTACCATGTGGACATTGGTGCTGGCAAGCACAATTTTAGAATCCTCCCTCTAGCTTATTAGCCTCAGAATCCAGATCCGTGCCCACCCAACGGCCTACAGACACCAGTACTGGGGACACCTCAGGCCAAGCAACTAACTGAGCAGGTGGGCACATAGCTCCATCCACCAGCAGAGAGGCTGCCTTAAGACTCCCTGAGCCCACAGCCACCCCTGCCCAACAGAAGGGCCCAGGACCGGCCCTGTATACCACTGTACAGACACTAGACCTGGGACCCACAGGAACCTGCTGACAGAGACCACAGAACCCACCTACACACACCAGTGGGCAGGCACTAGCCCCAGAATTCCTGGCCCTACCCACCAGCATGTCTTCTCTAGCCTCAGAAGTAGCCTCACCCATCAGCAAGAGTACACCAGCCACAGGACAACTACAACCCCAAAACCTGAGGACATAGTTGACCAACCATCAGACCAACACCAGATTCAGGAACCCTGGACCCCACAGCCAGTTATGTCAGGACCCACTACCACCCACTAGCAGTCTGACACCAGCTCTGGAACCCCTGGGCCCTGCAGCCAGACCCCAGTACCCAACTCTGCCTGCCAGCACTAGCCCCAGTGCCTGGCTTCACCCACCAGTGGGCAGGCACCAGCCCTGGGATCTCCTGGACACCAACTCCACCCACCAGTAAGCCAGTGCTAGCCCTGGGTTGCTCCAGGATTCTTCAGCCAGCTGCAGTATGACCCAGTCCTGCAAATGAGCTGCCAGCAGCCTCTGCACAAGGCAGGGCCTGGCAACCAATCAGACCGGGAGCCAACCAAGCCCACCAGACCACCCATAGTAGTCAGTCCCACAAAACAGAAGGACCCACACAGCCCACATGGGGGCATCCCTAGAGCATATAACTGTGGTGACCAAAGGGGAGTGTGCTGCTGGTAAACATAGGATGTCTCCTACAAAAGACCACACCTCCACAGTTGGGAAACATGACCAAACTACCAAATACATAGAAATAAAACAACAAGTTAGGCAAAAATGATGCAAGAAAGAAACATGTTCCAAACGAAGGAACAAGATAAAACCCCATAAGAAGAACTAAGTGAAGTGGAGATAACCAAACTACTGGAGAAAAAGTTTAGGGTAATGATCGTAAAGATGACCAAGAAATTCGAGAGAAGAGTGGACACACAGAGTGAGAAGACAGAAGTTTGTAACAAAGAGTAGGAAAATATAAAGAGCAACCAAACAGAGATGAATAATATAATAAATGCAATGAAAAATGCACTAGTAGAAATCAAAAGTAGAATAAACAATATAGAGAAGCCAATCAGTGAGCTGGAAGACAGAGCAGCAGAAATCACTGATGCTGAACAGAAAGAAGGAAAAAAAATAAAAAGAAATGAGGACAGTTTAAGAGATCTCTGGGATAATATCAAGCATACTAACACTTGCTTTATAGGAGTTCCTGAAAGAAAAGACAAAAAGGGGGGGCGGGGGGCAGAGAACATATTTGAAGACATAATAGCTGAAAACTTCCCTAACCTGGGAAAGGAAACAGACAGTCAAGTCCAGGAAGAACACCTAGACACATTTTAATTAAAATGGCAAAAGTAAAAGATAAAGAGATTATTAAAAGCAGCAAGGGAAAAACAACAAGTTATGTATAAGGTAACTCCCATTAGGCTATCAACTGACTTTTCAGCAGAAACTCTGCAGATCAGAAGAGAGTGGCACAATATATTGATGAAATGAAAAAACCTACAACCAGGAATACTCTACCCAGCAAGGCTCTCATTCAGATTTCATGGAGAGATCAAAATTTTACAGACCAGGAAAAGCTAAAAGAATTCAGCACCACCAAACCAGCTTTACAACAAATGTTAAAAGGAGTTCTCTAAGCAAAAAAGAAAAGGCCAAAACTAGAAACATGAAAATTTCAAAAGAACAAAGCTCATCAGTACAGGCAAATATACAGTAAGGTAGAAAATCAACCACCTACAAAGCTAGTAGGAAGGTAAAAGGAGTAAGATCATCCATATCCACAATAAGCAGTTAAGGGATACGCAAAACAATTAGATGGAAAATATGATGTCAAAAAAGAGCAATCATGAGGGAGGAAACTACAAATGCAGGACTGTTAAAATGCATTTGAAATTAAGAGATCAGCAACTTAAAACCTCACAGTAATCAAAACCCAAAAATCTATAATACACACACACACACACACACACACACACACACACACACACACACAAAGGGAATGGAATCCGAACAAAACACTAAAGACAGTCATCAAATCCCAAGAGAAAAAACAAAAAGAAGAAGAAAAGGAACCAAAAAGAACTACAAAAACAATTAACAAAATGGCAGTAAGAAGGTACATATCAATAATTACTTCAAATGTAAATGAACTAAATGCTCCAATCAAAAGACACAGAGTGGCTGAATGGATACAAAAACAGGACCCATATATGCTACCCACAACAGACTTATTTCAGATGTAAAGACACACAGACTGAAAGTGAGGGTATGGACAAAGGTTTTATCATGCAAAGAGAAAGGAAAAGAAAGCTGGTGTAGCAATACTTGTATCAGACAAAATAGACTTTAAGACAAAGACTGTTGCAAGAGACAAAGAAGGCCATTACATAATAATCAAGGGATCAATTCAAGAAGAAGATATAACAATTGTAAATATATATGCACACAACATAGGGGCACCTAAATGCATAAAGCAAATATTAACAGACATAAAGGGAGAAATTGACAGTAACACAATAATAGTAGGGGACTTTTAACACCCCACTAACATCAATGGACAGATCACGCAAACAGATAATCAATAAGGAAATACTGCCCTTAAGTGACACACTGGATCAGACAGATTTAATAAATGTATATGGAACACTGCACCCAAAAGTGGCAGAACACACATTATTTTCAACATGCATATGGAACATTTTTCCAGAATAGGTCACACGCTAGGCCACAAAATGAGCATCCTTAAATTTAAGAAAACTGAAAGCATATCAAGCAACTTTTTCAACCACAATGTTATGAGATGTAACCAACTACAAGAAAAGAAAAGCAAAAAACACAAACATATGGCAGCTAAAGAAATCTGCTACTAAACAATCAATGGATGACTGAAAAAAATCAAAGAGGAAACCAAAAAATACTTTGAGACAAATGAAAATAAAAACATAGTGCTCCAAAATCTACAGGACACAGTAAAAGCAGTTCTAAAAGGGAAGTTTATAGCAATACAAGCTTACCTCAGGAAACAAGAAAAATCTCAAATACACAGTCCAACATTACACCTAAAGTAGCTAGAGAAAGAAGGAACAAAACTCAAAGTCACTAAAAAAAAAAAAAAAAAAAAAAAAAACACCAATAGAAAAGAATCAATGAAACTAGGAGGTGGTTCATTAAAAAGATAAACAAAATCAATAAACCTATAGCCAGGCTCACCAAGAAGAAAAGAGAGAGAGCCTAAATCAATAAAATCAGAAATGAAAAAGAAGTTACAACTGACATCACAGAAATACAAAGGATCATAAGAGATTACTATGAACAACTATATGCCAATAAAATGGACAACCTAGAGAACTGAATGAATTCCTAGAAATGTACAGTCTCCCAAGACAGAAACAGGTATAAATAGAAAATATGAACAGGCCAGTTACCATCAATGAAACTGAATCAGAAATTTTCAAAAATTCCAACAAACAGAAGTCCAGTACTTCTGAGATGACATCTACCAAACATTTAAAGAAGGGTTAACACCTATCCATCTCAAACTATTCCAGAAAATTGCAGAGAGAGGAATGCTTCTGAACTCATTCTATAAGGCCACCATCACCCTGATACCAAAACCAGACAAAGATATACCAAAAAAAAAAAAAAATTATAGGCCAATATCACTGATGAACATACATCAAAAATCCTCAACAAAATATTAACAAACCAAATTCAACAATACACTAAAAAGATCATACACCATGATCAAGTGGGATTTATCCCAGGGATGCGAGGATGGTTCAATATCTGCAATGTACTAACACAATATTGTAAATCAACTATACCCAAATTTAAAAAATGTTTTAAATACCTGCAATGTTAATGATATACCACATTAACAATCTGAAAATAAAATTCATATAATCATATCAATAGATGCAGAAAATGCTTTTGACAACATTCAACATCCATTTATGATAAAAACTCTCCAGAAAGTAGGTATAGAGGGAACATATCTCAACATAATACAGGTCATATATGATAAGCCCAGAGCTAACATCATGCTCAATGGTGAAAAGCTGAAAGCATTTCCTCTAACATCAGGAACAAGACAAGGATGCCAACTTTCGCCACTTTTATTCAACATAGTTTTGGAAGCCATAGCAATCAGACAATAAAAAGAAGTAAAAGGAATTCAAATTGGAAAGGAAGAAGTAAAACTGTCACTGTTTGCAAACTACATGAAACTATACATAGAAAATCCTAAAGACATTACCAGAAGACTACTAGAGCTCATCAATGAATTCGGTAAAGTTGCAGGATACAAAATTAATACACAGCAATCTGTTGCATTTTTATACACTAACAATGAACTATCAGAAAGATAAATTAAGGATACAATCCCACTTACAATCACATCAGAAAGAATAAAATACCTAGGAATAAACTTCCTAAGGAGGTAAAAGACTTGTACTAGAAAACTGTAAGACACTGATGAAAGAAAACGAAGAGGACAGAAACAGATGCAAAGATATACCATGTTCATGAGTTGGAAGAATATTGTTTAAATGACCATACTACCAAAGGCACTCTACAGGTGCAATGCAATCCCCATCAAAATATCAATGGCATTTTCACAGAACTAGAATTAATAAATTTTAATATTTGTATGAAAACACAAAAGACCCTGAAGCCAAAACAATCTTAGGAAAGAACAGAGCTGGAGGTATCACATTCCCTGACTTCAGACTATACTAAAAAGCCACAGTAATCAAAGCAGTGTGGTACTGGCACAAAAACAGACACATAGACCAACGGAACAGAATAGAGAGCCCAGAAATAAACCCATGCACTTATGGTCAATTAATCTATGACAAAGGAGGCATGAATACATAATGGAGAAAAAACAGTTTCTTCAATAAGTGGTGCTGGGCAAACTGGACAGGTACATACAAAAGAATGAAATTAGAGCACTCTCTTACCCCATATACAAAAATAAACTCGAAACGGATTATAAACCTAAATGTAAGACCAGAAACCATGAAAGACCTAGAAGAAAACATAGGCAGAACACTTCTATTTTATTTTTTATTGACATAAGTCCTAGCAATATTTTTTTGGATCTTTCTCCTAAGGCAAAGAAAACAAAAGCAAAAATAAACAAATGGGACCTAATTAAATTAAATTAAAGGCCTTTATACACCAAAGGAAACCACCAACAAAATAAAAAGACAACCTATTGAATGGGAGAAAATATTTATAAATGATATGACTAATAAGGGGTTAATATCCAAAACACAAAAACACCTCATACAACTCAATACCCAAAAAACAACCTGACTGAAAAATGGGCAGGAGGCCTGAACAGACATTTTTCCAAAGAAGACACACAAATGGCCAACAGGCACATGAAAAGATGTTCAACATCGTTAATCATCAGAGAAACACAAATCAAAATCACAATGAGATATCACCTCACACGTGTCAGAACGGCTATCGTCAAAAAGACCACAAATAACAAATGCTGGTGAGGCTGTGGAGAAAAGGAAACATTTGTACACTGCTGATGGAATGTAAATTGGTGCAGCCACTGTGGAAAACAGGATGGAGGTTCCTTAAAAGACTACAAGGGAATTCCCTAGCGGTCCAGTGGTTGGGACTCTGCACTTTGACTGCTGAGGGCCCTGGTTCAATCCCTGGTCAGGGAACTGGGATCCCACAAGATGCATGGCACGACCAAAAAACAAACAAACAAAAAAAAAAAAAGAGAGAGAGAGAGAGAGACTACAAACAGAAGTACCAAATGACCCAGCAATTCCACTCCTGGGTATATATCTAAAAAAAACAAAAACACTAATTTGAAAAGACACATGCACCCCAATGTTTGTAGCAGCATTATTTACAATAGCCAAGATGAACGGATAAGAAGATGTGGTAGATATATACAATGTAATACCACTCAGTCATATAAAAGTATGAAATTTCACCATTTGTAACAACATGGATGGACTTGGAGGGTATTATGCTTGTGAAATAAGTCAGGCAGAGAAAGACAAATACTGTAAGTTATCACTTATATGTGGAAACAGACTCACAGATCTATATAGAAAACTAGTGGTTACCAGTGGAAAGAAGGAAGGGGGAAAGGGCAAGATAGGGTTAGAGGATTATGAGATACTAAGCTGCAAGGATATATTATACAGCACAGGGAATATAGCCAATATTTTAAAATAACTGAAATTTATATAATTTTATAAATCAACTATATCTCAATAAAAAATAAACTAAAAAAAGATGGAAAAAGACAACACCAACACACAAACAGTAATCCTAAAAAATAACTAGTGTGTCTATCTTACTATCAGGCAAAATTAATCTCAAGACAAAGCCTACTACCAGAGATAAAGTGGTAGATTTCATAATAATAAAATGGTCAAACCACTTAAAATACATAATAAAACTTAATCTACATGTGTGTATTCACTGGTTCCACACATACACAGTGCAAGTCTTTCCACTGAGGGACTAGAAGCAATGATACCCTAGCAGCAATGAGCAACCAGATCTTGGTTTCTTTTTTTTTTTTTTTTTTTTTTTTTTTTTTTGCAGTATGCGGGCCTCTCACTGTTGTGGCCTCCCCCGTTGCGGAGCACAGGCTCCGGATGCGCAGGCCCAGCGGCCATGGCTCACGGGCCCAGCCGCTCCGCGGCATATGGGATCCTCCCAGACCGGGGCACGAACCCGTATCCCCTGCATCGGCAGGCGGACTCTCAACCACTGCGCCACCAGGGAGGCCCAGATCTTGGTTTCTAAATGCCATTCTCCAACAAAAGGAACCAGGGCTACCCAGAGCGATGGATGATTCTAGGACTAAGACAGGAAAAATAAAAGATGAGATTGGAGCATCTTGTGGTACTAAAAGGTAAGAAACTGCTAAAAAAAAATTTTTAATGGGAGTATATCAAAGGGATATAGAAAACAGCCTTTAAAGAATTTACAATGACCTAAACTAGAATGATTTTAGAAACTAAATATATTTAGTTTTGGATTACTTTTGGATTACAATTCAAAGTATAAAATATACATGAGTCCATGCTGATATAAATAAAGGATTGAACAAATAAATTAATGATAGGGAATGAGAGGGACAAATCTTCCTTACAGAAGAATTCCAGATAATTTATGTAGATACTCCTTCCAGAAGGTGAAGCTTAATCTGCTCTTCCCCACCCCACCCCTCCCCACAATACCACCTTAAGTGTAAGCTACACTTAGTGACTCACTTCCAAAGAAGAGGAAGGAAAGGGAAAAACTGTAACTCTTCAGTGAAGAAACCTGGCAAACATCACCTTATCCATGTGATGAAGGGTCACATCACCAGTGATGCCATATGGATACCACACATTCTCCGATATGATGAGATAAAAAGGGAAGTTGACTTGTGTGGTATTCTCTCCACAAACCCACAACCCCAGTCTAATTATAAGAAAAATATCAGACAAACCCAGACTGAGGGACATTCTACAGGATACCTAATCAATAACTGTCAAGACTGCCAAGGTCATGAAAAACAAGGAAAGAGTGAGGAATTATCACAGATCAGAGGAATATGGGGAGACAGGACAACTAAACAATGTGCTACCCTCAACTGAATCAATGAACAGAAAGAGGACATTAATGGAAAAACTGGTGAAATACAAATAAACTCTGGCATTTAGTTAACAGTGATGTGTCCATGCTGGTTTCTTAGTTTTGACAAGCGTAAATGTAAGATGCTAACAATGGGGGAACTGGGTGAGGGGCATACAAGAACTCTCTGTATTATCTTTGAAACTTTTCTGTAAATCTAAAACTATTTCCCCAAAATTATAATTACATTAGTAAAAATCAAACTAACTAAATAAATGTTTAATAGCAAGAGAACTGGTAAACAAATTATGGTACACCTATATCATGGGATACTATGTGTAACCTTCAAAAATGTTTAAAAGGAATTTTAACAATGTGGTAAGAGCTTACTAAATGATGTTTCAAGTGTGAAAATCAAGATTAAAAACTGTATAAGTAATACCTAAATCTTATAAAATGTACACACACACTGGCAATAATGCACATAGAAAAAGGAACAAAGTAAATTAAAGAAATCTATACATTTTCCACGTAATAGATTTTTAAAAATTCTCTTCTTGGTGTACCAAGTATGATGAGCATCACATGCCTGAAGGTAAAATTTTCAATTCTATGACCTCTCCTTTGAGGTTTCTACAAAAGTATCATCCTACATGAGGCAGATCTGACATTTGCCTAACCACGATCAATTCTCTCCTTCCATTCTAAAAGATTTCCAGTTTTATTAAAAATAGCAGTGTGCTTAGGTAAAAAACTACATTTTGACTGTATACAAAAAATCATCTAGGAACGCTCTTTAAAAGGGTAAAGACTCAGCTAAGTTTGTGTTCCCCTTTACCTCTTACCCTTCCTTTTCTTCTTGACATTACACTGGAAATAGAACAGTCATCATGAAATTATGAGAAGAAAACATGTGGGTAAAAGCTACATGTTATGAATTTCTGAGCAGAAAGACAGAAGAAACCTGGGCCCCAACTGCAACAGCCCTGAACTGCCTACTTCCCTACTTCGTGTTACAAGACAAAAATAACCCCCCCACACCTTTTTTTAAAGCACCACTGTTTCAAGTTTTCTCTTCTGAGCACGTGTATACAATCCAAACATTAAAGAACTGATTCCTGTACCCAAATTTTTCTTATTATATGTCCTGAAAAGAGAACAAAATCTACTTTTAAGAAAGTCATTCAGCTCAGTAGTATTTGGTATTTTTCAAGCCACAATAAATACTGGCTTAGGTTCCCTGGGATAGGTAGAAGAGGAACTGTTCCATCCTTGTTTGGGGGAAGGCTAAGGACAAACAACTTGAGTTGTTTTATTACTAAAACAATGACAATAAAATCAGAGTTAAACCTCTCAATTTACTTTAACTTAATGAGTAGTGTTTATATAACAAAATATTTTATTGAGCAGGCATTTGCTGTGCAGAGGTCATTTGGAGTGAAAAAAGAATAAAATAATATCTCTTCAAGAAGCTCCTCCCTTTAAGTGTTTTAAACTGTCTTAACAAAATGAACCATGTTGGAAGACAGAAACTATTTCCACTTTTTTTATTTGCTACACTACTCAGTTACAATCAACAACAAAAACAAATAGCTGAGGGGAAAAAAATCCCAATTCCCAAATAAGGAAGTTAATTGAAGAAACTGTAGTACAGTAAGACAAAGAATATTATATATTCATTAAATAATAAGTACGGAGATTGTGAATAATGGAAAATAAGGATCAGACAGGGTCATAAAATCTCAAATACGGAATGTTTTGCCTTTTTGTTCATATTTCACTATGTATTACTAAATATGAAATGATAAACATGAATCTGGCCATATATATATATATATATATATATATATATATATATATATATATATACTCTGATATGTTCCTACTGAAAAACACCTAAAATGCTGGATAAAACAGAAAATGTACTTTTAAAATTTCATAGTAAAATGAATACTAAGCTTTCCTGGAAGTGAGAAAAATTCTAAAAGAGCCAGGAATGAGAGCAGCAGGGAGGAAAGCTATCTTAATGGCCTAAAGCAGGGGTTGGAAAACTATGGCCCACAAGCCAAATCCAGCTTTTAGTCATAAGCTAAGAATAGTTTTTAAATTTTTTAATAGTTGAAAATAAAAAAGAAGAAATCTTAAAATTTATGAAACTCAAATTTCAGTGTCCATAAATGAAGTTTTTTACAACACACCTATGCTCATTCATTTAAGTATTGTCTACAGCTGCTTTCATATCACAACAGCAGAGACTGTATGACCTGCAAAGCCTAAAATATTTTCTATCTGGCTCTTTACAGAAAAAGTTTGCCAACCCTTGGCCATTCATTTTTAATGAATACACAAAGGGGACAGGAAAGAAAGCCTCTGGCTCACACAGGGCAAGGAATTAAACTGGAGATGTGGTAAAAAAAAAAAGGCAGTAACAACAAAGGGCTACACACTAAATCACAAGTGAACTAGAGAAATATATATCCCACAAAATTATATAGCACGGACACATGCCTGCTTCCACAATAACTATTCATGGACAGGGGACCAGGGAATAAGAAGAGGACTTTCCCTGAGCATCTGTGGCCACTACATAGCCTGCATATAGATCTGGGGCTCAAAAAATACCAAGTTGAAAATTTAATTTACATGGGAATTAAATAATCAATGTCCCTCACCCCACGAGCAGCTGTTAATACAATTTTCTCATAAGGACTATGGCATCCATAAATAAAGTTCCAAAGAAAGTGAGTTAGCACTAACAACAACGACAAATCACAACAGAAATTCTATTTTTAGTATCAGAGAGCTTGGTTACTCAAACCAACACTTCTTCTTAAAACAAGTAAATGTTAGCTAAAACATTTAAAACATCACGTAAAAAAGCAGTGACGTGTTAATAAGCTACTGTGAAAACACCAGGACACATTCCAGAAGAAACCTGATACCCAGAGAAGTAAGGAGAATACCAGAGCACCAAACTGATTTTGAACTGAAGACATTTCCCAATTACAATTCTAGAAACTTGAGGTTCATCTCAGGAGCCTGAAAGGGCAAGGAAGGCAGAAAGACTCAAATCCAACCAAGAATCTAAGATTCTCCCCACATAGAGCTTCAAAGGACAACTACACCCTAGAAGTAAGGATAGATCACTAAATCCTTACCATCCAGAGGGGAGTCAAAGGCAAGTTACCTTGGTGCAGAGCAGAACACAATATTAACAACAACAACAACAAAAAAAGGCAGGGAGTTAGGTCAGGGAGTAGAGGAGGAAAACAAAAACAAGATGCTGAGGAAGGTGTAGTCATAGCCAAAGCCTCACAAGAATTTGAAGCCCATACCTGGATGGATCACATGAGTTTGGTTTAAGAAACTCCCTTATTGGCAGTGCTACTAGGTACCTGACAGACCTCAAGGAATACACACACACACACACACACACACACACACACACACACACACACATTTTTCCAACGGTAATAGCCATGACAGAGTCAAAGGAAACTAGGCAAAAATGAAAATCAAGATCCATGAGTATGAACAAGCAGAAGAATACCCACAAAGACTTCAGGTATTAGAATTAATAGGCACAGATATTACAACTATCCTTTATCTGTTTTAAGAAAATAAAATTGTTGAAAATATCTTATAAAAATAGAAAACAATTAAACTGGTATATACAGAACAGAAAAATAACAAGGTCCTACTATATAGCACAGGGAACTGTATTCAATATCCTGTGATAAACCATAATGGAAAAGAATATGAAAAAGAATGTACATATATATGTATAACTGGGTCACTTTGCTGTACAGCAGTAATTAACAACATGTATAACTGAGTCACTTTGCTATACAGCAGTAATTAACAACATTGTAATTCAACTATACTTCAATTTTAAAAAATTAAATAGAAAACTGTTAGAAGGGGAGATTCCACATATATATATTCCACATTTGGGGAAACAATAGAAATCCTAGAAATGGGAAAAAAAACAAATTTTAAATTCAGTGTATATCACTGGTAATAAGACACAGCAGAAGAAAGAATTAATTAACTGGAAGAAAGATCAGAAGAAATTATAGAGAATCAAGTCAGAGAAAAATGATGAAAAATATAGAGCAGGAAATAACAAACATGGAGTTTAGAGTGAAATTAATCTAATATGCGTTTAATTAAAATTCCAGAAAGACAAAGCAGAGAGATTGAGGCAAGGAAAATATTTTAAAAAAGAACAGCTGAGAATTTTCCAGAACTGATGAAAGACACTAATCAAACATGCAATAAAATCAAAACAGTATAAATAAAAAGGAATCTACTCACAAACATTTCACAATGAAGCAGCTGAAAACCAAAGACATGAAGAAAATTTTAAAGAAGACAAGGGGAAAAAAGATAAATTACATTCAAAGTGGGAGTCAGACTGACAGGTAATTTAAAACCATCAAAAAAAGAAGCTAGAAGACAGTGAGATACTATATGGTAAGTACTAAAGGAAAATAACTGCAATCTCAGAATTACATTCCTACTTTGAAGAATAAGGGTGTCATGATCAGCTCAGTGCTTTGCAACCACCTAGAGGGGTAGGAAAAGGAGGGTAGGAGGGAGATGCAAGAGGGAAGGGATATGCAGATAGACATATGCATATAGCTGATTCACTTTGTTATACAGCAGAAACTAACACAACACCGTAAAGCAATTATACTCCAATAAAGATGTTTAAAAAAAAATAAGGGTGAAATAAATTTCAAGCCAAACAGCAGAAAACAAAACTAAAAATGTTAGTTGCAGACAGACTTCCATCAATGGAAATTATAAAGGACATTCTTCAGGCAAAAGGTAAGTGATCTCAAATGGAAGGCTAATATATTTTTATTTTATGAAACTATAATAATGTCAAGCAGGAATAAAAAGAAAATTAAAATATATAACAATGATACCACAAATCAGGTGGACGGTAAACGGAATTTAGGTGTTCTAAAGTCCTTACCCAGGAGGAAAGTAAAAGTTTAATTAACTTTAGATTTTCATAAGTTAAGGATGTATGTTGTAATTTCTAAGGTAACCACTGAAAGAACAGAAAGCGTGTATAACTTTCAAAGAGGGAGAGATAATTGAGGGGCAGTGAATAAAGGATTTTTAAAAATCAATCCAAAAAGAGGCATGAGAAAGAAACAGAGAAGAGCCAAAAAACAGAAAACACAAATTAAAATGATAGATAAAATTTTGAATGTACTGGTAGTAGACTAAATGTAAACGGACTGAATGCCCTGTTAATAAGTATAAATATCACTGATAATAGATCAAACTGGATTGTTTTAAAAGTCCAGCCATATGCTATTCACAAGAGATACACCTAAAAACTTATTTTCAAAAAAACTGAAAATAATAAAAATACTAACCACACATACATACATACATACATATATACTAGCATAGTTCTTTTAATATCACATAAAATATCAGGCAAAATCATTACTAGAGATAAAAATAATATTACAATGAGATTCGAACACCTAATAACGCAGCTTCAAACTAAATAAAACAAAAAGTGATAGTAAGCACTATAATATAATACACACACACACACACATGACCTTTATATATATAATTTTATATACCAAACCATACTATACTACTTTGAGGTCATCAAACTTGAGCCATCCTCAAATGTCCACCTTCAGATGAATAGTGAAGTACCTCATGATATTTTGATAGAGCCACGAAAATAAATGAGCCACAAAGACACGGACAATTTGTAGCAACATAATATGTTGAGTGTAAAATACAAGCCTCAGATATGTTACCCTTTTCGTAGGGATCAAAAGCAAGGAAAAGTAAATAATACAGTATATATGGTTAGACACATAACTACAAAAAACAGAAGTAAATAATGTACACAAAATGTAGCATACTAGTTATCTCTTGTAGAGGAAGAAGCAGGGATATGATGAAATTGATCTACTCAGAGGGTTTCAAACTTGCTGATAATATCTATCTTAAGCTGGAGAGCAGGACAAAGATGTTTATCTTACTTTTATGTTTTATAATTTTCATATATTATACATTTATAATATATATATTTTTTCATATATTATATACTTTAATGCATTATATATTTTATAACAAATGAAAAATAGAAATACTAAACTATGTCCAATAGTCTATTTAAGAATATGATGTCAATGTTTTTAATAAATATGTGTCTTTATATATCTCTCAAAAAAGTAAAATCTGTTAAAATGCTAACAATCTCTTTCTGGCTGATACATCATTGATGTGTATTTATTCATTATACCTCTTAACATTTTCCAAGTTCTCTAAAATGAACATATATTACTTTTATAATCAGAAAAAAAGTTAGTTTCCATAAAATTAAAAATAGAAACAACAGCTCAAGGCAAATGTTTGGAAAATTTTCTGACTTATTGTTCACTGGAATTGCAACTGATTTTAATAAAAAAAAATATGGTTGCAATTTTAAAAACAACAACAATGACACTTTTATGTTCTACATAAGGGAAGTTCCAATAATGTAGCCTTTGGAACACTTTAGAAAATAGTGGAATACTGAAATGGTCACAATATTCTTAGGCCAAGAGCCCCATAAAAAACCAAAAGATGTGGGTAACAAACTATTCCAAATACCCACAACTGAAACTGGATGTAGAAAAAAAATAGATGTAAAAAAATTTTTACTTCTGTCTTTTATAAAGCCAAAAACACATGACCCCAAAGAACATATTGTGCAAATTTATAATTAACTGTCTACAGATGTTACATAGCATTTATCATTTCCATGCAAGACCAACAAAGGTCAAAAAACAGGTAGGCAACTTACTAAAACTAAGGTATTCTCAAGAGATAAAAGGTGAAACAGAGGTTGATATCTTCCTGTCTTCCTTCTTTTTATCCCCTGGAGTATGTTATATTCTCATAGTCATGGAAGGGGATAAAATCACAGAAGCAATCAGTTTAGTGTCAGTTGTCATAAGAAGACTGGGGCTAAGAAAAACCATGTAAAGAAAATGCAGGTAAGTGTAAAGAATAAGAAGGCAAAACGTAAACAGAATACAAAGTCAAGTGACAGTGAAAACTGAGCCTAAAGGTTTATACTAGAATCTACTGTTAAAAGATCTAAAAGGTCAGGGATCTCACTCTCAAAGTATTTAGCAAGTATTCTCAGAATTGCTGATTCTGCTGGCAGTTCTCATAATTTTCATCTATTCTAGAAGGTAACCACATCACGTGATGGTTGGGAAAACACATTCAAGAAGTTTAAATGACTTCACTAAAGTCACAAGCAAGACTAGGGCAAAACTAGAACCTACTACAATCACAACATTCTTCTTCTTCACATGTTAGTGCAAACTGCTTAGGATCTACACACAATCTCTATTATATACTGACTCACACATATTCTCGTGTGAATAAAATTGGAAATGACTGCAAACAAAAACAGTAAAAATTAATATGGTAAAAATTTCACTCTTGGATAATGCCACTCTCAAAGAAGGCAGAGTAAGCACAGAATGGAAAGCTAAACCCCTTTTTTTCTTCTTACTGACAAATTTGGTAAGCACAAGGCTAATCCTGTCATTTTTTTCATCCTATCCAATATAAATCATAAAGACGTGACAGGGATTAAACTGTCAATGCAAAGCACTTCGAACACTAGTAGATTACAGCTGTGTAACAAATGTGTAGGGTTTTTTTCAGGGTTCTACTTGCCAAGTGTCCAAAAATACAAGGGGTTTATTTGACCAGATTCAAAGAGCTCTAAAACAATTTGGCAGGATATGGTAGGGATATTGTTAGACTACAGGAATAAAGTCCTGACGTCATCAATGTCAAAGGGAGAAAACTGACAACAACAGCAACTACAAAAATACAAGGGCAGGGGCAAGAATTAGCCTGTATAGAAAATAGAAAGAATCACCCAAGAAAACATAGGCTAAATGAATTCCCAAGAAACCTTAATGAAACCCAGTGGTATGAACAGGTGATCATAAGAAAAAGCAAAGTATGAGAGAATACACAAACAACAGATCAGGACAAAAGGTAAATATTTATAAAAGTATTGATGGTGGCCTAGCAATTTCCAATCACATGTATTTACATTGGTCCATGGAGACTAACCGCATTAATTGCCAGCATTTCCAGATGAGAAAACCAAAGTTAAAAGATACATATTACTGGTCCACTATCACTTAGAAAAGCAGAAACAAGATGTGAACCACCACACCCAATACACCATGCTTCCAGTAAAATACTATAAAAAGTATTTTACTTACCTTAAAATTACTGATTCCATATTTAGAAGAATAAATGAAACATTTCAAAATGGGCTGTTTTAGCAATGAACTTGCCCACATGTACTTCTGTTTAGTGTCATTTCTGTGTGCAATGAAAAAACTCACAGCTTCATACCAACAAATTGAATTCATATAACACCTACCAAGACAGCAACAAGTATATGACACATACAGTGGCTAATACTAGAAATATAAAAATGAATAAAACAATTCAGCTCAAACACACAAACGTCTATTAAATACCTATTGTGTGTGAGGCACTCTGCCAATGCTATATGCCAATATCACTGACATGGTCTTACCCTCAAATAGTCCAACTGAGTGGGCAAGACCAACAAAAACAAATCAGTGCACTGAAGACGAAGTGCAATGACAGAGGTATGTACAGGGTACCACACTAGCCCACAAAGGGAGGAAATGGGAGAAAGAGTTCAGGGAAGGTTTCTAAGATGAGGTGACCTGGAACTGAATCTTCTAGGTTTGTCCAGCCAAAAGAGAAGAATATACCAAGCACAAGAGAGAATATGAGGAAAGGTACAATGGCAAGAACACAGAAAAAGAAGATTCATGGGCTAAGGCAGGACACCAAAAGTAGATGACAAAGGAGCCCATGAAGGAGTTAAAAAAACGAATGCTCACATAACCAGTTTCTGTCTAAATAACTTCAGAAACCATCAAGTTTACAGGTGCTAGAATGAAAAGAGACACAAGAAGTGACAGGAGAAGAACAGGAACTAGACAGGAACCAGATAGTAATGGACAGCCTTGGATACTGGGTTAAGAAGCCTGGATATTATTCCCAAGTGTTGGGAACTACTGCTATTTGAAAAACTTTGCTCTTTAGTGCTGTCATCCTAATGACTATGTAGAGAATGGACCTGAAGGAGGAAACAACGGAAGGCTGTAAAGTTTGTTAACCTAGGATGATGAGAGTCTAAACTGGGGCATTAGTAGTAGAGGTGGATATGAGGTGGAAGGATTCAAAAAATATCTTCAAGACTTAGTAAGAGCAGAGGTTTAAAACCTGCCAAGCTCCTCCACTCTCTAGCTGTATGATCCTGGGCAATTTCTTCACCTGTAAAATAGGGATGCACCTACTTCATAGGTGTACTGTGAGTATTAAATGAGTTAACACATGTGAAGAGCTCAGAATGGTGCCTGCCAAGGCATGAATACGGAAAAATGGTTTGGCAACTGTGGCAGTACCAGCAGTAGTAATGGTGGGGCAGACTGTAATAATGAAGTGCATGTAAAAAGGGGAAGAGAGGAAGATGAATGTCTAGGTCCCTAACCGGAAAGACTAGTTAGTGCAGCTACCAAATGAGAAAGAAAAGAGAAGGCTTTGTTCAGGCTTACAGGGTGAATGAATATGAGTTTAATTTCAGACAATTTGAGTCTTAGGCACCATTTTGAGTTTCATCAAGATGAAGCTGTCCTGCAGTCAGAAAACAGGAGTGGAATTCAGGTAAGAGTTCAGAGCAGACAAAGATATTTAGGAGTCAACGATACATACATAATAGTTGAAGTCCTGAGAGTTTTCATGGTTCCTTAGGCAGAAAGCCTACATTACAAACCAAAAAAGTGGCCAAGGACAAAACTTGGACATTATTATAAGTGCATCAAACCAGGTTGTAGAGCCCTTTGGGGGACAAATGCCCTATATATTTTTTTAAATGTTCTTAAAATAGCTTAAACTACTAGGAAATCATGGAGAAAATAATGGAAAGATGGGAAAGGCAATGAAAAGGGGGAATAGAAAACATGGCAGCCAGAGGGGCATAAGGGGGAGAGAGACTAGGAAACCCTAAGCAGTACCTAGCACAAGACTATTAAGAACAATATACAATACCAAACCAAGCTGGTTATGGAAAGAGAAAGAAAGAGAGAGATAGACAGAGACAGAGGAAAAAAGAAAGGAGGAATAGATAGAGATGAAGATAGAGATGGAGATGAAAAGAACGAAGCCCACTTCTGCCCATAACTCTTTGTTTCCATTCAACTGCCCTTATCAAAAACATCATTTTAGTCCTTCCACCTTTCCTGCCAACACCTCCTACAAAAGAATCAAAATGTACTACTCACTGACACTGATATAGCAAATCTGAAGCAGTAACATAAGAAGGAGACACAAGCTATTCATTTAATGCAACGTTTTTAAATACTAATTATGATCAAGACATTGTACAAGAAACCAAAGATGAAATGAGGTTCAGGAGGATAATTATTCATTTAAGGAATTTAAAACCTCATTATAGAGTCAAGGCAAATACATAAAGAAATAAGATTCAATTTAAAAAAATCACATGAAGATTACCAAATTAATGATCAGAGAGTAAATGCTATTCTCATTCAAATGAAGGAGGATTGCTATAGACTGGAGTGACGGGGAAGCAAACTAGTAGAGTGGAGGAAAAAGAAATGTAGAACAAGAATTGCTGAGTTTCTAATCGGAGCTCTGTTCCTGAATTTCTTTTTAAACCTCTGAGCCCACATCTAAATCTATTAAAAGTAGATAATAATACCAACAGCTATACCACATAAAATTCTTATGAGAAATCAAGTGAGATGATATATATAAAAGTATTTTGCCAACTGCAAGCAATGTACAAAAGTTAACTAATGAAAGATTAAGTTGACCATGCTTCTCCCTATTCCTTTAAATAAGTAGAGCTAAAAATTTTGCATAAAGCAAACATGAAGATTCTGAATGGTACAGAGAAGGAGAAAGACTGCCTAGGGACCTCAGAAACTAAGGAACATCACAGAGGTTAAGTTCCCTGGGTTTTTTTATTATTGTTATTTTTGTTTTTGTTTTGTTTTGGTCTCATAAATCCCAGAGC
Source organism: Mesoplodon mirus (assembly GCF_964341445.2). Taxonomy (NCBI): domain Eukaryota; kingdom Metazoa; phylum Chordata; class Mammalia; order Artiodactyla; family Ziphiidae; genus Mesoplodon; species Mesoplodon mirus. The sequence continues at coordinate 86,366,253 of NC_138990.1, forward strand.
AGGTATAAGAGAAACTAACAACCAAGAAAAACCAACCAAAGCAGACAAGGTCAAAGAAAAGCCCCTTCTCTCTAGTGAAAGGACTAGGAAAGGGTCAACCTAGCAAGATAGTACACTTTTAGAAAGTAACAATCCCACTCCAGCCAAACACCCTGCGGGAAAAATGCAAACTCCACTCCCACTCCAACAGAAAAGGCCAAGTTGGGAAGAGACTCCAACCCTCATCAGGCAGTAACAAGGCCCCTCCCCATGGTGTCAGTGGAGGTTATGAGGGGATCCTAGACTTCAACCCCAATAAAGTAGTAGTGAGGTATTCCTCTCTCGCACCCCAACAAGGTAGTGTCAAAGGAGGCCCAGTGGGGAAAGTCAGAACTTTTACCATCATCCAGTGGTAACAAATCCTTCTCCCACTGCAGGGTCAGTACAGGCCACTTGAGGAACATTAACAAGGTGTCTCTCCCCCTCCCAGCCAAGAAAGTGTCAGTGAAAGCCTGGGGGGAACCTGAAATCCTACCTTCTTCTATTAGTAACAAAGCACTCTTCCTCCCAGGGTGTCAAAGGAGGCCAAGTGGGGAACCCAAATTTCCACTACACTGGCAGCAAAATGTAACCAACTTCTCTGTTGAAACAGTCCAGCACAGCTAAAAATATCTGCTAAAATTGAAAATTTAAATAAGATCTAACCTCATAATATGTAAAACACACATAATAAAAAAAAATCATGCATAATATCAAGAACCAGGAAGCTTTTAACTTGAACTTAAAAAAAAAAAAAAAGACAACCAATAGACACCAGAAGTAAGATGACACAGGGCTTCCCTGGTGGCACAGTGGTTGAGGGTCTGCCTGCCAATGCAGGGGACACAGGTTCGTGCCCGGGTCCGGGAGGATCCTACATGCCGCGGAGCAGCTGGACCCGTGAGCCTTGGCCGCTGAGCCTGTGCGTCCAGAGCCTGTGCTCCGCAACAGGAGAGGCCACAGCAGTGAGAGGCCCGCGTACCGCAAAAAAAAAAAAAAAAAAGTAAGATGACACAGAACTACCTGACAAGGCTTCTGAAGCAGCCATAAAAATCCTTCAACAAACAATTATAAACATGCTTGAAACAAATGGACTGTCAAGTGTAAAGTACTATCCAAAAGCTAACTCATGAAAAGGATGCACTTCTCCTCATTCCTCTCACTACGGAGAGCTAAAAACATTTTTAGAACTAAAAACTACAATAACAAAGAAATTTAAAAGTCTCAATGGATAGGCTCAATGGCTAAATGGAGAAGACAGAGGAAAAAACAATTAGTTAACTTGAGAAGAAAACAATAGAAATTACTCAACCTATAAAACAGAGAAAATAGACTACAAACAAATAAATAGAGCCCCTGGGACACCTGGAAATATATTCTTAGCATTGGAATCCCAGAGGAAAGGAGAAAGACAGTGGGGCTGAAAAGTATTTAAAGAAATAATGACTAAAAACTTCCCATATTTGGCAGGAGACACAAAATGCAATTCAAATAATACTACTGTATATCAGAAACTATGGAGGACAAAGGAAATGATACAATATCTTCCAAGTGCTGAAAAAAAAGAACAGCCAACCCCAAATTTTATATCCAGTGAAATTATCCTTTAAGAGTAAAGGGGAAATGAAAAGATATATGCACCCAAAGTTCACTGAAGCATTATTTACAATAGCCAAGATATGGAAGCAACCTAAGTGTCCATCAACAGATGAATGGAAAAAGAAGATGTCTCCCTCTCTCTCTCTCTCTCTCTCTCTCACACACACACACACACACACATACACACACACAGTGGAATAATACTCAGCCATAAAAATGAATGAGGGCCTCCCTGGTGGCGCAGTGGTTGAGAGTCCGCCTGCCGATGCAGGGGATACGGGTTCGTGCCCCGGTCTGGGAGGATCCCATATGCCGCGGAGCGGCTGGGCCCGTGAGCCATGGCCGCTGGGCCTGCGCATCCGGAGCCTGTGCTCCGCAACGGGAGAGGCCACAACAGTGAGAGGCCCGCATACCGCAAAAAAAAAAAAAAAAAAAAAAAAAAAAAAAAAAAAAAAAAAAAATGAATGAAATTTTGCTATGTGCAACAACATGGATGAAGTTGGAGGGTATTATGCTTAGTGAAATAAGTCAGAGAAAGACAAACACTATATGCTAACACTTACATGTGGAATCTAAAAAATAAAACAAACTAGTGAATATAAAAAAAAAATTAAAGATATCAAGAACAATCTAGTGGTTACCAGCCAGGAAGGTGGAGAAGGGCAAGATAGGGGAAGGGGATTGAGAGGTACAAGCTATTATGTAGAAAATAAGTAAGTTACAGGATATATTGTACAGCACAGGGAATACAGCCAATATTTTATAATAACTAAATGGAATATAACCTTTAAAAATTGTGAATCACTATGTGGTACACCTGAAACTTTATACTGTAAATCAACGACATCTCAATAAAAAATAAAGAGATAAATAAATAAATAGCAAAAAAAAAGTTAAGGGAAAATCATGTCAGATATTGTCATCAGAATGTCTCAGAACATTAAAGATGAAGGAAAACTAAGAGAATCTGTCACCCACAGACCTACCCTAAAGAATGCCTAAAGGATGTTCTTAAATAGAAAGGAAATGATGAATGAATCTTGGAACATCAGGAAAGAAGGAAGGAGAAAAAAGAGAAAGAGAAAAAACATGAATAAGTACAATAGACTTTCCTACTCCTCTTGAGTTTTCTAAATTATATTCAATGATCAAAGCAAAAATATAATATTGTATTGTCTGGTAGGGATTTCAATACATAGAGAGGAAAATTTTAAGACAACTATACTATCTTCAAGGGAGAGTAAAGAGACATGGAGAGGACAGATTTCTACACGTTAATTGGTAAAACACTGACACCAGGAGATCTCTGTGGTGATGGAATAGTTCTACATCCTACACAAATGTTAAAATGACACATACTCATCCATACACACTCATTGTACTACTGTCAGTTTGCTGGTTTTAATACTGTGCTATAATTATGTAAGATGTGACCAATGGGAGAAAATGGGTAAAGGGTACACAGGACTTCTTCAAACTATCCCTGCAACCTTTGTAATTCTATAATTATTTTAAAATTTAAAAATTTTAAGAAAGTTAACTGAAGATACCAAGAAACCTATATGAAGAAGGTAGCAATTGACTGGGATCTGAATATAGTGGTAGGTTTTACTTACAAGCAAAGGATATAGGAGGCCAACTGAGGTCCTGATATGTTCACAGGACAATCTGGGCAGGAAGATAATATTTGAGTAAAGGAGAAAAGGACAATGAGATAAGAGAGAGAGGCTGTGACAAGCTGTGGACAGCCTTGATGGCTGGTCTATGTAATATGTAACTATTCTATAATCAATAGGAATCTTAGGAATAAGTTCAAACACTTATGAATAAAGTTTCATTAACAGTATGGCAAAACTAAGATTCAAAACAAAGCAAAATACCACTAAATATAGGAAATACAAATAATGTGGCTAAAAAACATATCAGAGTATCAAATTTTAGGCAAATTTCAGTAAGTACTGAGGATTGAGAGAAGCAAGGACTCCAGCCTGAGAAAATCTGAGGAACACTCATAATGTGATAAAGCAGTACCCTGTTCTACTATAAAAGCAGTAATATGCCTAGAAAGCAGGTAGCATTAACCTTTTCTTTTCCCTATGTCTCTTCTACATATGTGTCCAAATAATAAGAATCTCAAAGAAGAAAGATCAAAAAACAATAAATATTTTTAAATAATTATAACAGTGAAAATACTAGATATTTAGAGAACCTAGTATGATGAAAGAAGTATGGGATATCAGTTTAAGATGGGTCTGAATTCTTGCTGTACTAACTACCAGGTATGTGACTTAGATCAAGTAATGTTTAACTTCCAAAGCCTCAGTTTTCACCTTTATAAAAATGAGATAATATCAACCTCACAGAGTCACTGTGAAGTTAATGACATTATGTGGAAAGCAACAAACACATAGAAGGAATTAAATAATTCATTGCCTGTATTATTTTTCATCTGCATACTTCATGTTTTTATGACTCAGGTTTTAAAAAATCTAAGGGGCATATGAACATAAACTCCATAAAATTTTTAAAGGACAAAAGAAATAAAGTGAAAATTCTTTGTTAACTAAAAGAAATTAGGGTGATTTTTTTAAATGGTCAAAAAAGCCAAAGGTCAAAAGAGGTCTAAGCTAGATATCAATAAAGATGGCATTATCCGTTGATGTTTAATAAATGTTAATTAATATAAAGATGCAAACATTATTCAGGGTAACCAAATTCTATGGGCTGAGTTTTGTGTACCAAATTATCTTTCGCTTGCACCTAGACTCATAAATAGAAAATCAAAATTTGGGGAAAAGCTCTAATCTTACTGCCTCATTTATAGGAATGGAAACAGTGATAATGTGCTATTTAAATATGATCTGCTTAAATATTTGGATACACTCCAGAAAGGAGGCACAACACTACAGTTTCATATATATCCTCTTCATTAGTCTTTGAATCAAAAAAGGTAAAACAACTTTCCACAGGAAATAACTATAATTTTTTCTTAATTTTGCAATTCACTGGCTCTCTCAAAAACCACAGTTCATTTCTGGGAATAAAGTTCAATAGGATAGAATAAGATAAAATCAGATATTCTTAAGGTTAAAAAAATTGATTTTGTTTACTCAATCTCAATTAAAACCATCAGAGATACTTTTTAAAATTAATTTTTATTGGAGTACAGTTATAGTTGCTTTACAATGTTGTGTTAGCTTCTACTGCTCAGCAAAATGAATCAGCCATACATATACATATATCCCCTCCCTTTTGGATTTCCCTCCCTTTTAGGTCACCACAGTGCATTAAGTAGAGTTCCCTGTGCTATACAGTATGTTCCCATCAGTTGTCTATTTTATACACAGTATCAATAGTGTATATGTGTCAATCCCAGTCTCCCAATTCCTCCCACCCCACCTCCTTTAAACTAAAAGCATATCTGTATGAATATTTAATTCAGATTAAGATCCTATTTTTTACAACTTTGTAATATATTTATAAGATCTTTGAAAGAGCCATTTGACCCTAATATTTAGATTGGAAATAATTTAAATGCCCAATAGTAGAGAAATGGTTCAATAAACTGTGGCACATCAAAATGATGACACAATCACTTAAAAATATACTGTGTTCAGTCCTCAGTAGAATGAAGAATGAAGATATAAAGAGTAACTCTATATTTTCTCCCTTTAGATCAAGGTCAGAAAATCTTATTTACTGTATTTTACTTTAAAAAGCATTTATATAGTACTGACCATTTGCCAGGCACCATTCTAAGTACTTTACAGTATTACCTTATTTAATTTTCATATCAACCCTATGAAAGAAGAAACAGACACCAAGAGGTTAGGTACCTTCCCCAAGGTCACACATATTGTAAGTGACAGAGTAAGGATTTGAAACAGCTTGTCTGGCTGCAGAGTCCATACAGCATTAACCACTACACTCTTCTACCTCCTAATCAATGCTAACAGCCTGGTGGTCTGTCTTTCCATATCTTTTTCCATGCTCAGGAACATATAAAGTTTTTCTTTTCTATAAAAAGAGACATATAAAAAAGACTGTTTTAACATTCGTTCACTTATGAAATTTCAAATGAGACAGTCTTTTCATATTTGTCTGTAATTATATAGTCAAGTACATGTCCAGAATCCTAAATATAGCTCTGCTAGGTTCACTAATTTCAGTTATCTCTCACACAAAATTTATTTCCAGACTCCGAAGAGGGACTGGCCCCCTCTCCTAACCATCAAAGGAGGGCAAGGAAACGTCAGTTTCTTGTTTCTCCTATTGTCCTCATTCCAGAAGCTCAGGAAAAACTCTTCCATGTAACACATCTGGAAAAAGAACTTTTTTTTTTCCCCATAATTTGCTAACATATGCCAAGAAAGGCACCAGGCCATACCAATTACCTCCAAATTCCTGCAGTCTTGTTAAAGATCCCAAATGTCACGCATTCTCTTGGGATTCTTAGTCTTACTGAATTGTATAAATATCAGTGGGTATTCCTATTCTCCTTCCGTTGCTTCAAGACCACCACAGCAGATCCATTACAAATCTAACTTCAGGAATACCCTCATCTCCAATTCACATTTGGTCATCATTTACAGTAAACAATGGTTTCAAATGAATTTACTGTGGATTTTACAAAATTATAACTCTTCCATGGTTTCAGAGACTAAACTTACATGTTCTGGCTACTCTCTAAAGTTTCTACTAATCTATCCCTCCCTTCTGAATTCACCTTCATTCAGAATTTAAAGAGTAGCCCTTCCTTTCCTATATCAGGACTACTGCATAAATCAAGTAATTTAAAGATATGCTTTTCTCCATCTCCCAGAACACCTCACCAAATCTAGAAAAAAATAATTTAAAATTCCAAAACACATGTTTTTTCACTTTAAAAAAATAAGGCATGATGGAATATGAAAATATCCTAAATTTATTCTTATAGACGAACTCATTCATATTCAACAATAGAAATGCTTGGGTTTTTCAGCATTGATCTAGCTGAGAAGAAGAGAATAAACACTAAATGGTTATAAAAAAGAGAATACCAAAGACTTAATAGTATATAGTTCCTCTTAAGATAATAAATAGGTGGCGTAATAGTTCTCAAATCTATTTTGAGGAATATTTTATGATTTAGCCTCATCCAAAGAGGTAAGTTTCCAATCTTTAGAGGTATCTGACTGTAGATTAATCAACCCTTAAGTGGGTTATTAGACAAGATGATTTTGGGGGTCCTTTCAAATTATGAGACTCTGTGAATTCTCTTATTTAGCTTTCCTTGACCATTCCACCAACACTGTTAGAGAGATCTAACAGTGATCTCTCCCTGTACCGATAACCTTTACTACACATTGCCTATAACATTTATTTGCTATTGATATACTACCATTTTAGTTTCTTTCTATGTATAATAGTTTTGTCTTCCCGTAGACTATAGTAATATTAAAGACAACATCATGACCTTTTAATAAATTTTTTGGCATCTAACTTGCACAATACTTTACACATACTATCAAATGTGCTAAGTATGAGGAGGAGCTTTTTCTCTTCCTGATACCCTATAATCTACGTAAATGGGAGAAAACCTTTTTGCTTTGTATATTATTTTTAAATGTTTGTTTTTGTTTTTGTTTTTGTTTTTTTTGCGGTACACGGGCCTCTCACTGCTGTGGCCTCTCCCGTTGCGGAGCGCAGGCTCCGGACGCACAGGCTCAGCGGCCATGGCTCACGGGCCCAGCCGCTCTGCGGCACGTGGGATCCTCCCGGACCGGGGCAGAAACCCGTGTCCCCAGCATCGGCAGGCGGACTCTCAACCACTGCGCCACCGGGGAAGCCCTAAATATGTTTATTTTAAATACGTGGGCTAACGTTTGATCCCTTCTGGGAAATGATCTTAATTAAGATGATTCTGATCTATGCCTTATTAATATTCAGAAGCAATTTTAATTTCTATTTAATGAGGCTGATGGGAGTATTCTACTGCACAGGGTGGGCTGATTGAAGATTTAAGGAAGAGAGCAGTATCAGATGAATATCATATGTTTTGTAGTTGAGTAAGGAGAGACTGTGCTCTCAGCTATTATGAAGATGGGGTGGGGACAGAATTCATGCACAGGCTTTTAGTAAGCAAAATGAAAAATTAGAGTCTTATTATTTCTCTTTAGCTGTTCTGCATGCAAAATTGTTCCTTTGTTCATCTCTGCTTCTCAGGTTACTAAAAGTCAGGGCAAACTACAAACTAAATTCCTTCTCTAATTGAGTCTAAGACCCTACAAATGCACATATTAAAAACACTCTCCTTTTCAGCAGTGCTTCCTTTACTGGTGCCACATTAGAGATCACTGCCCAATTGTATAATAACTCGCCACTCATAGAACAGAACCTTTGTAATTTAACAGACTATGCTGTACACTCTTATGCAACCAGTGTTCCATCCACAGAAATCATTCCTGAGGTAGAAAAGCTTTTGGATGGAGCTAGCTTCAAGTATTTAAAATATGTTATGTTTTTATATTCAAAAAAAAAACCATTAAAGTTACTAATAAAAGCTCTTACATGAGCTGTTAATGAAAAGCATTGGTTGCTTCTGCTTCTGTTATTCAACTGCCTTGCATAATTTGGCTACCTTGGAAGCATGTGCTCTGCAAAGGCCTAGTAGAAGTCTTTTTTTTTTTTTTGAAAGAAAATGATATAGCATATCCCCGGTCCTTTAGGTCCTTGTAATCAGAAAATGCCAAGATTGGAAAATCTGCTCACAAGAAACACAAAGATGTATAGAAGGTTGAGGTTCCTCGGTTTCTCATTTTTGTTGAGGTATTTTTGTGATAAATGTATTCCTGTAGATGTATTTGTTGTTCTTTGCTAGTTTTGTAAAAGCAGGATGTAGAAGCCATTTGATGTAGAGGATTAGCTTTTAAATGTAGTTTTATGCAAATGTGGAATTAGCAAATTTGTAAAAATATTTTATATTATAAAAATGTTTATACACAAAATTAAATTATTCTTAAAGTAATATTTAATGTATAGGGTGTTATAAGGATTATATGATGTAATACATTTAAAGTATGAAATGTCAGTTCCCATCCTTTCACTTTCTTCCTGCACCCTAATCTTTCCCCAAACCCAAAGCTTCTATCCATCTGATATGATGCCATTATCGGTGCCAGAACATTACGATTCTAATTAATTTTCCATGATTAACCCTTTCAAAATACAAAGCCATATCAAGGCCCCCAAAGTTTTCTGTTTTCCAAATTAAAAACACCTTTTAGTCCTTTAACTACTCATCATATCCAACAGTGTTTTGTTGGATAGCTACTCTTTCCATTTCCCTGAAGATGTTCTGCTTCACTTGTAGCCTATTAGAGTGCTGCACCAAAAGCTGAATATAACATTCCAGATGTATTCCAAACAGAATACCCTCATTCAGTAATAGACTACTCATGCATCCTTAGCTTTTTTGAATGACCAGATTGCTACACACACACACTGCTTATAAAATTTTCTCATACTTTTCTTAACAGTTAATTATTATAGATTTAAGAGCAGTGCAACATATTCAAGGTAAAATTTCAACTCAAGACAAAATTTTACTCTATTGGATGAAGCCAGATTCATCACCCTATAAAGGGCCTTCAGAATCTTGTTTCTCATATTCATCCTATTCATTACATCTTTATTCTGATGAAAAAGCCAATACTCAACACAAAGGACCCTACTATACAATAGCAGCCATCTTCTATTTGTACAGATTCATTTATCACTGCACTTTTTATTCAACCAGTTATCTATTTATTGGTCTTTTTACTCAACTCATAGTTCTTCACTGTGTATAAACAGTAACTAAACTGCCAATGATATAAAGCAATGTTAAAAATGAGGGATAGTTACAAGAAGTGAATTACTTTCCAGTTTCTAAATGCACCATCTTCTCTAGCCTTCAGGCCTTTGTAAACTCCATCCTCTACACACAACAGGCCCTACCTACCACCCCACATTCACCAGACTCCTTTGTCTCAGTGAATACACCTCTTTTTATGGGAGGTCTTCCTTGATCACCCAAATCTAGGTTAGTTAACCCTCTTCTGAGATTCAGAAACACCCTGCACTTCCTCTATTACAACATTCACTGTACTTTGTTATAATTTCTTATTTACTTGTGTTTCATACTCACCAGACTGCAAGCCTTTCTTTGGAAGTACTTTTAGCTATGGTATCATTACATCAGGCCAAGCCTCAAAGAGCCAACAAATTCAGAAAGAAAGATTCCAGACCATAGCAAGAAATCTAATTACCCACCATCATTTCATAGGCTTCATGGACAAATTCTATCATGCCTCACATCTATTTACCTCAGTAATGAAGCCTAACCTTCTTTGATCATTCATCACCCTCCAGACTGTCATCCCCAAATGCTCTCTAGATCTCCTGAAAGATCACAAATGTATGACCTGCCAATATTTAGAAATTAAGAGAATTCACACAACATCCATGTTTCCAATATCTCTTGGGAAAAAAAAGATTAAGGCCTGGTAATATTGAGCCCCACTGAAACAATCAGCTAGAGCTAATAGTAGCTAATCCCCTTAGAACCACACAATCCTCACCATTTTCATTTACACACCTGCTTAATTCCTGGAGTTAACTGAATATGCAATATCTGTCCTAGTACAATCTAGTCCTATCCATGTCCATGACCTCTTCCCCCAACCCTTCCACTGTGACCTCTGAAATCTTATTCTGAGATCACCAAACTCTTATATACTCTTCTGTATTGTACAATAAATGTGTGTATATTTTTCCAAACAGAAAAAATAAATAAATAAAACACTTTACATTTTTTTTTTTTTTTTTTGCGGTATGCGGGCCTCTCGCTGTTGTGGCCTCTCCCGTTGCGGGGCACAGGCTCCGGACGCGCAGGCTCAGCGGCCATGGCTCACGGGCCCAGCCGCTCCGCGGCATGTGGGATCTTCCCAGACTGGGGCACGAACCCGTGTCCCCTGCATCCGCAGGCGGACTCTCAACCACTGCGCCACCAGGGAAGCCCCCCAACACTTTACATTTTTGAAAGTAATAATGCTGTCAGAAGTTACAAAATATAGGATTACTTCTCAAGCTAAATAAGAGAGGAAAGAACTCCCAAGCTAGCTAATTAAACAATTACAGTAGGAGAAATGGCAATCCTAAAGCATATTAACTGTATTTTTGCACTGGAAAAAAATTTCTAATGCTCAAGTGAAAATCCCAGGAGGAGGTAGCAATATGAGTAATAATGCTACACTAGTCAACCCTAAAGGAGAAATGCTGGCACCATATCTAATCACCAAATGAAACTAAATAATCCCAAAGTGATGTCCTAATATAGCAAACTACATAATAGCACATTCATCATGACTTTGTATTACTATCACTAATCAGAACATCCTACAAAAATTAACTTTTATTTATAATGGAAAATATATCACAGTGTGAAAAGGTAATATAGCATGGTTAATATTCCTTCAGAGTTCTAAAGCATAAAATTATGTGTGTGTGTTTATGGATGTATGTGCATATATGTATATCTGTGTGTGTATAAAACAATGTAACATAAATGAGTCAAAGGTGAATTATCCATAATCCCACATCACTATTATATAGAACCCCTACTGCTCTACTCTAACTCCTGACATCAAACCAGTAAAAGTTAATGCACAAACACATGGGCATGTACAGGAGTCAAATTCATAATAGAATATAAGGATTATCCAATAATTTTTACTTTAACCACACAACAAAATAAATTCCAAATGGATTAAACAGTTAAATTAAGGGAGAAAAACACTCAAAACTATTTAAAAAAATAGGATCAAATATAAATATCCAAACATAAAAACAATAAGAAATCCCAAAGAAAAAAGAATAGAAGATACTACATGGAGTAAACACAAATTGATGATTTTAAAAAAACAAAAATAAAAAACCTAGGTACTATGTCCCAACAGAATAGAAGAATGAACAAGGGAAATGAATACACAATTCACAAAAGAGAAATATAACTAGTGGATAAACACATGTTAAAATGTTTAGTCTTACTAGTGATTAGAGAAATGCAAAGTAAAACAATGCCTATTAAATTTTAAAATACTGAAAAAATAATAATACACTCTACTGACAAGAGTACAAGGAAACAGAAACTCTGAAAATATCAATAAAATGACAAAAATCAATTTAGAAAACAATTCTTTAATATGTAGCAAGAACCTTGAAGATATTTATATTGTTTAACTCAATAATTCCATTTCTCAGAATCTATCTTAATGAAATGATCTTAATATGGAAAAGGCTATGGGCACATCGTTGATATTTTAATATTAAAAAAACTAAAAATAATCTAAATATCCATCATTTAGTAAAAATAATTAACATATAGCATAATGACTCTCTAGATGAATACAAAACATTCATTGAAAGTGAGGTTTGCATGGAATGAACAACGTGAAAATACTTATAAGTAAATGTATAAAATAAGATACACAATTGCATATACAGTATGATTGAGAACGTGCTTTTAAAAGCACAGCCATGGAGACAAAAATTCTAGAGGAAAATAAGCAAAAATTCAGTAACAGTAGTTTCTTACATTATTAGTTTACCCCCTACTTCTTAGTACCCAATGTTACATCTAGTAAGAGACTACACTAACCGGCCCCCAGGAAGTAAATCCCAGACACCGCCTTCTTAATTTACACCCTAGCTTCCCAATGAAGGAAATGGGATGTGAACAAACTTCTTTAAACTGTCCAGCTAGAATGAATTGTACCCTCCTCGGTATATCCATTGATATATCCTTTTTTATTTTAGCATTTATTTAACTCTGCCTCATTAGCAAATTATAAAACACAAAATTTGTCTCTCAGACCAAGTATTAAGCCGCTTAACAAAAAGTACTCTGTCTGCCAGCAGGTGGAGGTGCAGGGATTCTAAACACAGGAGCACATTCCTGGCCACCTGTCTTCCTGCCCCCAAACTGAGGAAGGAAATAGTTAGGATCATATAGCATTTGGTTTTGCTGTTGTTGTTATTTTAATATCACTTCTCCATTTCCTATTGCTATCAAGATTCTGAGGCCTCAGTGAGAACCGCTGGTGTAATTAAAAACAAAGTGAGTCTGGATTCAGGCTACTACCCAACTCTGATTGGTTCTACCTCTCCAACCTTAAATGTCTTTAGCTTGTAGAGGTTCAGCATCCTCACTTATAAAAAGGAATAACAATGTTTGCCTTACAGATTTATATAAATAGTAAATTAGCAAACATAGGTAAAACACCTAGAGCAATATCTTGGAGCTGAGTCAAATGAAAATTTCAACTTCCCCTTAATAAACTGCTGAAGTGTCAACTACCAGGTTAAGCACTGAAATATTGTTCTAAGGGCAGTGTAAGGTGGTGAATAAAACAGACTGGCGGCGGTGGGTGGGGGTGGGGGGGTTCAGTTCCCCCGAAGAACATACAATTTTGTAAAAATAAAAACAAGGTTTAGGGCTTCCCTGGTGGCGCAGTGGTTGAGAGTCCGCCTGCCAATGCAGGGGACACGGGTTCGTGCCCCAGTCCGGGAAGATCCCACATGCCGCGGAGCGGCTGGGCCCGTGAGCCATGGCTGCTGAGCCTGTGCATCTGGAGCCTGTGCTCCGCAACGGGAGAGGCCACAACAGTGAGAGGCCCGTGTACCGCAAAAAAAAAAAAAAAAAAAAAAAAAAAAAAAAAAAAAACAAGGTTTAAACACATAGTCACACTTATAAAATTTAGAATATCATCATAAGCACTATAAAAGAAAAGTTTAGAATACTGTCATAAGCACTATAAAAGAAAAGTTTAGAATAATCGTCATAAGCACTAGAAAAGAAAAGTTTTATGAAGTAGTGTAGGGAATCTAACTTAGACTGCTAAGGGTCAAAAAAGATTGCTATTAAAAGATGATATTTAAGCTGAAGTCTAAAGGATAAACAGGAGATATGGAGGGGAACAATGGAGGTAAGAATGAGACCCATTAAGAAAGTGCATGTTTGGGGCTTCCCTGGTGGCGCAGTGGTTGGGAGTCTGCCTGCCGATGTAGGGGACGCAGGTTCGTGCCCCGGTCCGGGAAGATCCCACATGCCGCGGAGCAGCTGGGCCCGTGAGCCATGGCCGCTGAGCCTGCACGTCCGGAGCCTGTGCTCTGCAGCGGGAGAGGCCACAACAGTGAGAGGCCCACATACCGCAAAAAAAAAAAAAAAGAAAGAAAGAAAGTGCATGTTTGAAGGTCCAAAGACAGGAAAGAATTGGCAGGTTTAAAAAAAAAATCCAGTGGTTGCAATATACTGAGCAACCAGGAGAAAGACTCAAGATGAGACTTTAAAAACAGAGGCAGCTATCATATTGGCAAACTACAACCCATGACCCAAATTCACTCCATAGTCTTTCATATAGTCCTAGAGCTGAGAATGTTTTTTAACGTTTTTAAGGATTGTACAAAAAAAAAAACACTATAAAACAATGAGATACCACTACCCACCTATTAGAATGGCCAAAATCCTGAACTCTGGCAACACCAAATATTGAGAAGGGTGTGGAGCAACAGGAACTTTCATTTATTACTGATGGGAATACAAAATGGTACAGCCACTTTGGAAGACAGTGTGGCAGTTTCTTACAAGACTAAACATACCCTTACCATACAACCCAGCAATTGCACTCCTTGGTTTCTATCCAGTGGAGCTGAAAACTTATGTCCACACAGAAACGTACATGAGTGTTTACAGCAGCTTTATTTATCACTGCCAAAACATGAAAGCAACCATGATGTCCTTCATTAGGTGAGTGGATAAATAAACTGTGATACAACCAGACAGTGGAACATTATTCAGCAGTAAAAAGAAGTGGGCTATCACGCCATAAAAAATCATGAAGAAAACTTAAATTTATATTATTAAGTGAAAGAAGCCAATCTGAAAAGACTACATACTTTACAATAACAACTATATGACATTCTTCTGGAAAAGGCAAAGTTATGAAGTTAATAAAAAGATCAGTGGTTGCCAAGGGTTGCAGGGGTGAGTGGAGAATAGACAAAGCACAGAGGATTTCCAGGGCAGTGAAAATATCCTGTATGATACTATAATAGTAGATATATATCACTATACATTTGTCCAAATCCACAGAATGTACAATACCAACAGTGAACTATAATGTAATAGCAGTTCAAAGTGATTACTGAACTACTATTGAGTGATTATGTTGTGTTAATACATGTCCATCAGTTGAAACAAATGTGCACTCTGGCGGAGGATGCTGATAATGGAGGTGGCTACACATATGTGGTGACAGCGCCATATATGGGGAATCTCTGTAGCTTTCTCTCAGTTTTGCTGTGAACCTAAAACTGCCCCCCAAAAATATCTTTAAAAAATTAATTAAAAAACAAAACAAAAAACAGACTTCCACTTCCAGTAAGATAGAATAAATGTATTTTTCCTACTCTTGCTACTAAGTACAGCTATAAATTCTAGACATTACATAGAGATTCTGAGAGGAGGAAAGAATGCAGCAGACCATCTAGGGAGCCAACAAACAACATGGCAGTGGGTTCCCTGGGTTTTATTTTGACTCACATATACCATACTGGATACTAGGGAAGCCAGCAACCTGGAAAAGCCAATGAAAGCTGATCAAAAGAAGTCCAAAAAGTTCCCTGTCTCTAGCCAAAGGACCAGGAAAGGAGAAGTCTACCAAGACAGAAGAAGAAAACTTACACAGTAACCAGTCTACCCTAGCCAAACACCACAGAAAAAGCTGCAGTCCCACTCATCACTGCCTCATCAAAGGCCTAGTGAGGAGCCAAGACTCCCACCCCTCCAGACTATAACTCCTCCCTCATTTAAGGATGCTGTCAGAAAAGGCAGAGTAGGGAGCCAGGGCAGTAACAAGGAACCCCTGCATGGTGCCAATGGAGACCATGTGATAGAATGGAAAAGAGAAACAGACAAATTCACAGTTATAGCTAGAGATTCAACACCCCTATCTCAACAACTGATAGAACAAGTAGACAGGAAATCAGCAAGGATATAGAAGAATTCAAAATGTCATCAACCAACAAGATCTGATGTTCATAGAACACTCCTCACAGTAACAGCAGAATAACCACTCTTTTCAACTACTCACAGAACATATACTAAGACAGACCATATTCTGAGCCATAAAACGCATGTCAACAATTTTAAAAGAACTGAAACAGGGTGTAATCTCTGAAAATAATCAATCTCCCACACCTTGGAAACTAAGCAAAACGCTTCTAAACAACACAAGGGTCAAGAGAAAGTCTCAAAGGAAATTCAAAAATATACTGAGCTGAATGAAAATGTAAATAAAGTGCATCAAAATTTGTGGGATACAGCTAAAGTAGTGGGGAAATCCATAGTACTAAATGTATACATTAGAAAAGAGGAAAAATCTCAAATAAGTTAAGCTCAAGAAAAAAGAAGAGCAAAATAAACCCAAAACAAGCAGAAGGAAGAAAATAATGATAAATGCACGAATCAACTAAATTGAGAACAGGAAAATAATAGAGAAAAGTCAATGAAACAAAAAGGTGGTTCTTTGAAAATATCAGTAAAACTGACAAACTTCTAACAATACTGATAATGAAACAAAAAGAAAAGGTGTAAGTCAGGAAGGAACCGGGGGATATCACCACACATTATGCAAGCCACACTACAAACAACTCTACACAACTTAGATGAAATGGACCAATTCCTCGAAAACTACACACAATAAACAAACTGTGGTATATCATAACATGAAACACTATATCTCAAGAACAAGGGAAAAAAGTCAATCCCAAAAAATCACATGCTATATCATTCTATTCATATAAAATTCTCAAAATGACAAAAATATAAACAGATTGAGACTTCCAGGGGTTAGGGATAGTGAGATGAGGAGGTGGGCATGACTATAAAGGAGTAGCATGAGGGAGTTCTTTGCAACTGATCAGATAATTCTGTATCTTGATCGCAGATTGAGGTGGTAGGTACAGGAATCTACAGATGTGATAAAATAACACAGAACTCTATACACACATACCAATGTCACCAATATATGAAGTGCTGAATTACAATGTGAAATTAATATAATTATGTAAGATGTAACCACTGTAGAAAGTGTGTGAAAGGTATATGAGACCTCTCTGTATTATCTTTACAACTTTCTGTAAATCTATATTTATTTCAAAGGAAAAAGTTAGAAATACATATATTTATAACAAACACTGTGTGGCCTCCAAAGCCTAAAATATTTACTATTAGTATTTACTCTCTTGCCCTTGAAAAAAAATATTTGCCCACACCTGATGTAGAGTATTTGGAGAACGGATAGAAGAGTGACAAAAACAGAAACAAGAAAATAATTTAGGAGAGTATTTCATTTTTCTTGAAAATCTTACATATATGCTAAGCAATAAAATCCAGAATCCTTAAATTTAAGAATTAATGTTATCTAAAGACTAGTATTACCCAAGTATTAGTGAATGAATCAAACCAATGATTAAGTAAATGAATAATAACAACAGCAGCCAATTTTTACTCAGTGTTACTATGTACAAGGAATTACACTAAACACTGTCTATCTGCTTTAAACCTTCAACTATCTTTTAAATTAGGTTTTTTACCTTAAACTGTGGATCAAAGAAGCTAAGTCACTTGCCCAAAGCCTCACTACTAAGAAGTGCGAAAGCCAGGACTCAGAATTCATGTAGTTTGATCACAAAACCTGCAGTTCTGTTCCATGATTCAATACTACCTTTACTATACTACCTTCCACTTTTATCTAGGAGTGAACAACCAAGTAAGATGCAAGAAATTAAATTTAAGACTGAGGTAAAATAGCTGGACCTGAATTAATATAAATTTAGTTGACCTTTGAAAAGGAACTAGAAAGGAAAACCTCTGAAGATACCGTTGTCATAAGTATAACTAACTGGTTAGTAGAAGATGTTAACAATAATTTCTTATTTAGTGGGCATTACATTACAGTTTGTAATCAGACGCCTATGTTTATTAAGTCTTAAAAAACTATGATTCCATTCTCCTCGAAGACAAAATATAACTATGACACAATGATACATAGATCCAGCTGTAATTTGGGCTGCATCTGGCACGGGTATGAATTAAATACCTTCTAAAAATCTCTCTTCCTAAGCGATCCAAAATCTATAATTAGAATTTGTTAATTTTATAAATAAGTGAATATTTGTTACTTTTGCAAATTTCTATAAAACAAAACCACACATTGCTAGGAAGAGAATTTTGATACACACTTATATTAAATTTCAAATCTGTTCCCCAAAATAAGAAAACAAAACTGAGTGATTATACCTAATAAACACAGTAGTGGGAAAGTCAATCTTTAAAAGAAGAAAAGGGGAGTGGGGGGGTAAAAAAAAAAAGTGTAACCATCTGGCAACCATACAATATTTGAGAAAATGTTAATGTTCTAATTGAGATATAATTGAGTTTGATTTACTTGTCAAGATAATTGCTTCAGTATTAATTAAATATGTCTCCTGCAGCTGCAGAGAAAGCTAAACCTTACATTCTGCTGATTATGTAGGATACACATCACTCACTCACATTCAAGTCAACACTGCTAGGCTCATGTTACCCCCAGAATAGCTCTCTATATATTGATTATTAACATATCAGATTTTGACAGAATTTTCTCCATAGATTTAAGACTAAAATTTCTTGAATCCTGAGAGGAAATTGGTGAGGCTACCTTAGAGATTAGTCAGAAAACTATTCAGTATCAACAATATTCAAGTCTGAACAGCTTTTTTGGAGGAGAAATTTTAGTTTTAAATTTCCATAGTATCTGAGGCACTATGATTATCTGTATTTTATTGACTGACAAAATAAACACCAGAAACCACGTTTACAAGTATTTTACAATACTTCTCTACTTACAAGGATTTTTACAAATTAAAACAAAAGTTGGCACTTCCCATTGCTTCACATAGTAAATAATTCCAGGATTTACTGGCAGTCATTAAGTTTTCCCCCATATATTGAATTTAAATTCTGCTACAGAATCAATCAAATTATTTTTCCTCATGAAATGGTGGCAAATAGTTGATCAATATTCTTAGAAAATTAACTATGCATGCATGTACTTAAATACAGCTTTAGATCATACTGCTAACTTTCAGGCTACTCATAATTTTCTAATTCCTTTAACTTTGCCTCATTGTTTCTACTTTCTAGCTCTTTAAACATCAGGGTAATTCTCCTCCAAATTCTTTCCAAGTTTAACTTCTGGTAGCACAAAGAAGTAAAGAGAATTCCAGTCTAACCAGAGCAGGTTACATGAGTTATACTTAATGGACCATACATCAATGCATCTCTACATCTCATCTTCATGTTTCATTTTTCATCCATTCATTCATTCACTCAGTCATCAACAATTATTTCTGAAGCTCCCACTCTATACCAGGCACTGATCCCTACCTTCTGAAGGTTTATAGTCAAATGGGTAATACAGACAAGAGGCAACTAAAATGCAGTGTGGAAGGTCCTATGATAAGAATGCCATGTAAGTACACAGAAAGAGTGCTTAATGTAGAATTAGGAAGTAGTAGGGGAGGAAGCACCTTAGAAAAAGCTCCCCAGAGGAAACATTTATGCTGAAGTCACTAGGAGTTAGTTAGGTCAGGGGTGAAGTGGAAGGATAAGCCCCAAAAATAGTTGGGGGAAAGAAAACTATTCAGATCTGAATGGTGAAACTAAAATACATCTTACATGATTTAAAATAAAAGGAGCTCACAGCTTCCCTGGTGGCACAGTGGTTGAGAGTCCACCTGCTGATGAAGGGGACATGGGTTCGTGCCCCGGTCCGAGAAGATCCCACATGCCGCGGAGCAGCTAGGCCCGTGAGCCATGGCCGCTGAGCCTGTGCGTCCAGAGCCTGTGCTCCGCAACGGGAGAGGCCACAACAGTGAGAGGCCCACGTATCGCAAAAAATAAACAATAAAATAAAATTAAATTAAAATTAAAATAAATAAAAGGAGCTCAGAATGTTTGGAAAAGTAGAAGTGGAAAACTATGAAAGATAAGCAAGAGAGGTAAGAGTCTGGATTTTACTCTGGCAGCTAAGGACACATTAAGTGCTTAATGCTTCAATTTTTAATTTTATAAAGATTATTCTGCCTGTTGAGTAAAGAACGGATTGGAAGGGAACCAGATTAGGAGTCTATTCCAGAAACCGAACAGTGAGATTATAACAGACCAAACTGAAGTAATGGCTGAAGGAATGGCAAACAAAGGAAAGATTAAAGAAACATTTAGGAAGTAAAATTGATACATCTTTACAACTGATAGCATGTGGAAGATGACAGAGAAAGGAATCACCTATAGCTTGAGCTTTTAGTTCTCATGTTGAACCTGAAAAGAATTTAAGTTTTCTTCTACTTTATCTTTTTGTTTTTTACGTTTTCAATTTTTTCCTTTATTTAAAAATTTCTTCATTATGTAAAGTTTTAAAAACACATTAACAAAAGCAAGAAGAATAATCACCCATATCTCCGTCATACAAAACAACCATTGCAAGCATTTTGCTGTATATTATTTCAACAGTTTTACAAATGAATGTTATTTATTTCACTTATAAGAGTGGAATCACATTATAAACACTTTTATAATCCGTATACTTTCCTTAAGTATTTCTCTTAAAAAGTGGTTCTCAAAATATGGTCCCCACACCAGCAGATGCTGATCAACTGCAAACTCATGGCCCCCACTCCAGACCTGCCAAAACAGAATGTCTGAAGATGGCATGGCATTCTGGGGATCTACTAATTCTGAAGCACATTCAAGTTTGAAAATCACTGGTCTAGAAAACCATTTCAGCATATTTTTCTACTGTATAAACATATAATAATTTATTTAATGGTGGGACATTTAGGGGGTTTCCAATTTTTAGTGACATAGGGCAGAGTATATCCTTATAACCAGATCTTTGCACACACTCTTGATCATTTTAACTGGGATAATCTGTCAACCTTTAAATTCTAGAAAAAGACTTTAAAGCTTTGATGTGTGTCCTCAAATTTTCTTTCACTCACTAATATTGATACTTCCTCCAATCAGAAATATGTAAAAAAAGGTTGTTTCTCTATATTTTGGTCACGGTACATTATCACTTTTTGAATATCTCTGACAACTCCACAGGTGGCAAATAACATCATATTAGAGCTTTAAAGTACATTTCCATTATTTTTACTGAACTTGTCTTCTTTTGTTCATATTCTTTGCCCATTTTATGAGGCTCTTTGTCTATAGAGTTCTCTAAAACTAAAGATATCAACTATTTTTTTTACATTCTACAATATAAATGTTTTCCAGTTGTTCTGCCTTTCATTTTTTTAGACATTTTTTTATTGAAGTTAATTGATTTACAGTGTTGTGTTAGTTTCAGGTGTACAGCTAAGTGATTCGGTTATACATACATATACATCTATTTTTTCAGATTCTTTTCCCTTACAGGTTATTACAAAATATTAAGTATATTTCCCTGTGCTACAGAGTAGGTCCTTGTTGGTTATCTGTTTTACATACAGTAGTGTGTATCTGTTAATCCCAAACTCCTAATTTATCCCTCACCCCCCTTTCCCCTTTGGTAACCATAACTTTGTTTTCTATGTCTGTGGGTCTATTTCTGTTTTGTATATGAGTTAATTTGTATCTTTTTTTTTTTTTAGATTTCACATATAAGTGATACCATATGATATTTATCTTTCTCTGTCTGGCTTACTTCACTTAGTATAATAATCTCAAGGTCCATCCATATTGCTGCAAATGGCATTATTTCATTCTTTTTTATGACTGAGTAATACTCCATTGTATATATGTACCACATCTTCTTTATCCATTCCTCTGTCGATGGACATTTAGGTTGCTTCCATGTCCTGGCTACTGTAAACAGTGCTGCAATGAACACCGAGGTGCATACATCTTTTCGAATTATTTTCTCCGGGTATATGCCCAGGAATGGGACTGCTGGATCATATAGCAACTCTACTTTTAGTTTTTGAAGCAACCTCCATACTGTTCTCCATAGTAGCTATACCAGTTTAAATTCCCACCAACAGTGTAGGAGGGTTCCTTTTTCTCCACACCCTCTCCAGCATTTATTATGTGTAGACTTTTTATGATAGACATTCTAACCAGTGTGAGGTGATACTTCACTGTAGTTCTGAATTGCATTTCTCTAATAATTAGTGATGTTGAGCATCTTTTCATGTGCCTTTTGGTCATCTGTATGTCTTCCTTGGAGAAATGTCTATTTAGATCTTCTGCCCATTATTTGATTGGGTTGCTTTTTTGGTATTGAACTGTATGAGCTGTTTGTATACTTTGGAGATTAATCCTTGTCAGTCACATCATTTCCAAATACTTTCTCCCATTCTGTAGGTTGTCTTGTCATTTTGTTTATGGCTTCCTTTGCTGTGCAAAAGTTTTTAAGTTTAATTAGGTCCCATTTGTTTGTTTTTGTTTTTACTTCCATTACTCTAGGAGACGGGTCCAAAAAGATATTGCTGTGATTTATGTCAAAGAACGTTCTGAGGCATTTTTTTTTAAACTAACATTTTGCGTTGGTGTGGTACACTTGTTACAACTGATGAACCAATAATGATAAATTATTATTAACTAAAGTCCTAAGATTACATTAAGTTTCACTCTCTGTATTGTACAGTTCTGTAGGCTTTGACAAATGTATAATGTCATGTATCCATCATTATAGTATCATACAGAATGGTTTCATTATCCTAAAAGTCCCCTATGCTCCACCTATTCATCCTCTTCCCCAGCTCCAACCCCTGATCTTTTTTATTGTCCCTCATACTTTTGCCCTGTCCAGAATATCATATAGTTGAAATCATACCATATGTATGTAGCCTTTTCAGACTGGCTTCATTCCCTTAGCAATATGCATTTAAGCTTCCTCCATGTCTGTTCATGGCTTGACAGTTCATTTCTTTTTGGTGCTAAATAGTTTTCCACTGTCTGGATGTACCACAGTTTATTTATCCATTCATCATTTGAAGGACAACATGGTTGCTTCCAATTTTTGGCAAGGATGAATAAAGCTGCCATAAACATTTGCATGTAGGTTTTTTTGTGCGAACACAAGTTTTCAACTCATTTGGGTAAATACCCAGGAGCATGATTGCTGGATCATATGGTAAGAGTATGTGTAGCTTTATAGGAAACTGCCAAACTGTCTTCCAAAGTGGCTGTACCATTTTGTATTCCTACCAGCAATGAATGAGAACTCCTGTTGCTTCACATCACCAACATCATTTGGTGTTGTCAGTGTTTTGGATGTTGGCCATTCTGTTAGGTGTGTAGTGGTGTCTCATTGTTCTCTTACTTTGCAATTCCCTAATGACATATGATGTAGAGGATCTTTTCATATGCTAATTTTTCTGTGTGAATGTCTTCTTTAGTGAGGTGTTTGTTCAGCTCTTTTGCCAGTTTTTTGAGTTGTTTTACTCTTGAGTTTTAAGATTTCTTTGTATATTATGGATACAAGTCCTTCATCAGATATGAAATATTCTCTCCTGGTCTGTGTTTTGTCTTTCACTTTTGATTTTAATAAATAAGACACAGGTTTTTAATTTTATAATGAAATTTACTAAATTTTCCCCAAACATTGTTATACTTTCTCTGGTATCAAGTTTAGAAGCCCCTCCTGACCCCAAGACTAATAATAAATCATATTGTCTATTACTTTGGTGGATTTCTTTTTATATAAATTTATTTATTTAATTATTTAATTTTTTTTTGGCCACGTTGGGTCGTCACTGCCGTGCGCGGGCTTTCTCTAGTTGCGGCAAGCTGGGGCTACTCTTCGTTGTGGTGCGCAAGCTTCTCATTGCGGTGGCTACTCTTTGTTGCGGAGCATGGGGTCTAGGCACGCAGGCTTCAGTAGCTGTGGCGTGCAGGCTCAGTAGTTGTGGCTCGTGGGCTCCAGAGCACAGGCTCAGTAACTGTGGTGCACAGGCTTAGTTGCTCTGCGGCATGCGGGATCTTCCCGGACCAGGGCTCGAACCCGTATCCCCTGCATTGGCAGGCAGATTTTTAACCATTGTGCCACCAAGGGAAGTCCACTTTGGTGGATTTTATATTTACTTTTTTAATCCACTTGTAGTGTCTGTGTGCCACAGTGAACTCCTTCAGTCTTCCTACTAGTAATTTAAAATTCTTCCTGTCATAAATCAACTTCTTACATGTACTAAGGTTTGTTATGTACTTTCTATTCTAGTCTTATGTTCTGTCATTACTGTATGTTACAGCATTATATATTTTCATATGTTAGCACCAAATCACAAATACATACCACAAAAGCCATACATCCTTGTTCAGTAATATGATTCCGGTTTTATGACTGTAGTTACTCCACCAAGTGAATTCTGAAATCACTTTTTCATTTTATCCAAAAGAATTTCACATTTCACTGCAATCTTCATAATAACTATGTTAATTTATGATTTCCCATCCATCAACATGGTCTCTTCATTTATTAAAGTCTTATTTTATGTCCCTTAATAGTGTTTTATTCTCTTCTTCACATAGATTCTGCATCTTCTTTGTTAGTTTAATTTGTTTAATTGTGTCTTATTTTTTCCAAGGAAATATATACTTGAGTACACATAGTTCTTGTCAGTGCTCTTGTAAATGGCATCTTTTTTTCCCATTTTATTTTTCTGTTATTTCTTGCATATGGTAAAGCATTGAATTTTATATATTTACAGCTAGTTACTACTCTGTATTACTAGTTCAAATCATTTTCCAATTGATTTTCTTGGGTCTATCCCATAAATGGCATTACATTGCAAGTTTAAAAATTCCTGTTCCTTCTTCATTTTTTACACAACTCATTTCATATTATTCTTTTATTGCAGTGATCGAATTTCTATTAAATGTTGAACAGTGGTAATGATAAAGAGTACACTGTCTTATAGACTGGACTTGAGGACCTGGGGAGGGGGAAGGGTAAGCTGGGACGAAGTGAGAGAGTGGCATGGACATATATACACTACCAAATGTAAAACAGATAGCTAGTGGGAAGCAGCCACATAGCACAGGGAGATCAGCTCAGTGCTTTGTGTCCACCTAGAGGGGTGGGATAGGTTGGGTGGGAGGGACATGCAAGAGGGAGGAGATTGGGGATGTATGTATATGTGTAGCTGATTTGCTTTGTTATATAGCAGAAACTAACACACCATTGTAAAAGCAATTATACTCCAATAAAGATGTTAACAAAAAAAGAAAAAGGGTACACAGTCTTATTTCATAAAATTAAGGATTTGTATTCTGTAACAAACCCTACATAGTTTTAATGAAATCATCTTTTAATAAACCATTGAATTTGTATATCCCTTATAGCTTATGCCTAACCTATACACATTTCCTTTCTCTCTATTCTTATTAAGTTTGCATCTATGTGTCTTTCTAGTTTGTTCTGACTTTATAATAAGTTCAAATCCTATTATCCAGTGATGGACCTGCCAGCCTCTTCAATGTGATATCATACGTACATTTATTTAGCTCAGTAACAAAATTACCGAGCAACCACACAACCATTACCAACTCCTTGCTACTGCTTGTTCTGCAAATATTAAAGTTAGAAAACTAAAGGAAATTATAACACAGAGTGACAGTTTCTATAGAAAAAGAATTCTTCCTACCTATAATTTTTCCTGATTAATCAAGTGAAACTTTGCAATTATCAGCAACAACCTAATGATAAAATTTTTATTTGTTGCTACACCAATCAAGCTAATCATAATCTCTATTGCTTACCTAAGTGAAAAAAATTCCACAAAAATAAGCTATATATATATATATATATGTATACATACTCTTTAAATTTGTAAATTTTTAATTCTTTAAATTTATAGGTTTTTTAAAGATAAGCTAAAAGGAAAAATCAAGCAGACATAAGACTTCTACCATAAATGCAAGAAGACAATGGAGGAAAATAAATACATTATGAGGTGGTAGAAACATGTGACACAAAATTTCTATTTTCAAGAAAGTTGTTATTTGTGAGAGAAGGAAAAAGGGTAGTGTGTGTGTGTGTGTGTGTGTGTGTGTGTGTGTACAGAGAGATGGTGGGGATCGGGGAGGGGAGGGCCCATTTTTGCTAACCAAAAGAAACCGGAAGATTTTCACTTTTATGGAAAAAAGTCATTACCATACTTTCATAAAAGCAAAGTGGTATAATGTGAACTTTCAGAAAACAAAGTATATATTCTTCACTTTATAACATTTAGGCTTACAAAGGTTTCATAGGAACGCTGTATTTTCAGATAGTAGGGGGAACCTGTATATACATATATTATGTATATATCATATATAATTATAAAACATTTCATAAAAGTGTATGTAATTCTATAGAGAAAAGGAAAAATTACTTACTCTTTTATAATCTGCTTTTTTCTAGAAAGCAATGTGAGAGCAATACCTTTCAACTGACACTGAGTTGAAAGACACTTTAAAAATCATCTGATTTTACTCCCTAATCCTGAATATATAAATACTGTCTAAAGAAGGAATAACACTAATTGGCTGAGCAAAGTTATTGATTTGATACTTAACATTTGAGCCTAATATTTGGCAGAGGCTTTATCAAGTATAAATCTTCCTATATATGTGCTTCAGTGAGATATTCCAAGCTTCTATAAACAATGGTTGTAGCATTGTTAGAAATGAATCTAAAAGGATATTAAGTATTAATAACATCCAAAGGACTGTAAGGCTATCTTTGATAACATACCACTGCACAACATCCTGCATTTAATTTTTAAAAAACACTTTTAGACATCAGATTTTCTTCCAGCTTTCAATCTACATAGAAGTCTTTAACAACTGTCTTCTAACAAGTCTTATCTCATTCCCAAAGGGTTCATATATTGCATATAACTGAAGTCAGTTTCCAAATTTCTTTCATGTTTATAATTAGCTAGGTTAATGAAGAAAAAAACCCAAAGGATTTAACAACAATCATTTGGGTTGAGGGGGAGATAAGATTTTAAAACTGACATATAGAGTTTGTCTGATTTTGTCTTATTATTTTTGACTCCTCCAGAGATGAAAATTAAACAACTAGGTGCCTTTTCTTCCTTTCTGAATACATGAAATATTTACATGCTGAACACAAGGATGAGTAATTTCTTTTTCTTTCTCTTTCTGTCTTTTTCTTTCTTCCTCTTTTTTTTTTTTTTTTTACCTTTCTTGACCACCCAACTTTTTGCCAGGATTATTTTAAATTCAAAGCCCTCAAATATAATTCCCAACAGCTGTTATCACCCACATATCAATATAGCCACAAATGCTCCAACCACAAAACTCTCTCAGCAAGTTAGCAGGCTGTATGATTTTATAGGTTAATTGAGCAGAAAACAGGTTGAACATGTTTTCTTGGGTTTTACTCTACATGAACTACCTTAAACACTTTCCGAAAAAGAAGAGGAATATAAATATTACCAAATAATACCACATATAAGTAGTAAGAAATAATTAATTCATTGTTTTTACTTACAAGTATATTTATCTTTTGAAAAACAAATCTGGTTTTCTTACTGACTCAGTGTCCAGAATTACTGGATCAATGATTCAAACAACTAAGCAGATTTTAGTAACTGCTCTACACAAAGCACTACTAGGAGCAGTGAAGTTTATGCAGAAATAACTGTAACTATGATCACCTCAGTAGCTGGGGAATATGAAGGTCAATAAAAAATTTAGAAGTACGTATTACAAAAAACTGTATGCTAACTTATTCAAAACTATCCAGGGTCTTTTTTTTTCTTAATTCTTTACATTTATAGATATTTTAAAAGACAAGCTAAATGGAAAAATCAAGCAGATATAAGCCTTCTACCATAAATGCAATAAGACAATGGAGGAAAATAAATACCTTCTGAGGTGGAAAAAACATGTGACACAAAAATTCTGTTTTCAAGAAAGTTGTTATTTGTGAGAGAAAGAAAAAGGGGTAAAAAAAATTCTTCAGCTATACAATAGTTCCAAAAGATTTTCATCCATGTAAATTCCATTCCATGTACATTTACTGAAAAAGTATTCAAAGATGCCCTCCCATATATAAAAACTAATCAAAATAAGAACTCCAACATGGAGAAACTCTAGTATCCAATGTCTGAATATGAACACCGAAATATTTAACAAATAGATTCCAAAAAATTATTGAAAGCATGATGACCAAAATTACAAATTTCTTTTTTATGTAGAAAATGCCTTTTTAATTTAGTACTACTGAACTAGTTAACTATCCCTGAGATATTTTGCAAGGGCTCCCAGTTTAAACTTACATATTTTCTGATAATATCTTGGTCTATAAAACTTAATAGACATAAAAGAGTCCAGAATAAATGAAGACACATACCATATTCTTGGATGTGATGCCTCTACTGCAAGAAGTCTGTTCATCCAAAATTAAATTAGAAATGTAAGGTAATTCTTTTCAAACTTTTAACAAAGTCCTTATGAAACGTGACAATGTTTTCTAAGACAATGTTGGAAATGAAGAAATAAATAGATGAAAATGCTCAAAATCATTTTGAACTGAAGAATAATGAGAGGGAAGCTAAAATATCAGATATTAGAGTATACGTAAAGCGATAATAGTTAAAATAGTGTGCAATAGACAGGAGAAAAAAATGAATAGACTAGAAAGTCCAAAAACAGCCTAATATTATAAAGGTAGTATCTCAAATCAGTGAAGAAAAGATTAATTATTTAAAAAATGGAATAAATGAATAAACGTTGGTGAAAATATACAATGCCTGGTTTCTATCTCATACTAAAACAAAAACATACCATAAGAAAAAAAGGAGAATAACTTTTTCATCTCATAATGGTGAAAGATTTCACAAGCGAAAACAAAGGAAAAGCTCATCAAATATGATTACATAAAACTAAAACACCTACAAATAAATTTAAGGGACCAAAAAAAGGCAATTCACAAAAGAAGAAATAAAATAGTCAAAAAATTGCAAGTCAAAAAATAAGATATCAATTTTTCCTTCTTATATCAGAAAAATGCTTATTTTAAAAAACAAAAACAATGCAATTGAAAAACAGAAGACCTAAATAGACATTTCTCCAAAGAAGACATACAAATGGCCAACAGACACATGAAAAGATGCTCAACATCACTAATTATTAGAGAAATGCAAATCAAAACTATAATGAGATACCACCTCATACCAGTCAGAATGGCCATCATTAAAAAGTCTACAAATAGGGGCTTCCTTGGTGGCACAGTGGTTAAGAATCCACCTGCCAATGCAGGGGACATGGGTTCGAGCCCTGGTCCAGGAAGATCCCACATGTCACGGAGCAACTAAGCGCATGCGCCACAACTACTGAGCCTGCACTCTAGAGCCCGTGAGCCATAACCACTGAGGCCTGTGCACCACAACTACTGAAGCCCACGTTCCTAGAGCCTGTGCTCCGCAACAAGAGAAGCCACTGCAATGAGAAGCCCGTGCACAGCAATGAAGAGCAGCCCCCCAGCTCACCACGACTAGAGAAAGCCCAGGCGCAGCAACAAAGACCCAACGCAGCCAAAAATAAATAAATACAATAAATAATTTTTTTTAAAAAATAGAGATCCAAAAAAAAAAGTCTACAAATAACAAATGCTGGAGAGGGTATGGAGAAAAAGGAACCCTCCTACACTGTTGGTAGGGATGTCAGTTGGTGCAGCCACTATGGAAAACAGTACAGAGGTTCCTCAGAAAACTAAAAACAGAATTACCATATGTTCCAGCAATCCCACTCTTAGGCATATATCCGGACATAACTCTAATTCAAAAAGATACATGCACCCCTATGTTCATAGCATGACTATTCACAGTATGCCACAATATGACTACTCACAATAGCCAAAACATGGAAACAACCTAAATGTCCAACGACAGATGAATGGCTAAAGAAGATGTGGTACATATATACAATGGAATACTACTCAGCCATAAAAAAGAACAAAATAATGCCATTTGCTGCAACATGGATGCAACTAGAGATTATCATACTAAGTGAAGTAAGTCGGAAAGAGAAAGACAAATACCATATGATATCCCTTATATGTGGAATCTAAAATATGACATGAACCTGTCTACAAAGCAGAAACAGACTCAAAGACACAGAGAACAGACTTGTGGCTGCCAAGGGGAAGGGAGGGTGGTTGGGGGTGGGGATGGCCTAGGAGTTTGGGGTTACTATTACATATAGAATGGATGGACGACAAAGTCCTACTGTATAGCACAGGGAACTATATTCAATGTCCTGGGATAAACCATAATGGAAAAGAATATTTAAAAATGTATATATATGTATAGCTGAATTACTTTGCTGTACAGCAAAAATTAATACGACATTGTAAATCAACTATAGTTCAGCAAAAAAAAAAAGTCTGCCAACAGTGTAGATAAACAGCCACATTCATTCACTACTGATGAAACTAAAAAATCTTCATTCAAGGATGTTCATCATAGAACTGTTTTTCAATTTTTTTAATATATAAAACTGCCACCCAGAGATGAGTACTACTATCACTTTGGTGTATGTCCTTCCAGACCTTTTTAATCTGTGTGTGTGTGTGCGCACACACAAATACAGTTGCATACATACATATACTAATTTAGTCGTCCCTTGTTATCTGTGAGGAATTGGTTCCAAGACCCCCTACATATACCACAATTCATGGATGCTCAGGTCTCTTATATAAAATGATGTAGTATTTGCATAAAACCTATGTACATCCTTCCGTATACAGGCATACCTCATTTTATTGAGCTATGCCTTTATTGTGCTTCACAGATAACGTGTTTTTTACAAACTGAAGGTTTGTGGCAAACCCTGCATCAAAGTGAGGTTATGGGTGCCACTTTCCAATAGTATTTGCTCACTTTGTGTCTCTGTATCACATTTTGGTAACTCCAGCAGTATTTCAAACTTTTCATTATTATTATATTTGTTATGCTGATCTGTAGTCAGTGATCCATAATATTACTATTGTAACTGTTTGGGGACACCACGGACTGCGCCCATAATAGACAGCAAACTTAATAATTCTGTGTGTTCTGGCTGCTCTACTGATCAGCCATTCCCTGTCTTTCTCCCTTTTCTTAGGCCTTCCTATTCCCTGGGATGCAACAATATTGAAATTAAGCCAATTAATAACCTTACAGTGACCTCTAAGTGTTCAAGTAAAAGGAAGAGTCGCATGTCTCTCACTTTAAATCAAAAGCTAGAAATGATTAAGCTTAGTCAGGAAGGCATCTCACAAGCTGAAAAAGGCCAAAAGCTAGGTCTCTTGTGCCAGTTAGCCAAGTTGTGAATGCTAAGGATAAGTTCTTGAAGGAAATTAAAAGTGCTACTCCAGTGAACACACAAATGATAAGGAAGCAAAACAACCTCACTGCTGATATGGAGAAAGTTTTAGTGGTCTGGATAGATATAATTGAAGAAGATGCCATCTAGGACTTTCATAGCTCAAGAGGAGAAGTCAGTGCCTGCTTCAAACCTTCAAAGAACACGCTGACTCTCTTAGGGGTTAATGTAGTTGGTGACTTTAACTTGAAGCCAATACTCATTTACCTAGGATTCTGAAAATCCTAGGATCCTTAAGAATTATGATAAATCTGCTCTGCCTGTGCTCTATAAATGGAACAATAAAGCCTGGATGATGGCACATCTGTTTACAACGTGGTTTACTGAATATTTTTAGCCCACTGTTGAGACCTACTGCTCAGAAAAAAAAGATTCCTTCAAAATGTTACTGCTCATTGACAATGCACCTGGTCACCCAGGGGCCTGATGGAGATGGACAACGACATTCACATTACTTTCATGCCTGCTAACATAACATCCATTATGCAGTCCATGGATCAAGGAGTAATTTCAACTTTCAAGTCTTATTATTTAAGAAACATTTTGTAAGGCTATAGCTGCCATAGATAGTGATTCCTAGAATGGATCTGGGCAAAGTAAACTGAAACTTTCTAGAAAGGGTTCACCATTCTCCATGTC
The DNA here is from genome assembly GCF_964341445.2 of Mesoplodon mirus. Classification (NCBI taxonomy): domain Eukaryota; kingdom Metazoa; phylum Chordata; class Mammalia; order Artiodactyla; family Ziphiidae; genus Mesoplodon; species Mesoplodon mirus. The sequence continues at coordinate 86,397,994 of NC_138990.1, forward strand.
ATTAAGAACATTCTTGATTCATGGGAAAAGGTCAACATATCAACACTAACAGGAATTTAGAAGAAGTTGATTCCAACCCTCACAGATAACTTAGAAGGGAGGAAGGAACTGCAGATGTGGTAGAAATAACAAGAGAACTAAAATTAGAAGTGGAGCCTGAAGATGTGACTGAATTACTATAATCTCATGATAAAACTTTAATGGATGAGGAGTTGTTCTTATAGATGAGCAAAGAAAGTAGTTTCTTGAGATAGAATCTACTCCTGGTGAAGATGTTGTATAAATTGTTGAAATGACCTCAAAGGATTTAGAATATTACATAAACTTAGTTGACTGATAAAGCAACAGAAGCTTTGAGAGAACTGACTCCAATTTTGAAAGAAGTTCTACTGTGGGTAAACTGCTATCAAAAGCACTGCATGCTACAGAGAAATTGTTGGTGAAAGGAAAAGTCAATCAATGCAGCCAACTTCATTGTTGTATTACATTAAGAAATTGCCAGAGCCACCCCAACATTCAGCAACCACTACCCTGATGAGTCAGCAGCCATCAACATCAAGGCAAGACCCTCACCAGCAAAAAGATTATGACTCACTGAAGGCTCAGATGATAGTTAGCATTTTTAGCAACAAAGTATTTTTTAATTAAGGTATGTACATTTTTTTAGACAGTGCTATTTGCATACTTACTAGACTACAGTATAGTGTAAACATAACTTTTATATGCACTGGGAAACCAAGAAGTTCATGTGGCTTGCCTTATTGTGATACTACCTTTATTGTGGTGGTCTGGAACCAAACCCACAATATCTCTGAGATATGCCCATACTTTAAATCACCTCTAGGTTACTTATAATACGTAACACAGCGTAAATGCTATATAAATAGTTGCCAGAGTACAGCAAATTCAAGTTTTTTTTTTGAAACTTTCTGGGGTTGTTCCCCCCAAATCTTTCGAACTGCAATTTGGTTGAATCAGAAGGCTGACTGTATATACACGTATTATTTTATAACCTGTTATTTTTTAATTAACAATATACATCAATATCTATTTTATTAACTATTTAGCCATATTACCATGACTGTTCAACATTAGGTCTTTCCTTTTTTTCTTTTTTTTTTTTTTTTGCCATTTTCAACAATTCTCCTCCTGGCTGGAATATGGCTAAGACAAATAGAATTCAGATAGTCATCTTCAACCTGAGGTAGCACTGACAGATGACAGAGCAGCAAGCTAGAAAAAGACTGAATCTCTGATGATTTTGTGGGCTAAAGTCATTACATTAGTCTTGGAAAGCCTACCATAAGAATTTTACATGAGAAAAATAAAGCACTCAATAAATATTAGCTATTATTTTTACTGAAGGATATTTTCTTACATTAAAAAATGTTCACAATATACTACTAGATTTTAAAAGGTGGACATATAAAGAATCATAAGAACACTACGAGAATATTATCAGTGGTAACATCTAAGTATTAATTATATGCAATTTTTATTTTATTTACTTCCCAGATGTCCTGCACTAAACAAGTATTACTTTCATAATCTGAAAAAAAAATATGTACAATTAAAATAAGGCAGTAAGTATTGGAAAATATCTAAAGAGCAGGTTAACTATCTGGTCCTGCTCTTTAGTTCTAACTTTCTCTATAAAAAATAAAGGTGAAGGTCACCTTTACTATACTGAAGGTCACACAAAAACATCTTCCAGGAACCAATATAGATATGTTCTTGACCTTTAAAGAATCAATGTACCCTGAGATAACTGGAGGGAAGGAGCAGCACAGACAGACAAAATCAAAGATAATTATATATACAGTAAAAGCAAAACTAGTTTTTTAAAAAAATACAAAATCAACTGAAAATTTTTAAACCAATAAAGGTTCAACAATATAGGAGAACCAAAAAAAACTGTTGGCAAAGTGCAACAAATTGTTTCTGTCTGTTAAAATAATTTGTAATTGTTAGTTTCATAGCTGAGCTCTCTTTTTTTCAAATATTATAATGGATTCAGGGAAAAGCAAAGACTCAGTTCCAGTTGCAATGTCCCCTCCCTCCCACTGCCTTTCTCCCATCACCTAATTCCTTGGCCTTCATAGCCCTGACACTGTGGTACTAGAGCCAAGAAAGAGCTTTTGCTTGCCTTTCCTATATGAATGGCCATTTGATGGGTACAATTCTGATGGGCAAGAAAGAGAGAGATCGAGAAATTAAAAAACACTTTCTAATAAGTGTATATATTTTTATTAAGAGTTAGTAATTTTCATTCTTTTCACAAATATACCTTTACTATTTTTAACTACTGTTATTGTGTACTCTTCCCCCAATGATCAAGAGTAATATACAGTTTAAAAACAAACAAACAAAAAAAACCCCTCTCCATTCTCTTAGAAACTTCCAGGGGAAAAAGTTATACTTTTTATCTGATAATGACGAAAATTATGCAGCCCATGTTGACTTTTTTAACCTTAGCTGATCCTGTAGATCAATTTCTTGGTATAATTATTTCCTCTTCCTTTTCATTATGCCCCCTATCCACCACCATTTTCATTACTATATTATTGTTCATTTAACCCCAGTATTTGCAGGTCTATGTCTTTTCTCAAACATACCTCAAATTTTTTTAGAAAGTAGGCAGAAACATACAATAAATTAATAAACAAACTGGAACATACACAATATGAAAACCATGCAGTCTTTTGACTATAGCCCAAATTCCAAAAAACAATCTAAAATGAGATATTATCTTCCCATCTAAAGAAGATAAAGTCACACAAGAAGCAAATCTCTCCATGGGATCTCCATCCCCTCAATGAAGCAACTGCTAATCTCTTACCCACTGTATAACAAGCAAAATCCTTTCCACCTACCCATGATTCACTTTTCACTGAATTGTTACAATTTTTAATTCCAATTCCTAATTATTTTACCATAAAAAAGAAAGTGAAAGAATTGTGAGCACAACTATATTTTACTGCCCTGAGCCTACATAAGGGTTCTTTAACTTGTTACTCAAATGCAAACAGACTCTGTGAAGATTTTTTTTGCATCCAAAATTTCTCTATTGCAGTGACCACAATGCTGGCAAAAGCCTCTTGAGCTGGAAGCAGAACAAGATTTCAAATAATTTATAAATAATCATTTCAAGAACATAATCTTTTCTTCTTTTATCCCACAAAAGAAAGTATTTTGTTCAAGACCCACAAGCTGTCAACTTCTCAGCATACCCAAAATCCCACTTAGTTCTCTATTGTAAACAGTGTAGTATTTCACTACCACATCAATAAATAAAATTCTTGAAAGAATCAATTTTGTGTTTGATTCACATTTGTTCTGCATATGCCAATGAACCTAAGGTATTTGTAATGTTAAACTCTTAAAAGCCTCAGCTTACTAAAGGGCAATCTGAAAACAGCAAAAGGTCTATCCCATGTAGATCGGTCTGGACAAACCCCAAAATGAGCAATCACAGCATAAACTGGTACAGTGGTCTCCTTTACCATACACTATCTCACCCTCTCCTTTTAGTAAACGTTTTTTAGAGTAAGAGTGAAGGATTAGCTTTTAAAACTCAGTCTGCCAATAGGCAGTACTATACTAATTCTTTAAAACTATGACTGGGACTTCCCTGGTGGTCCAGTGGTTAAGAATCTGCCTTCCAATGCAGGGGACACAGGTTAAATCCCTGATCAGAGAACTAATATCCCACATGCCGCAGGGCAACTAAGTCCATGGGCCGCAACTACTGAGAACGTGAAGCACAACTAGAGAGCCCGTGTGCTGCAACTACAGAGCCCACGTGCACCACAACTACAGAGCCCATGCACCACAATTAGAGAGAAGACCGTACGCCACAATGAAAGATCCTGCATGCCACAACTATGACCCGACGCAGCCAAATATAAAATAAATAAATAAATAAATATTTTTTTACATATACCATGTTCTTGGACTGGAAGAATCAATATTGTGAAAATGACTATACTACCTAGAGCAATCTACAGATTCAATGCAATCCCTATCAAATTACCAGTGGCATGTTTTACAGAAGTAGAACAAAAAAATCTTAAAATTTGCATGGAGACACAAAAGACCCCGAAAAGCCAAAGCAGTCTTGAGGGGAAAAAACAGAGCTGGAGGAATCAGACTCCCTGACTTCAGACTATACTACAAAGCTACAGTAATCAAGACAATATGGTACAGGCACAAAAACAGAAATACAGATCAATGGAACAGGATAGAAAGCACAGAGATAAACCCACGCACCTATGGTCAACTAATCTATGACAGAGAAGGGAAGGATATACAATGGAGAAAAGACAGTCTCTTCAATAAGTGGTGCTGGGAAAACTGGACAGCTACATGTCAAAGAATGAAATTAGAACACTCCCTAACACCATACACAAAAATAAACTTAAAATGGATTAGAGACCTAAATGTAAGATCGGACACTATAAAACTCTTAGAGGAAAACATAAGGAGAACACTCTTTGACATAAATCACAGCAAGATCTTTTTTGATCCACCTCCTAGAGTAATGGAAATAAAAACAAAAATAAACAAATGGGACCTAATGAAACTTAAAGGCTTTTGAAAAGCAAAGGAAACTACAAACAAGGCAAAAAGACAGCCCTCAGAATGGGAGAAAATATTTGCAAACGAATCAACAGACAAAGGATTAATCTCCAAAATATATAAACAGCTCATACAGCTCAATATTACAGAAACAAACAACCCAACCAAAAAATGGGCAGAAGACCTAAATAGACATTTCTCCAAAGAAGACATACAGATGGCCAAGAAGCACATGAAAAGCTGCTCAACATCACTAATTATTAGAGAAATGCAAGTCAAAACTACGAGGTACCACCTCTCACTGGTTAGAATAGGCATCATCAGAAAATCTACAGATGACCAATGCCGGACAGGGTGTGGAGAAAAGGGAACCCTCTTGCACTGTTGGTGGGAATATAAACTGATACAGCCACTATGGAGAACAGTATGGAGGTTCCTTAAAAAACTAAAAATAGAATTACCATATGACCCAGAAATCCCACTACTGGGCATATATCCTAAGAAAACCATAATTCAAAAAGACACATGCACCCTAATATTCATTGCAGCACTATTTACAATAGCCAGGTCATGGAAGCAACCTAAATGTCCATCGACAGACGAATGGATAAAGATGTGGTACATATATACAATGGAATATTACTCAGCCATAAAAAGGAATGAGATTGGGTCAATTGTAGAGACATGGATGGATCTAGAGAGTGTCATACAGAGTGAAGTAAGTCAGAAAGAGAAAAAGAAATGTCATGTATTAACGCATATATGTGGAACATAGAAAAATGGTACAGATGAACCAGTCTTCAGGGCAGAAATAAAGACACAGATGTAGAGAACAAACGTATGGACACCAAGCGGGGAAAGTTGGGGCGGGGGGAGGGCGTGATGAATTGGGAGATTGGGATTGACATATATTCACTAATATGTATGAAATGAATAACTAATAAGAACCTGCTGTATAAAAAAATAAATAAAATTCTAAAATTCACACACACAAAAAACTATGACTAATCTAATCAAAAAGCTAGGAGGGAAAAGCCTGTAATAATTTAATTATCTTGAATATAGTTAACAATACACACTTATTGCACATACTTCCAGGGACATTTGTAGACTGGCATTCAGAAAACACTCTCCTTTCTCAGCCTTTTGATAATTAGGCTTTTCTATTCTCTTTAATTAATAAAAAAATTATAGGGACTTCCCTGGTGGTCCAGTGGTAAAGAATCCTCCTTACAATGCAGAGGACACGGGTTCGATCCCTGGTCAGGGAACTAAGATCCCACATGCCGTGGGGCAACTAAGCCCATGCGCCACAACTACAGAGCCCACAAGCACTGGAGCCTGTGTGCCACAATTAGAGAAGAACAGAAAACCCGCAAGCCACAACTAGAGAGAAGTCCGTGCGCCACAACGAAGAGCCCACATGCTGCAGCGAAAGATCCTGCATGCCACAACTAAGACATAACGCAGCCAAAAATAAACAAAATAAATAAATAAATCTTTTTAAAAAATTATAGAAACGTAGCTCTTTCTAATGGCACAACAAAGATGAATTATCTACAGTATCCTTGAAATTCCCCTCAGGAGCAATGTACAAATGCTATTCTGATCCAATGTCTTCTAACAACAACTTTGTCTCCATCAATGTATCTGCCTATTAATTGATCTATCACAGAATATTTTGTTATAACTATGGCAACATCATGAGTTTGTTCATTCTTGATTATTTAGTCTGTATACAAGAGAGATGGCTTAGCTCAATCTCTGTAAAATTCCATTAATGGAGTCTAGTTCCAGGTAAAATGGAGTAAACATATTCAAACCTATCTCTCCTACTTGCATATAGCTATAAAATATGGACAGAAGGCATGCAACAGCTATTTGAGGACTTTGAAAAGTAAATAGTAGCAGGCTGACTGGAGAAGAAGACCAGAATTTGAAGTACCACCAAACTGACAGTAAATTTACTTTCTTTTTTTTTTCCTTCTGGTATCTCCTAGCCTGAACTCAATGTACCATAAACTTGTAAGTGGGCCACAAAGCTTCAGGACCTGCCCTCTGATATTGGCCCAAGAAACAGGAAAGGGACTACCTAAAGTTCAGAGAGTACAGAAACATCCCATCTTTTTTCTCTTTCTTTTCTCCATCCCAACATATCCTATAAGCAACTTCTAAACAACAGTGGCACTGGTCACTAATGAGATCCTACAGGAGCTAAAACTCTTAAGCGAGAAGAACCTTTCCCTCCATACAGTGGAGCTGTGGTTCTTAGAGGGTAGGGTCACACCAAGTGCTTTTTTCTTTCTCTCTGTCCTCCCACTGTTTGGCTCAGGATGAGAGGGCAGGTGGGGAAGTCCCACAAGAAAAGCCCCAGCTTTCTAGCTAGAGGATTAAAAACAAAAGCCAGGAAATTGAAAAATACCTAGCCAATGCAATAAAACAAGAATGGGAAATTAAAAGCATACAAATTAGAAAGAAAAAAAAAACTGTTGCTATTCACAGGTGACGTGATTATCTACCTAGAGAACATCAAAGAATCCTTAAAGGGCTTCCCTGGTGGCGCAGTGGTTGAGGGTCCGCCTGCCGATGCAGGGGACATGGGTTCGTGCCCCGGTCTGGGAAGATCCCACATGCCACGGAGCGGCTGGGCCTGTGAGCCATGGCCGCTGAGCCTGAGCGTCCGGAGCCTGTGCTCCGCAACAGGAGAGGCCACAACAGTGAGAGGCCCGCGTACCACAAAAAAAAAAAAAAAAAAAATTCCTTATAAAAAGGCAGCATTAGCTCTGACAGAGTTGAACCAGTACATTAAACTATATCACCTCTCCCTTGAAATTCTGCAAGTCTCTCTTTTTTCGTTTAACCTGGCCATCACATTGCTTACCAGCAAGCCTACCCAAAACACAAATGTGGTCATGCCCATCTGATGTTTATAAACATTTTATAGGGCTAAAGGAAAAAGCCCAAATTCCTCAAAATGCCATTCAAGACCCTGTATAATATGATACTATTATTTGCCCAACAATATTTCTTTTTAGGAACTTTCTCTCTCTTCCCTCATAGTGAAAACTTTCTTCATTATAAAAGAACCTGTAACACCTCTCTCTTCTGGCTCTCCTACTTCTTTATTGAATGCTATAGTTAATCTGTTTTGCTAGCTTCACTTCCTTTCCTCATTCTCTCAATTTTGGAGAGGTTCCTGTGCTTAGTCCTTAGACGTCTTCTTTATCAACACTTTCCCTTCTAGGTGATTCCATCCAGTTCTATGATGAGTCTCAAAATTATATTACAAGCTGAGGCCTCTCTCCTGAACCGCAGACTCATAAATCCAATCACCCTACTCAACATGTGTACTCATAAGTCTTACAGGCATCTCAAAATTAACATACCCAAAATCAAACTCTTGACTCCCTCTCCCAACTCCTCCACCCCCACCAAAAACCTATTCCACCCACATTCTTCTCCACCTTGGTAAAGAGCGATGCCATTCTTTGAGCTATTCAAAACAAAAGCCTTACAGTCATTCTTGATATATCTCTATGCTACAACCCTACTTAATTCACCTACTGGTTCTACACTCAAAATATACTAAATCCAGAGTATAAGCCTTCTCCACCACTACAATCTTATCTAAGCTACAGTCCTCTCATGCCTTCATTATTGAAATTGCCTCCTACCTGGTCTTCTTATTCTACTTTTACCCTCTCTGTCTATATTCCACACATCAGTGAGAGTGAGGTACCCAAGGGTCAAAAAAGTGATCAATTCTTTCCTGGTCAAAACCCTCCAAGGGCTTCCTTCTCACTCAAAAGTAAGTCTTTATACTAACTTTCAAGGCCTACATCAGCATTAATCAAGACTGGATACTTAGAATCAGTTGAGAAGCTTTTAAAATATACCACTGCCCAGGCCCCATCCTCAGTGATTCAGGTTCAACTGGTCTGGAGTGTAGGGTATTGGTATTTATGGAATGAATGAAGTGACTGTCAGTGATATGCTCTGTCATCCCCACCCCAGCGGTGCCCATATGACACTGGCTAGCCAGAGTACCCCATTCTTCTGGTAATAGTTTAGGACTGAGCATATGACTCAAGCTGAGTCATTTTCTGAGCTTTTATTGAAGTTATCTGGAGAAGTATTGGCTGTTTAATATTATATAAGCCTAGAGCTGCTGGCAGCCATCTTTGCCACCTGGTAGAAAAAAATCTCCTTAAGTCATCACAAAGAAAAGCAGATATAATTCGCACATTAGATCCATCTGTGGATCCATTCCTGGAACTTTCAACTATGTACACCAGTAAATTCCTCCCCCCCGGCCTTTTTTTGGTGAAGGTAATTAGAGTTAGTTCTCTATTACTGGAAAGAAAATAGTTCTTGGGACTTCCCTCGTGGTGCAGTGGTTAAGAATCTGCCTGACAATGCAGGGGACAGGGATTCGAGCCCTGGTCTGGGAAGATCCCACGTGCCGCGGAGCAACTAAGCCCATGCACCACAACTACTGAACCTGCGCTCTAGAGCCTGCGAGCCACAACTACTGAACCTGCATGCCACAGCTACTGAAGCCTGTGCACCTACAGCCCGTGCTCTGCAACAAGAGAAGCCACCGCAATGAGAAGTCTGCACACCACAACGAAGAGTAACCCTCACTCGCCGCAACTAGAGGAAGTCCATGTGCAGCAATGAAGACCCAACGCAGCCAAAAGTAAATAAATAAAATAAATTTAAGAAAAAAAGAAAATAATTCTTATCACAAAATTATAAGCATGTATTTAGTTTTTAAGTACCTAAAGATTATCCTTTCTACACCATCAACACCCAATTAGACAGTAAAATTCATGAGAAGACTGTATTTCCTTCACACCTACATTAATAGTTCAGTGTCTGACACATAGCAGACAATAAGTCTTTATTGACTGACCAAAAGAGTTTTTTTTTAAACATTTAAAACTTCCCTTCAATCATTAGTAATACTAAAGAAGGACTTTTGCATTGGCAGAAAGTTTAGATTATATGACTTAAAAGATATCCTTTACCACTTTGATTTTATGGAACTATGACTTCTTTATTTCAGTGAGTTTCACTAGGAAGTCCCAGTTACCCCAATTCCCTATTTCCAGAGTTTGGTCCTTTGTACCTCTATCAATCAAGCATATTCCCAATCTCCCTTCAACAACATCACCCTTCTTCTGAGATTTCTCTCAGATCTTGCTATATAATTAGGAAAGTCCTGTCTTTTGTAGACGATCAAGCTCTCTACCTTCAATATTCCTTCAAATGCAGAGTCCCAAAGCATTTCATTAATTAATAGTCTTGGAACCAGTGCTATCTCAACTTCCAATGTTCTCCACTTACTTTTCACACTCTTGTACACACAAAGATGCATTTCTACAGATGCCCATTTATTTCAATCATTTATATCTATCCAATAGTAATGATTCATGTACCTTTAAAATGGCTGTGCATCTGACTGAAAACCAACATTAAACAATGTTTATCTGTTTTAGCTTACAAAGGCCTAGAAAACAGATAGTGTCAATTTAACTATCTAAATTGCCCAATACACAACAATAAGTGTGTTTAATAATGATACTTGAATGCTTCTTAAATATATTCCTTTCATATCTTTAGGTTAACAGCCACTTCAGTTGTATATCCCATCTACAAAATCAGGTTGACCATGTTTCTTTATATACCACTCAAAACAGGCAAAACTAAAATATCTTGCTCTGCCATAATTTATACAGATATGTACAGAGCATAGTCCAATCCTGAGGAGTGTTACTGATAAATGTCATATGATCAGGGCATATCACTAACTGGTTCTTTGAACTTTGTTTTGACTTTCATACCTGGAATTCCATAATGCAAAATTTCTATAGCTGATTAAAAAGTTAAATAGATAGAATAGAATAAAAGAAAATAAAAGCTGAACATGATCTCTCCCAGTTTAAAGACAGCATTTAAACATTCCACTAGTCTGACGTCCTAAAAAATCCACCATTAAAAGCTGGGATTCTAAAAAAAAAGAAAAAAAAAAGCTGGGATTCTCTATAAGTAACTGATTATGCAAAATGAGTCAATTACTTAAATACTTATGCTGTGGAATTTTTATAGCTCATAAGCTCCCCTGAGGCAGTTTCAAGCAGCTAAATGCCTTCAACTCATATGTCAAACATGAGGATCAGAAAAAACTGTGCAAAACACAAATTTCTGTACGTATACTCTGTCTTTGGCTCAATACAGACACCTACATAGTGCTTTCCTCTATGTTCTACTAATATGTCCCTGGTACCTGAATCAAGCTATAACTTCCTCTGCAGTAGAATTTAAACACACACACACACACACACACACACACACACACACACACACACACACCCTCAATGGCTTTTTCCAAAGAAATTCTCATTGACTAGAAGGTAGACTCTGGAAAACAACCCTTATGAAAGGGCTGACATGAATAAACAAAGCTCTGAACCAATATGTATTCATCTCATTCTAGTTAAAAAAGAAGTAGGTTTTCTATTTTTGAGGGAAAAAAGTCAGCTTTGCTTATGATAAGCCATTCTTAGTCTTTAGAGAATGCCCTGGCCATTTTCTGTCTCTCAACTCAACCTTTCAAATAATTTTTTTTAAAAGGTTCAAACACTACAAAGCATCTGATTTAGTGAAAAGCACTTTAAATACCTCTTCAAGTACTCCCCACTGGATCAAAATGTCATAGAAATGTTGTAAACACTATCAGTCATGTTCCAGAGAACAATTTAAACAAACATTGTTTTGCTCTTTTGTCTGGAAAAGTAATTTCTGAAGTGAAGAGTTCAAAACTTTTAGCCCTACATACTATGCAGTAAGAAAAAAAAAAATACATCTTTTAAGCATCAGAAGCAGAGTACACAATAGGCTTTGTCTTGTTAAACAAAAGAACAGGCTTTTCCTTTCAATCATTTCCAGCTGTATGATCTGGCCTTCATGGAATCAGAAATTAACAGCATATGGCATCTGGCTACCTGCACAGGCTGCACATAAAATCTCAAGTCTTCAATAAGATTAACAGGTCTAGTGGTTGAGAGTAAAAGGGGAACCACCAAATGCTATTTCCAAAACAGAGGCAATAGCTCTAACTAAAAGAAGGCAAGAAAAAGCATCCTTATCTAATCAGATGTCAACTGTATTCTTGAGAAACAATCAGATCACAAGATCTTCTGCCTCCTAGACAACTGAAAAAGATAATACCACTGACTACAAAACTATTGTGGTTCTCAAACAGGGAAAGAACTATACCAAAACAAAAAACAAACAAAAAAAAACCCAAAACAAAACAAAACATAACCCCAAAACAAAGAAGTTCTGAGTTAGCCCACATGATGACACATCAGAGTTTTGCTTTGGATCCAAATGTGCCAGAAAGAAACAAACCAAAAAAATTCAAATGACTTACTGTTCTTACCATAAGGTCCACTAAGTCTTAGTACCAGAATATCAAAATACATAGAATCTTGGACTAAAAGATCTTCAAGGATCTTCTAAAATAAAACCATTCCAGACAAAACATTAAATTTACCTTTCTTATTAGTATCCCTGGACCAAAAATCTGCTAACTTTTGGAATATATTCCAGTGTTTCAGAATCCATACAGCCCTAATCTCTAACCTGATTCTCAACTATCAGAGCACAAACCCTACACCTTCCTTTCTGTAGTTCAGCAAAGTGGGGATAATGAGTGCACAACAGTAAAGAATAACTAAGTACCTTCAAACTTATAAGAAATAGATCCTTATAACACTGATAACTGATCCTTTCCAGCCCCTCCCCAATTCTTTCTTTTACAGCTTCAGGCACTCAACACCTTCAAGCCTACTCTTCACACTTTTAATCCTGTTTAACAGTTTTATCTGGACCCTCTCCAAAGCATTACACATTGAGCTTCAGTGGGCCCAAAAGTCAAACAGTGGTATATTCCTTGACAGTTTACTTCATAATTCCTAGAGGAGAAAGAAAATATAATTTATTAATAAATATTATGAGAAGTGGGCTTAAAGTAATTTTATCAATAAAGTTTCATTCTGCCCTCAAGCATTTGGATCTCATAAAAGAGTTCCTCAACAGTGCCTTAAGTGAAGACAGAGGAGGAAACCCAAACACATTCAAAAGAGAATTAAAATCTCATAAAGGCATACAATCCAGAATAGACAAAATTTTAAAATGGGCAATCCATGAGAGAGATAACTACTTTAATATTTTTAAGGCATACATGGTCTGAGAACAATCAACTATTGGAATTTCTATATCAAAAGCTCTTTCACTGACTATGGGAAATGCTAGATTCCAGTAGGTCTATCTAGATTTAAAAAAAAAAACTTAAAGGAATAACAAACCTATTTTCATCTCTTAGATGCTCCCTCTCTCCATACTTCTCACCAGGACCCTGACAGCCTGATGACATCAATGTATTATACACCCTGAGGCGCTAGGTCAAATGCAGGAATCTATCTATCACAGCTGCTAATGTTTTATCTTCACTTGAAATTTCAGAAATGCAAATGCAATGCACCAACAGCTGTTTACACTTTCAATTTTTTCTTGTAAAGCTGGTCATGAAATGTGGCTTGCTGAACATTTGTAACACAATTACCAATTTCTGTTTCAATGCTTATAAATGCTGCTGCCACTAGTGTACAATCTGATTTCACTGCCCAGTAGTAAAACAGTGTGGCTGGATGGGCACTGGTTCCCTGGAAGAGGTGGCAATGAGAAGGAGACAGTGCTGCTTATTAAGGAACTGAAGCAGGCTAATAGCTAAAACATACACAATAGCAGTCTGTTTAAATTAGGAACATAGAAATACTAACATGTACATGTGTACCTATCAAATTGACATGCAGTATGAATTCTCAAAAAGTGCACTTGATTAAAATTTGCTAGGACCTACTGTTTTGTTGTCTACTAGGATTTCATAAGACACACACACAAAAAAAAACCCTAAAGATGTAATTTCTCTCCTCTAGAAGTTAACAAACTAACAGGAAAATTCTTAAAATCATTCTGGGCTATCAACTACTTTAAAACCCCAATGAAAAGTAAGATCACCCTGTCCAGAAATTATTTGCAAATATATATAACATTGCAGAGGGTTAATGGACCTACAGATCATGGACCACAGATTAAGATTCCAGTAGGCACATGAAAAGATGCTCAACATCACTAATTTTCAAAGAAATGCAAATCAAAACAACGAGGTACCACCAGTCAGAATGGCCATCATTTAAAAGTCTACAAATAACAAATGCTGGAGAGGGTGTGGAGAAAAGGGAACCCTCCTACACTGTTGGTTGGGAATGTAACTTGGTACAGCCACTATGGAAGACAGTACGGAGGTTCCTCAGAAAACTAAAAATAGAATTATCATATGATCCAGCAATCCCACTCCTGGGAATATACCCGGACAAAACTATCATTCAAAAAGATACATGCACCTCTATGTTCATAGCAGCACTATTCACAACAGCCAAAACATGGAAACCATTTAAATGTCCATTGACAGATGAACGGATAAAGATGTGGTGTGTGTGTGTGCACGTGCATGTGTGTGTGTGTATGTGTGTGTGTGTGTGTGTGTGTGTATAATGGAATACTACTCAGCCATGAAAAAGAACAACATAATGACATTTGCAGCAACATGGATGCAACTAGAGATTATCATACTAAGTGCAGTCAGGAAGAGAAAGATAAATACTGTATGATGTCACTTATATGTGGAATCTAAAATATGGCACAAATGAACCTGTCTACAAAACAAAAACAGACTCACAGACATAGAGAACAAACTTGTGATTGCCAAGGGGGAGGAGGGGACGGAGAGGGATGGACTGGGAGTCTGGGGTTAGTAGGTGCAAGCTGTTACATTTAGAATGGATAAACAACAAGGTCCTAATGTATAGCACAGGGAACTATATTCAATAACCTGTGATAAACCATAATGGAAAAGAATATAAAAAATGTATATATGTGTATAACTTAGTCAATTTGCTGTACAGCAGAGATTGGCAAAACACTGTAAATTAACTATACTTCAATTAACAAAAAAAGAATTCCAGTTCTAAAAAAAGACATTTTAAGGTAAACAAAGGAAATGTGGGTCTCTTAGTTATAATCTGTTTAGATTATGTTTTTAGAAGTGTATTTTCGAGGAGAGAAGAAAGGACGTTCAGGAGAAAGAATAAAATTTCTAACATTAAAACACTGGTAATTTCATGGGACTTCACTGGTGGTATAAAAGCTGTAAAATGTGGGAGAAAGTGATGGAAAAGGTAAAGTTTACATTTATAATTGGAGAAAAAATTCTGAAAAAGAGAAAAACAGAACCTTGAAATTATTAAATCCTTGAATTGATATAAATGGTGACAGAAGATTTCAAAAGAAAAATGGAATATAATCAATATTTGGCTGGAGACAATGATTCTGATAGTACTAGCAATGGTGAACAGCCCGTGGGAAGGCTGTACAGTATAGAGATTAAGAGCACAAACTCTGAACAGGTGATCATGGACTGGATTTGGGGCCAAAACAAATGTTTTTCTTTTATAAAATTTTAGAGAGCTCCTGTCTATCTGCTAGATTGGATGCTGCCTGATTCATGAATCGCTGAATAAAACCAATAAGATCTGTAAATTTTTTAATTGAATAAGGTTTGTAGATTGGATAATATGAATATTAATTCCCTGATTTTGATAATGTGATTATAAAAGAAAATATATATGAGATATATATATTATATAAGAGAATGCATTTTTAGAGGAGGAGTTATGTCTGCAACTAATCGTTTGGAAAAAACTAATAATATGTATAATTATATGTAGAGAGAGATGGGTAAAGCAAATATGATAAAATGAAAACATTTGGGCAATCTGGATAAAGTGTATATATACTTATTTGTACAACTTCTGTAACTTTTCAAGTCTGAATTTACTTTAAAAAGTACTTAAAAATATGTGCTCTGAGTGTGGCTGTCTAGGTTCAAATTCTGGCTCTGCCACTCACTATGTGACATTAGACAAATAAGTGTTTTAACTTTGTCTCTGCTTTGTTTCCTCATTTGTAAAGTAGGGATTAATATAATACTACCTCAAGTTGTTGTAAAGAATAAAATGAAAATGAAATAATTCATGTAAAGTGTTTATTAGAACAGTATCTGACAAATACGAAGCACTCAAATCTTAATCACTATTGTTGTTATCATTCCTTTCCAAACATCATTCTTATTCCTGCCCCATTTCAGCCCACCACTCTCTGCCTTAGATGAAGCTAATTACAGAAAAAAAGAAACAAACAGTGGGAAAAGTCATGGTTTTTCATCTTTAGCTTCAAGGTTATTGATCCTTTGTGTGGGCTCCCTGTCTCCAGGCTGGTCGTTCTTTAACCTATTCTCTGATGGCTGTCAAGCGGGTTTTTTATATATATAATTCTTTAGACATACAATCTGATAAGTTGATACCATCCTTAAAATCTTCAATATTAGCTTTAAATAAAATTGTAACTCCTTTAACTTATTATATAAAGCCCATAATGATTTAGTTACAGCATACCTCTGTGTTCTCATCTCTCAACACACTTCCACAAATATACCCTTCACTCAGGCCTCAACGTAGTTCTCTGAATACAAACCTTCAATCCCTAAAACAGATGATTTTTTTTCTGCCTAAAACAGGACCTCACCCTTATTCATCTAGCCAATTCATATTTACTCTCAAAACTTATCTCAGTATGATGTAAATGCCTCTCTGAACACGCAAAACCCTACATGCACACCTCCACCACGGTATCATACTATAATCACTGATTAGTCTATCATGCTCATTAGGTTCTAAGCTTCTTAGGGGTGGGAATTCCCTGACAGTCCCGAGGTTAGGACTCTGTGCTTCCATTGCAGGGGGCCCGGGTTCAATCCCTGGTCGGCGAACTGAGATCCCACAAGCCGTGGCATGGCCAAAAAAAAAAAAAAAATTTAAGCTTCTTAGGGGCAAGAGCTATGTATTTTAAGTCTTTGAATTCCAAGCACAAAACCTGATATAATATAGGCTTTCAATTAGTGTTGAGTGGATGAATCTCTTGATAAGAATCTTGACAAGAAATTCCAGTATGTCAGTAGACACAAGATAATCTGTTGAGTAGCATATGAAAGCATTTGTCCAAAGCAGAGGACTAATGTTTAAGTAAAATCTATACTTTTAACCAAGTATATAAAATGTTAGCCACGCAAGTTTTCATCTTTAAAAACCAGCTCCATGCCTCAAGATCTCAGTAAAAGTAGATGGCAGTGTAGTTTGGTAAGAAAGGGCATTTCCCCTAAAAACATGTTCATTGATTTCCTAATATACACCAGTAAAACAATATTGAGTTCTTAATTTATTAAAAACAATATTAATAATTGAAAATGCTTTTGCTGCCAGAGGCATACACCACATAAGATGACAACTTTCTAAGTCCCTTCTCTCCACTAGCAATGAAACAGGATGGCCTAATTTCAGTTCATAAAGTTATTTCTAAAACTAGAGTATCTAAAAAAAGAGAACTAACACAATTTGTCTGTGAAGCCTTTTAATCTTGCTAGTCACAATGCCTGGTTAATTCCTATAATCAAAGCCTTGACCAGAGTTCTTTTTGCACAATGAGTTGGGCAAAACACATGGCCAAATAAAAAAGGTGCTGGAAATAGGCCCTTGAGCTGTATTAAACACAATGGAAATAACATTTGAAAATAGTATTCTTCCCAGCTGGGTAAGAAACACAATGGCTCCAACCATCTGCTCTTTCTTCCTAAGATTCCTTTTACACAAATGGACAGGCTGACATTATTTATTCCATTCAAGAAACAAGATCCCTGGAGTTGAAGATCACAATTTAAACCAGATAAAATTCAGACAGTAGTAAGATTAGAAGTGCACAAACTCCTAGACATATTTTATTTTTTTTCTATTTATATTATTTTCTCCACCTCCTTTGCTATCCTTTCTGTAAGAAAACTCTGTAAGAAGATTCTTGGAAGAAAACATGTTTTGGAGTACTTTTGAAAGGAGAGATGATGGGCCCGAAAATAAACCACAGGGTAACCCTAAGAGATAAGGAGAAAGCACAGGAGAAAACCAACTGTTCACTTATTCAATGATTTTAAAAGACTTATGTGATCTGGTAACAAAGTTACCAAATAGTAATATTTGAACTGGTTTTGTTCTGACTTTATAAACATAACTAAGAAGGAAACTATAAGGAAGAAATCCATCTTGATTCCATATTAGTTAAAGTAGAAAGGCTATGAAGCTATTCTGTGGTATTGTTTTATAACCTAGATCTTCAAATACTATCGTGGGATTACATGTAAACACTGGAAAAGACATACCCTCTAAAATTGTTCTTTCTTTCAATGAACCCCCATAAAGTTTCTCATGCAATTCTAGGGTTCTGTGGAACCACATATGAAAACCGCAGGAACAGTTTTTTACTCCTAACTGCAACTAGTTTACAATACTTCTTAGAATACCAAACTCTATCAATATTTGGCAATCTTTCTGCCCAGGTATATCAACAAAGGACTGAAAAGCAATAGAGTCATATTAAACCTGACTTAAAGAGTTTTTGCACAAACCACCACACACTCAAAGTAAGAAAAACACTTACTTTGAAAGCTTTTAGCATCTGATTCAGTTTCACTGGCTTATGAGTTCCTAGAAGGCAGAACTATGTCTTTTTCATTTTAGATTCTATGCCTTCCTTAACCTTGCCCACCCAGTGCCTAGTATAAAGCTTTGCACATTAAGAAAAAAAAACGCTACTTTAAAAATATTAGAAACAACCCAATGTCCAGAAACAGAGGAAAAATTATATTATGGTATTTATATAATTATATAATAACTATTTAACTGTATAGTTATTATATAATTATATAAATACTATATAAAATATTTTAAATGATTTGGTATATTTATACTTATAGACATTATGTCTAGGATGTGAATAAAAGGCTATATAGTTTGTATATATAGCTTAAGTTCATTTTTGCAAATATGTATATACTCACATGTATATGTATTATACAAATGATTCTCATTTATCCATAGATTAAAAATCTAAAATCTTTTCACCAAAAGATTATCTGTGAGTAGTGGGATTTTTGAATAATTCTCACATTCCTGGTCACATACATCACTGTAGAGTATATGAAATTTTTAAATAATGAATATTAATCCCTCCCATGGATATCAAAACAATTAAAATGTTTTTATGTTGGAAAAAAAAGTCAACTAAATTTAACTCTCTAAGCTAACTACTATTCTCTTTCCCAAATCCCTGAAGTGACTTCAGCCCTGGTAGCCCTCAGGTCCTTTGTCACCTGCCTTACCACTCTACCTTTCTGCCTTACTGTTCTTTGTGTTTTCTTCACTCACAGCTCCATCCACATCCAAAAGCAGGGCAGAAAATTCAATAGGTAAGCTGTTAGAATTTGGTTTTATGTCCCTTCCATCTCTTATTTATCATTCCCACATTAAAACAAAAATAAATGTTGAACACAATGAGAACACTATACACCCATCAGAATGACTAAAATTAAAAAGACTGGCAACAACAAATGTTAGCAAGGAGGTAGAGCAATTGAAACTTTCACATATTAATAGAATGTAAAATGGAACAACCACTTTGCAAAAAGGTTTGGCAGTCTCTCATAAAATTGTGACCCAGAATTCCACTCCCAGGTATATTTACCCTGGGAAATGAAACATGTCCACAAAAGACTTATAGGAGTGTTCAGAGTACCTTTATTCATAATAGCCAAAAACAGAAACATCTTGAGCATCCATCCATAGGAGAATGAATAAACACTGTTCAATTGATGTAAAAGAATAAAATTCAGCAACGAAAAAGAATGAACTACTTAAACATGGAACAATATAAATGCATCTCAAAATCATTATATGTGAAAGAAGCCTTATATAAAAGAGCACATATTGTATGAATCCATTTATATCAAGTTCTACAACCGGCAAAATTAATCTATAGTGGAAAAAGTGGTTGCCTCTGGGGAGAAAAGTGTAGAGGACCAAACAGAAAGGAGCATGAGAGAACTTTCTAGGGAGATGGTAATGTCCTATATCTTGACAGGGGTTAGGTTAAACAGGTGGATATATTTATCAAAAACTCACTTCAAATTTGTGCATATTATGGCATTTTAAATTTACCTCAAAAAGAATAATCAAGTGAATACTGAACTCAAGCTAATGTTATGCATCCTGAAGTATTTAGAGATTGAGTGTACTGATGTCTCAAATTTATTTTGAAGTGCATAAAAAAAGATGTGATGGGTTGAGGAATAATAGATAGATGACAAAACAAGTATTGTAGAATGTTAACTGTAGAATCTAGGTGGTGGGTAAATATGGGTGTTAACTGTACAATTCTTCCAGCTTTTCTGCATGTGTGAAATTTTTCAAAATAAAATGTTAAGAAAAAAAAAAACTTTGACCTGCAACTCAAATTACTTTTTGCTCAGTGTCCAGAGATATACAGCCTTATTTGGGGGCAAGTAAAGTCCAATTTCCCTCTACTGAGACCATTAGACAGGCACACTCAATATGCTACTTAGTCGTGGAGTCAAAGTGTTAAATCAGCAAGCCTGCCTGGAGGGAAGACCAGTCCCAAAGGATGAGCCAAACAGGAAACTCACTGGTGCAAAGCAAAGAGCTTCTACACTACTACTAACTGTAACAGCACCTTTGGTGACTTCTTTCTTGAGCTAAAAAATCAAGAGCACTTTCAACCAGTACAAATCCTCTTTAGGGGAGTCTGCCGCCACCACCCAAATATTCACTAACGTTCTTTTCTTCCCTAAGTACAACCAGAAGTACCTTCTAACAAAAACACACACAGCTTTGAATTGCAGCATGGGACAGATTTATGGAATATGGAAGACATTAAAGTATTCACTTTCTCTCTGAAAATAAAGAGCACAGACTCATAAACAATGCCTGAAAGGCATTTCAGCAGCTTAATCCACGCAGGACATGTTTTGCTTTTTGAGACAATCAGGAACTGTTGGGTACAGGAAGCCATAAACAACAAGAATTTGGCTTAAGATGGAGAACAAAATAAATGTTTTTTATAGAGATTACTTAACATTTTTTGAAGGGGTTTATTTATGTGTGACAAGGTCTACAAGACACAACTTGTACATAAGCAGCAGCTCTTATAATACATCTAATATTGATTGACTTCTTACAACAGTGGCACCAAGCAGGACCAGTCTGTCAGCATTTCCATCAATAACTACATTTGCTGGGCTTAATAATTCCCTTTTTCCAATTTTCTCCAGACAGAGAAAACCACTTAGCTGGTTCTCAGCATTCAAACTCAGCCAAGAGTTTTTCTTTAAGTTCCATCATACGTGAAGCTGGAGTTTTGGAAAGTGGGTTTCCTGAGGAAGGCTCAGGCTTCTAAGTCTAAGAGACAAAAGAGTCATGATAGAAAAACCACCCACAGAATTTTGTACCTTAACAAATATGCCACATACAAAATTCACTGAGTTAATACAGTCGAAATAGAATAAAACAGACAATACCATGGGTGATGGAAGAAAGATATTCTCTTAGGGAAAAATTACTAGTCAACAGGTATCTTAGAAAGTACAATTATGATCTGATAATCCTACTAAAGTAAAACAATTTATGCATATGGCACAGATTTCTTGCCAAGGAGTAGTATCTGAAAAAGTCCAGGTTTCAGAAATGAAGGATTAGAGACTTCTGTGTAACCTGTTTGGAGACTTCTGTGTAACCAAAGCAAGATTCTGAATTCTTTATACCCCATCAATAAAATTAACCAAACTTTCTAAGTTATTTATGTTTAAAGTCTTTGAATTTCTCATATACGCAATAGTAAATAAGTACTATTGCTATAGTCATTTCTTCTGACTATAAAAGAGGCCCTGTACAATATACGTAAGTATATCCCAAACAATGAAACTCAGCACAGATATCCTACACAAATAGAGACTACATATCCCATGCCACTAAAATTGTAAGATCTTAGTTTCTTCCCCAGCTTTCACTTCTGTGTTTTTCTTACTCAAGAGCATTTTATGAATAGTCCGAAAAGAAATAATTGCTTGGAATGTTTTCCCTCAGATGCTCAGAAATATATAATTTGTTAACTACTGGGACACTATACACAACCTACCATTTTATTCAATACTGCTGGCTGTACAGCCTTCTTTTATTATATTTTCTTTAGTGAAAACTAACTTCTAGGATGGCAGATTGAGCGTGCACTGCGCTAAACTCCTTCCTCAAAACTCCACTAAAATAAAACTGAACAGCCTTTCTTTTTTTAAAAGGCATAAATGTACAAAAATCAAAGAGTACAGAAGAACCAACAGCAACAAAATGCTGGAAGCTGGAAAGTAGAGGGCCCAGTTGGTAACCAGACAAAGCAAGTAATGGGGAAAACCAAGTGGCAGCCTGACTTGCACCATATCAGTAGCACTAGGTATCTCTGGAAGGGAGAGTAGAAAATGAAGCTTGAATAGGCTTAGTTGAAAGTATGCTTAAGAAGCAATTAGGCTCTCAGATTCCCCTTTCTAAATTCATCTGGGCATCACCTATCCTTCCCTCATCACAGCAAAAGGCTAGAAAGTCTCTGGACTGGGGAATAGCTGTCACAATTGAGAACATAAGAGTCATTCTGAAAATGGGAGATTAAGCATGAGAGTTTACTTACTAAATGTTGAGATCCCCAATCTTTTCCTCCCACTTAGACTCCTTAAAATGCTGGCAAGCAAGAAGGATTCTAGAAGCTCCTACTTGGGATAACTTGACCAGCCGCCCCCCCCAAAAAAAATCACCAAAAGATACTGACAAAGGAAGTTTCTCCCCAGAGAAATTGTCCATCCAGATCACCCTACAGGTGGGGGGAACAGAAGAGGGAACAACTTCAATGGGAAGTGGAGTTAAGTGGCTATGTAAGTATGCTTTGTCTTGGATCTACTAGAAACTCACAATTATTGCTGAGTATGTATAGAAACAGGGTCCAGACTTCTCATTGCTATTGATTATTGTCTTATTTTAAGATCCCCCAGAGACAAGCTTTTCAGTCCAAGGAATTTATTTGGGAGAAGACCCCAGGAAGGATTAGTAGGGACATGAAGAAGTGAGACAATGAAAAGAAAGAAGCCAATAAAGGGTCTATTATCAAGCAAGTTAGGTCAACTGAAACTTAATTCTGTGGAGTACTCAGATATAGTATAGAATACTTGCCTCAGAAGTATTCTATACCATCCTCCCACCTGATGGGCAAGGGAGCTGAGGTATTTACACACCAACTTCCATCAGTTATTGATTGAGGGCTACTGGGACCAGGGACGTTGGGGTGGGGGGAGTGGCATTAATTCCCTGTCTCTAGCATCCAAAGAAAACCCTTAGGCAAAGAAATGCAGGTGCTGGAATTGGAGGTTCAGTAGGCAGACACTGAAAGGGTAAGGTCTAAAGGGATATAAACAGGGCACAACTGCATTTGCTACGTCCATCATGATAACTGAGCTTATTTGTGTCACTATCTTATCCAAAGTAAAACATTGTCTCTTGGAGGTTCACTCTTGAATCCTTTTCTTAACTGTCTTTTAGAAAGCTAATAACTTAGTAGTAAGTGATAGGGGTCCCAAAATTATCAAGCACTTTTACAAAATTATCTAGTCAAAGCTGTACACTATTTTGGTTAATGATACTAACCTCATCACTCTGTATGGTAACCATTAACCACCCCTACTTCACCAACGAGAAAATGAGTCTAAATCAACAATGTGATACATTAGGTCGAAAAGTAAATTAAGGTGAAATTTAAGGTCCAAATTTAAATTAAGGTCCAAAAGTAAATTAAGGTGAAATTAAAAGCTACACTCATGGCACCCATTTTAAACTTTCAAAACATACTGCCTGCTAACTTTCACATTCACATTATGCCAATTTCCAGCTCTAAGAATTTTAGCCCAGAGCAGCTGGCCAGAAAGGTACATTACTTTATTTCACAATTAAGTAACAAAAACTAAAAAGTATACCTGGCTGCAACATTAAAACTCTGAAAGGTAAATGCAACCTGAATGTCCCCTAAGCCCATTAACTGAAGTATCCTACTAGGCTATTCTAAAAATATTATATCCCTAAACCCACTGGCTCAAAAACTTCACTTATCAAAGTGGCTAGACTTCAGTTGCCACTCATACTCTCACTCACAGTCCACTTTGTAGGAGTCTCTCTATTCTTTATAGAAATGCCTTCTCTTTTAATATCTACTTTGTTTAAAGATGGGTACCTCACAGTAGAAGAACTGGGAATCCTAATGATATAATCTTAAAGTTTCATATCCTAAGGTATACAACTGCTTGGCTCTAGAGCGAGGTTAGGAAAAAGACTAGGTCAGAATGGTTGGATCAATGCTCCTTTCTAATATTCAGGTCCTGTACCACAGTCTGACTCACTGTGCCAGGATCCTTATGCACATGCTTGTTTCTCCTAGGGGCTCCAATGTCTCTCCTTGCAATCTGATCACCTTATCCCAGTTTAAGTATGCACAATTGTGCACATGTGGTCCATAATGTACCAGACAAATAGGGGACATAGCTAGGTGCTGCTTAAGTGTCCCTGAGATTTCTGGGACAGTCTTAAACAGACTGTCTGCCCAAAACACGTATAAGACATCCAAGGGAATATTGCCTAACTTCTCATTCTAGCTCTGACTCCGCCAACACAACCTGTTATACAAGTTTGAAATCTTTGCGACAGGGGGGCAGAGGTGGTTTATTAAAACCCAGGAATTAAACCTTCAATTCAGATCAGTTTATTATCAAGTTCTATAGCCAGCCTGCCCAGAGAAGTTGCTTTTCCCCACAGCCTAAGGCAGAGAAGGAAAAAACACTGACCTACTTCACAAAAATAGTCAACAGTAACCTCTAAACACATGTTTCATATCATCAGTAAACTTTTCATCACTTGAGTACCATCTGGGTACATGATAGCCAAGAAGAGCAACATTATAATTAACTAATGACAAATTAACAAATGGCTTTCTTCATATCCCCATGCATATTCCAATAATTTCATTTCCATGAGACAAGAAATAAAGAGGAGTATCTTATTTTCTAAATTAACCTAATCATTCCTTTATTCCCAAGTTGCCTCAATAGTTTTATTAGTTGATCATACATCAATTCACCTTCCCTGAAAAGGTTCTCAAGGGATTCTTTCTTTTGAGTCTTCTGACAATACCTAATATAAGTCCTTGTACTTAATGGTCACACAAAAAATGTCAATGACTAAACACTACTGATTTGTTGACTGAAGTTAAGCACAGCTTGCTGATGAACACTAGTAACAAATCATGAATCAGTCTTTTTAATCAATTTGACATCTTGTGTATACTGTATTAGCCTGAGTTTCTGAATATAGAGCCTGTTATACCTACTTAGGTTTTATCCGTTTTTCATAAAGTACAAAGTTTCTTATGCTAAAAATTTCTGGGGTGTTTAGAGCTCATTTCTACATTTTCCTTGTGGCATGACAATACAGAGAAAGCTGCTAAGAAGGGCATGCCAGGCACTCAATCAACTTAAATTCTACTGTCGTGGGTTAAATTGTGTCCCTCCAAAATACATGTTTAAGTCCTAACCCCCAGAACCTGTAAATATGATCTTATTTGGAAAGTGTCTCTTTGCAGACATAATCAAGTTAAGATGAGACCATCAGGGTGGGCCTTAATCCAATATGACTGGTGCCCTTATAAGAAAAGGAAAAGGGACACAGACACACAGGGAGAATGCCATGTGATGAAGGATGCAGAAACTGGAGTTACACTGCCACAAGCCAAGGAATGCCAAGGATTTCTGGCAACTACCAAAAACTAGGAGAGGCATGAAACAGATTCTCTAAGGCCCCAAGAAGGAATTAACCAACCCTGCCCACACCTTGATTTCAGATGTCTAGCCTCCAGAACTGTGAGAGAATGAATTTCTGTGTTTTTGTAAAGCCACCTTATTTGTGTTACTTTGTTATGACAGCCCTAGGAAACTAATACACCTACCTTAAGAAATTTAACTATAAACTGAGGGATCACATTAAAAAGAAAAAAAATTAACACACAATACAGTTTAGCTATAAAACTTATAGAAAAACTATGATGCATATGCAGTTAAATGTATAGAGCTCTAAAAAGAATGTCAATCGATAATATGTTATAAATAACTTTTATTCTATTTCTGATTAACATTTCAGACAACTTAAAAATGCAAGGGTAAAGATAAACAAAATTTTAACAGGAATGCTTGCAAAAAGAAAATATAAACTAGCAAGGCTTCCTAGGGATAAATACAATGTTCTAGAGCTTCTGAGAAGCGTTTCTAGATATGAGTCCTCTGGGATCCAAAGAATCCCTTAGTTCCCACAGAATGAGGGTCAGTAAACTTGCTCCTAAAGAGCCAGATAGTAAATAGTTTAGGCTTTGCAGGCCATACAGTGGCTACTGCAACTATTCAACTTTGCCTTGGCAACACAAAAGTAGGCAACATGTAAACAAATTAGCAAGGCTGTGTTCCAATTAAGCTCTACTTAAAAAAACAGGTGGTCCACCCATATGCTGTAGTTCCAACCCCTGCTATAGAGTAATGGTTTTTAATTGTCCTGGAAACAGTCACATAGTTGTAATGAGTCAACTTGGCTAGGCCAAACTACATGTCCCCCAGTTGCCCTCCCTATGTGTTTCTAGTTAAGGTGAGGCACAAGAGATATTCCTGTGCAAGATGTAGGGAGTGGAAAGGGAGCAGCAGCCATTTTGTAGCTCCCACATGTTACACTTATCTGCTAGTTAAGCTTGTTGGCACAGGACAGCAGCCAAACCTGCCAGTTACTCCACTTTCCCCCGGACCTGCCTTCGGCTCCTCCTAGGCCAGGTGTGTTTAGCTCCAAGATGAAGGGCACCATTTCTCCTGCAGTATATGCAGATCATCAAAATCAAAAGCAGCAAGAAGGGGGCTTCCCTGGTGGCACAGTGGTTGAGAGTCCGCCTGCCGGTGCAGGGGACATGGGTTCGTGCCCCGGTCTGGGAGGATCCCACAAGCCGCGGAGCAGCTAGGCCCGTGAGCCATGGCCGCTGAGCCTGTGCGTCCGGAGCCTGTGCTCCGCAACGGGAGAGGCCACAGCAGTGAGAGGCCCGCGTACCGCAAAAAAAAAAAATAAAAAAGCAGCAAGAATTAATGGGTTTCAGTCCATTCTCCTGGGTTCCAGCTCGTACCTGTGAGTTCCAGCTTGTCTTTGCTCTCCCCTATTTTATATCTTCTTTCCCCTCCTGACTACCTTCCCTTTGGATTTCAAACTCCAGCATCAGACACAAAGATAACAGCTCTGCTTAGGGACGGATTTATGCAATTGTGGGAACTGGGTAATAAGTACTCTCCTAGTGGTTCTACTCCTCTGACTAAACCTGGACTGATACATAGACTGCTTTGAGAGTACATGAAAGTTAGGAACCAAGATAATGTACATACACACACAAGGACAAAATATTGAAGGCACTTCAAGGGGTTCAACAAATCCATCTCAAAAACCCTGTTACAGAGTAAAAAAGTAAAAACTGCAAGCATCAACCAAAAGACTGATTGGTTTGAAGCTTTCCAGCCCTGAAATAAAATAGTACAACATAAACGTGTCTACCAACCTATCTAAAAACTACAACAAAAAGAGGAAATACATCCAAATCCACTTTTCACCTAATATATAAATTTATAATGCATAAAAACTTCTTTAAAGTTTCAAGTACTTCTTTTTTAAAAATTGGATATTATTATTTGGTGACTTGCTGTTGTATCTGGCTTTACACTAGCCAAAGGTACTATGAAAAACACGGACAAATACAAAATTTTATGCCGATTTACTTAAAAGTAGTTGCTTATAGTCAGAATCTGGGCTACTGAAGAAGCAGAAGCATTAAGTGCTGCCCCCCAAAGATAGCCTAAACTCTAACAAGATAATGAGTTTTGGCTGATGTGAAGAGGCAATGAATCTTGAAAATACAAAAATTAATTTTTAAGTAGCTATAGAACACTAAAGGACAGAACACCTTATCCAATCTCAAAATAAACAGCTAAACCTTCCCCCTTCCCTGCTTGATTTCTCAGCATAGCAAATATCACCATCTGACAAACTAAACTGACTTGTTTTTAATACACACTCAATAGGTATTTATTGACTGAAGTAATAAATGAAGTGTAAAGCTATTAATCTTGACATTATACAATTGTGGGAACTGGGTAAGCACTCTTGATATTAATCTTGACTTTTTAAAAACTATTCAAATTCTGAGATATTTCTAAATAAGGATAATCTTTGACACATAAAACAGTGAAATGTGTTATATAAGGAGAATACTATGTGATTACTAACAAGTTCCAAATTCCTTTTCTATTATTCTTCCTTCTGTTTTACAATTTTGACTACACAAAGAAGTGTGTAGAATCTTCCTCTTCTGTTTTCATAGAATTCTTTATCAATTAAGATTACTTTAGGGCTTCCCTGGTGGCGCAGTGGTTGAGAGTCCGCCTGCCGATGCAGGGGACGTGGGTTCGTGCCCCGGTCCGGGAGGATCCCGCGTGCCGCGGAGCGGCTGGGCCCGTGAGCCGTGGCCGCTGGGCCTGCGCGTCCGGAGCCTGTGCTCCGCGACAGGAGAGGCCACAGCAGTGAGAGGCCCGCGTACCGCAAAAAAAAAGATTACTTTACATAACATGAAGCTTCCATTTAGTAACTGACCCACGTGAAACTCTAAGATGATCCTTGGAAAGAAGTGGCATTCACTAAGATTGGTGGCTAACTACATTCCAGTTGCATTTTTCTCCCTGTGCAAAATATGCTACAAAAGCCCAGGAGAGGAAGTTAAGTGGAATCTTAGGTTTCACACTTCTTTTACATGAAGTTAATACTAATATCCTCAGGGCAAATCCTACTTGACCCTACCAAAACTCTAGCAAAGAGAAAAACAGACTATCAATCTCCTACCCCCAAACCACTCTTAAACAAAAGTTTTGTGGAAAATACTCTTTAGAAATAAGTATCTTCATGACTGAAACACTGAGCTTTAATACCAGAGGAAAACAAAGAAACTGTATGAAATTCAACAAAAGCTCCAAAATAGTAGGCAAACAGCCAGCATTTTCTCTTTCTGTTCCCTGCATATTCTCCACCCTTGTTTCAAAAGAGTACAAAGGAGGAGAAGCATGAGGAGGGGAGGACAAAATTTAACAAAGAAATAGGATACATGACAGAAAACACGTAAAAGCAAAACAGATCTGATGGTCTCACCTGGAAAACTGAAATATATCCATATGTATAGTGTTTGCTTTTTTTGTGGTTGTTTTTTTATATAGAGTTTATAAAAGCAAGTTCTGAACAATAAGATGTATTTGTTTTCCCAACTCTACACAGTGCTTTTCTTTGCCTGTGAAGTTGTTCAACTTATGCTTCACCACCTCAAATATAACCTGGGTGATAACAAAGTCCTATAGTAAGTCCCCAAAGCCATCTTTGGGGCCATTCTGAGAAACAAAAGGATACTGCAAAGGATCAAACAATTCTTCATTCTCTAGAGCAGGGAATGAATGTGATGAAATACATCAATGTCTAGTGGGGTTATTTAAATCTATAAATCGATATAATTGTGGCTACTTTTTGTTGGTATTTCATACCCACTCCACCTTTTGTAATCCCTAATATTTGTTCCCTCTGATTCACCCATGAATTAGAAGCCTGACTGATCTCTTTATTCACCCTCCTCTTTCTACCGATTTCTTCAATTCTTTCTCCTTCTTCCTTTTTTATTCCTGCATGTGTGCCACTTACCCTTCTTACTCCTCTAAATTCCTTACCTTTTCCTAATAAAATGTCTAAATCTCTTTAAAGAACTGATGGTCTCTCTATCCTAACTCATAAAAGTAGGGCAAGATGTCTAAGGAAATGTGACCTGAGATACTAATGTTGTTTATGTTCCCTCTGGGAAAGTGTTGATCTTCACATAAGATAAAAATACATACTTCTTTTTAGAAAGAAATCCTGAGGAGACCTTGAATCTAAAAACCTCTGGACACAAACTTACCTGCTTTGTAAAAGTTTGCTTCCTTCAACAATGACATTCATAGATCTCGTCCCAAAGACCCATAAATCTAGCTTCAGAAGGTAGATAGTTCTTCCACTTCTGTCTTTAGTCCAAGTTAGGTTTTTAATAAATGTTCAATGGGAATGGCGAACTGAAGGACATGGTAATATGAACTATTATTTCCATGTGGATTTTGCTGTTGTTGTTTAAAGGAGAAGGAAAATAAAAAGGCTTTCGTTCCTGTTAAAATGCCAGAGGAACAAAGGAGTTACTAAAGAATCCTGGATGCTCCAGAGGCTGTGTTATGTATTCATGCCCAGAGTCACCTTTCCTTCTGCAGGCTTACATATTGCTGAGATAGAATTCAGCCCTTCCATTTGTAGCAAGACATTTCTCTGTATGTCATTTGGCAGATGCAGTTGTGGGGCTCTGCCAATTCACCCTGGAGCCCTCTATTTTAATCAGTATCACATAAAGTTTAACACATGCTTTGAAATGTGCACCAGATCCAAAGCTTTGCCTGGGGACGGGGGTGGGGGTGCTTGCTGCAAAAACACATACCATCCCAGCCGCTACTCCACAAGCAATTATCTTTCACCTTTGGCTGAACCAGGAGAACTGTCAACACCAGCACACTGCCAACCAGAAGAGAGGTTATGGGGTCAAAGCAGGAAAGAAGGTTGAATGCTTTAGGTTCAGCTTGGCTATTTGTTAATCCTGTTGGCTGCATGGAAGAAGCATTCTCCATAGTCACCAGGACACAGAAAAGCACACTATAAGAGAAGTAGTTGTGAGTACACCAGAATTTTAACAAGCCTTTTCAAGCAGTAAACTCTTTAGTAAAAGCACAAAACTCCAGCAGTACAATAGGACAATCATATATCAAAAGCTAAAGAACTCACATCAGCAAACTCTCATACATCAGGAAACTTCACTGTGAACTGAGTTTTGTAGAAACAAAGGATTAAAACAAACCTCATATATTGGAAATAAACACTTGTTTTCATCTCCTATCTAAATGTAAGTTTAAAATATTCAATATATTAAAATATTATTAAAGTTTCTTTGAATATGGAAACCAAAGGAAAGTTACCATTGATGATTAAACAAAAAAGACAATTACTAAAGCAGAGATGGAAGGCCATTATCTCCCCAACTTCCTCATACAAACCCCAAAAACACACACATACTGTTGATAAGATCTTCCCCAAATGCCAACTACAAAATATATGAACATTCTACCTCTTCCATAAGTACAATTAATCTCTTATAACCAGAATAACAACCACATTTTATCTCATGTGCCATCTATGATCCATTTGTGAAAGATGGCCTAGATCACTGCTGGCTTAGTCCACTGAGAAGGACTCTAAGGCTTAGTCTAGTACAGTGGCAAGACCGCCATGCTGAATCACTGATTTCTATCAGAGTGGACACTAACAGGCACAGATTTGTGGCACATAACTGTTGCACATCAGTTAGACTGATGGTCTCCAGAGTGGGGTGGTGTCTACCTGGAAGGTTATACAAAAACAATACATTAGTACTTATACTTGTTTTCATCTTAAAAAAACAAACAAAGAAACTACGTTACTAATATTTGATTTAAGAAATGACACTGACACCCTCACTCTCTGACAAAGAGTCAAGTACCACATACGGAATTCACGATATATATACTGAGGAAAAACAGTGCAGAGTGGTTGATAGTAATACCCTCATTTGTTGATTTTCTTTCAGTTTATTGTGATGTGTTGCAGACTACATGTGCTCAGTTAAATAAAATTAGATTATATTATCTAGTTTTAGTTAAACTTGTAGAAAATGGGCAAATGGTTTCAACGTTTCCCTAGATATACACTGTGGTTTGAAATAATACTAATAAATAGGGTTAACACCTGTCTTCATCCTGGTGTGGTAAGACCATTATAATATTGGTCCCCAATGAATCAAGCCTCCTGTGTGCATGCCCCTTAGCAATGTAACTCCGCTGCTTCTATGAAGAGGTAAAGACCATTTCTCCATGCTCTTCAATCTGGACTGGCTTTGTTACTTGCTTTTGGCTAACAGAAGGTGATGGACATTGCCAAATTCTGGACTCTGGGTCCTAAGAGGCCCAGCAGCTTCAGCACTCTTTCTCTGTCTGAGCCCATGCTATGAGGAATGCTATGAGGAAGACCATCATGCTATGAGGAAGCTCAGTTTAGCCTACTACGGGGTGAGAGTTCAGGTACAGAACCAAGACAACAGCTGGCCCCAACTGTCAGCTAACCACATGAGTGACTTCCAGGTGAGGACAGCAGACAAATGCATGGAATTATAGGAAAAAATACATCAGGGAATTCCCTGGTGGTCCAGTGGTTAGGACTCCAAACCTTCACTGCCAAGGGCGCGAGTTCAATCCCTGGTTGGGGAACTAAGATCCTACAAGCCAAAAAAAAGCCAAGAATTAACATGAACAAACCTCTTTTTTAAGCCTCAGCTCTACCATGATGCCACTCAATAAATATTTTTTAAAAAGAAAAAATACATCAATATTATCTTTAAGCCATTAAGTTTTGAGGTAGTTTGTTAAGAGCAATAGATAACTGATAAACCTGGTAAGAGCCCCCGTCAAGTATATCATGTGGCAAGTATAAGGATGATCAAAGCAGATCTGACAGAAAATAACACCCCAAATTTGAAATTATAAAAATGACTATTTGAGGGCTT
This sequence comes from Mesoplodon mirus, assembly GCF_964341445.2. Classification (NCBI taxonomy): domain Eukaryota; kingdom Metazoa; phylum Chordata; class Mammalia; order Artiodactyla; family Ziphiidae; genus Mesoplodon; species Mesoplodon mirus. Next base: position 86,430,451 of record NC_138990.1, read on the forward strand.
CCCTGGTGGTGCAGTGGTTGAGAGTCCGCCTGCCGATGCAGGGGACACGGGTTCGTGTCCCGGTCCAGGAAGATCCCACATGCCGCAGAGCAGCTAAGCCCATGAGCCATGGCCACTGAGCCTGCACATCTGGAGTCTGTGCTCCGCAACGGGAGAGGCCACAACAGTGAGAGGCCCACGTATCGCAAAAAAAAAAAAAGACTATTTGAAAGGGGGATTTAAATGCATTATTAACAATGACTCTCTCCCTAAATATACATCCTGCCCAGAGACAGTAACTAATAAGAGTAGTACATATGTATACCACTTATAAATAAATAACATATACATATATAAGGTATATATACACAAAAATGTTTTACTGAAGGCAGTCCATAATCAAAAAAGTTTAGAACCATGTGTATTACTACTGAAATTAATATACATATATAATTTATAAATACAAATATACAGCTATTGGGTGTAAATGTTCAATTTCTTTTGAAGATAAGGGTGTCAAATTTTTTGGAAAAGTTTTAGTGAGCTGTCATGCACTAGTACATGTAGTAAAAGTTGAAAAAAGAGCCTCATCAAGCTATTTAGTCCACCTCTATTTCCAGACATTACAAGCTCTAAACTATCCCAGGAAGTAAGAATCCCCCTAGTTCTAATATTCTGCTTTTACTAATACATGGATTTTTACTTTACAATATTATGTATCCTCCTCTCCATCCCACAATATTTTACTTACTATGCTACTTACTACACTTAGATTACCACCCAACTATCAAATTCCTTAGCATCGCAGATTTCTATCTTGGATGAACAGTGATATCTTTCAATAAGACAGGAAATATGGAAGAAAAGAATTGGATGGTTTGGTGACAGGGAGAGGGATTACAGTGGTATAGCCTATGAAAGGGAGACCTGAGCATGTCAAGTGTAAAGTGGAAGGAGTCAGTGAAAGGGAAAGGTTGAAGAAAAAAGGAAGGAAGAGAAAGATGGAACATTTGACAGAACAAAGAAATAAGACTGAGCACAAGTGGAAGAAACAGTCTTAAACAGGAGGAATAGCCTCTTCCTCTGAAACTGGAATTGAAGCAATAAAGAATGGTGGAAACATATAATTAAGCAGTAAGAGTGCTGAAGGCCAAGCAAGTTTCTGCTTAAAAGTCCTGTTTCTCTATGACATCGGTTAAGCTACAGAAAAAAGGAGTATTTTCTCTATGAAGAAAAAGGTGAATCTTCACCGAAGTATTATAAAATGCCTTTTTATGTCTACTGAATATGACCAATTTTAAAGAAGATGTCGGGGGTAGGAGTTTATTAATTAATTTATTTATTTTTGCTGTGTTGGGTCTTCACCTCCGTGCGAGGGCTTTCCCTAGCTGTGGCAAGCGGGGGCCACTCTTCATCACAGTGCACGGGCCTCCCACCATCACGGCCTCTCCCGTTGTGGAGCACAGGCTCCAGACGCGCAGGCTCAATAGTTGTGGCTCATGGGCCTAGTTGCTCCGTGGCATGTAGGATCCCCCCAGACCAGGGCTCGAACCCGTGTCCCCTGCATTAGCAGGCAGACTCTCAACCACTGCACCACCAGGGAAGCCCAATATGGCCAATTTTAATTGTAAGTCATACTGAATATGCCATTTTAAGTTTACTCATATTATGCTATCACTAGGTATTTCAAGTCAAAATTTATTTTCATTGTTATTTTGCCCTTCTCAATTTCTTCTGTATTACCTATACAACAGAAGTAAGAAGAAAAATAAGTAACAAAAGCACACGAGAAATCATAGGCAAACCAAAGTTTGGAAATACAACCTTATCCAACTTTCACAGTATACAATATAGGTCAACGTATTCTCAGACACCTATCTACTATCTAAACTGGGCAAGTCAGAAAAGTTTACCAACATCTTGAATCTACCTGTCAGTGTGTTAGTAAAAATAGCATCCATTTTCACTAATGATGTAAGATTGAACCGTGAGACTGTTATAATTTTATTCAAGCTTTTCCACTATGTATTCTTCACAAACCATGATGAAACTAGAAAAGGAGCATCTCAGAATACACTACTGAATCTAATACTCATACTGGATCTTAATAGTCCAGATGGCTCCCACAAGGATATATTTCACAGAGTACTCAAATCCTCTGACATTTTATGAAGAATTTGTGTCCACACAATAATTTTTCTGAGGAGAGGGTTCATGACTTTCATTGGATTCTCAGAAGGTTTATGTCCCTAAAATGTTTAGGAACTACTGCTATAGATATCTCTCCTCTCCACTGTTAAAAGGCCAACTCTGCTTTAAAGACTTACCAAGAAAGACAAACATAACACATGCCCAGATAGACCACAGCCTCTTCATCAGGGCAGCTAAGAGATTCATATGTTTAACAAACTGAGGAGAGCTGAAGTCATTCTGTTGGAAAGTAGGCCGTACTATTTTTTGACATTTGCTTGTTTTCTTATATGGGAAGTAAGGGAAGGGTACAAATTAATAACAGACTTCAGCCTAAGTCAAAAAATAAGATTATAGTACCGAAAAAAAGATACTCCTTATCCTTAAATTCTTTGACACCAATATAAAATCACCATACTCAAGGGCACAACCCTCAAAAGAAGATTAAGACCACCACGGTGCAAGCCAGCAAGTAATTACACTAAAAACAAAACCTAAGGTAAAAATATAGCTTTCTATTTGTCTTGTTAGTTACAAAGACTACAAAAATACACACACACACACACACACACAGAGACTAGAAATACTTTCAGAGAATAAGGGCTACTCCAGTTGTTGCTTCTGAACAAATTTCTTAAGGAAACTAAAGAAGAGAAAAACCTATCTATAAAATTCAAGAACTACAATCTATTTCTTACTAAATTAAAAAGCTATTGTGTGAATTCCAGTTTTGCTTTTTGCCTTTTCTTCTTCCCTGGAAAGAGATCGCAAGTTTCTCAACACATATATGAAAGATTTTATTTGTTCAATCAGTACTGGAGCACAAATCATAAGCTTTTAATTCACTGGTTACAGGGTTTCAGTTTTAGAAGATGAAAAAGTCCTGAAGATGGATGGTGGTGATGGTTGCACAACAGTGTGAATGTACTGATTAATGCCACAAAACTGTATATTTTAAAATGATTTAAGAAGGTAAATTTTATGTTATGAATATTTTACCAGGAAAAAAAAAGCACTGGTATACAGAAGTGAGAAAGTTTCACTGGAGAAGAATCAAGATAAAATTATACCTAAGTGAAAATATTTCACCTGGTACTTCAAAGATAATTTGCATCTCGAGATATCAAAATTGAACATAACAGTTATAGGTTTCATCAGCAAATTAAGAGCCTAAGAAGACCAGGAAAATATTAAAACTCTTACAATATCCATGGAAATTCTCTATACTTAAATGCATAAGTGCCCTGCCAAAGGAAAAAAAAGTATATGTATGTATAATATAACAAAAATTTGCTGAATGCCTAGTTTGTACAAAGCAGTGTGCTAGGTTCTATGGGAACAAAAAGATGAAGCCAATTCAGACATATGCCCTCGAAAAAATGCCAGTAAATGATTATCATCTTAGTTCCACTTCCTGAACTCTATCCTAGCTATAGGTTCCCCTCCTCCAAACAAGTGTCCCAGATCCCTTTTATTGCCTAGTATTCTACAAGTGAGTCCTCTGTGATTTACGGTGGTGTGCCACAGAACACATCTTAAGCACTGGCATTGCAAGACTTTAAAAATAAGGGCTCTTAAATTCCCTACTTCCTTCCCAATCTCATTAACATCTCAACTGGTATAGGGTGTAATCATCTCCCCTGACAGCCCACCCTGATTTGTAAAACAGAATTTTCTCAATTTCAAAAATTTCCAAATACTTAAACATTTATATAAAGATCCATTATCGCTGTTCTGTTTTAATAGCTAACCACACTAGAGGCCTCAATGGTTGGCTGACTTCTGAGTTTAAGCAAACACACACGTGCAAGTAGGCACTACAACATGACAAGGCCTTTTCTTTCCCCCCAGACAACTGCCCCAATCTGCAGAGCATTTTCTCCTCTGCATGCACACACAAAGTAATAATTGGAAGCTGTTCTACATTTGCTGTACACGTGCAATTAGAAAATTATGTCAGGAAGGTAAAGTAGCCTGAACTTGTCAACAAAACAACTTTTTTGCAAGCTTTCAAAACAAATAAAATGTAGTCAGTTGAAAACTTCCGGCTCACAGTATAAACTCTTGCCACAGCTTTGTTCAATAGCCTCTCACAAAGAACAAAGAAGAAAAGAGTCTATGAGTGAAAAATTCACCTCTAATGATCTAACCACTTCCCATACTTCCCAGTCCAGAGTTTTATTCCCTAGCCATCTTGGTGCAGTCATTTATCCATTCACCTCCTAAAGAAGACAGAAAGAATTCATCCCAGTACAGTCAGGTTCAAAGGTCATAAAGCCTCTAAAGCTTAGAATCACATAGACCTAAAAAAGCAACAACTTAGGTGGTCATCTGTCACTATTCAATTGCAAAAATTTAATTTTTCTGCGTTTTTAGTTTGGGCTTCATTTCTCTGTTAAGATCCTAAACAAGAGGGGATAAGAGAAATGTCACATTCTCAATCAGTGAGATAATAATTAGCAATAATTAATTAACTGAAGTTTCTGGTAGTCCTCCTTATCTGTTCAATGTGCTTCCCAACCTATACTTTTGATAAACTTCATGATCAATGGCCAAGGGTTTAGGAATAGAGAGATGGTTTGACTACAAAGGGGTAGCGGGAAGTGATGGAGTTGTTCTGTTTGTGGTGGTGTTTACATGAATCTATGCATGTTTAAAAACTTATGGACACCAAAAAAAAGATATATTGTATGTAAATATTTTTAATTTTAAAGCTACTCTAGGGTTACCTGCTAAAAGTTTTTAGCAGGGAGATCTAGTAGGATGTGAGAAAATAGATTCCTCTTTTTCTAGAACATCCTTAGGTCCACATCTCTGGCCCTCCTGAATATATTTGAATATTTCTTTTTCTTCCTTTCTTTTTATTTCCTCACATACCAGTTCCCTTACCATTATTTTGATGGAGTTTTTTTGCTCAGTAAAGAAAACATCTGGCAGAGGACAAGAATAAAGCACTCACTGAGAGCACAACAATCCTAGGAATTCTCAACTGGATTTCTCCAGGGCCAGTAAGAACTATCCCCCAGGTCAAAGGGCACACCATGGGGATTTGGGGAGGGCTCTAAATCCAAACCTCAAACTTGGCTCCACTACACTCTGCACACGTGGCAGGCGTCTAGAATTGTCAAAAGGAAAGTACAGCATACCAGTAAACTGACTTGTTCATACCAAGAAGTATCAGCACACGAGATGAGAAAATACACTGAGCTCAGAGTATAGCTCAATCTAGTAACTTAGAAACACAATCACCACATGCATAGTGAAGTTACTTCAAGAGACTGTAGAAAGACTAAGAACCCAAAATACAATTTCCATCAACAAAATAAAGATATCCATTTAAGTCTCACTAATTTCTATGGTCTGAATTGCCCATTTAAGCAGATGTAAGGTTTGGTTTCTCACTGACATTAAAGCAATTATTGCAGTATAGTACAAAAAACAAAACAAACAAAAACCCTGCATTTCTTAACACTGAAGCCTGAAAAACATAAGGAAGACCTTCAGGTTAAAAAAAATTTTTTCCCTCTAAAAGTAGTGGCTCATGCTTTCCCAAATCAGTTTGTTTAAAACTACTCATGAAAAAAATGTAGTTGCAATCATTTAATAAGAAGATGGAGAGGCAGAAAGACAGCTGGTATTAAGCTATCAATACCCAAGCTACCCCAACTGAAGACTAATTGCCTGATAAAATCACATAGATCTCAAAACAAAAACATCCCAAAATGCCATATTTATTAAGTGCCTACTGTGTGTCTAAGTACTTTACATACATGATCTTATTTGACACATTAATAAAAAAGGAAAATAAGGCTTAGATTAAGTGTTTTGCCCATTATAACTGAGAAGTTTCAACCCAGCTTTCTTGACTCCAAACCTATGCTCTTTAATATTGAAGACACTACAAAAAAAATTTTCTACAAGAAAGACTTGACTAGGAATGGATATGAGCTAATTTTCTCTAAAAATTATTACAAAGAGAGCTGACTGCTGCTCTGTATTCTCTATTATCACTGTAACTGCATGACAAAGATAAGGTAAGGCACCACCTCTCCTAGTCTGCAATTAGTGCAAGCCAAGTTGACAATAAGTAAATGCCTGTGGTCCTTGAGAGAGTCAGCAATGGATCCAGTCTCCTTTCTCCCATTTAAGGGTCTACATTCTTAGACCACTATCTCCAAGTGTTCTTATAACCAAATAATCAAACTCGATCTTTTTAAAGTAAAAGTAGCTTTGATTGGTGCTAATGCCTCTTTGATTGTAACATTTTATAACTCATAATTCTCCTACTTATAAAATGTTACAGTAATTTTTATAGTCAATTACATGAGACCAATTTTCTTGGGTATTAATGATCCCTGCTAGCCCAATGAAAGCACTAAAAAATAAAAGACAGTTGAAATGACCAAATGACCCGAGATGAGAGATCTATTTTATAAAATGATATTAAACAGATCTAAACTTGGGGTAAAGAAGCACGAAATGTGAGAAAGCATTCACCAAATTTAAGATGCAGTTCAAACAGTAGAATAAATTACTATCTGTAGGCAGGGCCCAAGGATTAATCACATTTAAGTAAAAATATGCAAGACTTAACAACCATTTTAAAGCATGTCTTTAGTGTCCCTGTTTGCTTTGTACATTCACTGTGTTAATATAAGATTAGATATTAGAATCTAATTAGAATTAATAGTGAAAGCGTATCAGAACATCAAGAAAATCTGGAATCTGGGAAGAACCAGAACTGATGAGTTCTTATCCTTGAATTTAAACCCTTTAAAAATGTCAAACTTGGAACTGTTCTTCAGACCAAAGAACCATTATCCACACAGCTAAACATACACATAATAGAGAGCAAATACCATGATTCTCAAACTTTATTACGGTTTCAGATCTTATATCATGGTTGACTTTTTAAAATAAAGATTCCCAGTTGCGGTGGTCAGCATGTAAGGCTGCTCAAGATGAAGCTGAATTCTCAGGTCTTACAAGCTGGATTACTAGAACTAAGAGAGAGGGAAACACAGAAAGAGAGAGAGAGAGAGAGAAAAAGAGAGAAATAAATAGGGAAAAAATAAGAGAAGAAAAAGGAAAGGAAATGGAGGGGGGGACCCCAACCATATAAAGAGATGCAAGTAAAAGAGAAGCAAGTCTTTGTTTTAAAATATATATTCCATATTTTAATCATGCAGTTGTTATATCTGACTTGAGAAAACATCATCCATACACAAGCAGAGTAACATAGTACGCTCCTTAAAAAGGCAGAGGAGTGGCGGCTGCCCGAGCTGCGCACCGCAACGCGCTCCTTCCCGCTCCCCAACACCGGCATCCGCCCACTCATCTCACCGGCTGTACAAAACGGTGAAAGAAACCACTTATGATGTTCTGGGGGTCAAACCCAATGCTACCCAAGAAGAAATGAAAAAGGCTTACAGGCAACTGGCCTTGAAGTACCACCCTGATAAGAATCCAAATGTAGGAGAGAAGTTTAAACAGATTTCTCAAGCTTTTGAAGTGCTCTCTGATGCAAAGGGAATTATATGACAAAGGAGGAGAGCAGGCAGTTAAACAAGGTGGAGCAGGTGGTGGTTTGGGCTCCCCCATGGACATCTTTGATATGTTTTTTGGAGGAAGAGGTAGGATGCAAAGAGAAAGGAGAGGTAAAAATGTTGTGCATCAACTCACAGTAACCTTAGAAGATTTACATAATGGTGCAAAAAGAAAACTAGCTCCGCAAAAGAATGTGATTTGTGACAAATGTGAAGCCCGAGATGCTAAGAAAGGAGCAGTAAAGTGCTGTCCCAATTGCCGAGGTACTGGAATGTAAATAATAATTCATCAAATAGGACCTGTAATGGTTCAGCAAATTCAGTCTGTCTGCATGGAGTGCCAGGGCCATGGGGGGCAGATCAGTCCTAAAGATAGATGTAAAAGCTGCAATGGAAGGAAGATAGTTTGAGAGAAGAAAATTCTAGAAGTTCATATTGACAAAGGCATGAAAGATGGCCAGAAGATAACATTCCATGGTGAAGGAGACACCAAGAACCAGGACTGGAGCCAGGAGATATTATCATCATTTTAGATCAGAAGGACCATGCTGTTTTTACTTGACGAGGAGAAGACCTTTTCATGTGTATGGACATACAGCTGGCTGAGACATTGTGTGACTTCCAAAAGCCGATATCTACTCTTGACAAGAGCACCACAGTCATCACTTCTCATCCAGGTCAGATTGTCAAGCGTGGAGATATCAAGTGTGTGCTAAATGAAGGCATGCCAGTTTATCGTAGACCATATTAAAAGGGTCGCATAATCAATGAATTTAAGGAAAACTTTCCTGAGAATGGCTTTCTCCCCCATGATGAACTCTCTTTGCTGGAAAAACTCCAACCTGAGAGGAAGGAAGTGGAAGAGACTGATGAAATGGACCAGGTAGAACTAGTGGACTTTGATCCAAATCAGGAAAGACAGCGCCATTACAATGGAGAAGCATATGAGGATGATGAACATCATCCTCGGGGTGGTGTTCAGTGTCAGACCTCCTAATGGGGCCAGTGAATAACACTCACTGCTGGCATTTTATTTGCAGTAGTGATTGAGTGAAGGACTATAATCATAATATGCTCACTACTTGCTATTGTTTGTTTTAATACTCAACTATAGTAGTGTTTTAAAAGTTAAATGAAGAATAAACTCAAATATAAAAGAGCTGACTTTGCCCTGTATGTATGATGACTTCAGTGTGCAAGATAAGTTTAATACTTGTAAAAACTACTTTAAAAAATTTCCCCTAGCATTTGTTAGGCCATACTTTGTAACTGATTTCAGCTATGTACATGGAATAGCTTAGACTGAAATGCCAGGTATATGTATTGACTTCAGTGTATGACCCTTAATTGTTCAGCTAGGAAGTTAAAACTGTATTTAACTGGCAGTCAAAGAATTTGTAGAGAAGTGTTGGTCTGTATAGTGGTATTAAATGGGATTCATTGCGATGCCTCTGCATTTATTCTATTGCCTCAACTGTTACTTGAAGATGGCATGCTATATAATTTAATTTAGCCTGTGGTATCAGTGATAGGAATGATACCTTTTCTAAAGAAGGGGTTTATCATATAACATGCTGCTTCTTGAGGGCTTGCATTTGTAGAACTGCATTCCCTTCTGCTGGGCCATCTTTCTTTAATATATCTAGTTATTGGTCCTGGTTACTTTTTTTTTTCCTTCTCTTTGGACCACAGTAAGCCTTACTTAAGAGTAGTGACTTCTGGAGCAGGGTAACTTAGAGGCTGGAGTGATGAGACCTTTACATGAAGAAGTAATTTGCATGTATGAGTTAGGAAGGTGTTTTGCAGGTATATTACAGGCTTACTTTAAACCATTTAACTTATGCTCCAAAGAAACTGTAATTTAATGTTGGTAGTATAGCAAATTATGAATAGCTTTAATTGTATGTTTAAAGTCATATTCTCATAAGCTTAAATCTGGATATCAGAATTAAGCAATTCTTGAAATGTATGAATGTCTCCTTAATATACTGATTACAAAGCAAAAAAAAAAAAAAAAGAATACTAGTTCATTCAGACCTGTAATGAGAGATCACTACCTATTAAACATAAACTTTAATAGTTCATTCCAATGAGATGAAAATACATCTTGCTTCCATTCATCATTTAGAAAGGCAGAGAGAGGCTGTGTCTGACCTGATCTAAACTTAATCTGATAATGGGAATTCCCTGGTTGTCCAGTGGTTAGGACTCCGTGCTTCTACTGCCAAAGGGCCCGGGCAAGCTGCACTGTGAGGCCAAAAATAAATAAGCAAATAAATAAAGGCTTGGCGCTTCCCTGGTGGCGCAGTGGTTAAGAATCTGCCTGCCAATCAGGGGACACGGGTTCAAGCCCTGGTCTAGGAAGATCCCACATGCCGCGGAACAACTAAGCCCATGCGCCACAACTACTGAGCCTGCGCTCTAGAGCCCGCAAACCACAACTGCTGAGCCCACGCACCACAACTACTGAAGCCCACATGCCTGGAGCCCTGCTCTGCAACTAGAGAAGCCACCGCAATGAGAAGCCCCGCTCACCACAACAAAGAGTAGCACCTGCTCACCCCAACTAGAGAAAGCCCGTGTGCAGCAACAAAGACCGAACGCAGCCAAAAATAAATAAATAAATAAAATTTGAAAATAAATAAAGGCTTTTTAAAAAATAATAATAAATAAACTTAATCTGATAATAAAGTGGCTGTTCTTGGCCCCCTGTACAGTAATATTTAACACCACTTAGGCTGTATATTTACATATTATATTTAAGGCATCATTTTAAATAACCTTTCATGTCCTTGCATATTTCAGAGGCTAAATTATATAATAAAAACACAAACAGGTAGCATCTTATTTATGTCAATAAGATCAATTCATTTCCACCTGATAAGTTAGATCTAAAGTGCTGGTCTCAAGTTCAAGTCAAAAGTGAGTTCAGGGCTTCCCTGGTGGCGCAGTGGTTGAGAGTCTGCCTGCCGATGCAGGGGACGCGGGTTCGTGCCCCGGTCCAGGAAGATCCCACATGCCATGGAGCGGCTGGGCCCGTGAGCCATGGCCGCTGAGCCTGCGTGTCCTGGAGCCTGTGCTCCGCAACGGGAGAGGCCACAACAGTGAGAGGCCCGCGTACCGCAAAAAAAAAAGAAAAAAAAAGTGAGTTCAGTGACCTGAACTTCATTTCCACATTAGTGTGGTACAATTATTCATGATACTTGGAGGCTGTAGGAAATCCCAGAAATATTGTAATGGAATGAAGTTCAGTTATTCTATGAACCACCGAAGAAAAACTTCATAGTGTAGGTCATTTTCCTTTATTGTAAATTTAACAGAAAGTTAACACTGGCTCTCTCCCACAGAACTCTGAGGCCAAGTCAAATTATATGTAGGCTAGCCTATCAGCACTACTTTCCTTCACTGCTCTTTTAACTCCCTCTTTCCCCATCTTCTCCTGCAGCAGCACAGGGACTACTCACTCACCAGAACACATGCCCAAGTATGAAATGAGTGTGAACCTGCAACAGTGGCAGGGGTGAGGTAGTGTGACATTTTGCAACCAAAGGAAGGTACTGAAGAACTCATATTCTCTTCTGAACAATGGTAAATATTTAACTTAAGAATTCAAGGCAAGGGAAAGAGAACATTCTGGTTATCACAAATTTGCAACCTTTATCATCACTTTCAAGATTTTTATATTATTTTTTTTAATTTGCTTTGTTGCCTATTAAATCAAATTTATCTGTTCACTTCTTTAATAAGGCACACAATACAACAGAGATTTGAATGGACCTCAGTTTAACTTACAACTAACACAAAATTCCTTTCCCACCTTGTTACAGCTATGAATCTGAAGACTGGAGACTCCTCAATTACCCACATAAAAGAAAAAAATCAATAATGCCGTAGATAGGTATAAATAGTCCCTTAAATAAGGGAACGCTTCCTCTGTACCCTGAGAGTTGGAACATTTACTACCTCATATCCAGTCCACCAACAAATCCCATGTTATACACATACACCTAATCTGACTTGTTTCTTTTCTTTTTTTTTTGTTCAATATATCTTCCCTAAGTTATACATGCAAAACTATGCACAGTTAAGTTATACATAAAGAGTTTCTTATGAGAAACAACCGTTTCCTCCTCTCCTCTTTCTCCCCAAATCCTGCTCCCCAGAAGCAACCACTCTTTCGATGCTTACATCTTTATCTCTACATACCATGCTTATGTGTGCTACTGCTTATTTCTTTAGGTTTTTTTTAATTGTGGTAAAATTTGACATAAAATTTTCCATTTTAACCATTTTTAACTGTACAGTTCTGTGGCATTAGGTACATTCACCTTGTTGTACAACCATCACCACCACCCATCTTCAGAACTTCTTCATCTTCCCCAACTGAAACTCTGTACCCATTAAACATTAACTCCTCATCCCTTTTACCGTTAGTCCCTGGAAACCATCATTCTACCTTCTGTCTTTATGAATTTGACTACTTCAGGAACCTCAGATAAGTGGAACTATACAATATTTGTCCTTTCATGCCTGGCTTATTTCACTTAGCATAATGTCTTCAAGGTTCATCCATGTTGTAGCATGTGCCCAAATTTCCTTTTTTAAGGCTAAATAATATTCCATTATATGTATATACCACATTTTGTTTATCCATCCATCAATGGACACTAGGGTTGTTTCTGCCTTTTGGCTATTGTGGGGTTTTTTAGTTCTAAGCATTATCTATTGACTTTCCACCATGGAAGATGGGGGTTTAAGGTCTCTTTCACATTCTTTTTTTTTTTTTTTTTTTTTTTTTTTTGCAGTACGCGGGCCTCTCACTGTTGTGGCCTCTCCCGTTGCGGAGCACAGGCTCCAGACGCGCAGGCTCAGCAGCCATGGCTCACAGGCCTAGCCACTCCGTGGCATGTGGGATCTTCCTGGACTGGGGCACGAACCCGCGTCCCCTGCATCGGCAGGCGGACTCTCAACCACTGCGCCACCAGGGAAGGCCTCTTTCACATTCTTAACACACCAGCACCAAATATCTGTGCACTGTCCATTCACGTATTCCTCTACAACAGAGATAAACCAATGGATTAATTACCTATATTAACTTTTAGCACTTAATTATTATAACTGTATAAATGCAATACATAGCCAAGCCATATAAGATACTGTTTTTAACCTCTAAAGACATTTAGGATTTTCACTTTGTCCTCTGACCTCTGAAAATTCACAGTATGCCTTGATATAAGTCTCTTTTCATCCCTTTTGTTGGATACTTGGTGGGTCCTTTAATCTGCATGTTCATGTCTTAGAATTTTGGGAAATTTCCCGTATTATTTCTGTGATGAATTCCTTCCCTTCATTTTTGCTTTATTTTTCTAGAATGCTTAGTATTCAAATGCTGGATCACCTAGACTGTCCCTTAATATTCTTATATCTTTTCTATTTCTCATGTTCTATCTCTTTTTCTTTTTACTCTTCTCTCTGGAACATACTTTTAACTTTATTTTCCAAACCCTCCTTTAAGTGTTTTCTGCTATCATATTTTTAATTTCTAAACATTCTTTTTGTTCTCTGCACTTCTCCTTTTATGCAGCATTCTGATCTTGCTTTTTACATGTAATTTATTTTCTCTTATCTTTCTAATGCTACTGACGATAGTTTGTTTTGTTTTGCCTTTTAGGTTTTCCTCTTCTTGCATAGTCCCTATCTTCTCCAAGTTGCTTCTTTGTACATGTTTGTTCTGACTCTACTTTCATGTTAGAATCTTTTCTCAAATATCTGGTGATGCTTAGCCATCTGCTCAAATTTTAAATTGGGAAACTAAAAAGCTGACTGAATGTACATCAGTCTAGTCTACTGTGGCCTTCAAAGTGATCTGACTTGCCCTTTTTACTGGGGACTACTCAGTGTACATCTCTTTAGGATACTTCTCTTGGGCTAATCATATTATTCAGAGTATACAGATTATCTTCCAATCTCACACCTGAAGGGTATAAGCCTGGTTCTGGGAACCAAATCAGAAAAGAGGGCTGTGAGATTCAGGATAAATCTCAGTATTTAGTATATAAACTTTCACTGTTTTCAGTTTGTGTCTGTTTTTCTCTGATCTTCAGCTAGAGTTGGGATCAGGCAGTTAACTGATAGGAAAAAGCTGGGGAAGGAATCCAGATGTCTAACTGGTTCTGAAATAGACATTCAACCAATCTTTCTGTTTGGCCATCAATTTTACCCCCTTTCACTGATGCCAGCAATTTCTTAAACACAGGGGTTCTACAAAACACTAAAAATTGGGTTGTTCTCAGTTTCTTCTACTAGTAGTTTAGGATTGAGTTTTCTTGGATATGTTAGGACAATTATCACACATCTTTTTACTTTCCAATTTCCAAAAACTGTTGCTATCACCTGCTCTCCTATCGTCTTTATGTTTGGGAGCTCGTGTTTGTTAAAAAAAATTCCCTTAGCTGTTGTTTTTATGAGTTTGGAGAGGTGGAAGATAGAAATATATGTGTTCAACCCACTATCTTTAACAAGAAGTTAATTTGATCACTTCTTAGTACCTCCACAGTATTTTCAGATAGTTTCAAAATCCATTCAAAGTGCAATTTTAATGTTTTCATATACTTAAGAATATAATTGGAATAAGAGGATATACCTTAGAATATTTTAAAAAAGGATGGCTTTTCGGGCCTCCCTGGTGGCGCAGTGGTTGAGAGTCCGCCTGCCGATGCAGGGGATACGGGTTCGTGCCCCGGTCTGGGAGGATCCCATATGCCGCGGAGCGGCTGGGCCCGTGAGCCATGGCCGCTGAGCCTGCGCATCCGGAGCCTGTGCTCCGCAACGGGAGAGGCCACAACAGTGAGAGGCCCGCGTACGGGAAAAAAAAAAAAAAAAAAAAAAAAAAAAAGGATGGCTTTTCCTGAAAAATGTTAAGGTGCAGGTACATTAAATTTAATTAAATACACAATTAAGAGTAATTAATTGATTTATTAACTATCTACTATGACCAAGCACTATGCTAGCAAGGTGCTGAAGATATAAAGGTAAAAAACATACCTCTGTCCTTACAGAGACCATTAACTGGTTGGGAAGACAGATAAATAAAGCAGCAATCATGCTAATAGCATTCCCTAGTGCCATGAGATGCTACCTTGGAGGGCCTTAGTGGCTCCCTACCTTCCCCATTCTCAAAGCTTAGCAATGAACTGGTTCAGTAGACTGAGTCAGCTCATCTGAAGAATACTAAGAATACTAAGAATACTAAGCTAATCTAAGAGGCATTGATAGAATTCCCCTAGCCAAGTCATTTCTCTGACCAGCAAGGATCCACCTAGTACATATTGACATTCTTGCCCTTCTCCCAGCTTCCCTATCAATATTACAAGAGCAGGGTCCTTCTCCTGAGGCATGTCCCACTGTTTATACAGCAAAGTTGAACCCTTCAGGTCCCTCTACAACATGACAGGAAGATGGTATTCTCATGCACTGTTCTGACCTTTCTGCCTATAAGGTTTACTGAGGAAAAGTTACTTTGTACCTATATGGCATAATACTAATTTGCGTGTGTCTATGCCTCTTGTATAACACTACCTTTATCACTTATTAAATTCTTATACTATACATTTGGATCAATTTCTGTACTTGTACTCTGTTCTACTCAGCAGTTTATTCTTATGATACCATATTGTTTTAAATTAAGTATTACTACTTTCTAGTACACGCCAAGGCTCAGTAAAAGGAATATTCTCAAAAGAATTTAATCTTAAAATAACTGAAACATATCTATATATATATATATATGTAGTATATTTGTGAGAGATGGTGTAAGTATTGCAACAGCTGCTGTTCCTCTAAAGTAATGGTCTATTTTAGGATAAGCACACTAAAAATCCATGTTCGCAAACTATATTGAGAACCCATATTACAATTTTCTCTTAAAATTTAATAACAAGAAAATTTCTCCTGATAGGCTGGTGTGCTTTGCTTAGCCAAAGCAAATAAATAATATGTTTATAATATATACACACACCATATAGTCTCCTTTTTATCCTGAAGAAAACTCAAAAGCAAACTGTAATAGTGCCGTCAAATTAGATTTAAGGAATAAATTCTCTTTCTTCTTTCACTCAACATGAATCAAGGGTCACTGATCTTTTAAATTTAATTGTCATCTTTTCAACTGAACTCAGGTTCAAAATATTTTAGAAGTGTATACAGTAGAAATAATTTTTATGGTAAGGAGAAAAAATGATTTAAAATGAGATCTAATTCAAGGCTGAAAATTGTCACAGAAAATTGAATTTTACGAATAAAATTAAAAGTAGTTCAATCATCAAGTTTAACTCTAATTTTAATCTTC
This sequence comes from Mesoplodon mirus, assembly GCF_964341445.2. Classification (NCBI taxonomy): domain Eukaryota; kingdom Metazoa; phylum Chordata; class Mammalia; order Artiodactyla; family Ziphiidae; genus Mesoplodon; species Mesoplodon mirus. Next base: position 86,446,513 of record NC_138990.1, read on the forward strand.
TCCTTCTCCATACTCTTAGAATCTATTTACATTCACCATTCATCTAGGATGGTTCTTTTTTTTTCTTTCTTTTAATTTAACATGTATTATAAGCCTGGGACTAAGCTAAGTACTTGATTTCCCTAAATATTTCCACATCTTTTCAAAGAAGATTAAAAATTCCAACTATAGAGTTGTGAAGACTGAATGTGATGTTTAGTAACTTGCCCACTGTCATACAGCTAGCAAATGACAAATCTAACCCAAACTCCAAAGTCTATTCTGTTAACTATCATATTACTGAACAGTAAACTAAATCCCTACTAGCCTCTTCAGATTCTAAAATTGTACTATCTGTCATAAGCTCAGATTCTAAAACTGTACCATCTATCATAAGCTACTCTGATTGTTGCCTACTTCAAGAATCCCATATAACACAGCTCTCACATTCCCCCACCTTACCCACAGGCCATCCATATCATCAAAGAATAAGGAACAAGAATTAGTACAAACACAAAAATACCAAAATCAAGAAGAAAAGAAAAGAAAAAGTAAATCCAGGAACACCAAACCAAGTGAGCACCAACTTCTTTGACTCCAAAGGCCATATTCTGTGGAAGTGTTGCATAGCATCCAGCACAAAAGAGATTTCAACAGCAATACTGCTTTTACTTGGCAGTCATTGCATGGTCTATGTGAATTCAGTTGGTAGTACTATGCCTGATCTAAGTTAAAGATGTTCTACACAATAAATAAAACAGCATATTTTGCTCTAGTCAAGACTTAAAGAAAGTCAACAGCTGAAAGAACCATGGTGACAGCTAATCTCACCCAAGGAGCAGTTTCTTTAAAACTAGTTACTAAAGGAAGAATGCCTGGGGAGCCTTCCATTTCTTTTATAAGCAACCAGTTCCTTTTCTAAGCATCAGTCATATAACCTATATAATTTGGCAAAGCCAAGTTAGAATTTTAAAAGTAAGTAAATCCTTCCCTTTGTTAAAGGGCCCCACATAGAAATCAACCTAGCCAAGAATGTTTACCTTACAAATGTTATTTAGTCCCACAAAGCCTAAGGCAAACTAACCAAAATAACAAATACAGAACTTCCCTCCTGCACAAATCAATTCCATAACAAGTGAATTACAGAAATCAATTTCAAAAGGAGAACTAAAAAACAGCAGACAATTAATGAAGAACTACTTTAGACATTTTTTATAAAACAGTTCAAGCTAAGTTGATTATTCCAAAATAAGACATACACAGTATTTTGGAAGCACACTGTAAGAATATCAACACAGAAAATGGGATAGGATAAAAGGGAAGGTTTTTCTACTTGCTTTAACTATGTCTCTACTTCCCATGGCAGACTCATAGGTGGGTCCATTAAGTGCTTTCATTCCAATACCATGTTAAAAAGATATATACAGAACATGAAACGTTTTTTTTGTAAAATAAGACTGTTTGACTTAAAATTCGATATGGTAATACACAGTAGAATGGACAATTTTTAAATTCCTCCTCAGATTCTTCTATATGATTGAACTTCTATCCTAGTTTTCATACTTATACATTTTTCTTACTTTTCTGCAGCTTCCCAATATTGTATATTGGAAGACAAGTGAAAGACTCAGAAACTTCTAGTTTGACACCTTTTAAACCAGACTGACTATACCATTGTTTCCTAGACCCAAAGGCAAAATTAAAATAAAAATGTACAGTTTAGTAAAAAGTAATTATATTCAAGACCAAAATAACAGAGTGTATTAGTTTTCTACTGCTGTGTAACATACTACTATAAACCTAGTGACTTGAAACTACACACAATTATTATCTAAGTTTCCATGGGTCAGGAGTTCAACATGTTTTTGCTGGGCCTTCTGCTCAGGGTCTCGCAAGGCTGAAATCATGATGTCAGTCAGGTCTGTGGTTTCATCTGGAGCTCACAGTCTTCTAAGTTCACTCATAATGTTGGCAGAATCCAATTCCTTGTGGTTGTAGGACTCAGGTTCCCATTTTCTTGCTGACTGTTGGCTTGGGATAGCTCTCAGCAACTCAAGGCTGCCTACAGTTCCGTGCCACATGGCCCCCTCCAAAACATGGCATTCTGTTTCTTCAAGACCAACAGTAAAGCATCTGCTGCAGTTTTTAATCTCTCTAACTTTATATCTGACCTCTAGACCCTCTTTTAAAGGTTCTCACCTTACATATTAGGTTCACACGCTTAAGGGAGAGGATTTTACAGGATGCACAGACCAGGGGGCAGGAATCCTGGGGACCATCTTAGAATTCTGCCTACCACATGCAATCAAAGCAAAAAGCTTCCTACAGATAAAGCTTTATCCACAGACAATATAATAGTTGGAATACAGAGAAATGGATAAACTACATATCCTTCAGGTCATCCTCAAATAGTATGTTTTGCATCATATCTCTTGATAAAATTGGACAACAAACGGTTTGAGATTATAATCTCGGGTAAAAGTTTGGAGCCAAATTTGCTCATTAAACCCTAATTAGGGTGGAGTCCTTCTGGTAGTTTAACTGGTATATCCCAAAGAGAAGCCAATCTACCAACTGCCTCCATCATTTCATTGTACAAAGGACAAAGCCCCACCCATGGGTCAATGCAGTAACTCAGGATAGGGTAAGTGGAAGAAGAAAAACGGGAGATGTCCACCAAGAAAAAGCACAATCATTTACATAATTTCCAGAAGCACCCAGACCAACTATCAATAGTAAGTGATACTTTCAAATCTGTTTTCTTGTATGATTCTAAAGGCCACTCAATTTTTTTTAAGGAAAGGAACACATTTTTAAGGCCAAAACTGCAGTTGCTGAACTAAAACTGATGATGATGATAAAAGTTCTGAATAGTGCCATAGACAATGCTAAAAACTGGATTAGTAAATAAGAAGGCAAACATATGGGGGAGAAATGTCAAAGGGATGAAATGGTGAAGAAAAACAGACAAGAGACACGGAAATATGTATTTTTCTAAGCTCTGTAATAGCAGGTTGTAGCAGACTAGCTAGGTCTGCTAGGTCTGCTAGCTAGGTCTACAAGCCTGGTCAATTAAAGAAAAAAAAAAATCTCCAGGCATTATTTACTTTCTTCTCTACTGCTGTAACACTGAAAGCCACATGTTGAAGTGATAGAGCCACAAGTTGGAAGAGTCCTGGATCCCTTCACAGTCACTGAAGGAAGAGCTACCCAAGCAGCATCCATTTTGGACTTCACATGAGCGAAAAATAAAATTTCTACAGTGAGATTTTAGAGCTTAGCTATTACAACAGGCATCGTTATTTAAAGAAACAGGCACTGGCATTGGAAGAATGGTGTTGCCATAACAAAAAAAACTAAAATAAATGACATCAGTTTAGAGGTCAGGCAGTAGGCCACAAGAATATATATTTACCAAGTCAAAGGCCTGAAAAGCCCTGTGATATTGTGGCAAAACAACTGGCAAAACTGGAACCTGTAATAAACGAAAAGGCACACCGCATGTCTATTGGGTCTGTAGCTCTATATGTGAATGTAGAGAGAGAGTTATAGTGTATATTGGCATTTGCTTTCTGCTTTTAGCTAGGTTTTACACAAAAACGATGAGCACAGAATTTCCTACTTTGAAAACTGAAATTACAGGGAATAGCACAAGTCCAGAAACTTGGGCCTCAGAGGGTTAGAAAGCTGAACACATATAGATCCCAAATAGTATAAGAAAAAGATGGTAAATTTTGAGCAATTAAGTCCAAAGAAGACCTCCTTGAACAAAGTGACTTAATCCTGAGGCAAAAATTAGATTCAGGTATGGTTTTCTTACCCGTTATTTCATATAGCCTCCAAGTAGGCCTAAGTAAGAAGGAGACATGAGGCAAGGGTTATGCTCCCCCAACTCTACTACCTCCCCAAACAGGGAAGAAGAAAAAAAATCATTCCTGAAAATTATGTTTAGAAAAGAACAGTGGGTATGGTATCTAAATAGAACCTACTGGAAAGAGACAGATCAGAGGTCTACTAAGTTTTGAGGTAACTATAATGCCAAAAACCCACAAATCTGGACTAAATAAAACTTTGTTCAGAACCTTAAAACAGCCCTTGGGCTCCTAAACTTGTAGAAGCAGAAAAGTAAGCACTGAAAGATAGAGATATAAATGTGGTTGTAGATATAAGTGTAGATGTAGATATATGTGTATATCTACAGAGAGAGAGAGAAAAATCTTCAAATGAAGGTATATTCCCCAGCACACACTTCAGAAATGTACACAGAAGAAAATAGGGAAAGAAAAACTAAGAGGCAGCCAAGAGCCCAGGAGAACAATGGGCAAAGGAGTTCTTTCCACAGAATCAACATCTAGACAAGGAAGTTCCCCTACTACTAAGGCAGAAAGATTTCCCAGTGATGGCCCAAAAGGATTACATGATTTGCTATGAAGCAGGTAATACTGTACATCTCCTGTTCTTCCCTTTATGGAAGTTTTTGTTGTAGCTATTCTGTTCTAGCTTCTCCATGTTATACTGAGGGTGGGAGGGTCACAGGTGCAGATAACCTATCTTAGTTCCTGGTCATCAGCCCACTGAAGAGCCACATCTGGATCTGATGGAGAGTACTGAGCATCCCCAGAAGATATCATACTTTGAGATGGATGTAGTAACTAGATGTGATATTGGGTTGTATTCCTTAGGGAAGGGACAAGTATGTTCTATGGATGAGAGGAAGAGTGAACAGATATGGAATTCCCTGATGGCGCAGTGGTTAAGAATCCCCCTGCCACTGCAGGGGACACGGGTTCAAGCCCTGGTCCGGGAAGATCCCACATGCAGCGGAGCAACTAAGCCCGTGTGCCACAACTACTGAGCCTGTGCACCTAGAGCCCGTGCTCTACAACAAGAGAGGCCACCACAGTGAGAAGCCCACGCACCACAACGAAGAGTAGCCCCCACTTGCCACAACTAGAGAAAGCTCATGCGCAGCAACAAAGACCCAACACAGCCACAAATAAATAAATAAATTTATTTAAAAAAAAAAAAAGAGTGAAGAGATATTTGATGACCAAAAGGGTAGACTGTGCCAGAGACTAGCTATTATTCACCAAAACTGTGTTCTTCTCTTAGACACAGTGAGATTATATTCCCCAGCATCCCTTACAGGTTGCTATGGCCATGTTATTAAGTTCTGGCCAGTGAAATCAGAGAAGTGATGACATGTCACATCCATCCCTAGCCCTTAAAAACCCTACCACATGCAATACTCTTTGGTCTTTCCCCTTTTGCAGCAATCTTCAAAACCATATTAAAAATGACAGAGCCATATAATGGAAAATTTCCTTAAATCACCATTGCAAAGAAAACCATCACAAATCAGAAACATCATTTTGGGCTTGACATAAGTGAGAAATAAACCAGATCCTCTCCCTCTTTTCTAACATCCATGAATTCAAACAAATATTTACTGAACACCTACTATGTACAAAGTATATGGTAGTTCCTCTCCCTCCTACTTTCCTTACTTTTTAGGTACTACAGATGATTTTAAAATGTGTAAGATATCTTTATTCAATGATCTTATATATACCATAGCATAGGATAGTAATACATGCAATAAGAGCTATACTTGAGATGAAAAATGCTATAGGAGGAATAAAGGGTTATCAGTTAATTAAAAAGTCCTGAATTCATGAAAGGTTTCTTCACCATTTCTTTAAATGACAAAAATACAGCCAACAGCTAACAGTTTACATATTTTGAGTGCCATAGCAGACAAATTCATCTCAATCTAATCTGAATTCTACTACAGAATCTGACCTTTACAAGCCGTCTGAACTTGAGCAAATCACTTCCCTGGCCTAGGCCTTAATTTCTTCAGATAATTAGGGGAGAGACGAGATATCTCACATTAAATGAAATAATAATATTCTTCATGGAATCCTCTCTTTCACCAAAAAGGAAGTAATTTCTCAAGTAAAGGCCTAGGAAAAGCAACTTTGTACTATACTCTTGTATATTTTGAAAAATTAGTAAAAATTTGTCAACCACAATAAAGACTTGTCTTACAAGACACCTTCATTCCTGTACTCAAAATATACACAGCAAGGCAAAAGTACATTTTCAATGATTAATTTTGTTTCTTCACCACTAAAAAAAATGACATGAAATGATTATTTCCATCAGGGTTTATCATCAGCTAGTTTTAAGCTTTCCACTTCGTAAAGTATAACAATAAGGAAATTAAAAGAAGAAATGGGAAAAGAATATGTGTATTCCCTTAGGAAAGGGATTTCCAAAGAGGCAGATCTCTTTTGCAGAATCAAAGACATATCTAGAAGATTACCAAGGCTAGCTGAGACCAAAAATATGACGCAAAATATGACCTACTCCCTCATTCCTCACAGAATAAGAACTACAAATGACTTATTCAAGAACACAGTTGTTTATAGAACCAAAAAACACTTTCCATAAACAGCTGAATCTTCTACTTATTGTTATAGGTTACATCATAAGGCATACAGAGAAATTTTAATAAAAGCAGTGTGACTTAAATTTCAAAAGAGCAAGTAATACTGCAAATTACTACTGTTCTTTATTCATAACGACAAAGTATTTCTGGACGTTCCTTGTGGCTTTCATAACTTAGAGATGAAGATATTGAAAGAAAAAAATTGAAACACTTTCAACACATTGTTAATTTATAAGCTATAAACAAATTCCTTTCTGTGATCATAATTCCCAGCATTCCCCAAAAGGCCTTTTTTCACTGATACCCATTGATATCAGAAATAACAATTACAGAAATATTCATATATAACATGACATCTTGCTTACATAGTAAGTAATCAACCAAAGGTACCTGCAGCACAATTTAGCCCATTAACTAGAAAGAGAACTTTTAAAAATCTTGGGGGAAAAAAACCTTGGGCTTCAAATCATACCCAAAGTCAAGAAAAGTATTCAAACAATAGAAAAGCCTCTTCAAAGCACCAATATAAACCATCACAATCAATCAGTATGTACTGAATATTCACAGAGCAAAACAATATACTAGTAAATAATTCATTGCTCTGCTAAGAAAATAAAAGATATTTTAAAATCATGTGTTCCCATAAAGATGAAGGACTTCCCTAAAATGACAAGAAACAATTAAGACATTTAGCAAAAAGAAATCTGTGTTTAACAGAATACTTGCAAAGTCATTGGCCAACCTATCATAAACCCAAGACCTACTTGCTTCATGGCAGTCTCTCCAATTTTGTCTGAATGTTTGCGGATACTCTCCAGAAAGTCTTTGAGATCAGACATAGAAACATCCTTAATTTCTTCTCGAAGCTTGGGGATATTGTCCACCATCACCTTGCAGAATCGATAGTGGCTTACTTGAGGCAGATAGGTATGCTCTAGATGTTCCAGAGTTTTCAGTGCAGGATAATGCCTATAAAAGGAATTGCATCACCTTTAGCTCAACTCAGTCTTCTTTAGGGCCACAGATATATTCCTCAGGCAAAATTTCTAGCCTGAATTAGTTTTCACTGTACATTAAGACAAATCCAGGATTAAGTTTCAATAAAAACATCAATGGAAAAATTAATGTCAAATTATTAAAAATCAATATATATGTTACAGGACTTAATAAATTATAATCAAAAAATAATTTTTCCCAAGAATACAGAAAACTTTGAAAATCCACCAATGAAATTCATTACATAAAGAATAAAGGCCGGGTTTCCCTGGTGGCGCAGTGGTTGAGAATCCGCCTGCCAATGCAGGGGATACGGGTTCGCGCCCCGGTCCGGGAGGATCCCACGTGCCGCGGAGCGGCTGGGCCCGTGAGCCATGGCCGCTGGGCCTGCGCGTCCGGAGCCTGTGCTCCGCAACGGGAGAGGCCACAACAGTGAGAGGCCCGCGTACCGCAAAAAAATAAAAAGAATAAAGGCCATTGCTAGGAAAAAAATAATAAAGGGAAATATAAAATGATCATATCAATGTCACAAAAATCATCCTATAAAATAAAGTACCCAAGGATAGACTTCCAACTATGGCACACAGAAGAGCTTAGCAAATCTTCTACCCAAAAAGCAAATATAAACTAGACAAAACTGTCCCAAACAACCATTTCAAGACTCCGGAAATTGGAAAGGACTCTGGAAAGGAGAACAACAAATTGAGAAGGGTTTATTCATGAAAACTGCTAAATAGAGAGGGACTCTGTGGTATTCTTGCCTGGGGCTACCTCCATCACCCTCTCCACCTCCCCTCACCCCATCATTGGTTATGGCTTGTCAGGAAAATCAACAGCTTCTCTTCTGTTAGGGGCTGACATGATTTGGAGCAGAGGGTGAAAATCCTATATGGAGTGGTGCTGTTAGGAAAAGTAGCAAACTCATTTTAAAAAAGGAAGAGAGTGGGGGGAACCTCCAGCTCTACTGGCCTGAAGTTTGTCTAGGTTGGAACAAAGAGCAGACTGGAGGAATAATCAAAAACTTAACAGGGAAGTCCTGGAAATAAAAGACCCATAGAGTAACCTGATAGCTCTCTGAATATCCCTAGCTGACTGAGAAGCTGTGCACAAATGCAGGGGACACCTAAAAGGGCCTAAGCACTCCACACATCCCTGGCTGACTAGGAGACTGCAGGCCTGCACATAGGAGAAGGCCTGGCAGAATATAAAAGCTCAGCAGACTTGAAAACTTGCCTAAATTTTGAATGCACTCCCGAACCCACATACAAGTCCACTAACAAAGGGTAGACACCTTTCTCAGCTCAAGTTTCTTTGAGCACCCAGGACCAACCATTAGCTGATGACTAGCCTTTAAAAATGAAAATGAATTATATTCCCAGATAAACAAAGACTAAGAGAATTCCTTGCTAGCAGATCTGCCTTACAAGAAATACTAAAGAAAGCCAGAAAGGAAATGATAGCAGATAGTAACTTAAATTCAGAGGGAAAAAAATGAAGAACATAGGAAAGAGTAAATACATGCTAAATATAAAAGACTGAATAAATGTGGGGTTTTTTCTCTTTTCTTCTTTTACTATCAGTAAAAGACAATATTTTTTAAAGCAATGATTATAACACTGTATTGTTGGGTTTATAAAATATATAGATATAATATAAATGACAATAATAGCACAAAAGAAGAGGGAAGAAATGGAGCTAAGTTGAAGCAAAACTACTTCTATATATTACATCAAAACTACATGAGCAATGACCTAAAGTAGACTGTGACAAATGAAGAAGCAGATTATAATCCACAGAGTAACCTCTAAAAAAAACCTCAAAGAATACAACATTAAAAGGTTTACGGAAGAATTAAAATAGTATACTACAAAATATTTAACACAAAAAAAGGAGTAAAAGATAAATAAGAACAAAAAAGACATGAAAAACATCGAAAATAAAGAGCAAAGCCCAACCATATTAATAATTATATTAAGTGCAAATGGACTAATAAGCAGGCAAATCAAAAGGCAGACACTGTCAGACAGGATTTAAAAAGCATGATCCAGGGACTTCCCTGGCGTTCCAGCAGTTAAGGCTCCATGCTTCCACCACAGGGGGCATGGGTTCAATCCCTGGTCGGGGAACTAAGATCCCGCATGCTGCACAGTGCGACTAAAATAAAATAAAAAATAGGGCTTCCCTGGTGGCGCAGTGGTTGAGAATCTGTCTGCTAATGCAGGGGACACAGATTCGAGCCCTTGTCTGGGAAGATCCCACATGCCACAGAGCAACTAGGCCCGTGAGCCACAGCTACTGAGCCTGCGCGTCTGGAGCCTGTGCTCCTCAACAAGAGAGGCCGCGATAGTGAGGGGCCCGCGCACCACGATGAAGAGTGGCCCCCCCTTGCCACAACTAGAGAAAGCCCTAGCAGAGAAACAAAGACCCAACACAGCAAAAATAAATAAATTAATTAATAAACTCCTATCCCCATCTTCAAAAAAATAAATATAAATAAATACATAAATAAAAAGTAAGTAAATAAAATAAAAAGCATGATCCAACTATATGTTGCTTACAAGAAACCACTTTAGAGTCACAGATACAAACAGACTGAAGTAAAAGCTAGAATAAGATATACCCCAAAAGTAACCATAAAAGTGCTTGAATGGCTATATTAATATCAGACACATTAGATTTTAAGACAACAAATATTGCTGGAAACACAGAAGGACATTTCATAATAATAATAGGGGCAATATTTATCTGATAGGTAGGAAAGCTTCCATAAGCGTAAGAGAACAAATAAAACTAAGATTGATACAGTTGAACAGGTAAAAACAAAAGAAGTTATACGTAAAAAGAGAATAAGAATAAAGAGGAAACAACAACCTGGCAAAGATTAGTTGCAACATATAAACTTGAGGGATTTTTTTTTTAAGCAATGAACAAAGAAAAGCCACAAAAGAGCCCCCAAAAAGGCAAACACGAAAAAAAAAAGTTGAACTGATGTGAAGAAATGAAAATAAAAAATATAATTTTGTCACTCAAATTGCCAACGATTTCTTTAAAAATTATGGATATTATTATCAGGGGTTTTAATAAATGAGAATTCACAGCCTGCTGGTGAACATATTTATATTAATGATACACGTTTTCAATTAAAAATTTCACCAAACAAGTATTCTAAACAGCTGCCTTCTCCCCCACAAAAAAATTACATGTACAAAAATATGTATAAGCCTCTTGCACTGTAGTTATTTATATTAACAAATAAAAAACTAATCTAGGGCCTCCCTGGTGGCGCAAGTGGTTGAGAGTCCGCCTGCCGATGCAGGGGATGCGGGTTCGTGCCCCGGTCTGGGAGGATCCCATATGCCGCGGAGCGGCTGGGCCCGTGAGCCATGGCCGCTGGGCCTGCGCGTCCGGAGCCTGTGCTCCGCAGCGGGGGAGGCCACGGCAGTGAGAGGCCCGCATACCGCAAAAAAAGAAAAAAAAAAATAAAAAAAAAAAAATAAATAAAAAACTAATCTAGAAGTCTATTAACAAGGAATTGGTTAAACGTATTATTATATATCCATTAGTATATATGTATATGCAAAGAATAATAAAATAGCAAAGTGTTTACAATATTGTTGAGTGAAAATTATTTCAAAAAAATTGAACTTACAACTATGATCATAATGTTTTTCAAAATTACAAATATTATACATGTGTAAATTATGAATACGTATGTATGTATGAGCTACACAGTATTAAATACAAGCACACACACAAACATAAGTACACAGAAAATGACTAAGAAAATATATACAAAAATGTTAACCATGATTTTTCTTTCCTTTGGATAGAAACATTATGGGTAATAGTTTTCTTCTTCATGTTTTTAATTTCCTAATTTCCACATTTCCCATATTTAGTATAGGAAAAACTCAGTTTTGATCCTGTAAGTAAAAGACTTATAGTTCTATTTCAGGTTTTAAGAATGAATTCCATGGGAGATACTTAAACTCTTCTTACTCCAATGCACGTAATACCACAAACACTAAAGATTAGAGGTTGGATTTACTTGTTTTCTTTGCTTATGTTTTTCCCTCCTGTGTTCCAAAAATCAAAATCTTAGTCCAAATAAATGAAGGGAAGAAAGATTTATTTCCCCTAAATTAAGAAATAAAATTACAAATATAGTTTAATCTGAAATGGTTGCTTTTATTAAAATTTTACAGACCCACAAACAATACAATTCACATGGTTTAGTATAAACAGAATGGTGTTTATACTACAATTAGGTACGAAGAGCTATGTGCAATAAAATGCATTTCCTCTAGAGAGAAACTTTAGAATGGATATAAACCTAGAAATTAAGCCAAAAAGATAAACACACTTTAGGGTTTAGTTATATTTTGGAACATTGTTTATAAAATGAGAAAAATCTAACAATGTTGCCTGCAGACACAAGGCACATTCACTGATGAGACACATGGCTGCATGGTGAAAACATCTGGTCTGTCAAATAACTCCACATTTTTCAAGGCTAATTAGTACAAAACCCAGTGATTTCTGGCAATAAAGAATGTTACTTTATTTCCCCATTGTCCTTTCTCTAACATACTCACACTCCAACTATAACAGATCAATAAGATTCATTCAAATTCCTAGTGTACTTCAATATCAGTGACAGGTTAAAGAATGACAGCCAATTAAACACCTCTATAGCAGACACCAAAAGAAAAAAATTCTATTTCCAGGGGCCGTGGAAATCTAAAACAAGATTTTGACATTACTTTTGACAACCTCTAAACTGAATCAAAAGCCAAATGTGCTAGCTCTCCCCCTGCCCCCACCGCATGCAGGCTCCCTAATAGAGATGTGAGCAGAAAGAAAGTAAATGAAATAAAAGCAAGAAATTTTTTTAAATAAGGCAGGAAAGGACGTCTAAATAATCTTAAAAATTGGATAACTTAAGGTCAGAATAACTTAGACATGGTTGAATGCTATCCTGAGAAGAGGAATGTTGATTCTAGGCAAATTAAATTTTGGTACTTTTTTGTCATGGTATGGAACTCGTTCACAATAATGGTTTTTAAAATTCTAATAAGTAATCTTTCAAAGTGGATTACAACTATCCATGAGAAATTTTTTAAAATTCAGAGTATGATAAGAATATAAAACAAAAGCTTTCCGCACAGAAAATATTAGCGTCTTTCCTAATTAAAGAGCGTCATTAAGAAATATTTAATCCCTTCTATGTGCTAGAGATAGAAAGATGGTCAGGTATCTTTCCTCAGGGAACATAAAACCTAGTAGTATAATGAGTATTTATAGCTTTAAAAAAAATAACTAGGCTTCCAGCCATTAAGGAATAACAAAGAACAGACATGAACTCTCACTCTTAAGAAGTAAAATACTGGCTAAAATACATAAAACAACTGCTTTCACGTAGTGAACATCAAGTAACACAGAACTGTGATCTCTGAAAAAAGGGAAACAAACAAGGTGACTTTAATAGTTATCTGGGGGGCTTCCCTGGTCGCACAGTAGTTAAGAATCCACCTGCCAATGCAGGGGACATGGGTTCGAGCCCTGCTCCGGGAAGACCCCACATGCCTCTGAGCAACAAAGCCCGTGTGCCACAACTACTGAGTCGGCACTCTAGAGCCCGTGAGCCACAACTACTGAGCCCACGTGCCACAAATACTGAAGCCCATGCGTCTAGAGCCCGTGCTCCGCAACAAGAGAAGCCAGTGCAATGAGAAGCCCGTGCACCACAACGTTGAGTAGCCCCCGCTCGCCGCAACTAGAAAAAGCCCAGGCGCAGCAACAAAGACCCAATGCAGCCAAAAAATAAATAAGTAAAATAAAAAATAGTTATCTGGGTTATCTGCCTGAATGTGATTTCTAGATCATGGACACAGAGAAAACCCAAACAGAGCCCAACAACTTAGCAGAGTTAGCATCAGAGACAAGAGTTCAGGAAAGTTTGTGCACCTTAAGACTGTGCAGCAGAATTCCAAAAAAAAAAAAAAAAAAAAAAACAGGAAGCAATGCAGAAAAAAGATGCAGAAATTTACGTAAGGGTTCCCTTGAGTCTTTGCTAGGTACTAGGCCAGGCATAGGAAAAGTGAAATTCTGCATGAACAGGCATAAAGAAGGGAGGGAAGGGAGGGAAGGAAGAGAAGGAAGAGAAGGGAGGGAGAGAAGGCAAGGAAGGAGGGACAGACAGACAGCCGCAAGATGTAAGATAAACACTTCAAGGAGCTCAGACAAGACAGAGAAACATCTGAACTCTGAACAGCCAAAGTTAAGAGTCCCTGGGGATTTCTGAGTTTTTCAAAGTAGATGAACACTACTCCCAGCAACCCCTGGAATGAAGGAGGGCCTACCAAAGCTTAAAAATGGGGTCTGATGGGATTGGGATCAAGTGGATCTGAAAACAACTAAACTATTTGCCAAAACAAAGACCAACACCCTCTAAGAAAAAAAAAGCTCCCCAAAATCCAGACACTCAACAACATAATATAATGATAATTATCCAATCAAAACTTACAAGACATGATAAGAACCAAAAAAATGACCTGTAACTAGGAAAAACAAAATAATCTTCAGAGAAATCCAAAATACCAGAAGTGACAGAACTAGCAAAGAAGTACATAAAAACAGAAATTAGAGCTCTGTTACAGGTATCTTTAAAAGATGCAAAAATAACAAAAGAAATTAAACATAAAAAATTAAATGAGGGCTTCCCTGGTGGCGCAGTGGTTGAGAGTCCGCCTGCCGATTCAGGGGACACAGGTTCGTGCCCCGGTCCAGGAAGATCCCACATGCCACGGAGCGGCTAAGCCCGTGAGCCATGGCCGCTGAGCCTGCGCGTCCAGAGCCTGTGCTCCGCAACGGGAAAGGCCACAACAGTGAGAGGCCCGCATGTCGCAAAAAAAAAAAAAAAAAAAAAAAAAAACCCACAAAAACTAAATGGAACTCCTAACGATGAAAAATATATCATCTGAAATGAAAATTTCACTGGATGAGATTAAAAGATTAGACAATGAAAAAGAAAACACAGCAATAAAATCTATTCCCATATAAAGCACAGAGAAAAAAGACTGGAGAAAAAGAAGATCCTCAAGTCACCTGTGGGATTACGTGAAGTTGTCCAACATAGGTATAACTGAAGTCTCAGAATGAGGATGGAAAAAGGACAAAAAAATGTTTGGAAAAATAATATCTGAACATCTTCCAGATTTTATGAAAATTTCAAAAAAAAACAAGCAACTAAACAAACCACAAGCAGTATAAATATACACACATTCATGCATACAAACGTATTTACACCAAAGCATATCAAAATCAAATTGCTGAGAACAAATTATACAGACAAAAGTTTTTAAACAGCTGGAGAAAAGACACATTAAGTAGAGTGACAAAAAAGTTAGGCTGTTCATATACTTCTCCCTCAGAAACTACATAAGCCAGAAGACAAAAAAATATCTTAAGAACTAATGAATCTATAAACCTAGAATTATATGCCCATCAAAAATATATTTCAAAATGAAGGTGAACAACGAGATAGCATTTCACACCCACCAAGATGGCCATAATCAAAAGACAGACAGTAGGGCTTCCCTGGTAGCGCAGTGGTTGAGAGTCCGCCTGCCAATGCAGGGGACACGGGTTCGTGCCCCGGTCCGGGAAGATCCCACATGCCGCGGAGTGGCTGGGCCCGTGGGCCATGGCCGCCGAGCCTGCACGTCTGGAGCCTGTGCTCCGCAATGGGAGAGGCCACAACAGTGAGAGGCCCGCGTACCGCAAAAAAAAAAAAAAAAAAGACAGACAGTAATAAGTATTGGCTAGGATGTACAGAAAATCAAATCCTCATATGCTGCTGGGGGAAGGTAAAATGGCACAGCTGCTTTGGAAGACAGTCTGGCAGTTCCTCAAATGGTTAAACAGGGTTACCATGATCCAGCAAAATTTCATTCCTAGGTGTATATAGCCAAGAGAATGTTGTTGTATGTCCATACAACAACCTGTAAACAAAAACGCATAGCAGCATTATTTGTGAAAACCCAAAATTGTAAACAACCCAAATGCCCATCAACTAATGAATGGATAAATAAAATGTGGTAAATCCATACAGTGGAATATTAAGCAAATAAAGAGATGGGACTTCCCTGGTGGCGCAGCAGTTAAGAATCTGCCTGCCAGTGCAGGGAACACGGGTTTGAGCCCTGGTCTGGGACGATCCCACATGCCGCAGAGCAACTAAGCCCGTGCGCAACAACTACTCTGTACTCTAGAGCCCACAAGCCACAACTACTGAGCCCACGTGCCATAACTATTGAAGTCCACGTTCCTAGAGCCCGTGCTCCGCAACCAGAGAAGCCATCACAATGAGAAGCCCGCACACCACAACGAAGAGTAGCCCCCGCTCGCTGCAACTAGAGAAAGCCCGTGCGCAGCAACGAAGACCCAACGCAGCCCAAAATTAATTAATTAATTAATTTTAAAAAGAAATGAAGTACTGATATATGGTACAACATGGATTAACCTTGGAAACATTACGTTAAATGAAAGAAGCCAATCACAAAGAATGATATATTATATGATTCCATTTATATGAAATATCCAGAATAGGCAAATCTGAAGAAACATAAAGTAAATCATTAGTTCCCAGTAGCTGGCAAGGGGGGCAGGGGACAGGAGAAAATTGTGTGCTGATGGCCAGGGGGCTCAGAGTTTCTTTTGTGAAAAATAAAAACATTCTACAATTGATTGTGGTGATGGTCACACAACTCTGACTACATTAAAAGCCACTGAATTGTATACATTAAATGAATGAAGTGAAAAGTATGTAAACTGTATCTCAATGAAGCTGTTAAGAATATTTTAGAAAAAAAGATATTAAAAACAGACAACGTAAAAATTAAAAAGAAAGCAGCAGTGGCTGGTTGCATTAATACCAAACAACACGTATTTCAGAAAAAAAGAAGATTACCAGGGATAAAGAAGAACCTTCCATAATAACAAATGGGTCCTTTCATCAAGAAGATACAACAATGTTTAATGTATATGCATCCAATAAGAGAGCTTCAAAATACACATAGCAAAAACTGAAAGAACAGAAAGAAGACATATGCAAAGCCAGTTATAATAGGCAACTTCAACACTCCTCTGTCAACAAGTAACAAGTACAAAATCATAAGGATAGAGAAAACCTGCACAACACCAAGTATATCTAAATGACAGTTAAAGAATGCTCTCCTCAATAACAATATATATTATTTTGAAGTGTGTATTTAATTTTCACCAAAACAGGCCATATGCTGGGGCATAAAACAAGTCTCAAAAAATATAAAAGGTTGCAATCATACGTTTTACATTTATGAACACAATGAAGTGAAATTACAAATCAATTTTGATAAATCTGGAAAATCCCCTAATATTTAGAAATTAACCAATGAAACTTCTAAATAAGTTGGTAAAATAAAATCTAAAAATTACAAAAGAAATTAGAAAATATTTGAAATAAATGTAAAAAAAACCCCACAACATCAGAAAACACGTAAGATGCAGTCAAAGCACTGCTTAGAGAGAAATGTACAGCTTTATATGGCTACATTAGAAAACAGAACCAAAATCAATGCCCTAGGCCTCCACCTAATAAAGCTAAAAAAGAGCAAATTATTTACAATAGCCAAGACATGGAAGCAACCCAAGTGTCCATCAAGAGATGAATGGATAAAGAAAATATGAGATATATATTGAGATATAGACATATATATATAGATATATATATATATAACTGAATCACTTTGATGTACACTTGAAACTAACACAACATTGTAAATCAACTATACTCAATTTGTAAGAGCAAATTAAACCCCAAGTAAGCAGGAGAAAGGAAATACTAAAGATACTAGCGAAAATCAGTAAAATAGAAAAATAAGGAAAAAAACTCAGTAAAACCTAAATTACATTTTCAAAAAAATAATAAAATTGACAAACCTCTAGCCAAAATAATCAGAGAGACAGAGACAGAAACAAAGAGAGAAAAGACAAATTATCAACATAAGCAATGAAAGAGAAAGTATCACTATAGATCCTACACTGTTAAAATAATACAGGAATATCATGAATAACGTTAAGGAATTCAAAAACTTAGATGACATGGACAAATTATTTGAAAGATACAAATACGCAAAATTTACTCAAGAAACACAAAATGCAAACAGCCGTGTATTTATTTTTAAAATTAAATTTTTAGTTAACAACTTTCTCACCAAAACCAAACAAATCTCCTGGGCCAAGTGGTTTCACTGTTAGATTCTACCAAATATTTAAGGAAGGTAATTGCCAACACTACACAAATTCTTCTGGAAAACCAAAGAGGGAAAACTTTCCAAGTTATTCACAAGGCCAGCATTAATCTGATACCAAAAACAAACAAAGATATTACAAAAAAGAAAACTACACACAAGTATTTCTCATGAACATAGATACAAAACTCAACAAAATTTTAGCAAATCAAATACCACATCATATTAAAAAGGATAATTTACCATGACCAAGTGGGATTTATTCCATGAATGCAAGTTTGGTTTAACATTCAATACAATTTATCATATTAATAAACTAAAAAAGAAATTTTTTAAAAAAACATATGATCATCTCACTGACATAGAAAAAGCATTTGACAAGAACAATATTCATTCCCGATAGAAACTTTCAACAAATAGAAATAGAAGGGAACTTCTTCAGCCTTCTAAATGGCATGTACAAAAAGACTACATCTAACATATATGACTTAATGGCTAAATGCTTTCCCCCTCAGATCAGGAACAGGGCAAAGATATCTACTCTCACTACTTCTATTCAACACTGTACTGGAGGCTCTAGCCAGTTCAATAAAACAAGAAAAACAAACCAAAAAGAAAGCATCCCAATTGGAAAGAAAGAAATATACCTGTCTTTATTTGTAGACAAGATAATCAGCTACATAGAAAATCCAATGGAATACACAAAAATGCTACTAGAATTAGTAAGTGATTTAGTAAGGTTGCAGAATACAAGATAAATATACAAATTTAATAGTATACTGGTAATAAATGACTGAAAATTGAAACTTAAAAAGCAATACCATTTATTTATTTATTTATTTATTTGGCTGCACTGCTGCAGCATGTGGGATCTTAGTTCCCTGAGCAGAATTCAAACACATGCACCCTGCACTGGAAGGGCAGAGTCTTAACCACTGGGCCACCAGGGAAGCCCCAGCAGTACCATTTAAAATAAGCATCAAAAAATACAAAATAATAGGGATAAATATGACAAAAGATATGTAAGACTTATTCACTAAAAACTAAAAACACTGCTGAAAAAAATAAAAGAAGACCTAAATAAATGAGAGCATTCATACTGGTGGGTGAGGGGTAAGATGGACCAGCATGGGATACAAGGGACCTAGTGAGGTAAGACTGTCTGTATAGGAAGGCAGCATTGCATGGAGTGTCAGAGCCAAAGAGGGATGAGGAGGGCATTCAGGGAAGACAGAAGCATAACACAGGGTATTAGAGCCCAAGTAGAGTAAGGAGGATACAATATAGGAGGAGGGCAACTCAGTGTGCAGTGTTGATACAGCTCAAAGGAGCCCAAGACATATAAACCTACTCTTTGTGCCAGAAAAAGGTTGAGCTAGAAATACTGGTGAACAGTACCTACGACAGCCACTCAAATTAAGAGGAGAAATGTGGGTTGTTCATATAATGGACTACTATACAGCAATTAAAGTAAGTGAACTAGATCTCTATACATAAATTTAAAAGCTCTCCACTAGTACGTAAGCCCCACAACAGCAGATATTTTTGTCTATTTTGTTCAGAGCTATATTCCCAGCACTAAGAGCAATGCCTAACAACACAGTAAGTACTCAATTCATTTTTATTGAATGAATGAATCTCAAAACAAGGACTGAGAACTATTCATGTAAATGTTTCTAAAAACACAAAATACAACATATGATTTATGGATATTAAAAACATGGACTAGAAGGACACACCAAATTTATGATACTAGTTTCCCCAACGGAGTAGGGAAAGGGATAGAACTGAGGAAGGGCATATGAGTTTTATCTATAATTTTTTTAAATGTACATCTTTACCTCTTTCTGTCCATATGTGTTTATATATATGTCATAAATATTTACATATATATGAATCAAAACTGGAATTGTTGCTATCTGTTAATTCAGAGAAGTTGATACTGAAGTTTTTTTTTAATCTCTGTAATTTTCTATAATTTTAGAACTTCACAAAAAGGTTATCAGGGAAATAATATTACTTTCTATCTCACTGAACAGAATTTCTCATACTGTTCAACCTATGTTCTCTTATATGAATGTATCCTCCCAGGGAGAAGGCAGTCTGGGAAATAATCTTAAGAAATTCAAAAAATATTGATGCTTCATGCTTTAACTTTAAAATTCTTGAGAATTTATCATTTTTATTCACAATATTTTTAATCTTATTTCAGTATTAAATACATTTTAATTTCATACTTTTTCCCTTAAAACTAGGTAAAATTAACATTCCAGGAAGATGTGTCCTGTTTATCTTATAGCTTCACATACCCCCATCATACCACAGGGTACTCCAGGGCAGAGAGGGTGGAGATGCTTACTCTAGTTTGGGAAGAAGAGCCAAAGAGTCACTATCAAATTTCCTGTGGAATAAAACCAGATGAAATAACACACAGGAAAAGACTCCTCTGAACTTAACCTTGACCTTGCCCCTTGTGATGGTTAATTTTATATGTCAACTTGGTTAGGCCATAGTACCCAGAGATTTGGTCAAATATTATTCTGGATATTTCTGTGAAGGTATTTTTTACATGAGACTATTAGCACTTAAATCAGTAGACTGAGTAAAGATGAATCTTCTCCCTAATGTGGGTGGGCCTCATTAAATCAGTTCAAGGCCTTGATAGGAAAAAGACTAAACTCCCCAGAGGAAGACGGAATTCTGCCAGCAGACTGCCTTCAGACTCAGGCAACAATATTTACTCTTCCCTGACACTAGCCTATCAGCCTACTATGCAGATTTGAACCTCCATAATCATGTGAACCAATTTGCTAAAAAAATCACTCTCTCTCTCTCTCTCTGCGCGCGCGCGCACACACGCACACACGCACACGCGCGCGCGCACACACACACACACACACACACCACTGGTTCTATTTCAATGGAGAACCCTGACTGATCCACCCCAGCAAAACCAGTAACTATTTTTTCTACTATAATACTAAACCAAAGCATGTTTCTCAAATTAACTATCATTAAAACAGTTACATGCTTTTCCCCTAAAAAGCTGGGTCTTCTAAAAATCAAACTACGTGTAGTGTTTTTTATTAAACATAATACATGACAAAATACATTAGCATATGTAAATAACTCTCAGGATGAATCAATAGATATACAAAAGGCGAGAGAAGATGTTATATGGACTTAATTATTTTTTGAAAGGTTATGCTAAATATGGACTTTTTAAAAAATTCTAAATAACAGAAATTTTAGATAATACAAAGTATTCAACAAAAAAATATCTTACCTTTTAGTTTTCATCTGGTCCCTCAGTTTGCTATACATCTCCAGGACTTGAAAGAGAAGGGGGAAAAGAGCACACAAGCATTATTTAGAGAAAGTGAAAAGACTAATTAAAGCTAAAGGAATTGCATCAAGAATTCTACTTTATTTCCAGTTCCTCACCTGGAAGACACAGCATTAACTTATCAACAGTGGCAGAAATATTTCTCTGTTGTAGTCGACACTGCTTCAGCTCTTCCATTGCTATTACCAGCTTAGCAAGAGGGAAAAAAACTGAATTATGCCAACAGCTGTAAATAAAAAGCTTTCAGTCACATTTTTCCACCCTATGTTCAATTCATCAGAAAATCCCAGACAGTTTCATAGTAAGACCTGCCAAGTGGACTACGGAACTGCCTTTCTCAACCAGTAAAACATCCCTGTATGGTTTCCCACTTTCTCCCCAAGATGCATACATACTACACTAGAAAAGGCTAGGTGAAATGAAATCTTAAAATTCAGGGGCTATCCAGGAGAAAAGAAAAAATGTGCAGATTTGCTCCACATCCTATTCAGACTCTTCATGATTTATGATTTCATCAATCTTCTAAGAAGATCCTATATTTCTGTCATCAGTGCTAGACTCCTAGAGGAAAACAGTCCTTCCTATACAGCTTCAAATGAATCTTGAAAATAATCTGCCACTAAATCTGTATTTCAACAAATAAACCACACAGTTAGAAATTGTGGCTTTTCCAAGAGTTCCAGTTTAAAGAAGAGTAACTCACTTTTCTTCTCACAGCATTTTAAAGCCTTCCATCTGAAGTCATACCACAATAAAACTAGAAGAAACTGCATTCTTTGCAAAAACTTAAAATATGTGAGACAAACTTTTCAAAAGCAATAATCTACATGGCCTCTTATAGTATTTATCCCATACCCTTTCCGAAAAATGTTATCTACTTAGATACTATGCCAAAAAGAAAAAAAGGGAATGGTCCTGATTAAGTTACTGATAAGACGATCAAAGGCTAATCTTAAAGATAATGAAAATTAAACATTAAATAAGTATTAGGCAATGAGGAAGGTACATGATACAGAGAACAGTAATAGACTATAAGTCTGAAAACTTGGGTTTTAGTCCCAGCCTTGCCAATTACTATGTAAACTTTAGCAAAATCATCTGTTTTAGTTTCCTAATCAATAAAATAGTGGTAATACCAGTCCTGACCTTGTTGTAGGTCTGCCATGAGGATTAAGTGAGAAAATGGATGTAAAATAATCTTATAAACTATGATGATTTAAATGGTGAGTATATCAATTAACAGAATCAAAGATTCTTTTTTTTTTAACAAATACTTATGCATATTCATGTTGTGTCAGTCACTGTTTAGGCAGGTAAAGGGGATACGGCAATGCAGTTAAAAAAAAAAAAAATCCTGACCTCATGGAGCTTAGTTTCTAATGGATAGAGACAAACAAAAAACAAACATATAAGGAAAATTGTATAATACCACAGCATGATAGGTGCAATGGAGAAAAATAAAGCAGGAAAGATAAAAAGAATACAAGGGGTGAAAGTGAGACTGCAATTCTAAATAAGGTGGTTAGAAAAGGCCTCATGAAGGAGGTAACATGTGAGGAGCAAAAGTCTGAAGTAGGTAAACATTTGGGAAAGAACATTCCAGGCAGAGAAAACAGCACTGGCCATACTATGACTACTCAAGTGATTTAAAAACACAGCTAAGGAAGAAGGTTACATACTCTCATTAAGCTTTCTAGTGTTACATTCATTTACTTCAGATAAACATTAGGAGAAGCAATGATAATGTCCAAGTTCCTCCAACATGTTGCTTATGGTCTTACAAGCCACTATATCAAGAACACAGTTATCAAAGAGAATGACAGGAAACAGAAAAGATTTTTTCAAAAGGTAAACTGGCCTTACTTCCTTTCCCTCATGCTGTAGTTTTCTATTAGTATCCGTCACTTGATTCTGTGGAGAGAAGACAATTTAAACTCATAAAAGACACTTAGACAATAAATGGATAAGATCAAAATTTTAAATGAAAAGACTAAGAATAGGTATTCAGATTGTTTCCATATTCCACCACATTTTGGTTTAGTGGTGTTCTCTTGGGATCAAATTATATCAACTTTTCTACTGAACATTTGTATGACCTTTTGAACAATAAAAAAAATTACTAAAAAACATGTTCAGTTTGAAATATTACAAACTAAAATAACATAACAACTAAAGATCACACTTTCATTTGGAAAGGAAAGAAAAAATATAATAGAAAAAATAACCCACAAAGAACCTTAGCATTTCTACTATGTGTAGAAAGAACAAATTTTTTCATAGATAGTCCTCACTTCACCAATGTATTCCTGGAAAACTTGAGTATAAATTGAACTTTTTAACTCAGGTCAAATATTTCTACTTATCTAATTTTAGAAAACCTTTTATCTTAATTTTTTGGATTATTAATTCTTAATAGTTTCTAACACTTCCACATTCCCATTTTCCTAAATTAATCTCTCCGTTGGACAGTCAAAATCAGGTGAACAAGCTTTAAAATTATGTACAGTTCATAATTTAAAGGAACTGGAACCACTTATTTTGGTAGCCACTTTTGAAGAATCAACTGATATAAAAAAAATTAAGTATATAGAATAGTAATTTCCTCACCTTCTTAAACATTATCAAAACATGAGCAACATTAACTTCTAAAGCTTTCTTTAATAGAGGCTTTCCATACTTCCACCAATAACTGCGACTCCTTACGCTTTTAAGACACTCCCTTAACCCAGCATTTCCTATTATGTCTCTTGGAACACCAAGAAATGGTAGTTAAAAGGTACTCTGCACTCTGTATACACACACACACACACACACACACACACATCAATATGTATGGGAAATACCACTAAACAGGTTAGTTTATTCAGGACTTCCTGAAGCCCAAGAAGGAGATATCATACGGTGTTTTCCAACTTACTTTATGTAACATCCTTTTATTGAGGATCATCTCAAGAAACTAGTTTTTCAGGAACACACCTTTGAAAACTTTGCCCTAAACTATACACTATACACTATACCTGGACTATCACTTTCTGAGCAGATTACCACATGCACTGCCATTGTAGCAAAAATGCAGCCATAAACATAACATAAATGAATGGGCATTGCTGTGTTCCAATAAAACTTTATTACAAAATTAGGAGGCAAGCTGGATTTGGCCTGCAAGATATAGCTTGCTGATTCTTGGTCTAGAATAAGTGAGATTGAAAAGTTTATTATTCAAACCAGTAAATGAATGTCATTCAAAAATGGGGTTAATATCAGCTCAATACAAGAAAAAGCTTTTAAGCGATGTGAATAAAAATGGGGTGGGCTGCCTTGAGTGATCACTGTTCAAGAATAGATTTTTTTTCATGTAAACAGATTTCAAAAAATTCAACCTTCCATAAATACTACTAAATTCAGCATCGCTCTTTCTACTAAATTAACTTGTTTACCATTTCTGAATTTTTTTTTACCTCAAACACATTGTAAGAAATATATTTTACATTGTAACTCAGTACACAAGTATAGGGAATGCACACGCACACACACACAGACACACACACACGCAAACAAAATTTTCAAGGAACAATGTTTAGACTTACTACATGTAATACACTTTGTTGTTTCCTTTTTTATTCTATTTCAATTTTTATTAAAAATACTGATCATGGCCCACTAAATTGATTTCATGCAAACCAGAGTTCTAAAACATCCATAGGAGCCTAACCAAAGCTTCTGATAAGAAAGGTAATTACTATTTCAATACTATTTGAACATAACAATGGGAGGAAGTCTATACTGCCTGTCTAGGATGCTACTTGTTGATTCAGAGAACATATATATGTATGTGTGTATATATACACACACACATACCAACATACATACTGTGAATCAAAAGAAATAATGGACATCCTAGTAGAATTTTTCATTGTTATGTTCAAATAGTATTGACAGTAGGTAATACTTAACCTTTTCCATTTTCTAAACTCTTTTCTCAAGTTCAAGAATTTCTAAGTTCCATAGGCTCTTAACACAGGTTGAATGGATGCCCCCTAGAGCAGAGTCTCCCAGATGTTAATGGTGAGTATTACGGGCAATATTCAGGTACTTAACCACATGATTACTTCAGTAACCAGACACAGAGCACCCCGTTGTCCATCATGGACAAAGGGCCCGAGGAGCAGAGGGAGAGGTTTTGGAATACAGGCATCAGGAACAGCCCAAGGTGAAGATGGATGGGAAGCTGGGATGGCTGAGTGAGGACAAACAGCACATACAGCTCCTGGCAGAAGGCCCGTATCTTTGTTTTCACATATTTCAGATACTTCTGTCCGTTTGACGCTTTTCAGCCCCCCAAAACTCAGTATAACTTTTTAAATGGAATCAAATTGTTCATACTTTTTAATCTGCTTTATACATTAAGCAAACATTTCTAATGCTTTCCCATGTCAGATATCCTTCTACAATATATTGTAGTTTATTACTCTTTTAAATGGACATACCATGATTTATTTTACTAATCCTCTAGTACATCACTTTCAGGGACATTTTAAAGTTTTAGCCATTAAAAAAAAAAAATCACATGAACATCTCTGTACATGAACATGTAGCTATAGAATAAATCTTAAAACTATGTGGAGTTTTCAGTATTGATAAATAAAACTGTTCTCCTTAAAAGTTGTAACAGTCTACACTCCAACCAGGCATTCCCAGGTTGATAGGTAACATCTCCAATCTTAATATTTGTTTCATCTTTGTCATTTTATTAGGTGGCACTTTATTGTTTAAATTTGCATTCCTTTAATTCTAAATTGTAGAGTTCCCTTATATTTCTCCTTATGTAAACTGTATATTAACATGTATTTCTCAGTTTTCTATTAAAGTATTCATATTTTTCCTATTAATTTGTAGACTTTTTCTATGTTAGGATATCAATCATTTGTCATGTGTATTTGTAAATATTTTTATTTATTATTTACCTTTACATTTTTAACTTCTATGTAGAAAGTTCTTTCATTTTAATGTTGTCGTACCTATCAATATTTTCTTTCTGGCTTAGGAATTGTGTTTAGAAATGTATCCCTCACTCCTAAAAATCACATAAATATTCATCCATATTTTCTACTAGTTCCTTTATGGTTTTTTTACATTTAACTCTTTAGTTCATCTGAAATTAAATTTGGTACATTGACTGAGAACGGAATCTAAGTTAATTTCAATTAAAATAGTTAAGCATTAAAGAACATTAACAACAAATCAGAAGAGTTGTTACTTTTGGAGGGGAGGGTGGAGAGAGTCACTGAGAAGGATAAAAAAGAGAGATTTAATTTTGCTGGCAATATTATATTTCTTATGATGATTGGATAGTTGTTGTACAGGTCCATAAACTCTTATCTGAAACCTTGGGACCTAATGTGTTTTGGACTTCAAAATTTTGGAAATTTTATAAAGATAATATGGTATATATTGTTTATTATGTAACAATGGGCACTAGGACAGCATCCCATAATCAAATAGAGTAATATTTCTGTATCAAAGTCAGTTACCCAAGATACGTGAATTTGCTATGCCAGGGACAAAACCAATATAGCTAGCCTCTTTCCTCAACTTAAATCTGTCATATTAAGAAAGAACCTTCATGCTTTGGTAGAAGACATTCCCCAACTAACACTATTTTTTTTTCCTTTGGCTCAGACTGCCTTGCTGCAAAGACTTCTACAGCCATGCCTTGCAATTCTGTCATCCAACAGTGATGGTTTTCATCTAGCAAGGAAGCAGACAGATGACATGAAGAGTCAACCGTGTTTCTGTTTGAAAGAAACTGATTCTTGTCACTGGTTCTCATCCACACATAGTTATCCCAAATAAATTTTAACTTAAAACAGTATCCTTTCCAGCTAAAAGCCATAATCCCAGTTATCTATGTTGCAGTATAAACTCCTTTCTTACTATTCAAAAAATTTTAGTACAAATATGTAACCTGCAATGTATTCCCCACTCTTTTAATGTTCATCAAAACCCCAAGACAGAGAGAAGCAAGTCTTAGAGTCTCCTTACTTTGAGTTTCTGGGCTTCTCCTCTTACTTTCAGCAGTTCCGTTATAGAGTCCACAAAGCCCTGGTAATGAAAGTTGCACATTTTCTCAATTTCTCGGTCATGA
This sequence comes from Mesoplodon mirus, assembly GCF_964341445.2. Classification (NCBI taxonomy): domain Eukaryota; kingdom Metazoa; phylum Chordata; class Mammalia; order Artiodactyla; family Ziphiidae; genus Mesoplodon; species Mesoplodon mirus. The sequence goes on from NC_138990.1 coordinate 86,473,725, forward strand.
TTGCGGATGCGAGTTTCAAGCTTCTCCATGAATCGTCCATGTTCCTCACCATCATAGACAGACCTTTTAAAAAAAATGGCATGGAGATTATACCAGATTTACATCTAAGAAAGAGAAACAGAATTACAAACCCAGAAGCAAATTTATTTGGAAATCAGGTATTTAAGTTACATAAACCACAGAGTAATCCAATTGTATTCATGTTGCCCCAATGCTAGATGAGTTTTTTTTTTAGGAAAATCCAAAATTTTGTTTCCTTATTTACTGAAAAATATGTAAGTGCTTGACAGTATTCATCACAGAATTCTCATCATAAAATGAAAGGACTGAATTACAATTCCTCCGTACCTTTCTTTCTCAATTAAACTAATCTAGAAAAACTTTATTTTGGATAAACCCAACTATACATTTACTCCAAGATTATACCCAAGAACCTGACGCTGCTGAAGAGAAATCACGTAACTGTGCTGCTAGACTCAGTTTAGCTATCTTACAACAAATTTAAATTGGGCAGCCAGACACCGCTAGTTAAAAATAATGAAATTATCCCGCCAAATAGCACCACCAAAAAATCACTTTGTAGTCTCCAAAATGTGTGAAAACCTTACTTCTCCTCTCCTCAAATGTCTACCCTCTCTCTGGCTCTCAGCTGCACTTCACAGGAAAAAAAAAAAAAATTCCTCTCCTCAACCAACCTACTTACATCTGAAACTCCTATTCTGTACACCCTCCTATAACAATGGGAAAAGTATTTCAAGCTCTTATCTACAGTCTCTAAGAACTTTACTCCTGCAGTTATTCCCTTTTATCCCTATCCTGTATTATACATTTCTCCCACTCCACTAAGTCATTCTCATGGCTATTTAAACATGACTTTAAGAAACCTGTCTTAACCTACACAATTCCCTCCAGCTACCATCTCATTTCTCTGCTCCCCTTCCCAGCAAAACGTCTTTCTACTTCCTCAGCCCCCATTAGCTAGCATCCATCCTACTGTACCTAAAGGCAGCATTTGCTATGGTTTAAATATACCTTCCTTCTTGAAACACTGTTTTCTCTAGACTTCAATGATACCACACTAAGTGATTTTCATCCTTTTACTGACATGCCTTCTCAATCTCCTTCCTGGGCTCCTCCTCCTCTATTCTTTTTCTAAATATTCGTAAAAGCTCTTCTCTTCCCTACCTATGCTCTCTCACCAAGAAATGCCAGCTAATCCCATGTCTTTATAATACTATCTATTACAGTGGTAGACTTCCTAATCTATACCTTCAATTTTGAGCACTTCCCTGAGCACTAGACTCAAATAACCAGCTATAATTTAACAAATCCAATTGGATTTTTAAAAGCCATCTCAAATTTTAACATAGAAAAACAAAAAAATCATCTATCACCAAACTATCTCCACTCCCAAACTGGATTCTCCCAAAAGCTCCCCACCACTCAGCTACGCCAACTCAGCTAATGGCACTATCCAGTTGCCCAAGTCAAAAATGCAAATCCAGGAATCACTCCTCATGTACCTCTTTCCATCATACACCCCATCCAATCCATCAGTAAGTCCGGACAACTCAACCTCCAAAACATATCTTAAAATTGACCACCATCCCACCATTTCCACTAAAACCCTAGTCTAAACCTGTATCATCGGCACACTGGATCAATGCAATAGCCTCCTACAAGTCTCCATTCTGCACTCTTCATCCCCTCTACTCCCTGTCCCAATGCAGATACACTCTCCACACACCAGTAAAAAGGGTCTTTATGAAGCAATAGTTCAGATGTAGCCTCCTGCTTAAATCACTCCAATTCCTTCTCTTTACGAAAGGAATAAAAATCACAAATCCTTACCACGGCCTATAACATACCACATAATCTAACCTCTGATTAGCTCTCTAACCTTCTTTCTCTCTAGGTCCCACCCCCTAGCCTTGCCTTCCTCCATCCTCTATGCTCCTGCTACAGAGGATTTTTTTTTAGCCTCTTCCTGCCTCAAGAATTTTGTTTTTACTGTTCTTAGGCTAGTAACACTCACCCCCTATATCTTCAAGCAAATTTCTCCTTCTCATTATCCATAGTTTGTTATCTATCTTCCCCCCAACCCATCCCAATTAGATTGCAAACTCCGGGGCAAGAACTTTGTCTGCCATATTCACCACTGTACCTCTAAAACAGTGCCAGACAGGTAATAGGCAGTGAGTAAACATTCGTTGAGTAAATGAATAACATTATCTCTGAGAACACTTTGATCTCTGACATTTATTCAACAAATATACATTTGTTCATTACCAACATTTTCTGGTTCTATAATCATTTGTAGGTACCAGATCACCACCCTGGTCCTGTGGATAAGAGAGCACCCACTCCTCAGCAGATCAGTTCCACTACCCAGAACTCAAGCAGTAACCACAGAAAATACATATACAAGTTTTGACTCCGGTAAGAATTCTGAACACTTACTTCAGAAAAACCAGAGCAATCCAGATTCATTCTCCTTCATTTGAAATAAAGGGACAAGATCTTCAAATAAATTATAAACAATCCCGGCTTTGACAACTAAGACATACTGTAGCATAACCACTTGCCTAAAAGAGCTATTGGGAAACACAAGACAGAATCTACTATTGACATTTCAACTAACCTCAAATAAGCATAACTTTTCCCCTTCCAAAGGAAAGGAAAAGAAAGATTTCCATGTAAAGGCACCAGTATTCCTTGCCATTTGAAGAAGAGGAATAACCACGGAAAATTCATCAGTCTAAATGGTATAAGAAGATTATTATTCAATACTGAGACAAGCCTCTTGGTTTCAAATTCAGTTATATCTTGACCCATTAATACTTTTAAGTTAGGTAGTAAGTATACTCCCTTCTACAATGTAAAACTTTTTATTTTTCTCCCTCCAAAGATCTCCATTAATATGACAAAAGATAGCCTCAAGGAGAAGAAAATCTCATAGTTAAGAAATTCATAAGTTATCCTAGCTACCTGAACTTTCTATAAAAAATATATAAATCAAAGAAAGGAAGAGTGGATTTTTGCTGCCTGACTTCATGGCCTTGGTGTTTAGCAATGTAATTAACTAGCTATGAGTCTTTGGTCAATTCAGTTAATCTCTCTCACCCTGAGCTTTCTCATTAGAAAATAGGAAGCAGTCAATTAGAAATCCTCTTTAGCATCAGCCTAGCTCTAAATTTCTGCAATTCACTTCCACTTTCAAGTCCAGTCAGCAATAATGTAAAGATCATACATTTTTCAGAACCGTGTAAAGAGGTAGTTCAAAACAAGTTAATGCATTTTCTACATCCTTATCACTAGGCCCCACCTGTTTCTCCTATTTTAGGGCCTTTATGATTCTAATATTCTCTTCAATTATAATAATGTTGAATAACATGAAAGATTCATAGTGAATCTCCTGAATATCTTGAGAATTTTAAAAGTTAGAATAAAATGTAAAACCCAAACATCTAAAACAGTTTTGGACTATATTTAATTAACCTGTGTTCCATGAGTATGCATCTGGAAAACCACAATTTCCAGATTTTATGTGAATTTCGTGTGTATAAGCAGAAGCACATATGTGTAATTTTTAAGGGAAACATCCACAGTTTTCATCTGGTTATCAAAGGGTTAAAAACCACTGATTGAAAGGTTTTGTTTCAAACTGCCTAACAGGAAAAGGCAACTATAACTATAGATCAGTACCTAACAGTTCAACTCACATCAGCATTTCACATGTATCTCAGACTTAGTGCTAACCAGCTATCAGATATAAAATGCTAAAAACAAAAATAAACAAGTCTTAAATTCTGGAAAAGTCATAGATCTCCTGAAATTAACCTAATATTGGTAATCAACATTGCACCTGAACAAGAGTTATCTCCCTCCGCCACAATGAATGGATTAAACTGGAGAAAGACTGCCATCTAGTGATGGCCCATTTCTAACATGCTTTGAAACTTAAGTTTGTTGTGACCAAGCAAAGAGGGGCTGCTTAAAAATCTAAAAACTATATTCTATAATACTTGCTAGCTACAAAGTCTTATAACTTGTTATTAAATGATGTTTTATATAAAGTACTCTAATGTTTAAACATCCGTTTCTAATAGAAAGCAGGATCTGGAAAACAAAGTCATAGGCTTTTGACATTGACGTGTGTGCCATAGGTATGTCACGGTTAAACAAGACTACAAAATAAACTGCACCACTAGTTTAATTGTTTGTGATAATCCAAAGAATATTCGGTACCTAGTGAAAGGTAAGCAAGAAGATGTGTTTGGTAACTAGCAACTTTTAACAGCCTAAATGTTTACTCAACTACATACATGCTGCCTTGTGGAGTCTAATTTCCAAAAACTCCCAAATAAACCACAGGTTTTTGCAAAAAGTAAAATGTTTTACCCTAGTGTCCATATCTGACACATACTTCTAAACATTCCACCTAGATTGAGAAAGAGATTTTAACTTATAAAACACTTCAGGAATTCTATTCAACAAAAATATTTATGATTCCCAAGTACTGAATCACTACAGGATTATATCACTTGCAAGAACTTACATCAGCGCCAATCTGTCAAAAGAGAAAATAAATAATGTAATGAGCATGTGTTATCTCATTTAAATCCTAGGCATCTTATAAATTAGACATTATTCCCATTTTATAACTGAGGAACCTAAAACCCAAGAAGATGAAGTAACTTGCCAAATCCACACAGCTAGAAAGTGTTCTCTGTAGTACATCAGTCTGTCTCCTTTTAGAGCAAAGGAAAGTAAGAAAGTCACATGGACCCCTAAAACGTTAGAGTTGAAAGAGGTCTTGGGGATGGAATACAAAGCTTTTATTGTACAATGGAGGAAACTGAAGCCAAGAAAAGTTAAATGCCTTAATCAAAATTATATTGCTTGTTACTGATACACCTGGGCCTGACTCCCAAAGAAAACAGGAAAAACTAATGCAATATGAAGCCTGACACAAAGCTAAGTGGTTTTTAAAAAGACACACACACACACACACACACACACACACACACACACTTCTACTTTATGATGAGTAAGCTGCCTATTAGTTGTGCCTACACAACAGCTATTCCATTCTTCCTGCTAGAAGAGTTCCAATTTGTTCTGGTATTTCACCTTTCCATCCTACCGCAAGGGGTAAATACTAATTTAGACCAATCATGGTAATTCCATTCCCCTTGTCAGTGACCAGTTAACAGATGACACAACTCACTGATGGAAGTAAAGGGAAGTTTGGAAGTGAGGATCCAAGGAAAGGTTTCTTTCCTGAACAATGCAGGAAAAGAAACTGCTTTTCCTACTTTGGACATTGTCCTGTACAATGCTTAGGGATGAAGCAGCCATCCTGAGAAGAGAGGAGATATTGCCAATAATTTGAGGATTGCAAAGGGGAAAGATGGAAAACAACTGGGTCCTTGATGATGAGCCAATCCTGAAACAGTCCTATCTCCAGCATTCATGTTATATGCATTAATAAATTTCCTATTTTAAGGGAAAGTTCCTATTTCCACTTTGTCTCAATAGTCTGCTACTTTCAAAGGAAAGTATCCTAAATGCATAACACTGTTCATTCTTCAAAGGTAGCAGGCAAATCAAAGAAACAACCAGCAGTCAGTCAAAGTCTAAACATGGCTAAGGAATCCTGTTTCCAGGACCTAGACTGCTCTTCCTGGTTTTCTTCTTAGTTAAGAGTTAACTCCCAATCCACTCTTCAAATCTCAGCTTGCACCTTACTTTTTCTGGAACCCTTCTCTAATCACATAGATTCTGTTATGTGTTCTCCTTTGTTATTAATGCCATCACAGAATCTATTTAACTATATTCTGATTACCCATTCACTTGTCAGTTTCCCCATACCAAAATGTTAATCTCCTGTGTGTTGAGACTGTGTCTTACTCATTTTATCTCCAGCTCATAGCACAGAGCCTGGCACAGAGGAGATCCTCCATGTATGCTAAAGGTAGAGAAAGAGAAGGAAGGGTAGGAAACTAACATGTGGGTTTCTGACTGCCTCAAAGATGGATGCAAAAGAGTATCATATCAAACAAAGTTTATCTGTTGAGATGTTTTCAGAACCAAGGAGAACTTCAAGACACAAAAGACTGAACATTTTGCTTTTGTTTTTGATTAGTCCAAGAAAAAATTCCAGAATTTTTGTTCTTTTCTTTTTCATATATGTTTTTTAACTTCTGTCATGGTTTTAGTCCTGAAACATTTTCTTCTTATTAAGCTCCATAAAAGCATCATTAGTATTTCTGTTTATTCCAAAAGTTAAAAATAAAGTGGAAAACGGATTTGAGCAGGATGTTGAAAGAGAAACTGCAGGAGGTCAAGAGGATTTTAAAGTCCCTTCCCTTCCTTACTTCAGTTTGTCTATCAATTTACTTCAGACCTTACTAGGGTAATTTGGATGCTCTGAGTGCAAAATGTGAAAGTAGACCACTGTGTATCACCATCCATGACAGGGGAAGCATATGGTAATTGATGAAGTCTAAGCTGAAGACTACACCCAAATGTTTTTGTACTGCCACAGGAGACCAAATACATTCAAATCCTTTTCCCACCTTTGCAAATACCAAGGTATCCAACTGGCTTCACTAAGATAGCCCACGCAACCAAAAGAAGTTGTGATGGAACTCTCCTTCAAGGCAGGAAGGGAACCCCACACTTCCATGATGGCTATTTTCAAAGGGATGAAAACAGGGTAGAGAAGTTTCAAATGGCACCTAGCCAAAGAGCCTACTAAAAAACAGGTATTGGTTAAATAGCACAGGAAAGTGGAGAAGGGGACCATGTCACAAAACATCAGTCAAATCAACAACAAACTATTAGGAAATAAACTAATGAAAGTAAGAAAACTCCAAATTAAGGATACGGAGACTGCTCTAACTACTCCCATGATAATGTCACACTGTTAGAACAATTAATCAGCATAAGCAACTGAAGACACAAAAGCACTACAAGATATGTTAGTGGTTTCATCTTGGCCTCTGTATCCATTTGCATTAAGTGCAATAAGATTTATTTCATTGCAGCTTTCAGTGGTGGTCATAAAATCTGACAGCTAAAAGCTGGGTTTCAGATGCTACTGCCAAATAAAAGAAATACTCCATCTACAGCCTGGTGATACTGATTGAATCTAATACAGTTGGTATATACAGGGTTATAATTAACACTGGTAGATTAGCTCCAGTTTCACTGCATGGAATTCAAAGTGTCAAGTTTAACACTTAAACATGTAAAGTTAGAACAAAATGAAACTACTGATTCACTTACTATCTACCACCATCATAATGTGTCTGAATCTAGTGTATGTTAGTAGAACTCTTCAAGATCCTTTACAAAAGATTTAAGTATTTAATTTAAATAATTACTCTGAAGAGCTATGAAAATATTTTAAAAGACTGCCTATTAACTGAAGAAATGCTTCAGATTCTCCACACTTAAAATTATCATTATGGTTCCAATGACAGGGATCATAAAGGTATTCATACAGAAAAACAAACCAATGGGGGACAGGTATTAGAAACACTTAAGTGAATAGTCCTGGTCTCCTTATGCATGTAGATTTAATGTGGGCCTAACAAAATTAGACCAGCCAAGTTTCCCAGAATCACTAAATCAAACTATAATAAATGTGACGTCATTTGTAAATGTGTATGTTGTGTACAGTATATATGTACCTACATAAGTACACATTATATACACATATATGTATGTTATATAGTGTGTATGCTATATGTATGTGTCTGTGATACACACACACATGCATGAAACAAACACACACGCACATACTTTTCTGATTTTCTGAGAAAGAATCAGACTTTCCAACATCACATTCAATTCCTGGTCTAATTTCACACCCCATGACCATAAATGATCACAATTTAAGACTCCTTAGGTCTATAAGCAATGAAGACCCTGAAAGGAGGATGGATAAAAGGTATCAGAATAGTTTCCATCCTAAAAAATGATGGAGAACTAAGTAGGCAAAACAGGATAAAGTTTCATGGACAATATGGAAGACTGGATATACCATGAAAAACCTTTCTACTACTAAACTTCTAAAACTGCTGCATTAAGTTTCTAAATCTTTTTTAGTGCGTGGCTAAGCAAAAAAGAAAATAAGGAAAATTTCCAGAGGCTAAAACAAAACTGGAACAGGAATCCAGATTCTACCAATCCCTTATAACCTAATGCTTCTATTTTATAGCTATATAGAGAACAAGAGACAAAACCTAGGGCCCACAAGAGACAGGGAGTCCAATGAGAGGCCTCCAAGTGAATAAAGCCAAGACACCCAAGGGCTACACCGTTAGTGAAAGATGTAGAAAAATTCTTCCCCATAAAAGATGGCTGAAAGGAAACTTCCTTGTTTTGGGTGGGGAAGCGGGGAGACGGACTCCTGGGATAATATGAAGCCACAACCTGGCCTTCTCACCCAAAGGGAGGGCCCATGTTCATACTTAATATTACCTGTGTGGTCTGAGATATCTCAAATTGAGAATTTATTTTAAAAGCCTGGTTGTTAGTGCCCCCAGAAAACTGACTGAAGAAAAGGAAAAGCTTCTCTAGAGGAATACATCTTAACAATAGTTCTAATTATTTTCACAAATAATAACATTCCTTTGAGCTGAACTCAAGTATCAAAAACCATGAAACACACAAGGAAACAAAGCATATAAACAAGAATCAACAAAAACAACAGAATCAGACTTACTTGAAAATAAATATGTATAAATTTAAAATAAATGTGTAATATGTTTAAAGAAACATGAGGGAATTACCAAAACAAAAACAGACACACTGGAAAAGATAGAACTTTCTGAATAAAAACTATAATTACTGATATTTAAAAATTTAATAAATGGGAAGGGACAATAGGAAGTATGCGTAAAACTTATACAAAATGCAGCACAGAGACAAAAGATGTAAAATGTCTTAGTCTGTCAGGCTGCTATAAGAAAATACCACAGATTGGGTAACATAAACAAAAAAAAATTCTGTCTCACAGTTCTGGAGCTGGAAGTCTGAGATCAGGGTGCCAGCATGGTCAGGTGAGGGCCCTCTTCTGGGCAGCCAACTTGTATCCTCACAGGGCAGAAAGGGCAGGCAAACTCTCTGGGGCCTCTTTATAATGGCCCAGAAAACTAATCCTGTCCATGAAGCCTCCACTCTCTTGACATAAGCACCCCCAAAGGTCCCACCTCTTAATCCTCTTAATACCGTCACCTTGGGGGTTAGAATTTCAACATATGAATATTGATGGGACACAAAACACTCAACCTATAGCAGGAAACAGTAAAGAAAGGTTAAGAACATGGAGAATAGGATGGGTTTAATGGGAACTCTAGTAAAAAAATAACAAACAGCTTCCCTGGTGGCACAGTGGTTAAGAATCTGCCTGCCATCTGCCTGCCAATGGAGGGAATACGGGTTCAATCCCTGGTCCAGGAAGATCCCACATGCCTCGGAGCAACAAAGCCCGTGCACCGCAACTAGTGAGCCTGCACTCTAGAGCCCGCGAGCCGCAACTACTGAAGTCCGTGCACCTAGAGCCCGTGCTCCACAACAAAGAGAAGCCACCACAATGAGAAGCCCGAGCACCGCAACGAAGAGTAGCCCCGCTCGCTGCAACTAGAGAAAGCCCGCATGCAGCAATGAAGACCCAGTACGGCCAAAAATAAAATAAATAAATAAATTTGTTTTAAAAAAACAAAAAACAGTAATATTCGGAGAAAAAGCTGAGGATTTCCCAGAATTGATAAAAGATACAGGAAGTTGTTATCCTCAAAGTAAAAAGACAAACCTATAAGCCTCACCAAAAGAAGTCCCCCAACAGAGGAAGAGCACTCTTCTCTATTCAGCTCTATCTACCAACATTTAGAACTGGCTGCCATTCTCTTTATGACTCAACTACAGTCGTGTATAGAACCTTACACTGATGAAGCTAATTACACAAATACATGAACCGTTAGCAGCATCCAAACATTTGGTGTGTCTTTTACCAACTCATTCTTCCACAACTAGAACATTTATTCCAAACTATTGCCATTCTCTTTAAGAGTCCAACCTTGATCCAGCAACTTACTTTTGCCACCTAATTTTATAAAGAAAATACAAGCTTATTAGGCATGAATCTTCTTAATTTCCTGCATTCCGATATACAAGTCTATCTATATCTCTATCTACCCTTACATTTGTGCATTCCTATCTCAATAAAACAGACATCCTACCTTACTTATAAGACTAATCCTATGTTCTAAAAATCTCCTTTCTCCTGTACCCCATCAATACTTTTTTAAATGTCTGTACTTTTCATGTTTCAGCTCTACTGACTTCTTTTTCTTAACAAAACATGTCCCCTCTTAACAAAATAACTTGGCGCATTTTGTGTTTTTTTAAATGAAGTACTATTAAATTAAAATCTTTCTTCCAATAATTTTAATCTGATATCCTTTCTCTTTCCCTCTTTCTCCTTTCACAGTTAAGATTCTTAAAAGATCAGTCTATACTCACTTCCTCCATTTCCTCAAATTGGATTTGCTCTTCGATCCAGTGTAACCTGTTTTTTACCCACATCCCCCCAATGAACCTATTCTTGCTAAGGTCAATAAAAGCCTACTAATTGTCAAATCAAATCATTTACTTGACTCCTCTTTTATATGTGCCATCGCTAACCACCTCCTCTTTCTTAAATACCTACTCCCAGGGTTTCTATTACATTCCCCTTCTCAGTCTCCAATAATTCTTCATCCTTCTGGCCCTCAATACCTGCTTGGACTTCATCTCTTCTCATTCTTCATATTCCCTTGGAGATATCACCAATACTTCAGCTTTCACTGTTAATTAAACATCTTTGGTTCCCATATCAATAACAAGGCATATCTCTCAAATCCTATAAACCTGAATATTCAACCACCATTCATCCTCAAACACATCTCAAACAGTGCATGTCAAAAGTTAAAATCATTAACTTTTCTACCCAAACCTGCACATCCCTCCTATATTCACCATCTCAACTGAAACAACCAGAGCCACCCAGTTACCGACACTAGAAGTACAGAAGTTAACCTTGACGCCTCACTCCACCTCACACCTCCCTCCAACTAATCAATCAATCACTAAGGCCTCCCAATCTAATTCCATAATAGCTTTTCTATGCTTTTCTTCCTCTCTATCCTCCTCTGCTACTGCCTTGCCCTGCGTCATTATCTCTCCTCCAAGTAACTGTTTTCACCTCTCTCCTTATTTCCCTAAAAATCCATGTTCGATACTTCTCTCACAGTAATCTTCTTTAAAGGATATATGATCATGAAACACACACACACTACACACACACACACAAACACACACGCACACCACAATTTAGGATTAAGTCCTGCCTCAGGATCAAGTCCTAAGTCCCTAGCATAGTATGCAAGACCCCTCCATGTACAGATTCATCTCTGAATACTCCCCACACTCACTCCACAACTCTACTTGAAGTTCCCTGAGTGTGCTATGTAGTCCCTCTGCCTAGAATCTCCTTACTATCACTTTATCTAGGAAATTCCTCCTCATTCTTCAAGATTCAGCTCATAACACACCCCTACTATAAAACCTCCCTTCCTACTACAGCTACTATACCCTGATATAGAAACTCCCCTCCTTGCAAACTAGGCAGAACCTAAGAAACTGTTCATAAAACCAGCAAGAATTTAAGCTTGCACTCTCTGGAGACATTTACACCAAATAGGATTGTGAGTCCATTCTTTGAAGATTCATACTGACGGTTACTTTTCTCCTGCTTACTGATATGCTGATATTAGGCATCTTTTCCCAAAGGAAGCCAACTTCAACTACATTAAAAACCTGTTACATCAAAAAATGTACAAACAATAAATGCTGGAGAGGGTGTGGAGAAAAGCGAACCCTCTTGCACTGTTGGTGAGAATGTAAATTGATACAGCCACTATGGAGAACAGTATGGAGGTTCCTTAAAAAACTAAAAATAGAATTACCATATGACCCTGCAATCCCACTACTGGGCATATACCCAGAGAAAACCATAATTCAAAAAGAGTCATGTACCAAAATGTTCATTGCAGCTCTATTTACAATAGCCAGGACATGGAAGCAACCTAAGTGTCCATCAACAGATGAATGGATAAAGAAGATGTGGCACATATACACAATGGAATATTACTCAGCCATAAAAAGAAACGAAACTGAGTTATTTGTAGTGAGGTGGATAGACCTAGAGTCTGTCATACAGAGTAAAGTAAGTCAGAAAGAGAAAAACAAATACCGTATGCTAACACATATATATGCAATCTAAGAGAAAAAAAAATGGTCATGAAGAACCTAGGGGCAAGACGGGAATAAAGACACAGACCTACTGGAGAATGGACTTGAGGACACGGGGAGGGGGAAGGGTAAGCTGGGACAAAGTGAGAGAGTGGCATGGACATATATACACTACCAAACGTAAAATAGATAGCTACTAGGAAGCAGCCACATAGCACAGGGAGATCAGCTCGGTGCTTTATAACCACCTAGAGGGGTGGGATAGGGAGGGTGGGAGGGAGGGAGATGTAAGAGGGAAGAGATATGGGGACATATGTATATGTATAACTGATTCACTTTGTTATAAAGCAGAAACTAACACACCACTGTAAAGCAATTATACTCCAATAAAGATGTTTAAAAAAAAAACCTGTTACAGCATGTAATAGCCTATTTTTAAGAAATATATTTAAAATTCTATTTTAAAAAAAAGAAGAAACAAATTCTGTTAGAACACCTAGACCTATCCTTGATAAGAAGTCATATAAGACAAGTGGTACCCCTTTACAGTCACAGTATCCTCATTTACCACCTGTCTCTCATTTTGACACTGTGCAAATCTGAACCATCCTTGAACCTATGAAACCATGTGTAATTTGAGGTAAATTTCACCAGAAGTACTATCATCCTGTTTTGCCTTAAAGTTCTTGAACAAATGCATAATAATATCCTAGAAATTAATGGGCACCACCACTAATGACATTCACTGATGGAAAGCTGAATTGGTACTCTTTTGTTTTGAAATGTTTATTTGTTCATATTTTTGAAAGGGTACTACACTGAGCACTCTACACAGTAATGATTTATTTACATGTCTATATCCCCTACAGGACCATGAGTTCCTTGAGGGTTTACACCTGGAACAATGCCCACCTCCCACAGAGAAGACATTATAAAGTGACAAAGGGCCTAAAGCAGTGCCCAAAAATGTTTCAACATTTAGACTTTCTCCAAAGACAAGCACTAGAGTTAATAATAAACATTCTTGCTTCAAAAGTAAATTCAAGTTCTAGCAGTGCAAATAATTTGTACTTCAGCTAAAATGCTAAATAGAAAAGGAAGGAATTAGAGGAAGAAGGAACTTAGAAGGTTCAAGGAAATCTACCGTAGAAGTGTCTGGGAATAATTTATTTCCCTAGCTCTCCTCAAACCTTCTCTGGAAGCTAGGAAAAGGAAGATGATTAAATTGCAACAAGACCTGGCTCTGAAGGGAACTGGTATTTCTGGCCCTTGTTGCCAACAGAAGGGGAAGGGTGACAGCAGTCCCTAAGGGCTTTTAGAAAAAAATTGCTTCCAGGTGGAAAGTTTTTATGGTACTCTGCAGCCTGGAGCCATTTTTTGCTTTCCTTCTTAACTACTGATGATTAAACCATGGACAATCAAACTGCAACAATGGAAACAGCTCCCAAACATCATGGTTATATGCTCCAAATTACCAAGCTAACTCTCAAAGGAGAGAAAAAAATTTGTTGGCAAAGTCTTTCTATTTTTAAGGGGGAGGGCAGGGTGGAGTCTGTTAAAGATTTGTATTTGGTAGAACATAAAAGTAGTCAAGAATTCTGTACCATAATGATAAACATTAGTCTCATACCCAGACTAGACACCATAATGTACAGTCACGGAGAGCTGAACAAAGGGCAATGCTAAATGCCCTGCTGTTTAGCAACTTTTCATTATTCCATTTTGACTTGGATCAAGTGTTCTATTAAATGGTTATCATAGGGGTATGCAGAGAAATCCTACCATACATCATATGGAACAGGTAAGTTGATTTATACCTGATCATGGTTTTGAAAAAACTCTGAGGTGCAAGTCTGAGTTTGTAATGATGGCTCAAGAACATGAGGGGGAAAGTTACGTAGTACCAACTCATAAGAAAAGCAAAGAAAATTAGAGGCCAATCATTCAACCACCCAGCAACTCAGTCCAGGAAATCTTACTATACTGATATCACCCGGAAAATTAAAGGATAAATCCAGCTCAAAATTACAACAGTAAACATAAGTATTTTTAAAATAATGTACCAAGCCCTCTGTTGAACATTTTACATACACTAACTCACTTACTGCTCAAAAATAACCCTACTGGAGTAGTTACCAATATCATCATTTCACGCATGAAGCAACCTTTCTGACATTGCCAGTACACAAAAACATCTACCTTCCCCAGGTTGCTACAGTTATATCAAGGAAAAGATGAAAGAAAAAGGATGAGAGGTAAGAAAAGGAAAATGGGACAGAGGAAGATGAGCACAGGAGGGAGGAGGCAGAGGAGAAAATCACCAAAATAATACAAATAATACAAATGGCATGTTTGAATAAGGCAATTGTGACTTTCCTCTTTCTACTTTTCTAACTTTTTATTTTCTTAAACATGTATTGCTTTTATAATTGAAAAAAGGAAGTGCATTTCTGAAAGTCTAGAATAGTACCTGGTTCATAGTAGATGCTCAATAAAATATTAATTAAAATTAAAAACCAAACAAGAACAAACACTCCAGAGTAACCTGGGGCCTAGTTTGTTTTTGTTTTTGTTTTTGTTTTTGCTGTACGCGGGCCTCTCACTGTTGTGTGGCCTCTCCCTTTGCGGAGCACAGGCTCCAGACGCACAGGCTCAGCAGCCATGGCTCACGGGCCTAGCCGCTCTGTGGCATGTGGGATCTTCCCGGACTGGGGCACGAATCCGTTTCCCCTGCATCGGCGGGCGGACTCTTAACCACTGCGCCACCAGGGAAGCCCTGGGGTCTAGTTTTTAATAATTACTCAAAAACAATTATGTAAAAAAATAGAGAAGAATTTCTTCTCACAGTCTATCACCTACAAACCCAAGAAGCAATCACCACTGATCGGAATTTTTTTTTTTTTTTTTTTTTGGTCACGCTGCCGCAGCTTGTGGGATCTAAATTCCCCGAGCAGGGATCGAACCCTGACCCTCTCCAATGGAAGCGTGGAGTCCTAACCAATGGACTGCCAGGGAATTCTGGAATTTTTAAAATTCAGTATCTCTTCTATATTCTAACCTTCTCATTACTGATCATAACTTCAAAATGTATTTAAAACATACATATATTTGATACCCTGAATTTTTTTGTTTGAAAACTCACACAGCAGTTTCCTAGAGCCCCTCCATAGCAACTATGAACCTCACCAATTAATGTTCTTTCATGATCCTTCAAATGGGAAGAGGGGGGCCTCAATGGTTATTACCATGGAACCTCTGATCTATTACTCGATTTAAGTAACCTGATTTGTGAATTGGAAAAGTAAGCCATTTTCTGTTGTTTCCTATACCGCTAACATGATATGCAAAGAACTCCCTACCAATATCACAAAGCTATTTACAAAAAACCCTTCATGTTTTAGACGAAAATAAATGAGGACACACACACCCTCCTCTCACACCATGTCTCCATTAGGAATCAATACTGTGCCTGTTTTTCACAGAAGCATTTGCTTAAGGACAGTATACACTAGGCCATTTTAAAGATCTCTCTTTAATATGGAAATATAGAAATGTACAGAAAAAAGGAACCTCAGAAATGACTGGCCTTAATTCACAGATACAAGTTCAATTTTTTTTAAACATCTCTATCACATACTTGTCTAGCTTCCACTGAAACATCTCTAGTAAAGAGAAGTTCATTACAAGGCAACCAATCCCATTTCAATAGCTGTTGCAAAGTTCTTATAAAAAATAAACTTTGCCTTCCTATAATTTTCACCATTTATCTTATTTTTGCCCTCAAAGGACCACCAAAAACAAGTCCTTGGTCCCTCCTTTCCCTTCTCCAGACTCAACAATCCAAATTATTCAACTATTCTACATACAGCCTTTCAATTCAGGCTTTTACCCTCTGGACACATTCTAGTAGTCAACATTCTTGAAATGCAACAGAACAGGCAGCGTAGTATACAGTGGTCAAGAGCACAGGCTTCAAAGTCAAACTTCCTGGATTCGTCTTGGTTATTAATTTTGTGACCTTGAGAAGGTTATTAAACTTCTCTATAGTTTAGTTTCCATGTCTATAAAATGTAGATAATAATAACAACCATTTCATACAGTTGCTGTGTAAAGATTAAATGGCATAATGTAAGTAAAGCATTCAAAACAGTACATGGCACACAGAAAGCACGCTATAAATATAAGCAATTTTCAGATCAAACATGGTCAAACTAGAAAAATAAGACTCACCTCCTTTAACTTTGTTACTCGGCCTTATTATAACAGTCTAATGCTTTAGTGTTTCTGGCAGTTATATCATACTGTACATTGAGCTTAAAGTCACACAAAATCTTTTAATTTGTTTTTATAATACATTGCTATATTCATTCAGTTGATATTCTGAATCTACTACTTACTACCTATTATAATTATAATCCTTTTTCCAGTCTTCTAAGATCTTTTGAGACATAATTTTGTCATTAAACCTTCCATGTTCATGTTTTGCTTTGTTAAGTAGGTACATGAATATTTTCACAAAAGAAAACTTAACTATAAGGAAGGGCAGAAACCCAAGCAACTCTAGGACCTAAGAAAGGAGAACCCCAGAAAACACCAGCATATGGGAGATTTTCTGGTTCCATTTTAAGGGGGAAGGAAAAACTGTTAACCACATAAGGTCAAGTAGAGAGCTTGAAAAAGTAAATGTTCAATTTCAAAAAATCCAGGATACAAAAGAAATCACCAACCCCACTTTCTTTAGCCAAGATTCAGCCCCCCAACTGTGTCCAACTTGGAGAGAACATGCTATGAGCCAAAGCTTTTAATGTCCCTCTTTTTTGAAGGCACAGTGGAAACAATTCCCTAGAACAAAGGAGTTGTGTCAGCGAGCTCTCTGCTTTTTCAAGTTGGAAGGACAGTTGATTCACACCATGTGTCAGCAAGAAACACCAGTTAGAACCAAGTGAGATAAATTTTAGGCCTCCTGAGCTGTTTAATATTAAACTGTTATAAACCATCTTTACAGCAAATTATTAACAAAATATTTGTTTACCCTCCCATTTATATGCTTCCTTCCCTTGAAAAGAAATTCTAAGACAATTCATAATTCCAAGGTCACATATGCACCATCAAGAAATCATTTTCAAATGTCAGCATCCAAAACCAATGATCTGGATCATACTCCCAAAACATTGCCCTGGCATATCACAGTCAGCCTTGCTATACAGTCCTTTGTGTTCCAAGATAGAGCTAGTTTTTTGTTTGTTTCTTTTTTGTGGTACGTGGGCCTCTCACTGCTGTGGCCTCTCCCATTGAGGAGCACAGGCTCTGGACGCGCAGGCTCAGCGGCCATGGCTCACAGGCCCAGCCGCTCCGCGGCATGTAGGATCCTCCCGGACCGGGGCACGAACCCGTGTCCCCTGCATCGGCAGGCGGACTCTCAACCACTGCGCCACCAGGGAAGCCCAATATAGGGCTAGTTTAAATGCTGGTCATTGTCTTTGATTAAGACTTTACTTCTGTCATTAACTCTCTCTACATGGAGTCATCTTAGTATCCACTCTAGTCAATAAATTTACTTTATACCTAGACCAAGAAATAAAATATATGTTCAACTACATAAATGACACTAAAATGATCTTATTTTTAATACTTTGAAAGATAAAAAAAGATCTGAAACAACCTTGATCTATATGGACTTATATGGAAAAATGGTTCTAAAACAATCAAAA
This sequence comes from Mesoplodon mirus, assembly GCF_964341445.2. Taxonomy (NCBI): domain Eukaryota; kingdom Metazoa; phylum Chordata; class Mammalia; order Artiodactyla; family Ziphiidae; genus Mesoplodon; species Mesoplodon mirus. The sequence goes on from NC_138990.1 coordinate 86,491,742, forward strand.
TAAAATTTAACAGAATGAGTGATACCAAAACTCACACCATAAAAAAAAAGACTGGAGACAGACTAGCTTAACATGTTAAAAGACATTTTTCTGAAAACAGAGGTCACTAAAGCCAAATGATTGGTTCAATACAAGGAATTAAGTAATTTACAATGGGTAACCGGGAAAAGTAAATTGCCTGCCTTTCAGAAATGACCCTGTGATTAGTTTGTTATATAATTTGTTAGATATCTACCTGAGGCCTAATGCATATTTTCATTACTTATCTATCATCAATTATATATTATCAGTTAATCTGGTCTAGATCATATAACTTCTTTGGAGAATCTGACACCCTATACAGGTCAATTCTCAGTCAACAAAATGACAATCTAATATGGCCCCAAACATCAATGAAGAAACAAATATTGCTTACCAGTAAATTACTTCTCCATAGGGTTACGTTTAGGTCACTCTCCAAAAGCTATGGAATACGACTATCACACTCTAGTTCTCCAATCTAAGGAGTAACTTGATTGTTTACTTAATGAGGGGAAATGGGAGTAATTTTCTTAAATGTTCATGACACACTAAACCAGAAGAAATAAACTTTTAAAAGGCAAGAGAAATTTGACTACTAAGTAATAAAATAACCAAATAATAAAATAAAATGACCACAGCAAGTTAAACAAAAACTGTTTTCTCAGAAACTTAAGAAAACTGGCTATACCAGGTAGTTTGGACATTTTACCATCATAGGCTCACTTAGTAAACATTTATTGAGAATTTACTAAAATGAAGACAAAAATGTTTCCCTTTGAGGAAACACATACTATAATAAGAAAGGCACAAGGAAACACAATTGAAGGTAATGATAAATAATAAATTATAAATCTGTATAGAAATTAATATAATGTTTAAGTCTGTACACCTAAATCTGTACAGCATTATAAAAACATAATGTTCACTGTGGAATTGGATTAATCAGAAAAGGCTTCTTGGAGTTGCTGAAAACCAGTAAGAAAAAAAAAAATGAGGAAAAAAAAACTTAAAAGGATACAGAGGAGGGAAAAAAACACAAACAAACAAACAAAATGACTGCAGATTTGTCATCCAAATTATGTAAGCAAGAAGACAATGGAAAGATATCTCCAAAGTGCTGAAGGAAAAATTTTAGACCTAGAATTCTATAGCCAGCAAACATATTCTCCAAAACCTAAGGACAAACAAAGATTTTTTTTTTCAGACAAAATCTTAGAGAAGTTGTTTCCAGCATGCCTGCACTACAAGAAACATTAAAGTAAGTTCCTTAGGTGAAAAGAAATAAAATCAGGTCAAAATATGGATATATACAAGGGAATAAATAGCATAGGAAATGATAAATATAAAGATTTTTATCATTTTTTAAATTTATCTAAAAGATAACTGAAAGTTTAAAGCAAAAATAATAGTAATGGGGGCTTCCCTGGTGGCGCAGTGGTTGGGAGTCCGCCTGCCGATGCAGGGGACACGGGTTCGTGCCCCGGTCCGGGAAGATCCCACATGCCGTGGAGCGGCTGGGCCCGTGAGCCATGACTGCTGAGCCTGCATGTCCGAAGCCCGTGCTCCACAACGGGAGAGGCCACAACAGTGAGAGGCCCGCGTACCGCAAAAAAAAAAAAAATAATAAAAATAGCAATGAATTGTGGAATTCATAACATATGTAGAAGTAAAATACATGCTAACTATAACTCAAAGGTCAATGGGGGAAATAAAAGTATACTGTTACAAGGATCTTATGTTATATATGAATAGGTATAATATCATTTGAAGGCAAACTGTTGTCTTAATCAGTTCAGGCTGCTATAATAAATTACATAGACTGAGTTGCTTCATAAAAATTTATTTCTCACAGTTCAGTAGGCTGAGAAGTCCAAGATCAAAGCACAGCATATCCAGTGTTTGGTGAGGGCCAGCTTCCTGGTTTACCAGACAGTCATCTTCTCACTGCATCCTCACAGTGCAGAGAACAGAGAGAGAGAGAGAGCAAGCTCTCATGTCTCTTCTTACAAGGGCACAAATCCCTTTCAAGAGGGCTCCACTCTCATGACTTCCTCATGAATTAATTAACTCCCAAAGGCCCCATCTCCTAATATCATCACACTGGCAGGGGGAGTGGGGGGTGGTGGTAAGGTATCAACATATGAATTTTGAAGGGACACAAAACATTCAGGCAATAGCAAACGTAATAAGTTAAAGATGCATATTGTAAACCCTACAGCAACCACTAAAATATATATATAACAAAAGGTATACTGAATAAGACAATAGTGGGGGAAAATTGAATCCTAAAATATATTCAGTTAATCTAATTTAGTTAAGGAGAGTAAGAAAAGAGAAAAAAAGGGACAAAGAACAGATGGGACAAATGAATAATAAATAGCAAGATAACAGACTTAAACCTAGTCAAATAGGTAATTATATTAATGTAAATGATTTCCTCTTTTCCTGTTTTCTTTTTAATTAATTAAGTATACTTCCATTTCCCCCTTCCCATCTTTTGAGCTATTGTTGTGATTCCTTTTGTGGTGCCTTGGTGTAGTTTTGTTGCTTGTGTTTACCCTGCTTGAGGATCTTTAAGCTTCTTGGATTTCCATTTTAATATTCCAGAGAAAACCACTTGGAGCTTTTAAAAATGTTTCTGGTCTTAATTTTGTGGAGGTAAGCCCATATCTGTAAAACATATAATAATATTGCTTTTTTTTTAATCAGTTTAGATATTGTCTTTCTGCTATAATCAGAGCAGATTTACCTCATCATACCATATCATTCCCCCTCCCTCTCCTCTCAACATACTTATACCACTTTTAGTTTTTCTAAAGGTTATTTTTGTAATTTAATATACTGTGCTTAATATTGTACTTTTATTTCTTAATAATATACTTATGCTTTTATTTCTTACATCATTATCTATGACTACCTTGACCCCCTAATTATGCAAAGTGAGGCATTAGCTCTCCCTTACTTTCTCTTCATTTCTTTTCCTCACTTTCTTCCAACTGCTGAAGTGAATTTTACATTGACTGGGTTGGGTTAATAACATATATATTCTGTTCCAGAATCATAATTGTCTTTTATGGTTTACCAGTACTTTGTCTTTAAAACCAATAAACATTTGTATTAGTTTAACTATATAAATATTCTTCACTTTTAAGCCAGGTTGTATACTAAGATTACCATTCCTTTCTTTTTGGTATCTCCCCCCCTTTTTCTGGAAAACTCTCTCTTGATGCTCCCATTTCCCCTGCTCCAATCTGAACTGACACCTATCCAGGCTTTCTGCATACCTATTTTTGATGTTCTTTCTTGGTTGACTTACAGAGCTGCTAAGATGATCAGAAATTAAGGGAACAAAATGCTGGAGACCATGGGAAGAATGAGAAGGGGAGTGCCAACATTCTTTAGTCACTTTTTCCCAAGATATTTGCCAAGTCTGCACCCAAGAGGCTAAGTTTCCAGTATAGGAATCAAGCAGAAGAGGTAGAGAAATCAGCTTTTGACAGTTTTGTGGCACTGAAGTGACATAAATTAGAGACAAGAGGTAAAGATCCTAGAGAGGAAAAATGGTAAAAAACACAACACTCTTCTGTTTTTCCCTCAATACATGCACCGAATTCTTAACCTACAGCGGGCAAGAGGCTAAGACAACAAGCAAAAAGCCTCTGAGAAGCAGAACAGTTTTAGGTAGTCTTGAGGTATGGAGTAAAGATTAGAATGCAGTGTCCACCTGAGGAAAGGGGCCCTAATCATCACTCCAAGGCTGTTTGGAAAATGTGAAGGACTATAGCAAAAGGCAGTACTGAACCAGAGATAGCCATAGCTCTGTCCCTGACTGGATTCAGATCACTGCCACTCTATCCACCCTACCAAAAAAGACGGGGTTGGGGGGAGTTTAACCTTCTCTTCCATAAGAGAAGGTTATCCAGAACCTCCAAGAGTTTTTTATCTCCATGAAGTCCAAAATTACCAAGCATGCCAAGGGAGAGGACCACGTAACTGAAAATCAAGATCCACAGATGATCCAGATATTGAAATTATGAGAAAAGGACTTTGAAATGTCTATGATTAATATGATAAGAAAAAATAAGAGGAAAAAGATGAACAAAATAGACAGAAAGATGGAAAATTCACCAGAGCCTTGAAATCTATGCTGTTTAAAAATTGAGAGATACGTTCGGTAGATTACTCCTTTCTGCTCGTGGACGCCGCCGAGTAAGCATCGTTAACGTCTCCCCCGCCCCCCTCCACTGCCGTCATGTCTAAGTCAGAGTCACCCAAAGAGCCCGAACAGCTGCGGAAGCTCTTCATCGGAGGTTTGAGCTTTGAAACAACCGATGAGTCTGAGGAGCCATTTTGAGCAGTGGGGAACGCTCACAGATTGTGTGGTAATGAGGGATCCAAACACCAAATGCTCCAGAGGCTTCGGGTTTGTCACATATGCCATTGCAGAGGAGGTGGATGCGGCCATGAATGCAAGGCCACACAAGGTGGATGGAAGAGTCGTGGAACCAAAGAGGGCCGTCTCAAGAGAAGATTCTCAAAGACCTGGTGCCCACTTAACTGTGAAAAAGATTTTTGTTGGTGGCATTAAAGAAGACACTGAAGAACATCATCTAAGAGATTATTTTGAACAGTATGGGAAAATTGAAGTGATTGAAATCATGACTGATCGAGGCAGTGGCAAAAAGAGAGGCTTTGCTTTCGTAACCTTTGATGACCATGACTCTGTAGACAAGATTGTCATTCAGAAATACCACACTGTGAATGGCCACAACTGTGAAGTAAGGAAAGCCCTATCTAAGCAAGAGATGGCTAGTGCCTCATCCAGCCAAAGAGGTCGAAGTGGTTCTGGAAACTTTGGTGGTGGTCGTGGAGGTGGTTTTGGTGGGAATGACAACTTTGGTCGTGGAGGAAACTTCAGTGGTCGAGGTGGCTTTGGTGGCAGCCGTGGTGGTGGTGGATATGGTGGCAGTGGGGATGGCTATAATGGATTTGGTAATGATGGAAGCAATTTTGGAGGTGGTGGAAGCTACAATGATTTTGGCAGTTACAACAATCAATCTTCCAATTTTGGACCCATGAAAGGAGGAAACTTTGGAGGCAGAAGTTCTGGCCCCTATGGTGGTGGAGGCCAACACTTTGCCAAACCCCGAAACCAAGGTGGCTATGGTGGTTCCAGAAGCAGCAGTAGCTATGGCAGTGGCAGAAGGTTTTGATTACTGCCAGGAAACAAAGCTTAGTAGGAGAGGAGAGCCAGAGAGGTGACAGGGAAGCTACAGGTTACAACACATTTGTGAACTCAGCCAAGCACAGTGGTGGCAGGGCCTAGCTGCTACAAAGAAGACATGTTTTAGACAATACTCATGTGTATGGGCAAAACTCGAGGACTGTATTTGTGACTAATTGTATAACAGGTTATTTTAGTTTCTGTTCTGTGGAAAGTGTAAAGCATTCCAACAGAGGGTTTTAATGTAGATTTTTTTTTTTGCACCCATGCTGTTGATTGCTAAATGTAATAGTCTGATCATGACGCTGAATAAATGTGTCTTTTTTTTAAATGTGCTGTGTAAAGTTAGTCTACTCTGAAGCCATTTTGGTAAACTACCCCAACAGTGTGAAGTTAGAGTTCCTTCAGGGTGATGCCAGGTTCCATTCAAAATTTATTTACAACCTGCTTTGGTGGAGAAGCTACTGTCTTCCGAAACCTTGGTGTAGTTGAACTGACAGTTACTGCGTTGTGACCTGGAGTTCACCGTGAAAAGGGTCACCCAAGCCAAGTGATGGAGTTTTTTGATTATTAATATATGATTGTTGGCATATCCTATGCAATATATCTAAATTGGATTATGGTACCAGATATAGATGGGAATGAAGCTTGTGTATCATCCATTATCATGTGTAATAAATAAACAATTTAATACCCTCTTGAAAAAAAAATTGAGAAAATTCAGAAGTGAAAATGTAATTTTTAAAATTAAGAGCTCCACAGATGGTTTATCGGCAAGAGGAGATTAGTGAAGATAAATTAATAGAAAATATCCAGATTAAAGCATAAAGAGGAAAGTAGCACGTGGTTTCTAAAGCTGGTCGCAGGAATAGGGCGTTCTCTTTGTCGCACAAGTGGCACAGCTTGTTTAAGCCAGTAGTGGAGGCGCTGAGGGAAGCTGCAGTGGGAGTGTTCAAGGATTCACTCTGGGTCCCCTAAGGTGTTTCAGGCAAAGGTAACAGGCTGAATGATGTGGCACAGGGCCCTCCCCATGCAGGATGTGCTTTGGTCAGTACATTTAAAGTTGAAGTTTGCTGCTAAAGATGGCAGCTCCAGATGTCCTCACCAAGGTTCCTGCAGCATTGAAGCAGTTTAGCCAAGTATGTGATCCGGGGGTTTTACGGCATTGAGCATGCTTTGGCCTTGGACATCTTGACCCGAAACCTCTGTGTGAAAGAGGAGGACATGCTGGAGCTGCTCAAGTTTGATCAGAAGCAACTTCGATCAGTCTTGAATAATTTAAAGGGAGACAAATTCATCAAGTGCAGAATGAGGGTGGAGACTGCTGCAGATGGGAAAACCACTCACCACAACTACTACTTTATCAATTATCGTACTCTTGTTAATGTGGTAAAATATAAATTGGACCACATGAGAAGGAGGATTAAAACTGATGAGAGAGATTCCCCCAACTGGGCCTCCTTCAAATGCCCCATCTGCAGTAGTACTTTTACAGATTTAGAAGATAATCAGCTCTTTGATCCCATGACAGGAACTTTCCGCTGTATTTTCTGCCACACAGAGGTAGAAGATGAATCAGCAATGCCCAGAAAAGATGCACACACACTTTTGGCAAGGTTTAATGAACAAACTGAGCCCATTTATGCTTTGCTTTGAGAGACAGAGGATGTGAACTTGGCCTATGAAATACTTGAGCCAGAACCCACAGAAATACCAGCCCTGAAACAGAGCAAGGACCGTGCAGCAACTGCTGCCGCAGCTGCTGGCCTGGCAGGTGGGCACCACCAGGAAGCATGGGCCACCAAGGTCCCTCTTATGAGTACTTATACACTCAGAATGTTGTCATTAACATGGAGGACCAAGACGATCTTCATCGAGCCTCACTGGAGAGAAAATCTGCCAAAGAGAGAACTATTTGGTTAAGAGAGAGCACTGTCCAAGGAGCATACAGTTCTGAAGAGATGAAGGAAGGTGGCTTAGATATAGACTCGTTTCAGGAGCGTGAGGAAGGCCGTGCGGGGCCAGATGATAATGAGGAGGTCACGCGAGCGCTGCTCATTCATGAGAAGAAGACACCCTCTGCCACAGCAGGCTCAGTGGGGACAGCTGCTCCTGTGACCACTGCCAATGGCAGTGACTCTGAGAGTGAGACCAGTGAGTGAGACAATGACTCTCCACCCTGTGCGGCAGCTGTGGCTGCATATCATAGGGAAGAGGATGAGGAGGAGGACGAATTTGAGGAAGGAGCAGATGACCCCATTGTCACGGTGGCTGGCCGTCCGTTCTCCTACAGCGAAGTGAGCCAGAAACCAGAGCTGGTGGCCCAAATGACACCAGATGAAAAGGAAGCGTACATAGCAATGGGACAATGCATGTTTGAGGACCTCTTTGACTGAGCTTTCCCTACCTTTTCCTCCCTTCTCTAATGCTCATTTCAAAAAGAAATTCCCTGCCTTTGAAGAAAGTGTTTAGTGGCTTTCTGCCCCTCTTGATGTAAATCAACTGTTAATCTTGTGCAAAGAGTAATGGGAGAGAAAGTTTGATTTTTATGTCAGAAACTTCCCCACAATGTAGGTTGGCTATAAGCATTCCCTTTCCTATTACTACAGTATGAATATTTTCCTGTATTTCCTTATCTAATCTTTTTCCTTTCCCTTTTTTTTTTTTTTTTGCGTTACGCGGGCCTCTCACTGTTGTGTCCTCTCCCATTGCGGAGCACACGCTCCGGACGCACACGCTCAGCAGCCATGGCTCACGGGCCCAGCCGCTCTGCAGCATGTGGAATCTTCCCGGACCGGGACACGAACCGGTGTCTCCTGCATCGGCAGGTGGACTCTCAACCACTGCGCCACGAGGGAAGCCCTCCTTTCCCTTTTAAGACACATTTTCTCCCTTCTGAAATGAGTGCGAGAAGTCTAAAGGTAAATTCTTCATGTCTGCCTGTATTAGCTCACTTTGATAGGTTACAGTAATTCACTGATCACATCCTTCTTATCTATTCTGACCAAGCATTCCAAACAGCTCCTGATATTGCTGCCAACCAAGCAGCTTGGAAACAGGCAAATCATTGATGAAGAAAAAAAAAAATCTTAAAACTTCATATTGCCTCACAGTTTAGGACGGAGTCAATATGTAAGGGGAGGTGGGAGTGTGTGTGGAAGAAGGATGGTTATGCGTTAAATCTCATGATTAATACCTAAACCAAAATTGGTGTCTTTAGAACTGACTTGACTGACAGATATTGTTTTGCTTAATGCCTTTTGGTTTGTATGTTGGATAATAGAAAACAGAAAGTGTGTTTGGTAAGCCCTTAGGAAGAAATTAGAGAAAAAACAGGGACTTAGGACAAGGAGTCCATGTAAAGGATTGAAGAGTGGAGAGTACTGGGAACAGTACCTTTTAACATTGTCTGAGTTTGTGCTGATTTGGAAGTCCTTTATATGAAGCTGGGACTGGTCCCCTTCTTTTTCAGTTCTTCCACAGTACTGTAAATTGTTTAAAGAGGCCAATCCAGCAGAAATCAGCATATGACAATTGATTACTCCTCTCTCTTTTTTTTTTCTCTCAACATTATTGAAGGCCTTGTCTCTTGATTCTTGTCAGGCATGGTACTTTACAGTGCATCCAGTATATCGCTGAGCATTGTAACCTCAAGGAAAATACTTTATTTTTGGTTCTGATATGCAGCATGGTATTATTCCTTAAGGCAGAACTTTAAAGAACTTTCATACAAGGGTCTACAACAATTGTATTTTTATAATATTTTCCCTTGCATTGTCATTTTAAGTATTTATCGTTTTATAGTACACGTGTAAAGTTAAGATAGATTTTAAACATCTGAGCCTTGTATAAAGTAATGATTCATTTACCTGGGTTGTATTATGACTGAATATTGACAATAAATCTATTTTATACTGACTGAAATTTGTTAATTTAGCTCTGTAACACCTTGGAGCATAATTAAAATGAATACTCTTCCCATTTAAAAATAAAAAGCATAAAGAGGAAAATAAAAATATATAAAATACAGATGACTATAAAAAATATGAAATATATGGGATAGAGTCAAAATGCCTACACCAGCAGTTCTCAAACTGTTTGGCTTAAGGATATTTTCATACTCTTAAAAAATATGGAGCTCCCCAAGAACTTTTGTATATGTGGTTATATTTATTGACACTTATCACATTAAAAATTAAACCTGAATAAGAATTTAAACATAAGAATACACAAGCATATATTACATTAGCCATTAAAACAATGACTGTCTTCACATATCATATAGCCTCTGGGGTACTGCACTATATTCTCCTACAAGAATGTCAGTAAAAGAAGAAAACAATATCTTAGTGTTACTAGGAAAATAGTTTTAAATTTGTGACTCTTCAGAAAGAGGTCTGGTCTTTCTATAATGGGGGAATGGCAATATTTAAAACATCATAGTCAACTATTTCCCAAAGCTAACGAAAGACATCAATCCACAGTTTCAAGCTCTACAAACCCGACAGGATAAATACAAAGAAAACTATACCTAAGCACCTCATAGCAATACTGCAGAAAAACAAAAACATAGTAAAAAATATTAAAGGAACAACATTAAGATTAAGAGCTAACTTTTTAACAGGAAATATATGTCAAACAACAATTGAATTATACAGTAAAGTGCTGAAAAAAATAAACTGCCAGCCTAGAATCCTAAAACTAGTTTTTTAAAAAAAAGTCCCTTAAAAATTAAGGCAGGCAATGTAAAATGGTACATCCACTATGGAAAACAGTTTGGCAGTTCCTCAAAAAATTAAAAATAATTTACCGTATAATCCAGTAATTCTACTTCTGGGTACATACCCAAAAAAAGTGAAATCAGGGACTCAAAGAAATATTTACACATCTATGTTCATAGCAGCATTATTCACAACAGCCAAAAGGAGGAAGCAATTCAAATGTTCATCAAAGGATGAATGGATAAACAAAATGTGGTACACATACAATGGAATATTATTCAGCCTTAAAAAAGAAGGAAATTCTGACACATGCTACAACATAGATAAACCCTGAAGACATTATCCTAAGTGAAATAAGCCAGTCACAAAAGGACAAATACTGTATGACTCCACATATATGAAGTACTCAGAAGGGTCAGATTTATAGAGACAGGAAGTAGAATAGTGGCTGCCAGGAGAAGGGAAAGGGGAGAATGAGGAGTTATTGTTTAATGGGCACAGAATTTCAGTTTGGGAACATTACGAAAATTCTGAAGATGGATGATGGTGATGATTGCACAATAATGTGAATATACTTAATGCCATTAAACTGTACACTTAAAGGTGGTTAAAATGGTAAATTTTGTTATGTATGTTTTACCACAATTTCAAAAGAATTAAGGTAAAATAAAGACACTTTTCATATAAACAAGCAAAAAAATGAGAGAATGTGTCAGTATTAGGCTTCCATTCAAAGAAATGCTAAAGAGAGTTCTTCATGCAAAAAAAGTAATCTCAGAATAAAGCACAGAAATGTAGGAAACCAAAAAGGGGTAAACATAAATGAAAGCTGACTCTACAAAATAATAATTTCTTGGGGGCACTAAATGACATGTAAAATTAAAATTCATGACAGCAATAGATTAACAGATGGGAAAGGGTAAATGAAAATGAAGTGTTATATGGTCCTAGTAGTGTCAAGGAAGTGATAAAAGAATTAATTTATATTATACTTTAATGAGTCAAAGATGCATGTGGTAATCCTTAGAGTAATTCCTATAAATTAGAAAAAGAAGAACCAAAAGACAGCAAAAGAAAAAAAAAAAACAGTCAATAATCAGGAAAAGAAAATCCAGCAGCCATCAGACCTTTCTACAACACTGAACACCAGAAGACAATACTCAGAGAAACAAAATATGAGTCAAAGTTTTAAGTTCAATGAAGCTGTCCTTTGAATGTACAGTCTACAGAGCAGCCATTCTGAATATACAATAACTCAAAAATTATTGTTTATGTAAGTCCTTCTGAAGGTAACTGGTAGAGAAAAACTCCAACCAAACTAAATGACAAGAGAAACTTCAACAAAAAAGACTGGAAGTAATAAGGGAACATATTTAACTGCAACTCTAAGACAAAAAGATCAGATTAAGAGTGACAAAATATGGTATATAAAAATAGTATGTGATAACACAACATTGTAAATACTCTAATAAAAATTTTTTCAATAGGATGTAAAAATTATACAACTAATAAAAAGAAGAGAGAAAAGATAGAAAGTAGTATAAGCTGGTGATGCTTCATACCTCATAACTGGGAGTCAAAGCTAAGCAAATCAGGTACAAGTCTACAATCCCTAATCTAAAACCCTTGGGGTTTAGTTTAGTAACATTAGTAACTCTGCAGCAAATGTAGGAATATTCACACAAGTGGTAAATATAAGACTATCACTATCTCACAGCAACTCACATCAAGTTTTGTTGCCAAATGAATTCAGACAGCTTTTGACAACAAATGGTTTCAGAGCCTTTGGAATTTTCAAATTGTAAATGAGAGATTATGGGCTAGCAGAATTCTAAACATTTTAAGACTATAAAGTAAAACACTAAGATAATATTATTGACTAGTATTTGTGGTCACAGAAAAGAGAGGGAAAGAAAATACAGGAAATTCTACTGTTTCTGTCAGATCAGGAACCAATAAATACTATCTTCAAAAAAGGGCGGGGGGGGGGGAAGGGGAGACTGAGGATACAATTCAAAGGAACCACAAGAACAAAAATATAATTTTTTAAAAATTATAAGACAAAACAGATCATGAGATCTTCACAGTAGTATCCTCCTCCACTCCCCCAAAACAATTATTTTACTTGATACTAAATTATTTTTAAATGATGACTACAGTGATCCAAATTCCCAACTTGTACTTGCAGAATGAACTGCTGATGAGCATAAAAGTCACTAGGGGGCAGCAGAGCACAAGGAGTGTCCTCTGAAAAGCGGTGAAAACTCCAAAGGACTTAGCCAGTTATCCACTGCTCAAAACCTCAGTCATTCACAAGCACAAAAAGACACTCACCAATTAATCTGTAAAATCTGCTTCTAAGAGATTCGTTATATTACTTCATAATTTTTTAATTTTTATTTTGAAATAACTTCACATTGTACAAATAATAGAGAACTCCTATTTAGCCATTATGCAGAATTCACCAAGTTGTAATGTTTTTGCCACATTTAACACTTTCTCTTCTACATATATGTACATGTATGTTTAGAATATGTTGCATGTATTATATCCTTAAAACTACAATGTGTATTTCCTCTCTTACCTAACTATAATACAATTATCAAATTCAAGAAATTTACCTTGATACAATTATAATCTAATCCATAGTCCATATTCCAATCCTGTCAACTGTCCCAAAAATGTTCTTTAGAGCGTTTCCATTTCCTCCTGTAGAGTATCCGGCCCAGGAGCATGTATTACATTCAACTGTCATGTTTCTTCAGTTTCTTTTCATCCAAACTATCAGCTCTCCAGCATTTTAAACACAATTTTTAATTTTTATACTATTAAATATTAAGAACCCTAAAGAACTTTTGTTTACATTGATTTATATATATCAATATTTACTGTATTAGAAATTAAAACTGAAGATTAGAAAATATTAATTCATTAATATTAACAACCAATGTTTACATGTTAGAGAATACATTGTATGAAAAATAATTTTATATTCTGAAATAAACAAATAAAAAATAGTTGGAAGAGTCTTTTGCATTTGTGCAAATATCTTTAATGTCTGCAGAAGACATCTGGACTCTATAACCACTTCTACATTAAATCTATTAAAATGTGGGGTTTTGGTTACAGTATATAAAGAAAACCCAGGCTTACACATATATAGTTGGAAAAAGGAGAAAGTATTTTTAAAGGCTTTTCAGAAAATTTTATATATATATATACATACACACACACACACACACACACACACAAATTTATGATACAACTTCAAAACCTGATGAGTTTTAGATTAAAATTCATTGGTCTATCTTACACTTCGAATGAATCTTTTACCCATGTATGATTTTGTAACATCAGGTATTGTTCATTTGAAAAATACTGGTTCGTTGGGTTTTGCGGGTCTTGCAAATGTTGATATATTTCATTATACAATTCAAAAAATCACATTCATTATATCACCACTCAGTCCCATAAGAAAAGTTTATAAGTACTGGCAATCTTTAGGAGGGCAACAGGCTACATCTGAAAATATAAACAGGCGGCAATAGTAAATTCCACACAAGTAGTGCAAATAACAAATCGATCATTTTGCAGAGCACAATAATAAAAACAGACTTAAAATCTAGTCATAATATGATTCATACTAGTAATGAAAAAACTGTCGTTTTATATATTGATAAAGAGTCCCTGGTTGATCTTTAGTCTGTTCATACCAAAAAGTCATCTTTTCAATTCAGGAAAGGGATATACAAATTTCACCAACCAACACAAGCATTCACGGGTATTAGTCATCTCCTATTCCTTCTGAACACATCACATCTTTGGGTTAAAGGCTAGCATGCTCAAGCAAAGGTTTTCCAAAAATGCCATGTTTCAGAGGAAAGTTAAGATCACCAATGAACTCCAAAGTTTATTTGCTTTAGGTTTGCGAGTTTTCTAAAAGGTGTTAAAGTTCAAAAATATAATAAAGAAAACAAACAGATTAGTGAAAAAAGCAAGATACAAAATCCATATGTATCTATCCTTATATTAACACATATATATAGTGCATGTGTACATTAATAATATAAACATTACAGTATTTATAATAACATTTAGTCCATGTTCACTACTTATAAAGGACTGTTCTAAACACTCTGTATGTACTATCTTGCTTAATTTCAAAGCCATCCCATGATATACAGTAACAGTATTATTTTCATTTTACATACGAAGAAACTGACTCACAGATAAGATAAATTATTTGCCAAGTCACAGAGCCATGATTAAAGTATAAGTATACTGACACGGAATCCCACACTCATCTATTTCTCTATCTGCCCATAAAAAAAGAATATATAGGAACTTCCCTGGTGGCGCAGTGGTTAAGAATCTGCCTGCCAATGCAGAGGACACGGGTTCAAGCCCTGCTCCGGGAAGATCCCACATGCCGCAGAGTAAATAAGCCCGTGTGTCACAACTACTGAGCCTCCGCTCTAGAGCCCGCGAGCCACAACTACTGAGCCCGCGTGCCACAACTACTGAAGTTCGCACACCTAGAGCCAGTGCTCCGCAACAAGAGATGCCACTGCAATTAGAAGCCCGTGCACCACAACAAAGAGTAGCCCCCGCTCACCACAACTAGAGAGAGCCCGCGTGCAGCAACGAAGACCCAACGCAGCTGAAGATAAATAACTTTTTTTAAGAAAGAATATATAATATACATATATGAAATGTACATAACTTGCTGCCCCAATACAAAATATACATAACTTTATAAATATACACGTTATATAAACACATTGTATGCATTTTTCAACTACACAGAAAACATTTAATAAAAATGTAGAACACATTGCCGAGAGAAAAACACAAGAGTCCCATGTTGCAGTCTTACCTAATACCAGCTTCACCCTGTGTCTGCAGATGCCTGCTCACAGTAAGCTAATATATTAAACTGTTTTGCTAAAGTTAATTCACATAGAGTTTCTATAACTTGCAACCAGAGTCCCAAGCAATATAAACATGTATTATTTTCATAATCAATAAAAAGGCAAAAAAATATTTCTGTACTGTTTATTTCTTTTAAAGAAATGGTCTATATGTGAGATGTTGTATTATTAAAATATAAACTCCAAGAGAAAAGGAATAATTAACAGCTTAATAAACAACAAAACAGGCCTGCAATGCAATGAATTTTCCAAATTTCTAAAGGCCCCTATGCCAGTAAAATCAAAACAAGTAAAAAAGAACATTCTTTCACTAGAGCCAAAAAGGATTAGAAGAACAAGTTTGTCCATCACTTTACAAAATAACCTGATTATACAGGAATTCTCTACAGCATTTTTCGTTATTATTGTTCTTCTTTTCCTTCTATGTATCTTCAAAACATCATATATGCAGGATGAAACTGCTTTAGGAAACCTGAAGGATTCAGTACCCTAAAATATTATATTTTAAACTTGAGGAACTGCTATATACTCTCAGCTGCATTCATGTAACTTGGCAAACTGACAAAGGTTTCCTTCAGCAGATACATAGCAGATGAAGTAACAGGGGATGCAGTAAGACCTAATTCTAAAGTGATCGTTTTTCCACTTTGAACTACCTTAGGCTACCTGACACAAAATTTCACTGAGTTGATGGCAGTGTCTGATGTGTTTGCTTTACCTAAAAAAGAGGAAATCGAAGAAAAAAAGAAGGAAATAAAAAAACTGGCCCTCAACTATCACAACTCCCTTTACAATGATGTTTCCTCACTTGTATAAAGAGCTCAAATTACAAAAAATCTGAGGTTTCTATTAAGCATTAATGGCACAAGAAATTAAGTCACTGCAACTTCTTAAAAAAAAAAAAAAAAAAACTCCATTTAAACCACTGTCAGTCCAGTTTCCAGGGACTTTTGTTTTACAGAGATCAAATTCCTGACTCAACGAATGCTCCAGCCTTTCTATAACTATTGACAGATTAAACTTTTTACCATAAAGCTCCCACCATACTATTCTTCGGTCCCTCAAAAAAAATTGTTAAGTCCTGATTCCATATTGAGGATTCTAAATAAAATCTAAACACCTGAGCTTAACAGTCTCGTACTTTCACAACAGTACCCTAACATTCCTATCCATGTTTGTTCCACACTACTCCTGTCCATAAGGTTTCTTCCTCTGTGAGCGACTGAAATATTTTTCCTATAAAGAGCCTGACTGTCAGGATGGGTTGGATTATACTACTATAACAAACAACCCCAAAATATCAGTGAATAAAGATGTATTTCTTGCTGATGGCATATGCATATGTCCACTGTGGGTCAACACGAGTTTCTGCTCTACAAAATCCTCATTCTAAGCAGCCAACATCCAGAGCAGCTGTCAGCAAGACTTTTCTATAAATGGCCAGATTGTAAATATATTCAGCTTTATGGGATATATGCTCTCTGTAACAACTGTTCAACTTTGCTGTTGTAGTGCAAAAGCAGCCACAGACAATACATAAACAAATCACGATGGCTATGTTCCAATAAAACTTTATTTACAAATACAGGCAGACCGTATTTGGCCCACAGGCTAATCAGAGCACTGCAGATCACTGTGGCAGAGGAAAAGAAAGCATAGTGAATGCACGGATTCTTAAATCTTCTATATGGAAATGACTCAGGTCACTTCAGCTCACACATCATTGGTCAAAGCAACTTACATGGCCACACCCAACTTCCAAGGGGCAAGGACATGCAATCATAACATGTGACTGGGAAGAGAACAGAAATTTTGGGTGGATAACCCTAATGAATAACACAAATTATATTTTCTTGGTCACTTATTGTTTCCACCTACTAGAATGCCCAATCTCTCCTTTTTTACCAAACAAAATACTAGCCATCTCTCAAGATTTAGTTCAAACGTCACCTTCTCCAGAAGCACCTAAATCTCCAAACCCTATGCCTCCCATCACCTCCCAAAGCCCTCTTGTCTAAACTTTCTTACATCAAGTGTTTTCTACATTAACAAATTCCAGTCTCTTGGGATAGGTATTATGTATTATTTATCTCTTAAGGCATAGGACTTAGGATTCAATAAGTACTTGGAGGATAAATGAAAGTACCACTGGTTTCTAGGATTTTTTCTCGTTTTTAGTTAGTTTAAGGATCTAAAGTGGCACGTAAAGATATAAACAATACAACATTAAATAAAATTAAAAACAGGAGAGCAATAATCGATACAAAGGGCAGCAACGTAAGACCAGAAATGAAGATGATACACAAGATGCGAATCATATCTTTTCTGAAGGTGAACCACAAATTTACCTCTAAGTATTCTAGTAGACAAACAGAAGAAAGCAAGCAAGATCCATCTAACCAGTCACAGTATCAATGAGCTGTTGCTTAAGATAGGTGTATCATAGAAATAAGGCCCCTTTAAATAAAATATTTGGATTTTTTAAATATAGTGAGACATTCTGTAAAACAAGGGACCAATAAATGCTTTTCTAAAAAAGAACTACAATGTAGAAGATACTGAAAGGCTAATAATAATCAGTAAATATTTTTTAAGGATGTCCTTTGCATCAGCCTGGATAACAGAAGGAATACAAAGAAATAATAAGACAGTCTGTAACCTAATAGTTGGAGGAACAAAACATACATACATGACATGATAGAAAGTACTAAGACTATACTATACTTTAAACTTTTATGGAGCACTTACATTCCAGATTCTATATCCGACACTGAGGATAAAACAATAATAAATAAAATACTATCGTTGGTCTCAAGAAATTCACAAACAATTAGAGGAAACTGATACAAACAACTATAATAAAATATAATAAATACTCTGATAAGGATTTTTATAAAGGGCTATGGGAACCAGGATAAGAGAATAATTATTTCTGCTTCTAAGGAGCGATCAAGGATGGCTTCATTGGACAAGTCATTTGAACTGTTATGGTATGCTACAACTTGACTATGAAAAGCCTGAGGTAGGCAAAAGAGAACCAGCAAAAATCAGACCTGAATTTTCGAAAACGTTTATGGCAATGGTATGGAAAACGGACTGACCAATTAGTAGACTATACATTCTGCTAGGGCAAGACAATGTCTGTCTTGTTTACTGCTGATATACTCAGTGCTGAGCACAGCGTCTCACACTTAGCAGACATAATTAAGTATACATTTGTTGAAAAAATAAAAAAGAATGCAGCAGAGAAACAGTAAGGAAACTGTTGTCCAAGAAAAACATAAGGGCCTGAATTAGGCCATTGACAGGGGGAGGTAGGTATAACATCAACACTGAGTTAGTCTTTATTTAAATGCTAGGTTCTATGTCCTATGAACTATAGGAACTTAGAGAAAACAGCTATAGAGACTAAAGAAGCAATCTGGTCACAAAGATACCTCACAAAGAACTCTAGGGACAACTACCTGGCAATGTATTACATGTTATTAGAAAGTGATTCTCTCCACTAGCACCGACTGCGGATTCATCTCAGAAGATCTTTAAAAAGACTTCATGCCTCAATCTCTAAGGTTTTCTTCTTTCTTATTTTCCATAACAGTTTTAAGGGCAATTCAAGATTTTAATTTACTTTTAATTATAACACAAACTTCAAGAAGGTTTTAGCTTAGATCCAGAAAGAGACTACTAGTCTAATTTCAAAGATTTGGCACTACAAGTTCAAAAGACTAAAGGAAGACTCATCAAGCCATCTGAGCTAGATAAGAGAGAAATGACTAGGGACTTCCCTGGCTGTCCAGTGGTTAAGACTCCGTGCTTCCAATGCAGGGGAAAAGGTTCGATCCCCGGTCGGGGAACTAAGATCCCACATGCTGTGCAGCGTGCCCAAAAATTTAAAAAAAAAAAAAAAAAGAGAGAGAGAGAGAGACATGACTAAAAGAATTTCCTAATACTTGATATTCACATTTTTCCTATTCAAGCTTGACCTTAAAAAATAATTTATTAGAAAAATGAGATAATACCTACCTTATAGTGTTTTTCTAATATAGCACAATGGTTTGGATACAGCACAGCAGTCAAAAGCAAAAACATTAGATCTAGACTCCTTAGATTCAAATTTCCATCCCTTTGCCTAACCATGATCTCTGCATTACTCTCTGAGCTTGTTTCCTTATCTACCTCATAGGGTTGTTGTATTAAATGAGTTAATATGTGTAAAACTGCTTAGGATAGGGCCCGCACAAAGTAAGTACTCAATAAATGTTAACTGCTCTTATTATTTAAAATATCTAATACAAATATAGGTATTAAGATGAATGTGAAGGCTACTCACTTAGCCTGTGTATGAGCCTAGCAAACTACCTTACATCAACATTTATATTAGCAGTGTTCTGGAACTGGAGACTCTTAACAACATATATCCTGCAGGAATATCCTGCTACCACCGGCAAAGCCCTGAGCAAGAACCACATTCTTGGCCTGAGCTTCTTCCTTAGATCTTTTTTTTTTTTTAAACATCTTTATCGGAGTATAATTGCTTTACAATGGTGTGTTAGTTTCTGCTTTATAACAAAGTGAATCAGATATACGTATACATATATCCCCACATCTCTTCCCTCTTGCATCTCCCTCCCTCCCACCCTCCCTATCCCACCTCTAGGTGGTCACAAAGCACCGAGCTGATTTCCCTGTGCTATGCGGCTGCTTCCCACTAGCTATCTATTTTACGTTTGGTAGTGTATATATGTCCATGCCACTCTCTCACTTTGTCCCAGCTTACCCTTCCCCCTCCCTGTGTCCTCAAGTCCATTCTTTAGTAGGTCTGTGTCTTTATTCCCGTCTTGCCCCTAGGTTCTTCATGACCTTTTTTTTTTTTTTAGATTCCATATACATGTGTTAGCATACAGTATTTGTTTTTCTCCTTCTGACTTACTTCACTCTGTATGACAGACTCTAGGTCCATCCATCCTCCTTAGATCTTAACATCAGCTTTTTCTCTAGGATCCTGGGATGAGTCACAACCTCTCCACTGAATTCCTGATTTAGACTCTTTAATGGGGTGTGCCGGGCTGATTCTGGGTGTGGTGCCATGTTTGGCATCATCTCTTCTGAGAATGCTGATGTGGTAGAATTCAGCTGTATTTAGGCTGGTTTAGCTTGTAATTTTCCACTGTTTTTTTTTTTGAAAAATTATTGGGACTTTATTATAAGCAAAGATTTTAAATTGCATAGTATGGTTTACATGTAGGCCCTTATTAATTAATTTTTAAAATTTTTTATTGGAATATAGTTGCTTTACAATATTGTGTTAGTTTCAATCATACAGCAAATTGATTCAGCTATATGTATACATACATCCCCTCTTTTTTGGATTTCCTTCCCATTTAGGTCACCACAGAGCATTGAGTAGAGTTCCCTGTGCTATACAGTAGGTCCTCATTAGTTACCTATTTTACACATAGTATCAACGTTGTATATATGTCAATCCCCATCTCCTAATACATCCCACCCCCCCTTCCCCCTTGGTATCCGCACCCTTTGTTCTCTACGTCTGTGTCTCTATTTCTACTTTGTAAATTAGATCTTCTATACCATTTTTTTAGAGTCCACATATATGCATTAATATACAATATTTGTTTTTCTCTTTCTGACTTACTTCGTTCACTCTGTATGACAGACTCTAGGTCCATCCATGTCTCTACAAATGACCCAATTTCGTTCCATTTTATTACAAATGAGTAATATTCCATTGTATATATGGAATTTTTACTATGTTAAATTTACTATGTTAAAGCACATCTTCTTTATTCATTCCTCTGTTGATGGACATTTAGATTACTTCCATGCCCTGGCTATTGTAAATAGTGCTGCAATGAACACTGGGGTGCATGTGTCTTTTTGAATTACGATTTTCTCTGGGTATATGCCCAGTAGTGGGATTGCTGGGTCATATGGTAATTCTATTTTTAGTTTTTTAAGGAATCTCCATATTGTTCTCCATAGTGGCTGTATCAATTTACATTCCCACCAACAGTGCAAGAGGGTTCCGTTTTCTCCACACCCTCTCCAGCATTTATGGTTTGTGGATTTTTTGATGATGTCCGTTCTAACCGGCATGAGGTGATTTCTCTCTGTACTTTTGATCTACTATTTCTTTATCAGGGTGAGGAAAAGCACAAAACATGACTACAAGTTCTTCACTTAGCACTACCAAGTCCCCTGAAATCCCAAAGGAACTAAGACTAATTAGTCAACTAATTAGTCAACTATCTCCTAAGAAGCAGTATTAAGTCCCACCCAGACTGCCAATCATGTGAGACAAATAATTTATCCAACTACAAGATGTTAAAAGAACCATTTTTCACCTGAGATCCCTAATTTAAATGTACCTGATATACTGTCATCACAGTGACCTAAAAATAACAGGTGTTTTTTTTTTTAATTCAAAAATACTCCTCCTCTACTTACTAGCAGTATGTGACTCTGGGCAAATTATTTAACTTATCTGAACCTAGTCTCCTCAGCTATAAAATGCGGATAGTAATATCTATAAGAACATTGCTATTATTATTAAATGAGCTAAGATATATAATATATCTAGCTCCAATCAATAAATGCAAGTTTCTTTCTACCCTTCTCCCTACTTAATCCCCACCTCCAGGGAGTATACAGTGAAAAAGTTTGGAGGACAGACTAGCATGGGTGTGCGTGGTTAACTTGCTGAGGCACAGCTTGGAGACACTGGGGTTCTTGACAACAACTCAACATCTTCTGGGCTGAATGTAAATTAATGATATCAATCTCCTACTTCCTCACTTTAGGTGTGCCTCCCAAGTTCCTAAAAGGTAGGTGTGATTATATGTTTAATGTTTGTATCATGATTAACGTCAAGAAGAAAACTTCACTTTCTGACTCCATTTTCTGGCTCAGAAGTCAAAATGTTCTACATTTCAGGAATAATGTGAAAATCAGAACTACTAACTGGTGGACATCAACCTGAATTTTCTCTCAACTATATAATAAAAAGCCAAAAAGGAAAATGTGTATAGATAAAGTAAAAATGGCAAATGTTAATAATTAATTATTGAATCTAGGTGATTGGCCTATTTTTCTGTAAATTAGGAATTGTGCTGAATAAAAAGCTGGGACAGCAGAGGACAGAGGGGCAGTACTTGACACACTCATACACTAACACTCCCAGAGTTCAGGGGAGGAAAAAAAAAAATTACTGTGTATAGCATCTAATTAATAGAAAGCAAAATCTGATTTTTTCCTGATTAACTCTTATACCAAGCTACCTAGACGTTCATAGACCCCCTTAAGAGTGCCACACTCAGAGGAACAGCAGAAGGCTAATTAGGACAAGGAGTTTCCACTTGGCAGCCATAAATCTGCTCTAACACAGTCAGTTGAAATGGACTGGTCTGGTGAGTGTATTCCCGAGCTTCTACCATGAATAACATCTCTACTCCAGGTAGCACTAGAAACCTTTACTGCAATAATTTTTTTAATTTTTAAATCCAAGAATGAAAATGCTGAGTACAATCAAATAAACCTAAGAAAAAGCAGTTACGGAGAAGCAGTAAGTAGTGAGTTTCTATGGTTGTAGAGTACAAAAAGTAAGTTGTAAGCAGCAAAAGTAAGTAGAAAAAGTAAGTACAAAGTAGGTTGTAAGTAGCAAAAGAGGGATTTTTTTCCATTAAATAGAAATAAGAAAAGAACTGTGTATTTAGTACCCATCAATACCTCAACTTCAAAGGAGACCTAATCCACGTTATGCTCTTAAACAGGGAACAAACTAAAAATGATGTGAAAATGGGAACTTTATTTAAAGCTTGATAATTAGCTTATTAAAAGGTCTCTCATCGGGTTTCCCTGGTGGCACAGTGGTTAAGAATCCACCTGCCAATGCAGGGGACACGGGTTCGAGCCCTGGTCCGGGAAGATCCCACATGCCGTGGAGCAGCTAAGCCCGTGTGCCACAACTACTGAGCCTGCGTTCGAGAGCCCGCATGCCACAACTACTGAAGCCCGCGCGCCTAGAGCCCATGCTCTGCAACAAGAGAAGCTGCCGCAATGAGAAAGCTGCGCACCGCAACGAAGAGTAGCCCCCGATCAACACAACTAAAGAAAGCCCGCACGCGGGAACGAAGACCCAATGCAGGGAGACCTTCAAGATGACGGAGGAGTGAGACAGGGAGATCGTTTTCCTCCCCACAAATAGAACAGAAATACATCTACATGTGGAACATCTCCTATAGAACACGTACTGAACGCTGGCAGAAAGACCTGATGAGACTTCCCAAAAGGCAAGAAACTCCCCATGTACCTGGGTAGGGCAAAAGAAAAAAGAAAAAACAGAGACAAAAGAATAGGGACGGGACAAGCACTGGAGGGAGCTGTGAAGGAGGAAAGGTTTCCACACACTAGGAAGCCCCTTCACTGGTGGAGACCGGGTTGGCGGGGGGGAAGCTTTGGAGCCATGGAGGAGAGCGCAGCAACAGGGGTGCAGAGGGAAAAGGGGAGAGATTCCCACACAGAGGATCGATGCCGACCAGCACTCACCAGCCCAAGAGGCTTGTCTGCTCACGCATCAGCTGGGACGGACTGGGGCTGGGAGCTAAAGCTCCGGCTTCTTCGGAGATCAGATACCAGGGAGAGGACTGGGGTTGGTTGCGTGAACACAGACTGAAGGATGCTAGTGTGCCACAGCTAGGCGGGAGGGAGTCCGGGAAAAAGTCTGGAACTGCCTAAGAGGCAAGACACCATTGTTTCGGGGTGCGCAAGGAGAGGGGATTCAGAGCACTGCCTAAATGAGCTCCAGAGACGGATGCAAGCCGCGGCTGTCAGCGCAGACCCCAGAGATGGGAAAGAAACGCTGAGGCTGCTGCTGCAGCCACCAAAAAGCCTGTGTGCAAGCACAGGTCACTATCCACACCTGCCCTTCCCAGAGCCTGTGCAGCCCACCACTGCCAGAGTCCCGTGATCCAGGGACAACTTCCCCAGGAGAACGCACAGCGCTCCTCAGGCTGGTGCAACGTCACGCTGGCCTCTGCCGCCGCAGGCTCGCCCCGCATCCGTACCCCTCCCTCCCCCGAGCCTGAGTGAGCCAGAGCCCCCTAATCAGCTGCTCCTTTAACCCCGTCCTGTCTCAGCGAAGAACAGATGCCCTCAGGCCACCTACACGCAGAGGCGGGGCCAAATCCAAAGCTGAACCCCGGGAGCTGTGTGAACGAAGAAGAGAAACAGAAATTTCTCCCAGCAGCCTCAGAAGCAGCGGATTAAATCTCCACAATCAACGTGATGGACCCTGCATCTCTGGAATACCTGAACAGACAACGAATCATCCCAAAATTGAGGCAGTGGACTTTGAGAGCAACGATATATTTTTTTTTCCTTTTTCTTTTTCTGTGAGTGTGTACGTGTATGCTTCTTTGTGTGATTTTGTCTGTATAGCTTTGCTTTTACCATTTGTCCAGGGTTCTGTCTGTCCGTTTTTTTTGTTTTATGGGTTTTTTTTTTTTTTTAGTATAGTTTTTAGCGCTTGTTATCATTGGTGGATTTGTTTTTTGGTTTGGTTGCTCTCTTCTTTTCTTTTTCTTTTATCTTCTTTATTTTTTTAATTAATTTATTATTATTTATTTTTGGTTGCATTGGGTCTCCGCTGCTGCGCGCACGCCCTCTCCATTTGAGGCAAGCAGGGGCTACTCCCCGCTGCGGTGCGCGGGCCCCCCACCACAGTGGCCTCTCCAGTTGCGGAGCACAGGCTCCAGGCATGCGGGCCTCAGCAGCCGTGGGTCACGGGCTCAGCAGTTCTGGCTCGCGGGCTCCAGAGCGCAGGCTCAGTAGTTGTGGCACATGGGCCCAGCTGCTCCGCAGCATGTGGGATCTTCCTGGACCAGGGCTCGAACCTGTGTCCCCTGAACTGGCAGGCGAATTCCCAACCACTGAGCCACCAGGGAAGTCCTTTTCTTTATTGTGAATAATTTTTTTTTTTTTTTTTTTTTTTTTTTTTTTTGCGGTATGCGGGCCTCTCACTGTTGTGGCCTCTCCCGTTGCGGAGCACAGGCTCCGGATGCGCAGGCCCAGCGGCCATGGCTCACGGGCCCAGCCGCTCCGCGGCATATGGGATCCTCCCAGACCGGGGCACGAACCCGTATCCCCTGCATCGGCAGGCGGACTCTCAACCACTGCGCCACCAGGGAGGCCCTATTTTTTAATTTAATAACTTCCTTTTTCTTTCTTTCTTTCTTTTTTTTCTCCCTTTTCTTCTGAGCAGTGTGGTGCTTGGGCCAGGTGTCAGGCCTGTGCCTCTGAGGTGGGAGAGCCGAGTTCAAGACATTGGTCCACCAGAGACACCCCAGCTCCATGTAATATTAAATGGTGAAAGGTCTCCCAGATATCTCCATCTCAACACTAAGACCCAGCTCCACTCAACGACCAGCAAGCTACAGTGCTGGACACCCTATGCCAAACAACTAGCAAGACAGGAACATAATCCCACCCATTAGCAGAGAGGCTACCTAAAATCATAATAAGGTCACAGACACCCCAAAACACACCACCGGACGCAGTCCTGCCCACCAGAAAGATAAGATCCGGCCTCATCCTCCAGAACACAGGCACCAGTCCCCTCCACCAGGAAGCCTACACAACCCACTGAACCAACCTTAGCCACTGGGGGCAGGCAACAAAAACAACGGGAACTACACACCTGATGCCTGCGAAAAGGAAACCCCACACACAGTAAGTGAAGCAAAATGAGAAGACAGAGAAACACACAGCAGATGAAGGAGCAAAGTAAAAACCCACCAGACCAAACAAATGAAGAGGACACAGGTACTCTACCTGAAAAAGAATTCAGAGTAATAATAGTAAAGATGATCCAAAATCTCGGAAATAGAATGGAGAAAATACAAGAAACGTTTAACAAGCACCTAGAAGAAATAAAGAGCAAACAAACAATGATGAACAACACAATAAATGAAATTAAAAATTCTCTAGAAGGAATCAATAGCAGGATAACTGAGGCAGAAAAACGGACAATTGACCTGGAAGATAAAAGAGGGGAAATAACTACTGCAGAGCAGAATAAAGAAAAAAGAATGAAAAGATTTGAGGACAGTCTTAGAGACCTCTGGGACAACATTACATGCACCAACATTCGAATTATAAGGGTCTCAAAAGAAGAAGAGAAAAAGGAAGGGACTGAGAAAATATTTGAAGAGATTATAGTTGAAAACTTCCCTAATATTGGAAAGGAAATAGTAAATCAAGTCCAAGACGCACAGACAGTCCCATACAGGATAAATCCAAGGAGACACACGCCAAGACACATATTAATCAAACTTTCAAAAATTACATACAAAGAAAAAATATTAAAAGCAGCAGGGAAAAACAACAAATAACATACAAGGGAATCCTCATAAAGTTAACAGTGGATCTTTCAGCAGAAACTCTGCAAGCCAGAAGGGAGTGGCAGGACATACTTAAAGTGATGAAAGGGAAAAGCCTACAACCAAGATTACTCTATCCAGCAAGGATCTCATTCAGATTCGACTGGGAAATTAAAACCTTTACGCACAAGGAAAAGCTAAGAGAATTCAGCACCACCAAACCAGCTTTACAACAAATGCTAAAGGAACTTCTCTAGGCAGGAAACACAAAAGAAGGAAAAGACCTACAATAATTAACCCAAAACAATTAAGAAACTGGTAATAGGAACATACATATTGATAACTATCTTAAATGTAAATGGATTAAATGCTCCAACCAAAAGACAGCCTGGCTGAATGGATACAGAAACAAGGCCCATATATATGCTGTCTACAAGAGACCCACTTCAGACCTAGGGACCCATACAGACTGAAAGTGAGGCGATGGAAAAAGATACTCCATGCAAATGGAAATCAAAAGAAAGCTGGAGTAGGAATTCTCATATCAGACAAAACAGACTTTAAAATAAAGACTATTACAAGAGACAAAGAAGGACACTACATAATGATCACGGGACCAATCCAAGAAGAAGATATAACGATTGTATTTATGCAATCAACGTAGGAGCACCTCAATACATAAGGCAAATGCTAACAGCCATAAAAGGGGAAATCGACAGTAATACAATCATAGTAGGGGGCTTTAACACCCCACTTTCACCAATGGACCAATCATCCAAAATGAAAATAAATAAGGAAACAAAAGCTTTAAATGACACATTAAACAAGATGGACTTAATTGATATTTATAGGACATTCCATCCAAAAACAACAGAATACACTTTCTTCTCAAGTGCTCATGGAACATTCTCCACGATAGATCATACCTTGGGTCACAAATCAAGCCTCGGTAAATTTAAAAACACTGAAATCATATCAAGCATCTTTTCTGACCAAAACGCTATGAGACTAGATATCAATCACAGGAAAAAATCTGTACAAACTACAAACACATGGAGGTAAACAATCCACTACTTAATGACCAAGAGATCACTGAAGAAATCAAAGAGGAAGTCAAAAATATACCTAGAAACAAATGACAATGAAAACATAATGACCCAAAACTTATGGGATGCAGCAAAAGCAGTTCTAAGAGGGAAGTTTACAGCAATACGATCCTACCTCAAGAAACAAAAAACATCTCAAATAAACAACCTAACCTTACACCTGAAGCAATTAGAGAAAGAAAAACAACAACAACAAAAAAACCAAAGTTAGCAGAAGGAAAGAAATCATAAAGATCAGAGCAGAAATGAAGGAAATAGCAAAGATCAATAAAACTAAAAGCTGGTTCTTTGAGAAGATAAACAAAATTGATAAACCATTAGCCAGACTCATCAGGAAAAAAGGGAGAAGACTCAAATCAATAGAATTAGAAATGAAAAAGGAAAAGTAACAACGGACACTGAAAAAATACAAAGGATCATGAGAGATTACTACAAGCAACTCTATGCCAATAAAATGGAAAACCTGGAAGAAATGGAAGCATTTTTAGAAAAGCACAACCTTCCGAGACTGAACCAGGAAGAAATAGAAAATATAAACAGACCAATCACAAGCACTGAACTTGAGACTGTGATTAAAAATCTTCCAACAAACAAAAGCCCAGGACCAGATGGCTTCACAGGCGAATTCTATCAAACATTTAGAGAAGAGCTAACACCCATCCTTCTCAAACTCTTCCAAAATATAGCAGAGGGAGGAACACATTCTAACGAAGCCACCATCACCCTGATACCAAAACCAGACAAAGATGTCACAAAGAAAGAACACTACAGGCCAATATCACGGATGAACACACATGTAAAAATCCTCAACAAAATACTAGCAAACAGAATCAGCAGCACATTAAAAGGATCATACACCATGATCAAGTGGGGTTTATTCCAGGAATGCAAGGATTCTTCAATATACACAAATCAATCAACGTGATACACCATATTAACAAACTGAAGGACAAAAACCATATGATCATGTCAACAGATGAAGAGAAAGCTTTTGACAAAACTCAACACCCATTTATGATAAAAACCCTCCAGAAAGTAGGCATAGAGGGAAATTACCTCCACATAAGGCCATATATGACAAACCCACAGCCAACATTGTCCTCAATGGTGAAAAACTGAAACCATTTCCACTAAGATCAGGAACAAGACAAGGTTACCCACTCTCACCACTATTATTCAACATAGTTTTGGAAGTCCTAGCCACAGCGATCAGAGAAGAAAAAGAAATAAAAGGAATACAAATTGGAAAAGAAGTAGTAAAACTGTCACTGTTTGCAGATGACATGATACTATATGTAGAGAATCCTAAAGATGCCACCAGGAAACTACTAGAGCTAATCAATGAATCTGGTAAAGTTGCAGGATACAAAATTAATGCACAGAAATCTCCTGCATTCCTGTACGCTAATGATGAAAAATCTGAAAGAGAAATTAAGGAAACACTCCCATTTACCACTGCAACCAAAAGAATAAAATACCTAGGAATAAACCTACCTAGGGAGACAAAAGACCTGTATGCAGAAAACTATAAGACACTGATGAAAG
Organism: Mesoplodon mirus; assembly: GCF_964341445.2. Lineage (NCBI taxonomy): Eukaryota > Metazoa > Chordata > Mammalia > Artiodactyla > Ziphiidae > Mesoplodon > Mesoplodon mirus. The sequence goes on from NC_138990.1 coordinate 86,520,683, forward strand.
AAATTAAAGATGACACAAATAGATGGAGAGATATACCATTTTCTTGAATTGGAAGAATCAATATTGTGAAAATGACTATACTACTCAAAGCAATCTACAGATTCAGTGAAATCCCTATCAAATTACCAATGGCAGTTTTTACAGAACTAGAACAAAAAAATCTTAAAATTTGTATGGAGGCACAAAAGACCCTGAATAGCCAAAGTGGTCTTGAGTGAAAAAAACGGAGCTGGAGGAATCAGGCTCCCGGACTTCAGACTATACTACAAAACTACAGTAATCAAGACAATATGTTACTGGCACAAAAACAGAAATATGGATCAATGATACAGGATAGAAATCCCAGAGATAAACCCACGCACCTATGGTCAACTAATCTATGACAAAGGAGGCAAAGATATACAGTGGAGAAAAGACAGTCTCTTCAATAAGTGGTGCTGGGAAAACTGGACAGCTACATGTAAAAGAATGAAATTAGAACACTCCCTAACACCATACACAAAAATAAACTCAAAATGGATTAGAGACCTAAATGTAAGATCGGACACTATAAAACTCTTAGAGGAAAACATAGAAAGAACACTCTTTGACATAAATCACAGCAAGATCTTTTTTGATCCACCTCCTAGAGAAATGGAAATAAAAACAAAAATAAACAAATGGGACCTAATGAAACGTAAAAGTTTTTGCACATCAAAGAAAACTACAAACAAGACGAAAGACAACCCTTGGAATGGAAGAAAATATTTACAAACGAATCAACGGAAAAAGGATTAATCTCCAAAATACATAAATAGCTCATGCAGCTCAATATTAAAAAAACCAAACAACCCAATATAAAAATTGGCAGAAGACCTAAATAGACATTTCTCCAAAGAAGACATGCAGATGGCCAAGAAGCACATGAAAAGCTGCTCAACATCACTAATTATTAGAGAAATGCAAATCAAAACTACAATGAGGTATCAGCTCACACCAGTTAGAATGGGCATCATTAGAAAATCTACAAACAACCAATGCTGGAGAGGGTGTGGAGAAAACAGAACCCTCTTGCACTGTTGGTGGGAATGTAAATTGATACAGCCACTATGGAGAACAGTATGGAGGTTCCTTAAAAAACTAAAAACAGAATTATCATATGACCCAGCAATCCCACAACTGGGCATATACCCCGAGAATACCATAATTCAAAAAGAGTCATGTACCACAATGTTCATTGCAGCTCTATGTACAATAGCCAGGACATGGAAGCAACCTAAGTGTCCATCGACAGATGAATGGATAAAGAAGATGTGGTACATATATAAATGGAATATTACTCAGCCATAAAAAGGAACGAATTTGGGTCATTTGTAGAGACATGGATGCATCTAGAGACTGTCATACAGAGTGAAGTAAGTCAGAAAGAGAAATACAAATATCGTATATTAACGCATATATGTGGAACCTAGAAAATGGTACAGATGAACTGGTTTGCAGGGCAGAAATTGCGACACAGATGTAGAGAAAAAACGTATGGACACCAAGGGGGGAAAGCGGTGGGGGGTGGGGGTGTGATGAACTGGGAGATTGGGATTGACATGTATACACTGATATGTATAAAATGGATGACTAATAAGAACCTGCTCTATAAAAAAAATAATAAAATTAAATTTAAGAAAATAAACAGTATTAGGTACCTTAGAGGTAAACCATATGAAAAGTATTTCAAAAACATTTGTTCAACTTGATTTCCAAATAAAAAGAGAGATTTTGGGGGCCTGTTCACTAAAAAATAAAAAATAAATTTAAAAAAAAAGATGTGGCACATATATACAATGGAATATTACTCAGCCATAAAAAGAAATGAAACTGAGTTATTTATAGTGAGGTGGATGGACTTAGAGTCTGTCATACAGAGTGAAGTAAGTCAGAATGAGAAAAACAAATACTGTATGCTAACACATATATATGGAATGTAAAAACAAAGAAAATGGTTATAAAGAACTTAGTGGGCAGGACAGGAATGATGACACAGATGTAGAGAATGGACTTGAGGACACAGGGAGGGAGAAGGGTAAGCTGGGATGAAGTGAGAGAGTGGCATGGACTGATATATACTACCAAATGTAAAATAGATAGTGGGAAGCAGCCGCATAGCACAGGGAGATCACCTCGGTGCTTTGTGACCACCTAGAGGGGTGGGATAGGGAAGGTGGGAGGGAGACACAAGAGGGAGGAGATATGGGGGTATATGTGTATGTACAGCTGATTCACTCTGTTATAAAGCAGAAACTAACACACAATTGTCAAGCAATTATACTCCAATAAAGATGTTTAAAAAACAAAAAGACCCAACACAGCCAAAAATAAATAAAGAAATTTTTTTTAAAAAGGTCTGTCAAATAGTTTCTGGGACCCAAAGCAGTCCCACCAAAAGCTATGCTTTCAGCTTACTCTGGTCTCCAGAATTTTTTAAGCTGAATATAGGGAACAAACTGTTCATAGCTCCTTTCTTAAGTAATGTAGGCGGCAAGACAAACGTGGCCCATTTTAATCCAAAACTTCTCAGTAGAAAACAAAATAAGAGTCTAGAAAATCAGAGGATTACTATTGGCACTAAAAGCAATCTGGAGCTGGGGATGTACATATTGATATCACTGCAACCTCTCTGGGTGGTTTTTAAAAGCCACTCTGTCTGTCTGCTTAAATTGACAGCAATACTAACCATACTTTCTGAACTGAAAATAGGCCAATTAAAAATAAATTTAAAACCAAGGGCTAAATAAATGCTTATTAAGAAATAATAATGATGAGAGAACAAACACAGATGGGAAGGAGTCAATACCCAAAGGATATGTACCTAGTGGAGGATAAGCAATTCTTGATGAAGTCATCTTTTCAATCCTTGGAGTATACTGTAAATCTGATTGCACACCATCACATCTGGCTTCACTGCAGTAAACACCTAAGACAGTGAGGCACACAATAATTCAACATGAGATGGTCTTCAGCAACCAACCCTGTAAGTTTTTGCTTTGTAATCTTGAACTCACTGAAAATTCCAAATAATTTCCTCAAATCCCGGTTTGGGCATTCTAGAATGGACCCTGTTAAATGAGAATTAATCCTGGAGGCCCAGAATATACTACAGTAGTTTAACCAGACTCTGCTGCATAGCCACAGAAAAATGGAGTCCCTCCCTGGAAATGGATATAATCTAATGTTCTTCAATAGAACTTTCTCAGGATATATCTCCATTAAATACTTCAGCGAGCATTTACATGTACAATGAATGTAGACTACCAACTATTTTCTGGCAACTTTCAAGTCAGATTTAATCATTAATAACAGCACAGTGGAAAAAAATCTTGATTCAAATCCCAGCTCTACCACTTATTAGTTGTAGAACCCTGGGAAAGTTACTTAACCAATCCGACATAAAATGGTAATAATGACACCTAAGTCACAAGATATGGGTTAACTCTGGCTGTTGTAACTGGATCTTTGGTCTCAGGATTATTTTGAAGATTAAATAATGTACCCAACTAGCAAGGCATATGACACAAAGCAGCAGTAGCACCTAAATGTAGTTGCCTTGTACTTACCATTATTTCTAGATTTTCTTCTTATTTCAATTCCATCCACTTTTTTTGAACTTTATCCTCCCTACCAAAAGCCTATAGCATCTATTTCAAGTCATGGTGAGAGAAATATAATAAGGAAAATATTATTGTTTATTTACTGTTAACTATTAGCCAGACACTGAGCTAACTGCTTTATATAGTTTCTCTCCCTTAATCCTTGCAACTTTCATAAAGTAGTTATATTATTCCAGTTTACAGTTAAAGAAACTGAGGTTAAAAGGTTAGATAATTTGCCCCAATTCACCTGGTCACTAGAATCATTACTTTTGCCCTACCGAGAATCCCTCCCTAATCACTACCTCACACTCCTTGCCCCGAAGGTAACCATTACCCTGAGTTTGTGATAATCATTTCCTTGTCCTCCTTTATATTTTACCATATACATACGCAACTATAAACAATATTGGTTAGTTTTGCTTATTCTTGAATATTATACAAATGGAATATAAGACTATTCTTTTGTGCCACTTCTTTCAATATTACATAAATAATGAGCTGAATCCATGTTGTTCTACCTTACCTGTGAGTCATCCATTTTCATTACTATATAATGTTCTACCAAACAACCCTATTGTTTTTGTACATCTGAATCATTTCCATGTTTTAGTTATTATATACATTGATGCTGCAACCATTTCCTTGACATGTAACCTGACGTAAATGCAAAAGATTTTCTTTAGGGCAGTGACCTTCAAACAGACACATACCTACACAAAGGGTACACAAAGAACACACAAAAACTTTCCAAATAGTAAATGGGCATACTGTTTCTCAAGAATCCAACTCAGACCCTAACACCCATACATGCTATTTCCTAAAACTGATCTGGCTACATTTATAATACAATACTTTAGAAAATAAAGGCTTACTCCTCACCCATCCCACATATTACTATGATGCATTGGTTCCAAATATAAAACTCACAGAGGGTAAAATGTTTAGTCTTGAGGGGAAGAAAGAATTGACAGGTAAGAATAATGTTATAGGGCTTCCCTGGTGGCGCAGTGGTTGAGAGTCCGCCTGCCGATGCAGGGGACGCGGGTTCGTGCCCCGGTCCGGGAAGATCCCACATGCCGCGGAGCGGCTGGGCCCATGAGCCATGGCCGCTGAGCCTGCGCATCCAGAGCCTGTGCTCCGCAACGGGAGAGGCCACGACAGTGAGAGGCCCGCGTACCGCAAAAAAAAAAAAAAAAAAAAAAAAAAAAGAATAATGTTATAAATTCCACAACAGAGATACGAACAATGTTCTTTAGAAGCAAAGAAAATGAACTACTTAACTACCTAAAGGAGTCAGGAAAAAAGAGATGACACACCTGAAGTGGGCCTTGAAGAGTAGGTGGAAAATGGTTGAAAGGACAACCCTTACTAACAAGTCAATGAGATGTAAGAGGAAGTCATTAGGTAGAGCATCAGGAAAATCTGTTTTAAAGGGGAATAATTCAACTGGGAGATGAGCCCCTTTTGCCACTGGGAAGGTAAAGATGTACTAGAAACAAAAAGGTACACTAGAAAACAAGATGCCTGAATAATTTGTACCTAGAACAAATATGACATGGGCAAAAAGTTGGTAGATAGTATGTAAGGCATATTAATAAAATGGAAGAGAAGGATCGCTGAGAAAACTGAATTCAGCCTCAGTCTCTTCACTGGAGCCATGGTGTACCAGCAGGAACTGCTCTAAATCTCACTCCAAAAGGGAGGTGTTCCTTGGCATTACGGATGAGAGATGAATACTAATTTATGAACAACTAATTGCCCTCCCACTGACCACTGCCATGTTGCTCAGTATACTCATTAACCATGATATAACCAGAGAAATCCTGTCTCATGCTATATTGAGCTGCCCTTGTTAGGAGTGGCTAAATTTTGATAAAACATAGATAACCCATCATTTGACCTCTGATTTGGAGCTCATATTTGAAACTACTGTTTCTCTGTGTATGGCATCTTAAATATGTATGACATGACTCTCCAAACTGGCAGTCACATGGGCCTCTAAACCTAACTCAGTATCAGCTGCTCTGCAATGATTATCTAGTTTTCAGGTGATCCTCCCTCCAGAGCTCCCCAAAGTCAATGTCAAACAATCCCGAAGGTAATTTTGAAATTTGGTGAATGTCACCCAGATACTTTGATGAGATGTGGAGCTACAAACAGAAAAAGAAAGTTTATTCATTTAAAGTACACCAATAATCAAAAACACTTTAATCATTTCCTACCACTTTATAAATCTCTTTCCTTTATTCACTTCCTGGAGAAGGTACTGCTATGTTATGACCTAAACATAAGCAGGTGAATGAGTTCAGTGACTTTTATATGACAAATGATCAAAATAAACACTGGGTACCTAACATGACTCATTTACTGTAGTAGGTGCTAGAAACAAGGAATTCATAACTTGCTCAGGAAACACATGTGAACTAAACATAATGAGCTAATTGCTATAACAAATAATAAAAAGTGTGAAATCTAAGTGAAAAGAAATAACAGAAAAGTTCTAATAGGAACTGAGTCAAGGAAACATCACAGAAGAGGCGCCATCTCACTTGGGCCTCAAAAAAATACTGGGAATTTATCCATGGAGGTGAGGGGAATAAAGGAAAAAGATGAAATCCTCCAGGGATAACAATCCAGTGTGGCTGTATCAGTGATTCTCAACCCTGGCTGGAAAGGGACTGAGTCTTGGATACATAATTTTATACCATTTCACAGATGTTTCTGAGGTACAGCCAGGTTTGAGAAGCACTAAGCCAGAAAGATTACTTGGGTTGGGAGACAGGGTCGGAGGAAGGGGAGCGCTAGAGTTAGATTAGGGCTAGACTGAAAAGGACTTCAAAGCCAGACCAGTCCTCTAAGAGGCCATCCCAAAACTATTACAAAATTTCTATGTGATCATTATTATAGTGAAGGGAATCATACATTTCATCACATTTGAATTCTGCCCCCCCAAAAAAATCTCTTTTGTGAGCAATAAGTTAACCAAGTTTTTAAACAGGGGAATGACGTAAAAACTATCCTTTCCTGTGGTAAGCAGTGTAATGGCCCCCCCAAAGAGGCCCATGAATACACTAGGCTACATGTCAAAAGGGAACTAAGGAGGAACTGAAGTTGCTAGTCAGCTGTGAGATAGGGTGATTAACCTGTATTATCCAGGTGGACACAATGTAATTATAAAGGTTTTGAAAAGCGGAAGAGGGAGAAAGAAGATGAGACTCTGAGAAAGAGGTATGAGGATGGAAGCAGGGTCAGAGAGAGGGGCTCTGTTGCTGACTTTGAATACAGGGGAAGGGGGTCACAAGCCAGGGAATGTAGATGGCCTCCAAAAGAAGGAAAAGGCAAGGAAACGAACTCTCCCCTGGAGCCCCCAGAAAGGAACTGCTGACACCTTGATTTTAGCTCAGTGAGACTCATGTCACACTTCCTAACTATAGAACTATAAGATAATAAACGTGTGCTGTTTTAAATTTGTGGTAATTTGTTACAGCAGCCATAGGAAATTAATATGCTTCCTTATTTTAAAATAATTTGAGTTCATTATCTCAGGTGCAGCTCAAAAAGTACCTCTACTTCAAAGAATTACTATTTTATCTGTCCTCCCTTGTAAATACATATACCTATTATATCATAATTAGATGTTTACATAATCCTCTTCCCCACTAGACCATGTGCTCTTCAAGAACAGGGACCTATTTTATTCACCTCTCCATCCTGAACACATATTAGGCACTAAATAATTATTTGTTTAACAAATGAATCTCTCTCTTCACCCCTACTTTCATGTCTCTGTATTCCTCTTCCTTCCCCTACCAGTACATATAGGCCTTCTACCAGGACAATCCTATGCTACTCTATGTGGTCAAGATTTGGAGGAAGAAGTCTCCCAGGCATCCCCACTGGTCTCTTATTGCCAGAGGACACAACTAGCTCAATGTGCAACCAGAAGCAATTTCACTTGGACCACAGGAGGAGAGCACCCATAAAGAAGAGATAATTTACCAAAAGGGAATAAGGCTACATTGCAGAGTAAACTTCCCAAAACAGCATGTCTAATAATGTACAAATATACCTCAGCCTACAGTACTTCTAAGGAGAAGAGGTATAGAGTAGATAAATTAAGTTTCTGGGAGGATAAATTAATTGTAGGAGGGGACTTTAGATATAAACAATGGGAGGAATGAAGTGAGTCAAAGGAATGGCTTCCTCTGGAAATCCCAAAACTGGTATTATCATGCCTGGCGCCAGCAGCAGCACTGATCACTCCCATCACTTTCTTTTGTTCACCCTTTCCCATACTAATCAAGCACCATTCGTCTGGTCCTCTTCCTCAGCAAGGGTGGTTTATCTGAAGGGACAAGGGAAGAGCTGTTTATATATCTCAGTTTCTTGCTATACCTGGTCCTGACAAAAATGTCCCTTTTTTCTCTGATTCCCTCATTAAAGGAAGATACTCTAGCTAGACATAAAGAACTTCCCCAAATTGTTTACCTCAATGTGGGTAATAGACAAGAAAAGATAAGAGAAGGTCTCTATATAGAAGAATACAAAAGCAGAGCAAGGGTAAATGGTCTAGAATTTGAATCCTTTATTAGAGGAGGAGGCGGGACTAAGTTTGAGATGAATTTGGAGGGAAAAGACTAAGTTAAAAAACAGAAATTTAAGGACTCTCTCAAGGAGTCATTCCAACATAGCACCACTAGGAAAAATTATCATAAACTCAAGGCTATACAAAGTATAGCTAAGACAATATACTTTGCCAATAGCCAAAGTTAAGAAGAAAAGTCACCAGATTTGGGTTAGAGAAACTAGAAACTTAAGTCCAAACTCTCCAGCTAACTAAACTCTGGGACCTTAAGCAATTTACTTCACCTCTTTGGGTCTCAGTTTACTCTCCTACATGAAACGCAGAGTTTAAAATGAGCTTCAAGGATACTACAGCCCACCACTGCCTTTATTAAATGTAAAACTGGCTCTATATAGTGATTTTAAAACTATCATCTTACCTCTTATTATCTATGGATAAGGCCATCAAGTTGATAGCCTGCACTGCCTCCCCTTACATTTGTACAGTCCAGCAAAATTAAGCCAAACCCCCTTCAACCTTCCTTTATTAGCTAAACAGATAAGTATTACACCAGACTCTCTACTTCTGTTCATGTTTGAAATTTTCCATAATGCAAAATTACCTAGAAAACACAAGAATTCTTAATATATTCTGTGTATTAAAAGAAAAAGGAAAACATGCTTAATGTTAAGTAACATATTATCTCCATGTTCATTTTTAATAATCTATTTTCTCATCTCAATATTCAGTTAATCCAGAACTAAATATTAATTTTACCAAAACACAAACTGAGTCAAATGCTAAATCACAAAGAACAAATTTACCACAAATTAGACCAATACATTTTCTAGAAATACTAAACTGGATCAAAATACTGTATCTGCCAAAACAATATTTCATTTGATTCAAGTTCTAGATTAACTGAATCTCTCACCATGTACCTATCATCCAGCTTCAGTTAATTTTCAGCATATGGAGAATTTTGTTTCATCCTTATCCCCACCCCAACAGAAAAAAACTAACCACAAAAAGGATGATAAAACTAATTTTACTTCCCATATTTATAATATTTTGTGAACAGTTGTTTTCCATGAAAAGAAAATTCTGACATTATAAAAAAATTACTCAAACGTAATTTTTCAATTTAAGAATCTGCCAAAGAAATTCCCAATAAACTATGTTCTCTAATTTTTATCTTCATGTCCCTTGGGACTAACAGTAATTGACAGAGTAGACATTTAAGAAACGTTTATAAACCAAACAATTAAATTTAAAAGAACACTTCTAGAGTTGTAAACTTAGTAAACTTTGCCATTTTCCACCCCAAAAATTTACCTGTTGGAAAAGACAAACATAAAAAATTAGAATCCCATTTGGTGTAACTCTACAGAACAAAGAAAAATAAGTATATATGATTTTTACAATTCTTAACTTTATCACAAATTCAATTTATGAATCAATTCACCTTACATAAATTCAAAAGAAAAAAGCATATAAAAATTGAATACTTTTAACTTTTAAAAAGTTAAACTCATATCTGTAGCACGTTGACTTAAAATAACAACGTGCTACAAATAACAAATGTTGGCGAGAATTTGAAGAAAAAGGAACCCTCGTACACTGTTGGTAGGAATGTAAATTGGTTCAGCCACTAGGGAAAACAGTATGGAGGTTGCTCAAAAAACTAAAAATAGAACTACCATATGACCCAACAACTCCACTCCTGAGTATATATCTGAAAAAAACAAAAACACTAATTCGAAAAGATACATGCACCCTAATGTTCATAGCAGCATTACAGTAAGTCCCCTACATACAAACCTTCAAGTTGCAAACTTTCAAAGACACGAACGTGTGTTCGCATGTCCAATCACTAAGTTAGTTCTATTTGAGGAGGCGCTGTTAGTTTTTGAGGCACAGGACCTGAACGTAGAATGGTACACGAAGGTTGCAGCAGCCGTTCAGAATGCAATCCAGTGCCACCGTGTCATCTACGACAAGAAAATAAGAGCTACTACCCAGATATCACTAGATCATTTTTTCAAGAGGGCAGATAGAACTGAATCCAGCAAGGAACCAGAACCTGTGCCATCAACATAAGGCGTGAGTGAAATTGCAGCTTGCCCTCCGGTCTCCTATTGCTGATGATCCTTCAGCTCTGTCATCTCCCACCTACTCTCCCTCCTCCAGTCAGTAACTCTTCTTGCCTGTTCACTTGATGCCAGCCCCTGTATGCCAGCTGTTGTACTGTACTATTGTACTTTTCAAGGTACTGTGCTGTAAGATTAAAAATGTTTTCTTTATTTTTTGCTTTTTTAATGTATTATTGTGTGAAAAGTATTATAAACCTATTACAGTACAGTACTATATAGCTTATTGTGTTAGTTGGGTACCTAGGCTAACTTTGTTGGACTTATAAACAAACTGGACTTACAAACACGCTCTTGGAGCAGAACTCATTTGTATGTAGGAGACATACTGTATTTACAATTGCCAACATATGGAAGCAACCTAAGTGTCCATCAACAGATGAATGGATAAAGAAGATGTGGCATATATATACAATAGGATACTACTCAGCCATAAAAAAAGAATGAAATGTTGCCATTTGCAGCAATACTGATGGACAGCAACAGTAACATAAAAGCCTATGCAACTAGGTAAATGAGAAAAAGTTGATAGTAATATAATAACAGCAATGAATTTATTTCCAAGTATTATTTTATGTAGTCATTTGGCCTAACATTCAATATCATTTGAAATGTGTTCTAAATTAAGGTTTAAAATTGCATTTTAATGTCAAAATGTACGTAAAAGAAACTTCTTTTGTTGTTTTTTTGGCTGCTTTGGGTCTTCGTTGCTGCGCACGGGCTTCCTCTAGTTGTGGCAAGCGGGAGCTACTCTTCGTTGCAGTGCGCAGCCTTCTCATTGCAGTGGCTTTTCTTGTTGCGGAGCATGGGCTCTAGGCGCACGGGCTTCAGTAGTTGCAGCATGCGGGCTCAGTAGTTGCAGCACGCGAGCCCCGTAATGGCAGCACGCAAGCCCCAGTGTGCGCGGGCTTCAGTAGTTGTGGTGCGGGGGCTCAGCAGACGTGCCTCACGGGCTCTAGAATGCAGGCTCAGTAGTTGTGGTGCACGGACTTAGTTGCTCTGTGGCATGTGGGGTCTTCCTGGACCATGGATCGAACCCATGTCCCCTGCATTGGCAGGCAGATTCTTAACCCCTGCGCCACCAGGGAAGTCCAAAAGAAACTATTTTTGAAATGTTTACAAAAAGAATAATCTTGGGAATTCCCTGGTGGTCCAGTGGTTAGAACTCCATGCTTCTACTGCAGGGGGCATGGGTTCAATCCCTGGTCAGTGAACTAAGATCCTGCAAGCCACGTGGCACAGCACAAAAAAAAAGAAGAAGAAGAATTTTTTCTTTTTGAAGAAATGGGACAAGCAAAACAAAACAACTTACGTCTAACACAGAAGCAAAATAATTATTGTTTAGGGTTCATAGTATCTCAAAACTATAGAATACTATGTAGACATTAAAAATTAGAAATATAACAAAATAAAAACATTAAAAGAATTTATGAAATAATTTACTTTAAAAATTAAAATTTACAAATATGCTTTCAAGTAACTGTAAAGAATAAAATATATAGATTTCATTGATCGCTCATCATACCCAGGCATTCTTCTAACCTCTATACATGTAACAGTTCATTTAATTCTTATGACAACTTTAAGGCACTATTATTATCACTCACTTAAATGATGAATAACCAGAGGCAAACACAAGTTGATTTGACCAAGGTGATCTAGCTAGTAAGTAATAAAGCCAGGGTTCAAACCCAAGCAGAACTCCAGAAAGATATGCCATTCTGCCTGTCATAAAATACCAAAATATCTGGTGGGAGATTTATAAGTGAATTTGTGAAGTTTTAATTTTAAGTTAAATATTCCTTTTCATATTATTTTGAAGTTAATTTAATAATAATGAATCAATAGTAGTAATAATAGCAAACATTTAATAGAAGCTCTGACTACAAGATAGACATTATTTCTCACAATAGCCCTCATAAGATGAATGCTCTTATAGCCCCATTATACAGGTAAGGAAAGTAAGGCACAAAAAGGGAAAGTAACTCACCCAAGATCACACAGTGAATAAGCAACAGAGCTAGAAATGGAATCCAACTAGTCTAACTCCAGAGTCTGGGACTGGGTTCTAAATCACCACACTAAAACTTAGGTAATAAAGAGAAATGAGAAGAGATGATTTCTACAATACTTTTTATAAACTCTATGGTTCTGAACAGAACTGGATCTAAAATGCTCTATCAATGATTTTAAATCCATCTACCTAAAGGAACAAATAAAATCCTCTTCCTTCTCATTCTCCACTGTGGTGATTACAAGTAACTGCAGTTTTTCAGAAGTAGCTAAAGAAACATAAATTGCATTATAAGGTTCAGGAATAAAATATCAAAATAGGTATTTGGGCTTGGTAGGACTATGATAGGTATAAAAATTCAGTTCAGATATATGCCTCAAATCAGGAAGCCCCTTGTTCTCTGTAGAAAATGATGCTCAAGAAATAAACCCTCCAGAGAGCAGCAGTTTCTATAGAAGTACAGAAAGAAAACATTAGCATCCTTACTATCAATATCCTAATCTCATCCTTTTAAATTTCTATTTTTCTGTGTATGTTTTACAAAATATATACATACAATATTTTAGTACTTGCATATAATTTATAAATAAATATACTTAAAGAGGGTAAATGTGCTCATTGTTTACTGATACGAATACATGGTCAAAAAATAGACAACTAGCAAAAAAAAATTTTTTTTACGTCACTGTAAAGATGGTTTGACTTTTATTTTAAAGGTTTCCTTTTACACCCTAAAGTTTCAGGATATTTTTAGTTGTTTAACTGGTCACCAGATGAATTCCTAAAGCACCATGTTGACTGTCCCTACCCTGCAATAAAGGTCCTTCTCAGAAACTTTCAACAAAACTTGAATGAAGGACAAATAATGCAGTTGTCATCCCAGAAGGGGATGAATATAAAGGTATCATGAATATAAAGGTACATCTGGGACAGTGTTTTGCCACTCACCAAGATTAAGTAATCTTATCAGAACTATGATGAAATTTGAAGGGATGGAAAACTAAAGACTCTCAATCCCAGAACTATTAGAATTTTTATTTGCTCCAAGAATAGACATTGTCCATCTTAGAAAAAACATTTTCTACCATACGAAGATTGGAATAAAGTAAGTTACTATCTTTAAAACCATTTCAGTTTCCAGGCAAAACCTGTGGAAGCTTGTTGGAAGTGTTAATTCACTACCTTACTGGAGGGCAATTTGGCAATATGTATCAAAATTTTAAATGTACATCTCCTTTGGCCTAGCAATACCATTTCTTATAATTCATAAGATTAGACATATGTACAAAGATGTAATATAAAAACTTATAACTGCTAGAAAATTGGAAACAATCAATGTTTACCACTATCATTGATTAAATAAATTGTGCAATCTATATAATGGAACACTAATTTGATGTACATCTGTGTCTATGTATATTGCTGAATTTTAGAAATAGATTACAAAATACCAGGTATAAACTGAATCATTTTAAGTGAGATTATAAATGTATATGAATGGATTGAAAAACATCTGGAATGAAGTATACCAAAATTAGTTTACTGTATTGATAATGGGATTTTAAGTATTTTTTACTTTTATCTTTAAAAGTTTCTTTTTAGTTTGAATTTTTTACTATATATATATTATTTTCAAAATCAGAGGAAAAAAACCCTTTTCATCTTATAAAAAAAGAATTCTAAGATTTGGATAGTTTTCTCAAAGACCTGAACCTATTTCTTTTCATGACAGATGCTAAGTACTATAAATTTAGAGAAGAATAAGACAATTTTATCTTAGAGCAGTGGTTCTCAAAGTGAATTTTATCTTAGAGCAGTGGTTCTCAAAGTGACCAGCATCTGATCAGCATCACCTAAAACTAGTTAGAAATGCAAAATCTCAGGCCCCACTCCAGACATACTGAACTAGAAAATCTGGGGGTGGAGCCCACATCTGTATCCAGTTGGTTCTGATCCATTCTCCAGTTTGAGAACCAGTGTTTAAGATGAACTCAAAACCTGGCGATCTGAAAGGCCAATTTAAACACCTCTTGGTATTGTTAGTGCCACATAAATCCAAACAAATGGAGGTGATGTCTCCACCAGGAGAGCCTTCTTTTTTTTTTTTTTTTTTTTTTTTTTTGTGGTACGCGGGCCTCTCCCTGTTGTGGCCTCTCCGGTTGCGGAGCACAGGCTCCGGACGCACAGGCTCAGCGGCCATGGCTCACAGGCCTAGCTGCTCTGCGGCATGTGGGATCTTCCCGGACCGGGGCACGAACCCTTGTCCCCTGCATCAGCAGGCGGACTCTCAACCACTGTGCCACCAGGGAAGCTCCCAGGAGAGCCTTCTAGCTGATAAAATTTGGGAATAAAGGCCTGAAAAATACTCGAAATATCAGAAATAAAGCAGCAATCCCACCTGAGCTATGACTAATCCTGTTGCAAACAGAACAAAACTTCCAAGCCCAACATGAGAAACAACAGCTCCAGATGGTGAATACTATCAAAAGCCTAGTGCTACCCAGGGCAACCTTCTGAAAACTCTAAGCAATAACAAATGGACTTGGAATCCCAACTAACCACACACTGATAGAATCACAACTAAGTAATACCCAGCCCTCTGGCAAAGATATAAGGTTTATTCAACATACAATGGAGCTATTAACAGGATCCAAGCATTAAGTCATCTCAAAATATCAAGAACGTCCATATTAAGGCTTCAGAGTTACTTAATTATGAACAAACTAAAAACATCAAAAATAAGTCTGAAACACTGTCACAGCAAATTCACTTAAGAGCTCATTTATCCAGCAGAAGGGGGGGGAGGGGGGAACACCATCAGTATTAAAATAAGGAAAATGTGGGAGAAATAATAAATACAGGAAAGAGGGGTTAAATATATGGACAGTGCACTTAAAATTATTGCATCTATAAATACAACTTAAAAAAAGAGTTCTCATTTACAGTTTTGCAAGAAATTTTTATATACTTAAAAATAGGGTCTACATTTGTCCATATGGTATCTTTCCCCTCTTCAAGATACTTGCCTGCCATCTGCTGGAAAACTGTCCTAATGAATGTATAAACCTACATTATATATGCTATAAATGGCATCATCATTGATATGGCCCAGCTATGCACTATACAACCTGCACAAGTGTGCAAAACAAACACGCTTAAGAACTAGCCTAATTTAGACCATATCTGAACCTCCATAGTGAATCAGAAATCTTTAAGAGGTCTGACCATAAAGCTGACAGAGGTTAGACTGACAGGAGTCTCCCCACTACATACATAACCTATAACCTCATCCTTCCAAGTAACTAATGATAAAACTATATAGCTCTGGGGTTCCAGCCTCAAGCGGATAAAGAACAGCAGGTTCTCTGACGCTTTGCTTTTCCAACAAACAGGATGCTGCTGCTTTGACTATGGATTCTAGTACACAGGAAAGCAAAATTAGTTTGAGAATTCTGCTGCAGATTCATATTCTTCATCTGCTTCTGAGTCTATTTAATTTTTATTTACTTTTTTTTAATAGGTCTGGCTGCCTATTTTGTCTGTTATATCTCTAAAAACAAGAATACCACAATAGACAAAGGTCTGATACAGCCCATCCTAAGGCCGCAGAGAAATGAGTGGTCTCATTACTAGCAACTAGTTATTTTAGTGACAATATACTAACTTGAATGAAATATTCTTTAGATTTTTTTATATGATGAACAGAACCTAATGGTGCAAAACCGTAATACCAGAAGTAAATCTGCTCAGGTATACAGCAATTTGCAGTATTCTGCAGCCCCACTTTACTCCAGACCAGACAGATGACCATTTCTTCTTCATTTAACTCTTAAAAGAGCTATTCCAGAGCCATCTCCATGTATGATTGGCCTTAGAAGACTAGCAAACTGAGGAAAACCAAAAGGATCAAGGAAGTCTTTCAAAGTCTTTCTAGCAACTTGTAATGCAATGATACTTTTACAACTCTGCCTCAAGTATCTTGAGAAATTTCTCCCTGCTTCTTCGATCAACAAACTGTGGTTATTTAAAACTGATTGAGGGACTTCCCTGGCGGTCCAGTGGTTAAGACTCCACACTCTCAAGGAAGGAGGCGCAGGTTCTATCCCTGGTTGGGGAACTAAGATCTCGCATGCCACAGGGTGCGGCCAAAAAAAAAAAAAAAAAAACTAACTGGAAGTGACATGGAATTTGTCCTCCTACTTTGTCAAAGACTGCCAGATAGCAAAATGTAAAACTTCTGACCAAGTTTATGTAATGACATAGGAAATAAAACCACAAAAAGGACACCTGGGAACTTTTTTAAGAATTAATTTATTATAAACTTCTGACTTTTTTTTAACAAGTCTGGTTAACAAGGGCAAATTCTGGGTCATGCTGTCCAAATTTGATAATGGAGACAATGACAGCTTAAATCTGGTATACCTTTGGGAGGTTGTTTTCCCAGCTTTATAAATTCTCAGAACTTTGTGTACTGAAATGAGGCCACTTCAAAGTACTGGTCACAGGCCCCCATACTGTACAACTGATTTAAAAGTTCAAGCTACATAAAGCCTTAGAAAGATTTTCTGTCTCCAGAATTATCTAAAAACCATTTTGCCAATTTACCTCCTCCACACAATGGTCTTTCTGATTGGACAGTAGGGCCTGAGTCACTATTTTAAAGAACAACATTTTAATCATCCTAAGGAAAAAAAAAAAAAGCAGTACATTACTAAATAATCCATTAGTATTATACATACTAAATAATTCATTACAATTACATGCCAGCATCCTCAATGAATGCAATGAATCATAAGAAAGAATATCAATTGCATGAGGCTTTTATGGACCCTTACTTAAGACTCTCGGTAAAAAATTTATGAGCTCAAAAAAAAAGTCCTTACAGTCTATTCCTAAAATTTGGCACAGGAGCTGGGAACTATAGGCAAAGTCTTCTGAAACATCAGATGATAATTTTCAGTGAGATAAATAAGGACTTCTTTTATTGTTATTTAGTCTTATACCCTAAAAATTTGAAAACTCTCTTGGTTGAGCTGAATGTATGCCTTTCTTCCCCTTTCTTTCCCTCTCCATCCCCAGCCCCAAAGGGAATGGAAACAAAAGCTATATCTTATATGCTTATACAGTTTTAGGTGTGACCTCAGAAAACTGACCTTGCTGCCTAATTAATGCCAGAAAGGATAATTTCAGACCAACTACAGGCAGTCCCTGATTCACTTAATAAATAAGTTCCTGGGAGCATACGTATGAAGCAAATATTTGTAAATTAAAGCAAAAATTTCCGGAAGTAATACAGCTGATTCTGAATGTTTATGGATGAATTGATATGATGTCTAGGATTTACTTCAAGATTAGCTAAGGTTGCCATGGGGAGAAGGGGTAGGCAGTGACAGAATTAGATGAAACGAGACTGTTGTGTGTTGATACCTGTTAAGACTGTGAGAAGGGCACACAGGAAGTTATTGTACTGTTGTCTCAATTTTGTTTTAAAGTTTCCACAGTAAATTAATTTGGAAAGAAAAAAGAATAAGGCAAGAATTGGCTGCACCTATCAAAGGTTTAAATTTACAAAGCTTGTATTCAACAAGCCCACATTTAAGAATCTATCCTACAGAAATACCAGTATCAATATGTAAACAGATATTTATGAGAATACAAAATTTTCTGTAAGAACAATGTGGGCAGGGAAAAGGAGACCATCTAAATGTCCATCAAGAGAGGAGTACGTAATTCCATACAACAGAATATTCTGCAGTCATTAAAAAGGACAAAAGTAGAGCTAGAAGTTTCAATTCATAAAGATACCTGACATATTTATATGTTAAAGAGAAAAAAACAGATGTGTATCGAAATGTATATGGTAATTCCCAGCTAAAAAGAAAAACTATAAGACTATGTATGTATATATAAATGTATGTGTATATACATGCTTATATAAGCATAGAAAAAAGTCTAGAATACTACTCATCAAACTACTAATAATGCTTTGAAGGGGTAACTTTAAAGTGGGGAAGAGAGGAAAGTTTACTTATACACTTCTAAATTGTTACTTTTTTATAATAAACTTATAAAATTGTAAAATATTTAAAAGCCATTACAGGACTTCCCTGGTGGCACGGTGGTTAAGAATCCGCCTGCCAGTGCAGGGGACACAGGTTCGAGCCCTGGTCCGGGAAGATGCCACATGTTGCGGAACAACTAAGCCCGTGCATTACAATTACTGAGCCTGTGCTCTAGAGCCCATGCACCATAACTACTGAAGCCCGCATGCTCTAGGGCCTGCGTGCCACAACTGCTGAGCCTGCGTGCTTCAACAACTGAAACTCACGCACCTAGAGCCCATGCTCCACAACAAGAGAAGCCACTGCAATGAGAAGCCCGCTCACTGCAACGAAGAGTAGCCCCCGCTCGCCGCAACTAGAGAAAGCCTGCATGCAGCAACGAAGACCCAAAGCAGCCAAAAAAAAAAACATTACAGTTTAAAAATAAAGTACCTGGAACATAAAAGTTACTCAATTAACGAGAGAAAATTTTACAAGAATTGCCTAGGGACTGTCACACACTCACAGATATGACAAAATAATTTCACATAAAATAGAAATAATAAAGTTTAAAGGAAAACCATTTAAACCAATAAACTTTTGAAAAGTTTGTTTCAAAAATATGAAAGAAAAAGAAGAAATGCAAACACGGGGACACATATGAATAAGACTTCTACAGGATAATCATGGATAGAGAAAACTGAGGTACACTGGATAAGAAATGACTAGCAGTGAAAAACAAGGGAAGAGGGAAAAAAAGACAGAAAATATGTGGAAGGAAAATTAGGAGATAGTGAAAGAGTTCCATAAATGGGAGAGGGTCACCACATCGTATGAAAACAGTATTGAAAAATGAGGGATGGAGAACAGGACAGGGCAGTTAGTAGCTATGGAAAATCTTCTTTAGACTTTTCCTTCATTTTTAAAACTCTAGTGAATATCCACTATTTAACGTATACTGGCTTCAGCCTACAGGATAACAACTTGAGCCAGCATGAGTTAACTCTGGCTTCCAGAATTCTATTTCAGTGTGATGAAACAACCACATGCATTTATCTTCCTCCCTTCTGAGACCCCATTAAAGGAAAAGGACAAGAACCTGTAGCTAACAAGATATAGCAACAAATTTCTGGAAGAAAAGCTGTCAAAAGGCAGTAAGAATGAAGCAGAATAGTACAAAAAAGAGCCTAGAGTATTTGCCAAGGGAATGAAATCCAAAAGGGAGTCTGGGTACCAGCCATAACCATGGAGAAGGTCCGGATTTAGAATGCCAAGAATAATGGAAGCACTGAAAACAAACAGATTAAATGAAAGACTTAATACAGAACAGTCAGACCCCTACACATGCACCCCATACGTGGGTATTCCAGCAGCCAAACACCTGACAAGGTATCAGGGGATTTTTCTCTGGAGAAATTATGTAGCCTGAGAATATATTTAAAACCACTGAATTGTACAGTTTAAACGAGTAAATTGTATAGTATGTGAACTATATCTCAATAAAGCTCTTGTGAAAAAAGAAAAAGCACTAATTTTCCTTTTCTTCCATAATGGGAAATCAATTAATACTGCCTAAAATTGAATGTAATTTTTTAATCACAAATATAGAAGCTGACTTTTTACTCTAAGTTTAAAAGATCTTTTAAAAATGAACATTATTTGTGATGAAAATACATTTACCTGAAATTCAATAATTATATAAGTTTCATTTCAGTTTCCTTTTCAAGTAAAATTAAATGTAATATTTGTTATTAGAAATAGCATTATAGTATATCCAATTTTCATGAAAATTATTTTCTTCTTCTCATCCTTCTATTTGTATATTTGTGTGACGTGATGTTGATCTGGAATGATGATCACCTAAAGTTAATGATGGTTATTTCTCAGAAACAGATTTCTGCCAGATATGTACTTGTGTCTTCTTTACACTCTTCTGTACTGCTTGATTTTATTTTTACTAATAAGCATGCAGCATACTTATAAAAAGAAAAATAATTTGAAAATTAAAAGGCTTATAATAAGACTTCCACTTCTGGAAAGATGAAGCAGACATAGTTTTTCCTACTCCTCCCAATAAGTATAACTAAAAACTCTAGACATTATATGTAAAACAAAAATTAAAAAATCTGAAAGGTGGAAAGAAGGCAGCAAACTGGCTTGGGACCTCAGGACAAAAAGAATGACACAATGGTGAGTTCCCTCTGTTTTCTTTTTGCCTCATATCCCAGACTTGGAACTGAAGAGACTGGCAACCCAGAAACACGAACAGGTGCAAATAAAAAAAAAGCCCCAACAAAAGCTTGCTCTCTCTAGTCAAAAGATGACAAAAGAGGCAGCCTAAGACAGAAAATATTTATACAATCACCCTTGCATTCAAGATAAACACCACAGTGGCGGAGCGGGGCGGGGGTGACTGTGCCCTGCCCATACCCATATCACCACAGGCAGAAAGAAAACCTAGACTTCCACCCTCACAGATAATAACAAACCTCAGTCAACACCTCAGTCAGGGTGTCAGAGAAGGCCAAGAAGGGATCTGGGACTTTCATCCCCACCAGATGTTTACAACCCACACCACGGTGTCGGCAAAGACCAAGTATGGAATCAGAACTGCCATCTCCAGCAGTAATGAGGGGCCCCTCTCAGGTGTCAACAGAGGCCAAGTGAACACCTACCTCCGCCGAGCAGTAATGAAGCAGTAACCCACATCTTCTCCTGCCAAAGTGGTGTCAGAGAAAGTCAGCTAAAAGAATAGATTTAAATGAGAGATGTACAGATTTCAATTAAAAATCATTCTTCATACCAAGAACCAAGAAGCTGCCCAACTATTGAAAAAAAGACAATCACTAGGTGCCAAGACGAAGACAACAGAGAAGTTAAAATTATGAAGATTTTAAAGTGGTCATTATAAAAATGATTCAACAAACAATTATGAACGTGCCTGAAACAAAAAAAAGAGCCTCAGCAAAGAAATTCGGGAAATGATAACCAAATGTAGAGTTTAGAACTGAAAAATACAATAACTGAAATTAAAAACTCAGTGGATGGACTCAAGAACAGAGTAGAAGGGACAGAGGAAAAACTCAGTGAAACGAAAGATAGAACAGGAGAAATTGCATTAACAGAACAACATGAGAAAATAAACTGAAGGAAATGAACAGAGCCTCAAGGGCTGTTGGACTATACCAAAAAATCTAACATTCGTGTTACCCGAGTCCCAGGAGAGTAGAAAAAGGGTGAGGCAAGAAAGTACTTGAAGAAATAATGGCTAAAAACTTCCCAAATTTGGCAAGGGATATAAACCTACAGATTCAAAAAGATCAGCAAATCCCAAACAGGAAAAACCCAAAGAAATCCATGCCAAGACACATCATAATTAAATTCCTGAAAACTAAAGACAGAAAAAATCTTGAAAGTAGCCGGAGGAAAATGACATCTTTCCTATAAGGAAAAAATAATTTGAATGACAACAAATTTCTCATCAGAAACCATGGAGGCCAAAAAGAAGTAGCACAGCACTTTTCAACCAGAATCCTACACCCAGGAGAAATACCCTTTAGGAATGAAGGGGAAATCAAAACATTCTCACGTAAAGGAAAACTAAGCCATTCCCATGTAAAGAAAATTTGTTGCCAGTACGCCTACTCTAAAAGAATGGCTGTAGGATGTTTTCTAAATGGAAACGAAATGATTTAAAAAAAAAAAAAAAAAAAGGAGACAGAAAGAAAAGAAAAGCTTGGAACATCAGAAAGGAAAAAATGACACAGTAAGCAAAAATGTGGATAAATAAAGGGATATAAAGGGAGGTAAAGTTTCTTTTTTTTTACAATTAACATTTTATCTATTTATTTATTTTTGGCTGCGTTGGGTCTTCGTTGCTGCACGCAGGCTTTCTCTAGTTGCGGTGAGCGGGGGCTACTCTCCGTTGCAGTGCACAGGTTTCTTATTGTGGTGGCTTCTCTTGTTGCGGAGCACAGGCTCTAGGCACGTGAGTTTCAGTAGCTGTGGCACGCAGGCTAAGTAGTTGTGGCTCACAGGCTCTAGAGCACGGGCTCAGTAGTTGTGGCACACAGGCTTAGTTGCTCCACGGCATGTGGTATCTTTCTGGACCAGGGCTCAAACCCATGTCCCCTGCATTGGGAGGTGGATTCTTAACCACTGCGCCACCAGGGAAATCCCAAGGGGAGTAAGTTTTCTATACTTCACTCAAAGTGGAAAATGATGACACTAGTAAAATGCAGGAAGTTAAATAAAAACAACGCTAACGCTAGAGAAACCACCAAGAAGGGTACACTCAAAAACATTAGATGAATCAAAATGGAATTCTCTAAAAATGTTCAAGTAATTCAAAGAATTACTTTGACAAAGAAAATAGAAAAACAAAAGAGAGAATAAACAGAAAACAACAAATGAAACAACAGAATTAAGACTTAGCATATCAATAATTACATTAAATGCAAATGTCCTAATTACACCAGACAGAGACTGACAGCATAGATGAAAAACACACCTGTATGCTATGAGCAAGAAATTCACTTCAAATATAATGATATAGGCAGGTTAAAAATAAAAGAATGGAAAATGATATATCATGTAAACAGTAATCAAAGGAAAACAGGGGTAACTATATTATCATCAGATAAAGTAGATTTCATAGCAAATTACCAGAGACAAAATAGGTCATTATATAATGAAATACTCAATCCACTAAGAAGACATAGCAATTCTAAATGTATATGTACCGAACAACAGAGTTGCTAAACATGTGAAGCAAAAGTGGACAGATCTGAAAGGAGAAATAGACAATTCCACAATTATACTTAAGAGACTTCAACACCTCTCTCTCAGTTGAGACAGACAGAAAGTCAGCAACGATACAGAGAAATACAACACCATCAACCAATGGGAATCTAATCGACATTCATAAAACATTCTACACAACAGAATATACATACTTTTCAAGAGTCCACAGAACATATATCAAGAAAGACCATACTGTGGGCCATAACACAAACCTCAACAAATTCAAAAGAACTGAGATAATACACAGTATGTTCTCCAACCACAATGGAATCAACCTAGAAATTGATAACAGGAAATATTCAAACCCTTGGAAACTAAACAACACACTTCTAAATAATTCATGGGTCAAACAGGAAATCTAAGGGGAAATCCAAAAATACACTAAACTGAATGAATATGAAAATACAACATATCAAAACTTATAGGACACAGGTAAATCAGTTCTGGGAGAGATATTTATAGCACTAGAGATATTTTATAGCATTATAAATATAGAGATATGTAGCATTAGAGATATTTTATAGCATTAGAAAAGAGAAAAAAACCTCAAATCAATCTTTGAAGCCCCCATACACCTCAAGAAACTACAGAGCAAAAACAAACAGTAGGAAGGAAATAATAAAGATGAGGGTAGAATTCAGTATAATAGAAAACAGAAAAACAATACATAAAATCAATGAAAAGTCTGATTCTTTGAAAACACCAATAAAATTGACATATCCAACAAATTATCAAGATAAGGAATGAAAGCACAGACATCACTACACACCCTGTAGCCATCAAAAGGATAATAGGTCTTCCCTGGTGGCGCAGTGGTTGAGAGTCCGCCTGCCGATGCAGGGGACACGGGTTCGTGCCCCGGTCCGGGAAGATCCCACATGCCGCGGAGCGGCTGGGCCCGTGAGCCATGGCCGCTGAGCCTGCGCATCCGGAGCCTGTGCTCCGCAACGGGAGAGGCCACAACAGTGAGAGGCCCACGTACCGCAAAAAAAAAAAAAAAAAAGGATAATAAAAGAGAACTATAAACGCTTTTGACATAAATTTGACAACTTAGATGAAATAAACCAATTCTTCAAAAATCACAAATTATCACAATTCACCCACTAGAAAATATTAATTTATATAGCCCTAGAACTATGAAGGAAACTGAATTTGTAAGATCCCCCAAAAAATAAATCTCCAGGCCTAGATGGTTTAATTGGAGAATTCTACAAAATGCTTAAAGCAGAATTAATCTAATTACGAATTAATTCTAAAGTCTCTTCTTGAAAATAGAAGAGGGAAAAAAATAGAAGAGGAGGGAGGAAACACCTCCCAATTCATTTTTCTGAAGCAACCCTAACGTCAAAACCAGACAGAGAGCAAATAAATAAAACTACAGAACAATATCCCTCATAAAAATAAACACAGGGGCTTCCCTGGTGGCGCAGTGGTTGAGAGTCTGCCTGCCGATGCAGGGGACACGGGTTTGTGCCCCGGTCCGGGAGGATCCCACATGCCGCGGAGCGGCTGGGTCCATGAGCCATGGCCGCTGAGCCTGCGCATCCGGAGCCTGTGCTCCGCAACGGGAGAGGCCACAGCAGTGAGAGGCCCGCGTACCGCAAAAAAAATAAAAAATAAAAATAAAAATAAATAAACACAAAAATCCCTAAGAAAATATGGGCAAGGAGAATTCAAGGTATGAAAAGAAATATACAATGACTAAGTTAGCTTTATTCCAGGAAGGCAGGCTCATTCAATATTCAAAATCAATCAATGTAATCCACATGACTAAAGAAGAAAAATCACATGATCATATCAATCAATG
The DNA here is from genome assembly GCF_964341445.2 of Mesoplodon mirus. Lineage (NCBI taxonomy): Eukaryota > Metazoa > Chordata > Mammalia > Artiodactyla > Ziphiidae > Mesoplodon > Mesoplodon mirus. Next base: position 86,545,685 of record NC_138990.1, read on the forward strand.
CACTAAAAGCACTGGACAAAATTCAACACTTTTTCATGATAAAACCTCTCAGAAAATAGGAATATAAGGAAACTTCCTCAACTTGACAAATAGCATTTGCAAAAATCCTATAACTTAACACTATACTTAATGGGGGAAAGACTGAATGCTTTCTCTGGGACTCGGAACAAGGTAAAGATGTCCACATATGCCAGTCTTATTCAACATAGTCCTGAAAGTTCTAGCCAGTGAAACAAAGTTAAAGAAAAGGCATACAGATTGGAAAAGAAAAACTAAAACTGTCCCTATTGCACATGACACTATTATCAACATAGAAAACTACAAGGAATCTACAAAAAAGTCCTAGACTAATAAAGAAAGTTACAAAGATACAAGATAAACATCCAAAAATTAATTGTATTTCTACATATTAGCAATGAACATAATGACACCAAAATTTAAAATACAGTACCATTTACAATCACTTTTTTAAAAAGAAATACTGAAGTGTAAATCTAACAAAATATGGACTGAGTTTGTATGCAAAAAACTGCACAGTGCTGATAAAAAGAGATCAAAAGGGAGCTAAACAAATTGATAAACATACCATATTTGTGACTGGAAGACTCATGAAGTAAAGATGTCAATTCTCCACAAATTGATATACAGGTTTAATACAACGCCTATCAAAATCTCAGCAAGATACTTTTGTAGATGTAAACAAAATTATTCTAAAATTTATATGGAAAGGCAAAGGAGCTAAATGAGCTAAAACTATTTTGATAAAGAAGATTAAAGTGGGAGGAATCAGTCTACCCATTATCAAGACTTATTCTATATAGTTACAGTAATCAAGACTGTGATACCGGCAGAGGGATAGACATATAGATCAACAGAAAAGAGAGACCCCAGAACAGACCAACACAAATATGCCCAAGTGGCTTTTGACGAAGGTGCAAAAGCAGTTCATTAGAGGAAAAACAGCCTTTTCAATAAATGGTGGTGGAACAATTGGATATCCATAGGCCAAAAAAAAAAAAAAAAAAAAAAAAAAAGGAGAGAGAAATTTTGAAGTCTCATTGCTTATACAAAAATTACAAAATTACAAAAATCATTTCAAAATGAATCACAGGGGCTTCCCTGGTGGCTCAGTGGTTAAGAATCCACCTGCCAATGCAGGGCACATGGGTTCGAACCCTGGTCCGGGAAGATCCCACATGCCACAGAGCAACTAAGCCCGTGCGCCACAACTACCGAGCCTGCGCCCTAGAGCCCGTGAGCCACAACTACCGAGCCCGCGTGCTGCAACTACTGAAGCCTGCGTGCCTAGAGCCTGTGCTCCGCAACAAGGGAAGCCACCGCAATGAGAAGCCCGCGCACCACAACGAAGAGTAGCCCCCTCTCGCCACAACTAGAGAAAGCCCGCACACAGCAACGAAAACCCAATGCAGCCAAAAATAAAATAAATTAAATAAATGAATTTTTTAAAAAAATGAATCACAGACTTTCATTTTTGTAAAACTATAAACTTTTAGGACAAAAAAAATCACCAGGGAAAATCCTCAAGATCTAGGGCTAGGCAAAGAGTTCTTAGAATTGACACCAAAAACATGTTCCATACAAAGAAAAATTGGTAACTTGGACTTCATCAAAATAAAAAACTTCTGATCTGTAACGGACCTCTGTTAAGAGGGTGAAAAGACAAGCCACAGAGTGGGAGAAAATGTCTACAAGTCACATATCCAATAAAGGACTAGTATCTAGAAATATAAAGAATTTTCAAAACTCAACAGTTAAAAAAATCCAATTAGAAACTGGGCAAACACCTGAAGAAGCAATTCAACAAAGTAGGTATACATATGGCAAGTAAGTACATGAAAAGATATTCAGCATCATTAGCAGTTAGAAAAATGTAAACCACAATAGTTAAAAAAGTTAAAACCACAATAAGATACTACTACACCTGTATCAGAATGGCTAAAATAAAAAATAGTGATACCAAATGCTAGCAAGGATCTGGAAAAACGAATCCACCTACATTGCTGGTGGGAACGTAAAATGGTACCACCACTTTAGAAAATAAGTTTAGTAGTTCTTCAAAAAGTTAAACATAGAGTTACCACATGACCCAGCAATTCCACCACTAGCTATATACCCTAGAGAAGTGAAAATGTCTGTTCACACAAAAACCTTTACAGAAGTATTTATAGCAGTTTCATTTTAATAGCCAAAAACCGCAAACAAGCCAGATGTCCTTTAATGGGTGAATGATTAAAAAACTGTGGTACAGCTATACCATGGAATACCATGGAATACCATTCTGCAATAAAAAGGAACTATTGATACACCACAACAATTTGGATGAATCACCAGGAAATTACATTGAGTGAAGCCAATTCCAAAATGTTACATACTGTATGATTCCATTTATATAACATTCTTGAGATGATAGAATTATAGAAATGGAGAACAGTTTAGTGGTTTTCAGGGGCTAAAGAGCAGATAGGGACAGAAGGAAAACAGCTGTAGTTATAAGAGGGCAACACGAGGGATGCTTGTGATGATGAAAATATTCTGTATTTTGACTGTCACAATGTCAGTATCTTAGTCCTGATATATTGTACTACAGTTTCTCATGACGCTACTAGAGGAGGAAACTGTGTAAAGGGTACAGGGGATCTCTGTATAATTTCTTACAAGTGAATTTCCAATCACCTCAAAATGCAAAGTTTCATTTTTAAAAAATCAAATAATAAATGTATAGAGTCAGATCCACATTTACCATTTAAAAATGCTTCCAATAGCCTATTTTTCTATTTCCAGAGCTCTTCTCATTTCATTTTCCTCTTTCTTTTGCTATTCCAATGCCAAAAGATCTTTGTTGTACACTTCTCCCTTACAAATGTCAAGTAATTCTTTTACCTCATCAAAAACAAAATGTTTGGCTAGCTCCCTTATTTCTTTCCTTTTTTTTTTAATGTGTTATACAAACATGTCTTTCCTAAAATCAAACTCCATACCAAAAATGTTTCATAACATGGATTCAGTCAAGCTCAATGTCTGCTGTTTTTATTCATTCATATTTCTTGGTAAGATCACATTTCATATCAATACCCTTAAAATGTTATTGTTTATTGGCACCAGAGCTTCCCCAGAAAGTGAAAGTTAGTCGCACTGCGATGATTCTTGCTTGCTTAGATGTTTCACAGAAAGCAGAAGGGAGATACAAAAAGCAAGTACAAGTATGAGGAAAGAAACAAAGCCACAATTTGCAAAGGAAAAAAACATAAAGAAGCACTTTTCAAATATAGAGATATTGAGAACAATAAGAGCAAAGGTTTTGACATGCAACAAGACGTTAGTGCTCCACTACACAAAATCACAGTGCCAAAAGATACACTTTCGTCCCAGTTTGTCATGTTCCCAGTATATAAAAACACAATCAAAATTGAAAGCCTGTGTTACTCCACAGCTTTTTAATCAAAAACAAGTATGCAAAAGAGCCTTATTTTAATCCAAATCATCATTTTTGGCAAATGGCCTTGTCACTTATCTAATATTCAATAGAACATTTGTCCAGCTTCCTAAACACTGGAAACATCTAAATACCCCAAAATGATAGAATTGTTCTTCTAAAAAGTTTGTTATTGTCATTGTTTTTGCTTTTGCTTTTATCAAATCACAGTAGTAACTGAAAGTAAATTCACTACAGTGCAAGATACCTGTCAATCTGATGATCTCCAAGACTGTGAATAGGAGGCATGTATTTTAACAGAGTCCTAGTCCATATGTATCATCACAAATCACATTAAGGTAACCTAGTTGGTTGCACTGTGATAGTTCTTGCTCACTTAGATGTTTAACCGGGCGATGAATGTTTTAAAGTTTTTTTATGCAAATATATATTACATGCTTAAATTTTATTTTATCAATCACTGTGCTCTTGAGACTTATACATCTCAATTTTTTTTAATTATAAATCCAGAACAGGGTAGGTTCCAGACATTCCAGGTAAATAACCTCCTTAATAAGGCATACATTTTCCAGGAAGTATACTCTAAATTACACAGACAAAACATCTATGGTTACTTTATTTGTTGGCAATTTTTTAAATGGCCAAGGTGGGTTGGTCTTTAACATCAAATTTAAGACTGTTAGGAATAAAATTATGGTGGCTTTAACGGCATTTCTTTCTTTCTACAACACAACCCAAATAACTTCTAAAGAACCTTGGCCCTATCCTTAAGTACTCTCTCTCTCACTCTACTTCTTTTGAAGGAATAGAGTGGCTTATCCAGGTTCTTCAAATTTCATAAAAAAATAATATTTCAACCCACAGCTGGTTTACTTTTAAAGCACATACAGGTCTTAGTTAACCTAGAACACATGCAAGTGATACATTCAGAAAGAAACACAAAAAAATATAATCTTGAACTCACTGATACTTGTCAGTTATCAAAAACCTTGACTACTAAAAGCAGTACTTATGAAGACTTAACGTACATGCAAGGCATACACTCTTCTAGACTAGAAATTATGAAGACTGGTCACATGAATTTTACTAAGAAAAGGGTGTATAGCATTCAAAAGATTCTCAAAGTGATCAATAATCAAAAAAAGGGGTTAAGTGGGATAATGCACCATCAACTTCCACTGTAGGTATTATAAAATCTATGCCTTGATTAAGCCAAGACAAGCAGACAACTGCATTCCCTTGGCTCTCTGCAGAACTGCTTTTACTAAATTGTGCTTTGGTTATGCCATATGCTTTCACTAAAGGACAATATAAGAAACAGCCTGTCACATATTGCTGCATTTACTATATGGCTATTAAAGTTACATTATACAGGGCCTTCTTTGTGAGGACATATGGGAGAAACAGTTCTCAGAACCAAGAATAGCTGTGCTTCTCCAAAGTAACTACTTTTTAAGTTTACACCATAACTCAAACAACAAAGCATATCTCATTTTTGCACTAGCTGCCGGAAAGCCTAGAGCCAAACTGATGGCCTACCTTAACAAACATAATCTTTTAACAGCTCTCACTCTTGACTTCATATTCTCTTTCCTACCTTGTTTTCCCTCGCCCCAATTTGCTCACCACCTTTGATGTATCTATTACAAGTATTTTTTTAAATCATGTAGATTTTTGGAAACCATCTAATTCCTTTCTACAAGGCAAGGGGAAAATCAGAGAAAAAGAGAGAGAAAGAGAAAACAGTCAATTGTCAACCAGAATAAGAGGGGAAGGAGACTAAGAATAACCCCAAAACAGAGTTAAGACAAAATTAATCACCCTTCAAAAAAATCAGCCAAAATGTGAAAGAAATATTAATGCTAAGTTACCCGCAATTTGAAAGAAAACATTTAACATTCCAAGGACATCTAGGAATGTAAAATATAACATAAATATAACTTACAGATACACAAATTGCTTTCTAAAACAGCCAAAATATTAAAATATTTCATTATCAGTCTATCTCTTAACTGACCTCTCCTTACTTCAAATATTCGAACGAAGTCCATGTAACATCAGCTAGTCAGCAAACTGTCTTCTTTGTTTTCTAAATACTCCAGCAGATACTAATACACCACAAAAAAAGGCTTTACTCTTTTCCCACAGCCATAGCAAACATCTCTAAGAAATAAGCTATTAGTCACATCAGGTTGCAAGTGTTTAAGCTCAGCTTTATTTTTAACTCAGTTTTTACTAACTCCTCCCCCGCCTCATTATTTTTGCCATCTCCCTCAAGCAAATATTAAATGTCATAGTTGCTCAGCATCTCAACCCAGATTAACACACTTCATAGAGAAGCTACTCACTAATTTTATTTCTTCAAGTTGTTTTCAGCTGGAAGCTTGATTTTGTATGTGATTCAATAAATTACTACATCATTAGCGAATACTAAAAACTATCAAATCCAACGATGTAAAGAATCAAAATATCTTTATTTTCCTCAATGACCTAATCAATATTCATACATATCATATTCCAAACTAAAGCTACGTCATAAATGTCCTCTAAAATTCTAAACTGCTTCCAAACCCATACTAAATAATTGTCCTTATCAATAATTTTTTGCAACTAATTCATATACTAATTAGGTAAATGCTGGAAATTATGTAAATATGTGAATACATACCACAACATTTTAAAGTAAAGAATTTATTAAAATGTTGACATCCTCTGATTTGCTAAGAACTGTATTTGTATATGAAGCAGCATTATCTAATAATGTTACTGCATTCCCCCAAAAAACCTTCTGATTTCAAATTATCATAGCCTCTTGGTATAAGATTTTTTTTTAATTATTTTAAAATGTCTGTTTATTCATGTTCCTTTATAACTAAAACAATAGAAAGGCAGGTTTGAAATTTTCATTCCATAAAAAACAATTGTTTCTTTGTTTTAGTAATCACAACCCATTTTAGTTTGTACACTCCTGATGCATTTAAGCAAAGCATAATTATCAAAGGTTCTTTACTGGTGCTCCCAAATCAAAGAGAAAAATACCAACCTTATAGAAAAATAATCAAAGGACATGGACAGACAGTACACACACACACAGAGCATTTACACATATGAAGGGATGTTCAGCCTCACTCATACAGTACAAATAAAAACACTGAAATACCATTTGTCATTATCATATTAGCAAAAACTCAAAAGTCTAAAACACACTTTGCTGAAAATGCTATGGAGAAATGAGCAATCTCATAGACGGCTAGAAGGAGAACAAAATGGTACAACCCCTGTAGAAAGTAATACCTACCAAAGTACAGGTACACTCATTATTTTACCCAGCAATCCCACTTCTGGGAATCGATCCTACAGATACAATATGAAACGTACAATAAGAAATGACAGACATTCAAGATTATTCACTGCTGCATTATTTTGTCCAACAAAAGACTGGACATAACCCAAGTATACAGAAATAGGGAACTGGTTGAATAAACCATAGTATATTTACACTATGTAGCTGTAAAAACGAATAAGGGAAATCTCTGCATACTGATATGGACAGATCTCCAAAATATATTGACGAAATAATATAAAACACTAAGCTACAGAACTGCATATACAGTACACTGCTTCTTTTGTAAAAGGGGAGGAGAAAATAAAATCATATATGCCTATATTTGCATTAAAAATACAATGGAAGAATAAACAACAAACTAATAAAATGAGGAAATAGAGGGAATGGGAAAAATACTAGATTTATGGTTCACATCATTTTCTTTCCACTTTTTAAATATTTCAAACCCATACAAATAAAGATAATTTACCCATTCATATTTTATTTTCAGAATTATACTAGGTAAAATTTCCAGATGAGTTTCACCAGCACTATATATTTGATCTAATGATAACTAATAAATTCTTCAAATTCAACACAGGAATGATTGCCAAATGCTACTCTCCCATTTAATTTCCCTCTGTGACTACTAATTTTTCTATGGCTTGAATCTAATTGATCAGATAACACACCAGAATAACCTTCCACTGGAAGAGCTTCAATGAAAATTTTTGTTTATTTAGCTCAGATAAAATCAGACTTGGAGCCCATTGCTGATTGAACCAAACCAGCACTGTCTTATCAGCTACAAGCGGGCTTTTTCAGTTTTTCATTTTTCCAATTTGCTTGACAAGTCAATGAAGTTATTAAAATAAAACCTAACTTTTCTTTATCAAACCACAAAAAATTCATTATCCTATTCCATATTGTAATTTAAACTTATTTAACACTATCCACCCCCTTTTTCCCAAATGTACAAAAATTTTAACTTATTACCAAATGTTAAGCTTTATTTATACAATGTGTACTTAGATCATAACATTTTAGTCACTAAAGTTATCATACTTAAATTTGAAAAATTTTAACAATACTGCAAAAATATTTAAGAATCACAGGCATTAGAGGCCAATTATTTTAGATTATGCTTTTGATGAAGAGAAAGAGGAACTCTAAAATCATATGTAATTCCAAAAAATAAACACTTCCAACATGCCGAGGTTTTCAAGATTTTCAGCAGTTTTATTTTTTCCTCAAAAGCCTAGTCATATTTTTTAAGACAGTTAATCTACAAATCAGTTAATTAACCCCCAAATAATTAACAGTTCATGGTACAATTATTTTATTCTTCTATTCATTCAACAAATATTTATTGAGTACCAACTGTATGCCAGGCACTCTTTCAGGTTCCCAGGATACAGCAGCAAACAAAAGGAACAAAATTCCTCCCCTCCTGGAATACACATTCTAATGGAGGAGGCAATTAAAACTTATATATGTCAGGCAATAGTAAGTGCCACAAAGAAAAATAAAATTCCTCCCCCTTTATTCTCTATTCTAATAAATGGCACCACCATTCACCCATTTACTTAGGCCAAGAGCCTTGGAATCATGCTTGATTCCTCTCTTTCTTTAACCCCTATAACTAATCCAATATTTTGGCTCTGCTTTCAAAATATATTCGAAATCCAACTACTTCTCATCATCTCCTCCCCAACAGCTTACTGCATGCTAAAACCATCTCTTAGTTCTTATTACTGCAAATATCCCTTGACTGGTTTTCCTGTTTCTTCTCTTACTCCAATCTTCACACAGTAGCCAGAATGTTCTTTGTTTAACTTAAGTTAGAGCATGTCACTTTCCTGCTCAAAACTCTCTTGTACCTTGCCATAACACTTAGAAATAAAATCAGTCCTTTCTTAGTAACACTTAGAAATAAAATCAGTCTCTTTCTTAGTCTACACTATCTGGACCCTCACTAATTTCCTACCGTCACCTCCCATTATGCTTCTCCTGAGTCTTCACACCGTGCCTGCTGTCTGGAAGGTACTTCCCCCAGAGAGCCATATGGCTTGCTCCTTCACTCTTTTCAAATCTTTGCCAGAATAACTTTTTCTAACCACCTAGTCAAAAATAATACCCCATCATATGTAACACTAACAACTAAATAACACTATTATTTTATGTATCTATGTGTTTGTTTATTCTGTGAGTGCTCCACTAGAATGTAAGGTCCAAAAGGGCAGGGACATGTCTATTTTGTTCCCTGTTGTACCCCAGAGCCTGGAAGAGTACCTGGCACATAGAAGTTGTTCCATAAATATTTGTAGAATGATTGCATAAATTAATTCATGAATGAAGACACCAAAATAATATAGATATATAATATATAACAATGTATAAAACTGTATATGTTAACTGAAAAAGCAAGACACAACATGGTAATATTCTTCTAGTGTAGTAAAATGAATATGGAAAAAGCTTAAAAGAAATATACAAATGTAAGATTGTGACAGGGTGGTAGGATTAAGTTTTTGTTGTCTCTTCTTTTTACAAGTCATGACCTTACATTTATAAATTAAAATATAAAAATGTTATTTTTAAAAGGGAGCTACTACTAAAAAATAAGCAATTAGCAATGGGAGATCATTTCTTTCCCCTCATTGATTGTCAGGACAGTATATCAGTCACCTGAACTGCCTTTATAAAATTGTTTCCCATCCCCTCCTCCATTCTCCAGTCTATATCAAAGTAACCACTTCCAGGGTCTGATTATTGATGAATATTATATCCCTCAGCTGTATGAGTGGAAGGGAAAAAAAAAAAGTCAAGAACCACTCCAAACACTGAGTTTTGTAATTAACATAACTCCAAAAACAGAAATACCTAAGTCCACATAGCAAACTCAAGGGTAAAAGGCAGATGATTCACATTATCGGAGTTACTACTACCTAGCAGGTACAGTGAAGAACGCTTTATCTCCTTTTTTTTTTTTTTTTGATACTGTTCCTGCAATGTAGGTGGTATAATCCCCATTTTAAAGATGAGAAAAATTTGCCTACTAGGGTGGTAAACTGCTTATAAAAACAATTAATTAATTGTTTAAAGAGGCCCATGCGGTGACCAATAATGAGAGAGTGGGGTAAACCAAGGATTATGATTAACTGGTTTCTGTTCAATTTAGGTAACAAGGGAGGGCAGAGGATGGAAAACAAAGCCATGTGGCCAAAGGCACAGAAGGAGTAAGTGGGGAAGCCAGTTCCCCATATTTATCAAATGACACTGAGCAAAACAGCTTTTGAAAATATTCCCCATATTTCTTTTCTGTAAGAGGCAGCTTTACACACAACTTAATTAAATAAGCAAGAGAGGGCCTCCCTGGTGGCGCAGTGGTTGAGAGTCCGCCTGCCGATGCAGGGGATACGGGTTCGTGCCCCGGTCTGGGAGGATCCCATATGCCGCGGAGCGGCTGGGCCCGTGAGCCATGGCCGCTGGGCCTGCGCATCCGGAGCCTGTGCTCCGCAACGGGAGAGGCCACAACAGTGAGAGGCCCGCATACCACAAAAAAAAAAAAAAAAAAAAAAAAAAAAAAAAATAAGCAAGAGAGAAAATTGTTACCGCACCAAGAACACAGCTTTTTAACATTAAAATACATAAAGCAAAGGTCTAAAAGGAAATGCACCAAAACAGCAGCAGTGTTATATAGGAGTGCAAGTAATTCTTAATATAGCTTTCAAAATTTTTATAATGTTGACATAATAGCTTTTTTAATGTTTCAACAGTGAAAAAGATCAAATAGATAAGATTCTTTCATTAATACACCTTATGTTAATCTTAAAGCTAAGCAGTATAACACAAAACCATTCCATGAAGTAAGACAAGAATCAGTCCCTAAAGTAAACTGCTTTACCAAGATCAAATATAGCAATCACATCATTCTTATAACACAAGAACCTCAGAAATGGAAGGCAGCAATTAAGCTAAAAAAGAGAAAACCTTTATCTGAAAACATTAGAGCAAACTTCTTCCCAGGTGAGAGCACTCAACAAGGGAGGTCAAGCTTAACAGCAAAGTCAAACAAACACAAATACAGGGTCTTGAAGGTTACATTTCTGCTACAAATAAGGAATATAAATTTAATGGTAAAAAGAACAAGATAAATCAACCAGAAACATATCTGGGTAAGAAAAATGGAAATCAACAAATGATGCTAGAACTGCATATCAACATGTAAAAGAGTGAAACTGAACACCCTTCCTCACACTATAGGCAAAAATTAACTCAAAATGGATCACAGACCTTAATGTAAAGACAAAATTATACAACTCAGGAAAAAAACAGGAGGAAATCTTCATAATCTCGGGTAAAGCAAAGGCTTCCTAGATACAACACCAAAAGCACAAGCAAAAAAATAAAAACTAGATATACTGGACTTACATCAAAATTTAACTTTTGTGCAACAAGGAAAATGAAAAAACAAACCAAAAGAATGGAAGAAAGTATTTGCAAATCCTATTCCTGGTAAGAGACATATCCAGAATATATAAAGAACTCTTACAACTCAATAATAAAAAGACAACCCAAGTAAAAACTGAGCAAAGGATCTCAATACACATTGCTCCCAAAAAGATAAATAAATAATAAGCACATGAAAACATTAACCATTAGGGAAATGCAAATCAAAACGACAGTGAGACGCAACTTCGTATCCACTAGGATGGCTAAAATATAAAAGATACTAACAAGTGGGCTTCCCTGGTGGCGCAGTGGTTGAGAGTCCGCCTGCCAATGCAGGGGGCGCGGGTTTGTGCCCCGGTCCGGGAAGATCCCACATGCCGCGGAGCGGCTGGGCCCGTGAGCCATGGCCGCTGAGCCTACGCGTCCGGAGCCTGTGCTCCGCAGCGGGAGAGGCCACGGCAGTGGGAGGCCGGCGTACCGCAAAAAAAAAAAAAAAAAAAAAAAAAAAAAAAAGATACTAACAAGTGCTGACAAGGGTATGAAGAAACTGGAACACTTACACATTGCTGGCAGGAATGCAAAACGGTACAGACATTTTGTTAAACAGTCTGGCAGTTCCTCAAAACGTTGTATGATTCCATTAATACAAAGTGAACAGAATAGGCAAACCCATAAAGACAGAAAGTAGTGAGGGCCTTGGGAAGGGGGACAGAATGAAGAGTGGCTGCTAATGGGTATGGGGTTTCTTTTGGGGGTGATGAAAACGTTCTAAAATTAGACTGTGGTGACTGTTAACACAACTCTGTGAATAAACTAAAAAAACACTGAATTGTATAGCTTAAATGGGTGAACTGTACGGGATATGAATTATATCCCAATAAAGCTACTGTTCTAAAGGCAATGTATTTCACTGTTAAATTTAAAAGTCTGTTTTAAAATCTTAAATAGCAATTAAAACTGAATGTTAATTGCTAGCACCCAGAGAACAAAGTGAGGAAATGGCTTATTCTGAATAACGGATGTGAAAGAAGACTAGAGATATGTAAACGTGATTTGAAAAATGCAAATATGAAGCTATTGTTCGTGAGTGATTTGTGATCACTATTTTAGTATTAGCACTACAAGGCAAGAATCAATATTATTTTAAAAACAAGACATGCCCTAACGTCTTATGGGCCTCTTTATTCCATCTGCAAAATCAGGACTTGTAGTTAACAAAATAATTTTTGAGATGAAGACAGAGAAGAAAGAGATGGCTGCTTTCCCAAAAGAATTTGCTAGGCAACAGCCTCTATATGCATGGATAAGCTTGGGACTTTCAGAATTACAGTAAGTAAGGAAAGGCACTCCTTATGATACATGGGAATCAACTAACATTGCATTTACTGTTAAAGCTTAAATCAGGTTAGTTATATAATGAAAAAGTCAAGCCACTGTGGCTCCTCAAACAAAAAGGGATAAAACTGGAAGAATAATTTGGTACCACAAATTATTATTATCTAGTTCCTCTTCACTTACAAAACCTGTCTCAGGAACAGCTAAGAACCCGGTGCCTTAAAAATGCTACCTCAGAAGAACAGGAAAGACTATGAAGAGGGATAGATTTTGAGATTTACAGTTAAGAGTAAAGTTAGGGAAGAGAGCCTACTGCCTTTATCAAACCTGTTTAATAACTGTGATGGAAAACCAGGAGATAATGATTATGGAAGTGCACCCAGGGTAAAGCCTGAGATGTGAAACATCAAGTCTGTGCATGCTGCTGCCTCTGCATGGAATAAGGAAGAAAGATGAGATCATCCCCTGTGAATATGGGAAGAACAAGCTAGACTAAAGACAAAGACAGTGAATATTACTTGTATTATAGGATGTTCTAGTGATTGAATCTTGGGTCCGATAGTAAGATTTAGGGTTATCCACCAAAGACCAGACGAGGCCAAAAATGAAAAGCCCCTAATCATGATAAAAGGGAGTCAGGAAAAGCAACTAAAAGTAGTAGGATAGTGCAGCGGTTTTCAAAACTTTTTTTTTTTTTTTTTTACCATGTCCCCTTAGGACAAAAGATCCCTCCCTAGTCCATCTACCCCAACAAAACCTGACTTTCCAGTGAAAAAAGAACTCAGTGATACCAGTGAGGCAAATCTGCGGGAGAATGGGTAACATATTTTAAACATAACATGTATACTTCTTCAGACAAGATAATGGAAAATTACAGGCCAAAATTCAGTTGAACAAATATGCATTACTATTCAGTGGAGAGCTAACATAATAAATCACAACAAACTAAATTGATAACACTAAATTAAGTCATTTATCCTATAAACGAAGAACAACAGCAATTAAAAACCGCAACCAACTCAAGACAACATTGATGGTATTCTGATGAAGAATCCTTCCTAAAAACTCTGGTAATCCCAACTGTTCCAGCAGGAGCTTTGCTTGGCTGCCAACTATATAGCTCAGCAGCCAAATTTCTTAGTAAAATACTGAAACAGCATCCTCAGTAACTCTAATAACATTTTGTTTCATGAAAACCAAATATTAATAACCATTAATAATGTACATAGAATACCAGTAAGTAGTCCTTAGTTTTTATAAAAGTAAAGATAATGAAATGTGGGTCATTCACCCTTAAGAACTCAAGAAAATGTGAAAAGAGAGGAGCATGACAGTCATGATCATAATGCAGTAAGGGACAAAAAGCAAACTACTAAGGATGGTCATGTCCCATGTCCAGGGATGGCACTGGTTACACTGTGCTAACAATATGCCCTGGAGAAGGACGCTGTGCAGGTGGAAATGAGGAGTCTAGTCTCCAGCCTGCCCCTCCTTCAAACACTTTCATGAGGCAACTCTCCCTATGAAAAAACAAGCAGTGAGTAATAACTTTTTTGAAGGGAGGAACAGCGACCCAAGACTGTACAAGGTGGGTAAGAGAATTCTCTCTGTTGGCTGCATGGAGATCAGAAGGTGCCACAGGAAGGACGAAGATAAGCTAGTTCTAGGGCACTAATAAACTGAGGGGAAAGAAAAAGGTATTTTGAAATTGCGCCTGGTGAGTAATTACCATAAAGTACTGGTAGATGGTGATCCCCAATTGAGGCAGAAAAACAGAGATTAAGAATGCAGACTCTGGATCCAGAATGCATGAGCAGGAATCATGACTCTCCTACTTTATTTTCTCTGTGACCTTGGGCAAGTCACTTAACCTCTCTGTGCTTCATCTGTAAAATGAGGGCAATAATAGTACCTTCCTAATAGGGCTGTTGTGCGGTTTGAATAAGTTATACTTGTAAATCGCTTAATAAATGTCTTGCACTTTACATAGTAAGTGGTACCTAAGTTTTGTTAAATAAGTTGAGGTGGATGGCGGCTTGTTTTGACAACTCCAAATAAAATGGGGGTGTGTGGGCAAAGTAATGGTCACAGGGAACGGAGGGGAGATAACGTCTCTTCGGTGAGGAGTACCAGGAGGCTTCACATTTGGGGAGGTCGTCCTCCTGACAGGGCTCAGCGAGCACCCGCTCACAGGAGAGGCTGAAGGAAACTTCCCTCCTTCCAGGCCTAGGATTTTCAAAAACTCGATTCTGAGAAGTGGTTGTGATTCTGAGGCAAGAGTTTAATTTCCGAGCAAGAGACCGTGGGGTGAATTCTGTTTTGCCTGAAGAGCAGGTCTTGGGTCTAGGGCAGGACGGGGTTTGGGTCGGAGACAGAAGAGTGATGTCCTCAGGGGGAAGCTCTGCTAAAAGCCACCACCTGCCGGGCGCGCTCCCGCTGCCCGCGCCGGTCTAGCCTCGGAGGGAGAACGACGGCTGCCCCAGCCCCGAGGGAGGCAGGAGCCTACAGAGTAACGGGGCTGCCGGCGCCGACGGTCGGGAAGGGACCCCACGGCTGGACTGCGGAGGGGGACCCGCCTCACCGAGGGTGGAGGTCGCTCGCCTGGCTCTCCGAAGGGAGGGGCCGGCGCTGGCCCTGCGGGTGGCCGGCCGGGCGCACAGCCCCGAGGGAGCCTGCCCCCGAGTCCCGCCCGTGCCCGCCCATCTGTGGCCCCGGTACCCAGGGTACCTGAGCGTGGGCCCGATGCAGGCCGTGTCGGTGCTCTCGATCTCTCGGAGGATCCGCTCGTGCTCCGCCGCTGTCTCCAGGCTCTCCGCCTCCGCCATCTTACCCCGCTCCATAGACTGGGGGTGCCCGGCAGCGTTTGCCCTCCTTCAGCTCGGCTCACCTTTCGCTCGCTCGCGCGCTCTCTCTCTCTCCCTCTCTCTCTCCCTCTCTCTCGCTCTCTCGCTCTCTCTCTCTCTCTCTCTCTCTCTCCTCTCTCTCACCCCAGTCTCCACAGCCTCCTGAGCCTCCTGCTACCCGCAGGACGACCCCTCCCTCACATGCGGCACGCCCCCTAGCGTCCCCACGTCCGCAGACGTTCCGCACAATGCCCGCTGGGATTGTAGTTCTCTGGGAGATGGGGCTCCACAAGTTATCCCTAGAATCCGCAAACACGTGTTAAAAGCTCCACTATAAGGCAGGAGCAGTTAACGACTTCATATGCAACGGAGATTAAGTCCGGCAATGGCACTAAACCTACAAATTCTTAAGACCCTTGCCTCAAAGTACAAAAGCCTCTATAGGCACGAATATTAAGAAAGGACTAACTAGGTTTCTGCGGACAGCGATCTTACAAGTTAACAGAGAGGAAAAGCTCAAAACTGAGAAACCCGAAACTAAGAGATAAGGCATAATGTACCTGTAAGCCAGTTCAGAGAATCGAGCACAGTGATCACTTCTGGCTGCAAAGGATTCATTGAGAAACTAAGCCTGAACATTTTTAAAAGATGTGATTGGAAGGTGTGAGGAGCACCCAGAAAGCCAACAAAAACTTCATTTGCACTGGTGTGTAGAGAAGTAGTAGCAAGAGATGGGGCTGGAAAAGCATCTTGGAAAAGGAATACCGGGAAGAGAAATTTGTACTTTATTCTAATGGCTCCACTGGTCCAACAACCAACTGCATCAAAAGCAATTTGGATCCTTTTTTTTAATACAGACCAAAGGTCCTACATATGGACATTCTTATCCAGGCATCTGCATTTCATAAATTCACCAGATTAGAATTTTTAAATCATATTTATTGATCACTGCTTGAGTTTTAATATATAACACAATGACTGGGAATCCACTGAAGGTTTTTAAGAAGAGTAGTGACACAAACCAAATCTTGGTCTTAGGAAACTTGATCTAAAGCAAGTGTGCAAGGTGGACAGAAATAGAAAATTTGGAGACAGGAAAATGCTATAGAAAATGTTAAGGCCTAAACCAAGGAAGTGGCAATGAGAATGAAAAAGAATGGACAAGTAGGAAAAACGTTGTAAAAGCAGAATTGGCATGATTTACTAGGTATGGGGAAGGAGGATGTTGGGTATTACTCCAAGGTTTGGAGCAGAGTAGCCGGGAAAATGGTGCCATCAACAAAAAAAAGGCACATAAGAACCAAACTGAAAGTTGAGGCTAAATAATTTATGCCATGGATAATTATGCAATCATTAAGGAGAAAGAGAAAAGACTCTATATTCAGATATGAAACTGTCTTCAAATTGTAGGGTTGAGTGAAAAAAAATGCATGAAACAATATATAGAGCATGTTTTCATTTAGAAAAAAATATTCAAGCAACCTAAGTGTCCATCAGCAGATGAATGGATAAAGAAGATGTGGTACACACACACACACACACACACACACACACACACACACAATGGAATACTACTCAGCCATAAAAAAGAATGAAATGTTGCCATTAGCAACAGCATGGATGGTAGACCTGGAGGATATTATGCTAAGTGAAATAAGTCAGACAGAGAAAGACAAATACTGTATGATATCACTTATATGTGGAATCTAAAAAATAAAATAACTAGTGAATACAAGAAAAAAGAAACAGACTCACAGATATAGAGAACAAACTAGTGGTTACAAGTTGGGAGAGGGAAGTGGGGAGGGGCAAGATGGGGGAGGGGATTAAGAGGTACAAACTACTATGTATAAAATGAATAAGATACAAGGATATATTGTACAGCACAGGGAATATAACCAAAATTTTATAATAACTATAAATGGGATATAACCTTTAAAAATTGTGAATCACTTTGTTGTACACCTGAAACTTATACAATATTGTACATCAACTATACTTCAGGAAAAAGAGAAAAGGAGATAAACAACAAGGTCATACTATATAGCACAGAGTACTATATTCAATATCCTATGATAAACCATAATGGAAAAGAATATTTTAAAAAAGAATGTAGGAGCTTCCCTGGTGGCGCAGTGGTTGGGAGTCTGCCTGCCAATGCAGGGGACATGGGTTCGAGCCCTGGCCCGGGAGGATCCCACATGCCACGGAGCAGCTGAGCCCATGTGCCACAGCTACTGAGCCTCCACTCTAGAGCCTGCAAGCCACAACTGCTGAGCCCACGTGCCACAACTACTGAAGCCTGCACGCCTGGGGCCTGTGCTCCACAGCAGGAGAGGCCACGACAGTGAGAGGCCCGCGCACTGCAACGAAGAGTGGCCCCCACTTGCCGCAACTAGAGGAAGCCCACGCACAGCAACGAGTACCCAATACAGCCATAAATAAATAAATAAATTTATTTTTTAAAAAAAAGAATGCATATATGCTGTACAGCAGTAATTAACACAACATTGTAAATCAACTATATTTCAAGGAAAAAATGCAAGTGGGATTGATTGTAGAATCTTTTTGTTTGGTTGAATAAAAAACTGAACAGATATATTTGATGAAAAAAAAACCCAAAAAGAATACTGTATCACATAATTGAAAGTAGCTAATTGACTAGATCTTAAAAATTCTCACCACAAGAAAAAAAGTTCTGTAACTATGTATGGTGATGGATGTTAACTACACTTATTTCACAACATATACAAATATCAAATCATTATGTTGTACACCAGAAATTACTAATGTTGTATGTCATTTATACCTCAATTAAAAAATCACGGGACTTCCCTAGTGGTCCAGAGGTTAAGACTCCACACTCCCAATGCCAGGGGCCCAGTTCGATCCCTGGTCAGGGAACTAGATCCCGCGTGCCTCAACTAAGAGCCCGCATGCTGCAACTAAAGATCCTGCATGCCACAACTAAAGATCCCACACACCACAATGAAGATCCCAAGTGCCACAACTAAGACCCAGGGCAGCCAAATAGATAAATAAATATTTCTTTTAAAATCACAAAGAAAAAATTCATATATATGCCTATATATACATAAAATACTACACAGATAGAATATTTCTGAAAGGATATCCAAGGAACTGTCAACAGTAGTGGCAGCCAGGAGAGAGATTGGGAGGAAGGGACCTGAAGTGGGAGGAAGGGACCTGAAGTAGGAGGAAGATAATTTTTACTATGTATGCACTTTTGGAATTCTTTCCCTCATGTATGTACTGCTTTTTTAAAAAAAAAATTGTAGTTATTAATTAAAAACACATTTTAGGGCTTCCCTGGTGGCGCAGTGGTTGAGGGTCCGCCTGCCGATTCAGGGGACACGGGTTTGTGCCCCGGTCCGGGAAGATCCCACATGCCCTGGAGCAGCTGGGCCCGTGAGCCATGGCCGCTGAGCCTGTGCGTCTGGAGCCTGTGGTCCGCAACGGGAGAGGCCACAACAGTGAGAGGCCTGTGTAACACACACACAAAAAAACACATTTTAAAGATAAACCGGTAGTGAGGAGAATGGGTTACAAGTCCTGGTTTGCAAGGAACTGAGCAAGTGGCTAGCAAGGAACTGAGCAAGTGGCTAAACCTGTCTGTTTCTAGATAATTTCTGGCTGTCCTCACCTTGTTTCATTACTCATGCTTAAACAATTTCAGACAGACGTAGGAGAGGTAGGGAGAGTATGGAGCCTTCCATATTTTTAAAGACCTCTTGAAATATATGAGAGAAGATCCCTTCAATCACCAATTTTAGCGTCTCACTCAGCAAAAAGCTTTTTGTATGTACATCACAGGAAGAAGATGGGTATGTAGACCAGAAATGTATAGTACTGGTTAAACTAGCTTCTGCCACTGTCAGCAGGGTTTTTTTTAGCCCCCTCAGAGGCCAGAGATCTGACATGAGCTCTTACCAGCAAGGGTGTGTGAGTTTGGAGTGACTAGTGTAGGAAACTCCAATGAAGATGGCCTAACATGAATGCCCTCTAAATAGAATGTCAGGTCAGTGTGGAATGACCAAAAGAGTACTAGACTAAGAGTTGGGGCCCTTTAGTTCAGTTCCAGTTTAGTAGTTAAAATGTATTGGGCACTTTCTGGTGCCAAACACAATACAGAAAGTAAGCACTTCCTATTCACCATTAAGTCCTTACAACAATCCTTTGCTATAGATATTATATATCTCATTTTACACATGAGAAAGCTGAGAGATTAGGTAATACCTCAAGCCTCACAGTGAAAGTGATCACACTGATATTCAAACTCAAGTCAATCTCATTCCAAACTCTATTTCCTGACCATTCAACCATACTGTCCCACCCACCCCCTCCATTGCCACGCATTTATTGTGTGAACTTAAGCAAATCATTCTGCCTCTCTGCATCTGCTTCCACATTAGTATAATGGATTGTATCATTTCTCGGACCCCTTCCAAATCACTTTGAAGCCCTCTTCAAAGAACTACCTCTTTCCCCTTATTCACTTTAAACGAACCGATTTTTCGTCTCCTGCCTCAGTAGATTTACAGACTCTCAATACTCTGCACTGCCACGTTTAAACTGTTCTTCTGACCCCCTAATTTCTCAACCCTCCTGATGAAGTAGGGCACCAGGTTGAGCTGTGGTCATGCTCCTCAGGAATTTAACCACTTGGCTCACAGATTCCCTATCCACCTCATTCTCTGCCATCATCCTGAGGCACTTCAACATCAACACGGATAACCCACCCAATACCTTGACTTCATGGATCCCAACTATGCCAACCATGTTCCTCATGCCACATAGGCAATGCATTCACAGCCTCACTTTTTCCTTTAAATTCTATTAACATTGCTCTATCAGCAAGACTACAAGCTCTGAAATTCCTCTCTGTGCCCCCTTTCCATCCACCTCTTCCTCTGCCTAATTTCCATGGGGCCTACACATTACTCTAATCCTTGTCTTCATTTCTGATTTTTATAAAATCTGTTGGCATTTTTCCCTTCTATCCTGAATTTTCTTCTATCCGAGCTTCCAATTCAGAGAGATCTGAGTTTGATCCCTGGCTTCTCCATTAATCAGCAGGTGAGTTTGAATAAGTTATGTGGCTTCCATAAGCTACAGTTTTCCCAGGTATAAAATAGAGTTTATAATATCTACCTTAGGCATTTGTAAGTATTAAGAATACTTAATGTAAGGGGCCCAGCACAGGGCTTGGCAGAATAAATGTTAGAAGCTACTCACCCCATGTTTCCATACTTCCATGAGCCACCAATTTTTTTTTCTTGTTCATGCTTTTATTATACCTCTTACATAAATTGAAGAATCAAATGCAAAATCATGTTTAGTTTGTCCCATGAACCACTAATTTACCAAGAATAAGAAACTTACATTATCACAGTAGGAATTCAAAAAATCTGTGTTGAATGAATAAATTTTTTTTATTAGTTTCTGCTTTATAACAAAGTGAATCAGTCATACATAGACATCTGTTCCCACATCCCTTCCCTCATTCATCTCCCTCCCTCCCACTCTCCCCATCCCACCCCTCCAGGCGGTCACAATAAGCCACCAATTTGACTAAACCATTTCTAAATCTTTAGCTTCCTTTAACATCTTGATCTTCATCATACCAACACTGTCAATTCCTCCCCCTTCTACTGTCATGGGGACAAAAGGTTGTGACCATGGCAACTAGCACCACAGCACATTTGTGTTGCTCAGTATCATTTGGACCCTCAAGGCTGTTCAACCATCCTTTGACTTCTATTTCTGCTCACAGCACCCATTTATAATCCTTTCTTCTCTACTTAAAATCCTAGACCTGCTTCTATCCTTCTTGCTCTTAGAAAAGGCATTTGCCTCCCACTTCACTGAAATGACCACCATTCATTATGAAAACTTCAACTTCCCTACTGTTCACCATCTTTTCATCCAACTCCTCCTCATCTCCTGTGTAAGAGAAATGGGAATCACTGTCACCTGCTGAAGTCAACTTCTCCTCTGGGAAAAGTTCCCACAACTATTTACCTTCCCTCTTACAGCTTCAGATGTTCCTTCTTTTCTTCACCTTGATCAGTAAACATATGCTTGAGTCTTTCCAAATAAAAATCTCTCCTTTCAAACTGGATAACCAAATGCAGAAGAATGAAATTGGACCCTTATCTTACATCAGACACAAAAATTGACTCAAGATGGATTGAAGACCTAAAGGTAAGACTAGAAACTGTAAAACTACTAGAAGAAAACACAGAGTAATTGGTCTTCGTAACAATTTTTTTTTGGATGTGATGCCAAAAGTGCAAGCAAAACAAGCAAAAATAAACTAGTGGGACTACATCAAACTAAAAAGCCTCTGCCCAGAAAAAAAAAAAAAGCAGAACAAAAACAAAAACAAAACTATCATTGAAATGAAAAGGTAACATACCAAATGGTAGAAAATATTTGCAAATCATATATCTGATAAGGGGTTAATATCCAAAATAAAGAACTCATACAACTCAATAACAAAAAACAAACAAACAAACAATAAAAAAAAATTGAAAAATGGGCAGATCTGAGTAGACATCTTTTCTTTTTTTCTTCCAGTTTTATTGAGATATAATGGACATACAACACTATAAGTTGAAGGTGTACCGCACAATGATTTAATTTACATTCATCATGAAATGATTACCACAATAAGATTAGTGAATATCCATCATACCATATAGATACAAAATTAAAGACATAAGAAAAAAACTTTTTTCTTACGATGAGAACTCTTGGATTTACTCTCTTAACAACTTTCATATATAACATACAGCAATGTTAATTACATTTATTATGTTTTACATTACATATCTTTTACTTGTTTATCTTATAACTGGAAGTTTGTATTATTTGACAACCTTCATCCAATGCCCCCTCCCCCTATCCCCTGCTTTTGGTAACCGCATATCTGATCCCCTTTAATATGAGTTTGTTTGATTGGTTGGTTTTGAAGTATAATTGAGTTACAACACTATGTTAGTTCCTGTTTAACAACATAGTGATTTGGTGTTTTTATACTTTTCAAAATGATCACAACAGTAAGTCTAGTTTCACTATGTCATTATAAAAACATACTAAAATTATTGGCTATATTCCCCACACTGTACATTTTATACCTGTGACTCATTTATTTTGAAGCTGGAAGTTTGTACCTCTTAATCTCCCTCACCTATTTCTTTCCTCCCCCATACACCTCCCCTCTGGTAGCAACATGTTTCTTCTCTGTATCTATGAGTCCGTTTCTGTTTTCTTATGTTTGTGCATCTGTTCTATTTTTCAGATTCCACATATAAGTAAAATCATACAGTATTTGTCTTTGTCTGACCTATGTCACTTAGCATAATACTCTAGGTCCATCCATGTTGTCACAAATAGCAAGATTTCATTCTATTTTATTATATATATGTGTGTGTCTTTTTTATTTTATATATATATATATATATATATATATATATATATATATATACACCACATCTTCTTTATCCATTCATCCATTCATGGGTACATGGGTTTCTGCCACATCTTGGCTATTGTAAATAATGCTACAATGAACATAGGTGTGCATATAACTTTTCTAATCACTGTTTTTGTTTTCTTCAGATAAATACCCAGGAGTGAAATTGCTATTTTTTGAGGAATCTCCATACTGTTTTGCACAGTGGCTGTACCAATTTACATTCCCACCAGAGTGTACAATGGTTCTCTTTTCTCCACATCATTGTCAACACATGTTATTTCTTGTCTTTTTGATAATAGCCATTCTGACAAGTGTGAAGTGATATTTCATTTGTGGTTTTGATTTGGATTTCCTTGATGACTAGTGATGTTCACCATTTTTTCATGTGCCTGTTGGCCATGTGCCATCTGTATGTCTTCTTTGGAAAAATGTCTCTTCAGATCCTCTGCACATTTTTTAATCCAGTTGTTTGTTCTTTTGATGTTGACTTATATGAGTTTCTTGTATATTTTGGATATTAACCCCTTATTTAATATACCTTTTGCAAATATCTTCTCCCATTCAGTAGGTGGTCTTTTGGTTTTTTTGATAGTTTTCTTTGCTATGCAAAAGTTTTTTAGTCCCACTTGTTTTTTTCTTTTTTGGTTTGTTTTTTTTTTTTTTTTTGGCTTTGAGTCCCTTGCCTGAAGAGACATATCAGAAAAATATTAGTAAGCTGTCAAAGGGAGTACTGCCTATGTTTTTTCTTCTAGACGTTTAAGTCTTTAATCCATTTTGTTCATGGTATGAGAGAGTAGTCCAGTTTGATTCTTTTGCATGTAGCTGTCCAGTTTTCCCAAAACCATTTATTAAAGAGGATGTCATTTACCCATTGTATATTCTTTCATCCTCGATTGTAGGTTAATTGCCCATATAACTTTGGGCTCATTTCTGGGCTCTCTTTTCAGTTCCATTGATCTGTGTGCTTGCTTTTGTGCCAGTACCATATGGTTTTGATGACTGCAGCTTTGTAGTATAGTTTAAAATCAGGGAGCATGATATCTCCAGCTTTGTTCTTCTTTCTCAAGATTGTTTTGGCTATTTGGGGTCCTTTGTGTTTCCATACAAATTTTAGAATTATTTCTAGTTCTGTGAAAAATGCTGTTGGTATTTTGATAGGGATTGCATTGAATCTGTAGATTGTCTTGGGTAGTACAGTCATTTTAGCATTATTAAGTATTCCAATCCATGAACATGATATATCTTTTTATCAGTTTGTGTTGTCTTCAATTTCTTTCACCAGTGTCCTACAGTTTTTTGAGTGCAAGTCTTCTACTACCTTAGTTAGATTTATTCCTAGGTATTTTATTCTTTGTGATGCAATTCTAAAAGAGACTGCTTTCTTAATTTTCCTTTCCGATAGTTTGTTGTTAGTGTATAGAAACACAACAGATTTCTGTATATTAACTTTCTATCCTGCAACTTTACCAAATTCATAGATGAGCTCTAGTAGTTTGTTGGTACTGTCTTAAGAATGTTCTAGGGCTTCCCTGGTGGCACAGTGGTTGAGAATCTGCCTGCCAATGCAGGGGACACGGGTTCGAGCCCTGGTCTGGGAGGATCCCACATGCCGCGGAGCGACTAGCCCCGTGAGCCACAAATACTGAGCCTGCGCGTCTGGAGCCTGTGCTCCGCAACGAGAGGCCGCGATAGTGAGAGGCCCGCGCACCGCGATGAGGAGTGGCCCCCACTTGCCGCAACTAGAGGTAGCCCTCACACAGAAACGAAGAGCCAACACAGCCATAAATAAATGAATAAATAAATAAATAAAAATTTAAAAAAAAAAAAAAAGAATGTTCTATGTATAGTATCTTGTCATCTGCAAACAGTGATTGCTATGGCTAAGACCTCCAATACTATGTTGAATAGAAGTAGTGAGATGGGGCCTCCTAGTCTTGTTCCTGATCTTAGAGGAAATGCTTTCAACTTTTCACCATTGAGCATGATGTTAGCTGTGGGCTTATCATATACAGCCTTTATTATGTTGAGGTATGTTCCCTCTATACTCACTTTGTTGAGAGTTTTTATCATAAATGCAAGTTGAATTTTGTCAAAAGTTTTTTCTGCACCTATTGAGATGATACATGATTTTTATTTTCAAATAGTTAATGTGGTATATCACATAAACATTGCAGATATTGAACCATCCTTGCATCCCTGGGATAAATCCCACTGGATCATGGTATGATCCTTTTAATGTATTGTTTAATTTGGTTTGCTAGTATTTTGTTGGGGATTTTTGAATGTATGTTCATCAGTGATATTGACCTGTAATTTTCTTTTTTTGTGATATCTTTGTCTGGTTCATTAACCTTTTCTATTTTTTTTAGTCTCTGTTTCTTTTATTTCTGCTCTGATCTTTATGATTTCTTTCCTGCTACAAACATTAGGTTTTATTTGTTCTTCTCTTTCTAGTTCTTTTAGGTGTAAGGTTAGGTTATTTATCTGAAACTTTTCTTGTTTCCTTTGGTAGGCTTGTATCACTATAAACTTCCCCCTTAGAACTGCTTTTGCTGCATCCCATAGATTTTGGAACATTGCATTTTCATTTTCATTTGTCTCCAGGTATTTTTTTATTTCCTATTTAATTTCCTCAGTGATTCATTGGTTGTAGCATAGTGTTTAGCCTCCACATCTTCGTGTTTTTTGTGTGTTTTTCTTTCCTTTTTTTAAAATAAATTTATTTATTTATTTTTGGCTGTGCTGGGTCTTCATTGTTGTGCACGAGCTTTCTCTAGTTGCGGCCAGCAAGGGCTACTCTTCATTACAGTGCACAGCTTTCTCATTGCGGTGGCTTCTCCTGTTGTGGAGCACAGGCTCTAGGCACGCGGGCTTCAGTAGTTGTGGCACGTGGGCTCATAATTGTGGCTTGTGGGCTCTAGAGTGCAGGCTCAGTAGCTGTGGCACATGGGTTTAGTTGCTCCGCAGCATGTGGAATCTTCCCAGACCTGGGATCTACCCCATGTCCCCTGCATTGGCCGACAGATTCTTAGCCGTTGTGCCACCAGAGAAGTCTCCTTTTTTTTTCTTATGGTTGATTTCTAGTCTTATAGCTTTGTAGTCACAAAAGATGCTTGATATGATTTCAATTTTCTTAAATTTATTGAGACTTGTTTTATGGCCCAGCATGTGATCTATCCTGGAGAATGTTCCATAGCACTTGAAAAGAATGTGTATTCTGCTGCTTTTGGATGGAATGTTCTATATATATCTACTAAGCAACATGGTCTAATATGTCATTTAAAGCCAGTGCTTCCTTACTAATTTTCCATCTGGATTATCTGTCCATTGATGTAAGTGAGGTGTTAACATCCCTTACTATTATTGTATTATGGTCAGTTTCTCCTTTTATGTTTCTTAATATTTGCTTTATGTATTTAGGTGCTCCTATGTTTGGTGCATATATGTTTACAATTGTTACGTCTTCTTATTGAATTGATCCCTTGATCATTATGTAATGTCCTTATTTGTCTCTCATTATAGTCTTTGTGCAAAAGTCTATTTTGTCTGGTATAAGTATTGCTACCCCAGCTTTCTTTTGATTTCCATTTTCATGGAATACCTTCTTCTAGCAACTCACTTTCAGTCTGTGTGTGTCTTTAGATGTGAAGTGAGTCTTTTGTAGGCAGCATATATATGGGTTTTGTTTTTATATCTCTTCAGCCACTCTATGTCTTCTGATTGGAGCATTTAATCCATTTACATTTGAAGTAATTATTGATAAGTATGTACTTATTGTCATTTTTTCATTGTTTTGGGGTTGTTTTTGTAGTTCCTTTTTTGTTCCTTTTGTCTCCTTTGTTCTCTTCTCTGGTGATTTGATGACTATCTTTAGTGTTATGTTTGGATTCCTTTCTTTTATCTGTGTGTGTATCTATTTTTTTAAATTTATTTATTTTATTTTTGGCTGTGTTGGGTCTTCATTGCTGCATGTAGGCTTTCTCTAGTTGCAATGAGTGGGCTACTCTTTGTTGCGGTGCACAGGTTTCTCATCGTGGTGGCTTCTCTTTGTTGTGGAGCACGAGCTCTAGGCACCTGGACTTCAGTAGTTGTGGCTCGCAGGCTTTGTTGCTCTGTGACATGTGGGATCTTCCCAGAACAGGGACCGAACCCATGTCCCCTGCATTGGCAGGTGGATTCCCAGCCACTGCGCCACCAGAGAAGCCCTGTGTGTGTATCTATTATAGATTTTTAGTTTGTGGTTACCATGAGGTTTATACATAGCTATCTTCCTATCTATTTATCTATATCTATATCCATATCTATTTATCTATCTACATGATTATTTTAAGTTATTGATCTCTTAATTCAAATACATTTTAACAACCTTTCATTTTTACTCCCCCCCCCCATGCTTATTGTCTTTGACACTGTATTTTACATCTTTTTGTTTTGTATATCCCTTAACTACTTATTGCAGGTATAAATGATTTTACTACTTTTGTCTTTTAACCTACCTACTAGCTTTATACATGGTTGACTTACTACCTTTACTGTGTATTTGCCTTTACAATGAGATTTTACCTTTCATAATTTTCATTTTTCTAGTTGGTGCCTTTTCTTTTTTGCTTAGAGAAGTCCCTTTAACATTTCTGGTAAGTCTGGTTTGGTGGTGCTGAACTCTTTTAGTTTTTGCTCGTCTGTAAAACTTTTTATCTTTCCATTGAATCTGAATGGAATTCTTGCCAGGTAGAGAATTCTTGATCATAGATTTTTCCCTTTCATCGTTTTAAATATATCATACTACTCCCTTCTGATGTGCAGAATTTCTGCTGAATATTTAACTTATAGACTTATGGGAGTTCCCTAGTACATAACGTTGCTTTTCCCTTGCTGCTTTAATCCCTCTTTATCTTTCATTTTTTCCATGTTAATTACAATGTGTCTTGGTTGGTCCTCTTTGGGTTGGTTTTTTTGGGACTCTCTGTACTTTCTGGACCTGGATGTCTGTCTCCTTTCACAGGTTAGGGAATTTTTCAGCTATTATATCTTCAAATATGTTCTCTGCCCCTTTCTCTCTCTCTTCCCCTTCTAGGACCCGCAATGTGAATGTTAATAAACTTGATGTTGTCTCAGAGGTCTCTTAAACTGTCTTCATTTCTTTTTATTCTTTATCTTTCTTCCATTCAGCTTCAGTGATTTCTATGACTCTTGTCTTTCAACTCACTGATCTGCTTCTCTGTTTTATCTAATCTACTGTTGATTCTTTCTAGTTGATTCTTTTATCATTTCAGCTATTGTATTCTTTGTCTCTGTTTGGTTCTGCTTTATGTTTTCTAACTCTTTGTTTAAAACGTTTAACTTCTCAAACTGTTCATCCAATCTTCTCCCAAGTCCTTTGAACATCTTCACGATCATTACCTTAACTTTTTATCAGGTACATTACATATCTCCACTTCACTTAGTTCTTCTCCTGGGTTTTTTTTTCTTGTTCCTTCATTTGGAACATATTCATCTGTTGCCTCATCTTGCCTAATTTGCTGTTTTCACTCTATATATGTGGTAAGTTGGTTATGTTTCCCCACCTTGGAGCAGTAGTCTTTTGTAGGAAATGTCCTGTGTGTCCCAGAAGTGCACTCTCCTCTGGTCACCAGAGCTATATGCTCTAGGGGTGACCCCTATTTGAGCTGTGTGGTTTCTGTTGTGGTATGCTGACTACTATGAGTGGTCTGGTAGGTGTGGTTAGTTCCCAGTCCAGTTGGTTGCCAAACCTTGCATCATGCTGAAGCTGGTGGCCACTGGTAGGCAGTGCTGGGTCATAAGGCTGCTGGCTGAAGGGCCCCAGGTGTCCCAGCACCAGTGCTGGCAGCCCACTGATAGGCAGAGCTGGGTTCTGGAGTGGGTAGTTGCATGACTGGTCCCAGATCTAGTGTCAGCATGCTGTTGGGCATAGCTGGTTCCTGTCATGGTTGGCTGTGGGGTCTGGTATTTCCCAAATCTGATGTTGTCCAGCTGAGTGGTCCAAAATGTCTCAGAGCTGGTTTCAGCAGGCTGGTGGGCAGGGCTTAGGATGGGGGGAGGTCCCAGGGCTGGTGTTGGCCTGCTGGTAGGCACGGCCAGGGACAAGGACATCTGGAGGCTCCAGCCAGCTCACTGGTGGGTAGATCTATGTTTCCAGGTCTCTGGCTGCAGTTCCCTAGAAATCCCAGATCCCACTGGTGGGCAGGGCCAATTCCTAACAGGGCTGGCTGTGGGGTCTAGTGTGTCCCAAAACTGATGTCAGCCCCACTGGTGGGTGGGTGGGACTGGATCCTGGGGCAGCTGGCTGAGGGACCCAAAGTGTCCCAGAGCTGGCATTGGCCTGCTGGTGTGCAGAGCCAGGGCCCAGGGGTCCTGGGGCTTGTGCCTGCACACTGGTGGATGGGGCTAAGGCCCAGGGGTCCTGAGGCTGGTGGGTGAGGCTGGTCCTGGGGCTAGTGCTGGCCCATTGGTCGGTGGAGATGGGTCCCAGGGTCTCTGGCTACAGGGCCCTGCGGGTTCTAGGGCTAGTTCAAGCACACTGTTGTGTGGGGACAGGTCCTGGGCCCTCTGGTGGACAGGGCCCAGTCCTGGGGTGGTGGTCAGCTCAGGGAGACTTAAGGCAGCAGACCTGCTAGTGGATGGGGCTGTGTCTCCTGCCTGCTAGTTGCTTGGTCTGAGGCATCCCAATACTGGTGGTGATAGGCTGGTGGACGGGGCTGGGCCCTTGGAGCTAATAAGTTAGAGGGAGGGTCCAAAAATGGCACTTGCCAGCAGCAGTGTCCACATGATAGAATGAGCTCCCCAAATCGGCTGCCACCAATGTCTATGTCCCCAGAGTGAGCTCCAGTTGCCTCCTACCTCTCCAGGAGGTTCTCTAAGATCAGCAGGTGGGTCTGCCTAGGCTTCTTTCAAATTACTGCTTTGGCCCTGGGTCCTAGAGCATGTGAGCTTTTGTGTGCACCCTTTAGGAATGGAGTCTCTGTTTCCTTCAGTTGTATGGCTCTCTGAAAACTAAGCCCCACTGGCCTCCAAAGCCAAACTTTGTGGGTATTTGTCTTCCTAGAGCAGGTCCCCTGTGCTGGAGAGCCCAATGTGCGGCCTGGACCCCTCACTCCTTGGGGAGAACCTCTGCAGTTGTAAGTATCGTCCCATTTTGGGGTCGCCCACCCAGGATTGTGAGTCTTAAGTAGATCATAACTCTGCCCCTACTACCCATCTCATTGTGGTTCCTCCTTTGTATCTTTTGTTGTAGAAGATCTTTTCTGCTGGTCTTCCAGTTTCTCTCATCAATAGTTGCTCTATAAATAGTTGTAATTTTGGCTCATCTGGGAGGAGGTGAGCTCAGGGTCTTCCTACTCTGTCATATTGGCCAGTCCACTCTGAATAGACTTTTTTTTCAAAGAAGACAGACAAATGGCCAAGAGATACATGAAAAGGCGCTCAACATCACTGATCATCAGGAA
Source organism: Mesoplodon mirus (assembly GCF_964341445.2). Lineage (NCBI taxonomy): Eukaryota > Metazoa > Chordata > Mammalia > Artiodactyla > Ziphiidae > Mesoplodon > Mesoplodon mirus. The sequence continues at coordinate 86,576,061 of NC_138990.1, forward strand.
AATGCAAATCAAAACCACAATGAGATATAACTTCACACTGTTAGAATTTCTATCATTAAAAAGACCATGGGGGCTCCCCTGGTGGCGCAGTGGTTGAGAGTCCGCCTGCCAATGCAGGGAATGTGGGTTCGTGCCCCGGTCTGGGAGGATCCCATGTGCCACGGAGTGGCTGGGCCCGTGAGCCATGGCCGCTGGGCCTGCGCGTCCGGAGCCTGTGCTCCACAATGGGAGAGGCCACAACAGTGAGAGGCCCATGTACCGCCAAAAAAAAAAAAAAAAAAAAAAAAGACAATGAATAACAAATGTTGGCAAGGATGTAGCGAAAAGGGAATATTTGTGCACTTTTAGTTTGTATAGAAATTGGTATGACCTTTAAGGAAAACAGTATAGAGGTTCCTCAAAAAATTAAAAATAAAACTACTATATGATACAGCAATCCCACTTTTGTGTATTTATCCAAAGGAAATAAAAAGAGGATCTCAAAGAGATATTTACACTCCCATGTTCTTTGCAGCATTGTTCAAAATAGCCAAGACATGGAAACAGCAACCTAAGTGTCTGAAAATAGATGAATGGATAAAGATATATATATATCAATATCTATATATTATTATATATATACCTATATCTATCGATTGATCGATATATATATATATATTTATATATATATATATATATATATATAATTCAGCCATGACAAAGAAAGAACTCCTGCCACTTGCAGCAACATGGATAAAACTTGAGGGCATTATGCTAAGTGAAATAAGTCAGACAGAGAAAGACAAATACTATATGATATCACTTATATGTGGAATCTAAAAATCCAAATTCATAGAAATTCATAGAAACAGAGATGGGATGGGAGATGGGGAAAATAAGGAGATGTTGGTGAAAGGGTACAAAGTTCCTGTTTTTAAGATGAATAAGTTCTGAGTATGTACAGCATGGTGATTATAATTAATAATGTAATAGGGAAGAACAAATCTGACTCAACACTAGACCTGTTCTTTTTATTTTAACCTTACTTTAACCTTTGTCCTCTGTCACCTGTGTTTAGTCTTGTTGGCTCTGTATCTTTTGCAAAAGAATGCTGCCTATAGCTTGCAATATACAGGATAGCCTATTCTCAAGGCTATGACCTTTAAAAGTATTACACTTTTAGATTAAAAAGTGCAGAACCGACAATAACATTAATTTTGTTGGAGATTTACAGGAACATCGTGACCTGACCATGACCTGATCTACATGAACAGCTACAAGAACAAGGATTTCTGCACCAAGAAGCTTGCAACAACCAACCACACCCCCTCCCATCCCCTTTCTTATATTAAAAAAGCCTAAATTCTGACTGAGGGAAGATGGTTCCTTGAGACATTAGTCTGCCATCTTCTCAGTCTGCTGGCTTTTCCGAATAAAGTCGTTATTCTTTGTTCCAACACCTTGTCTCCCAATGTATCAGCCTGTCATGTGACAAGCAGAAAGAGCTTGGACTTGATAATAGTACTATATTGTATACCTGAAAGTTGTTAAGAGAGTAAATTTTAAATGTTCTCATGGCAAAAAAGAAATGGTAATTATGTGACATGATGCAGTTACTAGTTAAAGCTATGGTGGTAATCACTTTGTAATATACAAGTGTATCAAACCATCACTTTGTACACCTTAAGCTTACACAATGTTATATCTCAATAAAGCTGGAAGAAAAATTAAAAAGAAAGTCTCTCCCTTCAGTCCTGCATCCCTGAGCTACTCCAGTTCCTCCATTTACTTTACTACTTGGAAATGTATTTTATATTCACTCTTTCTCTCCACTTCCCCCTTAACCTTAATGTCTTGAATCATTCCTGGAAAATAGCTTTTCAAAGGAAATCGTAAACTTTCTAATTGCCAAATCCAAAGGCTTTTTCCAGCTTTCATCCTACCTGGTCTCTATCCGTTATTTGACAATGTTGACCCCAGGTGCTGAGTGGAGCCAGGAAATAGGAAGACAGGAGAGTAGACTTCCTTCCAAACCCTTCTTATCTCAGGTCTTCACAAAATATTAGGGAGCAGGCCTAGTTGACTACTTGTATGTAGTTCATTGCATTATTCTTCCCAGTGCTTCACATTTCCATGTAACTTTGCAATTCCTCCCACTACAGGTAGAGTGTGTTTCCCTGATCCTTGACTTTGGGCTCAGCCATGGGACTTGATTTGGCCAATGGGATAAACAAGTGATAAGCAGAGGCCTAAAATGTACTTACGTAGTTGACTTACCCTGTTGCCTTTCCGGCATGACTATGAGAAAAGCATGCCTAAAAAGCTCACTGGTCCAGGAAGAAAGAAAGACATATAGAACAGAGCTACCCAGCTTATCTACACACTGCAGCCTGAAACAGAGCCACTGCAGCTGACCACAAACTCATAAGTGAGAAATAAATACTTTTTGTTGTGTGCCATGCCTTTTGGGTTGGGTGGTTACACAGCTTTTTTGAGACAATAGCTATGTAGTACACCCTACCTTCCTTCATAAAAGTGTCTCCTCCATTAGTTTGTAGGACACTTAACTCTCCTGGCTCACTCTTACTGCCCTTGCATTTTCTTAATCTTCTTCACCAATTTTTTTTATTCTATGTATCCTCTTGGTACCCTTCTCAACCTCCTCTCACACTCTCTCTCTGAGTGATCTCATTTAATCCTTGAGGATCAAATATAATCTCTGCTATTGACTCTTAATGCTCTACTCTAAACTTCAGACCCAGATTTATGGTTACCTTCTGGATATTGCTGCTTAATATCCTCCTACCACTTAAAACTCAATATTTTAAACAAATTTCTAAAGTTCTTGATAAAATCAGCTCTTACTCTTTCCCACCTTCCCTCCGACAGAGAACAAAACCACCCACTATTTAATCAATACCTATAAACTTGTATAGGTCCATCTCAGTCCTGACAAAGCCAAGGACACCTGGGGTGAATAGCTGCACCTAAGGTGACCCACAGATTGGATGCCTTCTGCCAGCATGATTGGGTCAGAGATCAGCCTCCAGAAGTTTACCCTCTGAGCTTCATTCAGAGAGTAGAACCAGAACAATTTCTTCTTTGCTTTAGATCCTAATCACTCTTGACTACTTTTCAAATTGCATAACCCTCGGACTGTCTCACTCCCTTACTGCTCTAGAATTCTTACCCAGTGCTGACCTCTACTTTAAGCCAGACTCCCTCACGTTTTCCCAGAACAGTCCTGCCAATTCCTGCCTTAAATAAGCTTTGACTTCCCTCTGAGGACACTACTTTCCTTGTAGCCTTCCTGAGGCAAGGTTGACAGTCCTATTCTTCCATCCTATTCTTCCATGCCTGGCTCTCGTTCATCCACTGTACTGCCTTACAAACCCCAACTGTGAATCAATCACCCTTCATTCCTACACTTGAAGTGCCAAGGTCAACTAGAGAAAAGAGTGCAAACATGCAAACTGTTGTTGCCACCAACCCAAAGTACCAATCTCAGCAAAGATCTGTGAGTTGCCTGCCCCCCCCAACCCCGCAATTGCCTTTTACCTATCCTTAGTCAATTCTCACATTTTCCTCAGCAATCATTTGCCACTTCAATAATCTTCTCAATCCCTAAAACTCCACTACACACACACACACACACACACACACACACACGATTGCCACAACTCCCCTTCATTAAAAAATATGGTAATAAAAGACATTATTAGGTTAGAACTGCTTTGTTCCATTTACTATTGCTATGTTACAAAACCGCATAAAACAACAGTTTTCTTACTCTCACAGATTCCTTGATTCAGTGGTTTCTGGTATATTCAAAGAATTGTGCAACAATCAGCACAATTAATTTTAGAACATTTTTATCACCTCAAACAGAAACCCTGTGCCCATTAGCAATAATCTGCATTTCCCCCAAACCTCCCCAGCCCTGGGCAACCACTAATCTACTTTCTCCCTCTACAGATTTATCTAATGGGACATTTCATATAAATAGAATCATACAGTATGTAGTCTTTTGTGGCTGGCTTTTTTTACTTAGCATAATTTTTCCAAGGTTCATCTATGTTGGAGCGTATATCAGCACTTTGTCCCTTTTTTTAGCCAAATAATATTCCATTATATAGCCATACCACTTGTTTATCCATTCATCAGTTGATAAATATCTGATGTTTTCCATTTTTTAACTATTATGAATAATGCTGCTATGAACATTTATGTAAATGTTTTTGTACAGACATATGTTTTCAATTCTCTTGGGTATATACCTAGGAGCAGGGTTGTTGGGTCATATTGTAACCCTATGTTTAACATGTTTAGGAACTGTCAGTTTATTTTCCAAAGTGTTTGCACCACATTACATTCCCACCAGCAGTATATGAAGGTTCCAACTTCTCCATGTTCTTGCCAACATTTGTTTTTGTATATCTTTTTCATTTTAGCAATCCTAGTTGGCATGAAGTAGCATCTTGTTATGGTTTTGATTTACATTTCCCTAATGACCAGTGCTGTTGAATATCTTTTCATGTGCTTATTGGTCATTCATACATCTTGAAAGCTATGTCTATTCATGTCCTTTACCCATATTTCCATTAGTTTATTTATATTTTTTGTTGTTGTTGTTGAGTTGTAAAAGTTCTTTATACATTCTGGATATAAATTCTTTATCACATATGATTTGTAAATATTTTCTCCCATCCTGTGGATTGTCTTTTCACTTTCATTATAGTGTTCTTTGAAGAAAAAAAGTTTTTAATTTCAATGATGTCCAATTTACCTATTTCTTCTTTTGTTATTCATGCTTCTGATATCATATTTAACAACCATGCCTAACCCAAGGTAATAAGTACTTATCCTATGTTTTCATCTAAGAGTTTTATAGTATTAGCTCTTTTATTTAGGTCTGGATCTAGTTTGAGTTAATTTTTGTAAATGGTGTGAGGTAGGGCTCCAACTTCTTTCTCTTACCTGTGGTTATCCAGTTGTCCCAGAACCATATATAAAAAAAACAATTTTTTCCCTATTGAATTGTATTGGCACTCTTCTTAAAAATCAATTGACCATAAATTATTTCTAGACTCTCAATTATATTCCATTGATCCATAGGTCCAGCCTTATGACACTACAGCATTGTCTTTGTTACTATATCTTTGTAATAAATTTTGATTTTAGGAAGGGTGAGTGAGTCTTCCAACTTTGTTTTTTTCAAGGATGTTTGGCTATTCCAGTCCCTACATTTTTAATTGAATTTTAGGATAACCTTGTCAACTTCTGCAGAAAAAAAAAAAAAAAAGGAAACTAGGCTTTTGACTGGGATTTTGTGAATCTATAGTTCAGTTTGGGGAGTATTGTCATCTTAACAATATTAACTTTTCTGACCCATGAACATGGGATATCTTTCCATTTATTTAGGTCTTTCTAATTTCTTTCAACAACATTTTGTAGTTTTCATGGACAAATCTTACACTTCTTTTACTAAATTTATTCTTAAGTGTTTTATTCTTTTTTATTTGGGTCTTCTCTTTGTTTTGCAGTCAGGGAAGAGGTCAGTCTAGCTAAAAGTTTTTCAATTTTGTTGAACTTTTGAACCAAATTTTGGTTTATTGATTGTCTCAATCATTTTTCTATTCTCTATTTTATTTATTTCTACTCTAAGTTTTATTTCCTCCCTTCTGCTTGATTTAGATCTAGTCTGCTCTTCTTTTTTCTAGTTTCTTAAGGTGAAAGTTCAAGTTATTGATTTGAAAACTTTCTTCATTTCCAATATAGGCATTTATAACTATAAATTTCCCTCTTAGTGCTGTTTTAGCTGCACCCATAAATTTTGGTAAGTTGTGCTTTCATTTCTATTCATCTTGAAATATTTTCTAACTTCCCATGAGATTTTTTGACCCACTGGTTATTAAGAATATGCTGTCTAGGGCTTCCCTGGTGGCACAGTGGTTGAGAGTCGGCCTGCCGATGCAGGGGACACGGGTTCGTGCCCCGGTCCGGGAAGATCCCACATGCCGCAGAGCGGCTGGGCCTGTGAGCCATGGCCGCTGAGCCTGTGCATCCGGAGCCTGTACTCTACAATGGGAGAGGCCACAGCAGTGAGAGGCCCGCATACCGCTAAAAAAAAAAAAAAAAAAAAAGGATTTGCTGTCTAATTCTCACATATTTGTGAATTCCCAGATTGATTTTCTAATTTAATTCCATTGCGGTACAGAAAACGTACCTTGTATTATTTTCTGGAACTCCTTTAAGCGGTGCTCTTAATCCCCTCTCCTCACGCACCAGGAAACAAGTGGCAAGAAAAAAGTCTCTTGCCTCTTTGGCAGTTCCAGAATTTTTCCCGGACTCCCTCCTGGCTAGCTGTGGCACACTAGCCCCCTTTAGGCTGTGTCCATGCAGCCAAGCCCAGTCCTCTCCCTGGGATCCGACCGAAGCAGGAGCCTCAGCTCCCAGCCCCAACCTGTCCCGACTGGTGAGCAGACAAGCCTCTCGGGCTGGCAAGTGCTAGTTCACACCGATCGTCTGTGCGGGAATCTCTCCGCTTTGCCCTCTGCACCCCTGTTGCTGCGCTCTCCTCCATGGCTCCGAAGCTTCCCCCCTCCGCCTCCCGCAGTCTCCGCCCGCGAAGGGGCTTCGTAGTGTGTGGAAACCTTTCCTCCTTCACAGCTCCCTCCCACTGTTGCAGGTCCCGTCCCTATTCTTTTGTCTCTGTTTTTTCTTTTTTCTTTTGCCCTACCCAGGTACATGGGGAGCTTCTTGCCTTTTAGGAGGTCTGAGATCTTCTGCCAGCGTTCGGTAGGTGTTCTGTAGGAGTTGTTCCACGTGTAGATGTATTTCTGATGTATTTGTGAGGAGGAAGGTGATCTCCATGTCTTACTCCTCCGCCATCTTTAATCCCCTCCACCTGTAGATTTTTTAGTGATGTCCATTCTGACAGGTGTGAGGGGGTACCTCATTTTAGTTTTGATTTGCATTTCTCTAATAATTAATGATGTTGAGCACCTTTTCATATGTTTTTCACCTTTTGTCTTCTTTGGAGAAATGTCTGTTTAGATCTGCCCATTTTTTGATTGGGTCATTTATTATTATTATTATTTTTTAATTGAGCTGCATGAGCTGTTTGTATATTTTGGAGATTAATCCCTTCTCGGTTGCCTCATTTTCAAATATTTTCTCCCATTCTGAGGGCTGTCTTTTCATTTGTTTATGGTTTCTTTTGCTGTGCAAAAGCTTTTAAGTTTAATTAAGTCTCATTTGTTTGTTTTGTTTTTATTTTCATTACTCTAAGAGGTGGATTGAAAAAGATATCACTGCAATTTATGTCAAAGAGTGTTCTGCCTATGTTTTCCTCTAAGAGTTTTATAGTAGCTGGCCTTACGTTTACGTCTTTAATCCATTCTGAATTTATTTTTGCATATGGTGTTGAGAGTGCTCTAATCTACAGATTCAACGCAATCCCTATCAAATTACCAATGGCATTTTTCACAGAATTAGAACAAAAATTTTTAGAATTTGTATGGAAACACAGAAGACCACAAATAGCCAAAGAAATCTTGAGAAAGAAAAACAGAGCTGGAGGAATCAGGCTTCCTGACTTCAGACTATACTACAAAGCTACAGTAATCAAGACAGTATGGTACCGGCACAAAAACAAAAATATAGATCAATGGAACAGGATAGAAAGCACAGAGATAAACCCACGCAATATGGTCACCTTATCTTTGATAAAGGAGGCAAGAATATACAATGGAGAAAAGACAGCCTCTTCAATAAGTGGTGCTGGGAAAACTGGACAGCTACATGTAAAAGAACGAAATTAGAACACCTTCTAACAGCATACCCAAAAATAAACTCAAACTGGATTAAAGACCTAAATGTAAGGCCAGACACCATCAAACTCTTAGAGGAAAACATAGGCAGAACACTCTATGACATAAATCACAGCAAGATCCTTTTTTGACCCACCTCCTAGAGAAATGGAAATAAAAACAAAAATAAACAAATGGGACCTAATGACACTTAAAAGCTTTTGCACTGCAAAGGAAACCATAAAGAAGATGAAAAGCTGACCCTTAGAATGGGAGAAAATATTTGCAAATGAAGCAACTGACAAAGGATTAATCTCCAACGTTTACAAGCAGCTCATGCAGCTCAATATCAAAAAAACAAACAACCCAATCCAAAAATGGGCAGAAGACCTAAATAGACATTTCTTCAAAGAAGATATACAGATTGCCAACAAACACATGAAAGAATGCTCAACATCATTAATCATTAGAGAAATGCAAACCAAAACTACAATGAGATATCATCTCACCCTGGTCAGAATGGCCATCATCAAAAAATCTACAAACACGGGGCTTCCCTGGTGGCACAGTGGTTGAGAGTCGGCCTGCCAATGCAGGGGACACGGGTTCGTGCCCCGGTCCGGGAGGATCCCACATGCCGCGGAGCAACTGGGCCCGTGAGCCGTGGCCGCTGAGCCTGCGCATCCGGAGGCTGTGCTCCGCAACAGGAGAGGCCACAACAGTGAGAGGCCTGCGTACCGCAAAAAAAAAAAAAAAAAAAAAAAAATCTACAAACAATAAATGCTGGAGAGGGTGTGGAGAAAAGGGAACACTCTTGCACTGTTGGTGGGAATGTAAATTGATACAGCCACTATGGAAAACAGTATGGAGTTTCCTTAAAAAACTAAAAATAGAACTACCATACAATCCAGCTATCCCACTACTGGGCATATACCCAGAGAAAACCATAATTCAAAAAAAGTCATGTACCACAATATTCATTGCAACTCTATTTACAAGAGCCAGGACATGGCAGCAACCTAAGTGTCCATCGACAGATGAATGAATAAAGAAGATGTGGCACATATATACAATGGAATATTACTCAGCCATAAAAAGAATCGAAACTGAGTTGTTTGTAGTGAGGTAGATGGATCTAGAGTCTGTCATACAGAGTGAAGTAAGTCAGAAAGAGAAAAACAAATACCGTATGCTAACAGATATATATGGTATGTAAAAAAAAATGGTCTTGAAGAACCTAGGGGCAAGAGAGGAATAAAGATGCAGACCTACTAGAGAATGGACTTGAGGACATGGGGAAGGGGAAGGGGAAGCTGGGACAAAGTGAGAGAGTGGCATGGACATATATACACGACCAAACGTAAAATAGATAGCTAGTGGGAAGCAGCCGCATAGCACAAGGAGATCAGCTTGGTGCTTTGTGACCACCTAGAGGGATGGGATAGGGAGGGTGGGAGGGAGGGAGACTCAAGAGGGAAGAGATATCAGGATATATGTAAAACTGATTCACTTTGTTATAAAGCAGAAACTAACACCATTGTAAAGCAATTATACTCCAATAAAGATGTTAAAAAAATCTACAAACAATAAATGCTGGATAGGATGTGGAGAAAAGGGAACCCTCCTACACTGTTGGTGGGAATGTAAATTGGTACAGCCACTACGGAGAACAGTATGGAGGTTCCTTAAAAAACTAAAAATAGAGCTACCGTATGATCCAGCAATCCCACTCCTGGGCTTATATCCAGAGAAAACCATAATTTGAAAAGATACATGCACCCCAATGTTCATTGCAACACTATTTACAGTATCCAGGACTAGCAAACTCCATCAAGAGAGGAATGGATAAAGCAGTTGTGGTACATACATACAATGGAATATTACTCAGCCATCAAAAAAGAATGAAATAATGCCATTTACAACAACATGGATGGATCTAGATATTGTCATACTGAGCAAAGTAAGTCAGACAGAGCAGGACAAATATCATATGATATTGCTTATATGTGGAATCTTAAAAACAGGTACAAATGAACTTACCTACAAAACAGAAATAGAGTTACGGATGTAGAAAACAAACTTATGGTTACCTGGGGTAAGGGGGGGTGGGATAAATTGGAAGATTGGGATTTATATATACACACTACTATATATAAAATAGTTAACTAATAAGGACCTGCTGTATAGTACAGGGAACTCTACTCAATACTGTGTAATGGTCTGTATGGGAAAATAAACTAAAAAAAGAGTGGATATATGTATATGTATAACTGATTCACTTTGCTGTACATGTGAAACTAACACAACATTGTAAATCAACTATACTCCAATAAAAAAATTTTTTTAAAGTGCCTGGAATAGAAGACACTTAGCTCATGTAGCTTGAGTGGACCTGAACTGAACTGAACTGAGCTGCTTGTGCTTTTTTTCAGTTTTTGTATATGCAGTTCCTTCATCAATATGCAGTTCTGTTCCTTCTATATGAAATACACTTCCCCTTCTTCCTCCTTGCTCACTTGCTAAAATCATTCTTCAAGATCCACCTTGTGTGACCTTCTTCTGTGAAGAGAAGCCTTCCTTTCCTAACACAGGCAGTCGAACAATGGATCCTTTGTCAACATCTCTATCTTGTATTAATAGATGACTCTACATTGTCCCTGTCACACAGTGTGACCTTGAGTAGTGGCAATAATAACAGCTATCGTTTATTAACACCTGCTGGGTTCCAGGAACATAATACAATTTCTCTCATTTCATCTTCACAGTTACCCTGCTGTAGGACAAAAATTGTTGTCTCCATTTTATTGATGAAGGAACTGAAGCCCAGTGTGGTTAAATAACTTGCCCAAGGTCAAATGGCTAATCACTAATTGACAGGCTGAGGTTGGTAGCCAGGCCTAACCTCAAAGCTCATACACTTTCTTTTATTGCTTTTATTAGTTTTCAAGTCTGTCTCATCACCTATACCATGAGCTCCTTGTGGGCAGGAACTTGTCCCAGCAGATGGCTCTCTTAAGGGAAAAAATACATCTCCCCATAAGGTCTAAAATTTACAGGGAGCAGAACATCAATGCTGCTTCCTTCTTTCTCCCTCACCCGTGCTGAGGTAGGCTTTTATACTGGTGGAAGCATGAAGGAAAAGGATAATAATTGCACAGCAGATGAAAGCAGCTCAGTCCCCCGGGTCCCCTTGGTCATGTTTGCTGCTCCAGCATCTTTGGGGACTGTGACAAGGCCTCCCTGGAGTCTGAGCTCACTGGATCCCCTGGGCGGTGTTGTCAGCCTCCTGCTCTGCCAGGCCCCAAAAGTCATAATTACACTGACGTCACCCTTGATTCCATGGGGCTTCTTAGGAACTCAGACCCACATGTGCCTGCCTAAGACAACTTTTAACCATGATTTTGGGGATCCTTTTCTTTGCCCAGAAGTCTCTTTCTATGTATGGACAGCTTTCCTTTTTGTTTTTCACCATAACGTGCCTGCCCCTAAAACTGTAAGCTTCACTCAGTACTTTGCTATACACACACACACACACACACACATACACACACGCACACTGCCTGGAATCTCTGACACACCAATATAAATCAGGAAACAGTGAACTATCCAACAACAACAACCACCACCACAACAAAACGCTCCTCAGTGTTTTCTTCAGACTGGAAAATGGAAAAGTGGAGGAAGAGAAAATTAGAACAACTTGTCAAATTTTCCAGGCTCTGACTCTCCCAGGCTTGGAAACGTAAAAGGGCTTCAACACTGAACTTTTGGGTTCTTAACTTCCCAGTCTTTGCTAGCCATAAGGAAGCCATCTCTGTAAAGGGATTCTTTCCCTCCATCTACCAACCCCTAGTTTAATTCAATTTGGCAAGGAATCATCAAACAACCAAATAGACAATCATTTCCCCTAACATTTAGCACTATGAGATACGGTTTAAAAGAAAAATTAGATCGGCACTCCTCAGGTTAAAATCCTCACATTGTTTCCATTGCACTTAGAAAAAAATTCGAACTTAAGCCATGGCCCGGGACACCTCCCCCCGACTACCCCAGCTTTATCTTGCCCTGTTCTTCCTGTGTTCAACCGCTCCAGTGCCATCAGCCCTCTTTCAGTCCCTCAAACACACCAAAACCTCGACCACTTCAGGGTTTGCAATTTATGTTTGAGACCTGCAGGATGAGTCAGAGTTAGTAGGTCTTAGGTTAGTTACCCCTCAGAGAGAGTGGCAAACAGAATGTGACTGATGAGTTGGGCATGGTGTTTGAGTATTAAAAGTTCAAATTGAAAATATCTGGCAGGTCTGTCCATTGCAAAAATCAGCATCAGTCCCGAGGACTTGGAGTTCGGTCAAAGTGCTGCTCCAGCAGAGGAGCTGACACATGGGCTACATTACTGCATCAAGTTCTTCTCCCTGACAGCGCTGGCGTCAGGGCCAGCTTCTATGTTAGATACTCTGCTTCTAAGATGAAGACCCTGTTCTTTTCCTTCATAGAATTCATCCCAATTTACACTTATATACTTGTTTGTTTGTTTGTTTGTTTGTTTTCTTTCTCCCTCACTAGGCTGTAAATACAAGGGGGCAAGGACCATGTCTGAATTCAATGTATACCCGGTACCTAGATCAGTTCCTACCACATAGAAGGTGCTCAATAAATCTTTGTTGACCAAATGAATGATAAAAAGTGATCCTTGCATTTAGAGAGTGTCTCTTCTATTCGGGGGAGCAGACTAGCACACCTAAAGCGGCATAAATTTTGCTTTACAAACTGGGTATGCAAGAAATAGTGCATTAATTTAATTCCCTTCAGTCAAATTTAGTCTACTTCCAAATTCTGAACCTTCTGGTTAGTGAAAATTCAATCTCAATCCAGTCTTGAGCAAAGGCCCGGGGGAACTTCCGGGAGCAGCACTGAGATGCTCATTGTTCCAGCCCTGGGGGACTTACTTACTTACTTACTTCATAAGTAGCTCCACAGCCTCCAGACCACCATTCCCCTTAGGAAGCATTGTAAGGCTGGCAACCCTGGAGTCTGGGGTGCACTGTGTGCTATGCCTTTCTACTGTTTCACCACCTCTTCAGGATGCCCCAATGGGACAGGGCTCTTACATGTTTAAGAACCCCTAAGTTAGCCCCAAAATCTTGCAGAACTCTTTCTTCCCCTCTGCCCTCTCCACTTTAGCCTTATCCCTTCAGACACTAACATGCTCCCTCTTTCTGTAGTCTAGTATCAACCATCAAGGATCGTAAGCTTCCCTCTGACTACTTTCATTTCTGTCTTGACATACAAATGGCTCTGAGGCAATGGTACCCAAAGCCAGACTGCCCCTTAGGAATGGGAGAAGCAAATCAGAAGAATGAAAGACAAAGTAGAAGCTCAATTACATTATTCTTCTCTACATCAAATAGGAAAATTCACAAAGACAGAATACAACAATGTGCTAAATTGAAAATAACCAAGTACTAAAATGTATGGCATCATCAGGAGTGTTTGGGATTCGTTTTCCCTTCACCCCCTTGAGGTCTGTCTCTAAGCCCCCTCTCACAACCTATGTGCCTATCCCAGACAATCTAATTTTCTTGTACATTAGAGAGACATTCCTGAATACACACTTACACCATGAAACTTGTCATTTATTCTCCTTCTGCAGTGGCCTGCCTCCACCCACCCTTTGTCTATCACCACTGCTAGTACCAGAAGTCAAGGTTTAACAACTTGTGCCAGGACTTTTACAATAGTCTACCAACTTATTTTCCTAAAATCCTCCTTCCCCATCATTCATTCCTTTACTCTTCTATTCAAAAAATATTTTTTGAGCAACTAAAGTGACACTGTGTGACCTTGACCAAGTTGCTTAATTCCCTGTGCCCCAATTTTCCTATCTGTAAAATCATGATAATAAGAATAATACCTCTCCTATAGAACTGTTATATTGTTATAAAACAGCGCCTGGCACATAATAATGTTGGCTATTTTATTTGTTGCAGCTATTGTCATTATTGTTGTTGTTCATATTACTTGCCAGGCACTCTTAGGTGCTGGTAATACAGTGGTAAATAAGGTCCCTGTTCTTATGGAGATTACAACATAGTTGATGGAGGTAAAAATGTATGTGTGTATAAAATCTCAGCTAGTTACAAGGGCTATGTAGAGAACTGAAATGGAATAATATACCACTTCACACACATTAGTATGGTTATTACCAAAAAACAAAAAATAACAAGGGTTGGTGTGGATGCAGAGAAATTGGGACACTTGTGACTGTTGATGGGAATGGAAAATGGTGCAGCCACTGTGGAAACCAGTATAACAGTTCCTTAAAACATTAAGCAGAGAATTACCATATGATCCAGCGATTCCACTTCTGGGTATATACCCAAAAGAATTGAAACCAAGAACTCAAACAGATACTTGCCACGTTCATAGTCACATTATTAACATTAGCCAAAAGATGGAACCTACCCAAGTGTTCATCAACAGATGAATGGATAAGCTAAATGTATCACATTTTATTTTTCCATTTATCTGTTTTACATATATATATATAACATATATGCATTATATATATGAATATTATTCAGCCTTAAAAAAGAATGGGATTCTGACACACGCTCTACAACATGGCTAAAACTTGAAAACATGATAACTGAAATAAGCTGACACAAAAGGACAAGTGTTGTATGATTCCACTTATATGAGGTACCTAAAATAGGCAAATTCATAGAGACAAAAATTAAATAGTGGTTGCCAGGAGCTGGGGGTGCAGGAGGAATGGGGACCTTTTGTATGATGGACACAGAGTTTAAGAAGATGAAAAAGTTCTAGAGATGGATGGTGGTGATGGTTACACAACAATGTAAATGTGCTTAATGTCACTGAATTACACACTTAAAAATGGCTAAAATGGTAGATTTTGTGTTATGTATATTCTACTACAATAAAAATAAATAAATATATTTTTAAGTGCAGTGACATAGTAGAGGCCACACAGGTAATTTCTACATTGATCATTAGAGAAGGTATCTCTGAGGAAGTGACGCTTAAGCTGAGCTCTGAATAACAAGAAAAAGCCAGCCATCTTAAGATTGTGGATGAAGGGGAAGCAGTACAGGCATAGGGTACAGAGAGAGCAAAGTCCTAAGGTAGAAACACAATTTGTTACCGAGTCCAAGCTTGCTCTGCTTGTCACGTGACAGGCCAATAAATTTGGAGACGAGGTGCTGAGGCAAGGAATAGCAACTTTATTTGGAAAGCAGGCATACCAAGAAGATGGTGGACTAGGGTCTCCATATCAGGGTCTGGATGCCAGTTTCTTTTATAGAACAGAGACAGGGAGGAGGTGAGGAAGTAAAGTAAAAGGCCATTTATCTTGCAAAATAGGAGGGAATGTGGTAATTTCTTCTTTTCTGCAGCCATTCACAGGTGGGCAGGATCAGAATGTCTCTCTGTAAGCTGAACAAAGTCTTTTTAGTTTAACAGCCAGGCAGAGGGGCAGGGTTCCCTGCAGCAGGCCATTATGTATGCTTACAGCTATAGACAGTGATTATAATAACAAAAACAATGAAAGGCAAAGGATAAAGTAAAAGAAACAGATCTAACATGGAGTCAGAATTGGCTCTTCCCTGTTACAATAAGACCCCTTATAAGTCACCGTGTTGAACTTAGGTCAAGTCACTGAATTGAACTTAGGTCCACTCACCCACCAGGCAGCAAAGCCAATTTACTGACCCCAGATTGTGGTGAAGGAAAGTACAGCGTTTATTGCAGACACCAAGTAAGGAGAATGGGAAGCTCATGCTCAAAAGCCCCAAACAACCTGATGGATTTCAGAGAAGGGCTTTTAAAGACAACATTTGGGGTGAGGGCTGCAGGATACATGACTTTCTTCTGGTTGGCTGGTGGTGAGGTAACAGGGTAATGTTTCAGGAATTTTTATCATCAACCTTCTCATTCCAGCTAGTCTGGGGTCTAGTGCTTGTGCTCAGCATGAGGTCACCATCCTCCACTTGCATGGGCTGGGGGCGAGTGTTAATTCCTACAGAACATCTTGAAGATTTGTGTCAGATTGTTATGTATATCCCTTGAGGAGGAACTAGGACTCTGTCTTATTGTTGAACTATTGTCATTACCTTTCTTAACTGCTTTTCCTTTGTTTCTGCATTCCCTCACTTCCCTAATTAGTAACTGCCTGTGTGCCTGCTCTTTGGAACTCAGAAAAGACCCAGGAAACTAAAGCCTTTTTCCTACAAACAAGAAATGGGAGACTCAGAGGGGATTTCGTACCCAGGAAGGCCCCACAGGATCCTGCTCAGTTTCAGTTTCACATTGGTCTCACCTAGGACATGTTGGGCAATCTCCCATCTAAGATCCTTAATAACACCTACAAAATCCCTTTTGTCACATAAGATAACATTCACAGATTCTAGGGATTAGGACATGGACATCTTTGGAGGCCACTATTCTGCATACCACACACTATTATAAACCTGTAATATTGTGATTTATAATAAATATACATTTTGGTCTTCCACCATGGTTCCTGGCTCACAGCTCCCAAAATCCTTAGAATTTCCTAAACGATTGGAACAATGGCATCATCTTTTGTGATAATATTTGGTCTTTTGTCCTCAGTTCCTGAAACCTAAATGTGAAATTGATGTCTTATTATTCATAACAAGCCCTTTTAACCACACCTGAGTTCATGTTAAAAGGTGACTATTAGAAGGTTCTCCAGGCAACCTAAGGATAAAGTCTGGTAGCCAGAGGAGCCAAGCATGTGATTACAAGGTTAGAACTTTCAGCCCCACCCTCCGACCTCCAGGGAGGACAGAAAGGCTGGAGACAGTTCAATGGCCAATGGCCAATGATTTCATAGATCACACCTAATGAAACCTCCATAAAAATAACTGAACCATGGGGTTTGGAGAGTTTCCAGGTTAGTGAACCAGAATGCATTCGTGTGCCAAGAGGGCGGTGCACCCCAAACTCCACTGGGGTGGAAGGTCCTGTGTATCTCTTCATTTGTATCCTTTAATATCCCTTGCAACGAACTGGTAATCTAGTAAGTAAACTGATTTCCTGAATTCTGTGAGCTGCCCCAGCAAATTAATTGAGGAGGGGGTTACGGGAACCTCTGATCTATAGCTGGTTTGATTATAACCAATGTTGGGAGGATGTGGGGAAAACGGCATTTCCGACGTTGCTGGCTGGAGTATAAATTGGTTCAACATCTAGAGAAGGCAATTTCACTGTATTGACCAAAATGACAAGTGCCAAGGCTGCCGGTGAACTTAAGGTTCTTTCTTCATCACAAAAGAATTTGGAGACAAAGTGATAGGTAAAAATCAGATTTATTTAGAGAGAAGCACACTCCACAGACAGAGTGTGTGCCATCTCGGAAGGTGAGAGAGCTTGGGAGAAACACTCCATAAGCAGAGTGCAGGCCATCTCGGAGGCCTTGAAATATGGCATGGTTAGTTTTTATGGGCTGGATAATTTCATAGGCTAATGAGTGGGAGGATTATTCCAACTATTTGGGGGAAGGGACAGGGATTTTCAGGAACTGGGTCACCGCCCACTTTTTGACCTTTTATGGTTGCCCTCAAAACTGTCATGGAGTATGTGGGTGTGTCATTTAGCATGCCAATGTATTACAATGAGCGTACAATGAACAAGGCTCAAGGTCTACTGGAAGTTGAAACTTCCACCTTCTTGGACCCAGTTGGTTCTCACTAATTTTCATCATGTACTGTGGCTATGTCATTCTTTTTTAAATAAATTTATTTATTTATTTTTGGCTGCACTGGTTCTTCATTGCTGTGCTCAGGATGTCTCTAATTGCAGTGCGTGGGGTACTAATTGCGATGGCTTCCCTTTGTTGCAGAGCACAGGCTCTAGGCATAGGCTTCTGTAGTTGTGGCTCGTGGGCTCTAGAGCGCAGACTCAGTAGTTGTGGCTCACGGGCTTAGTTGCTCCACAGCATATGGGATCTTCCCAGACCAGTGTTTGAACCAGTGTCCCTGCATTGGCAGGCGGATTCTTAACCACTGCGCCACTAGGGAAGTCCTACGGCTATGTCATTCTCTTAAAGATTATGCCCTGCCCCCTTCCCCCCGGTTTCACCAATATTTTTTTAATCTAACAATAGCACTTCTAGGAATTCATCCTACAGATATTCTTGCACATGTGTAAGTGTGATATCATTCATGTACCGTTGTTTGTAATAGCAAACAGATTGGAAACAACCTAAATGTCCATCAGTAAAGAAATGGTTAAATAAATTACAGTAAATCCATCAATGGAGACTATACAGTAGTAAAAACAAATGAGGAAGCTCTCTATGTACTGAGATACATATTTTTAGTAAACTTTTAACTTTAGAATAATTTTAGATTTACAGAAAAATTGTGAAAATTGTGCAGAGAGTTGCTGTGTATTCCTCACTCAGTTTCAGTTTCTCCTAATGTTATCATCTTACATTACATAGTACATTATCAAAACTAAGAAACCAATATTGGGACATTTCTGCTAACTAAACTCCAGACTTCATTTGGATTTCACTGGGTTTTTCCATTAATGACCTCTTTCTGCTCCAGAATCCAATCCAGGACACCACATAGCATTTAGTCATCAGGTCTCTTAGTCTTTTTCAATCTGTGACAGTTTTTCAGGCTTTCCTTGTTTTTCATGGCCTTGGTGGTTTTGAGAAGCAATACCAGTCAGGTATTTCATAGGATACCACTCAATTTAGGTTTCACTGATGTTTTTCTCATGACTAGACTGAGGTTATGAGTTTCTGGAAATAATACCACAGTGGTGAAGTCGCTTCTCATTGCATCACAGTAGGGGACATATAAATCCACACATCACCCATGATGTTTACTTTGATCACATGATTAAGGCAGTGTTTGCCAGGTTCCTCCACTGACAGTAACGTTACTATTTTTCCCTTTCCAAATGCTATTCTTCGACATACAGCCAGTGTCAAGTCCACCCTCAGGTGTGGAAGGGGAACTAAACTCTGCCTCCTAGAGAAGGGACAATTGGCGTATGATAAATGAATTTTCGGGGGGAAGATTTCTCTCCTGCCCCCATTTATTTATGTATTCAAACATATATTTTTATCACTATGAACACATGTATGTTTATTTCATGTTTTGGATAATAATCCAATACTATATTATTTATTTTATTGCTTACATTGTTCCAGCTTTGACCACTGAGCAGTGGTCAGATCAGTTCCTGTGTCCTTTTTTTTTTAAAGAAGATGTTGGGGGTAGGAGTATATTAATTAATAATTTTTTTTTTTTTTTTTTTGCTGTGTTGGGTCTTCGTTTCTGTGTGAGGGCTTTCTCTAGTTGTGGTAAGCAGGGGCCACTCTTCATCGCGGTGCGCGGGCCTCTCACTATCACGGCCTCTCTTGTTGCGGAGCACAGGCTCCAGAAGCGCAGGCTCAGTAGTTGTGGCTCACGGGCCTAGTTGCTCTGCAGCATGTGGGATCCTCCCAGACCAGGGCTCAAACCCGTGTCCCCTGCATTAGCAGGCAGATTCTCAACCACTGCACCACCAGAGAAGGCCCCCTGTGTCCTTTTGATATGCCCCCATCCTGTTGTTTTTTGAGCACTTTCTTACTTTTGATTCTATTGCCTGGAGGACAGTGGCCAACCTCCCTCTCTTGGCACCTGGCTTCTTCCTCCATGGCCTCCAGCTTTTCCTGTCCTTTGGCCTGTAGCCCCCCTAAACCCTTCCCTCTGGCTGGGCTAGATTAGCCCCTTGTGGAGAGCTAAAGTCAGAAAACACCACACCTCAGCTATGTCTGTCACCAAGATAGTTAAGAGGCCCTGCGTGAGGAAGTTTGGGTCCTACTCCCAAACCTCCTTCCAACTGCGGTGCTCTGGGTCCTCGGGGACATGGAGGTGGGGGCCTACGTGTGTCACATGACCGCTGTTGCCATGGCACTCTGGTGCAGCTTCTCTAGGGACCAGGACTCAGGGAGCTGTTGGTTTCCTGGGAAGCAGCTGGCTAGCTTTTCTCCAGGGTTCTTAGAGAGGGCCTGGAGAGATGAAGTTGAAAAGATTTGTTGACCTAGATTGACCCACACCTTGGGATCTCACTCTTCTCATTTCACCTATTGTATGTTTATCTCCTTACCCAAAGCCACCAGGTCCCTGAGTTCTTCCTCTGAGATGATTGACAGAGAAAATCTTCCCTCCAAGGTGGAGAGAAAGTATAAATGTAGGTGTGAGTGTGTATGGAAAGGTAAGCATGGTCACAGGAAAATAACCTTATCTTTGTGTTGTAAACGCATCTTTCATTCCTCTCCCCCCAGATTCTAAATAGGTCTTCTCTTCATCCAGGCTGCCACCACCCTCATGCCACCATCATCTCTCACTTAGGCCACAGCTATATCCTTCTAACATGCTTACCCTGCTCCAGATTATTTTGCAGACAGATAATCTTTTAAAACACAAATCAGGTTATATCACTAATCTGTTTCAAACTCTTGAATGGCTCTCCATCACTATCATGATAAAGATCAAAAAATTTAACCCCATCAACCCCTGATCTTATCTTGCGCTGCTTGCTCCTACTGTCCAAGTTCCAGCCATCTCAGCTGTCCCTCACGCTGGCCCCTTACCCTGGGGTGTTTCTCCCTCCTCTGCAACACCTATCGCTTTACTCCCCTTAATCCTTCAGACCAAAAAGGGGTGTATTAAATGGATGTAACATTGTGGGGTCACTTCCCTCAACAGTCAAATTCAGAGGGGAAAAAACACTAGAGCTTGTCAAGGGCTGGGACAATTGGCTATGGGGAAATGATGGTAGTAGGAGGGGCTGCCACAGTGAGGTCCCCCTCCTTCAAAGTTGGGTCACCCCCTCTCTGTCCAGCCCGCACTGCAAGAGCATAATTTCCCAAATGTTTGTCTGAGATGTGGTTGCATTGACAACAAGGACCTTTGTAGGGTGGGGCTTCACCCAGCTGTGGAAGAGCATCATGGTCAGGAGCAGAGACCCAAAGGAGCCCTGGTCAGAAAGAGCACCAGAGAAGGGGCCACAAGGAGACTCACCCTCTGCCCTAACCGAACACAGGAGAAGCAGCAGAATTTTTTGAAACAGTCTAGATAACCTTTCTGGCTTTTTTTCCTTCTGGGGCTACACTCCCGATAGTCTTTTCCAGAGCCACAGGCACTTGTATCTAGCCAGAGCTCATTGCCTTCATGAAGATGGTGAGAATTGAGCACAGTGGGGAAGGATGGAGGAGGGGTAGCTTTCCACTGCCCCTGGTGCCAGCTCCAGGAACCTTCAAATTCAGTATCTTGCTGTTCCACAGGACTGTCAAAGGTTCAGCTTCATTGTGTGTTAAAAGGATGTTCTGAACAGCAGTCCTCAATACAGCTTCTTTTATTTATTTATTTTCTAAATTTTTTGGCTGTGCCACGCAGCATATGGGATCTTAGTTCCCCGACTAGGAATTGAACCTGTGCCCCCTGCATTGAAAGGCAGATTCTTAACCACTGGACCACCAGGGAAGTCCCAGGGTAAAACCAAGTCCCTTGGTTTTATACAACTTACATCTTGAATAGGACTCAAGTACAGAAAATTCACTGTGTGTTAGCAACAGTGGTGTCTTTTTTTTTTTTTTTTTTTGGCTGCGTTGGGTCTTCGTTGCTGCACGCAGGCTTTACTCTTCCATGTGGTGCACAGGCTTCTCATTGCAGTGGCTTCTCTTGTTGCGGAGCACGGGCTCTAGGTGCACAGGCTCAGTAGCTGTGGCACACAGGCTTAGTTGCTCCACGGCATGTGGGATCTTTCCGGACCAGGGATCGAACTGGTGTCCCCTGCATTGGCAGGCGGATTCTTAACCACTGTGCCACCAGGGAAGTCCAACAGTGGTGTTTTAATGCAAGCCATTTCTGTGTTTGCTCACTTGTGAGGAGCAGCGCAGTGGGATGATGAAAAGCAAATTTTGAAGCCAGACTAGTGATCAAAGGATAATGAGGACAAGGAGGGCTCCTCTACCTGGGCAGATTCCTGTAGGGCAAGAAGGGGCTGGACTGCATGTCAATGAAAAAGCTTCAGATTCTGCTGCCACCTTATGGCGGTCAGGCCACAACACGGTGTCCCAGCTCTTGTGCTGGGCCTCCTGATTTTAGGGCCAAAACGTCCAAGGAAGACATACATATTATTTTGTATATGCATACAACAAGACTGGAGAAGAAAACACTTTTAAAAGCATGGGAGAAAAATACTTTAAAAGTACTTTTATTATAAAAATACTTATAATACTTTTTGTAGCATAATGATAAGACCAGTATCTTTAGAGCCATACAAACCTCATTTAGGCTTGACATTGGGCTAGCTATGTGATGCAGGGCAAGTCACTTTAACCCATCCATGAACCCTATGTATTGCATGATAATAATAATAGTATCTCCTGCATGATAGGAGGTTAGCTGAGATAATGATTGTTTGGCACTGAGTCCTTAGTGTATGGTGCTCAGTTGCTACAGATGATTGATTATAGGTAGCCAAGGAAATCAGGGTAGTTCCTTTCTGGGAGTCTTTTTTAAAAAATTTTGAGTGCACAATTTGAATTGATCAAAATCCTTGGTTTATAATGCATGTTAATCACTGGTCATGGGACACATAAAAAATGCACTTTTGTGTTGGGATTGGATGGTTAGAGACTATCTGGATTCAATAATTTAGAATAATTCTAGGATTGAAAGTAAACCACACACACTCATACTTGTACACACACACAAAGTTGTAAGCACTTTCCAACTGGAGACTCCCATCATCCTACTGTCATCCTGCAGGAGGACTGTTCCCTGTCTCAGCTGGGCTCTGTAGGTGTGGGAACTTTGGGATTTTAAAGATTACTTTAAACCTTGTGGGAGCAAGGTCTAACCTACAAGGAAGGGTGTATTGTGACTCTCCTCCGAGGGGCACGGTGGGCAAATTGGAGGGATGAAAGGGCCCTTGGATGGCTTAGTGTTCTCTGAAGGACAAGGTAAGTAGGAGGTGTGTATTTTGCATTTCTCTTAGTGTAATTTGTCTATTAGTTTTTTTTTTTAAACCTAACTCTGTACTTTTTTCTGATTAATTTATTTCTGTGGTTATTTCTTTACTCCTTTTTAAATGACTTTTTGTTTTTCTAAAATTCTAAGTGGAATATTTAGTTGACTCTCTCAGCTAACAAAAGCATTTAAAACTACAAATTTATATGTGAAAACACAACTTTGTCCATATACTTAGACTTATTATGTTGTGCTTTCTTACTTATTCTTTCTCTAAAATATCTTATATTGTCATCTTGATTTCTCTATGACTCTAGTGCTGTTTAGGATATTTTCCCCCTTTTACGATTTCCAAGTGGCTGGATTTTCTTGTTTTGTTTTGACATGTTTATTGGTTACAGTGTGGCTACAGAATTCAGTCTACACAATTTCTGCTTTTGGAATGTATTAAGGTTTTTTTATGCAATCAAATTTTATGAATATTTGTAGCTGATATGCATTTCACAGGCAGATTCAGGTTTGGTAAAACAATATGTAACTTTTTATGTTACAGAACTTTTCCTCTATTTTGAGTTATCTATTACTCCTAATGGCCATGAAAAAAAAAAAAAAACCTCACCAACCACACATAAATATTTGTCATTTCCAGGTAAACTCAGCCATTTCTGCTTTTTCAGGATTTTCCCAATCAATTATAATTTTCCCCTTCCCACCTTCTTATAGGAGGTTGCATCTAAGTCAGGGGAAACTTTTGTAGCATTACAGGAGGGTCATCTGAATGCTTTGTTCATCACCTGCCCACTTTGGCATCCCTTGAGATATACAGCGACTTCCCTTCCCAAGCCTGTCACCTGCTACAGACTATGCAGACATTAGCTTAGTGGCCTGTTGCCCACACTTTGCAGTTTTGGTACATACATTTCTGGCCCAGACCTCAAGGCCACTTCCATTCTGCCAGTCCTCTCCCAGCCACCTTTGTGGAAACTTTGCATTCTCAGGTTCTCTAGTCCCTTGACAATCTTGATACCTTGCCAGGCTGCCTGGACTCATTTATGCAAGACTTGCTGCCTACCTGTTCTACCCAGAGAATCTCCACTTTTGGATCTCACATCCTTAACAGGGGGCTGCAAAGGGGGGTGTTCATATCCCCTTAAGGGGAGTACTGACCCTGGGGGTTGCGGGCAGAGGGCAGGGAAGGCCCTTTCTCAAGAGACCTACAGCACTGTCTGGTTCTGCTTTACCGACATGTCTGGTCTGAGGCTGCTGGATCCAAATCCACCAGGTCTGCTTGCGCTTTGGCACCACCCAGTGTTGGTGTGACAGGTCGGGCTTAAACCCTGCTTGGGATGATGGCGCTGTTGCAAATGATCCTCCACCTGCCTGGGACATCTCAGAGAGCTACGGTCTTCCCAGAATCTGCCCAGTTAGATGGCGCCTGCTTTGTTGGGTGATCTGGGACACTGGGCACCAAGAATACTGAGGACACCACCTTCCACTTCCCAGTTTCCAAAAATAAGGTGGTGTGCGTTTTCACCGCCTGGCCTTTCCCCAACCCTACCAAAAAAGATAACTTTAATCCCCACCTCGGCCCTTAGAGAGTAGCAAACATTCACCACATTGCTCTATATTGTAATTCACACTGTAGTGCGAGTGTGTTACTGTGGGGTTTTCCTCATTATCGCTCTGTGCAGGTAGGGGGACCCCTTCCAGGGCCTGAGAGTGGGCTCTTGTCTAACACTCGGAAATGAATTGTCCTAGGACACATGTCCTGACAAAGCAAGAGACTTTATTGGAAAGGGGGGCCCGGGCAGAGAGCAGGAGGGTCAGGGAACCCAGGAGACAGACCTGCTCTGCCACATGGCTCGCAGTCTTGGGTTTTATGGTGATGGGATTAGTTTCCTGGTTGTCTCTGGCCAATCATTCTGACTCGGGTTTCTTCCTGGTGGCGCGTGCAGCACTCAGCCAAGATGGATTTCAGCGAGAAGGATTCTAGGAGGTTGGTAGGACATGTGGACTGGCGTCTCCTTCCTCCTTTTGACCTTTCTGGAATTCTTCCAGTTGGTGGTAGCTTGTTAGTTCTGTGTTTCTTACCAGGACCTCCTGCTGTGAGAGAACTCATGCAAGTGGCTACTATCTTGCTTGTTCCCTGTGGGCGGTTTCAGCAGTCTGTGTTTCCCCTAACAACTGCACACGTGCTGTAGGCACCCGAAAAGTGGTTAATAGCCCTTGTTTGTAAATATCTGATTCCCCCTTCCCAGACAGGTGGGGATGGCAGGAACCAAGGCAGCAGAGAGAGGAGCAAGACCCAACCCCAACCCGTCTACACAGCCAACCCTAACGCCCAAGGAAAGCAAGTGGAAGGGAGAGAGAAACAGATGCCTGAAGGAGGTGGGAAGACCCTATAAGAGCCCAAGCATTCAAAGCATCAAACAGGAGACAGGGCTGGAGGGGCTCCCTGAGTTACAGTGGCTAGCATTTTCAAAGGGAATTGCTCCTGCGAATATAAGCACATTTAATTTTTTGGCTTAAAATTTATTTTGTCTGATGTAAAATTTGCTAGCCTTCTTTATACTTACATTTTAAAACAATATAGCTTATTGTGAAAAAAATATGAAAAATTGGGGAAAATATTTTGTATATTTTCTATATCTATCCACCTATCTTTATTTAGTGCGATCACTCTTATTTGTGTATGTGTGTGTGTGTGTGTGTGTGTGTGTGTATATATGTTTCCTATGGCTGTTATAACAAATTACCACAAGCTGGGTGGCTTAAAATAACAGAAATTTATTCTCTCTCAGTTGTGGTAGGCCAAAGTCTAAAATCAAGGGTGTCAGCAGTGTGGACAAAAAAATGTTGCCTGCCATTTCAGTAAACAAAGGATGCTGTCCGCCATCAAGCCATCAGTCATCGAGCCCGTCAGGCACTGCAGCCACCCTGAGGGGAATTCAGGATGGAGAAAAAAACAGGATACTGGCCCTTGATAGTCAAGATGCATATCAAAAGGATAATTTCAATGAGCCTAGACTCTTGCATCTTCCCATACATAAAAAAGCACTAAAATCATTAATTTAAGATTTTTTCTGTGATTAGCAGTAATCTTTTGATGTTCAACAACATTTTTTTTTCAGCAAAAACTCCTATACATCCTGGCTCCTCCCTTACCTCTTGGGAACAATTCCTCAGAGCTATTTGAGAGCTGCATTCCTGCGCTATAGTCCTGAGTAAGGTCCCTGAAAAACATAACTTGCAACTTTTAGGTTGTGTATTTTTTCTTTCAGTCTATAGCAGGGCTGCGCTCCCTTCAAGAAAAAAGAGAATAGTTTCTTGCTTCTTCCAGCTTCTGGTGGCTCCAGGCATTCCTTTGCTTGTAGTTGCATTACTCTAATCTCTGTCTTCACATGGTCATGGCCTTCTCTGTGTCTGTGTCTTCCCTTCTGTCTTTTTTAAGGACACTGGCCAATGGATTTAAGTGATGAGGATAATCCAAGATGACCTCATCTCAAAATTATTAATTTAATTATATTTACATCTACAAAGACCCTTTTCCCAAATAAGGTCATATTCACCGGTTCAGGTGTTAGGTTATGGATACACACACATACACACACACATTTCCCATTTTTCTCAGGTGTTGGTTACATGCATAAATAAAACTTTTAAACTGAATTTAATTCATAGACTCTAAACAGATTTTATTCTATTTTTCCATAGTGAGTTTTTTTATTCTTTAAATATTAATCCAAAATATAGTTATAGTGGATGCATCATAGACCATCTTAAACACACTATATTTCTCTCTCTCTCTCTTTATTTATTTATTTATTTATTTATTTATTTATTTATTTAGCTGCACTGGCTCTTAGCTGTGGAATGCAGGATCTTTATGGCAGCATGTGGGATCTTTTAGTTGTGGCATGCAGGCTCTTAGTTGTAGCATGTGGGATCTAGTTCCCTGACCAGGGATCAGACCTGGGCCCCCTTCATTGGGAGCACAGTCTTAACCACTGGACCACCAGGGAAGTCACAACACTATATTTCATTTATCCATTCAGTGAATATTGAGAACTCACAACTTTATGGTACTATAAATAAATGCTATAGTGAACATTCTAGCAAAAATCTACCCTCAAAGGGTGTGTAATGGACAATTTGTTGATTTGCCACCCCATATTCATTGCCCCTTCCTCTGATAGTACTACTCCAATTTTTCTTGGGGAACTAACTTTTCCCTATTGGATACTGCTTGGTGAAACTATCAATGAAGATGCACTGAACTTTTCTAGATTAAGAAATAGACATGAAACCTGATGTAGGGTAATTTTATGCTCTCTCCATGGCAACTAAATCTTAAGCAAAATGATAAGACTGGAAACAGCTGGAGCTGATTCATCTAGTAGCTGATTCATTCTGTACTGGTTCACTGCTTTCTGTTTCCTGGTTCAGACAGCAACCCCAGAGCCACCTGGGGTTTCTGCCCTTTATGGACCTGTTTTTTTAGCTTTCTCTTTCAGTGCTGTGAGCTAAACCAAAATTTATTTTTTTCTGTTTTATTTTGTCTGATTTGATTTCTGTTTTTTGCAAACAAATATCCTTAACTCACTGAACTCACTTCATTCATTTCTGTCTTTTTGGCTTTCTAATAGAAAATATTTAGTAATATAAAGTTTCCTCTGAGAAGAGTTTGCTAGTATACAAAGTAGTGTTCTCATTGTTATTATTTAATTAACATATTTTTATTTCTACTTTTTTTGTGCAGTACGTGGGCCTCTCACTGCTGTGGCCTCTCCCGTTGCGGAGCACAGGCTCCAGATGTGCAGGCTCAGCGGCCATGGCTCACGGGCCCAGCCGCTCCGCGGCATGTGGGATCCTCCCGGACCGGGGCACGAACCCGTGTCCCCTGCATCAGCAGGCGGACTCTCAACCACTGCACCACCAGGGAAGCCCTATTTCTACTTTGAAATGAGTTACCTGGCAAGATGTTTTTAGAAATTCAAGTGAATTTTTAAAAAATTATTTGCTATTTTTTCATTTTGTTACATTGTAGTAAGAGACTTTTAGGAGATTTATAGAGACTTCTATGTTCACGATGAATTTTTGTAAATGTTCTTTGGGTAATTAAAAGATTGGTGTTGTTTAGCTGTGCATACAAAATATTCTCCCTCGCTGACTCTCTACACACACACACACACACACACACACACGCACGCACACAGTATATATCTTTTAAGTCAAACTTGTAACTGTGTTGTTCAAATCTCCTTTACTATTACCCTGATACCAAAGCCAAAGACACTACAAGAAAACTACAGACTAATATTCCTTTATGAATATAAAAGGATTATTATAATCATAACCAAGTGGGATTTATCCCAAGAATGTAAGGTTGGTTCCACATATAAAATTAATCAGTGTTATATACCTCATTAACAGAATGAAGGGGAAAAACCAACATGATCATCTCAATTGAGCAGGAAAATTATTTGACAAAATCCAACATTCTTTCAAGATAAAAAACACTCAACAAAATAGGAAAAGAAGGGAACTTCTTCAACATGATAATGGCCATAAACAAAAAACCCAACGTGAAAGATTGAAAGCTTTTTCCCTAACATCAGGAAAAAACCAAAGATGTCAATTTTTACCACTTCTCTTCAGTATTGTACTGGAAGTTCTAGCTAGAGCAATTAGACAAGAAAATGTTACCGAATCCAAACCTGTACTGCCACACAACAGGCCAATAAATTGAGAGAAGAGGTATTGGGGCAAGGAATAGTGACTTTATTTAGAAAGCCAGCAGACTGAGAAGATGGTGGACTATGGTCCCAAAGAACCATCTTACCCAAGTTAGAATTCAGGCTTCTTTTACACTGAAAGGGGATGGAGTGTGACTGGCTTTTGCAAAATTCTTGGTGCTGGAATTCTTGCAGTTGTCCACGTAGGTCTGGCCACAATGTTCCTATAAGCCTCCAACAAGACAAATGTTATTTTCTGCATCTATATGAATGGAAAAGTGTTATACCTTTAAAGCTCAAGCCTGGGAGGCAGAGCCTTGAGAATGGGATATCATGTATATTTCAGGCTATAGGCCACAGAGCCAGCATAACTAAGCACAGGCAACAGAGCACAAAGTTTAGAGCTAAAGGAATAGATCCAATATGGAGTCAGGTTCATTCTTCTCTGTTACAAAGATGAAATAAAAGGCATCCAAATTGGAAAAGAAGAAGTGAAGTTATCTCTGTACATAGATGGTATAAACTTATCTGTAGAAAACCCTAAGAATATACACACCATACACATACATAACTGTTAGAGCTTAATAAACAAACTCAGCAAAATTGAAGGATACAAAATCTACACATAAAAATCAGTTGTATTTCTATATACCAGCAGTGAAAGTCCAAAAAGGAAATTAAGAAAACAATTTCATTGAAAATAACATCAAAAAGAAAATACTTAGGAATAAAGTTAACTAAGGAGGCATAAGACATATACTGAAAATTACAAAATGTTGCTGAAAGAAATGAAAGAAAACCTAAATAAATGGAAATATCCCATGTTCATGGGTTGGAAAACTGATATACAGATTCAATGCAATTCCTATCAAAATTCCAATGGCATTTTTTGGTCTTTTTTTTTCAGGAATGGAAAAGCCCATCCTAAAATTCATATGGAATTTCAAAAGACCCTCAATAGCCAAAACAATCTTGAAGGAGAAGAACAAACTTGAAGGGCTCACAGTTCCTAATTTCAAAAACTTCCTAAAAAGCTACATATGTCAAAACAGTGTGGTACTGGCATAAAGATAGACATATAGACCAACGGAATAAAGTTGAGAGCACAGAAATAAATTCTCGCATCTGCAGTCAATTGATTTTTGACAAGTGTACCAAGACCATTCTGTGGGGGACAGGTCAGTCTCCTCAACAAAGTATTTTGGGAAAACAGGATACCCACAGGCAAAAAAACCAAAGCTGGACCGTCACCTCACACCATACACATAAGTCAATTCCAAACGGATCAAAAACTTAAATTTAAGAACTAAAACTAGAAAACTCTTACAATTGTGCAACCATCATCACAATCCAGTTTTAGAACACTTCAATCACCCCAAAAAGTTCCCTCGTGCCTATTTGCAACTAATTCTTGCTTCTACCTTCAGTTTTAGATAACCATTGATTTGCTTTCTGTCTCTATTATTTTGCTCTTTTTAGAAGTTTCATATAAATGTAATCATACAATATGTAGTTATTTCTGGCTTCTTTCATGAGGTTCACCTATGTTGTAGCATGTATCAGGACTGTTCCTTTTTATTGCTGAGTGGTATTCCATTGTATGGATATACCACATTTTGTTTACCCATTCACTAGTTGATGGACATTTAAATTGTTTCCAGTTTGGGGCTATTGTGAACATTTGCATGCAAGTCATTGTGGAGACATATGTTTTCATTTCTCTTGGGTAGATACCTAGGAGTAGAATTGCTGCTCAACAACCTGGATTTTATTATTAATAATTTACTATAGTTGTTTTTATCACATGTCTATTTATCTGGTTAGCCCTCTATCCTTCCATTAATCCATATAGTTTTTTGGATGCATTACTTGAACCTAAGTTCAAGTAATTTTTTAAAAGAACAGAAGGGCTGATGAGTGGATTTTTTTCTAAGAGTAATTTTTTTAAATAAATTTATTTATTTTATTTATTTTTGGCTGCATTGGGTCTTCACTGCTGTGCACAGGCTTTCTCTAGTTGCAGCGAGCAGAGGCTACTCTTCGTTGTGGTGCACGGGCTTCTCATTGTGGTGGCTTCTCTTGTTGTGGAACAAGGGCTCTAGGCGTGTGGGCTTCAGTAGTTGTGGTACACAGGCTCAGTAGTTGTGGTGCATGGGCTTAGTTGCTCCGCGGCATGTGGGATCTTCCCGGACCAGGGCTCAAACCCGTGTCCCCTGCATTGGTAGGTGGATTCTTAACCACAGCACCATCAGGGAAGCCCCTAAGAGTAATTTTAGATTGACAAAATAAATTGTGACAATATACAGACATTCAGCTTCCCCTATTATTAATATTTTGTTAGTGTGGTACACTTGTTCACAACTAATGAAAGATTATTGATACATTATTATTAGTTAAAATCAACACTTTATTCAGATGTTCTTAGTTTTTACCTAATATTCTTTTTCTGTTCCAAGATCCCTTCCAGTATACCATATAATATTTAGTTGTCATGTCTACTTAGTATCCTTTTGACAATGACAGTTACTCAGACTTTCTTTGTTTTTGATAACCTTGATATTTTTGAGGAGTATCGGCCAAGTATTTTGTAGAATGTCCTTCTATTTAGGTTTGACTGATATATTTCTCATGATTATACTGGGATTATGGGCTTGGGGGAGGAAGGCCTCAGTGGTAAAGTGACATTCGCATCACATCATATCAAGGGTATATGCTAGCAACATGACTCATCACTGTTGATGTTGACCTTGATCTCCAGGCTGAGATAGTTTTTGTCAGGTTTCGCCACTGTAATGTCTTCTCCCCCCACCCTTTTCTATACTATATAATTTGGAAGGAATTCACTATGTACAGCCACATTTAAGAAGTGGGGAGTTATGATGCACCTCCTTATGGTGATAGTATCTACATGAATTATTTGGAATTCTTCTGTATGAGAAATTTGTCTATTCGCCTCCATTTGTTTATTTACTTAATCATTTATTTATAGCATGTAGATTCATGGAAAATTATTTTATGCTTTGAGTCACAATCCAGTCTACTTGGGTTTGTTGCTCAATTTGTTCTACTTTGGCCACTGTGAGCACTTTCAGTTGCTTCCTGTGTCTCTTTGACCTACCCCTATCATTGTGAGTGCTTTTATTTTTTTAAGCACTTTTTTTACTTTCTGGCACTACAAGATGCTCCAGACCATTTTCTGCACAAGTTCTAAAATCAGCCATTGCTCTAAGGAGCCCTCGTTCTTTTTACTGGAGAATGGCTTTACAAACCAAGATCTGGACACTGGGTGTACTCGCTGCTACTGCGGTATCTTTGCTTCTTGTCCCTCTCAAAAGACAGAGTTTGGAAATACGTATATGTATACCCACATATCTATAATTATTTGTCTATTAATTCTTCTGTGTCTATATTAAGCTAAATATGAGTTCAAACTGATATCGCCAATGCCAATGCATTATCACATGATTCATTCTAGCCTTCCCCCCTGCTTGTGTTTATTGGTAAATTCCCACTCCAACAGCAGGTTTCAGACAGTGAAAGGAACATTGCCTTCACAAGACAATTGAGTTGATTACTTCGGCGGGTTCCAGCAAATGAACTGCTTTATCTTCAAGCTACCATGAATTGCTGCTGTGTTGCTACTGTTATCTGCAAAGAAAATGTCAAGGCTTTCTTTCAGTCCAACAGCCTCTTGATGTGTAATAACTGCTACTTCACCTTGTTTGAACATCTTGCTTAAATACATGACAAAACAATTCCAAGTATTTGTGTATCACATTGTTTGCTTTAGCTGGAGAAGAGTATGGAAAAGGTCTACTCTGTTTATTTCCAATCCATAGTGTTATCTTATATTTTTTAAAGACTTCTGGCTGTTTCTGCATTTTCAAGTGTCTGATGTACAGGATACAGAAATAGCACATTTAATAATATCATTAACTTTTTTATACACAGCAGACTTTAATTCTAAAAAATGTTTTTAGTAACATATTTTATAGAAGGAATTTTCTATCTTCATCAATTGTCAAAAATTCTTCATCTTCTAGCACTAAAAATAGTTGGCAGTCTATAGCAATATTTTTGTCAATCTTTCTGTTTAAAGTTTTGCATAGACTCAAAAGTAGAAGGACCTATGTTCTTGAAATGTTTTTATAAAGTCTGTTGTTTTGAAATTTGATTAGTTAAGAACAGAGTGGGCTTGGGATATCACATTTTTCTCTGAAACTTTCTCCTTTTATTCATAGTCTATATTCTTTGTTATATCTGGGTCAAAGTTGTTTCAGCATGTATGTCGCTTTACAGGATTTTAGAGTTTTCCTTCTTATAAAGTTTTGTGGTGGCAAAGCTGATGTTCTTCTTGTAAGTCATTCTCACATGATGCGAAGAATTCCCAAATAGGCCTTTTTCTTGAAAGACTCATAGCTAAATAAAATTGAATAACTAAGAATTAAATTTAGTTCTTAAAGATTATTTTGTTTAATGCTATGAATGCTAAAATGCCAATCAAGTCTATAAAGATTCAAATTATGATATAATCTGTCTTTATTCTTTTTTTCTTGTACAGTTTGTTTTTATTCAAGAATCTATTTAATTAATTTAATTCTGAATAGAGAATACGTTTACATGGCTTAAAAAATCAAAATAATTCAAAAAGGTGCACTCTGAGTATATTCACTTCCACCCCAAGTCTCCTCTCCCTCTTCTATAGTTAACCAATTTTATAATTTATTGGTGATCTTTCTAGTATTTAATATGTGAGTGTAAGAAAATCTAAGCATATACTTTTATCCTCCCCTTTTATTGCACAAAAGATAGCATAATATATACTTTTTTTCTGTTCCTCACTTTGCCTTTTTCACTCATTGCATTCTGGAGATCCTCTCATATCAGTACATAGAGAAAGTTTCATTCATTTTTACACCTGCATATTATTCCATTTTGCAGATGCACCATAGTGTCTCTCTTTATAACATTTAGATCTTTTCCAATCTTTTGTTGTTATAAACAATGCTACCATGCAAAACCTTTAACCTAAGTTATTTAATACATGGGAAGTCTATCTGAGGTAAAATTCCATAAGTGAGATTACTGGTCAAAGAGTAAAAACATTTGTAATTTTTTTTTTTTTTTTTTTTTTTGGCTGCATTGAGTCTTCCCTGCTGTGCGCAGGATCTCTCCAGTTGCAGTGAGCGAGGGCCACTCTTAGATGCAGTGAGCGGGCCTCTCATTGTGGTGGCCCCCTCCGCTGCAGAGCACGGGTTCCAGGCGTGTAGGCATCCGTAGTTGTGACGCGTGGGCGCAGTAGTTGTGATGCACGGGCCCAGCCACTCCACAGCATGCGGGATCTTCCCAGACCAGGGATCGAACCTGTGTCCCCTGCACTGGCAGGTAGACTCCCAATCACTGTGCCACCAGGGAAGACCCTAACATTTGTAATTTTGAAAGATATTTCCGAATTGCCTTTCATAGGGTTGTAATATTTTGGGCCCCAATCAGCAATGCATAAGGGTTCCTTGCCAAAAGTATGTGTTATCAAAATTTGGATTTTTTTTGCTAATCTTATACATGAGAAAAGGTATGTCAACTTTGTTTTAATTTCCAGTTCTCATAAGTGAAATTGAGTATCTTTCATGTGTTTAAAGTCATTTATAATTTTTTTCTGATAATCATCTGTTCATATGCTTTGCCTATTTTCATATTGCGTTTTTTTATGTCTTGATATCAAGGAACTCTTCATATATTGAGGAGATTAGCCCTTTGTCAGTTTTCTGAGTTGCAAATATTTCCTATTTCTCTGCCTTGTAGCTTTGTCTATGCTTTTTGCCATCTGATTTTTTTTGGTAATAAAATATATCAATCCCTTCTTATTTGGCTTCTGGACTTTGAATCATAGAAAGGCCTTTCTCACACCAATGTAGAAATTTGTTCATATTTTTTCTACTGCTTTAATAGTTTTATTTTTTTCCACATAAATCTTTGCTCTATTTGGAGCTTGTCTTGATGTATATAGTGTGAGGTATGGAACCAAATTTATCTTTTCCAGAAAGATATCTGGTTGTCCTAACATAACATATTAACATTGAGATATCTTCTTTATTATAGACTAAATTCTCCTATGCTTTTTGTCTTTTTCTGGATTGTTCTATTCTACTTCCTCTTCTGTGTCTATTTGGGTGCCCAATGCACACAATTTCAGTAGTGTGTTTGTGGTAGGACCAAGTTCCTTCTATTGATCTTTTTTTCAGAATCTTTCTGTTCATTCTTTTCCTTAAAACAAACAAACAGGGCTTCCCTGGTGGTGCAGTGGTTGAGAGTCCGCCTGCCGATGCAGGGGACATGGGTTCGTGCCCCGGTCCAGGAAGATCCCACATGCTGCAGAGTGGCTGGGCCCGTGAGCCATGGCCGCTGAGCCTGCGTGTCTGGAGCCTGTGGTCCGCAACGGGAGAGGCCACAACAGTGAAAGGCCCGCATACCGCAAAAAAAAAAAAAAATTAAAACAAACAAACAAACAAATAAAACAAAAAAACCCCTCTATTTGGAAATAATTTCAAATTTACAAATAATTACAGAAATAAAAATAGTACAAAGAATGAACATATATCCTTTACCCAGAATCTCCTATTGTTAACATTTGCTTTATTATTTCACCTTTTTTCCCTCACACATCTTTTTTGCTGAGCCATTTGAGGGCAAGTTTCACACACCATGGCTCTTTAGCCCTAGATGTCCTTAACTGTGCATTTCCCAAGAATAGGGATAATCTCTGAAATAGACACAGTACCATTATCAACTTCATAAATGTACATTGATATAACACTTTTACCTGTTCTACCATTCATATTTCAATTTTGCCATTTGACCTAATAATGCCCTTTCCCCCATTTCTCCCACTTCCAGTACAAGATCCAGTCTAGCATCAGGCACACATTTAGTTTCTAACTAGTATTGCTTGTTTCATTCAAAAACATTTTTTCTTTGTATTTTTATCAAGATTCTATTAAAATATGTTATTAGCTTAGGGAGAATTAACATCTTTGTGATGCCGAGTCTTCCTGTTCAAGAACAATTTATACTTTTCTATTCTGGTCTATTTTTGTGTATGGGGGGAAAGTTTTAGCTTTCTTTATGTATGCTTTCCATATTTCTTGTTCAAGTTTATACCTGTGTATTCTCTTTTTTATGCACCAATCATATATGGCCTCCTATTTATGTCTTCTAACTAATTATCATTTAACTATGAAAACCATTGATTTCAGAAAATTTATTTTGTACTACTAACCTTACAAAATTTTCTTATTCTTTTAGCAGTTTTCAATTGTAATCTCTATTGTTTTGCCTGTATATTCTTACATTTTAAATAAACATTTATTGGACCAAAAAGGATACAATTTTATACTTAAATTGTTTATCTTACACATTCGTAATGTTGTATCAACTCAATCTATTCCCCCTTTTACTTGAAATCTCGTAACAATTGTTTTGATATTTAAAATTAACAGCTTTTACAGTCACCGTTAAATACCTCAGAATTTTACTCCTGCAATAATACTTTAAAGTGTAACAGAATATTAACATATAAAGCATATAATGAATGATATTTCGACTCTAAGTTAAATTTTGCAATAGTTCTAAATGATGTGCTCCATTTGTATTATTGATGTTGTCAAGCTGATTATGTTGACAGTAACCTACATTTTTCAGGGAGGTTAACACTGGCGTCTTCTAATCTGGGATGTGGGATCCCTGAAGAAATTGTTGTAAGTAAGGACAGAGACTCCATAGATTCATAGAATCAGACAGTGGAATCATCCAATCAAACAGATCCGTAAGGAGAAAGCCTGCTACAAACAGGGAAACCCTGGATGATCCTGGGGGCTAAGGACTTTATGTTGCATTTCAGCTATAAATGGAAGATGAAGATTCAACAATAGCAGAACTGGATGATGAGTAGGTCTTAGACAATCTACATTCTGTCCTCAGCATTTTTCAATTCCTCTCATTTGTTCTCTCTTGAACCTACTTCAGTTAAGCCTGTGTACCTATCATTCCACTGAAACTTCTCATGTGAAGGCCGCCAATGACTTCCATGTTGTTATATCCAGTCACCAATTCTCTATCTACTTGACCTATCAGGAGCTTGTGACATGTCGATCACACATTCCTCCTTGAAGTACTTTTTAAACCAGGCTACTAAAACATCACACTCTGATTTCCCTCCTACCTTGCATGGTCTAGAAATGTCAGATTTAGCAAACAAAATACAAGATCCCCAGTTAAAGATGAATTTCAGATAAACAACAAATAATTTTTATATAAATATTTGCCAAATATTACATGAGATAATATACTAAAATTATATGTTCTTTATCTGAAATTAAAATTTAACTGGGTGTCCTTTATTTCATCTGGCATCCCCATCTCTGTTTCCTTTTGCTGTTCCTCCTTATCTCCCCAACTTCTTCTCTTCTCCATCTATACTCACTCTCTATGCGAACTCATCCTGCCTTGAGGCTTTAAAATTATCTGCTGAATACTCTCAAATTTATATCACCAGTGCAGACCTCTCCACTTTAATCCAAACATTATCCACTATTTAATATCTACCTCTTGGATGTCTAGTAGGCATCTAGATTTAGCATATGCAAAACCAAACTCTTGATCTCCCTGCAAAGAATCCTGTTCATCTTGCAGCCTTTGCCATCTCCTGAGATTTTTTTTTTTTTTTTTTTTTTTTTGCTGTACGCGGGCCTCTCACTGCTGTGGCCTCTCCCGTTGCGGAGCACAGGCTCCGGACACACAGGCTCCGCGGCCATGGCTCGCGGGCCCAGCCGCTCCGCGGCATGTGGGATCTTCCGGGATCGGGGCACGAACCCGTGTCCCCTGCATCGGCAGGCGGACTCTCAACCACTGCGCCACCAGGGAAGCCCCATCTCCTGAGATTTTATCCTCCCAGTTGCTCAGGCCCCAAACCTTGGGGTCACTGTTGATTATCCCCTTTTTCATATGCCCCAAATCTACTTCCTCAGCAAATACTTTTTGCCTTTATCTTCAAGATATATCCCCAAATAGATCACATCTCACCACCGTCCTGCTAAATCACCCTGGTCCAAAACTCCACAATCACTCATCTGTATTACAGAAATAATCTCCTAAATGGTCTTCCTGCTTCTCCCTGGAATC
This sequence comes from Mesoplodon mirus, assembly GCF_964341445.2. Taxonomy (NCBI): domain Eukaryota; kingdom Metazoa; phylum Chordata; class Mammalia; order Artiodactyla; family Ziphiidae; genus Mesoplodon; species Mesoplodon mirus. The sequence goes on from NC_138990.1 coordinate 86,613,783, forward strand.
TATAGTTTATTCTAAAAATTGAAGCAAGAAGGATCCTGAGTCCAGTCAGGTGCCTTGTGCTCAGATCCCTCCAGTGCTTTTCCAATGCTCTCTTAATAAAAGGAAAAGTCTACAAAGCCTACAAGTCCTATACAAATCTGGCCTTCCATGATTCCTCTGATCTCCCCTCCAGATTCTCTCTGCCTTTCTAACACTAATAAAACTACCCTGACCTTTTTCTGTTCTTCATACAAGCCAGGCACACTCCCATTTCAAAGCCTTTGCACTTACGTGAAGGAATATATATGCCTGAAATACTCCTCCTCTGGATGTCTGCACAGATCACTTTATCACCTCCTACAGTTCTCTTCTCAAGTATTGTGCTTTCCGTGTGGCATTCTGGGGTCACTCTATATTAAATTGCAAGCTCCTTCCAGCCTAGCACTGATGTTTACCATCCTTGTTTTATTTTCCTTTGAAGCTTATCACCATCCAACATACTACAGGTTTTATTTTGCGTGAGTGAGTAAGTGTGTGTGTGTGTGTGTGTGTGTGTGTGTGTGTGTGTGTGTGTTTCTCCCTACCAGGCTACAGGAAGCTTTGGGAAGACAGGAATTTTTGCCTTTTTTTTAAAAAAATTGAAGTATAGTTGATGTACAGTTGATTTACAATGTCATATTAGTTTCAGCTTTTTTTTTTTTTTTTTTTTTTTTTGCGGTACGCAGGCCTCTCACTGTTGTGGCCCCTCCTGTTGTGGAGCACAGGCTCCGGACGCGCAGGCTCAGCGGCCATGGCTCATGGGCCCAGCTGCTCTGCGGCATGTGGGATCTTCCCGGACCGGGGCACAAACCCATGTCCCCTGCATCGGCAGGTGGACTCTCAACCACTGCACCACCAGGGAAGCCCTTCAGCCTATTTTTTAAACTGATGTATCCCCAGCACCTAAATGCAGTGTGGATGTGGTGTCTTGGAAGGCTGGTGCTTCATAGGCACTCAATAATAGTTGCTGAATGAATGAAGCCAAAGAATACACATAGAGCAGCTGTCACCAGGTGGCAAACTATTGAGGAATCTCAGGTCAAAGAAAGCAATAAAGAAAAGGGGAGTTTTAAAAATTTTTTTATTTTATATTGGAGTATAGTTGATTTACAACATTGTGTTAGTTTCAGGTGTACAGCAAAGTGATTCGGTTATATGTATACATATATCTATTGTTTTTCAGATTCTTTTCCCATTTAGATTATTACAGAATATTGAGTAGAGTTCCCTGTGCTATACATCAGGTCCTTGTTGATTATATATTTTATATATAGTAATGTATATATGTTAATCCCAAACTCCTAATTTATCCCTCTCCCTCACCTTTCCGGTTTGGTAGCCATAAGTTTGTTTTCTATGCCTGAGTCTGTTTCTGTTTTGTAAATAAGTTCACTTGTATCATTTTTTTTAGATTCCACATATAAGTAATATCATATGATATTTGTCTAGAAAAGGTGAATTTTGAGGAGTAATGACAAGTATATTTTGGCAGAGAGGAGGGCAGAGAGACTGGCTCTGATTTCTTCACCTTTTTCTCAAGCCACTAAAGAGAGGTAGGAGCTGTCTGGCAATGACAGCAATGAAGTTGGAATGTTGCTATAGGGAAAGAAAGTCCACTTCCATAACCCAGCTCAAGAGCATGTGACTTCCATTCTTCCTAGCACATATATCATGTAATCAATTCTGGCTAATGGGATATGAGAGAGCTGTTTTCCCTCTTCTTCCTGAAGGCTGGAATGTATACGAAGTGCTGGTGAGCCAGACTGGACCAAGTAGATGAGGACAACATCCTATCTTATTGCCCAAGCAACAGGATAGAAGGATTTGGGCCCCTGGACAATCTTATGGAAGAGAGAGCAACCTACCTTCCCAGGAGAACACACCTACTTCTGACAGAGAGAAATACATTTCCATCTGCCGTCAAGTAATTCAACCATTATCACGGGGGATCCTATTGCCTCTCTCCTATGTTTTATCTCTTCTTTTCTATATCCTATGCCTTTTTGTTGTTGTTGTTGCTGTTTATCTTATTTTAGTGTCATAATCCTCATGGAACTTCTTGATAAAGAGTATGTAAGAGAAATATTTTGAGACCTGTGTATCTGGAAAGGCATTTTATTCTACCCTCATGCACAATTAATGGTTTGTGTTGGTATAGAATTCATGTTAGAAATCATTTTCCTTCAGAATTTCTGGTGTGGCTGTCTGGAAGTCCAAAGACTTTCGGATTACCATCCTTTATTTCTATATGATATATTCTTTTGCTTTTACCTCTCTCTCTAGAAGCTTGTAGGATCTTTCCTTTACCTTCATTGTTCAAAATTTATAATGATAAGCCTTGCTGTAGCCTATTTTCATCCCTTGTGCTGGTTACTCAGTGAAAATTCATGTCCTTTTTGATCCGGAAATTCATGTGCTTTAATTCTGGACATTTTTCTTGAATTATTTCATTAATGATTTCCTTTTCTCTTTTCCTTTCTTTCTGTCTCTCTTTATAAAATATCATTCAGATTTTGGATCTCCTGGATTGGTCCACTAACATTCTTGCTTTCTTTTTGCCTTATTTTATCTTTTTTTGCTCTACTATCAAAAAATATTATCAAATTTATCTTCCTATCAGTCTGTTAATTTTTTTAATAGAATTTTTTTAAATTAAATTTAATTTTTTTATACAGCAGGTTCTTATTAGTTATCCATTTTATACATTTTAGTGTATATATGTCAATCCCAATCTTCCAATTCATCACACAGTCTGTTAAACACAGTCTGTTAATTTTTATAACAATTCTGCTATCATATTTTTAATTTCCAACAACTTCTTTGTTCTCTGAATATTCTTTTTTAGTATCTTCTTCTTGTTTCATTCATAGGATATTTTATATTTGGGGCAAGGGAACTAAAAATTTATTTGAAAGCCCTGAGTAAGTGAATGGGGCTTGTTGACTTTGAACTTCATTATAAGGTGATCTGGCTAGGCCATCTGATGGTGAACTCCTGACGTTAGGTCTTTCCTCTTGGGGTGGTCAGATTTTTCTAACCTGCAGTGTGAAGTATCAAGGTCTGGCTGCCATCATTCTCAGGGCTCAGTGGGGAAAGAAGCCTGGGGGTCCCAGCCTTCAGTCTCATTTGTCCACTTAATCCTGCCTCCTCATTCCCTCCTCCCCATTTATTAGGGTGTTCGTGCCCTCAGCTGTACTTGGTATTCTTTAGCCCAGAGATCTTATGTTTTTCCCTTTTCCAGAAAATAAACCTTTAGTCTTTGTCTTTGAGAGTTCAGGCTGCTATATCAAATTATCATAGCCTGGGTGGCTTAAACAACAAATATTCATTTTTCACAGTTCAGGAGGCTGGGAAATCCAAGATCAAGGTGCTGGCAGATCCAGTGTCCGGTGAGGTTTTGCAAACAGCCATCTTCTCATTTTATCTCACATGGCAGAGAGCAAGAACAAGCTCTGGAGTTTCTTCTTATAAGGGCACTAATCCCATTCATAACAGCTCCACCCTCATGACTTAATTAGCTTCCCACCGCACACTGGTGTCTAGGATTTCCACATATGAATTTTAGGGGGAAAAAACATTCAGTCCATAAGTCTTCATCTGGGGCAAGGGAGGATTAATCAGTTATAGGTGTGGAGTGAGGGAGGGGATTTAGGATCTCACTGGGTTTACATAGCTTTTACCCACTTGTTATTGTAGCCTGCCTCCTTACCTTTAATCTAGAGATAGTTGGTGTTGTCAATTCCTGATCCTTTTTAGAATTCTGCCAGTAGACTAAGTTGGATCTCAGCTCTCCCCACTGCTACCAACAATTTGGTTTCCTTGAGTCTCCTAAGTCGTCCATATTATTCCTAGCCTCCCAAATTTTGTAATTACCTCCTTTCCCATCTCCCAATCCAAGCATGTTTGTATCTTTAAAAAAAACAGCAAAACATTATTATAGTTTTAGTGATGTTTCAGGAGGAAGCAAGAGTAAATGTGTATGTTTTTTTGTTTGTTTGTTTTTTAACATCTTTATTGGAGTATAATTGCTTTACAAGGGTGTAATAGTTTCTGCTTTATAACAAAGTGAATCAGTTATACATATACATATGTTCCCATATCTCTTCCCTCTTGCGTCTCCCTCCCTCCCACCCTCCGTATCCCACCCCTCTAGGTGGTCACAAAGCACCGAGCTGATCTCCCTGTGCTATTCAGCTGCTTCCCACTAGCTATCTATTTTACATTTGGTAGTGTATGTATGTCCATGCCACTCTCTCACTTTGTCCCAGCTTACCCTTCCCCTTCCCCGTGTCCTCAAGTCCACTCTCTAAGAGGTCTACGTCTTTATTCCCATCTTGCCCCGAGGTTCTTCATGACCATTTCTTTTTTTTTTAGATTCCATATATATATGGAATCTGTGTTACCATATGGTATTTGTTTTTCTCTCTCTTTTTTTTTTTTTTTTTGTGGTACACGGGCCTCTCACTGTTGTGGCCTCTCCCATTGCGGAGCACAGGCTCCGGACGCGCAGGCTCAGCGGCCATGGCTCACGGGCCCAGCTGCTCCGCGGCATGTGGGATCTTCCCGTACCGGGGCATGAACCTGTGTCCCCCGCATCGGCAGGCGGACTCTCAACGACTGCGCCACCAGGGAAGCCGTTTTTCTCTTTCCAACTTACTTCACTTTGTATGACAGTCTCTAGATCCATCCACCTCACTACAAATAACTCAATTCGTTTCTTTTTATGGCTAATATTCCATTGTATATATGTGCCCCATCTTCTTTATCCATTCATCTGTTGATGGACACTTAGGTTGCTTCCATGTCCTGGCTCTTCTAAATAGAGCTGAAATGAACATTGTGGTACATGACTCTTTTTGAATTATGGTTTTCTCATGGTATATGCCCAGTTAGTGGGATTGCTGGGTAGTATGGTAATTCTATTTTTAAAGAACCTCCATAGTGTTCTCCATAGTGGCTGTATCAATTTACATTCCCACCAACAGTGCAAGAGGGTTTCCTTTTCTCCACACCCTCTCCAGCATTTATTGTTTGTAGATCATTTGATGATGGCCATTCTGACCAGTGTGAGGTGCTACCTAATTGTAGTTTTGATTTTCATTTCTCTAATAATTAGTGATGTTGAGCATCCTTTCATGTGCTCCTTGGCCATCTGTATATCCTCCTTGGAGAAATGTCTACTTAGGTCTTCTGCCCATTTTTGGATTGGGTTGTTTGTTTTTTTAATATTGAGCTCCATGAGCTGTTTGTAGATTTTGGAGATTAATCCATTGTCTGTTGCTTCATTTGCAAATATTTTCTCCCATTCTGAGGGTTGTCTTTTTGTCTTGTTTATGGTTTCCTTTGCTGTGCAAAACCCTTTAAGTTGCATTAGATCCCATTTGTTTATTTTTGTTTTTATTTCCATTTCTCTAGGAGGTGGGTCAAAAAGGATCTTGCTGTGATTTATGTCACAGAGTGTTCTGCCTATGTTTTCCTCTAAGAGTTTCATAGTGTCTGGCCTTACATTTAGATCTTTAATCCATTTTGAGTTTATTTTTGTGTGTGGTGTTAGGAAGTGTTCTAATTTCATCCTTTTACATGAAAGCTGTCCAGTTTTCCCAGCACCACTTATTGAAGAGGCTGTGTTTTCTCCACTGTATATTCATGCCTCTTTTATCAAAGATAAGCTGACCATATGTGCATGGGTTTATCTCTGTGCTTTCTATCCTGTTCCATTGATCTATATTTCTGTTTTTGTACCAGTACCATACTGTCTTGATTACTGTAGCTTTGTAGTATAGTCCAAAGTCAGGGAGCCTGATTCCTCCAGCTCTGTTTTTCTTTCTCAATATTGCTTTGGCTATTCAGGGTCTTTTGTGTTTCCATACAAATTGTGAAATTTTTTGTTCTAGTTCTGTGAAAAATGTCAGTGGTTGTTTGATAGGGATTGCATTGAATCTGTACATTGCTTTGAGTAGTAGAGTCATTTTCACAATGTTCATTCTTCCAATCCAAGAACATGGTATATCTCTCCATCCGTTTGTGTCATATTTAATTTCTTTCATCAGTATCTTATAATTTTCTGCATACAAGTCTTTTGTCTCCGTAGGTAGGTTTATACCTAGATATTTTATTCTTTTTGTTCAGTGGTAAATGGGAGTGTTTTCTTAATTTCACTTTCAGATTTTTCATCATTAATATATAGGAATGCAAGAGATTTCTGTGCATTAATTTTGTATCCTGCTACTTTACCAAATTCATTGATTAGCTCTAGTAGTTTTCTGCTAGCATCTTTAGGATTCTCTATGTATAGTATCATGTCATCTGCAAACAGTGACAGCTTTACTTCTTTTCCAATTTAGATTCCTTTTATTTCTTTTTCTTCTCTAATTGCTGTGGCTCAAACTTCCAAAACTATGTTGAATAAGAGTGGTGAGAGTGGGCAACCTTGTCTTGTTCCTGATCTTAGTGGAAATGGTTTCAGTTTTTCACCATTGAGGACAATGTTGGCTGTGGGTTTGTCATATATGGCCTTTATTATGTTGAGGAAAGTTACCTCTATGCCTACTTTCTGGAAGGTTTTTATCATAAATGGGTGTTGAATTTTGTCGAAAACTTTCTCTGCATCTATTGAGATGATCATATGGTTTTTGTCCTTCAATTTGTTAATATGGTGTATCACATTGATTTATTTGCGTATATTGAAGAATCCTTGCATTCCTGGAATAAACCCCACTTGATCATGGTGTATGATTCTTTCAATGTGCTGTTGGATTCTGTTTGCTAGTATTTTGTTGAGGATTTTTGCATCTATGTTCATCAGTGATATTGGCCTGTAGTTTTCTTTCTTTGCAACATCTTTGCCTGGTTTTGGTATCAGAGTGTTGGTGGCCTCATAGAATGAGTTTGGGAGTGTTCCTCCCTCTGCTATAGTTTGGAAAATTTGAGAAGGATAGGTTTTAGCTCTTCTCTAAATGTTTGATAGAATTCGCCTGTGAAGCCATCTGGTCCTGGGCTTTTGTTTGTTGGAAGATATTTAATCACAGTTTCAATTCCAGTGCTTGTGATTGGTCTGTTCATATTTTCTGTTTCTTCCTGGTTCAGTCTCGGAAGGTTGTGCATTTCTAAGAATTTGTCCATTTTTTCCAGGTTGTCTATTTTATTGGCATATAGTTGCTTGTAGTAATCTCTCATGATCCTTTGTATTTCTGCATTGTCAGTTGTTACTTCTCCTTTTTCATTTCTTATTCTATTGATTTGAGTCTTCTCCCTTTTTTTCTTGATGAGTCTGGCTAATGGTTTATCAATTTTATTTATCTTCTCAAAGAACCAGCTTTTAGTATTATTGATCTTTGCTATTGTTTCCTTCATTTCTTTTCCATTTATTTCTGATCTGATCTTTATTATTTCTTTCCTTCTGCCAACTTTCAGGGTTTTTTGTTCTTCTTTCTCTAATTGCTTTAGCTGTAAGGTTAGGTGGTTTATTTGAGATGTTTCTCGTTTCTTTTTAAAATTTATTTATTTATTCATTTATTTAATTTTTGGCTCCATTGGGTCTTTGTTGCTGTGCGCAGGTTTTCTCTAGTTGCTGAGAGTGGGAGCTACTCTCTGCTGCGGTGCGCGGGCTTCTCATTGAGGTGGCTTCTTTTGCTGTGGAGCAAGGGCTCTAGGCGCGTTGGCTTCAGTACTTGTGGTTTGCGGGATCTAGAGCACAGGCTCAGTATTTATGGTGCACCAGCTTAGTTGCTCTGCGGCATGTAGCATCTTCCTGGACCAGGGCTCGAACCCATGTCTCCTGCATTGCCAGGCAGATCCTTAACCACTGCGCCACCAAGGAAGCCCCCTCTCTCATTTCTTAAGGTAGGATTGTATTGCTATAAACTTCCCTGTTAGAACTGCTTTTGCTGAATCCCATTGGTTTTGGGTCGTCGTGTTTTCATTGTCATTTGTTTCTAGGTATTTTTTGATTTCCTCTTTGATTTCTTCAATGATCTATTGGTTATTAAGTAGTGTGTTGGGGAGAGAAGCTTCAAGATGGTGGAAGAGTAAGATGCGGAGATCACCTTCCTCCCCACAAACACATCAGAAATACATCTAAATGTGGAACAACTCCTACAGAACACCTCTGAACGCTGGCAGAAGACCTCAGCCTTCCCCAAAGGCAAGAAACTCCCCCACGTACCTGGATAGGGCAAAAGAAAAAAGAAAAAACAGAGACAAAAGAATAGGGACGGGATCTGCACTAGTGGGAGGGAGCTGTGAAGGAGGAAACGTTTCCACACACTAGGAAGGCTCTTCATGGGGGAGACTGCAGGTGGCGGAGGGGGGAAGCTTCGGAGCCACGGAGAAGAGCACAGCAACAGGGGTGTGGAGGGCAAAGCAGAGAGATTCCTGCACAGAGGATCAGTGCCGACCAGCACTCACCAGACCGAGAGGCTTGTCTGATCACCCACTGGGACTGGTGGGGGCTGGGAGATGAGGCTAGGGCTTCGGGCAGATCCGATGGAGAGAACTGGGGTTGCCGGCGTGAACACAGCCTGAAAGGGTTAGTGCACCACGGCTAGCCGGGAGGGAGTCCGGGAAAGTCTGCAACAGCCAAAGAGGCGAGAAACTTTTTCTTGCCTCTTTGTTTCCTGGTGAGCGAGGAGAGGGTATTAAGAGCACCGCTTAAAGGAGCTCCAGAGACGGGCGCGAGCTGCGGCTAACAGGGCGGACCCCAGAGATTAGAATGGGATGCTAAGGCTGCTGCTGCAGCCACCAAGAAGCCTGTGTGCAAGCATAGGTCACTCTCCACACCTCCCCTCCCAGGAGCCTGTGCAGCCCGCCACTGCCAGGGTCCCGTGATCCAGGGACAACTTCTCCAGGAGAACACACTGCGGGCCTCAGGCTGTTGCAACGTCACGCTGGCCTCTGCCGCAGCAGGCTCTCCCCACGTCACATCCGTAGCCCTCCCTACCCCCGGCCTGAGTGAACCAGAGCTCCCGAATCAGCTGCTCCTTTAACCCCGTCCTATCTGAGCGAAGAACAGATGCCCTCAGGCAACCTACACTCAGAGGCGGGTCCAAATCCAAAGCTGTGCGAACAAAGAAGAGAAAGGGAAATTTCTCCCAGCAGCCTCAGGAGCAGTGGATTAAATCTCCACAATCAACTAGATGTACCCTGCATCTGTGAAATACCTGAGGAGGCAACCAATCATCCCAAATTGAGGTATTTAATTTTTGATAGTTTGATTAATATGTGTCTTGGCGTGTTTCTCCTTGGATTCATCCGGTATGGGACTCTCTGTGCTTCCTGGACTTGATTAACTACTTCCTTTCCCATATTGGGGAAGTTTTCAAGTATAATCTCTTCAAATATTTTCTCTGTCCCTTTCTTTTGCTCTTCTTCTGGGATCCCTATAATTCGAATGTTGGTGCGTTTAATGTTGTCCCAGAGCTCTCCCATTTGTTTATTTTTCTTTTTATTTTCATTACTCTACGAGGTGTATCAAAAAAGATCTCGCTGTAGTTTATATCAAAGAGTGTTTTTCCTCTGTTTTTCTCTAAGAGTTTTATAGTGTCTGGTCTTACATTTAGGTCTTTAATCCATTTTGAGTTTATTTTTGTGTATGGTGTTAGATGGTGTTCTAATTTCATTCTTTTACATGTAGCTGTCCAGTTTTCCCACCACAGGAGCTCAGGCCCAACCCCTGGCCCATGAACCATGATCCTGCAAGCCTGGGGGGGGGGGGTGGCAAAAAAGAAAAATGAGAAAAGAAAAAATGAGCAGAACAATAACAAAAAGTAAAAATAAAATAAGGTTAGAAAACTAACAGATATGTCAAAAAAATAAAAATACAGATGAAACACCAACTGGGAGGTAAAACAGAGCCACAAAAGCAAAAAAGAAGGAAAAATAAAAGGCCAGAAAAGGCCCTGGCTGTGGGTGGGAGGGACTTGGGTGGGTGGGTGGTTTAAGCAGGGGGCGGGGTCTAGGCTTAGGACTCTTGTGGCCACCAAGGGCCCTGGGGGTTGGGGGTGGGGCTTAGTCTTAGTGTGGGCAGAGGGGCCCTGGAGTGCCTCCAGCCTCTGAGTGCAGATGTCAGGCCAGGACCTCAGCACGCTCTCTGGGGGCCGAGTGGGTAGGGGAAATGTTTCCCCCGCCAATCCTCTGGTCCTGGAGGGTCCTTCCCCTGTTTGCCTCTACTCTTCTTCCCCACCCTCCCTCCCACGCCCCTAGGACCCATGCAGCCGGAGGGGGCCTCGGAGGGCGGAGGACCAGGCCTGGGACCCCAGCAGGCTTTCTGGGGCCCCCGTGGGCAGGGAAATGCTAGCTGCAGTTCCCCTGATCCTCTGATTCCAGAGGGTCCCCCCCCGTCCACCTTTCCTCTTCTTCCCACCCCTCCCACAATCCTAGGACCCACACAGCCACAGGGGGCCCCGGAAGGCAGAGGACCAGGCCCGGGAGCCCAGTAGGCTTCCCCGGGCCTGCATGGGTGGGGGAAACAGCTGCGTTCCCTGCCTGATCCTCCAATCCCCAAGGATCCCGCCTGGCACAGGAACCCCTCCCCTCCCCCAGCCACCCCTCAGGGGCACTGGTCCCATCTGGCCTCCTCTTCTCCTCCCCCGTCGCTTCCCCCCCATATCCTACCTGGTCATTCGGGGTTCCTCCCATCCCCTTGGGTGTCAAGGTCCCCCGCCAGCATCTCCTAGGTGCCCTAGTTGTGGGGAGACGGGAACTTTGCATCCTCCTACTCCGCCATCTTGACTCAGCCAGAGTTAGTGTTTAAATACTTTTTTTTCCATGCTGATAAAACAGTAAATATATCAAAAACAATTCCCGAAGAAGACATAATGTATCAAATAAAATATTATTAAGTTGAATCTAAAGGCCATATAAATTGTTTTCAAAAAGCTGGTGCTGGGGCTTCCCTGGTGGCGCAGTGGTTGAGAGTCCGCCTGCTGATGCAGGGGACGCGGGTTCGTGCCCTGGTCCAGGAGGATCCCACGTGCCGTGGAGCGGCTGGGCCCATGGGCCATGGCCGCTGGGCCTGCGCGTCTGGAGCCTGTGCTCCGCAGCGGGAGAGGCCACAACAGTGAGAGGCCCGCGTACCGCAAAAACAAAACAAACAAAAAAAAAAGCTGGTGCTGGGCTTCCCTGGTGGCGCAGTGGTTGGGGGTCCGCCTGCCAATGCAGGGGACATGGTTTCATGCCCAGGTCCGGGGCACATGCCACGGAGTGGCTGGGCCCGTGGGCCATGGCCGCTGAGCCTGCGCGTCTGGAGCCTGTGCTCCGCAGCGGGAGAGGTCACAACGGTGAGAGGCCCGCATACCGCAAAAAAAAAAAAACAACAAACTAGTGCATGGGAAGGTGTGGAGGAATTAAAATATGTTAAATCTCTCATAATATGGAGATGTAATAATAATAATATCTACTATGTATTGTATTATAAAGCAATAGACTAAGTGCTTTATATTTAGCTGCCTTATTCTACCCACTATGAACACTGAGATTGTCTGAGTTGCTCATCATTACGTCTCCAGAGCCTAGCCCATTTCCTGGTTCATGTTAGGCACTTAACAAATATTTGTGCAATGTTGAGTAAACAAGCCTATAAAGTAATCGACCTTTAAACATGTCATGTGACCTGGCCAAGCTTGCACAGTAAGAGATAGAGCCAGGATTCTAACCAGATCTGTTTGCCTCCAAAATTCAGTCACATTGTTTTCCCCAAAGTAAAATGTTTTGGTTTTAATACTGATAGAAAAATAAAAGTTCACACTTTTATAATTTTATTTCAAAAGTAACTATTGGTAGACTAAAAACAGAATCTGTAACTTCCAAATCAATAGGGGAAAAAATGGAACAAAGAAAACTTGAGTAAAGAAAAATAAATAAATAAAACAAAACCACAAATAAGCCCAGAAATAGAAAGCCTAATAGAAAAATGGGCAAAGAGCATGAGTAATCAACTCACAGAGGAAATAAAAATAAATTTCATCATTTTCTTCATTTTCCAAAAAAGTCATCATTTTCTTATGTAACCACATGCCATTATTACACCTAAAAAAATAACAATAAATCATTGACATCATCTAATACCAAGTATATTGAAATGTCCTCAATTATGTAAAATATATATTTTACATTGGTTTGCTTGAATCAGAATCCAAACAAGATTCATATTTTTAATTGAGTTGTCACGCCTTTTTAATTTTTTTTTTTTTTTTTTTTGCGGTATGCGGGCCTCTCACTGTTGTGGCCTCTCCCGTTGCGGAGCACAGGCTCCTTATGCACAGGCTCAGTGGCCATCATGGCTCACGGGCCCAGCCGCTCCGCGGCATATGGGATCCTCCCGGACCAGGGCACGAACCCGTATCCCCTGCATCGGCAGGCGGACTCTCAACCACTGCGCCACCAGGGAGGCCCCAGTCACGCCTTTTTAATAAAAAGCTGTCCCTCCCACCTTTTTTTCATGCCATTGACTCAAAGAAACTGACTGATGTTCTGCAGAAAGTCTCACATTCTGGATTTTCCTGCTTTGTTAATTTATTCTTCAATTTTATTTGTCTTTTTAACATTGAGTTGTAAGTATGGTTAATTTTTTTTTAAGTTTCTATTTAGAAATAATTTCAGACCTTTAAAAATTGCAAAAATAGTATTAAGAACCATATACCTTTAACCCAGGTTTCCCAAATGTTAATGGTTTACTACGTTTGCTTTATTCATTCTATTTTTGTTCTGAAACATTTGAGACTAAGTTACAGAAAAAGGGCCCTTTACCTCTAAATACTTTAGTATATTTCCAAAAAGAAGGACATTCTCTTACATAACCATAGTTCAATGGTGAAAATCAGGAAATGATACAATATCAGTAACTAACCTACAGATCTTATTCAAATTTTACTAATTTTTCTTCTAAAGGCCTTTATCAGGTTTAGGCTTTTAAATTTATTTTAACATATTTCTTACCTTTCAGGAATTTGTACCCTTAAAAAAAAATGTTACTGCCAATTGCTATTGCAGTAGTTCCGAAACTTGTTTGCACATTAGAATCACATGGAGAGCTTTTAAAATTTTCTAGAGAAAATTCTTAAGAAACAACAAAGCTGAAGTCATCATGCTCCCTGATTTCAAACTATATCACAAAGCTATCATCATTGAAACAGTATAGTATTGGCATAAAAACAGACCCACAGGGCCTCCCTGGTGGCGCAGTGGTTGAGAGTCCGCCTGCCGATGCAGGGGATACGGGTTCGTGCCCCGGTCCGGGAGGATCCCATATGCCGCGGAGCGGCTGGGCCCGTGAGCCATGGCCGCTGGGCCTGCGCATCCGGAGCCTGTGCTCCGGAACGGGAGAGGCCACAACAGTGAGAGGCCCACATACCGCAAAAAAAAAAAAAACAGACCCACAGATCAGTGGAACAGAACAGAGAGCCCAGGTATAAACCCATAAATTTGGTTAATTAATTTATGACAAAGGGGCCAAAAATACACAACAGGGAAAGGACAGTCTCTTCAATAATTGGTGTTGGGGAAAGTTGGACAGCCATATGCAAAAGAGTGAAACTGAACCATTATCTTACACCATACACAAAAACCGAACTTAAAATGGATTAAAGACTTGAATGTAAGGCCTGAAACCATAAGATCTCTAAAAGAAAACATAAGCTGTATGCTCCTTGCCATTGGTCTTGGCAATGATTGTTTGAATCTGACACCAAAAGCAAAAGCAACAAAAGCAAAAATAAACAAGTGAGATGGTATCAAACAAAAAAGATTCTGCCCAGCAAAGGAAACCATCAACAAAACAAAAACACAAACCCACTGAATGAGAGAAATAATTGCAAGTCATATATCTGATAAGGGGCTAAAACAAACTATCATACAACTCAGAAGCAAAAAACCAAACAATCCAATTTAAAAATGCACAGAAGATCTGAATAGACATTTTTCCAAAGAAGACATACAGGTGGACAACAGACACATGAAAAGATGCTCAACATCACTAATCATCAGGGAAATGCAAATCAAAACCACAATGAGATATCACTTCATACCTGTTAGAATTGTTATTATCATAAAGATAAGAAACACGTGTTGGTGATGATGTGGCAAAAAGGGAACATTTGTGCACTGTTGGTGGGAATACAAAATTGGTGCAACCACTACAGAAAACAGTATAGAGGTTCCTCAAAAAAATTAAAAATAGAACTACCATATGATCCAGCAATTCCACTTCTGGGTATCTATCCAATGAAAACAAAAATACTAATTTGAAAAGATATATGCACCCCTGTGTTCATTGCAGCATTATTTACAATAGTCAAGATATGGAAACAACCTAAGTGTCCAAGGATGGATTCAAAAATTATGGCATATATATACAGTGGAATATCATTCAGCTATTAAAAAAAAGAATGAAATCTTGCCATTTTCAACAACATGGACTGACCTCGAGGGCATTATACTAAGTGAAATTAGTCAGACAAAGACAAATACAATATGATCTCTTTTATATGTGGACTCTAATAACAAAACAAAACAAAACCCAAAAACCAAGCTGAGAGATACAGAGAAGAGATTGGTGGTTGCAAGAGGCAGGGGGTGGAGGTGGGAGAAATGGGTGAACTGGTTTTTTTTTTTTCTTTGTTTTTTTAGTTTAAATAAATTGAATAAAAACTTCCCAAATCCAGGTCTGTGGGACAGAAGCATCAGTGTTTTGAAGTTCCCCAGTGACTCCAATGTGTAGACAAATCTGGAAACCACTGTGCTACCGTTAAATGAATTCTATGGGCTGTGTTGCCCCTGAAATATTATTCACAAATTACTGAAATATTACTTGACTGACAGTGGGAGGAGGTGTATGGCAGGTAATCATCTTTCTCAGAAAAGAAAAATTTTCCAGGCTCTCTCCCAGTCAAGGCAAACCACACTCTCTTCGGGTGCTATTTCCAAATGGTTCCTCCTAGAAGCAGCTAGGTTTAGAAGAGGCTACGTTTGACTTTTAGCCATCCCTTCATTGTTCCCTCCTTTCTTCAAAGTCTGGCACAAGGTAGAAATTCAATAAATGCCAAATGAATGAATGGATGAGATTGTGCTTTCACCAATCTATTTTCTGAGGCCTGAGAGCAGGGAAAAGCTATTAAAATTTATTTAAAGAGTAGGCCATTGGGCCAGTACCGGAGAGTTTAGCTTTGGAGCAATCAAATTTAAAATCTATATCTTCCATCCTTAATAGATAAGTGAAAAGCAGGAAAGCTTCAAATGATATACAGGTATACATAGTCCTACTTGTGTTAAAACATCAAAAGCCTCCTCACCTCTCCTGAGACCCACCTCTCCACATTCCAGCACAATGCCCTGGCTGTTAAATGTTTTGACCATCACCACTGGGTAAGAATTCAGCTATGCATCATTAGTGGGAAACAAAAATGCCTACACCCAGGAGTGATGAAAATCTTGGCAAACTGGAGCACAGTCTCCTTTCCAAGAGGCACTATTGCTTACCTCAATCAGAACCCAGTTTGCCAGACATTCCTATTACTCAAAAGAAGCTGGAAATTCTGATACTATGTAAAATCTTCCACTTTAGAAATGTCACCTCAAATTTTAAAAGAAAAAAGAGTCCTATTGGCCAAACAAAACACAACTGTAGACTTAATCCGGCACCACTTTAATCTCTACCACTGTTGCAGGGAGAACTTTTTTTTTTTTTTTTTTTGTGGTACGCGGGCCTCTCACTGTTGTGGCCTCTCCCATTGGCGGAGCACAGGCTCCGGATGCTCAGGCTCAGCGGCCATGGCTCATGGGCCCAGCCGCTCTGCGGCATGTGGGATCCTCCCGGACCGGGGCACGAACCCGCGTCCCCTGCATCGGCAGGCGGACTCGCAACCACTGCGCCACCAGGGAAGCCCAGGAGAACTCTTAAAAAGGATTGTCATAGTGTTACCGAGTCCAAGCACACACTGCTCACTGCGCCAAAGGTCAATGAATTGACAGTAGAGGTGTTGGAGCAAGGAATAGTGACTTTATTCAGAAAGCCAGCACAGGGCGCTTTCCTGGTTGCGCAGTGGTTAAGAATCCACCTGCCAATGCAGGGGACATGGGTTCAAGCCTTGGTCCAGGAAGATTCCCCCATGCTGCGGAGCAACTAAGCCTGTACTCCACAACTACTGAGCCTGCGCTCTAGAGCTGCGAGCCACAACAACTGAAGCTGCATGCCACAACTACTGAAGGCTGCATTCTGCAACTACTGAAGCCCATATGCCTAGAGCCCATGCTCCGCAACAAGAGAAGCCACCGCAATGAGAAGCCCACGCACCTCAACAAAGAGTAGCCCCCACTCGCCACAACTAGAGAAAGCCCATGTGCAGCAATGAAGACCCAACACGGCCAAAAATAATAAATAAAAATAAATTTAAAAGAAAAAAGGCAGCAGACTGAGAAGATGGTGGACTAGTGTCCCAAAGAACCATCTTACCAGAGTTAGAATTCAGGTTTCATTTATACTAAAAGGGGTGGGGGGTGTGACTGGTTGTTGCAAACTTCTTGGTGCTGGAATCCTTTATCCTTGTAGGTGTCCAGTAGGTCTGGTCTAAATGTTTCTATAAACCTCCAACAAGACAAATGTTATTCTCTGTTCTGCAACTTTTTATTTCTCTGTGAATAAGAGTGATATACCTTTAAAGGTCAGAGTCTTGAGAATGGGCAATCCTGTATATTTCAGGCTATAGGCAACATTCTTTTACAAAACGTGCAGAGCCAGCATGAAAAAAGCACAGGCAACAAACAGAAGAAAAAAGTTAGAGCTAAAGGAAGATTCAATATGGAGTTAGGTTTGTTTTTCTCTGTTACAGTAGGTATTGGAGAACCAACACATCAGAAGAGAAAATGGTAAAAGTAACTTCAGTAAATTCTACAATTTTCTGGCTTCCAATTCAAACAACTTAGAGATTGTTCCCTTAACTTCCTTGAATTCATTCTTGGTCTCTTTTCTCTAACAATGAAAATCTTGGCTCCTAACATCAGTTAGCATAATTACTTGTTTTCTTTGTCGTATTTTACATAAAATAGTTTCAAAATAATGCTATGCTATTTTAACAAATAATCTACCAAATTTTGCAGTTTCATTTGTTCTTAGAATATGTTCCACAGTGATGTACAGTCTGGGCTGTACATTTTACAAAAAGTTTGTGGTAAAGGCACCTAAGTGGAAAGTGAAAAGCTTCCCCCAAATTGTTCTGGTGTTTATAATGACAGCCCAAAGAACAAGGGCGCAAAATGCATTTTGCTAGGAGCCTTGACAGGCAATTTTGC
Source organism: Mesoplodon mirus (assembly GCF_964341445.2). Taxonomy (NCBI): domain Eukaryota; kingdom Metazoa; phylum Chordata; class Mammalia; order Artiodactyla; family Ziphiidae; genus Mesoplodon; species Mesoplodon mirus. The sequence continues at coordinate 86,631,081 of NC_138990.1, forward strand.
TGTCTGTCCCCAGGACAGGGAACAGTACTGTGAGGACTTGGGCTGCGCTATGGAGGTTGCTTGCTAATCTCTTAAGAGACTCCTTTTTTAAGGAGATCTGGGGCTGTCTGACAACTTTTCCATCTTCCCTCTCTCCTTGAAAAAAGCTGGAAATGTGCGTTTTCTGAAGCACAGGCCTGGACGTACAGACTTAGATGATCATTTGCGAAAACTTGAACGTGGGAGTAGATGGAATTGCCTACTAGGAAGAGGGTAGCATGAGTGGGTGCAGGATCCCTGGGAACACAGACCTTTAGGGACAGAAGGAGTGAGAAATCTCAGAGGCAGGGGAATCAGTGCGAGCACAGAGCCAAGTAGGGAGAAGAGGTTCTTACATCTGACGGAGGGGAGACTGTGTTCTCCCAAAGGTCGCTCCCGGGGCGGTGAGTTCCCCCAGCTCAGTAGGGACCCCAGTCCCTAAACTGGCATGTGCCACGTGCAGGGATGCCCAACAAGGAGCAAGATGGCCTGACCTGGAGGAAGTCACTTATGCAAGGAAGTTGGGTCTGGGCTTCGGAGGAGAATGCATCCCAGCGTGGTACTGAACGGTCTAGCAGGGTAAAGGATGAGGCCCGCGCTCCGCACTGGGCTAGGATTTCCGGTGAGGCCCGCGTCTCCCGCCCTTCCGGTTTAGTGCCTTCGCGCTCTCTCGGAGATTGCAGACCCCTCCACTTCCACCGCCAACTGCAAAGAAAAGTAGGGGCGGCCGGTCTCTGCCCGAAGCCTTAGGTTCCCGCCCGCACCGGGCGGGGCCTCCTCCTACTCCCACCGCGGCCCCTCCCACCGCGGCCGCCCCGCCCCCTTCCGGGTTTTGGGAAGCGGTTCCAGTTTGCCGAGGTAGGAGGTATGGAGGACTGTGTCGGCAAGGTGGGCGGCCTGGGGTGCGCCTTGTGCGTGCTGACCGGGGCTTCCCGCGGCTTCGGAAGGACGCTGGCCCATCTCCTGGCCCCGCTGCTGTCGCCCGGCTCCGTGCTGGTCCTAAGCGCCCGCAGTGACGAGGCGCTGCGGCAGCTGGAGGCCGAGCTGGGCGCCGAGCGGCCCGGCGTGCGCCTCGTGCGGGTGACCGCCGACCTGAGCGCCGAGGCCGGCTTGCAGCAGCTGCTCGGTGCCCTGCGCGAGCTCCCCAGGCCCGAAGGCCTGCAGCGAGTGCTGCTCATCAACAATGCCGGTAAGACGCCCGCCGGCGTGTGAGCGCTTGGAATACTGCTTAGCGTCCAGTTCTGTTTTCCCTCCCTTTCACCTCCCCCGCCTCTTAGAACTTTAAAGGTGTCTCCTAGACACCTTTAAAGCCCTGGTTTCAGCGGGGTGTGGAGGAAGACCTGGTGCTCTCTGGGGCTCGTTCTCTCCCCCTTCTTCCCCCCTTCCCGTTTCAACGCCAAGAACTTTTCTGATCTTCTTGCTCAGCGCTCTCTGGCGGAGGCGTGAGTTAGGGCATGGGGTCTCCCAGCAGAAGTAAATTCCCCCACTTCTCCAAATGGCCCCCAGAGTTCCCCGAACCCCAGCCCCAGAGAAGGGCACGCGCTTTCTCACTTTGAAGCTTCAGGTGAGTGGGTTCCCCAGGTATGCGTGTCTGCAGAGCTGGGAAGAGGGAGGCGTCTTCAGAAGCACTAGAGAGACTCCTCCTTTAGGTCTGGATGGGAAGGAGGTGTCTGGAAGAGTTTGAAGAGGGCTGGGAGAAGAGAAAACCCCGCCTGCACTGGGTGATTCCTAAGGTCTGTTTTTTCAGGCAGTCTTGGAGATGTGTCCAAACGCTTCGTAGACCTGGCTGACCCAGCTGAAGTGAACAACTACTGGGCTCTGAACTTGACCTCCATGCTCTGCCTGACTTCCAGCATCCTGAAGGCCTTCCCGGACAGTCCTGGCCTCAGTAGGACTGTGGTTAATATCTCGTCCGTCTGTGCCCTGCAGCCCTTCAAGGGCTGGGCACAGTACTGTGCGGGGAAGGCTGCCCGTAACATGATGTTCCAGGTTCTGGCTGCAGAGGAACCTAGTGTGAGGGTGCTGAGCTATGCCCCAGGTAGGTGAAGCATTACTGCCATCGCTGTCCCCAGAACCAGCTGGTTACCCTTTGGAGACTGGGCAAGGAGCCTTCTCTGTCTCCTCCAGGAAAGGACCCATAGAATATTTTGTCCTTGAATCATCACTCCTTAAGGGAAATACAGGCTGCAAGAAAGTTAGTGCTGGCAGGGGCAGGGAGCTGTAGTTATCAGGTATGGATTGCGAGTGGACAGCTGCGTGGACTTGAGGGTGGGGCCAGAAGGTCTGAGATGTTAGAGTTTGAGAGATGATTAGGGTTTGAATTCCAGGCCTCTACCTCATTTCTTCATTTGAAACAGGGAAGATGCTACCTGTCTCACAGGGCAGTTTGTAGGACTGAATGAGGTAAAACATGTAAAAGTGATCCCAAACTGTGAAGGGCTATCTAATTGTTAGCATTTGTAATTGTTAGATAGGACTTATCACACTGTATTATCTTTATATCTATATATACTTCTCTACTTCTCTCTCTGCATAGGAAAGCCTTGAAAGCAGGCATTATGCACTATTCATCTTTATATCCCCAGCACCTAGTAAAGCACCCCACTGAGCCAGTCTGCAGTGAATGTTAGCTGAATGAAGAGCAGACAGACATTGTTGAATGCTGACCATCCCATGCTGAACTGTGCTGGAACACTGGGGAATGCTGAGATAAATAAGATAGAGCCCTGTCCTCATGAAAGTTAAAGGGTAGGGGGCCTTGTCGTACTTGGTCTGGTTTCTCATCATCCTACCATGATGCCACTGTACACCTTTCTTAAGAGTGAGGCTTCTATTTTCAGCTTGAGGTTGCTGGAATTAGAAGGTGGTGACATAGCTGTTGCATGATGTCTGAGCAACTTAGATAGAGATCCAGTAGTCTATTCCCCTTGGAACCCTAGCAGCAAAGAGGTAGATTAACCTGACCAAAGTCCAGATGCAGCATAGCCAGGATCAAACCTTGCCACCTAGGTCATGATCAGTGCAGTTTCTACTTCCTCATGCTCTCTAGTAGCCAATCCTCCTTCTCTCCCTCCCTAATGTAATACAGTTGCTCTTGCAGCTAATATTCAACTCAGCACCCACCCTGAGCTCAGCCTAGGACTCACTCAGTCAACAGAGAGCAAATGGAAACCATAGTCAGGAGCAGAGCAAACTCTAGAGTGCCATGTGACTGGGTTACATTTCAGGGGGCTGCCCTGGACATTGTGAGGAAGTTGACAAGCCCACAACTAATATATTCAATGGTGAAAAGCTAAAAGCTTTTCCTCTAAGATCAGGAACAGGACAAGGAAGCCATTCTTCCCACTTCTATTCAACATAGTATTGGAAGTCCCAGTCAGAGCAATTAGACAAGAAAAATAAAAGGCATCCAGGTTGGAAAGGAAGAGGTAAAACTGTCTCTATTTGCAGATGACATTATATATAGGAAACCCTAGAGACTTCACCAAAAAATTGTTAGAACTAATAAACAAATTCAGTAAAGTTGCAGGATACAAAACAATGTAAAAAATCAGTTCCATTTCTATACACTAATAATGAAGTATCAGAAAGAAAAATTAATAGTCCCTTTTACAGTTGCATCAAACAGAATAAAATACCTAGGAATAAATTTAACCAAGGAGGTAAAAGGCCTGTAAACTGAAAACTATAAGACACTGATGAAAGAATTTGAAGAAGGTACAAAATGGAAAGATGCCATGCTCATGGATTGGAAGAATTAATATTGTTAAAATGTCCATACTATCCAACCCAATCTACAGATTTAATGCAATCCCTATAAAATTTCCAATGGCATTTTTCACAGAAATAGAACAAACAATTCTAAAATTTGTATGGAACCTCATGAGCCAAAGCAGTCTTGAGAAAGAAGAACAAAGCTCTCCAGCATCACTCTCCTTGATTTCAAACTATATTACAAAGCTATAGTAATCAAAATATTATGGTACTGGCACAAAAAAACAGACACAATTTACCAGTGAAACTATCTAGTCCTGGTGTCTTGGAGAAGATAATTTGCGGTTGAAATATTAGCTTCATAAACTTGGATGTGCAAATCTCTTCTCAGAGATTTGGGAAGTTCTCAACTATTATTTCTTTAAGCTTTCTGTTCCTTTTTTCTCTCTGGGACTCCATAATACATAGATTGTTTCTTTTAATGGTAATCCTTAGTTCATGTAGTCTTTCTTCACTCTTTTACATTCTTTTTCCTTTTTGCTCCTCTGACTAGATAATTTCAAATGCCCTGTTTTATAGTTCACTAATTTTTCCTGCTTGGTTGAGTCTGCTGTTGATCTCTATCAAATTCTTCAGTTCAGTCATTGTATTCTTCAACTCTAGATTTTGGTTTGTTTTTTTTTCAAATGGTTTGTTTCTTTGTTGAACTTCTCTTTTTGTTCATGCATTGTTTTCCTAATTTCATTTAGGTGTCTGTCCGTGTTTTCTTAGAGTTCACAGAATTTCTTTAGGAGGATTATTCTGAATTCTTTGTCAGGCAGTTCATACATCTCATTTCTTTAGGGTCCGTCATCAGAGTTGTATTAGTTTCCTTCAGTGGTGCCATGTTTCCTTGATTATTCATGATCCTTGTGGCCTTGTGTTGGTGTTTGTACATTTGAGGAAGTAGACACCTCTTCCAGTCTTTATAGACTGAGTTCAGTAGGCAGAGCCCTTCACCAGTCAACTCTTTTAGTGATTCTGGGTGAGCCATCTGGTGATGTCCGTGGCAGTTTTGCCACTAGAGTCCTAAGGCAGCCTGTTGCTGGGGTGGGTACAAAGCCTGGGTCCACAGTAGTCATCCCGGCACTAGACCAGCTGGGAGTCTGGTTTGAGAGTGCCCACCTAAAGCCTAGGTTCACAGATACTGTGACCTACAGGAGCCATGTAGGGCCACGGGAGTTGGCTAGTGCTGGGGTGTGCCAGAAGCCTGGGTTCATGGGAGCCTGGTGCCATGGGAACCACCTGAGGCCATGGGAGCCAGCTGGTGCTGGAGTGGATCAGGGGCCTGGCTTCTCAGGGGCCCTCTAGGAGCCTGGAGTTCCAGGAGCTGCCTGGGGCTTTGGGAACTGCCTGGGGCTGCTGGGACCACTGGAGCTGGGTGTCAGGATGAGCTGGAGGCCTGGGTTCATGGGAACCCACAGGGAGCCACGTAAGGCCATGGGAGTTGGCCTGGTGCTGGAGCAGGCTGACTCGGGAGCCCCCAAGGAAGTTGGGTGCTCACTTCACTCTTCTTCTCCCACGGGGACGGTGTCTCTCTCTGCATGTGGCTGCTGGGGCTTGGGGAAGGGGTGATAGGGAAGTGTGAATCTGTAGATTTGGTGGTCTAGAGGGACCATGCTCAGTGGACATTGGAATTTGAGTCTGGAGCTCAGTGGTGACAGTGTGGAGCCTTGGTGATCCTGACCATGTGTCAGCCAAGATGAGGTGTTGCCTCTGGCCACACCTGACTCCACCCAACTCCACACATACATCAGGGGCCCCTGCCTCATCTTCTTCTCTTCATCCCCTAGGTCCCCTGGACACAGACATGCAGCAGTTAGCCCGGGAGACTTCTGTGGACCCAGACTTGCGAAAAAGGCTGCAGGAGCTGAAGACAAAAGGGGAACTTGTGGATTGCAGGATATCAGCCCAGAAACTTCTGAATTTGCTACAAAAGGACAAGTTCAAGTCTGGAGCCCATGTCGATTTCTATGATGAATAAGCCCATGTCCTTGGTTCTTAGGGCTTTCTTTCCCCTCTCAGGCATGCCCAGGAGTCCTGTGCCTCCCCACATCCTGCCACAGTGGCACTGCCAACCCTGCCTTATGCAGATAAGCACTCATGCTTACTGTCCTGCCCTCAGATCCAGCCAGCTATGAGGGCTCCAGGTGGCTGGAGTTCCCAGTTCTCAGGAGTCTGTATTGACCACCTTGAGTTAGGAGTAGGCTTAGGAGAGACAAGTTATGGCTGTTGGTGTTCTCTCTCCCCAGGAATAGAATTTTAGTACAAGAAGCTAAAAAACAGTAAAACTGGAAAAACAGTACAAGAAGCTAAAACACTGAAAAAAGGAGGATGGGTCTCCTGCCCATGGCAGGAGGGAAGAGTCCATGGGGAAGAGGGGATGAGCTAGGGCCAAATAGGAGGGCCTATGTAGATTCACAGATGGCCTGGAGGGAAGGGAGGACAACGCAAGTCTCAGCCCACAGGGAAGCTCCTTGCTCAGGGTAGCAGGACCTTCAGGTGAACTCTGTGTCCTAATTCTGATGCTTCCTCCCTCCAGAACCTACCGTGTATCCACCAGATGGGGGAAAGGGCCCCGAGAGCTTACGTACATGTTAAAGTCAGATACAAATAAAACATGGATTGTCCTTTATTTATTTTATTTTATTTTATTTTATTTGGATTGTCCTTTATTAATGCCTGCTTTCTATTCTGATACAGGTCCCATGACTAAGCCCCTGGTTTGCTGGACCCAAGGGGTGTTCCTGAAGCAGTTAATCCAAACTTGGGGTGCTTCCCTTATGTCCTGCAGCGTTGTCTTGGGGCTATCTGCCTGTTCTCACTGAGTCCCACTCAGTAGCAAGCCCAAGTTCAAACAAAGTTGGCCTAGGTGACTTGCCCAGACACCTGTTCCTCCTCTATGCTTTTGCCTATTCTTACCCCAGTCTTTATTACCCTTTCCTTACCCTTGACCTATTCAAAGAGTATCCAGCATTCAGGGCTTGACTCACAACTACCCCAGCCCTTGGGGAAGTACCTGGCTCGCTTGGATCCCCAATTCTGCCCTTTATCCACATGGCAATGCTCTGAGTGGATTCCAGCTCTTAAGGGGGCCTGTCGTGTGCCCTCCTGGTAACGTCCATCTGGCCCACGGTCCTGGTCCTCAGTGGGGTGGACTTAGGACCAATATGCCTTTGGGGTAGGTGGACAAGATTCTAAGAGGGAGAAGCCCTGAGAAACCAGGGGTGCGACCAAACCCATCCTTCTGCAGATCAGTAGGTGTAGGCCAGGCTGGGAGCTCCACAGTGGTGGTGGTCTACAGCCAGCCAGCCCATTGTCCCTGTTCCTTATCTGGGGGGAGAGACCATGGTCCTTGTCAGCCATCTCAGGACTCAGCCCTGTATCTGATAGCAGGACAGAGCTCTCTGTTCCTCCTCACGCACGGCAGAGGGCGCACCAAGGCCATGCCTCCTGGAGAACCAGTGGCAGGGCCTATCTCTGGAGGCAGGCCCTGGGCCAGAGCTGGCAGTGCCCTGTTAGGTTCCCTAGGAGAGAGTGAGCAAGTCATGCTCTTTCTTCATCCAGCAGAGCCTTTGCCCTCAGTGGAGTCAAAATCACTGTTCTCAGGTCCCCACTTTGCCACCCTGGGCAAGTTGTTCCCCTTGCTTCAGTTTCCTTATCTGAAAACAGTGGATTATATTGGCGCCTCTCTCAAGCGGCGTGAGTGTGAAACGACCTCATGTTTGTAAGTGTTTAGCACAGTGCTGGCATTGCAGTAACTGCCTGTAAATGCTAATTTATTTCTTTTTGTATCAAGATCCAGATCATCCTGGAGCCCCATTTGTATAGCCTCATCTCCACATGGCCAAGATGCCCTCCCCTTTGCTGACCTGTGGCAAGAACTCTCACTGCGCCGCCTCTAATCCGGGCCTCAGTGGGACTGGGGTTCAGTGTGGACAGCTGGTCCTGGATTCACCAGACCCTCAGGAAAACGCTTGAGCCTTGGAGTCGAACCCTTAGCCCCACTTCCCTCTGTGTCGGAGATACTGTGGGTCTTGGGCAGGGCCTTATCTCTGGGCTTCAGTTTCCCTAGAACAGATGAGCTCTAAGATTCTTTCCTACAAACCTTTCTCTAAGGTGCTTCAAGTGTGGTCAGGCTGCATCTGCTGACATCAGATTTGCCTCTGCAGGTGAGGCTGTGCAGCCTGGGCTACCCCTTCTATCGGGTGGGTGTGGGACAGATTTCCTCGCCTGGCCCTTGCTCCCATGGGAGTGTAAGGGCGGTGTAAGTAAGCGCAACCCTACTTGATGTCCCGTGGGGTTGACTCCCTCTCCAGAGGGCTGGTTGGCCAGGACTTCAGAGGAGGTAAGGCCGGGACTTCATGAGGAGTACCACATGTCCCCACAAGGTGGCGAGGCCCTCCCACACCTGACATATCCTCTCTGAGCTCAGAGATTTAAGAGCCTTGGAAAAGACCCTGGACCTGTCTCTCTTCTGGACTCTCAGGGGCCCCCAGGGAGCTGGGGAGGCAGAAAGAGCTGGGATCACTCCCCGGCAGGCTTCCCAGGCCTCCTAAGTGATCCATGGGCTCTGGCCACATGGGCTCTGGCCCAGGTCTTGCTCCTTAGCCTGGACTCAGCCTCCCCAAGTCCTGCACCACTGGGGCAGGGAGACTTTCTTGCCAGCCTCCAGGGACTAGCCATGAGTGTTCTCAGAGTGCAAAGCCTGGCCTTGGCCACCACACACAGGAGTGCACGCGAACACACACACAATACATGCCTGCACGTGCCCAGAGCTCAGCTGCTTGCCGTGCAGGGCCTTGGATTAGCTGAAAGACAAACAAGGTTTCTTTGTCTGTGGCGTGAACGAGCTGGTGGTTTTTCGGTTTTGTGTTTAATATCCCTGAGCTGGAGGCCAGCAGCTGGCCTGTGGGAGCAGGAGAGTGAGGGGAATATTCCAGGCCCACCCCAGGGAGCTCCAGCACCTCTGTCTGTGAGCATGACCAGCTGGGACTGGGCTGGTCAGAAGCTCCCTCCCCACCCCCAATTCCTGTCCTTTGTCCCCTGAATAAAATGCAGGCTGGTGCTTGAGTTCACTGTTAGCTGAGGCTGGAGGTGCAGAGATGCTCCTACCTCACCACTCAGGAAAACCCCCTGGGGCGGTGCTGACCCTGCTCTCTCCGTGTCTCACCTCAGAGCTGGGCTCTGGGATACTGCCTTCCGGCCTCCCCTCCCCCAGCCTCTCCCCACGGAACACGGCCCCCCTGTGCTGATGTGTGTGCAGTAATTCCCACTCACAGTGCCCAGCCCTCACCACTGGGGTCCTATGTGGTGACAGGGAGGTGGGCGAAGGGCACTGCCAGTCGCTGGGGTGGGGCCCCCAGAGCACCTCACAGTGATCTGGGCTAGAGGAGCTAAGGGGAGTGGGCCTGAAGCCACTAGGCAGCTTGCAGGGACGTTAGCTGAGGATTCACTCTGAGCCTCTGGGACCAGCATGGGGAGGGTCAGAGCGTGGCTGGAGAGAGGAGGGAATGAGCCATCCGTGCTCCCCTGCCCCGATCCCAAGGTCTTCTGCCTGCAGTGCTGGGAGACGGGGCTAATGCTGGACGTTCTCTGGGACTTTTGAAGTAAAGCCCACCTCCCCAGCCCCACCCAAATTATTGTTATTCACAGCAAGACTCCCCTAGCACCCCCTTTGTCTCCCATTTCACCCATCCCCTCAGCCCTAACTGTCCTTAGTGTGAGCTGGGAGAGCCCTGACCTTTGATTTTCAGGAAGGGGTCAGGAAAAGAAAGGAAGGGAGATGGAAGTTTCCTTTTTCCTTTGGGGGGTCCACCTCTCAGGCCCACCCCCAGCTGACTCCATGGGCTCAGATGATTCCTCAGCTGACTGACCTGCAGGCTGTCTAGTGGTCTCTTAGCCCAAGGCCTATGTCCCCCGTCCCCACCCCCAGGGCAAGGGAAGAGAGGGGCCTAGCTCCCACTTTCCAGACCCGGTGCCTCCTCTTGGGGCCACAGGAGTCTGTCTGGCCCATACTCTGGTTCAGGTCTTGGTCCAGCTGCTGCAGAGGTCTTTCTGGCCAGGCCCTGGGCTTCCAAGGCCCAGCTTGACCCTGGGGATCCAAGGTCTCAGGCTCAAGGGGCTGTGTGTATCCCATGGACCTTACCCAGACTTAATCCACTGGGACCTTGTTGAGTGTTTGATGAAAAATGAATGAGAGAGTGAGCAAGTCAGTGCTCTAGTGGCCCACTGCCAGGTGTATAATAAAGCATTTGAAAGGGCTTGGGTGTGATGACCGGTGCCTGGGAGTCAGGTCCCTGCAGACAAGCCCCCACCCAGCCCAGGCATCCCATGTGGGGGTTCAAGCCCCCCTTGGATTGCCCCTTGGAATTCCTAAAGGAAAGCCTGCATGTATGTATTGTGGACATAGGTAGGACTGGCCTGTGTCAGAATCACCCAGCGAGTTAAAAAAAAATCGCTCTCCCATTGTTTCTCCTTTACTGCAGACTCCAATTCAGTGGATCTAGGTATGTCCCCACTTGCGCTACAGCATTACAAAGTGAGCTGTGAAAAGTCATGAATTAATTTCAAAAGTGAGCCGTGAACCTTGCAAACCCAGGTAGTATTGGCAGAGATCAAAGGAGCCAGCCCCTCAAAGAAGGGGAAGTTCAAGGGACAGAGTCAGGCTTAAGGGTTGGGGTTAGTCTGAGGTCAGAACTAGTGAGCAATGTATGGCCAAGGTCAGGGTCATTGTGAGTCCAGATCTGGGATCAGCACAGGGCCATGGCTAGGCTTAGCTTGTGCTGGGAGTTGGGAATAACAAGGGAGATAGACAACTTTGGGAAGCAAAAGAGGCCTGCACATAAATGATGAATGACAGGGTAAGCTGGCTCAGTAGGAGAAGAAGGCCAAGCCTGAAGACCGTGACCAAGGCAGGGAGGGAGGAGCTGCTCTCTCAGCCTCGGGATGGCTCCAGATTCCACCACTCCATCCCCCTGGGCAGGAGCCGTGAGCCCAGGGCAGGGACAGCTGCATCGTCCTCTGAAGCAAAGCGGGCTTTCTCTAAGGGTCTGTCCTTGAGGCCTGCCGGGTGTGACAGGAAAGGGACCGGGCTAAGTGAGGGAGCGGAGAGGAGGCAGGTCTCCTCTCTGGAGCATCCAGGACACACAGAGAGGGTGAAAGACGGAGGCAGAGTGAACAGGACAGTGAGAGAAAGATGCAGAAACACGGGGAGGAAAACAGACAGAGACAGAGAGATTTGAAACATAGTGAGACAGATTTAGATAGAGGGAGAGAGAGCAAGAGAAGCCACACACACTCACACACACCCGGGCGTGCGCTCACACAGCCGCCCTGAGCCTCGCTGGGAATAATCCCACTCCGACACAGGGCCTCAGCTGCACAGGCGGTGCCGAGCTGTTACCTTGCACATCTGTCAGCTCCAAATGTAGAAGCTGTCATAGGGTTGTGTGTGTGAGTGTGAGAGAGTGTGCATGTGTGTGCGCTTGTTCCTCCCAGAGGATGCTGAGGCCTTCGGAGATCCCGAGGGCCCGGAGGCTCTCCAGGAAGTCCACACCCAGGGAAGCAGGCCCACTCCCTCCCGGCCTGCACGGGCAGAGGCCCAGCACCAGACTTGGCGTCTGTGGCCTGATTTGGCCTCTTACAGCCACGTAGCCCTGGGCAGTCGGAGCAGCTGGGTGTCCTCACTTTTCAGGTGGGGATGTAAAGTAGCCAAGCTCCCTGGATCCCACAGGGGTGGTGATGAGTGCTGGCCTCCCGTGTGTCTGTTACTCCTGGGATCTCAGGGACCCTTGGCAGCCTCTTATTGTAGCTGGGGATTCCTTCTGTGGCTGACTCCTGACCTCCGGGGACGCATCCAGCATGCAGCTCCCTCTGCGAGCACCGAGGCCATTGCCCTGCTCTGGCTGGCTCTTCTCGCAGCTGATTTCCCTGCTGGGCCCAGGGATGTGCTTGGACACTGACTCTGGGCTACAGAGGTCTGAGAACCTCAGATCCTGAGCAGGGAGAGTGGGCATAAGGCCCAGGGATGCTAACCCCTTTCTGGTAAGGAGCCCCGGGGGGAGCTCTGTCTCCCTTCTCTTTGCTGAGCCTCTCCAGGTTTTCATCCCCGGCCCGCTATGTCAGGAAGTTCTTTTTTGTGTTTGCACGCCCTCCTGCTTTCATCTAAACTTATCGTAAGGAGATTTTACAGCAATGAGGAAGAGGCCTCAGAAACTATTCAGAAAGGGGAGCAACCTTTTCAGCCTAAGAAAACAGGAACCCTGGTCAAAGGGACCCAGCCCCTGGGTCAAAGCTCTTCCCACAGTTCCAGGCCCACTAGTGGAAGCCTCCCCAGACCCACAGAACTGACCCTGTCAAGATATGGGGAGTCCAAAGGCCCTGCCACCCATCCCACCCGCTGGCAGCCTCACCCGTGACCTGCCTCATCAAAGCCCATCATGACCCCCAGGTCATCTCTCCCTCTTTCCCCAGATCCACCATCCTTTCTGCCCAAAGGTTGGATGGGACATTCTAGGCAGGCCTGTGTTGCTCAGAGCAGGGCGTTCCAAGAGAGGACATGAGGCCTAAGCCCTTGCGTCTGTGGCTCCAGCCCTGTGTTCTCAGGAGGGTTAGTGGTCGTCATGCAGGGTGTGTTCTTTCCTGGGGTCAGGGTCTCTGTATGCACATATGGATACATATGAAGCACACATGGGCCTGCCCTGGCCCCCAGCCAAATGTGTGTGTGTCCCTGTTTGCCGCCTTAGTATTAATATTGGTTATATGGATGCTTGAATATTTGGCTCTGCTTATGCAAGGAGGGGGAATTTGTGTAACTGTGTGTATACCTGTGTATAAAAGTTTAGATGTAAAACTTGCCAGATAACAGTGTTTGCATGCAAATGTTGGTCTGGGTGTCTGTCTACACTTACCTAGAAGGCAATTGTGTGAATTTGAGTGTAAGTGTAAACTACTGTGAGTGCACACCTGCATTTATATTTGCATAACAGTTGGTTTGTATGTTTAAACCACGTATGCATACAGCAGTGTGCAGACAAGATTACGTGTGATTGTGTGTAACCACATGTCCCTGGTTGCTCTCAGCTTATAACTGGGTGTGCATGTGTATACATGAGACAGGGTATGACCTTGCAAGCCTGAACCTGTGCAAAGCTGTGCATGAGATTTAACCAGCATGTGTGTGTGTGATTTTGACAAATGCAGGTGTACTTGAATAAAGGGGTGTGTTCGGGCCTGTGACTGAGGGACAACTGTGTGCTGACAAACTCCAGCCACCCCTTAAGCCATGTCCAGCGAGAAGGAAATGTATAAATGTGTTTGTTAAATACAAAACAGAAAGCAACAAAATGCCAGGTCCTGCAGTGGTAAGAATAAATCAAATAAGTTTCTCTCTCTCTCTCTCTCCCTTTCTTTCTCTCCCTCCTCTCTCTCTCTCTCCAGCATCTCAGCCCCTCTCTGGCGTTGTTCCCTCACACCTAAGCCCAATGGTGTTTTGCAGTCTTTCAGCTGTTACCTCAGTCCCTCCTCGCCTCATTCCCGATTCACTCCGTTGCTATAGGTATGTTTGAAACCCCAGCGTGGTAGATTTTAATTAGTCTTCCTACAGATGGCCAATTAACATTCATTACTTTTGCCTTGAGCGATTAATTATGAGTTTGGATAGAAAAGGAGAGAAGAGGAGAGGAAGATGGGCAGGTGAATGAAAGAAGAAAAGAGATGGGGGTTTGATTGGGAGTTTGGAATTTTTACACAGAGCAGGCTGGTGGGGGAGAGGGTGGGAAAGAGCCGTTTGAATCCCCTCACTCCCAGCAGCCTCCCTCTGCCCACAGCTGCTCCGGGCCCCTAATCGGCTCGGCTGGCCCAGCCTTCCAGGAAAATAGAGCTCACACCCTCCTTTGGGCATCCTTAAGCCTTTGGTGTTCCCTGACCCCAGCTTCTTTCATAATACTGGCCCTCTTCTCTTTCGTGCCAGAGCTGGGTGGGAACTATGTCAGGAATCGTCCAAAACGCAGCAGATAACCCAGAAATGAAACTCTGCTGACATTCACTCATTCCTCGAAACGTAGCAGCTCATTGTACAGATGAGGAAACTGAGGCTCAGACAGGAAATGACTTCTCCTGCTCGTGCATCTCTGGAGGAGAGTCCAGCTCTATTGACCCCTGGCCCAGCTCCCTCTCCGCTGCCACCAGGGTGTTTATAAAGACTTTGTGCAGCGTTTAACCTTACGGTCTGTAACATACTCATCTGCATCAGACAGAAGTGTTCTTCAGGGTTTCCAACATAATTCACATCCTCCAGTGTGTGCCCGACTGCCGAATGCTCACGTGGCCTCCCAGCTCATTAAAAGGCTCCCTGGGTGATGTTGCCTGGTTTAGGCTGCAGCTATGTTCCTAATCCTAACTTCATTCCAGGAATGGAGGATAGATCCTAAATGTAAACAGCAGTCTTTCGGATGGGAGGATCATGAATGATTTTTGTTTTCCTTGTTACAATCATCTGTATTTTTTACTTTCTCCAACACAAATATACGACTTGATCTATATAAAGTATATTAAGTATGACTATATGTCACTTGAAATTTCTTCAAAGTATATTTGTAAAAAGAAACAGAAAAGGAGTCCGTATTTGATTATGATCTTTTTTAAAAGACTATAAATATGTACAACAAAAATTTAACACATGGGGCTTCCCTGGTGGCGCAGTGGTTGAGAGTCCGCCTGCCGATGCAGGGGACACGGGTTCGTGCCCCGATCCCGGAGGATCCCACATGCCGCGGAGCGGCTGGGCCCGCGAGCCATGGCCGCGGAGCCTGTGTGTCCGGAGCCTGTGCTCCGCAACGGGAGAGGCCACAGCAGTGAGAGGCCCGCGTACAGCAAAAAAAAAAAAAAAAAAAATTTAACACAGCTTATCATTCAAGCTGCTTATCAACTGCCTGGATTCATGTCGCAGTTTTGCCTCCTACTTAGACCATCTCTCAGTTTCCTCATCTATCTGCTAGGTTGAGATACAAAGAGTACTCATCTACTAGTGTCCTGAGGATAATGCATGGAAACTCTTACAATAGGGCCTTGTATCTAGAAAGAGCTCAATAAATATGAGCTATTAATAACAGTAAGATTTTTACAATAATGATATCTGAGTGGTGGAACTTTGAAGAATTTTTATGTAGCACTTTTTGCTTTACAATATATTAAAATTTTTCCACAGTGAAAATTCATTTCCTTGGCAATATGAGTTAAATGTAATGAGAGAATAAACAGAGAAAGAGAGAGAAAGAAAGAAGGAAGGCGGGAAGGAAGGATTTATACTGTTCAAAGCAAATGCAGCTCTGCTGTTTTTTCTATCAAATGTCTACTGTTTTGCTCATGCTGCGGTGAGTGCAGTTGTAAGGCCCCTGGAGGTCTTACACCGTGACAAACACTCTTACCTCCAGGAAACTCCCTCCCTCTCCTCTCCTGGGTGACTATGTCTTCCTGATTCTTCACATCCCCGGCGGCCTCCCTTGGCCTATCCCACTCCTTGCTTAAGCTTGGCCTAGGGGCCTGTCTTGTTGCGTCTCCTTCATTTTGGGGTTGTATGGCTCACACAGTGCAGACTATGATTGTTCGGACCAAAGTTTCCTCAGCTCGGGGTTTGGGTGGAACAAGAAATGGTGGCATCTTTGATATTGTACTGCCGCCATGTTGTTCCCAAAACACCTCCCACCACCCACTCAACACGGCTCACACTGTACCATCAGTGTCTGGTTGCTTGTTCTGTTTCACCCAACATGCTACGAGTTAAGCTCCATAACAGGGCAACTGTGCTTTGTTTCACTCACTGCTTTGTCCTCAGCACCAAGTACAATGCTTGGCACATAGTGGGTGATCAGTAAATATCTGTCGAATATTGGGAAAGTGCATAATCACACCGTTCTATACATTTATAAAGGTCTTACAGAGATGCAAAAGGTGAACACGTGTTACAGAATCATTTGTGAGCTTCAGACTTCTCTGGAGAGACCTGGTAGATCCAGGTGAGTTAGATTTAGAGTAGTCAGGGAGGCTTCCTGGAGGATGAGCGCATTGCACTGGAAGCAGTGAGACGGGGCTTCCACTGCAGCAAGAGACAGCTTGGCTTAGCCTGTCCTGGCCTTTTTTGTGGTTCATGTCTAAGCAACCAGAAGTTCCACCAACCACAGTGTCAGCACTGAGCACATCAGACAGGTCAAGGTCTGGAATCACCCTCCCAGACCACGGGGAATGGGAGCAGCAATGTTGAGACCTGAGCTGCAGGTGGCAGCAGGGTGGGAAGGGCAATGCAGACCCAGTGGTGTAACTGAGAGGACAAAGTCTGTGATCCCTTGAGAAAGAGACGGGGTCTCCAGAAGAGCTGCCAGCCAGCTCATTAGGATAACGAGAGGCTCGCCCCAGCTTACTGAGAGTTGTGGGCTCGCCACACCTGAGCACTAATGTGCTCGTTAAAGTGTGGTTGGCTACCGGGTGCTGGGGGTGGACCCAGGCTGATGCTGCAGCAGCAGGGAGAGACGGGGTGTCCCTGGGGCTGGGTGGAGGTGAGTGGATGCGCTGCAGCCTGGGAGAAGCATCCTGTGCCTTTGCAGAGGCAGAAGGAAAGAGAACAGCTGAAACCGCAGGCCCCCTGGACATGGGAGGTGGAGGACCGGAAACCCAGACGTGGATGTGGGAGAAAAGAACGTCTTCTGGCTCTCCTCTCTCGTTGGGGGATGGGTCATGGGATGAGGCAAAAAGGGGGTGGAGGAGGGCCTAAATGGCTGGTGTGGGAATCAAGGGCAGTGGCTGCCTTGTTCTTTTCATGCTATGGCCCCGGGGAGTCCTGGGTTTGTGCCACATGCCTTTCCTGAGTTAACAAATTCAAGCGTGAGTGGAGGCCTGAAGACGCCGAAGGGCACCATTTAGGGGAAGGAAGGTGGGGAAGGCTGCCTGGGAGAAGTGAGGTTAGAAGAGGCCTTGAAAGTTGAGCAGGGTTCGCATTGATGGGAGGTGGAAGGCAGAAGCACTGAGGGGTATGGTATGTGAGGACAGGGACACCAGCTAGCTGGGTGGTCCATGGTCTATTAAGAGTGGACGAGGCCACATGGCTGATGTCTTTGAAGCACTGGGGCTGAGGCACTGGGCTCATATGGGGCTGCTCTCCTGGGGATGAGTGTCTATATTAACAAGCCCCTGTCCTCAGCCCCAGGCTCCTGAGACTTCTCAAGTCTGTCTCAAGGTCTTCTTCCAGGCCCCTCCCTGCCACTGATGCCACCAATACTCAAGGCCACCTGCCAGGGGATCCAGTACGAGGTCGAGAGTCCTCTCCTGAAGTATCTATCACGAGATAACAAAACATAATGAGTGCTCTCAAAGACTAAAGGAGACAGACACAGGTGTAGCAGTCCCACAATACGGCTGTGCTCCTGACCTTAAGTACAACAGGCCCTCGGCCTGAAGCCAGGATGGCCTTTCTGCATGGGCTGCTACCCTGGGCTCACTCGGAGGCCCAGCCCTCAGGGGCTCCAGGCACTGTCCCCACCTTCTGGATTGCTGTACTCTCTGCCCCTCTGCCCACTACCAGGTGTCACTTCCCTCTGAGTCACTTAAATGCCTGAGAGACAATCTCATTGTTTGAGCCCAGCTCCAAATCAAGGTCACGAGCAAGCTTATGGTGACCACCTGAGTCCAACCAGCTGTGGCCAGCAGGAGGGCCTGTGGTTCACTCAGGACAGTAGGGGTGTATGGAAGGGCGGGCATGGCAGGCACACTGAAAATTCTTGCACATTTTTAGCTTCATTTAATATACTGTTCCACAAGATAGTGTTTCTGAAATTTCTTTCATTTTATTAACCAGCTATTACTGGTTTTTAAAAACACAAATTTAGCAATATGACTACTATTTATTAGAAATAAACATTTATTATACTTTTTTATGTAGTAGCGGAAACGTCTTACCTGAATTACCATGAACTTTTTTTTCTTAAAACAATTTTTCCCACTTTGAAATCCTTGGGGATTACTTTTTGGCATAATTTCTCCATTCTATCCCAAATGGTTTTGAAATATTTATCACTTCTCTCAGATGATAAACCATAAAATTTTGCTTCTAACTTTGATGGCAAAGAGAAAAATGTCTATAGCTTCGTTGGAAGCTCTTTAGGAAAAAAAAAAAAAGCCTGCAGTGCTTATCCCTTTGTTTAAAATTTGTTAAAATTTGTAAACAAAGGTGAATTCAAATTTGGAAACCAAAGTCAGCCTCACCGCACCAGCCACCTGCACATTTCAAGAATAGCGTGATACAACTTCCCATGTTTGAATAATCTGCAGAAGTCCCTCAATCATAACCAACAATCCAACATGTTTTCAACAACCTTGGAGCTTCCTGTATTTTATGCCTTCACTCCACTTACAAATGTTTTGAAAATTTGCCAGCTTTTCCAAGATGCATGACTACTGTCATGCAAAGAATTGACAGTACTGAGATCACTGCGGACTTCTTTCATATCCCAACAAAGCTCAACACCATTAAATCCCCAAGACGTGCATGACAACGTGTGCATAAAGCTCTTGGCTCATCCTCCGTAAACGTTGTGGCAACAACATTAAATCTTTCACTGGTGTCAGCAGCTCCCATGTAGATAGAGCCACGCATTTTATTAAAATCAGCTTCCATAATAACCCCATATAAGAGATCTCATCCCCGTGATCCCATCCATAGCCATGGCACCCAGGAACATCTGCTTAATTAAGATGGCCTGGGACATTTTCTGCAGGAAGCTTGCACAGGTTGAGAGTTTAGTGTTATTATACCATCAGTTGTCTTATTGTATCTCATGAGTAATTTAAGGAAACAATGTCTATATTATTTTATTAATAATTCTAAATACTTGCTATGTGCTAGACACTATTTTATGTACTTTGCATTTATATACTCAAGGCAGGTTCTATGATTTATTCCCATTTTTCAAAAACGGAAGCTGGCACTGAAAGATTAAGCAACTTGCCTAAGTTTCATATTAAGTGTGCACAGTTTGTAGAAACCAACTTAAATTAGTTGATATTTCTCTTTGATTTCCAATTCAAAACAATTCCTTTTGTTCACAGATTAGATTTCCTCTCCCCTTGATACACACAGTTTTCATTTTCAACTGTAGATATATTCTACTTTCCTCGTTATGCTTCAGTTAATCAAATAAAAGTTTATAAGAGACAGTGTCACCAAAAAGTAGATGTTTACTAAAAAACTATAGCATATTGTTTCTGGTTGTCTGAAATTTCCAGTAATTTTTTCAAGTTTTTTCATTCCTGAATTCTTATTAGCAGAATAACAAAAATACCCATTCCATAGAATGGGTAAAAATTAGCACATCTTTTACAATGCTCTGTCCCATCTATCAGCAATCTGGATACGAAGGTTTTTTTTTTTTTTTTTTTTTTTTTTTTTTTTTTTGCGGTACGCGGGCCTCTCACTGTTGTGGCCTCTCCCGTTGTGGAGCACAGGCTCTGGACGCACAGGCTCAGCGGCCATGGCTCACGGGCCCAGCCGCTCCACGGCATGTGGGATCCTCCCTGACCGGGGCACGAACCCGTGTCCCCTGCATCAGCAGGCGGACTCTCAACCACTGCGCCACCAGGGAAGCCCGATACGAAGGTTTTAAAAGAATATTTTAATTCTCCTTGAAGTTTTTGGACTTTGAAGGTAGTTTCAGATTGAAAAGGCCTATTACTTTCTTTCATAAATTTCAAACCATGTGCAGAACCTTAGCTTGAAATGTGTTACTCTCTATACCAATCCTCACGTCAACCCTGATTAACTCTTTTTTTTTTTTTTTTTTTTTTTTTTTTTTTTGGTGGTACACGGGCCTCTCACTGTTGTGGCCTCTCCCGTTGCAGAGCACAGGCTCCGGATGCGCAGGCTCAGCGGCCATGGCTCACAGGCCCAGCCGCTCCGCGGCATGTGGGATCTTCCCGGACCGGGGCGCGAACCCGTGTCCCCTGCATCGGCAGGCAGACTCTCAACCACTGCGCCACCAGGGAAGCCTCTGATTAACTCTTGATGGTGAAATACGTGATTACTCCTCACAGTACTATTGGCATCATAATTTGATGGTAAACTCTTAGAAATTTTTGTGAAATATAGAAACTCAAACTTTTGTTTTGACATCACGTTTTAATTTCCTGTGATTTAAGTATTTATTTAGAATTGCTCAGTGATTGTGTTCCATCTCCAAAAAGAGAATGCCAATGACAGATTCTCTAACACTTCTTGTTATGACACTTTCCATGTTTTCTCAGTTATTTTCTAACCAGATTAATGTCCCAAAGCAGGGCTCTTTCAGCCTAGTGGCATTCTACTGCAATAGCCTAGAAACCATGGATTTCAGATTTTCCCACTGACTACAGTTTTTATTAAGAAGATGTTTTATTGTTCTTTAATTATCTTTCATCCTAGATTTTGAAAATTCTATTTTTTCCTCTCTTACTAATTTGGAAATAATACCCTGTTTCTGTTCTTTTGGTGGTTACCCTAGATAGCTTATCAGGTATATGTAACTTCCAAATATCTAAAGTTAATCACTCTCTTTACCTTTTTCAGAAAAATAAGTGATCCAAATATGCTTTAATTGGTTACCACTCCACCACAACTAATGTGCTATTGTTCAATATTTAGGGTTTTTTTAGACCTACAAATTATACAGGAACATTAAGGTTTTATAGTCATTTATATTTTAGATTGGTATGTTGCCAGAAAGACATATTTTAGGATATACACACACTACTTGCTATGCCATCATTTGTTTATTTATTATTTATTTATGTATTTATTTTAAAAATTATTTTTATTATGGTAGAATACACATAACATAACATTTACCACCTTAACCATTTTTAAGTGTACAGGTCAGTGGTATTAAGTACATTCATACTGTTGTTCAACCACCACCACCATCCATCTCCAAAACTCTTTTCATCTTGCAAAACTAAAATTCTCTACCCATTAAAAAATAACTCCCCGTTTTCCCTTCTCCCCAGTCCCTGGCAATCACCATTCTATTTTCTGTCTCTATGATTTTGACTATTCTAAGTACCCTATATAAGTGGAATCATGCAGTATTTAATTTTTGTGATTGGTTTATTTCATTTAGCATATTGTCCTCAAGGTTCATACATGTCCTAGCATTTGCAAAATTTCCTTCATTTTTAAGGCTTAATAATATTCCATTGTATGTATATACCACATTTTGCTTATTCATTCATCTGTTGATGGATACTTGAATTGCTTCTACATATTAGCTATTGTGAATAATGCTGCAATGAATATGGATGTACAAATATCTCTTCACAACTCTGCTTTCAATTCTTTTGGGTATACACCCAGAAGTAGACTTGCTGGATCGTATAATACTTCTATTTTTAAGTTTTTGAGGAACTGCTATGCTGTCTTCCACAGAGGCTACCCCATGTTACATTCTTACCAGCAGTGCACAAGCCTTCCAATTTCTTCACATCTTTGCCAACACTTGTTATTTTCTGTCTTATTGATAGTAGCCATCTTAATGGGTGTGAGGTACTGTCTCATTGTAGTTTTTGTTTGCATTTTCCTAATGATTAGTGAAGTTAAGGATTTTTTCATGTGCTCGTTGGCCATTTGTATATCTTCTTTGGAGAAATGTCTGTTTAAATCTTTGCCCATTTTTGAATCAGTCAGTATTTGTTATATTAACTTTACTCACCATTCATCCTTTCATCTCAGACTTTCCTTCTGCAATAATTTTCCTTCTGCCTGAAATTCCTTCAGTGAAAGTTGGTTGGTAGAAATTTTCATTTTTGATTTGCCCCAATATGTCTTTATTTCACTCCTTTTCTTGAAAGACCAATTTTGCTAGCAATACAATTCTGGATTGTAAGTTAATTTCTCTCAGTACTTTGAAGATATATTCCACTCTCTCCTGGCACCCATTGTTGACAGTCACTTGTCAGACCTATTGTCATCACTTTGTAATAATCTGTTTTTTCCCTCTGGCTACTTTTAAGATGTCTTTTCCTTATGTATTCTGCAATTACATTGTCTATGGGTGGATTTCTTTTATTTATCTTGTAGAAATTTGATGGACTTCCCTAATCCAAGTATTGGTGTCACTCAACAATTTTGAAAAGTTCTTAGCCATTAACTCTTGAAATGATGCCTCTGCCCCATGACCTCTATCTTCTACTTCTAGAATCCTGATTAGATATAATATTCATGGACCACCCTGCATATTTCTTAACCTCTCAATAATTTTTACATCTTTGCCTCTCTTTGTGGTGTATTTCTTCAACTCTTTAGGTCTTTCAGTTCATGATTTCTCTCTTCTGCTATGTCTAATCTACTTATTTCCTATAAATTGAGTTTCTAATTTCAGTGATTTTAGTTTATATTTCTCCCTTATACTTTTCCAAATTGACTAGGTCCCTTTTGTTTATACCGAGGTATAATTTACATATTGTAAAATGCATAAATCTTAAGTGTACTTCATGATGAATTTTTACATATGTGTGTATCCATGTAAACACCACCAAATTTATTTACTTATTTATTTATTTTTAAATATTTAGTTTTGGCTGCATTGTGTCTTCGCTGCTGCACGTGGGCTTTACTCTTCGTTGTGGTGCTCAGGCTTCTCATTGCGGTGGCATCTCTTGTTATGGAGCACAGGCTCTAGGCGTGCAGGCTTAAGTAGTTATGGCTCATGGGCTTAGTTGCTCCGCAGCATGTGGAATCTTTCCGGAACAGGGCTCGAACCCGTGTCCCCTGCATTGGCAGGCGGATTCTTAACCACTGCGCCACCAGGGAAGTCCCCAAATTTAAATACAGAACATTTCTAGGACTTCAGACTGTTCCACTCTGCTACTTTCCAAGCACGAATCCCTCAGAGGTAACCATTATTCTGACTTCTATCAACCCAATAATATATCTGAGATCTATCCATGTTGTTACATGATCCATTGTTCATTTTTATTGCATTCAATTGTATGAATCTAATAATTTATTTGTTCACCCTACTGTTGATGGGCATGTAGATTGTTTCAAGGTTTTGATGATTATGAATAATGTCTTTTTGTAGACATATGCACTCCTTTCTCTTGGGTATATACCCAGGAGTAGAATGGCTGAATGGGTACATTTTAATTTAATTTAAAATTGCCAAGGGAATCCCCTGCTGTCCAGTGGTTAGGACTCAGCACTCTCATTGCCGGGGCCTGGGTTCACTCCCTGGTCAGTAAACTAAGATTCTGCAAGCCACATGGCATGACCAAAAAAGCCAAAAAAACCAACAAAGAAAACCTGCCAAATAATTTTCCAAAGTTGTACCATTTTCCACACCCATGCTAGGTATTTTTAGTTTCTTTTTAATACTCTCTTTTATTTTAAAAACATATTAAACATAATTTTTTATATTCTATATCTGATAGTTCTAACATATGCTGTCTCTGCAGGTCCAATTTGTAGTTTGTAGTATCTGCTAACTCTCATGGTAGTTTATTTCCCTGTGTATTTTGTGATTTTTGACTGTGAGTTTAGCTTCCTTGGAACTTTGTCTGGGGAAGTTATTTAAAGTTTGGTTTTCAAACAGAAACAGACTCACAGACTTAGAGAATGAACTTGTGGTTACTGGGGGGAAGGGGAATGGGGAGGGATAGCTTGGGAGTTTGGGATTGATGTGTATACACTGCTGTATTTAAAATAGATAACCAACAAGGACCTACTGTATAGCACAGGGAACTCTGCTCAATACTCTGCAGTAACCTAAATGGGAAAAGAATTTGAAAAAGAATGGATACATATAAATGTATAACTGAATCACTTTGCTGTACACCTGAAATTAACACAACATTGTTAACCAACTATATTCCAATGTAAAATAAAAATAAAAAAATAAAGTTTGGCTTTCAAGTATATTCCTCCAAAGAAGCTTGTTTACCTCTGCCAGTGGATACTAAATTTCAGCTTGGAATCTTTTAAAGCCTCCTAAAATTTCTGGCCCCAAATCCAAGTATACCAGGGCTGTGGTTAGGACCTCTCCAGAAAACATGTTTTCTTTTTTTCCCTTCCACACAGAGCCAAAGCTAAGCCAGATACATATGTCTACCACCTCCTTTTGCAGCAGGTGAAATATTTTCTCATTCACTCAGTAAAGATGTCACCTTTCAAAGGTCTCTGATCTGACTTCCTATCCCATTCTTTGTCCCCCTCTCACTTGTGGCCCTTTAAAGCCCAAGTTCTGGACCATCAGTGAACTGGGATTTGTTTCAACAGAAACTCCAGCTTCAGAACTCACTTCCTTGTCTCAATTTAGGTTTCTATAATTTCTGGGCAATTGAGGATTTTTCCTTATTTTTGTGCCAACTCAGCCATCATTCAGAAAGATGTTTTTAAGTCTGGCAAAAGATTGATAATTGAAGTTGAGTGATAAACATGTGGAGATTCATCATACCATTCTCTCTACAAAGTATGTTTGAAATTTCACGTAATAAAATGTCTTGGTTTTTCAAAAAGAATTCCCCATAGAGATTCATAGTGAGATATTTAGAGGTGAAACATCATGATACCTGTAATCTACTCAAAAATACTTCAGAGGAAAAAGAATGAAGCAAAATGGAAAAATGTTGCTAATTGTAAAATCTAAGTGACAGGGAATATGGGTGGGCTATACTATTTCATCTACTTTGGGGTATGTTTGCAAGTTTTTATAATAAAAAGTCAAAATATTCCTTCTGGATTGATATTCTGAGTGGGTATTCAGCAGAATCAATAGCTCAGTGTGGGCTTTGGCACTTCTGGTCAAGACCCCTCTATCAGTGGGAGGTGAAGATAGAGGTCTCCCTGCCCTTCATTTTCCAGTTCTATGGAACAACTGTTTGAATAAGAACACATCCACACTCCCAAGAAAGAGCTCTAATTTTCAGGGACAGAGCAGCCTAGACCCATATGTTGAAAAGAAACATTTCCCTGAAGTAATAGTAATCTGCAAAGATACCATCCTATTAGAGAGAAGACGTTTATATCATTACGCAAAACACTGAGTCATGGGATCTCTAATTGCTCCATTTAAGAATTAAGTCTTGGGGCTTCCCTGGTGGTGCAGTGGTTGAGAATCTGCCTGCTAATGCAGGGGACATGGGTTCGAGCCCTGGTCTGGGAAGATCCCACATGCCGTGGAGCAACTGGGCCCGTGAGCCACAGCTACTGAGCCTGCGCCTCTGGAGCCTGTGTTCCACAACAAGAGAGGCCGCGATAGTGAGAGGCCCGCGCACTGCGATGAAGAGTGGTGCCCGCTTGCCACAACTAGAGAAAGCCCTTGCACAGAAATGAAGACCCAACACAGCAAAAATAAATAAATTAATTAATAAACTCCTACCCCCAACATCTTCTTAAAAAAAAAAAAAAGAATTAAGTCTTTTGTTTGTCTTTGCAAAAGTAAGGCAGCCATCAAAGTGGTCTTCCCAGAAGATAGAGATATTTGCTACAAGTTCACACATTTTACAATATAGAGACACACTGGAAAATTTATAGTCCTCCCCCCTCAAGAGTTTAGGCAATTACTGGGCAGGGTTCAAGTTCAAAGTGTCTGGGATTCCTTTCCCATCAGCTGGAAGCTCTGAAGAAGAAATCTTCCAAGAAGAGGCCTAGGTCCAACTCTCCTTTCATCACAGGCCTCACAGAGCATGGATCATTTCTTCATTATGTTCTACGGTGATGAAAATTTACATTTTTCAACTGTCTCAGAACAAACATAATCTTAAATTATGCTTTTCAAATTGATATGTTCAGTCAACAGTTTTGAATGAGCATCTATTATATGCCCGGCAATTATGCTGGGTATTGGGAACACAGCAGTGAACACAATAAATGAAGTTCTCATGAAGTTGGCATTCTATACAGTTGACTTCATGCACTTGTGACAATTTGCCTCCTCTCGGAAGATGGACTGACATATGCCCTAGAGTAACATTTTGGAGCAAGGCTAGCAGGGGAAATGTGTAGGGAGTGCACAGAGAGCAGGAGGCCTCTGGATAAAGGCCTTGGGTGGCAGCAGTGTTGCTGCGGTGCTCACCCACAGGTGAGCAGAGGACGTGGTCTAGTAGGGACTTGCTCATGAAGGGCCTTGAAGGCCCAGCTAAGGAGTTTGAACTTTATTGGAGATAGTGACATTAATAGTTGATGCTTACTGAGTGCTTACTCTATGTGTTAAAAGCTATACATGAATCACCTCATTTTAATTCTGTAAACAACTCTTCAGGTACTATTATTATCTGCAGATTGCAGATGAAAAACTGAGTCACAGAGAGGTAACGAAACTGGCCTGGGTCCCACAGTTGTGTGAAAACACTTTAACGGGATAGAATTGTGTTGTAGAAATCTGGCAGCCACGTGTAAAATGAATCGTAGAGAGGAGAGACCACAAATGGTTATCATAAGGGGATCACCGGGGACAGGTAACAAGAGCCAGAAGTAGGCCAGTGGCAGGGGGAACAGTAAGGAAGGAATGGATGCAAAGCCCGGATGTGCAGGGTGCTGACCGAGAGGAAGATATCACAGATGCCTCCTAGCTGCTGGGTGTCTTGGAGAAAGGTGGGGTCGATTCAGAAGAGGCTAAGCCAGAACCGCAAATTTGGTGGGGAAGATGTTGAGCTCAGTTTGAGGGTATTGTGAGTGTCTAAGGAGCCTGTGGGAAGGCATCTCACAAACATTTGAAAAATTAGTGACTTGATCTGGGGAAAAATAAAGAGTTGGTGTTACAAACACATAAAGGGGTCTGTATCAGGTACTGATTGAAGCTGTGGGAGTAAATAGTGTTAGGGAGATAGATGATAGATAGATAAATAGATAGATAGATAGATGATAGACAGATTGAGAGATAGATGAGAGATAGGTAGGTACATAGATGATAGATAGATGATAGATAGGTAGATTATACATAGATGATAGAAAAAGATAGATTATAGATAGTAGATAGATAGATGATAGATAGATACGTAGGTGATAGATAGATAGATAGATGATAGATAGGTAGATGATAGATAGTAGATAGATAGATACATAGTAGATAGATAGATGATAGACAGATAGTAGATAGATAGATGATAGATGAGAGAGAGAGATGATAGGTAGATAGATAGATGAGAGATAGATGATAGATAGGTAGATGATAGATAGATAGATAGATAGATAAATGAGAGATAGATGAGAGATAGAGAGATGATATATAGATAGGTAGATGATAGATAGATGATAGATAGGTAGATAATAGATAGATAATAGATAGGTAGATGATAGATAGATGACAGATAGATAGATAGATAGATAGATAGATAGGATGGCTGGAATAGACAAGGGAGCCTAATGGACACCCACAGTTAGGAGAAGAAAGGGAAGCCCATGAAGGAGCTAGTCCCAGAGGCTGCAGATCTAGGCAGGTACCTTGTTAAGAAAGTGAAGGGAAGAGAGAGTTTCCAAAAGAAAAGGGAGTTGAAGTTAGTTAAATGTGAAGAGCCCACGGACAATTATAACTAGAAAGACTGGGATTTGGAAGAAGGAGTCCTGATGAGCATTTCAGAGGATGAAGAGAAACCTTTAAGCTCTCTCATAGGAGAATAAATGGGTACAACATTTCCAGAGCCAAACTGGCAATGTGGATCAAAAGAACTAAAATATTGCATATCTGGAAATTACTTTTCTAGAAATTACTTCTAGAAATTTGTATAGAAAAGTAATACTCAGGGACATATAGTGAGATACAGCCATGGAGCTGTTGGTCAAAATTTTGTTTAAAATAGTGAAAATTTGTAAACAGCATAAATGTCAACAATAGAGAATATTTAATGGATACAAAGATGCTTGTGATGGTTATAAAGAAGCAGATTACAAAACTGTGTACAGTATGACTCCCCCCGCCCCGCTTTTAAGGGAGGTACATATAGACAGAACTGGAAGGATATACTATAAGAATTCCATGATGCTATTTCTGGGTAGGAGGATTTGACAATTATAAGACCTCTGTTTTCCCTTCCCCGACATCCACTTACCATCCCTCTCTCTTTTGGATTACTTGTATTTTCTATAGCAACTCTGTCCAATAGAAATATAATGTGAGACACATAAGTAATTTTAAATGTTCTAGTAGCTGCATTTAAAAAGTAAAAATAAACTGATAAAATATATTTTATTTAACTCCCAAATATTATTATTGTAACATGTAATCAACATAGAAAATATTAATGATAAAAATATTGATAACAACGGTAATACTTTTCAACACTCAGCCTTCCAAATCTGGTGTATATTTTACATTTATAGAATATCTCAAAAAAAAAGAATATCTCAATTTGGGCCATCCACATTTCAAGCACTCAACAGCCACATGGCTTCCATATTGGACAGAACAGCTCTATAAAATAATAGCTAACATTTATCAAGTGCTTACTACATGTTAGGCATTGCTCTAAGGCCACTGGGTGGGGATTATAACTCATTCAGTCTGACAATAATGCCACAAGGTTGTGCTTATTATCGTCTCCATAAGCTCATGTTTCTGTTGTAATAGCACCATAATAAAAGTTTTGGAGATTTTGCAAGCCATTTTCCTAATACGATGGGATGGAAGCCAGGTTGCAAAGGCTTACTGAGTCAAGGGGGAAATAAGGGATCTGGAGAGAGACGAAAGTTATTCAAGAAACTTGGTGGTGAAGAAGAAAAGTTAACAGAGTGAGGGAAACATGAGGACAGGGAGACATGAAGATGAAGTAGGCTGAAGAGGAAAGAGAGAGATGGAAGGTAAAAGGGAGATGGCTGGGGATGTTTTGGACCAATGTCTCCACAAGATGCAGGCACAGACAGCTCCACCCTGCAGGTGAAAGCTATGACAGAGTGGTGAGAGGTGGTGAGGGTTTGGGTGGTGGCTCTGGGAGGAGCTGAACTGAGTTGTGAAGAATGAAGTTAGCCAGCAAAGAAGCAAAAAGGGAGAGGCTACAGATGTGAGAACTGCTTGACCTCAAGACTTGGTGACCTGAAGGATGAGGAGGATGAGAGAGAATGAGGATTTGAGGATGATTCCCAGGTTTCCTACATGGGCAAAGGCAGAGAGTGTAATATTTACTGAGTGCCTCTCTGGAGTCAGGCACTGGTCCTGCACATCACAAACTTAGATCTCATTTAATCCCCACAGAGGTCCCATACAAGGCTTGCCATTTCACAAATGTGCAACCTGAGGCAAGACTGTTGGCCCCAGGTCTCACCCCTAGTAAATGGATGAGTCAGGATTTGAGCCCAGGCTATTCCAGAGATGGAGGGAGGAGAAAAGTTGATGTGGGGCTAGAACCAGGACAGATGGTCCAGGTCTTATTCTCTGAGTAAGCATCAGGCTCCTCTGCAGAGAGCCAAAGTGCTGGGTTTGGGGAGATGGGAACCCAGGGAAGGGGCTGGGCTTCAGGCAGATGCAGAGTGAAAGGTAAGCAGCCTGCAGATGTGTGGGACTTTAGGGCGCTCCAGCATGAGGGAGGCAAGATCAACCTGGGGGCTCCGGCGGAACTCAGCAGCCTGAAAGGGAGGACAGGGAGGTGGAGAGGAAGGGCTGGGGAACAGAGGTGGGGGAGGGGCCGCAGGTGTTTGGTTAAGATGGGCGGCTGTCCCCTGGTGAGGAGAGGAGGCATGTACAGGGTCAGCTGTTTGGGGGAGAGATCGAAATGGGAAACGTCTGAGAGCTTGGCAGGGACTGAGCAGGGGATCTGGCAAAAGAAAAGATTGGGGTGTGGTGGGGGTCATTGAGGCTAGATCCAGAACACAGTGGGAGACTTAGAGACCTCCTGAGGCTGACAGATTCTTCTCTTAACCTACTGCAAGGGGAGGGACAACGGGGAAAGAGGTCCTAAGAGGAGCAGAAATAGAGGAAATCAGGTAAAGGATGAATATCTGCAGAGGAAGGGAAGGGGAGGAGAGACATTATGGAATTACAGGAGAGGAATGTGAGAGAAAGGGGCGTTGGGAGAGGGTAAGGAGAGGAAAAATGGCAGGAGAACTCCCATCACCCAGGGCACCGGGGTACCCCATCACTAATCCTGTGAGAGTACGCTGCAGTGGTGGGCTTGGGGGTAGAATGGGGGCGGAACCTGAGCCAGGGCAGGACCATTGAGCTGTCCCACCTCAACCCAGACCATGACCAGCTTCAGTCTTTGGTCCTGTGCAGTCTGTTTCTTCATCTGTAAACAGGGTTAACGACAGACAGCTGACGTCAAAGTATTTGGAAAGCACCACAACAAAGAAAGGAGTTGTTATTATAAAGGTCCATGGATTTACATAGGGAGTTGTATACCCAGAGCCAGACGATGAAAGTAGATGTGCAGTGTACATGTCTAGAAATGGCCCAGGAGATTCCAAGCTCCTCTACCTGCCCAATTTAGTGAGTCAATGTCCAGCCTCGAGGTGGGGTAGGAGGTGGGGGCCAGCAGCTAGAGAGGTGAGGTTCACTTCCTGCTAGGGGCACAAGGCCCTGGGGCCGAGTTTAACTAGATCCGGCTCCTGTCTTCTCGGTCACAGGCCCAAGCACTCGGTCTGTCGCCACCAGAGCACAGGCCCAGGCAATGCTTATCCAACTAAACCCGCGCCCCTGTGGGGACCTTTCTCCAACAAAATCCCTGTTGTCTCCTTCCATATAGAACGAAAATCTCGCTCTATGTCTTTGCCCAGCTCCGCACCCTCGCCACCCCAGCGATATGGCCTGGTTAGGTCCCTGTCCCTACTCTGGGGAGCTTCTCCTTATCTAGGACTGAGGATGGGGCAAAGGGAGAGGGGGGAGAAATAGAGGGAAAGGGTGGTGACGGTTGGGAAGCAGGAAAGGGGTAAAGTGACAGAGAGCCTGAGACAGGAACGGGAGAGAGGGAGAGACCAGCACAGTGAGCCAGAGAGATCCGGAGAGGCCAGCAAAAGAGACACAGGCTCTCGCCACGAATTCCTTAATGATTCCGTCCTCAGGCGTTTCTGGGGCGCCTCCGAGGTGCTCGGCCCGGGTCTGCTCAGGTCGCGAACGGCTGCAGGGTGCGGCAGTCTCACCCCCACCCCCTCGCTGTCCCCTCCCCACCTAGCCCAAGGGGGCCGGAACGGTTTCGGCGCGGGGGCTTTTCGGAGCAGTCGAGTGGAAAATAGACTTTAACCCGCTTTGTGGCAACAAGGGCGCCCGGAGCGCTCTCCTGGGCCGGGGCTCCGGGCGCTCAGGCGGGCCACTCCCAAGACCCGGCCTGGAGTTCTTGTAGAGTCTCGTGGAACGAGGACCTCCTGGCCTCGGGGCGCCGGGAGGCCCGGCCCGGATCCGCGCACCCAGGCCGCGGCCAGGCCGCTCTGACTGACACGGGCAGCAGCGAGGAAGCGGATCGGCCCGCAGTCCCCTTCTCGTAGTGCGCTGTCAGGGTCCGGGTCCCGGCCTCCCTATCACTGCCTAACGCCCTCCTAGGCCTGGATGCGGTGTTTTCCTGCGGCCTGGAAGGCCCGGATGAAAAAGTTTTCTGAGTATTGGTTCTCCTTCCCAACTGCCCTCTTATCCCCGGGGAATTAGTGCACGAAATGGAAACTGGCTGGAGTAGTCCGCTGCTCCGAGGGCGCGGGGAGAAAGTGGGGGTCCGGGGAGGCCAGGTGGCCGCTATGTTCCCGGGACGGCCGGTATGTCTTCTTGGGGATGGCTTTAGACTGCTCGGCCACCTCCAATTTAAGACTGTCTTCAAGGCCCCGGCCTGGCCTGGCCCACCTGCACCTGAGCCCCACGACCAGAGAAGAGGAGGAAAGCAGATCGCCCTGCGTCCCCGTGCGAGCCGACCGCGGTGTCTGTGGCTGGGCCAAGGAGCTCCTTCCAAGCCCTGAGAACTGCAGCTTGATGACTGCAGGGGGACCGCTCCGCTAGCTCCTCCAGCGCTGTCCCCGGCCCGGGGGGGGGGGGCCTTGTGAAAAGAATTGCGTGACCCCTTTCCGGAGCTGTCACCCATAACACCCAGAAAACGCGAAACCTCACGACCAAGGCCGAGGCTTCAGACTGCGGCCCAGGAGACGGATGGTGGGCGATCCCGAGGGTCCTGGAGGCCAGGGGAGCTGGTTCTCGGGAGAACCTATTTGTTGGACTCCAAACACCCACATTCCACTCGGATCCAAGTTAGCTGAGAACTGAAACGACATCCCGGGACGAACTGTAGAGGGTTCAACTGATTTACACACTGGGGACTGGGGTTGGAGTTTCTCCCAAGCCCCAGGCCCCTTATATGCCACCTTCGGCTCCCGCGTGGGTTGAGACGGTTGCGGCGGCAGCCAGACTCTGCTAAAGGGCGGAGATGCGAGAAGACGCGAGATGGGGAGGAGGCCTAGATCGCCCCGCACAAGCTCCAGTCCGGTTTTTGCCTCCGACTGCTTGCTCCGTCCCCACCCGCTGTCCCTCGCCCCGCCCCGCCCCGCCCCCACCTTGGGGCAGGTGAGCCGCGGCCAATGGGCGGGCTCGGGGCAGGTGCCCGCTAACTCTCGCCTCGCATCGCGGTGGCCGAGCCAGGGCTGGACAGTGCTGGGAGGACCGGGGGCGGGGGTCGGTCCTGGCTGGACTCGGGAGGGAGGGGGCCGGGCTCAGCCCCCAGGCCGTAGAGGCAGCTCGCAGCATCGCACGGAGCCCGCGCCAGTGCCGGCGCCGGGAGCTGCCCGCTCGGCCGCAGAGGCCGGCGAGCCTAGCTGCGCGCCGTGGCCCGACTCTCCGTTCACTGGCTCGCACACCCCTCGCCGCTCCGCGCCTGGCTCGTGGGCAGGGGCTGAGCGCGGGCGGGCGGGCGGGGGAGGTGAGGGGTGCTGGTGTGTGTGCATGTGCCTGGCTGGGTGCACACCCCGCACGGCGGCGGCGCCAGGACGCGGAGCGCTCCCCAGCGCCCGGCTGCCTCGCTCGGCTCTGGCGGCCGCGACCATGTTCCAGCCCACAGCCAAGCGCGGCTTTACCATCGAGTCTTTGGTGGCCAAGGACGGCGGCACCGGCGGGGGCACTGGCGGAGGGGGTGCAGGCTCCCATCCCCTGGCGGCGGCCGCCTCGGAGGAGCCGCTCCGGCCCACGGCGCTCAATTACCCTCACCCCGGCGCGGCCGAAGCGGCCTTCGTGAGCGGCTTCCCCGCCGCCGCGGGCGCCGGCCGCTCGCTCTACGGCGGTCCCGAGCTCGTGTTCCCCGAGGCCATGAACCACCCTGCGCTGACCGTGCACCCGGCGCACCAGCTGGGCGCCTCCCCGCTGCAGCCCCCGCACTCCTTCTTCGGCGCCCAGCACCGGGACCCTCTGCACTTCTATCCCTGGGTGCTGCGAAACCGCTTCTTCGGCCACCGCTTTCAGGGTGAGTGCCCACGTTGTGCCCGCCTCGGCGGCCGGCCGGCGCCCGTGCTGAGGTGGCGCGGGGAGGCTCGGGGGCGTGCGGGGCCGTTCAGAAGTTGTTGCCGATGAGGCTGCGGGTCTGCAAAGGCCGATTCTTAAGCAGGGACGAGCCACGCCAGATCCATCCGCGCTTCTGCCGCGTTGGGTTCCCTCCCAGAGAACCAGGTTGGGACCTCTAGGCTCACCCAGGAACGATGCCGGTCCGGACGTCAAGCCCGGGCTCATCCTTGGAGCCTCTCCTGGTCCTCTCTGCGGCCTGCCTTAATCTCTCCAGGCTGAGCCAGTCCCATCCCAGAGAGCGCAGCGCCCGCCGCCCTGCCTGAGACCCAGCTGGACCTGGGACCATACTTCGCTCGCATTTCCACCACCAACTCCCAGGGATCAGCCTTCGCCGGCGCTTGGAGGCAGGGGAAAGTCCACCTGCGTGCCCCGGGTCTGTGGGAAGAAGGGGCAGAGGGGAGGGAAACTGGAGAGTTAATGTTCAGTGGTGAGTGCTCTGCTGTCTTGGGATGTTTGTCAGCAACCTCGACCCGACTTCTCCAAGTCACACGTGCTTTTCGGACCTAGGGTGGGAAGGTTTGAAATGGCAAACTGGCTTCCTCCGCCGCTCGCCGACTCCGGGAACCCACCGGCTGCTGGGGGACCAACAGCAGTCCTCCCAGGCAGGGGGCGGGGGCAGAGGGCTTTTAAGGTCTTAGACAGTCCGAGCCCCCTAGTCTGCACTGGGCAGTGGGTTTGCTAAAGAAGATCTCCCACTGGTCTCGGTCTCTCTCTCTCTCTCTCTCTCTCTCTCTCTCTCTCTCACACACACACACACACACACAGGTTTCAATGATCTGACTTTCCCAAAAGAAAGAGTTCCATTAGTTGGAGTTCGTTTTCTTCTTTGAATTTGTTGGAGTTTTTCTTTTCTTTCTTCTTCTTCTTCTTCTTATTTTTTTTTGGAGTGTCCTTAATTTGTGCAGTAATTGGTTTAGTTTCCGGTTTTATTTTGTTAGTGTAGACCGGACGTCAGTCTTATGAGGTTCCATGACTCAGAGCTAGGTAACCCTGATTTTAGCAAAACAAATGAAAAGGATGTGGCTAGAGCTTTGGCTCCTGGAGCTAATCCGAGGGTAAACTGGGTGTACACAGTCAAAATAAACTGGATATTGGGTACAATTATCTAGATAACAGAAGAAAAATGATCTCGTGAAGCTTTCGCTATAGCTGCTTAACTGTTTTCACGGAAAGCCGCTTTCCCCGGCCCCGATTTGTCAGACAATTTTCTCAGTCCCATCTGGTCAAAGGATACTGACCCAACAGATCCCACAAAATAAGATAATGTAATTATTTGAGCAAGAATCTTTGTGGGCAGTTTTGTCTGCCCTGGGGATTTCAAAGATTTGCCCAAATCATTTGGGGGGGGGAGGCTATGGTGTCAGCCGCTATGGGAA
Source organism: Mesoplodon mirus (assembly GCF_964341445.2). Taxonomy (NCBI): domain Eukaryota; kingdom Metazoa; phylum Chordata; class Mammalia; order Artiodactyla; family Ziphiidae; genus Mesoplodon; species Mesoplodon mirus. Next base: position 86,665,696 of record NC_138990.1, read on the forward strand.
AGAAACCTGTCAATTAAAATATATGTTTACTGGTAAAATGAAGTGTTATTTAAAATTGAGCAAACCACCTCGGTCCTCCATGGACTGGGTCCCCGGCCTGGGTCTCTAAACCTCGCGACCGCGGGGCAATTTGAGAGTCGCGGCTGTTTGTGAACCTTCGGGCCCGGGCGGCGGAGGGACCAGCGGTTAAGAGGCTAGTAGAGAGACAGGGGCTCGGAGAAGAGGGCAGAGCGGGTCCTGACACCTGTGGTCTTTGCTCACTCGGAGATGGCCTCCCGGCGACGCCCTCGGCTTTGGACCCGGCGCTCCACACCCTCCGCGCTACCTTTCCCGCCTCTGGCCTCGCCCGCGCGGGCTTAGGGTGCGAGGGCCGGGGGCGCCAAGCGTCGGGGGCGCCTTGCGAGAGATCCAGCTCCAGCTCTGAGCATCCTCAGTTAGGCGAGGCCGAATAAATCCTCCGCAAAACCCTCTCGGAATTTGCCGCCTCTCCCTGAGCCGTCAGTCCCGGCGGGCACGTTGTCGAGTTGCAAAAACGGTTGCATTTTTCTCCCAAGAACTGTGTCTGGACGCGGAGATGGAGCCAAATGTGGTCGCATTGTTGAACACGGAATCCGTTGGGCACTGAAGGACTTTTCGAATCCTAAGAAGTTTTGGCTTCATGGCCGGTCATCGTCGGGGCAGACCCCTGCGGCCCGGGCGCCCTTGAGTCCTGCGATCCCGCGGGCCCTCGGGGCTACGAGCCGAGCCATTTCAGGCCCTCCGGCGCCGCGTTTTCTAGAGAACCGGGTCTCTGCGATGCTCATTTCAGCCCCGTTTTAATGCAAGAAGCGAAACCCTACACGAACGAAAAGGAACACGTCTGCGCTCTGTGCGCAGCGCTCTCCAGCAGCGCGGTCCCGGCGCGCAGGGAACCGGCTTCTTCGCTGAGCGAGGCGGTGGGAGAGAAAAAGCCAGCGCGGGATGGTCGGGACCAGGCGGCGGGACGCCGAAGACGGGGGCGGCTTTCGAGGCCTGAAGGGGAGGAGCTGGCGGAGACGACGAGTTAGCCGCACTTCGGTGCTATTTCCCCCGGACAGCAGGAACTTTCCAGGCCGAGGAGCAGCGTCGGGAGGGGGCCGTGGGAGACCAGGCCCTCTGGGACTGGTGGTGGTAATGGGCCGGTGCTTCAAAGGGTGCCTTTGTTCCGGCCGGAGGAGGGGGAAAGAGGTTATCTCCGTTGCCGGGCGGGCCTCTCCGTCTCGTAGCCCCAGGCCCCTCCGCCCCGCCATCCGGCCCAGAGCCCCCAGTCTGCCTCGGCCTCTCCAGGAGGGACTGCAGCTCGAGCCCCGGACCTTCGAATCCCTAGCTCCCACCTCCTGCCGCCTCACTCCTGGGAACCTCCGTTGCTAGGTCCCAGCCAGTGCCTTAAAGGGGCCCGCAGAGAAGGCTGGAGGAAAACGGGGCGGGTGGGGTACAGTTACTAGCTCCAGGGAAGACTAAGCCAGCCCCTTTACACTTTTCCACCTGTCCTTGTCTGAAACTGACAGCCCACTCTCAGAGCCCAGAATTACTGCATCTAAACAGGCCACACCGCAACCCAGTCCCAAGCTTGTTCTGCCCTTGTGATCCAATTAAGGGAAACTGAAGCCTTGGTAGGGACGTTTGAGGCCCCCTCTCCATAGGTCAGAGTGAGAGTGGCCCAGGCTCATAGGCACCACCCTAGTTCTTACACAAACATGCAGCTATTGGTGAGTTTCCCAGTTTTGTACTAAACATACTCTTCCTTACAGGAAAGAGCCCTGATTCTTTTGAAATCAAATCTGTCATCACTAATCAACATCTTGAATACTTTTTTCTGGCCTCTGCTTCTTCTTGGTTGGGTCAGAAGGACCCCTGTGTTTCTGCACATGCAACACAGACTACAGGATACATGCTATCTGTCCCTTCAGGGCATTACAATGAACTGGGCCTATTCTCTCTCCAGTTGAGGGAGACCTCAAGCAACCTACCTTTCCCCTAAAATAGCCTGACTTGAAGCAAAGAGATGTGTATGTCAGGAGGCGCTTGTTGCTTCCATCCTCCACTTTGGGTTTATAAAGACAAACATAGAGAACTCTACCACACAAGTGACCAACACACACCACGAAATTACAAAATAGCCATCAAATCACACACACTGAGGCAGGCTGCAGTCCTGCTTTCTCAGCCCCACACTACTCTTCACACTTCTGCATCCCATTCACTCACAACTCCCCGGTCTCTCCACGCTGCCACTTCACTTCTGACCAATCTGGGCCAGTCAAGCTGCTGAGGCCAAACCCTGCGATCACAGGGGTGGGCTTTCTCTCCCTCTTCAGCTCATTTGTCCAGAGGAAACCACTGTTGGTATTTCACTTGAGCTCAGAATGCTGTTGTTTTTTTGAGGCAATTTATTTTAACATCAGGAAGAAGTGTTTGCTTCCCACCCACCTCTCTCACCTATCTCCGGCCTATCACACTGGCCCTCACTTGAGGCCTTAATCCTTCTTCTTCCCAACTGGATCATTCTTCTCCTTTCTCTCCCTCTTACCCCTCTCTGCCAGACCACCTCCCCTGATCATCTGTCCCCTCCACCACCACAAGCTAAACCTCTTCCTTCTGTCAGGCCTGAGAGCCCTGGATCTGCCCCCACCTTGAAGGGCCCAATGGGCAGGGTTCCCTCCCTCCATCTTCCTATGATGTGATCCCACTCACTTTTACAGCAGCACAGATCCAGCCACTTGAAATGGATAAGATGATTGGAAGTTAGTGGCTTCTCCCTTTCAGGCAACTCTGTCTCCCTCCAGGCACTAGCCCCTCATTCCTAGGCAATGCTGTTCCACAGAAAACCCCAACAATAAAGTTTGCCTGTATAGGTGTCCAAAGCCCATGGACGTGGAGAAAGTCATGTCAGGCAGTTTCCACCAGCAGAGGGATATGAACAGTTACCTGGAGAGTTTTAGCCATAGTATCTCAATTATGTGCCCTTGCTTCACTTACAGAGATATTTCCAGAGATGGGAGATCTCAACCGAATTATCCAAACAATTGTCTTAAAAAATGAAACAACAAATCAAATTGAGTCAAACCAGTGGCCGTTTCTGAAGAAATTAATTGGATCAGTCAATCTCAACAACTAACTGTCAAAACATTTCATCTAGTGCTCTGCATTGTTGGTGGGTCAGGGTACTATTATGTGCCACTGCATGAGACTCCGTGGATGAGGTCAGGGCCTGTTTCCAGTCTTGTTGGCATGTGCAACCAAGCCAGAGGTGGTGTGAAGGCCTAGTGGGGGGTTCACTGAGACTGGGGCTGTGGGTGGAAGCTAGTTTCACTTTTGTAGTTCCTGACCCCACCACCTCAGCCCCATCCAGCCCAATGTCAGCCCCTCCTCCTGCATGTACGAGCTGAGTCCCCATGATGGCCAACATTATCCAAGGGACAGTTGCACTCTTTGAAAATCCTGTATGGTAGAAAGGAGAAGAAGACAGTAGGGAGGCTGGAGCATGTATTTACACACGCCCATGCAGAAACCAATATATCTATAGCTATATATATTAGAGAGAAAAATGACGTCTAGATATTTATACACATGTTTCTTCAGCAGGGGATTATTCAGGGATGAAGCAAGGCCTTTTTCCACCAGAGAGCAGTAAGTCTCCTGTGGGAAGAGGATTTTACCTGAAGGCCTGAGGGGAGAGAGGTGGGAAAGCCGGGAAGAAGAAACCTAACTTTAGACCTCCAGGTGCTGCCTGGATGTTGACTTAGCCCCTAGCCTATTTTTACCACTTGCAAGGCAGAGCCTTGGCTTGTTGGAAGGAATTTTCTATGGGCTAGTAGCCTGAGCATTTAGTTGCAAGGCTGGTTTAAGCAGGTGTGAAGGGAGAGTTCCTGGGATACCCTCTAGTTCTTGAATCTGTATTTGGTAGGGGAATGCCTAACAACCTGGCTGTTCCCCTTACCACTCTCCTGACACCCAGCCCCGTCTCTGCTCTTGGTCCACTTTGAGGGAGACATGACGGGGCAAGCCAACAAAACGGGCTTCCCACTCCTTGGCCTCTTAGGTTGCTCCAGGCACTGTGGATTTGGGCCTCACCAGGCCTGGGCCCACTTCCTGGCCTAACAGTGATCTGCAGCGCTGCGATTCCGCGAGGCCCCCGCAGCCGGGAGGTGTTGGGAAAGGGAGTGGACTTACGGAAGGGGCGGCAAAAGAGAAAGAGGAGAAGTGCGTGTGTCAAGGGTTGGAGAGGGCATCGGAGCACTCCGGGGCGTGTGCGAGAGCGCGGTGCGATGGGTAGCTTGGCCGGCTCCCGCGGGCGGCCCGTTGCCCGGGCTGCGGCTCACGGCGCCCTTCTCTCTGTCTGTATCTGCGTGTGTTGCCGTCGGCGACGCGGCCGCAGCGAGCGACGTGCCCCAGGACGGGCTGCTTCTGCACGGCCCCTTCGCGCGCAAGCCCAAGCGGATCCGCACGGCCTTCTCGCCCTCGCAGCTTCTGCGACTGGAGCGTGCCTTCGAGAAGAACCACTACGTGGTGGGCGCCGAGCGGAAGCAGCTGGCCGGCAGCCTCAGCCTCTCCGAGACGCAGGTAATGATCCTCGCTGCGCCCGGGGGCCGGGTGGAGGGGGGGCCGGAGAGGCCGGCCTTGCCCCCAGCCTTCCCCAGCTTCTCCCGCTACCCCTGCGGCGCCCCCGTCACGCCTGTCTTCCCTCCGACTGTATGCAGCCTCGAAGAGGCCACAGGACTTTTATTAAACACTAAGGACCCACCGGGAGGTTGGGATCAAACCTTATCCCGACCCCACTCCCATAGCCCATAGGAGGTGCCAGTTGCCAGAAGGCCGCTGGCGCCCTCGGGAGCCGGCCGAGCGCTGAGCGCCCAAGCCGCGGTCACTCCGCGCCCACCCGGGCCCTCTGGCGCCGTCTCAGCCCTGCGGTTACTGCAGCCCTTCTCCCGTCACTGTTCCGGGGGCGCTCAGGGGTGTGTGGGGTGCCCAGGCCTGTCTCGCACTGGCTTCGCTGCTGTTCAGGGGCAAAGCGGGCAGAGGCCTCGCTGTCCCCCAGCGGGTGTGCTGTGGGGAGAAAGCCCACGTGTCCTCAGGCTATAAACATCAGAAGCAGAGGGATTAGGCGGGAGCGCGCAGCCCTGCTGGGGGTCCAAGGGGGGCACTGATCTCTGCCCAGCCCGGCTGGCAGGGCTCTGAAACTGTGGCGTGTGTGCGCGGGCGTTGGCGGGGCCTGGGGACGGTGGGAAAGCAGATTCTGGTCCTCGGGACCTGTTTCCAATCACTTGAAGGGCTGTTGCGTTGGGGAGGGAATAAACTGCAATGGAGTTGAAGGGGTTTGAACTGGGTGAAATTACAATCACCACGTAGTATTTTTGTAATTGATAATTAGAAAAAAAATTTAAAGAACTAGAAGGGAATTATAGGAAGGCAGATTTGGGTTTATTGTAAGTAAAGACTTTGCCATAAATAAATGCTGTCTGGAAGCACCGCTAAGCTCTTAGTCCGCCCGGAGTCCAACGTGCGGGGGTGGCTGGCTGCTGCCCTGGAGGCGGATTTCAGTATCTGAATGGGCTTCGGGAGACCTTAACTCCCTTCTGTCCCTGACAGCGCCCAGATTTGCAAAGAGAGAGGTGGGCTGGCGCGGCCCAGCAGCTCTCGCCCGCCGGCATTTCATCTTCCGCTCCCCTTTCTGCTCGCCTCGCCCCTCTTACACCACCGTCCTCCACCCTAGTCCCGGACAGTGAGAAGGCATCCGGCTGGAGGTGGGGGTGGGGTGTGTGTGCAGCCTGGGGTCTCCCGGGTAGCAGTGAGGATAGATGGAAGGCGTCGTGGGGGAGTCCAAACCCAAACTTCGTCCCCAGCATCCTGCAGCCCCGACCTCACTCTTTGCCGCTCACGTCGCATTTTGCTATCTATTGTCCTATCTATCTGATGCCCTATTTCATCAATGCATTGCTCCCATCTCCGCGGCAGGACCCGGGCTTTTTCAGATTTGCTAGCTGGGCTGTTCTAACTGCAGAGATAAAGCTTACAAAACAACGGACTTAATTTTAAAAACGTTTTAAAGAAAGATATGTTTTTTAAAAAAGAAGTTAATAAAATAATACCCCCTTTTCCCTCTTGGCAAACAGTGTTTTAAAATTGTTGTTTAAAACAAGGTGTCAACTTAAGAATGGTATTTATACTTAACTTCATTTTAAAAGTATTAGTTATTAAATTTTAATTGCAGAAGTGTAAGAAAACAAAACCGTTTATAAGCCCACCATCCACAGATTAACACTTGTTGAAATAATGTCATTCTTTTTAAACTTTCAATTTTTTAGCTCAGTCAGAGCATTTTTAATTGACTTTCTTTCAACTGAACCTATCTGCCTGTCAATATTTGCTCCTAACAATGCCAGTTAGTAAACCCAATGATTTTCTCTTTCATTTTTATTATAAGGCGCTTAAACATATATTTAAAACAAAACCAGATAGAAAATAAAATGTATCCAGCTTCACTAACGATCAAAACGCATGGCTAATCTTGTTCCATCTATAAATGAGCTGGTTAAGCATATGAAACAAACAAACAAAATAATAGAACTGTGGGAGATTTAAGCCTGAGAAACCTCCTTGTAGAGTCCTGTCTTTCCAGGTGAGGCCTTTGAGACGGAGAGATGAATTAGGCAGACCACCCCGTGCAGGCAGATGGGATTTCAGTATCTGCCTCCCTGCTAACTGACTGTGTGACCTTGGGCCAGTTACTCAACCTCTCTGAGTTCTGTTTTCATCATCCATAAAATAGGTTGTTTAAGGATTAAAGGCACCTAATATGAACTCAAATAAGATTAATTCTCATCCCCAGTGCTTCCTTTCCTTTTGTTGAAAGTAATATGTCAAATTAGTGTTATAATAAGATCCAAACCTGGAATTCCTGACTCAGTCTTTTTCATCACCAGAGCTGTCTTTCTGTCCCTCTCGTAACTATCATTAAGACCTAGGCTATGTAACTAACTAATTATCTATTTATCTCTCTGTGTTTGCCAGGCAGGCTGACCTGTCATTTCTAGCTATCAACTATTTGTCAAGCATCAGTCACTCCCATCAGCCCCCTGCCATCTACTTCTACTGTCAATATCTATATTCATCTCTCACAGAGAGCTATTTTATATCTAGCCATGTACTTCTGTCTGCTTTCATTAAACTGCCTCTGCAAAGCTGGTTAATTTATATTTCCTATTTTTTATTAATTCTATCTTCTTCTTAACAATAATTCCTATTTACCCAACTGTTGATTATCTCTTTATCATCTACTCTGTTTTACCTTCTGTATATCTACCATCCATCTCAAACTTCCATCTCTATAGATCTTTAGCAGCTGACAGTGTATGCATATGTCTGTAATGGTTATCATCTAATCAGCTCTCACTTTGTCTTTTTTTTTTTCTGGGCCTCAGTTGCTGATCTGAAAGATTGAATGAAATGAACTCCAGGGTTCTTTTCAGCCTTGAGCTTCTGGCTCATCTATATTCTACTTCTCTGTATTTCTGTATAATCCCTCCTCCAGGTTCTCAGAACTCACAGCATATCTCCCACATATCATAATATTTATAGGACTTTGCTATTGTTTAATAATCTTCCATGTCCAAATGTCAGTCTGTACACTGGTTGCATTCATCTCTCAAAGAAATCTTAAAATGCAGATTCCTAGACCCTGCTCAGGAGATTCTCTTAGGAGTTCCAGGATGGGACCCAGGAAAGATTTTAAAACAGCTCTCTGGGTGATCCTGATAAACAATAGGCCTGAGCATCTCAGCTCTGGGAGGCAGAGGCCAAGCCTTCCTATTTCTTGCTGTGCTCCAGGGCCCAGCTCAGTGACCAGCAAAAAGTAGATGCTCCATAAATATGTATTGAATGAACAGGCAAGTTTCTCTTGATTGTATACTTATCCATATGTTAACTTTACCAGTCATTTCCCTCACTCTCTGCTGTCACTGCTCCCTTTCTGTCCCTCTCCTTCTATCATTCCCTTACACTTTCATAGCTGATTGTTGATCTAGATGATCGAATTTTATTTACCAGTTCATGGATAAAACTTCTAGGAGGGTTAAGCAGATTGGTGTGGGGGTCTTAGTTCAGAGTTCAGGGGTGTCTGTATGCTCAAAGCTCTAGCATGGGATATTGGGGGTGGGCAACCTGAGATGCTTTTTGGGGGTAGGGCTATAGTTTGGTTGCGTGTGGGGTATTTGTACTGGGATGGCCGTGGGTTAATCCAGGAGGTGGAGGGAGGGGCCCTGGGCAAGGGCTAGGTCTTCCTTCTGGGTCTAATTATTTGTTCCTCACTGTTGTGCAGCCCAGGAGTCTGACTGGAGTGAAGCCCATCTAAGCTTCAGTCCTGGTGGCTGGTGGGGCAGACTTGGGCCTGGGTAGGTCAGAGCCTTGAGTGTGTGTGTGTGTGTATGTGTGTGTAATGGGTATATGTAACATATGTATGCCCATAATGTGGAGCACATGTGGGCTTAGTGTGATCAGTGCCCAAGGGTCAGGTGCTATCCTATGTACACATGGCATGGAGTGCCTCTGTGAGCTTCTGTGCATGTGTGGGGGGCACATTAGTTTTGGGGGGAGTGAGAGAAAGCATTTGGTTGCTTCAGCTGATTGATTGGTTAGTGTTTCCAGCCGCTCCTCCAGCTCTGAACCGTTCAGGAGGTGTTTCTTGACCTTCCCTGGCTCAGTTTAGCTGAGCTAAACTGTGAGGGAAAAGCATGCAGAAATGTGGTGTCTTGGCCTTGGAGATTCCTCATGCAGTGCCAGGGCATGTGAGGGGTGAGTGACCGGAGTCCCATTGAAGCCACAGCTGTGGACTGAGGGAGTCAGGGGAGAGCTGCATCGGTGGAAGTCTCCTGGGAGGCCACAGACATGCAAGGCTTGGAGGGATGTGTGGGTTGGTGGGAAGAAAGGGGAGGCTTTGAGATTAAGACGGAGCGGGAGTTGTCAAGTCTGGCTACCTTCTTGGGTCCCGAGAGCATGGGTGGTGGGGTCTTAGGAGGCAGGAGTGTGTAGTCACCTACCTATGGGTTTTTCCCCCCAGGGGCATGGTAAGAAGACTTCCTGCCTGGAATATCTGCCTTTTGGGAGATGGCTGAGAGGGAGATATCCTAGGGACTTGAATTTTAGGGAAAGGTTACTAGCTCACTGTGTGTTCTGAGATGGACTCACCCCTTCTCTAAGTCTTGGCTTTTCTCCAAGAACTTCTGCACCTCTCAAGCTCCGGGAGTCCAGTGGGAGGCAGGAGAGGGCACAGGAGGTAAGGGAGACTGGAATGGTTCTCTGAGGGTGTGGTCCTGAGCAAGCAGGCAAATCTTGTGATGTCTCCCTGAGAGTGAGGGCAAGCATCCAGGGTGGATTGAGAGAGGAGGAACCAAGAAAGCTCAGGAAGAGTTAGGACTCTAGTTGATGGGGAGTCAGAGGTGACCTCAGTTTGGTGGGGTGAGGGTTGAGCTTCGCATGGCATTGGGCTTGACACTGAGAGCGGGACCAGTTCACATGATCAGATGTTAGGAAGTGGATCCCAGTGGAGAGGGCAGGGGGGTGAGCAGGCTGAGGAGTGGCTTGATTGATGTCGCTAAGCTTCTTTCTAGTATGAGGACTTTCTCTGTGTTTGAGGATGACAGAATAGGAGGACACAGGCTTAAATTAAAACAGAAGAGACAACAGAAGGCCATAAGGAGGAACTTCTTGTATCAGAGTTACAAGACTCAAATGTCCCTTGATAGAGGTTTTTGAACTCCTTGTTGAGAGGACAGGTATTCACCTGAAAGTATGCAGGGGCCAGGAGCCATGGACTCTCCCATTTGGGATGGGCTAAGATGGGGAGTGGTGGAAAAGAAGGGATCCAGACCTGGTTCATTCAAAGGTAAAGTCTGAAACATTGGCTGGAGTTGTAGTTTGCTTGTCTGTAAGTTCATTTGTCCATTCACTCACGCACGTCTTCATTCATTAATGCATACAGTGATCAATCTGCTAATGCCTTAATGCCTTCATTCATTTATTCATTCAGCCGCAGCAGTTTTACCTTCTTTATCCTACCTGACTCAAGCTGACCCTTGTCCCCTCAACAATGGATCTTCCTCTCCTCCTGTCCCCCCCAGAAGTGGTTAATCCAATCCACAGTATGAAGAATTAAGAACTGACCCTCTTGTAGAAGTGTCCACTGAACTAAGCCAAAACAGGATCCCATCTCTGCAGCAGTTAGCTCTTTCAAAACCCCCTTTCCATTTAGACCTCAATCCCTCTACCATTGATTTTCTCCTGTTTTCCAGGTTGGCCCAAGCGCCTCTTTCCTAGATCATAGGGCTAGGTCACTTCACCTCTGCCCCACTGGCTGAACGTACCTGGAACATGCCCACTGGGCCTCCAAAGCCAGCTAACACACCACTTTCGTTCTCCCGGTTCCCGTACCATCTGATGAGGAGACAGAGGTTTGAGCAAATAAATTAACATGTTGCTGGGGTCATTGTTACTGAGACAGAAAAAAGCACTAAGGAGTTACAGACAGGTGATGGGGCACATCCAGTCTAGGAACAAGGGAGCAGGGTTTCAAAGCCTAAGTAAGAATATTCCAGGTGGTGTAACTCAGACAAAAGTGGAGCCTCTTGGAAGGATCTCGCTTATCAGAAAACTGAGAGACGTTGAGTGAGGTGGGGACTTGGGCGGCCCCAAGGAACCTCTCTTTCCCCAAACCCAGAGGGCTCAGAGATGGGTGAGGGGTTCCTCCAGCCAGCACCCCAAGTGCGCCCTGGACTTGAAAGGTGAGTAGCGTGCCGGTGTTGAGGGGAGGCAGTGCAGAATAAGCAGGCCTCCTAAGGCCGCTCCCACTGCGCTGGTACCCACAGTATGTGACCTGGTTCCTTTCTAGATCCTCTCTCCTTTAGGGAAGGGGTTCTGGGGTGACCCCAGCGTTGCCTGGCTTGGGTGTCACTCTTATCTCTTACTACATTCAGAGACCAGTTCCTTTTCTTTTTCCAAATAAAAAAATTACTGGTAATTGTTATCAGTAATGCATTAAAGAAAAGTCAGAAAAGTGGAAAGAAGAAAGACAAGTCACCCATACTTTGGGTACATTTCCTTCTAGTCTTTTTTCCCCATGCATAGGCTTTGTTTTTCCATGGCTGTGATCACACTGTGCCCAAACTGTGCATCCTGCCATTTTCACTGATATTACTAAGTCATAAGCATCCCCTTGTTATTACAGTCTTTGTAAACAGCATCTGGACACTCAGCCCAAGGCTGTTCTCCGGAAGATAGCCAGGCTGCCTGGGGAGAGAGTTTTCGTCCCTGTTTCTAGAGAGCTGCCTCCTTGACCCTAGTAGTTTTCATGGAGAAAGTATTCAGAATTGCTTTTCATTTGTATGTACCAGGAAGCCAGCCCTGGTGTGAAAACACACCCTGTGCCCTGTGCCGAAGAAGTTTTCCTTCTTTGGGCCAGTGATGCTGGGCAAGAGTAGCAGCCTAGGTCCATCCCACTAGAGGCGAGTCTCCTTCTGGAAGGAGACTGGGGAGTGTGTGTGGGAGGGAGAAGGTGCAGAAAGGGGCCCTGTGTCCCTGGTGCTGCCCCAGATCACGCATCAGCAGGCTGGCCATGCTTAGCCCTCAGCCAGCCCCTCGGGCTCTCAGGAACACCGCCCCAGGCCTGAGTCACACACAAGGCTTGCACAGGAGTCTGGGCAAGCTCACCCGCCTACGGGCTGGCACAGTCACAGTGGGCTACAGGGCGGGGGGCAGGGGCCAGGCTGGCTGCCAAATGGTTGTGCCGAGAACCACCCAGGGCCCAGCTAGCCCTGTGCCCTAGGAAAGGTGGGCATGGAATCTAGAAGCCCTGCGCCTGGAGCATCTGCCATCCTCCCCATCTATCTGAGCTGGGACATGCAGGCAATGGGTTTGAAGCCAGCTCTGGAAATGAGAGAAGAAGCCCTTTCCTCACTGTCCACCAAGGCCAGGTACCTCACCTCTTCCTGTCCCTGGCTGGCTGCTCTGTGTGTCATTGACCACTGGCTGCCCTCACACCTATCCTCGTGCTCGAAAATCAACGGGCAAGGCAGATGGTACCATGGAAACCCTGGGGAGGGGTGGGCTGTTGGAGGAGCCCTGGGTTGGGTCAGCTCCATGGAGGGGACAGAGAGGAGTGTCTGGGAAATGTGAGAGTGGGGCATCCTGGGCACGAAGCTACTCCCTGGGCCTGGATGCCAGGCCTGCTTTGGCTGTCACTGCCTGGCTTTATGCCTACGGCCTGTACTTTTCACCCATTCTCAGGGAGCAGGGGCAGAAGCGGGTAGTGTTTCTGAGGTTTGCCTTTAAGCCTGCCCAGGATTCAAGGATCTCCCCTCAGCAGTCACTGCTGCCGCCAGACCGAGGTGCTCATCATCATTCCACACACGTGACTTACCGCTCACCACCTGCTTGGGCACCGTGGATCACTCCAACTGCAGTTGGCTAAACCTACCTGCTTTTTAAACGTGCTGTCATTTCAGGAAACCATCCATGCCTCATAACCCTGCCCTTCGGCACCACCTTCCCCAGAGACCCTCTGGAATTCCACCTGAGGTTGCTAAGACGGGGTCCTCTGGTGAAACAGACCAGCCTAGACAGCATGAGAAGTTAGAGCCTCGAGCAGCAGGGTCCGTGACCCTAGGAGCGCTCTGGCTGTCCTGGGCGCTGCTCTGGGTGTGGACATCACCTCCTGGTTATGTAGCTGTGTCCACTCTGCCTCTTTGTGCCACAAAGAGCACAGGGTTGCCCCGGGGGGTGGCACTCACTCCAGGCCATCAGAACCCGTGTGATGGCTTCTTGTATATTCCCTCATTTACTGTTCACATCAACCCTGAGAAGGAGTAATTATTAATCTCTTCTCTAAAAACTGGTAGAGGGTTTCCCTGGTGGCGCAGTGGTTGAGAGTCTGCCTGCCGATGCAGGGGGCGCGGGTTCGTGCCCCGGTCCAGGAGGATCACGCATGCCACGGAGCGGCTGGGCCCGTGAGCCAGGGCTGCTGAGCCTGCACCTCCGGAGCCTGTGCTCCGTGGCGGGAGAGGCCACAGCAGTGAGAGTTCCGCGTACCACAAAATAAATAAATAAATAAATAATAAAAACTGGTAGAGACTCAGGTCTCTCTGTTCCTGTGGTTCCAGGAACCAGGATGCTTGGCAGTTCCATGACCCCCTCCTTTCCCTCTGTTGAGGGGACAGGAAAACGGCCGCTCTCTGGCCCACTGTGCCCTCTCCCTGGCCCCCCTCATTTGCATCTGGAAGGGCAGACCTCCAGATGCATGAGGTGGCACCGGCCAAAGGAGACAACCCTGGCCTCAGTTTCCCTCTCCGGCTCCCAGCTCAGCCTGAGTGCTGAGGCCCTGGTGGCTGCTCTGGGGGCCTCCTGGGTGTTTCTCACCTGTGCCCCTCCCTCCCTGGCCCAGGTGAAGGTGTGGTTCCAGAACCGGAGGACAAAGTACAAGCGGCAGAAGCTGGAGGAAGAGGGGCCCGAGTCGGAGCAGAAGAAGAAGGGCTCCCACCACATCAACCGGTGGCGCATCGCCACGAAGCAGGCCAACGGGGAGGACATCGACGTCACCTCCAATGACTAGGGTGTGGGCGGTCACAAACCCACGAGGGCGGAGTGCTGCTCGCTGCTGGCCAGGCCCCTCGGTGGGCCCGGCAGGACTCTGGCCACTCCTTGGCCAGGCTGCGTGGAGGCCTCAAGTCACGGCCCCAGAGGGCTTGGAGCCTGGGGCCACCACCGACAGAGGGACAAGAAATGGGCTGGCTGAGGCCTGGGACTGCTCGACCTTCTCCTCAGAGAGCCTGCCTGCCTGAGCAGGCTGCAGGCCACTGCAGCCTCCCAGCCACTCTCCATTTCTCTTATCTCCTTTTTGTTTTGATGCGTTTCTGTTTTAATTTATTTTCCAGGCACCCGCTGTAGTTCTTAGTGATCCCCTTGTGTCTCCCTTCCCTATGGGAATAATAAAAGTCTCTCTCTTAATGACACAGACATCCAGCTCCAACCCCAGAGCCTGCGAGCCTGGCGTGGTGGATTCTGGCTCTGAGGGCCACTGGGGGGACTGGCAGAGCAAGCTTGTTCAGGGCCTGGGAGCCTGGGGTGGGGCCTCGGAGACTCGATCCATTAACTCTTCTCCTTTCTTGGTGGTTGACCCTGGTCTCTAGCTTCAACTCCACAGCAAGAGAACCTGAGGCTAGATGTAGGGAAAGACCACCCTGTGTCTTGAGGGAGGCTATGCTCAAGTCTCTCCAAACGTAATGAGCAGTGGGAATCAGGCCCAGGTGGGTTGGGGAGGAGAGAGCGTCTGTACTTGCCCACGCGTAGAGCTCTGGTGGCTTCTCCAGTTGAGGGAAAAACAGAGGAAACGGGGAGTGTCGGGGGCTGGGTGGAGGGCGCACCATTCACAGAGGTTGACAGTCCCTGCCGCAGGTCCTGGCCCCACCGGGATGTTCACCTGTCCCTGGAGAGCCCCCCCCCCCCATCACCCTCCCGGCAGAGGAAAGCTTCAGATGAAAGTGTCGGACCTCGGCTTGAGGCCAAGCTCGCAACTGGTTCCCGAGGGCTCAGGGCCTCCCAGCCTGGCAAAGAGCTCAAGGCAGGGCCCGCTAATCTCTTTAGTTCATCTGCCTCCAGTTTGTGCACTTGTCTTTCCTGCTTGTCACACATCATGTCTTCCTTCATCCTAAGAAACACAACCTGTATATTCCGAACACCCTTCCCCTTCCGACGTCCAGACCTGCCTCCACCTCTTCAGCACCCATGTGCCACCCAACCCCTTGCTCTCCCTCCTCTGCCTCACCACTGGGCTGAGGCTCATGACCGCCACCAACCACAGTTACTGCCACCCTTGTGGCTAGACTCCACACCTCCTGTTTGGCTTCACTGTGCCCCATCTTCTGGCCATTCCTTCCTAGGCTCCCACCCCTCCCTGCCTTCACTCCACTCTGACACCTCTTCCTGCCTTTCTGAGTCCTCCCCAGTCTTACCCCTGTCCCGTCACCTCTGTCCACCTCAGGGTCAGTCCGTGCTCCTCCCGCCTCCCTCACTGTGCCTTCCGCCTGGGCCTTTGCATCCACCTGCAGGACTTCTCTTTGCTTTCCAGCCAATGCCTCCAGCCAACCTCTGCTGAGCTGCAGACCTATGAGCCCGCTGCCTGCTGCCCTCCACGCTCCCCAGCACCTCAAACCCAACGTGTTCACAGCTGACTCACGGCCCCACTTGCTCTCTTCCAGGATTGCCCACCTTCGCAAACAGCCAAGGTTTCTTCTACCTTGGGAAACAGTGTACATGGATCCTGGGGGTTTGGGAGGGGAGGGCAGGGGTGGGAGGCATAATGAGGTTTGTGCAGATGTCAAGGATGAGGCCCACTTCAAAGGAGGACCTGCGTGCTGCGGCTAGGGTTCTCTTCCTCAAGCTCAAATAGGACCACGCCACCCCCTTCCTCAGGCCCCCACCCTGCTCCCGTCTTTCCCACCCTTGGCCTCTCCTCCTTTGCTACTGGTGCCCTCTGCTTCAGTCTCACCCACGTCATCCCTGTCCCCCAGTGAGCCACGTGTTTGGCCTGTGCTGTGCCTTTACTTATCCTATTCTTGGCGCCTAGAATGTCCTGGGGGCGGGGTGGGGGTGGGGGTTGATCAATGTTGAAGTCATTGGAAAGATGTCAAAGGCCAAGCCTTGTTGCCTGGGGCACATGCAGGGATCCAAGCACAGAAGGTCCTGCTGCTGGGACTGTCAGTGTCTCTCCTGGGTCCAGTCAATGCTAGAAACCAATGGGCTGTGTCCCATCCCAACGCCCTCCCCAGACATCAACCAGGAAAGTCCAAGTTGAGCCTCACAGTGGACTCTCACTGCCAGGCATGTTGGATAGCCTCTGGGGAGCAGGTATGCACAGGTGGGGTGAAGGTAAGAAGAGGAGGCATCTTTTTGGCACCATCCCGGGGCGGAGGAATGGGTACATTGTGCCTCTCTCTCACTTGGTGGGGGAGGGAGTGCAGGAAGATCACAGCAGAGCACCCCTGTCATCCAGATAAAGGGCTGGAAAAGACCCAGAGAAACCTGCCAGTCTTCCTAGGCCAGGCCCTCAAGGGGTGGGGCGGGAGTCCCCGCCGCACTCCCATCCATGCCCTCATGTTGTGCCTCTCCCCGCAGACGGTAAATATTGGTGTTGTGACTTCATTAATAAAGGCTTCTGTGAGCCTGAAAAACATGGAATCAGGATGAACTATTTTCTGAGCTGTGGGCTTGCCAGGTTTGCTAATTTGGGAGTTTTTGGGCCCTCTCCAGGGAACAAACCAAAGTCTCTCTCGAAGAGACACAGATGCAGCTGGGAAGGGGAGAAGCAGCCGAGGAATGATGCTCCCTTCCTTCCCCCGACTGTTCCTCCCCACCGGAGATCAGGGCCCTGCAGAGGTGAGGACGAGGATGGGTGGACAGCACCGCTCAGTAGGCCTTTCCTGAGCAAGCTGGCTCGGTCGTAGCCCCTCGGTGGGGCTGGCCTGGGCCCAGCAGAGCCCCACCGGCCGAGCTATTGTTGACGAGCACCTTGAGAACCCCACGTTGCATGTGGCTGAAGTGGAGGGAACACAGGGAGCTATCCTCAGCTCTGGTGGCCTAAGCTGCGTGCCTTCCTTTCGGGGAATGATCTTTTCACGTCCCCTTGACCATGGGACCTTCTGGGCTTGGTTTCCTATGGGCACTCTGCAGCCGTGGCCCTTGCTCTCAGCATCTTGACACTTGGCTTACATCAAGTCCTCCTCACTGGTGCCGGGATAGCTTCCCGTGCTGCTTTGTTGAACCCTCACCTCGTGAACTGGGTTCTGCCCAGGGGGGAGCCGGGCCGGATCCATAGGCCTCTCTGGAGCTCCTGCTCTGGGGCAGCCACCCAGGGGGAGGGGCGGGGGGGCCAGCGGGCTGAGCGGTGCAGGCCCAGCCAGCTTTCCTGTCAGGCAGGCACTGCGAGTGCCGAGCCAGACATCGGGAACAGGTTTAACCAATTACCCAAGCGCCCCATCTGCTGTCTGGGGCGTGTGTGAGGGTGAGTGCGTGGGAGGGTGTCTGGGAGCGTCTGGGAGGGCTGTGGGCGTGCGTATGTGAGTGTGACCGTGTGGGCGTGTGTGGGTGTGTGGTTGCAGGTCCCGGTCAGCCCCCTCATTTGTCAAAGACCGTGCCTACCTCCTGGTCCTCCTGTCTCCCCAAGACCTGAGGGTCTACATGGACAACCCACCGGCACCCCAACCTCTCACCCCCTTCCTTTCTCATCACCACCCGCTCTCAGGGTGTATCAGGGCCCGGGATTGCGCCCTCATCCCAATTGCACGTTCAGATGTCCTTTCCTCTCACTCGCTCATGCTTTGACCTCATGGGCCCCTCTATTTTCTCTACGCCATCCCCTTGTCCCGCCATTCCTTAGTTGCACCTGCCTGAAATCACAGACTTGCTTGAACCCCTTTCCCCATCTGCCCTTGCAGCTGAGTCTGTGAGGACATCAGGCAAGCGGGCTGCATGGCACCCCTCAGATGAGGCCTCACCCTTATTAATAAGTCCACTTCCATTCTCCACAGGAATGTCTCAAACCTCTCCCCAAGGTTCTCCCCCAAACCTCATTTTCCCCCTTACCCTCAGCAGAGGAACTTACTTCCATCTAGAAGCACTAGAAGGGAACACCTTCATATCAGTCAGGGGCCCAGTAGAAAGAGATGGTCTCTTCAAATGGAAGCGCTTTGAGGAGAGTTGAATAAAGGGCAATCAACAAATTTTGGGAAACCAACAAGATATGCTACAGGACCCCAAGACTAGCAACCGTTGGGAATCCATGTGGCCCTTAGGCCTGAAGGGGCCAAGGGCAGGAGCAGGTGCCAGACAGAACCTGAGAGGACAGCTGGACGGAGAGGGCCCCAAACAGGAGCTGTGTCTACAGCAAGAGGCCCACAGCCTGCAGGGGATTCTAGGGGGAATAAAGCCCCCCAGTCTCACTCTCCTCCAATCCTCCAGTTTTCTGCCGTTGACTCCCGATGGCGGGAGCCAGACAGCGAGTGCTATGAGTCAGCTTCCTGGGACAGAGAGTGGGGGAGAAGGTAGCAGAGTGGATCTGGAGGGGCCAGGGAAGCTAGCCTCCCCCACCTCCTGCTTCCCACCCTCGGACACACACTGCCTGCATCCAACTCATTCTCTCCACTTGCCTCCTGTGATCAGCCAAGATCCTCCCTGCCCCGCCTGGGGACCTCACTTCTGGGTGGTTCTTCCTCTTTCCTGCCTTTACAGTCTCTTTCACTCTCACCCTTTAGAGTTTTGAGGTGCCCGAGAGCCACCCTTCTAAAGCCCTCCCTTAGCCCCATGTGATGCTGCAGCCATCGTGATGTCTCTCTGCCCAACTCACAACCAAATCTCTTTAAAGAATTCTCTGCGTTGGCAGTCAGTGGGAGTCCTGCTAACTTCTCAGCCCATGGAGATCTGGCTGTTGCCCCGACCACACTCCACTGAGACCATTCTCTTCAGGTCCTTCCAAGAGACACAGCCTGGTCTTCATCTTCCTTCAACTCTCAGCACCTATGCAATATGTGGACAACCTCTCCTACTTGAAGCATTCTCATCTCTTGTCCTCTGGGATACCACACTCTACTTATCTTCCTCTTACCTCTTGTATTAATCTGCTAGGGCTGCCATGACAAGCATCACAGACCGGGTGGCTTAAACAACAGAAATTTATTTTCTCACAGTTCTAGAGGCTAGAAGTCCAAGATCAAAGTGCCAGCAGGGTTGTTTTCTTCTGAGGTTTCTCTCCTTGGCTTGCAGGTGGCTGTCTTCATGTTCACATGGTGTTCTCCCTCTATGCCTGCCTATGTCCAAATTTCCCCTTCTTATAAGGACACCAGCCATACTGGTAGGATTAGGGCCCATCCTAATTGATCTCATTTTAACTTAATTACCTCTTTAAAGATCATACCTCTAAATAGAGTCACATTCCGAGATACTGGGGGTTGGGACTTCAGCATACTGGGGGGACATAATTCAGCCCACAACACCTTTCTTGTAGCTGAGCGTCTCAGCAGGGCTCACAGATGGGGACTCCTTGAGGCTCCAAACCAGTCTTCCTCTTCTCCCCGCCACGTACTCTCCCGAGTCACAGAGGTAGTTGCCTCTGTTCCTTTAGCTCCAGGTACTCTCAATAAATGGATAACTTGCCAATCTACACATCCAGTCCCACCCCGCCTTCTGAACTCCAGACAAGCACACTCAATTGTCTCCTGACATCTTGACTTGGTTATCTCATAGGAACCTCTAATAACTTGCAGAACAGAATGTACTATCTTCTCTGCAGATTTGTTCTTCCTTCTCTGTTCCTAAGCTCTGAGATATGGCACCACCATCTATGTCCTCAGCTGCCCAAGCCAAGAACCTGGGGCCATCTTTGACTTTTCTCTGCCATCCTTTCCACAATCAATTGGCAAGAGCTAAGCAGTTCTGAATCTCTTCACTTCTCTCCATCCCCATCCCACCACCTGGTCCAGGCCCCATCTTCCCTCACCTTGACTGCCACAGTGGCCTCTTCCCTGGTCTCCCCAGCAGTCTTGCCTTTTCACTCTACACTCCACTCCGTTGACAGATGAATCTACTTCTCCAATTAAGTCTCCAGTGGCTCCCAGCCTCCTTGGCGCTGCAGCCCCTGGCTCACTTACGTCTCCAGTGTCTTCCTGCAGCTCAGTTCTGGAGAGCGAGGGCCCTGCTGTACTGTCCCTCCCTCTGCCATGCTCACACGTGAAGAGGAGGAGAACCAGCTCAGGTGGCTGGGGACTGATGGCAGCCCCCTTCCCTCATTTACCCGCTGGATTTGCATGGGGTCTTCAAGGGGGACATCTGGCGTCTCTGTCTGTCTGCCCATTTGTACACCTTGTCTTTCCCCACTTTGTTCTCTCCTTCCTTCTCTCTACCCTTCTGAAAAGCCCAGGGGACTGGGGTGAGGTAGGTCTCCAGATTCTTGCTCTGGCTGAGGAGGTGTCCTTGTCAGAAAGGGGCCAGGCTCTGACCTGGACAGGCTGCCGGCACCTACCTCGGAATGGGACACAGAGAACAAACACTTCTGGGCCACTGCCTAAGAGAGACACCTGGTACTGCAGGGAAGCATGTGGGGGTTAGGCCTTTCAGGGAATGGCTGATACTTTCCTGTTTGGGGGGCTAACCAATGACAGCGGAATGGGTGAGATAGCAGGGGCAGTGGCAGTTCTGGAGGACAGGGGAAGCCGGCTGCCCAGGGCCTTGGGAAAGGGTCACTCATCACTGCCCTCATCCGCTGGCATTCTGAGTCTCCTTCTAACCATGGCCTGGGTGGAAGGAGGGAGGCCCTAGGGGCCAGCGGATGGGGATGGGGCCAGGGGAAGCCACATTCCTGGAGTGTTAATGATCTCCGGGCTAGGCAGAAGCTGAGCCCCCAAACTAGCTAAAAACAACAAACAGCTCCCAGGAGGGATTTGTGTCTTTTCTGAGAGTCAAGGATTTCCATCCGGAGGGGGGCTGTGGCCAGTGAGGCTCTTAGCAAAGAAATTCCCCAGAGACCAGAAGCCCCCTGACCTAAAAGTATCACTTTGAGAACAGACCCCTCCCCCATCCCTTTCCCTCCTCCCACCCTCCTAGGGAGGCCCAGCGCCCCGACCCCTGGGAGGGGTGGGAGAGGTGTCTGGGCGCGTTCCTTACCTGGTCTCTTCCATCCTTACACCAGTCCGGCGAGTGATGCTTTTCTTCATGTTTTATAGCTAAGGACACCAAGGCTCTGCTGGAGATGTTCCATAAACATCTGACTGAATGAATGGGTGAATAAAGGAGGTGACTGGCTAGAAGTCACAGTCGGGCTGGGGCCAAACTGGGGCTGGAAGCCGGGTCTGCCCTACCCCAGCTATGAACCCCACCTCCACTACATGATCCTCCTGGCAGAGGAGGCCATCAGCTTCTCCCTGCAGGCTTGGAAGATGCTTGGAGGTCCCAGAGAAGAGGCCAGGCCTCACTCCCTCAGGAACTCTGGGAGCTGCCTGGAATTGGAGGAGGCAAAGCGGTCAGGAGGTGGCTGAGGCCTGGCCCTGAGGGACTGTGGAGGAGTTAGGAAAGGGCAGAGTTCCCCGGGATGGTGCCATGCACCACTGCCAATATCAGGTACCTTTCCACAGGGCTCAAACCTCTTCTCCCTGTGAAGTCCCTCCGGGCCCCCAGGCAGTCCAGAATGCCCCTCCCAGGCCTCCCCCCAGTCCCCTGGATATCAGTAGCCAAGAATCTACCAAAATCCCTCTTCTGCTCAGTTCCTTGCAGTGGGGCCCTTAGTGAGCCCTCCACTCAGCCACCACTCTGTAAAGGGTCTTTCTGCAGAGTTTCAGCTCACCCGCTTTGTCCCACTTCCTGCCCTCACATGCCCCTCCGTCCTTTTGTCTCTCTTTCCCTTTGGGCCTCCTAGCAGGCCTGAGCCCTCCTGGAGCCTGGGTCTGCACCGTCCTCAGGGGCCTTCTCACAGAATCCTCAGTCAGCTCTTGGCTTGTTCCCACTGTTTCCCCACCCCTACCTCTCCCACCCACAATTCACAAAGCCAAGCCCCGATGCTTTAAATCCATCATTTATTGCCCACAGTATTACATTGGTAGATTGAGAAATTTTCTGAGAAGGTTAAAAAGACGCTGCGAAGCCCCCGGGAGTGGCCAAGGCGTGTGTGCTGCTGTTTCACTCACACTGGCCCAGGGTTAGAAAACCGCCCTCCTTCCATCCACTGCCCTTGTCCTCTCAGGACGTCACCCTGCTCCCAGGCTAGAGGCCCAGGACAGGAGACCAGCTGGCTCACAGTCAGGAATCGGAAAAGGGGTCTGTTGGTTAGCTTGACGTCTTGAGCTTTTAGTTCCTGTGCTCAGATGGCTCTCTGGAATAGGAGAAGGGCATCCCCAAGCCTGAGGGAATGTTTGAAGTGACCAGAGGAGGGTACACCAGGGCTAGAGAGAGAGCCAGTTGCAGGTGTGCCCTGTCTTCTGGCACAGCTGGGCCAGACCCAGCCCTCAGTGGATCCCGGCTCAGCCTTCCCACCACCCCTAGTTATTGAACCAATCTGCCCACGAGGCCTCCCTTCCTCTGTCCTCAGCAGGGTAGAGGATCCATGTTGGCCAAAAGCTTCCTCTCATGGTATTTTTTGCAGCCAGACCAGGACTTCGCAGCATGGTCGCCTGAACCTCTGTCACAATTACCCTGAGCTACAAGGATCCTTTGCCACCCACCCCTCCCACTCCCCAGGAGAAACCCACTTAGCTCACGTGAAATTGCATTGGGAGCATGACCGGAATGCATCCAGGAGACAAAGTAAGTAGGTTATGAGATGCCGAGGCCACGGGGCTCCCAAGGCTCGGGCAGGGGTGGGGCTGGGCAGGGGCAACCAGCACAGAGGCAGAGTTGGAAAGACCCCATCTCTGCCAGGCCCCTGGACGGGGTGGGAATAGAGCTGGGGTGGGCAGTTTTGGTCCCAAGGTATAAAGTGCGAAAGAACAAGACCCTATGGAGGTGGGGCAAGGTGAGCTTGAAGTGAGCTTTTCAAAAGAGGACCCAGACGTGCCCAGCCCCCAGTCACTGGCACATTCACATTATGGCAGGATTAGCTCAAAACAACCTGCCCCTCCAGCACTGTGGTACCCCCTCTGCTCTTGTGTCCCCCATGCCTGTCTCTGCCGTCTCCTTTTCCTGATGGGCAGTGGGTGGGCTGCTCCTTAGGAGAGTGGGGAGCCCTCAGGGAAGCATCCTGCAGAGCTAGCTGGGGGGCACCAGGGCCTGCCTGGGTGGTGAGGGCAGCAGGGGCTTCTGAGGAGTGCGTGGTAGCAATGCACCTCACAACTACCCTGCCCTAAAGGTGGCAAAAGCCACCCATGGCCACGCCCTTGCCGTCCTGCAATAGCCTTTTCCTGCAAGTGCATGTGTCCATCTCCAGCCAGGTCTCTCCCCAGATGAAGCCGCCAGGGAAGCAGAGGCCCTTTGGCTGCATATCAAGGGCTCCATTCAAGTTGGGGTCAGGTGAGGGATGCATGGAGGCCCAGCCTTCCTCTTTGTTTGGGCCTTTCAAATGGGGGTCAGGGGGCTTATCTTGTTCACCCCCACCTCAGGCCCTGCTTCCTCTGCAAAGATCCTGTAGCACTCTCCCCTTTCCTGGCCTGCAAATGAGAGCCAGCAGCAAGGGGCCTCGGAGGCCCATGCAGGGTGAGACACAGCGGCACGAGCATGCGGGCCCACACTCAGGCCCAGGCATGCACGCTGCCTCTTCCCTCAGACCTGTAAAGTGTTTGGCAAAGGTCAAGTGCTCCAGGAATGTGTGTTCACATACAGAAGGGCAAGGTCCAGGTTCTGAAGCCAACAGCTGGCCATTTCCAACGGAGCCTGCCCCATTCCCAGTCCAGTGTCCACGCTGGGGATATGCCTGGGATGCCCAGCATCTGAGCAGGACAGGCAAAGACAAAGTCTAGCTGGAAGAGCAGGTGGGAACCCCTCAATCCAGTCCTCTGGTTCCGGACAGGGAGTGAAGACTCAGAGAAGGTAGTGGACACGTCCAAGGTCACACAGCCCGTTAGTGCCAGAGCAGGGGCCTGCTGTTCCTGGGTTGATGCTCTCAGGTAGATGCCTAGAGATCTGGGCTTTGCACCCTCAGGCACGAGACCCTCCTGCTCAGGAAATGCTGGGCTGGGACAGGTGGCCCGGTGGCTGGAAAGGACAGCAGTCAGCCTGGCTCCAGCCCTACCCTCAGTCCCAACGCCCAGCTTCCAGCCTGTGCCTGGAAGGAAGATCTTCCCGCAGAGGGCAGAGGGCAGAGGGCAGGCCACGGTTCCCGCCAAGCTTCGTTCTTTCTTAGGACTTCCTGCCTGGAGCTGGGGTCATCTCGGGGTCTCAAATGGATCAGGGCTCCGTGGAGGGTGACACCAGCCTCAGTGTGTCACTGGGCTTCACGCAGGGGAACTGGTTCTGCAGGTGTGGCATGAAGGCTGGCCACACTCAGAGCCAGCTGCCCAAGGAATCTTCTAGAGGCCTCCAGTGCCCCTTGACTTCCTGGGCCACCTCCTGAGGAACTCAGTCACAGCTGGTTCATCCTGTCAAGTGTAGACTGCCTCCCCTCCCCTCCCTAGTCCAGTCCAGCACAGCCCAGCCCAGCCCAGGGAGCTATCGGGCCTGGCCACAGTAATATCTTAAATCTACCAGCCAGGCCACCAAGGCCACCAGGCCTACTCCTCCCACCACCTGTTGCATCCGGGCAGCTGCAACCAAGGCTTGATTCTGATAAAAAAGAAAAAGAAAAAAGAAACCAAAGTATAAAAGGATCCTAATCCTACCCCGTGGGCACTCTACAGTTTTTCAGCTTCACACATAATTGTGCTAAGTAGAGTTTTGACAACCCCACGTAAGGCCCAGAAATGCACTTGATTATTTTTCATAGTAAATGTGTCAGAATTCCTGTCCCTTATGTTAAAGTGTGAATAGATTAGTCTCCCTACAACTGTGGGGGGAGGGGTCCCGCAGGTAGCCCAGGACTGGGGGGTCAGCTGGCCTCTCCCTGCAGGTGCAGCCCACGGGACTCCTTCCCTGCCCCCAACTCCCGGCCTGGACAACGCTCCGTTCCCCAGGCCGGCCGACCACTGCTCACAGCCCCTTGTTGTACACCACTGTCCGGCTGCTCGTGGCCCGGGCAATCTCAGGCTCTAACTGGGTCGTTTCGATCTGAGAAGAGAGTGAGAACAGAGAGAGGCAAGGTGAGGGGGATGGGAGGGAAGGGGTGAGTGGGGAGCTGGGAGTAGCAGCTAGGACCACCTGGTGCCCACACTTCTCCCCTCTGCCCCCGGCACCCCAGCCAGGGCCCACGTGTGCTGCCTAATGATACATCTTCCTTCTTTACTGCTCTTCGGCCCAGGGGCTCACGATACCCCTTCCAGCTCAGGTCATGCCTCTTCCTCTGCCAGCATGTCCATGTGGGGGAACGTCCTACCCTCTGAGCTCTCTGTCTCCCTTATCTCCAAGGACTTTGTCCCCGATGCTGCAGAGACCACTCCCAGGACACACCCTGGGCCTGGTCACCCCCAGGGCTGCTCCATCCAGACTCCTTAAATCCAAACCCCGCCCTCTTGGACCCCACCATCCCCTGTCCTTCCAGCACCCCACTCACTCTCCCTATGCATTTTCAGACCACCAATACCCCAGCCCCAGACTCCCTACGGCTCAGACTTCACATCCTCCCCCTCCAACCCGGACGCGAAGGGCCAACCACTTCAGCCTCTTCGAGCTGCAAGGCCCTCCTGGCCTGACTGGTAGAAGCCCTGCTTTGGAGGAACCCAATTATGCATCTACCTTCTCTCCACTTAAACCTGACCACCTAGCAGAGACCACTCAACATTCACTGCCCCTGACTTTGGCTGGACCCTCACAGTGGCCAGACAATCCCCAGCCCTGGGCCGCGTGGCCCGTCAACTCCCTCTCCCATTCTCCGCAGAGGCCACCTTAAACCTCCTCTGCTGTCCTCAGCCATCCCCACCCTCAGCTCTGCACTCATCTTCCTACTTCGGGGTGAAAACAGAAGGCATCAGAAGATACCCCTCAGCTTCTCGTCAAACCCACGACCTACCTGTGTCCACACTCTGCTCTGGACCTGCCCTCCAGCTGCCCCGCTGCGGCTATCCCTCCCCCCGAAGACCCCACTCTGCAGACCACAGCTGGACTGCCCTCCCTCCTTCCCACCTTTTCAGCCCACTGCCTCCTGCTCATCAGCAGAGAACCTCCCGTCCCATAAAACCTCCCCTTAACCCCACGTCATGCTCCAGCTACCACCGGGTCTCTCTCCCCTCCAACAGCCACATTTCTTCAAGGCATCGTCCACACTGGCCAGCACCATCTCTTCACCTCCCACTGACTCTCCAACCCACAGCAAATCTGGCCTCTGTTCCTACCACGCTCCACAACAATCCTCCTCTCCAAGGTTACTGCCAGCTCCCTTTGTGTGACACCCACTGGACACTCCTCAGGGTCTCAGGGTTCCTCTTCCCTGCACATAGCCCCACAGGTACTTAAACTCAACCCATCCAGAGCAGAACGGAATTACTCATCTCCTCCTCCCCCACCACTGCTAACCACACCGCCACCCAGTGGTGCTGGGGCCAGAGACCCTGGGGCCTCCTGACCTCCACTCTCCTTCCCTCCCCTCAGGTGTCACCCACTCCAGTCCCATCCCGCCATCGGGAGCCTTCTCAGCTGCAAGTCTGGTCATGCCTCTCTTTGTTATGAACTGGCTCACTGGCCCCACTGCCCTCAGGGACCCAGTGGGATCCCTGGATCCCTCAAGATCCAGCCCCTGCCTCCCCCTCACCACCCAATCCCTTGGACTGGAGACACGGCACACCCACTTATCACCGTGCCTCAGATACACTGGGTTATTCCCACCCCGAGTCTTCGCCTGAGCTGCCCTCTGCCACTTCCTCTCCTCCCCAACCCCCATTCCCTCAGCTTTAGACATCTTCCCTCATCCAGGCTGGGTACGGCCACGTCTCCAGCCCCACTCTCCCCTGCACTTTGTAAAGCCGTTGTAGCATGTGGTTCAAGGCTGCCCGATCACTCATCTCCCCCTTCTCCACGTTAGATCACAAGCTCTATGAGGCAGCGAGTGTGTGATCTTGTTCATCCCGCATCCTCAAGGCCCAGTGCCGGGAGACAGTAGGTGTTCATAAGTGTTGAATCAATGAGCAGAAAGAAGAGAGGCAGAGGGTACTGGGAGGCTGGGGTCCCCCTGGAGGCTCCACAGCCGCCCAGATGTTGATCTGCAGCTCCAGGGACCGATCTGGTGGGGACACCTGAGCCCCCAAACCTGAGGGAGCCGGGAGGGAGGCACTCCCTCTGTGGGGGGGCCCAGCCTGACACCTGCCCTGGACTGAGTCAAGGGAGCACCGGGCCTTTGAAACTCAGCTCGCTGAGCTTGGTCCCAGGTACCTGCTATACATCAAGACGTGGCAACCCTGGGCAGTAGGCGGGAGGTGCCATAGACTGGACGGGCTTTTAGAGAACTCAGTCATGTCCGAGACCAGACAAGAGGGGATTCAGTGTGGACTACAGCTGGTGGGCCCGGTGAAGTTCCTGGAGAAGGGGGACCCTCTTCCTGTAGTCCCTGGTACCCCAATATCCAGGCCACTTGAAAGGGCTAAAGAGACAAGAGTGAGGCTCAGGGACCAGGCCTCTTCCCCACCCCCTCTCCTCAAACCACCTCCTCCCTCCACACCCCTGCCGGCCTCCGAGTCCCCTCCACCCCACCGGCTCTCCTCGTCCCCATGCTGCCACTGACACAATGCACAGCGCCCACGCTTAAAAATCTAAATGCTTTTGAAAATGTTTAACCTAGTTAGACAAATTAGCAAAAATTTGTGCAAAACAATTTAGGTATTTAAAATATTCAATGTTTTTAAAAAACTGGAAAACTGTTCTTAGCTTTCAGCTGCAAAAACCAACAAAATATAACATCCCAGCAATCTTACCATGAGGTGTAACATAACCCTTCGGGAAAGCTGTTAAACAGCTACTGAGGCATCCTGGGAAATAGCACTTCATTTATTCAAATGCACATATGTCAGGCTTTTGCACCATATGTCATTCCAAGCTATTTACAGTAATAATTAAATCTTAATCAACGTTTAACCTCTGTAAAATGTTTGAAGAATCCTAATCACCCTTCAGACTGCACTAATGAAGGAGAAATATATAAACATAAAAGGAAAATGATGCATAGATATCACGCTGGAAAGAACAGTAATTGCAAAATTGTATTTCTTTTAAATATAATCAGTAAATGATGTAAAGTAAGCCAAGGAGTATTTTAAGTTAAGACATCTTGGATGTCAGAGGTGTGAGCAGCTAATTTTGTTCTGCTACCCATAACAGATGTAGCATATTTTATTTTAGTGCCATTATTAGCAACTTCCCATGCCGGCTTTCACTGAAGCACTGAGGCCCGCATTAAAATTGGAGAGGCTGCTCACCACCACAGTGGAGGACCACGGGCCAGGGCCACGGCCTACTCGGCCCGTTCCCTGGAGAGCACTGGCCCTGGTGGAGACCGAGGCCTCACCCTCCCAGCGGGGCTGTTGCAGACCCAGGCTCCCCACCGTGCTGAGGGCAGCAGGTAGGAGGGAAGCAGGGTGGGGAGACGCAGGCAATGGGAAGGCTGCGGGGGAGGGCAGTGGACGAGGCCCTCGACTCAGGAGCAGGCGTTTAGGGACAGAGCTGGCACCTAAGCCTTTTCCTCTCATTTCAATTCCATCGGCCCTCAAGTCAGCAGATGTTCATAGCTGCCAACTGCATACACCAGGGCTGGGCACACAGAGATGGACCAGAGCAGCCCGTGCCCTTGAGAAGCTTCAAGTCTAGGGAAGGAGTCAGAAAGGCAAGCAGATGGATCCCAGAGAGACAAACCAAGTGCCATGGAAACTGGGAGGGGGTGGGGGTTACCGTGCATTGATGAAAGAACAAGGAAGGAAGGCTTCTCAGAGGAGGGAGGCCAGGAAGAAACAGAAGGTTTTGATAAGAGAGGGCAGGAAAAGCCTGCTGGGGAAGAGAAAAGCATAAGCTGGCCAGCATGGCATGTTTGGTGTGGGCAATGCTGGGCAGGCTGGGAATGTGGCAGGAAATGGAGGTGGGGCTGGGGCAGGCAGGTCCCTGTAGGCCATGTGAAGGTGTCAGCATTTTACCTGAGGGCAATGGGAGTCACGGAAGGACTCTGAGCAGGGGTGGTCCGAGATCCCTGTCTTGCTGGCAGTGGTGAGCATGGAGGATGGACTGGAGAGGTGAGTGAGGGGGCAGCTGAGGGAATCAGAGAGAGGTGGCAGGTCCTGGCCTATGGTGCTGCCAGTGGGGGCTGACAGGAGGGTGTGCTGGAGATCCTTTCTAAGACGAAATCCACAGGAGTTGATGACCAATTCCATGTGGGGGTGAGAGGGAGGTGTCGAGGATGACTGTGCGTTGGATGATTCCTAATTCTAGCTCAGGAGCCTGGGTGGCTGGTGACGCCATTCTCAGAGGCAGGGGAATATGGGGGGGTGGGTCAGGGTGGGAGGGTGGTAGGCCTGGGTTCCCCAGGTTGGGAAGCCGGTGAGGCAGACAGGTCTTGGGGGAGGAGATCTGGGCAGGAGCCTGGGCAGATCAGTGAGCCCTGGATACGCGAGCACAGCCAGAGCCCTGGAGTGGAGGAGTTGCCCAGAAGAGCAGATGGCAGGGGAGGGCGCCAGGCCTGGGGAACAGGCACACTTGAGGGGCGGGTATAGGGAACAAGCCCATGATGGAGGCCTTGGGGGACCAGCCCAAGGGGCGGTGGCAGTGACGGAGGGCACCACAGACAACAGGCAGCATGGCAACACCAGGCAAACAGAGTTTCCATGTGGCCCCGGTGAGGGCTGAGAGGCTCTGGGTCTTTGGTCTTGGCAGAGGGATTTTGGTGAGATTTGGTGACCCCCTAGAGTCCAGATTTCCTAACCCTCACTCAGCCGCTCACTTCCATCCTGGGCCAATTCAACTGGTCATTCGTTAAGACCTCTCTAGTTCTCTGACCATAGCTGGGGGTTAAGCCAATGGCTCACCGTCTCGAAGGCTCATGGATGTCGGGTCCACTGAGGGTCCTCAGCACTGGGCTCAGCGGAGGAAGCTGGGGCAGGGGCCCCCATGCTGCCTACCCCAAGAAGATCACCCCTCTGAGGTGTGGGGGGCCTGAGTCCCCTCCACAGAAATCACATCCAGGGCTGTGCTGGTAAATGAATGAGATTCAAGTACTGAGTGAGGGCAACTAACCAGCTTCAGGGTCCTAGAGGTAGGGACAGGGTGTGTGTTCCCTTGGGGTCCCCCTGCTATTTGGGGGTAAGGGAAGAAGCAGAAGCCGGCTCCATGTGCTGTGTCAGCAGCAGAACAAATGGTGTGGTGGCCACAGTGGCTCAGAAGTGGGCTGTGGACAGAGGGAGGTCCCAAGGCCCAGTGAGAGGAGCGGATGCAGCAAGGAGGGGTCACTATCGTCAGCTCAGAAAAGACTAGAGCCCCAGGGTAGTAGGCCAAGGGCAGGGGCTTGACCACAGATGAGCTCTGAGGGGCCTCCTCTGGGGAGAAAGTGACAGGAGAAGGAAGGCTGGGCAAGGAGTGGCCAAAGAGAGAAGGGCTGACCCAGTCCAGGCAGCCAGTGGGGGGCCGGCAGGAACTTGTGGGTCTCTCCATTCATCTGGTGAACTCCTCCCCAGGTGCCTGATGGCCAGTCAGCAGGGGACCTCGAGGGAAGGCGGGGTCTGGGATGGGGAGCCAGAGCCCTGGCTGAAGTGATCAATCAGCACTGGTTGATGGTACCCCCCAGCCCCAGAACTGGAGGTGCCCAGAAGACGTGGGCCTGTTGGAAACGGCTCGCTTTGCCATGAGATGAGCAGTATTGCCCTGCTCGCACTCCCTGACTCCCAGGCAGAACCTGCACCCTGGCTCCCAGACAGCTTCACCCGGATGCCCTCCCCTCTCAGACCCTAACCCTAACCCTAACCCTAACCCTATCAGAGCCCCAAACCCCAGCCTCCAGACCCAGCTCAGAGCCTGCTTCCCCTTGTAGCAGATAGCCCCAGATTTCCGGTTGCATCTAAGGTCAGAGGCAGCAAACACAAAGCACGAGCCTCTCTGGAGCACCCCCAGGCCCAGCTGGCCCCAGAGCCCCCTAGAGCAGCCTGAAGGGCTTCCTTTGTGGCGCTGGAAGGGTTAACCCTGAGCTATTTGCCTCTGTCTCCTGGCTCATCCTGGGTGGGGGGCCAGAGTCAGGAATGCATTTGGGATCACCTCTGCCTCTGCAGCCTCAGAGCACACACACACCTGCAGCCAGCAGCCAGCAGATAGTTTACATATTTGAACCTGGAGCTAAGGTGCCGAGACATAAACAGGAAACTGGATCCCCGGCCTGTGCCCCACTTTCAGGGGCTTTTACCTACTACAAAGAAGTTCCTCCTACTTGCCTTTCTTCTGGTGGCTTTTCTGCCTCCTTTTCAAAGGCATTGGGCTGGGGGGTGGGGTGTTCAGTGTGACCCTGTGACATGGCTCAAAGCGGCCTCCTGCTCCTGGCCAGGGGTCTGGGCCTCTGAGGGTCCGCAGGTGGTGGCGACATTGACACAGGTCCAAAGCCCAGGCCGGCACCTGGCTGACCCTGTGTGCCTGAGGCCTCTGCCAGGTCCGGAACCAACTTGCCTACTGGGCGGCCACATACCACCCTCTGTCACCAGGGCTAGGCGGGCCTCAGGTCCTGCTCAGATACACACGTCCAGGCCTGAGTGCTATCCTGAGTGTCCTTGGAGGACAGGAGTGTTAGGCCGGAGCTGGGGAGCAGCTGAGGCCTGAGCCTAGATCAGGCTCGGGTGCTGGCTCTGGGCTCCCACTGCCTTCCCAGTGAATGTCACACTCCTTGGCTGGACACTCAAGGTCTTCTGCAACCTTCTCCAGCTTCCTCACCCACTGGCTGCTCTCATGCCCAGTACGTTGTATGTGTAGGCTTGGAGGCCTAATCCTCCAGGAAGCTTCCCCTGATCTTCTCAGACCAAATCCATTGCTGCTGCTGCCTCCGGTGCCCCCAGCCGATTACACCCCCAGCTGCAGGCCAGCTGTGAATACAGGGCCCCCACCCCCCACCCCACCCCAGCGTGAGCCACTCAGGGTAGCTCAAGTCACCCTGTGCCATGTGCATAGTCGGCCCTCGGTAAAAGTGGAATCAAACTGAACTGCACTCCCCAAGTTCAGGGATCCTTATCTTATACTTTTCCACCCCCCTGTGCGATGTGCACCCACGGAATGCTCGGACCACACCTCCCCCCATTTTGGAGATTTGCACTGTTCCTGGGTGCCCTCTGGTGGACCAAACTCAGAATCGTTCCCTGTCCTCCACCTTCTCAAGGTCTCAGTTTCCCCACATGTGAGGTGGAAAGATTTTTCTACTCCCGGGGCTGGGATGTGGATAATACCAAGAAATGGATGAGAAGGCCCTTTGGAGGCTTAGAAAACCTGCTAAAGGAAGGCAGGACCCCGTGGCTATCCCACCGCCAGGCCGGGTCTTGCTCGCCTGTGTCTCCTCACGGCTCACAGGGTCAAACGCTTGCTGTGGGCCAGGCACGTTCTAAATACTTCACACATACTGATGCGTTTAATCCTCTCAGCAGAAGCTTTGCACAACCAAGCCTCCTCCCTCCCTGTCCTCTATTCAGCTA
The DNA here is from genome assembly GCF_964341445.2 of Mesoplodon mirus. NCBI lineage: Eukaryota > Metazoa > Chordata > Mammalia > Artiodactyla > Ziphiidae > Mesoplodon > Mesoplodon mirus. The sequence continues at coordinate 86,697,951 of NC_138990.1, forward strand.
GGTGTTTTAGAAGGTCCTAGAAAGAACTGGGGAGGGATGGGCTGAGAGGTGGCCCTGCTGAGGCTTGTCACCAGGGCATGTGTGCGCATGTTCGTGCACGTGCTCGTGTGTGGGCCTGCGTGCACGCGCAGGTTTGGGGTGGGGGTGTGTGGAACAGGCAACGTGACAGGTGGCGTTGGCGTTCCTGGGCTCCAAGCGGCTTTGCCATTCCCATCCGTCCCTCCTGGGGGGTCCTGTGGGCAAACTCCAAGAAAGCAGCGGGCAGGGAGGCGGCAGATTTCTGATGGCAAAAATAGCCCGCTTCAGAGTTCAATAGGGACTGATTAAAGCAGTAAAGGAGAAAAGCCCCAAACAAGCATCTCCAAGCAAAGTAGGAGAAGGATTTGAGATTGGAGGGGAGGAGGCATGTGCTCTGGGAGATGGTGAATCTCTGTGGACTCAAGAGGGACACACTACCCCCTAGACATTGCTTCTGACCTCATATCAGCCCTTGAAGAGTGGGAGAAGCAGGAAGCAATGAAGTCAAGGTGAGCCCAGGTGAGCCACGCTCTGTATTAGGTGTTGATAAATAGTGCCAGTTCTCAGCCTTAGGGACACCCTACGAGTCAAGGGATGGAGAATGGACTGTTGTCCTGGGGAGGCAGATGGGATGCAAGAAACGCAGGCGACCAGAGTCTACATGTGTGGGGAGAGACAGATCCTAGGGGGGCTCATCAGGGAGGACTTCCTGGAGGAGGGACCTCTTCTAGAACAGCTTGAGTGTGGACCTGAGCTCATTCCCAACTCTTCCCTGTTCTTGGTTGGGAGTTCAAATGCTTTCTCAGAGAAATGGAGGCAAGCTGGGGGAGACATTTGCTTCTGCTAAGTCACAGCTCCCGGCCAAGCTGGTTCATCAAAACTACCATTTTCTTCCGGGCTGGTGATGGGGAGAGAGATGGTGGAGGTTCTGGTACCCACTGGGGGTACCCACATTCTTTCCCCGTACAGGGACGATGTGCCTCTTTGTTTCGTAACTATGGAAGCTGGAAGGGGGAGCTGGAAGAGGTAGGCGGGTGAGCCGGGGCATGGCTGAGCTGGACCTTCAGGTACCTCATCTACAGCATGCGTGTGACCTCTAAGAGCCAACCTCTGGGGCCAGGGTGACTAGTGTGAAGACATAAGGAGGGCCTAGGTTTCTGGTTCTCTGGACCCTCCAGGGCTGAGGTGAGGAGGGGCTGGGCTGAGAGGGAGGGGGTTGGGGGGTCAGCAGGGCTGACAGGGGAGGCTCTGAGCAGCAAGCCCTGGGGGGCTCAGATGCTGCCTTTTCTTCCAGTCAAGGTGTCTGGCAGAAGCTGGAGGGGCAGAGGGAGGGTGGGGAGGGGGTCCTCTGCTGAGGTGTCAGGGAAGGCCAAAGGGCAGGGGCCAGCAAACCAACAGCTGACAATAGACAACTGCAGGGCAACAACCCTCGCTGCCAGTGAACCTGACTCCTTGGCCTCACGTGGACCCCACAAAACTGGTGCCGGGGGGAGAGACACACACACACACTCGAGAAGCCCCCAGCCCTATGGCAGCAGCCCGGCCCCATCTTGCCTGTGCCCCCACCTCAGCCTCTATTGCTGCTGGGAGGACAGAGGAGCTGAATCAGGGTCCAGGGGCTAGAAGGCACGTTCCAAGGGGGGTTCTGCCCATTCGCCATTCAGCACCATTCATAAGCCACACCTGGCCCGAGAGGGTGGCACAGCCACGCTGCCAGAGAGGCATCCAAGGGTCAGCAGCTGACTTAAGGTCACACAGCCCGCCATCGGCTCTCCCTGCTCAAGTACCAGGGGCCGGTCTCGTGGTTTCACTTCCAGAATCCTCATGGGCGGAACCAGGAGAAAGCTTACGTACAACACCTTATCTTATGGCAGGGGAAACTGAGGTCTTTAGGGCGAAGACCAAGGTCATACAGAGAGTTGAGGCTGGGGGATGCCAGCCAGATGGGAGGAGGGCAGACCTGGGGCATGTGTGGCGGCCCCCGGCCTGAGCCCCACCTGTAGGGACAGGGCGGAGCCCCCAGGGGCCCCCGTACCCACAGCCTCACTCAGCCACAGAAAAGCCCCAACTTTTCCTGTGGGCACATTTCAACCTCACCAAATCAGCTAATTATTGACAGTTGGTGAAGAGGAGATTTCACTTTTTCCTCCTGTTAAACTGCTCCTAATTAGTTCCCTGTCACCATGGCTGGCTCGCCCGCCCGCCGCTCGCCGTCGGTAATCCCGCTGCACAGCGTCTCATTAACCTTTTGCTCCTGTCCTGCCGCCTGCCAACAAGATGAAGACAAAAACAGATTGTCGAACAATGGCACCGGCTTGTATGTGCAGCCCAGTTCCCCAGCCTCCCCCACTCCCAGAGCTCCCGGGGGGAATCGCGAGGGAAAGAGAGGGGAACGGGGTGGGGGAGAGCCCAGAGGAATCGAGGGAGAGAGGCACAAAGAGAGAGAGAAACAGGCAGGGCCGTGGGCAGGGTACTTGGCCAAGGTACTGCTTCTTGAACCTTAACGAGGTTCACTAAATGGGATTGGAAGCGCTCCCAGGTGGGGAACACCGGCTGTCAGAATTTGGAGGGACATTCACCATCCCCAGGTCCAGCCTCTTGTGGCAGCCAAGCCCATGGGCCCAGAGACTGGACCTTGGACATCTCCCTCGAGGAAGCTGAGACACCAGCGTGTGTGTGTGTGTGTGTGTGTGTGCGCGCGCGCGCGCGTGCGCGCGCGTGTGTGTCTGAGGGAGGACAGAGATGACCCCACGTTGGCCTGGAGCCCAGAGCCCCAAATCTCCAGAGAGGGCAGGGCCAGAAAGGTCACCACAAATCAGGCCCCACATGCCACAGGGAGGCCTCTGCAACCCGCCTGACCCAGCACAGCCCTGGGCAAGCTCCAACACAGCCCTCTCCTTTCCATCATAGCTGCACCATCACCTGACATTCCTTGGTTATTTGGCTTCTGTCTGCACCCCCAGAACAGAGGCTCCCTGAGAGCAGGGGGCTATGACATGGCCCTCCAAGTTACAAGAAAAAGGGGAAATCACCCCAGTATCTGGGTGCAGACGGGCCCGTCCATGCCTGGCTGAGCTGGCCTTGGCCAATGACCTACAGCCTTAATCTGAAGGTCACAGGATACACCGGGGCAGACCCCACACTCCCGGCAACAGGACCGGGGCTCAGAAGGGAGGCCAGACCTTGCTCCCCTGTCCTCACACCCAAGCTCCTAAGGAGCCTCCCTACCCAAACTGCTGGCCCATAGACCCCCTACCCCCGCCTCCTGCCTCAGCTCTGGGTTAGAGAACAAAGGCACAAACACCTGCTTCAGAAGGTCCCTGTGAACCTGAACATGGATTCCCCATGAAGGAGGAGGGCTGGGGGAGGGCACTGGAATGTTCCTATCGATAAATTAGCAAGGAGCCATCTGGGGCTCAGACTTGGGCCTTCTCATTTTATAGTGAGATGGGGGTGGGCTGAGGAGGGTTCTGGAATCCTTTTGTGGGTACAGAGCCTATTCCATCATTATCAACTTTGGACCTTGGGCAAGGTCCTTAACCTTGATGCGCCTCAGTTTTCTCATTTGTAAACGTGGAATAATACTGGTACGAACCTCACGGGACTGTCATGTTCTGGGTCCGCATTTTACCACCACAGTCAACCAGGCCCTTGTACTTACTGGACCCCAGGAACCCTTGGAGGCCATGCCTTTCTATCCTGGGCTGTGTGATTGCTTCCCCATCACTGCCTTTTCTCCAGGCCCCCAACCCCCCATCTCACAGAACATCAATGAGTGAAATTTTCTTTGCTATTCTCCAATGGCTTCCCATCCCTGAGTTCATTTCTCTGAACAAAGAGAGAAACCTGACTGCCATTTTGCCTCCTCGACTGCCTCGTCCAGCCACACCCCCCGGTTGCCAAGTCTTGTCAACTCCTAGTGCCCTCGGCAGCAGCTCACTTGCAGGGAGCCCCCTCCTCCTCGAAATGCCCTTGTCCTCAGTGTCCACGAAACTGCTCATCAGGGCTCTCCCCTGCCTGCTCCTGCCCTCTTTAAACAGCTTTTCTTCCTCCTACAGAGACCTCAACCCTTCCAGGACTTCAGTCCCCCCCATGACTCAAAGGTTCCCTGTTCCCCAGCCAAAATCTCACCCCAGAGCCTGAGACACACGCACCTAACTAGGCAACATCTGTCTAGGCAACACCCTTTGATGGACTTGAGGGGCATTAGGAAGATTTAATGCAAGGCATGCAGAGTTCCCGGCATGCTACCTGGCCTAGTAGATGTTTGGCAAATGGTAGGTATTATTATTATTTGCAATGTTAATTTTAAAATTAGCACCATTTTAATAGGCAGAAATACTAATTTGAAAAGCGCAGACAAAACTCTCTCCCAGGGGGACTTCCCTGGAGGGCCAGTGGTTAAGACTTCGCCTTCCATTGCAGGGGGTGTGGGTTCGATCCCTGGTCAGGGAGCCAAGATCCTACGTGCCTCATGGCCAAAAAAACCAAAACATAAAACAGAAGCAATATTGTAACAAATTCAATAAAGACTTGAAAAAATGGTCCACATCAAAAAAAAAAAAAAAATCTTAAAAACACCCCCAAAACTCTCTCCCAGGAATTGAAGAGGGGATTGAAGTTCTTTCTTCAACCTCTGGGGTTAGTGGGTTGGAAACCCCACACCACTCACTGCAGGCCAGCCATTCTAGGAACCAGTTCCTAAATTCCATCTCCAAGTCACCTAATTAATTAATTAGCGTTCCAGTGATCACTCCTGTTGACAACCTTGGTGGCTCTTGGCAAGGTTGGGTCAGCCCAAGCAGGTCCAGACTTATTGTGGCAAATCACATTGGCTTCTGGGATATGAGACATGATCCCCACATGGCAGAAGCAGCGCCTCGTTAGAGAGAATTAATTGGGAGGAAGAATGGGGGAACAAGGTCCTCTCAGCCAAACACCCCATTATGCACAGGCCAGCCTGCATCCTGTTGGGGTTGATGCAGGTGAGGAGGGGGCTCTGAAGATCACGTCCCTACCCTCCTTTCCCAGAAAACAGACTTATTACAAAATGACTCTATTCTTTCCAACTAGAGAAGGAGGCTTGGGTTGCAACGAGAAGGATTTTGGTTAGACACCCAGAAGAACTAACTTCCATGCTTATTTGTGGCAGACATGGGGGAAGGGAGGAGCCTGGATGTTGACTCCCTTAGGCCAGGGCTGCTCACTTAGACCACCTCTCTGCAGCCAGGGCTGGAGGCCCGAGTTGGGGGACTGTGGCCATTTCTCCATTATTTGCCCCAAAGGAACACCCGCCCTTAGACCCATAACACTCCTAGACTCTTCCCCACCACAGGGAGGCCCCAGCTCCCTCCTCTCTCCACTGTCTCAGGGTAGGCGAAGAGAAAAGAGTGAGAAGAGAAAATCCTACAGAACAAGCAGATGCAACATCTCCTGGAAGCTCTGGACTGGGAGTGAGCCTCTGGGGTGTCCTTCCATATTAGCACATGGCTTCTGGGACTTTGGGCCGGGACCTTGGCTGCTCTGGGTCTCCATTTACCCCAGCAGAGCCAGGAGGGTGGTAAACTGGATGACCTTGAAAATCCTTCCAGTGGGATAGGCTCATGCGGTTTCTCTGCCCTGGCTCCCGCTCCTGTGCAGACAGGTAGAGCTATGGGAGCTGGCTACTTGAAGCTTCTGAACACAGTGGTGCCTGCAAGCCCCTGGGGCACTCTGACTCTTGCCCAGAACTGCAGACTCAGCCCAGCTGTTATAAAGAGATGCTGTCAGTGGCTTTGGGGAGTAGCAGGCCCAGGCCTTCCAGATGGGGATGCCAGGGCCGCCGAGAAGTGCCCTCCCTCTTGTCTTCAGAGCTTCCAGGCAACCTGGAGCCCCCAGCTCTATTTGGAGTCCCTAAGCATCAGGATATAGCTGTTCAGCTTTTGGGTTGAGGGGAAGGATGGGGAGGCCTTTCCCTGCTCCACGGCAAGGCTGGGCCCTGTGGGTATGAGGATACTGCTGAGCTTCCCATCCTGTGTGCACTGGCCTGGCCCCCAACATAGGAGCCCCATCCCATTATAGTTTCCTCCTGAAACTCTGGGGCTCAGTGGAGGCAAGTGACTCCAGTCCTCACCCTCTTCGGGGCCTGGAGGCTGGGTCACTACCTCCTACTCTAAGACCCTGGGTCTCCAGTCCTCACAGTCCCAGTGTAACATCCCAGGACCCTTATTTTCACCTTCCCCAACTCCCCTGGAGGAACCTGCACCCCTCCCACCCCGCAGGTCAGTCCTGCGGTCACAGATTCAGAAGCATCCATCTGCAGCCACAGCCCCCATCTTCCCATGAGTTCTGTAACTCCAAATACCATGGTCATTCTTTGCCCTCCCTGGGTCTCTGCACCAAACCTTGCTTTTCCCACTCGGTTTGCTCATGCTTCCTCACCCCCACCCAGCTAAGATTCTGGGGTCCTTTGCTCCTCCTGAACTCCTACCAGCCTCCCGAATGCCTCACCCAACCAGACGAAACTGGAGCAGGCCCTGTACCTCTGGGTAGACAGGCCCTGGCCATCCCCACAGACCTGTGTCCATCCCCAGCTGTCCCCTCCACTGACCCCCCGGCACTGCCCACCAGGCTCTCTGACTTCCTTAGTCCGCTATCTCTCCCGTTCTCCCCTCCGAAGCTCTCCAGCCTTTTGCATGGTCCTCTGACCTTTGACCTCCCCCTTCCCACCCGCCTCCTTCCTCTCTGCTCAGTCATGAGAACACAGGAGCTATCAGATCAACTTCCTTAACCTCCCCACCCCCGAACTCCACCCCCCAACCAACATTTGCCTCCCCCTGCTAAAGTGGGGTCTCCCCCACCCAGGCGAATCCTTTGAACCCCTTGTCTGCGTTCTGACTCCCCCACTCTGTCCTCCTCCTCCGGTGTCCTTCTTCTCTCCTGGTGCCTTCCCCTTGCATTTACACAAGCTCCAGTCTCTCCCATTTTAAAAGAGTGAAAATAAATAAAAGCCTCTCTTGATCCCACATCTCATTCCAGCTCTGGGTCTGCTTCTCTTTGTTCCCCCGGTACCAAGCCTCTAGACCAAGCGGTCAGCCTGCCACCCCATTTCCTTACCCCCCGGCTGGGCTCCACCCCTTGGGATGGGGTTTGCCTTCACAAACTGAGACACCAATGGACGCTCTTCAACCCCGAGGAGCTTGACCTCTCGGGAGGGTCTGACCCTGTGGATGCCCCCCAACTCCAGTCTCACTTGGCTCTGTCCTTACCTCCCTGGCCACTTGTCCTTGGGCAGCTCCCCTCCCCAGGGCTTATTTTCTCCACACGCTCCTGGGCTGATCCCACCCACCACCCTGGCTTCCATCACTGTTTTATGCTGGGGGCTCCTACTTCTGTGCCTCCAGCCCAGGCCTCTCTCCTGGCTTCTAGACCCAAAGCCAGCTTCCACAGGGCACCTCTGTTCACAGGTTCCACAAGTTCCTCAAACCCCATGTGTGCATCCAGCTCCACGTGCTGTCCTCCTGCACGCCGGCCCCTCCTCATCTGCGTCTTGCCGGGTTGTTCAAAACCAGAAAGCCGGGCGCACATCCTGCCGGTTTCCTGTCCTCCCCCCACACGCAGTATGGAGCTGCCTCCTAACTCTCTCTTAAAGGACCCACTTCACTCCATGCCCGCTGCCAGCAGCCTGGTCCAAGCCACCATCATCTCTCGCTGGACTCCCGCCACCGCCTCCTGAAGGCTCCTTCTCCAGAGCTCCAACGCAGCCTCACCATACAGCCATGGGGACGGTTCAAAATCAGGAATCTGTGGTCCTGCTCTGCACAGCTCTTCTGGTAACGTTTACCCACTGTGCTGGCTTCCAAGTTCCCGGCACCCCCTGACGTCAGGCCCCCGTACCTGGCCCACCTCATCTTCCCCACTCTCTACCCAACAGGCAGGCTTTCCTCAGCTGTGTGCCGCCTACCTTCACACCAGGTGACCTCAGCCTATGCGTCCCCTCACCTCTTACACACCTGGCCAACTCTAGCCCATCCTTCAGGCCCCCATGAAATGCCACTTCTCTCTAAGCTCTGTTTGGGCCCCTACTGTCTCCTCCCACGGCCAAACTCCTCCCATCTTAACACTGCTCACCCTTCACTTGCTATTCCGTTTCATTGCTGTGTTCACTGCTTGACCCTTGACCCTGAGAGGTCAGAGCCTGGGCCCGTCTCATTCACTGTCCAACCCCAGTACCTAGCTAGCACAGTGCTAAGGTATCAGCACTGAGTAGGTATCGGTTCATAAATGACCGAACGGCAACCCTCCCTGTCCTGCCCTTGAGCCCCTCTCTCCACTGACCTCTGACATCTGGGGGAAGAGGCTGATAGCCAGCGGCAGGGCCAGGCCAAAGGCTGCCAGGCACACAAGGCTTTGCACGGGGAGGAGCAGCCGGGGGCGCGCCTGCAGGAGAGCTGTCCTGTGGGGGAGAGAGAAGGGGGTGCCCCGTGAGACCCGGAGACAGGGTGAGCTGGCCATTAGCCACCATGCCAGGTCCCACTGGGTCTGAGGGCCAGGCCCAGCCCATAGCTAAGTAGCTGTGGAGGAATTCTGTCTTTAGGGCTGTCCCCCGGTGGCAGCCCTCTCCCCAGGCCCTGCCCTGAAGGACGTTGCCACTTAAATTCTCAACCATAAATCATAAATGAGCACCTGTGGGGCACCCACCCCACTGTGCGTCCAGCCCTGCACAAAGAAGGCCACGTGTGGGGTAGACGATAGAGGAGGCTGTCGGCCCCTGCTCCTGTGCAGGGGGTGGGGGGCCCATGCGGGGACACAGCGGAGGAAGATGGGCCTTGAAGGCAGCACATGTTGCAATAGTGAACAAACCACACACGCACACGCACACACACGCACACGCACACACACACACGCACGTGCGCACAGCCAGGAGAGGATGACCTCTTCTGGGTATGGGAACAGAACACGCCCTGCTGACCACCTGGTCACCTGCGATCCAAGAGCCACAGTGACTTGCCCAAGGCCAAGACCAAGTCTGCGGGAGGCAGGCAAGGCTGCTGTCTGGGTTCCTCTGACTCCCTAAAAGTGCTGTCACTGAGCTGCTCTGGCTCTTGCCTTAAGGACCCTTTGCCCGCTGCATCACCAGTTCACAGTTGGCACCCCTCCCCGCGGTGAGCAACAGAGCTGGGATTCTTGGGCAGGAGAGGGGTACGAAAGCCTCCCTCCAGGGCCCTGGGTCCCCCAGCCCCATGACAAAACGGCCTCTCCAGACAGAGTGGAGGCCATAGCAGCTGGCGAGTCCACCTTCACTGCGTTGTCCATCAGAACATTTCGTTCTGTATAATCCATCAGGCCCTGGGGAAGACCACCAGGCATTCTACTTGGGGAGGCCTGGGGTGGGATGTGTCAGCAAGATGGATTATTTGCCAAGGGATGTTGGGTGGGTACACATGCTGCCCTCGGTAAGCGTCAGCCTCCACAGGACTGAGACTGGCTCCTGGTGTGAAGAAGCTATAACCAGGGCTCTTGCCCCTCCCCTCCTGGAGCAGGGCTGCTGTGGCCACAGGCAGGGGAGAGGCTCTTCTGGGGGCAGCGCCTCAGTGTCGGGGCAGGCAAACCCCGCACCACCTTCACCTCCTGGCACATGAATCCCAAGAGCAGCTGGCTCTAAGGCGACAGCAAAACTGGGAGCAGCAGTTCTCAAACTTTAGTGTCTAGACAGTGGTTAAAAATGCAGACTCCCCCATGAGATGCTGATTCAGTTGGTACTACACCTGGGAACCCTCCATGAGTCTAAAACAGGTGATCCCCAGACTACACTTCTGGGAACCTCTGGCCCAGGGTGTTCCTACTTAGGTACCAATAACAATCCGATTACTCGTAAATTCTATGCAAGTAAAAGACCTGGACCCAGTAAGTGCTCAGTGAGGTGTGTTACTGTTGCTGTGGTTACTGCCCTTGTTGCCAGCAGGAAGGAGGGAGGATCCCGGTGGCTGGGTTGTCCTCCAGCCCTTCCCACTGGCCCAGACCCCGAGATCTGTCCAGTTGTTGAATTAAGCCTGAACTGAGTTATTGGGGAGGGGAATTTCCACAGGATTAAGAACAGGGGGACAAAGGTGCCCAAATCAAACTCAAGCGCTTCTGGTATCCCCTCTGCCTTGGTCCAGTGCCCCCATCTTCTCCCTCTCTTCCAGGTGAGCCTTACCCCCCTCTTCCCCACGGACTCAGCCTGAGGCCTCCTGGGCTTCCATGGGAGTCATGGAGGGGCTGGGAGTAAGGCTGAGATGGGTCCTGAGATGTTTTCAACTCAGATTAACTTCTCCGGCAGGACCAGAAGGTGGGTACTCTTGCTCCCCTGGCAGCGACTGGGACCTCAGTCCCTGAGGGTGGCCAGAGCAGGGGGGAGGGGACAGGAGGGTGTATGGTCCCTGGAGGCACAGCCCCAAAGGAGGATCACTCCCTCCCTGGCAGGTGAGGGGCAGGACATGGACCCATTCGGTGGGGACGCTGGACAGACCCCTTCTATGTGGGGCTGCGACCTTGGTTCCTCTCTCGGGGCGGCTGGCTGAAGTCCCCACTGTGAAAGGGATCCAGAAAGTCCCAGGCCTGTGCTCCCCACTCAGGAAGGAGGAAGGTTCAGACAGCAGCCAACAGGAGCCTCTCAAGTCCCAGCCCAGGCGGGAGAGTGAACACAGCAGGACAGGGGGAGGGGAGGAGGAGAGGGAAATGGCAGGGAGGAATTGGAAAGGCAGCTGGGGGAGTTAAAATATGCAGATGGAGAGATGTGCGAATGCCTGGGAGAGAGGAAAGACCCGGATCCCCGGGAATGAGGGAGGCTGGGGAGCGGCCTCAGGAGCTACCGTGGAGGGTGTGGCCTGAACCCTGACCAAGCTGAGACCCAGCCTGGGAGGGCAGAAAAGTCCAGGCCCGGGCCAGGGCCGGGGATGCAGAGCTGGGGGAGAGACCCCCCACAGCTGCCTCCGAGTTGGGGGACGGGGCTGCTCTCTGGGCCCTGAGTCCAAAACCAGCTTCCTCCCCAGGACAGTGGAGCTGGAGTGGAGCCCTGGGCCTGAGGGAAGGTTCGGTGGAGAGTGAGGGGTGGGGCGTGCACCCCTCAGAGAGAGGCCCTGCTCGGCAGAGTGGAGGATTCTCAGCTTCTGACGGGAGACCCTTGTCCTTTCATCTCAGAGACAGGGGCACCTGAACACGCCGCCCACCTCTGCTATCCCAGCAGGAAACCCAGGGTCCTCCCAGAGAGGAGAAACTGAGGCCGGGGCCAAGCCAGCCTCGCTGCCACACAACAGCTTGTCTCCCCATTGCCGTGCATTCCCTCAGCACTTGGAGCAGTTTTACTTTTGCGCTCCATTAATTTGCAAGCAGGCTGCTTTGTAAGTGTTCTTTTGTCTTTTTTCCCTGGCTGTCCTGACTCCCTCACCCAACTGGGGGCTCCCGAGGGTCGAGGGTAGGGCTGCCTCCCCCATCAGCCTCCTCAGCAGAGGCCCTGCCATTAGCACCCTGCATGGAAAGGCCATGGGGTGCTCGGCAGGGGGACCCCAGCCAAGAGCCAGGGGCCCACTGGATGGCGCAAAGTGCCAGGCTCTAGTGGACAAGGTGGTGAGGGGGGCAGTGCCATCATTCTCCAGGTGGGAAACTGACCAGCCCCCCCAGGACACCTGCCAGGAGTCTCAGTTGGTGCCGGACCTGCCCTGCCCCCCACCTCACAGTCTGGCAGCTCTGTGCCCCCCACCCCGCCCCATGTATATGAGGTTAATTATGTCTTTGAGGGTGCAAACTGAGTCTTGTTCGTCTTGATATTCCTGGGGGAACCCAGGCTGGACTCTTTCTCCTCCTCAGAGACCCTCCCACAAGCTTCAGGGAAGGACCAACTAAGTACAAGGCTTCCAGGAGACCAATGGCTAAACCTCTTCTACCTACCCGAGGGGCTTCCTTTGACCCTGAGCTGAGCCAGATGCAGGGCACCCGCAGTCCAGGCTGATTCCAGGCTGGGACATTCAGAACTAGAAGAATCCCACCCCACCTCCCAAGCCTCCCAAAGCTAAGTTTAAGCCCCCAACCAATGGGACACTAACCGTCACTCCACTTTCTGCAAACCCAGCTCAGACGGCACCCAGAAGGCATCACAGACCACATTTTTCCCCAGCAAATTCCAGCTTCAAGATTCAGTAGCCTTGAAGATAGAAGCCCTCCCTTCCTCATTTGCCCAGTGGTGTCCTTGTGTGCACTTGCAGTCGCTGGTATTTGGGGACAGCCTCAGTTCACCAGAGAGCAGCATATACGAGGTCCAGGGGCACCAAAGCAATCGCTTCCCATGATTTGTTTATTTTTGCAACTTCCAGAGGAGATTAATATTCTTTTTTTTTTTTTTTTTTTTTTTTTTTTTTTTTTTTTTGCTGTACGCGGACCGTTCACTGTTGTGGCCTCTCCCATTGCGGAGCACAGGCTCCGGACGTGCAGGCTCAGCGGCCATGGCTCACGGGCCCAGCCGCTCCGCGACATGTGGGATCCTCCCGGACCAGGGCACGAACCCGTGTCCCCTGCATTGGCAGGCGGACTCTCAACCACTGCGCCACCAGGGAAGCCCCGAGATTAATATTCTTACGTCTCAGCGTTCAACACGCCATCCCTTGCTCAGGTACCCACGCCCACTATGCACCTCCCCCACTCTTCCAGGGGACAAAGGGATCATCCCCTCAGCTGGACACAGGGCCCCTTATCAGCAGGCCCGATGAGAGAGCGTGCTTTGCTTCTGTTGGGTTGGGCTCTTCAAGGTCCACGCAACAGGCCCACACCTTGCCCAGAGAGCCCTCCCTTCCACCAAAATCCTATCTTACTCTCAGTGCCAGCTTCAGCCCCTTTCCTCTGGACCAGCCCTCCCCTCAAGGTCACCCTGACCCTGTTCCCTCACTGCCGGGTCCCACCTGCAGCTGACCTGTGTGTGGGTCCTGCCCTTATCAAAACACAGGCTTTCTGAGGCCAGTACCCCAAATCTGCCCCTCTCCTGTCTCCATGCGGGGTGGATTCCAAAGACAGGCTGATTATGTGCTGTGATCCAAAAATCCAAGAGGCAGCCAGCGTGGTAGGAAGAGCCCAGTTTTGCAGCCGTATTCCTGGGCCCTGCCTGGCTCTGCCATTTCCTAGTGTGTGACTGTAAGCAGATGATATAACCTCTCTTTGCCTTCCTTTCCTTGTCTGTAAAATGGGGACATCATGCTCACCTCTTTGCACTGTTGTGAAGGTTAAATGAGATCATTCATTCATTCAACAAACACTGAGCATCACTATGTGCTAGGAACTATGCTAGATGCTGTGCAGGGCAGTAAACGAAAGGAACGGACCTGCCTCCATGGAGATGACATTCTAATGAAGCAGACAGATAGCATATAACTAGATAAAGAATCTCAGCTATTGATAAGTGCTGTGAGTAAAAATAAGGCAGTGTAGCGGGGGAAGAAGTCCTGGTGGCTGTAATCTCGATGGGGTGGTCAGGGGGGGCCTCGTTGAGGAGATGGCATTTGGGGGGGACCCGGCTGGGAGAGGACTGGGATGCAGCCAGTGCTTAGCTGTTAAGTGTTAGCTGTTATTGTAATTTGCTTTGTGGGAATACGAAGGTCCCCAAATTGGGGAGAAGCCCCTGATCCAGAGCCCCGGAGGGAGTGCCCCCAAGCCCATCCACTGCCTTGAGGTGCCCCTCCCAGGCTGGGCCCCCAGGAAGGAGGAAGCGATCACCTCTTCACTTTTACCTGCACCAGACCTCCAGGCCTTTGCTCATCTGGCTCCCCACACCTGGAACCCTTCCCTGCCCCTTGCCGTCCTCCTAGACTTTCCCCAACCCTCAGGGCCTGCCCAAACCAGCCCGCTTCCTCCCTCCTCTCCTCAGCCTCTCCTTCCAGCAGCATTCCTGTCTTTGTGATTCAATTTCACACTCTTTAATTAATAGAATCCCTCCATCATTGTTCTTATTATTGTATCTCCTTATTTCTTTATGGTCAGGACAAAGTGTTCTCAGAACATCCCTCTGAGGGCGGCAGGGAGGTTAGTACAATTATTGTCTAAATGAAGAAACTGAGGCTCAGTGAGGTGGTGACTTGCCTCACGGCAGATGCCGGAAAGGGATGCGCTGGGCCCAAGGCTAGTCTTCCCACCATAGTCCTCAGACTCTCTCTTCACCACTGGTCCTGTGCTGTGCACTAATAGAGCGCATGCGCGCGCGCGCACACACACACACACACACACACACACACACACACACACAGCCTAGAACCGCCAGCTCCAGGGCAGGGCCAGCCTTGTCCATCAGGACATCCCTCCTAGAACTTAGCACAGGGTCCTGAGCAGCCAAAGTCCATGAATTCTCACAGGATGATGCCAGCAGCCCTGCCAGGGAGAGTTTGAACAAACCAGGACCCTTGCCCTGGGCCAGCAGGTCCCCCTTCCCCCACCCTCTCCACCACGATGGCCTCTGTCCTGGGCCCCAACTCACTTCTCCAGCATGGACATGACGATCGGGGGTAGCACCAGGATGGGCATGGGGAGGACTACCCGTGTCAGCGCCGTCTCCAGCAGGGCCTGAGGGGCAAGCAGAGGCTGTGGTGAGCGGGGCGGGGGTGGGACAGCCTCGGGGCGGCAGCCCCGGAGCCCCTAGGTGTATGTACCACTGCTAAGCACATCTGGCTGAACGGAATAATTCATGGAATCGCTCACGAAGCCATATTCCAAACAACAGGAAAAAGCCACCCCCTCTTCCCACCGCAGATCCCCATCACCTGCCACATGTGGGGGAGTGGAGGCAACCCAGAAGCGGCCCCAGCAAGGGGCCTGCGCCCAGGGAGGTGAACCGGGTGGCGGGGTACAGCGGCTGGGAGGAAACATATGGAGGACCTGAGATGCTCTAAAAACAAAGCAGGCACTGGAAGGGCCAGAACAAACAGCTGTGGCCTGCTGAGCCGCTGAGGCTCCTGGTGCCCAAGGAGAAGAGGGATTCTGGGATTTACTTTCTTTTCCCTTAAAGGCAAAGATTTGGAGGATCTTGCCATTTCCTGGCTCTGGATGAGAGTCTTTCTTAATGACAAGAGGTCAGCTTTGTAAGTGGGAAATGCTTCTGCTGAGTGTCTGCTGTCCCCATATGGGGTCTGCCCTCGGCGGGGGGGGGGGGGGTGCTGGTCAAGGCACAGCTCAGTGGCAGTTCTGCACCCTGATGGGCATTGTGATGAGTTCCTTTAACCCCACGGGCTCCCAGCCCTCAGAGAAGGCTCAAGGAATGCTTGTAACCCACGGGTCCCTGGAGTCCCAAATGGCAAGGGGCTGATAGAGCCAGGAGAAGGAAGCCCAGGGCTGCAGAAGAGCTTGGGGTTCCCTGCTGTTTGGACCACAAGGAGGAGATATCACAGTTGGCCTCCCTCACAGCAAGTAGGGAAGAGGATAAAGTTGGATAGGAGGTTAGGGTGATGTAGGAAATTGAGGCCAAATCCCCTCTGATGATGGGCTCAGGGCTAAACATTTCTCCCAGGAACTTGGGTTCTTCATGACCAGCCTCAGGAAGGCCCGGGAGAGGTCCCTCCAGTCTTCTGAACAGGTGTGGGGATGACAGGGGGCCCAGAGCCTGTGCAGGAAGCAGAGGATGCGGTGTTGGCACTGGCACCCACTAGCCCCTTGCCCCTCACAAGCCTTGGACAGACACTTACTTTCCCTGAGATCAGTCAGTGCGGGGGGAAGGACCAGGACAAGAGAAGGGTCTTCCTACATCAGAGGCTTATGGAGAAGGCCTCAGTGACAGGGTGCGGTGGGGGGCCACGTGGGAGCTGAGGAGGGACAGAGCTGGAGCAGAGGGGACCCAGCACTTGGAGGCCAGAGCAGGACAAGCCACTAATTGCCATTAGGATGAAGGCTGGAAAGCACAGGGGGATATACAAGTGGACAGGATTTTTTTTTTTTTTTTTTTTTGCGGTACGCGGGCCTCTCACTGCTGTGGCCTCTCCCATTGCGGAGCACAGGCTCCGGACGTGCAGGCTCAGCGGCCATGGCCCACGGGCCCAGCCGCTCCGTGGCATGTGGGATCCTTCCGGACCGGGGCACGAACCCGTGTCCCCTGCATTGGCAGGCGGACTCTCAACCACTGCGCCACCAGGGAAGCCCAGGATTATTATTATTTTTTTTTTTTTTTCTTTTTGCGGTATGCGGGCCTCTCACTGTTGTGGCCTCTCCCGTTGCGGAGCACAGGCTCCGGACGCGCAGGCCCAGCGGCCATGGCTCACGGGCCCAGCCGCTCCGCGGCATATGGGATCCTCCCAGACCGGGGCACGAACCCGTATCCCCTGCATCGGCAGGCGGACTCTCAACCACTGCGCCACCAGGGAGGCCCATTTTTTTTTTTTTAATTACAATTGCTAGATGGGTGAGGCTGGTGAAACCAGAAGTGAAAGAGGGCCTTCCTGTAACAAAACATCCCTCCGCCTCGACCACACTCACTCCCTAGTGACGGATCACCTGCAGAAGTGCCTATTAGCAGCACACAACCACAAACCATCAGCTTCTATGAGTCCTCTTCTCACCTGGGAAGATATGAAGGCCCTAGGCCCTGGGTCCTGGGGAAGGGAAAGAAAGCTCTGGCGGAGGGGGGGTCTCCTCTGCCCTTACCAAGTAAGAGGTCAGAGAAAGCACATCCCGAGGGGCTGGGACAAGAGATGGGGATGTTTCCCAGTAGTGATGAGGCAGCTGGAGAGAAGCAAGGGTATCTGGTGGGCAGGTGTGGCTGGGGCCAGACCTGAGGCCCGGGGCTCAAACCGATGGGGGGTGGGGGTGGGGTGAGGAGGAGAGCTCAAGAGGGCAAGGCAAGGGCGCTGAGGACACAAGTCCCTGGGAAATGAAAGTGTCTAGGGAAAACCGACCACAGCCTCCCTACCAGCCCCCGAGCCCCCAGATGACCCACATGTCTGGCTGCGATCTTGGAGGAGCCCACGAGGTTGCCATCACCGTCCAGGACGTCAATCCCCTCCTCCAGCTCCCCATACCGCATCAGGACCACGTTGCAGATGTTGGCGCTGGCTGGAGAGAGAGGAGGGCAGGGAGCCGGCGTGAGGGGGGCGGATGGCATTCTACCCTGCGCAGGAGATCACTGGGCTCCACCCGCACCAAACAACAAAGGTTCTGAATAAATGCCACGTCTGCTCAAACAGTGGGCGAAGGTGTGGCTCTGCTGCCTATCAGCCTGGTGAAGGATTTGGGGGCCCTTGGGAACCTGGAGAGCAAAGGTGGAGAATAACCAGTGTTAGGAAGGAAAGGGAAACTATTCAGGGCTTAGAGGGCGGCCAGTTATCAAGGACGCTGCTTTCCTGTCCTCAGGCGCAGGCCCCACGGGCAGGCGAAGTGGATGCCCATCTGGGAGGGCTCTCGGGCTTGAAGACGCATTGCCCACACTGGTGCCTGATGCTCCACCATCAGCACCTCAGTCCCTTGGGCTGCCTTTCCGGGCATCCTCTTGAATGCCAGCCCCCCACATTTAGCCCCTCGCTCCTCAGAATGAATCAAGTTCCCAGAGATTTGCTTCCCCGACAACAGGTGCCAGAGCAGGCAGGAACCTCAGTGCTAACCCGGCACCACCCCCTCATCATATGGATGGAAAATTGAGGCTCAGAGATGGGGAGTGACTTATCTGAGGTCACACAACAGAGCGGGACAGAGCTGAAAGGCTACAGTGCCTCATCCTTCGGGTACCCAGGAGATGGAAGGGTTTGGGGCGGGGTGGGGTGGAGGTCAGGCACGGCTAAAGGCATACCTTCTACGTTCTTGCTTCACGTGCTTGGGTTTCCTCCTTTGGCCATGCCTTCCCATGTCAGCTGAGATCATGGGGACCTGGGCTGAGGGGAGGGCTCCTGGCTCCTTAGTTCAGCACTGTGTGTCAGAGTTTGGGTGGCCACCCATCAGCTGGTGACTGGCACAGGGAGCCTCTTTCAGCTCCTCCCCCCTGGGATCCACGTGGCTGGCCCTGGGCTCAGGGCTGGGTGTGGGTGCTGACCTCGCCTGAACTCCTCCGGCCCTGTTCCAGGATGGAAGTGGGGGGACTTGGGGGTGGTGGGAGGGTGGGGAGTCGGGGGGGTGACAAATTTGGAGCCCGCCTGCTCCACTCCTCCCCCAAAAGCGCCTTGCTGTGTTTAAAGTTTTAATTTTTGCTAATTAATGTCAATTAATTTTGTATAATGAGTGTTTAATTTTGGGGAGTGTGTGAGCCTGGGAGCGACTGCAGTTCTGGGCTGTGAACGCTGATTAGCATCAACACCTGCTGCTTCCCCACTCCCTCCACTGGGGGGGCGGGACACCAGGGTTTGGGGAGCTGGAGGGCGGCAGGGCCTAGTGGGCAGGTGGAGGAGGACCACAGATGCTCCTGGTACCCAAGCCAACACTGGGGAGCAGAGTGGTCCAGGGCGCTTGCAGCTGGGGGACAGGATTCTGCAGGTGAGGGGTGGCTTGAGGCCCTGGGGGTCTCTGAGCCTCAGTCTCCTGTTTCAGTCAAGTGGGGAGGTGGAATAAACAGAGAGGAAGACTGAGATACTCTGCAGTCTTTGGAGAAGAAAAGCAGGAGACCAAATACAGTTTCAAAATGTATTTACAGCACATATGCCGTCTCTGAGTAGCTCTCGTGTTTCCACACGACACACAGGAGCAGTGGGAACCATGCGCAGACCTTTTCGGCATCAGTTCCTCCTGTCTCCACAGCAGGCATGCTCTCCTGTCTTACACAGGGGCTCTCAACCGGGGCCATCTTTATGAGACATTTGGCAATATTTGGAGGCGTTTTTGATGATCACAACCTGGGGGTGGGGGGCTGCTACTGGCATCTAGCGTGATCTCTAGAGACCAAAGACGACTAAACATCCTACAATGCACAGGACAGCCCTCAGAACAAAGAATTTTCCAGCCCAACGTGTCAATAGAGCTGACGTTGAAAAACCCTTGTCTTATACACGTCCAGACTGACAGAGTTAGGAAGGTGAATCTGAGGTAAAGGAAGAGAGAATGGGAGCCTGGGTTTCAGGCCAGATGGGCTTGGGTTCCAGTCCTGACTCTGCATCTCCCCTCCGCGCCCTCAGAGGTGAGCTCCTGATAGCCCCAGGGCCCCCAGAGTGGCCTTGGGAAGGGGCACCTGGCCTGTGTGTTAGTGGCTCGCCCTCTAGTGATGGCAGGAATGTACTACACCCATCGCACCCCTGGGACGGCCAGGCCCTCAGTACCCAGGAGACCCAATATTAGTCTGTCTTTGGAGAGAATATTGGGGTTTTCTGCCCTGAAAGGCATCAATCTCTGCCCTCTGAGAATCCTTTCCACCACCACCACCACCATTCCAGGAAAGGCAAGGCCACAGGAATGTGGTCCAGGGGAGGAGCAACTGCTTAAAGCCAGGAGCCAGCAGCAGACTATGCAAACCCCACCCCCCGCCCAGCTTCCCAAGTGTAAAAGGAAGGGCTGCATTTAGTGTCTCCACGGGAGCGCTGGGTGCTGTCTGAGCTTACAGGATCTCCAGGTAGAGGGAAGCCAGGGGCGGCTGAGACATATCTAGCCTGACCGTGTGTGTGTGTGCACGTGATGGAGACAAAGACAGGAGACAGCATGGTTTTCGAGGTGATGGAGCTGCCCCAGGCTCATGGTGGCATCTCGCCTGCTCTCTGAAATTTCCGAATGTGTGATGTGGCCTCAAGAAGGACAGAGCAGCCCTTTGGTTCAAACACAAAACCACTTGAGATGAAAGACAAAGCATGAAAGTAAGTGAAAACCCAGCCTCCCTCCCCTCCTGGACCCCTTTGGGGATGACAATGTCCCCCTCTCATCTGAGCTGCCTGGCTGGAAAGAAAGAGAAAACGCTGAAAGCCACCTCAGAAGATGGCAACCCCAGGCTCCTCCCTTGGAACACCCACAGTTCTTACTGCTTACACAGACAGCACATGCCCTGTAATCTCTTCTGTTGACCGTGTACAGTGGGTGTTCATTTATTAAGCACTTGCTGTATGCATCGGTTGCTAGCCATCCCTGCCATTGAGCAAGGAGAATGCCAGCCTGTTTTAGTGATTTCATTTCCATGATCTCTTCCAGAACTTTCAGTTCCGCTGTATTCTTTTCAAACCCTCCCAGGTCCTTCTCATCTCACTCCTGGACAGTCCAACTCCAGAGACATAGACACTGAGAGACTAAGTAAATGAAAAGAGAGAGAGAGAGACCAAACATGGGCTATGGGTCTCCTTTCTAGCACACCAGCAAGATCCATTATTGGCAGTATCAGCAGGTTAATTAAGCAGTCTGTTAGTGATAATGTTAAGAAAACTGGCACATTTTCAACTCAGATTGACACCATTCAAGACTCAAGCATAACTGATTTTGGAGCAGTGATGCTAGGAGATGTCAGTGGATGAGAGAGAGAGAGAGGGAGAGAGGGAGAGAAAGAGAGAGAGACAGAGATTGCTTCATGCTGACGGCAAGCTCAGTGTCAAGGCCTGAGGAAAATATGCTCTTGCCTGCTGCAGATGTTCTCACATCAGACACATCATGATGCAAAATCATGCAGACTGTGAAGAGCTAATGAAGTGCCTGTGTGAAAAGTACAGTGTGGGGGGGGGGGAGAAAGAGCAATAGATAGAAAGACAAGTGTGCAAGTAAGTTCTCAAAAATATGACTACAGGGGAGCTTACCCCTTGAACTAGCACCGGAACAGAGGCATAGATCAATGGAGTTAATAGTCCTGAAACACCCCCAGCTGCAGGGGAAATGAATTTGTGTTAATGAAGTTGTATCGACTTGCAGGGAAAGGGCCATTTAAATACGGGGTGGAGCAACGGGCTATTCATCTGGGAAAACCAAATACCATAACTCATCTGCATTTACGCATATTTTAACATTATAAAAATCACCATGTGCCTTACAATGCATGTTGCAAGGGGATCTTACCTGCTCTTCATCACAACTGTCTGTGCATGGGTGAACTTAGCCACGTGTAGAGGTATCTGTTCATGCAACTGTCACCTCAGCTGCCCACAGCAATCCACACAGAATTTGAACTTAAACTTAGATTCCTAATTGTTGCCTAAAACATCTTTTTAAAACTTACGCTATAATGGAGCATGTACACGAAAAGTTATTGTACATGCAGAAGATCGTCTGCCAGATACCAGGCAATGCAATTAAAGGCAGCAGAAATTGCCAAACCATAGATAGCTACCCTAAAGAAATGCTTGCCCATATGCACAAAGAGACATTTACAAGGATGTTAATTATAGCACTGTTTGTAACAGCAAATAATTAGAAACAACCTAAATGTCCACCATTAGGGAACTCACGTGGGAAGATCGCCAAAACAAACTTATGTGAACAAAGCTATTGAGTATGTACAGGATGATTTACTGAACGTAAAACCCCACAACCGGTACACACACGGGTGTGCATAAATCCTTGGGTAACGTTCTAGAAGGGTCACACCTCACTGAGTAATCCTCTTGCGGAAGAGAACCAAATTTGGGAATTAGGGGTTATTGAAGAACTTCCACTTTTTTACCCTAAATTTTTCTATACTGCTTGCATTTTTACAATGAGAATGTAACCATGATTTACTTGTCTAAAAGTTGAAAAGAAAATGCCAATCTTCTTGAAGTAGATCTTAAAAATTTTAAAGCCAGGGGTTGGTGTGACCTATTCATGGGTCCTACACTTAGGCATCTGTTTCAGAAACTTCCTGAAGAAGCTGATTAACTTCAAGAATATTTTTTTCCTTCAAGTAAAGAATAAAATGAAACCACAAGTATAACGAAGTAGGAAATGAAAATAATCCCAATAATCTTTCATATGTTTTGAAATTATACTGTCAATTTAAAAGGGGTTAAAAGGGTCAAGATTACAGGCAGAGATTGTGAAAAGCTGTGATGGCCATGATGCTGTGTTTAACAATCAATGCCCAAAAGAGAATTGTAAAATGTGAAAAAGCCTGAGATTCAGAATCTGTGGTATTGAAAAAAGTGACTTGGAGTGAATATGTAGTGAACACTTGTTTATTCCTTCAAATGAATATGAAATATAATCTCTCCTCTTCTGAAAGGTTATTACGTTAATGCCTCATAACTGAGGCATCTTAGAATTGAGAAACATGGCATTTGATACCTATTTATGAACAATATTATAAGAAATAGGAAGCTTTAAAAATATATTTATTATATATGACAAAGGGCTACCAATATTAATCTATGGAGGGTCATGGTGACTGACTCCCAATAGCTATTCTACCCCCAAAAGATTAGTCTAAACTAATTATAATAACCCCTCCCTTACCAGTGATTGATTTAGGAAGGGACACATGACTGATCCTAGCCAGTGAGGGATGTCTGCAGGACTTCTGGGAAAAGTCTCCTCCCACTTAAGCAGAGGTGGCAGGCAGAGCCTCCTCTCCTCTGGGCAGTGGTGGGTTTTGATCTGATGTTTGGAATTGAGGCTGCCATCTTACAACCATGAAGGGAGCAAGCCTGAAGATGAAGCCCCTGGCAGAGCATAGAGATGGAAGGAATGGCCCTGGATGCCTCACTGGAGGCTTGACCTCTGTAAAGTAATAAGAGAGGCTTTATTATTTAAAGCCAGTTTGAGTTGAGGGTTTCTGTTACTTTCAGCCAAAAACAATCATAAAATGCATAAAGAGTTTTAACAATTATTAAGAAAAAGATATAGTGATCAACAGACTTAGAGAATGAACTTATGGTTACCGGGGGGGAAGGATGGGGGAAGGGATAGATTGGGAGTTTGGAGTTGACATGTATACACTGCTATATTTAAAATAGATAACCAACACTATTGTAAAGCAATTATACTCCAATAAAGATGTTAAAAAATAAAATAAAATAAAAAATAAAATAGATAACCAACAAGCACCTACTGTATAACACAGGGAACGCTGTTCAATATTCTGTAATAACCTAAATGGGAAAAGAACTTGAAAAAGAATAGATACATGTATATGTATAACTGAATCACTATGCTGTACACCTGAAACTAACACAACATTGTCAATCAACTATATTCCAATATAAAACAAAAATTAAAGAAAAAGATACAGTGATCAAAATCACCAAAAAATATTCAAGTAAAAATTCATAAAAGAAATATTTTAAAATATTCTAAAAATCAATGAACATGAACTTATTAATAGTCAAAGACTGATATTTGAATCTAAGAAAAAAAATCAACCTGCAGGAGTTCTTTATATGTTTTGGAGACTAATTCTTATTGGTTTAATGGTTTACAAATAGTGTGTAGCTTGTTTTCTCACTGTTGGTGGTGTCTTCTGTCGTACAGTTTAATATACATATATTATCAAATAAGCAATCCTTTCCTCTCTGGTATATACTTTTTTTGTCATCTATCCTAGGACTTCCCTGGTGGTCCAGTGGGTAAGACTCTGTGCTCCCAATGCAGGAGGCCCGGATTCAATCCCTGGTTGGGTAACTAGATCCTGAATGCATGCCACAAGTAAGAGTCCACATGCCGCACTAAGAAGTCCACATGCCACAACTAAAGATCCTGCCTGCCGCAATGAAGATTCTGCATGACACAGTTAAGACCCGGCACAGCCAAAAGAAAGAAAGAAAGAAAGAAAGAAAGAAAGAAAGAAAGAAAGAAAGAAAGAAAGAAAGAAAGAAAGAAAGAAAGAAAGGAAGAAAGAAAGAAAGAAACTCTATGTTTCTACTCCAATGTTCATCTATATTTCCTTCTAGAAGCTTTAACATTTTACTTTACACATTTAGGTCTTCAATCTATCTGGAATTTGTTTTTGTGGATGGTATGAAAAGGAATCTACTCTCTCTCTCTCTCTTCTATTTGGAAGCCCAAATGCCCAATAAAGTTAAGAAAAGATTCTCAACCATACTGGGAATTGGAAAATGCCAATTAAAATGAGAAAAGAACCATTTCAGATGGACAAAAATTTTTTAAAGATTGATAATACCAAATGTTGAAGAGGATGCAGGGAAACAAAAATGCAAACCTTGCAGGCAGAGTGAAAGCCAGTATGCTCATTTGGTAAAGGTAGAGATGGGCATTGCCTCTGACATGGTCATTCCACTTCTAGGTACAGACCCTAGACTGTTGATTCTCAACACTGGATGCACAACTGGAACAAAATCTGAGGTAGGACCCAGATGTCTGCATTTCTTTTTAAAGCTCCCCAGGTGGTTGTTTGAAAACCTCTGGCCTGGAGAAGCTCCTACTCATGTGCACATGGGCATGAGTATAAGGCTGTCTGGTGCAGTACTATGTATAATAGCGAGAAACTGGAAACAACCTAGATGTCCCCAGTTAGTCTGTGGAAGACTCACGCAGCCTACAGCAGCTGAGATGAATGCATATGTATTAACACAGATAAATCTCAAAACTACAATGAAGAGCAAGCTTTAAAAGGATATGTACAACATAACACAGTTAATGTAAACTTAACACACAAACAATACAATTTCTGGTTTATGGTATATACACATAATATACAATATAAAAACACAAATGGGGAGGATGCAAGTCGACAGCCTTCCTCAAGAGAGAAGGAGGAAACCAGAATCAAAAGGCAGAGGGCACAGAAGGCTTTGGGTACATCTAATAGTTTATTCTCTATTTTCTATAATAGTCCATGTGTTTGAAATAATATTTCATAATCTTTAAAAAACAGCCACAGAATGAGTTATCGTGGTTGTTAAAAGGATAAGTTGGGATTTTATGACTGTCATGGAAAGGCATCCAAAATTTACTGTGAGGTTAAAAAGTGATTTACAAACAGTATACACAGTATGATCTCATTTGTATTAGATATATATTTATATTATAGATAGATACAATAACTAGGCAGAGATTTCTACACATTTACATGTTTATTTGAATTTGGAGGGATATATACCAAACTAATTTGTGGGGAGAGGAGGGTGATTGTTTAACTTATATCACAATCATGTATTATCAGAAAAAAATAGAATTATTTTTATTAAAACAAAAACAAAAACACTCTAGTGGACCCCAGGAGACTTGAGCTCCCACCTTGCCTCCAGGTTGACATTGAACAAAGTTCTCCAGACTCCACTTCCTCCCTCTCTTTTATTTTGTAGGTAACAAGTACAACAGTAAACAATCCAAATCACATAAAAGGGTAAATAATAATAAGTAAGGTTAGGATTGGGCTTCCCTGGTGGCGCAGGGGTTAAGAATCCGCCTGCCAATGCAGGCGACATGGGTTCGAACCCTGGTCTGGGAAGATCCCACATGCCGCAGAGCAACTAAGCCCATTCACCACAACTACTGAGCCTGCGCTCTAGAGCCCGCGAGCCACAACTACTGAAGCCCGCGCGCCTAGAGCCTGTGCTTTGCAACAAGAGAAGCCACAGCAATGAGAAGTCCACGCACCGCAACGAAGAGTAGCCACGCTTACTGCAACTAGAGAAAGCCCGCGTGCAGCAACAAAGACCCAATGCAGCCAAAAATAAATAAATAAAATAAATAAATTTATTTAAAAAAAAAGTCTCCTTCCAATTTAGTTTCACTCCCCTCCCCTGAGGCAACAACTCTAGCCAGATTCTCATGTCCCTGCCAGACACAGTCTATGTATTTACAAGCAGACATGTATGTACATCATCACCTTACACACACACACACACACACACACACACTCGAATCGCACCAGACTATATAGCCCCTCTGTCTTTAGGGAAGTGATGGTTATCAGATGGGGATGTATACCTTAATATTTCCTTGATCTCATGATATTCCCCACCATTCTGCCTGAGAGGCAGTGCTATATGGCACAGATTTTCTTTTAAATAGCTTGAGAATTTGGGGGGAGTTTCACAACCTATACTGAAGTGTCACAAACTCAGGACTGGGAATTTCTGGATTGAAAAATCAGCCTGTAGATTGAGGTATAGACTGACTCTGATGTTAGAGATCTCCGAATAAAAGATTCCTGCTAACATATTCATCTTCTGAAAAGCACCCTTTTATCACAGCTACTCCCTAGCTGGAGATTCCTCAATGGTCCTCCATTAATCATAAGCTAAAGCTCGAACTTTCAGCTAGTATTCAAGGCCCCAACATGCCCTTTCCCCTCCCCCTTCCCCAGCAGGCCTGGCCCACCCCAACCAGGCCTGCTCCTTCCACATTTATAACCCCTCCTCCCCTGCCTCGTGCTTCTCCACCTCCTCTGACTCTGGACTTCTCTGCCTTCTGTATTTCAGGAATTATAAGGTATCTGAATTGGAAGGCCATTCATTCAGTAAGCATCCTCTGAGCACCTACTATGTGTATGCCAGGTCCTGGGCAAGCTGCCCAGAACAGGAGAGTTACTCACACATAAGTGCCCCTCTCAGATTTTTGGACCAGGCTACTACTCAGACACTTCCCTAACCCAGGGGTCAGGCAGCTCATTCCATTAACAGACGGTCAGTTTTTCAGAAGATCCTGCTACTCTTGTTTGGCTCCACTTATCAGTGCTAGTCTGGATGTGTGGGATCCAGAACTAAACAGACTCCTTTGTTTTGGCCACTCTATCTCTAATAATGCAGCTGAGGTCAGAGGGAGCCTCAGAGCCACACACCACGCGGCAGACCTATTCCAAGCATACAGCCCACACAATCTCCGGATCGTTACCCTAAGTAACGATCTGGTCAAATCAGGTCTCAGCACCTCTACACTTTTGCAGCCGCATTTTTGAACAGCAAGCCTTACATCCAACCTTGTGAGATCTTTTTGGATCCTGGTATTCTTGCCTGTGAATTCATAATCACTGACAGGTTGCTACCCCTGTTCCTTGAGTCTGACCCGTAAGGCCTCCTCTGACCAAGGCAGTTATAAAATAACTGAAGGGGACGAGACTGAAGGCAGAGCCCTAGGACACACCCCTGGAGACTTCCCTCTGGTTGACTTGGTCCCACTGGCCCTGTCCACTTGGAGCCTAACACACACTGGGGCCCCAGGCCAGTTCTCGGTCTGCTCCTGATTCTGGCACCCAGTCCAGCCTACCCTTCCAGATCCAACCCAGAAAGGCTGAAGAATGTGCCCACGATGACCTGGTCATCCACCCTAGGCCTGCTGACTGAGTGAATGACAGTGATAGTGAAAACTTGTATAAGAAAACAGAACATTCAAAGAACAATTTAAAAAAATACCAGAATAAATGTCCAAGCAGTCACAGAATGTGGCCACCAATGTCATCAGGGTAGCGTTTTACTACTGGGTGCCCAATTTCAAACCATTTCTACTAAAGCATTCATTTGTTCACTGAACAAACCCACACTGAACATTGGGTGGCAAGCACAGAGGGGGTTGGGGGTTGGTGATGAATGAGGCCTAGTCCCTGTCTTGGGGAGTTCAGAATCTGATGAGGGAGGGAGACTTGGAGACAAAATGGGTAGTTCCAGGATAGACATAGGCACACAGGGTGCTGTGGTCTAATCCTGACTGGGGCTACCAGGGAGGGCTTCCTGGAGGAGGTGATGTCTGAAGTGAGAAACAAAGGCCGGGCTGCCAAGAGAAGGCAGAGTGTGGAACTGAGGTAGTGGGGAAGAGTGGGCACTCCAGTCAAGCAGGGCCTTGTGCAAAGGCCTGGGGTCCAGCGAGAGGGCAGGAGGGAGGTCACAACGTTGACCATAGTGTGACGGGGTATGAGCAAGAGCAGGGCCAGGTCGAGGAAGCGGCTTGAGGGCCTCCAGGATGGCCCTCAAGCGCTGTGGACGCCACATTAAGTACCACTG
Source organism: Mesoplodon mirus (assembly GCF_964341445.2). Lineage (NCBI taxonomy): Eukaryota > Metazoa > Chordata > Mammalia > Artiodactyla > Ziphiidae > Mesoplodon > Mesoplodon mirus. The sequence continues at coordinate 86,725,706 of NC_138990.1, forward strand.
ACCTAGACAGAAGGAGCATAAATCACGAGGCCCAGGACACAGTGGACACAGGTGCACTCTGCTGTCTTCCAACCACAGGGATGAAAGGTGGAAGAGGTGAGGCCTGGGGACTGACCCTTGAGGCTGAGGCACACTGCCGGGGCCACCTCCCAGGTGAAGAAAGCAGGGTGGATTGAGCACCAGGGGAAGAGTGGTAAAGTGAAGGGGGAATCAATGCCAGGAAGACCCACGGTCTGGACGTGAAGGGAAGCTTGGAGATGGGGGCAGAGGTGGGGCACGCTGGTGTGAACGAGCAGGAGACCTCTCCCAAAGACTGCCCAGACGCCCCGAGGAGCAGGCTCACTTCTGGACACAGAGACTCCTTCATGGCGATGAAGTGAGCTGTGACATTTAATGTAAGGGACTGCTGCCAACAACGCAGGATGAAGTCACTTCCCACAAAGGGATGATGAGGCTGCCATTTCCGGTCCATGCAGGAAGGTTATTCCCTGTGCAAGGAGTTGGCCAGCGGTGCTGAAGCACAGGCCTCCCCTGCCGGGAGCTCAGGCCCAGATGGGGTTCTTTATTAGCACACACGTGGCTTGTCCCCTGCTCCACATGGATCCAGCCAGGCAGCCTGGGGGCAACATCCAGAGCTTCCTGTCCGGCCCTCACCGCCACATGCACAGACACAGAGCCTGGGTACCCAGCCGCGCCCTCAGCTCCAGCTCATAGTCCCCGCCCTGCCCATGCCTCACAAGATAAGTCTGTGCCTCTCCCTGGTGCCCCATCATGGCACCTGGGACCTGCCTGCCACTCCTCCAGCTCCCACCTCGAGGCCTCACAGGAAGGCTGTTTGTGGAGCTTGCCTCCCCTGGACTGGACTCCGCTCATGGAGACTGGTGGCTGGACCTGGGGGCAGGGGTATTTTTCCAATGCCTCCTCGATTGACCTTTAATTACACTGTTTGCCCAGCTCCCCAAACCATTAACTTCCACCTCGCAGCAACCACACATCAATTAATGGAGGGCCTGCCCCGAGCTCGAACTCCTGAACACAATTAAGCGTGACAGTCCACAAATAAGAAAGAACTGAAGAATTAATTAAGGTCTAAACAGATTAATTACCAGTCCCCAATCAATTCCAATGCCAGCACACATGCTCCTGGGCTCAACGTCTTTCCTAACATCTCCATGTATAAATAGAAACTGAGATTTCCCACATGATTGCTGTCCTAGACCAGGGCACAGCAAGGCTCCGAAACCACCTTGAGGGAGAGAATTGGCTGCAGTGAGCATCCTCGGGGCTTCCCAGGTACTCAGCACACACGCATGCACACACATCAGTCGTATACACGTGCACACAACCCCAGCTGAAAAGCCAGGGGCCGACTGGTGGAGTGCTCTTGGTGGGTGCTGAGAAGCCCCAGCGGCCCCTGGACCACACCCCTCAGCTAGTTTCTCCCTGCAGGGCTGAAGGAGGTATCCAGGTGAACTTGAAGCAGCCCTGGCCTGAGCCTGGGAGGCCTGGGCTTTGGCCAGCTAAGGATAACTTTCAGCAAGCCTGAATTTGTCTATTCTTCTGTAAAACGGGGATGGCTCACTCTGCTAGAGGGTCCTCCCAGAGAGAGAATGAGGAGAACTGAGGGGGAAGAGAGGCCTGCCGGGGGGAGACGTGGAGAGCCGTGGGCCGCTGATGCACCGGGCTCTGCAAACCCGCGGGAGACCCGCAGCCACTGTCATGGAGGCCCCCGTTGGAAAGGGCTGCAACAGGGTCTGGTCTGAGGCCAGAGAGCGGTCGGAGTGGCCGAATCAGGTGCAGAAATCAGGTATCCTGTGCCCGGAAGTCTCGAGCCTCTCTCTTGGGCAGCAGTGGGGCACCTCCCGGACTTCAAGCTGGAGCAGGACAGGACAGAGCAGCGGGAAGAAGTAGCTGACCCCAGGAGCCTCCTTGTTTCCCAGCTCCTGAGCGCCAGCCCGCCCAGGGGAGAGGGCGGAGGGGTGTGGCCGCTGAGCACAGGGCACACGGGCCCCTCCAGGACCTGCTCTCCCCTGAACTGGACCCCCTTCTGCTCCACACACCCCCCGCCCCCACCCCCAACTACCAGGGCTTCATCTGATCACTTCCACTTGCATCAACCTGCTCCCCGTGTGTACTCAGGGCTCCCTGAGTCCTGTCTCTCCATCAGGCCAGGGGGCCAGAAGGCCAAAGGACCCTCTACAAGGTAAGACAAGTCCTGAGCAGGCTTCTCAGTGGCCTTAATGGCGGCCTTGCGCAGTCTGGTCTCGTCTGCCATGGGAAGCAGAGGTGGACACCTGGAGGGACCTAGGCCCTGCCAGTGTGCGGTTGGGCCGACAGATGCTCTGTCCGGCTGGAGGCCCTGGGGGATAAGGTGCAGAGAGGCCAAATGCAGGGACTAGTCAGTGGCCTGAGAGGACCAGGGAGCTTTTAAGCCCCTGGGGGGTGAGGTGCATTCCTGTTCCCCCTGTACACCACTGTGTCTGTGTCCACCCAGGGGGTCGGCAAGTGCCCATTTGCAGGTGGGCCTGGGATGGACACTGGGGGCGAGAGATGGAAGCCCACATGTGGGGGAGGAGAGACAGGGCAGTGGGTGGAAGGCAGGCAGGCACACAGCCAGGACTTGGGCAGTGGGCCTGAGGAAGCAGCCAGAAAGGGCCTACTGCTCTCAGGATTCTGGCGAGTAAGGACTATCAGGGCTGCAAACCACACCGTGTATACCCTGAGCAACTGGCTAGGGATATGCAGGATTGCAAGACCCTCCATAATGGCTGGACCAGTGTAAGGGGCTGCAGCTCCTCCCTGACAAGAAAGCAGGAGAGGAATCGGCTGGAGCCCAAAGAGGGACAGGTCAGAAAGTCTCAGGTTGGGGGGCAGAAAGGTCAAACCTGAAAGCAGGGGCCCTCCTCCTGAGAGAGCCCCCAGAGAGGTTAGGACCACTTTCAAGGTCACACAGCAAGACGGCTGGCCAAGCAAGGCTGGAATGGGACCCTGGTGGAGTCCTTATCTGAATTTGGTTCAAGGACAGATTACATCTCAGCTGAGACCAAAATCCAGTCCAGTGCAGCTGAGAGCTGCCCCCTCCTCAGGCTGCATCTGACCCTCCAGCTCAGGATGGCTAGGAACGCAAGATCGGCAGCTGTGTTCACTCAATTAGGCCCCTTAACAAAGTCAGATCTAAAGAGTTATTCCATTAATGGCCCACACCAGAAATAGCTGAGAGTTCATTAAAAGTGTGGAGTTGCTATAGCAATTATCTGGGTCGGCTGAGGATCAGCCGGGTGGTTGGTCCTGGGAGTTCATTAGCCTCTGGGCCCACAAGGAGGTGGGGCTGCTCAATAATGATTTCCCACCTACTCACAGGGGCTTTTCAGGTGCTTCAAAGCACTTTCCTATGAATGGAACTGGTCTGTGGTCTCATTTGATCCTCAGCTCAAGGCTGTAGGAAGGTAGGTACTGGTGCCCCCATTTTACAGATGGGGAAGCTGAGCCCTGGAGATGAAGAACAGGGTTGGGACCATGAGCTTGGGTCTCATGCCTGGCTCTTCAGGCTGAGGCTTGGTACCAGGGAGGTAATGGGACCTCATGCCCCTCCTGGGCCTGCCCCAGCTTTGTCTTCTGGCATGAGATGGGGAACTCAGTGTCATGGTTCAAGCACTTTCTTCTCCTTCTCTTTTTTTTTTGCGGTACGCGGGCCTCTCACCGTTGTGGCCTCTCCCGTTGCGGAACACAGGCTCCAGATGCGCAGGCTCAGCGGCCATGGCTCACAGGCCCAGGCGCTCCGCGGCATGTGGGATCTTCCCGGACCGGGGCACGAACCCGTGTCCCCTGCATCGGCAGGCGGACTCGCAACCACTGTGCCACCAGAGAAGCCCTCTCCTTCTCTTTTGATGACTAATGGTGGTCAGCCTTGTGTTTCTTTCAGTGTCAGTGTTGTGTATTTCTTTTTAGTTTTTAAAAAAATTTTCACTGTTGTGCTCTTTCTCCAAATAAGGTGTAGGCTCCTTAAGAGCCAGGCTGGGCTTTGTGGGATCTCAGGGCCCAGGCCTGGGGCACCTACTGTAAGCTCAGGTCTCCAAGACCAGCAAAGACTCTGCTGAAAGCAGGCGAAAGCCCCTACACACACACACACACACACACACACACACACATGTGCACACACAGTTACCTGAATATGATTGGAGGTCCCTGAAACGTAAAGGGCCCACCACACAAGGGCTTGGAGCACCAGATCAGTGGGAGCCTTAAGCCTTCCTCTGTGTCAGGAACCCCCATGACAGGCTGATGAGGCCTTATGCACCCCTCCCCAAATAATGTCTCTAAGTGCATAAAACAAAATATGTAGGATTACAAAGGGATTATATTGAAATAAGTTATCAAAATATTTTTTCAATTGTGATACAGTAATAGATGTGATTTTAAACTAATTAATTAAAAGACAAGATCTACTGGTGGATCTATTAAATATAATTTTGAATTAGTGTTGAGCATAAATGATATTTTAAGATCTTTGTAACAACTGTAATGTGACATGAAAATATCTGTGATTTCTACTGGTGACAGACACAAGTCCTGCTTATTACTGTGATTTGCTGCCTACATTCATAATGGAAGGAAATGTTAAATTTCAGTTAGAGGTTAGTATAAATATTTTAACCAAGTCCACGAGATCTACTGCATTCTATCTACTGACCCCTTGGGGGTCTAGGGATCCCCGGTTAAGAATCCCTGTGCTAAAAACAGAATCTCAGGCACAGAGTTGGTCAGTGGCGCCCCAGTCACCCTTTCTTCTACCTACACACATTTTGTTCCAGTCACCCCAGCCAGGAGACACCCCCCACCCAGTGTCAGGAGAGGTGTGGAGGGGCTGTCCAGTTCCCCCAGAGCCCGGCCGCCCCACACGCCCACAGGTGGTACATGCATGCCTGTGCACACAGGCACAGACACTCCTCACTGTGCAAGGCTTACCTACGGCGGGGAACGGCACAAATCTCTGGACGAGAAGGCGGGTGGCCGGGGTGAACTTGTTGGCTTTCTGAACCAGGACATTAAGGCCCACCTTAGAAAGAGAAAACAGAAAGAGTGTGTGGTGCTGCAGCGGCCCATGGGGGGAAGGGGCGGGCTGGGGGAAGAGCAGAGAGCGAGGGGCACCATCTTGCCCTGGAACTGCACTCCAGACCCTACATCCTCAGCGTGACCTGATGCTGCCGAGCCCCAGTGTGGCTCCTTAAAGCATCACTGCCCAGTCATCCCAGTTAACCGGCTCATGAGAAAGAGGGAGAGGAAAAGCATCAGCCACACACACACACACACACACACACACACACACACACACACACACGCACACACGGGCACACCTATAGCCTCTCTGGGGAGAGGAATAGGGATGGTGGGGAGGTTGCTGTTAGAAGAATCTATAATCTGCAAATAAGTGAAGTGTAGAATGCCCCTCATTCCCACCCAGCTTCTTAAGTACCACCTTCCTGGTGTCCCACTGTGGACCCAGGCATGGGCCTAGCGAGACAGGGAGGACTCAGCACAGGGGGACTCACAGGTGACTGGAGAGGTAAGCAGAGCCGCCCAGAGCAGGATGGGAGTGCATCGGACATCCTGGGCTCTCTGTCCATCTTCACTCAGACTCCAGCTCCCCTCACCCAGCACAGGACACCTGGGCACCCCTTGCCTTTGCCTTGGGCACTCCCACTCCAGTCCATCCCCCATGCCGACCCTCGTCTTCCTGGAACACAGGTCCAATCCTGTCCGCCATGACAGCTCCTCCCCACGGCCTGTGCAAGTAGGTGAGTCTCCTCCATGCAGCCGTTGTGGCCTCCATAACCTCCCTTCCCCACTCCCCCAACACCCACGTTCTCTCTCCGTGAGTCCAGTCAACTGAAACGTTATGTGCATTTCCCACCTCAGGGCCTTTGCCCTTGCTGGTCTCTATGCCCCGAACCCCTTCCTTCCCCTGCTCAGTCTACACCTGTTCTTGTTTTTTTGTTTTGTTTTTGTTTTTTTTTTGCGGTACGCGGGCCTCTCACTGTTGTGGCCTCTCCCGTTGTGGAGCACAGGTTCTGGACGTGCAGGCCCAGCGGCCATGGCTCATGGGCCCAGCCGCTCTGCGGCATGTGGGATCTTCCTGGACCGGGGCATGAACCCGCGTCCCCTGCATTGGCAGGCAGACTCTCAACCACTGCGCCACCAGGGAAGCTCTACACCTGTTCTTTAAGGCCCAGCTCTGAGCGCCACCTCCAGTGTCATTAACACTGGGAGTCACTTAACCTTTCTCTGCCTCAGTTTCCTTATCTGTAAAAGAGAAAGTAACGTCTACAGCACCCCAGGGCTGTTATAAGAATGTATGTGCAGTGCTTAGCATGAGCTTGGCATGTAAGAGGCCTCAATTAATGAATCTATGTAAGAATGATGTCACCTCTCCCAGGCAGAAAGTCCCTCCCTTGCACATCGCCAGCCCTTCCTTCCCAGCACTCAGTACCGTGTTTGTGGGTCTGATGCCCCCGCCGGACTGAGAGGGAGGGACTGCGCCTTCTTCACCTTTGTATGCCTGGCTGTTAGGGCAGGGGATGGCACAGAGTACATGCTCAGTAAAGCAGTGGCTGAGGAATAAATGCAACAAACAACAAAGAAGTGAATGGAGGGCTTCCTTGGTGGCGCAGTGGTTGAGAGTCCGCCTGCCGATGCAGGGGACGAGGGTTCGTGCCCCGGTCCGGGAAGATCCCACATGCCGCGGAGCGGCTAGGCCCGTGAGCCATGGCCGCTGGGCCTGTGCGTCCAGAACCTGTGTTCCGCAGCCGGAGAGGCCACAGCAGTGAGAGGCCCACGTACTGCAAAAAAAAAAAAAAAAAAGAAGTGAATGGATGGAGAGATCAGCAAAGTCTAGAAGAGGGGCTTCTTGGAGGAGAGGAAGGTGGAGTTTGGCTGGGGAGAAGGACATTTCGGTGGGGAAACCGCATGCGCACAGGCACAGGGAGACAAAAGAGGATGTCTGTGGCCAGACCAGAAGATGGGTGTATAGAGGCCTTTGCTCCCCCAAACTGAGGCTAGGGCCAGCCCTCCCCTGTGGGACTGTGGACCTGATGGGGCTGGGGACAGCCTGCTCTTGGCCTGGCACACCTGGTGGTTCAGCAGGCCACCCTGGCTCTGGCCTCAACCTTCTGGATTGTTGGGGAAGATAAAGAACCTTGGGAAAGCCTCCAGGGCTGCAGGGTGCCCGCAGCAGTCAAATCAGGGCAGGCACGGCACGAATGGCCCAGCCCAGGCCGTAACTGTGAGGCCTGGGAAGATAAGAAGTGCCAGCCCACCAGCCCCTGGGCAGTCCAGGGCCCCGCGGAGCCAGAGTGCTGCCAGGCAAAGCCGGCCTGGGCCCTCAGGTGCCTGGCCACCATTTGAAGCCTCAAGCTGGTGGTCAGAGTCAAATTCTTATCCTCTCTTCCTGATCAAGGGGAGGCAGGGAGGCACAGAGACGTGCGGCAGCTTGGACACACTTCAGTGGAAGGCGGGGGCAGGCTGGGGGGTGCTGCCCACCCACCCTGGGCCCTGTGGCCCTGCTCCCAGGATGCCCCTGCTGCTCAGATGGAACTCACCAAGGCCAGGTCTCCCCACTTTCAGCAGCAAGTGACTACCTCTGTGACTCAGAAATGGTTCCCCCAACCCCCCAAAATACCAGGGAATATGTTCCTACAAGGTGCCATCATGGAGGGAGACCAGAGGACACACAGGCGGGCGTTAGCCGTGAGGAAGAGGAAAGGGGCATGCGGAGATACTAGGCCAAGTGCTGGGCACACCGCGTGAAACATCTTAATTAAATCCCCACTACCAGGCTTATAGATAGGGCGTGTTGCCCCTTTTAACAGATTCAGAGAAGTTCAGACAGGTTCAGATAGGTTAAGTAACTTTGCCCAAGGACAGACACTATTATGAGGCAGGTGAAACTAGGATTCAAACCCAGGGTCTGCAAATTCCAAAGCCTTCCTCTTAGCCACTGTGCTATTTACTTTCCAACTGTCTTCCATCTCAGTGAGGAACGTCTGACAGGCCATTTTTAAAAATTACTACAAGCCATTTAAAACTGGCTGTTTGCAAAGCAAAAGCCTCCCTGAAAAGACCAGCCTGGGGCTGGGGCCCAGATGCCTGGAAGGCAGCTCCAGGCAGAGAAGACAGGGGTCTTGAGCCACCTCTGCCCTCGGCAGCTAGAATATAGAAGGTCTGGGTTCAAAACCCTCCACATTTGTTTGGAAAGATGCAGGAAGTGCTGGAGGAATGGGAAGCAGGAGTCCTCTGAGAAGCGAACAGGGAGCTGGAACCCTTCCCTGGCAGCCTCTTGAGGGCAGGCCAGGCTGGAAGGTGGTGGGAGGGCAGGAAGGAATAGTGGTCATTGGTTGTAGCAAACACTCAGACATGCCCACTGCCCTCAAGCCTTCCCCTCCTTGGCTGGCTGTTCTTCCCACTGGCTAGGATTGGCACAGTCCAGAGTGATGACCCAGCCTGTCTCCCCCACCCCAGGTGGGAGCCCAGGCTAGGGAGGAGGAAAGAAGAGAAAAACAATTCTTGGGTCCCAGGTCTCTTCTGGCCTCCCCTTCCCTGAAGCCACCAGGGTCTCCCCAACATGGACGGGTGAGATTTAGTGAGGCACACACACTTTTCTAAGTGCACAGCCCACATGCCTGAGCATGTGGGAAGGGGCTGGGACCAGCAAAGTAGGGAGAAGGCCCAGGCACATGTGTGGCTGCAAGCTCGCTAGGAGCCAGTGAGGTCACGCCGTCCACTCACCAAGGATGTGCCTGGTGGCAAGAAGGCATGAATACAGAGGAGGCCCCCAATCCAGACCTTACTGTCCCAACAGCTAGGATGGCCACAGCCTGGGAAGAAACCAGGGTGGGCTGCTGACTGGGTTGGGAGCCTGTCTCTTCTGGTTCCTTGGGGACCCTTTGGCCTGGAACATTTGGTGGAGCCCATTAAAATTAAAAAGCCAAGTGGTTGGTGGCTCTGAATGCCAGCTCACTTTCCCTGGCATGGTGGGTCCTGTTTAAGGGAACCAGCTGGCATTAATGGCACACAACTCATCACGAACAGCAGCTAGCGATCAGAAAAATCTGAGCTAACAATCGGGTTCAGGAAAGATAATGAGATATGGAACAATCACTGCTGAGGGTCCCCTGGGGTCTGTTTTAACAGCTTCCAGATAAGCCACAAAATAGAAATTAACCAAACAGGGGCTGTATTTTGGTGGAAAGGAACACAAACGGGGTGCAGATTTCGCATAAGAATTCCCCATGTGGCCAGCAGACAGGGGTCCTGGGAGAGGCCAGAGCCCAGGACCCATGGGACATCAGACTTGGCCGGAGGAAGCAGTGGACATTCTCTGGCTACCTCTCTCCAAGCTCTGGCTCCCAGGGGGGTAAATTTGCCATGGGCAGCTGAGAAGGTCAGAGGAACAGGAGGGAGGACTGGCTCCCTGGCCATCCGCTGTGGTGGAGATAAGTGCTGACCAGTACCAAGAATTGGGGTGGGGTGGGAGCTCCATGTCACAAGACCTTCAGTGTCATGTGCTAAACTGTCTCCTTGAGTATGAAGGTCCTTCCAGGCCAACACCAGCCTAGCTTCTGCAAGGCCTGAGAGGAGACCTCAGATGGGATTGGGGCAATGCCTGCATCACCCAGGCTGTGTCCTCCACTCCAGCCCACATATCTGGTCTCCTGCGGGATGCCTCTGTCTCGATGGACTTCAGGCACTCCACCTGCACACACCACAAATGAAGGTTATCTTTCTCCTCACCCACACCCGGTCTGCCTCTCCCATTCCCAGCTCAGCTCCTCAAGCCAGAAACCTAGAAGTCTACCTGGACAGGAGTCTCTGCCACCCCACATCCAGCCCACGGGGCAGAGCTCCCTGTTCTATCTGTTCAGTGTCTTGAATGCAGCTACTTCTCTCTCTCTGCTCCTACCACTTAGCTTAAGCACCCATCACTTCTCCCTGGACAGCTGCCCACATCCTAACTGGGCTCCCTACTCGCACCCCTGACCCCTCTAATCCCCTGTATAATCCACAGCAGCCAGAGTGGACTTCCAAAACTGGATACCAACGTGCATTAGTCTTTCAGTGGCTTCACTGCACTTAAGACCTGCAGGGCCCTGCATGACCTCCAGGCCATGCTTGCAAGGCTCCAGCCACCTTGCCGCCGCCCTGCCTCTCCAATGAGCCAGTTCCCTCTCTCCTTCCCTCCCTCCCTCTCTCTCAAGCCCTGCTGTCCCTTGGCTTCCTCACCTTTCAGCTTGAACATCAAGCCCTCAAAGAGGCCTCCTCTTCACTCGGGGCTCTCCTTTTGCAGCCTCTCACAGAACCTGGAACTCTTCCTTCCATGTACCTATCACATTCCCTAAGTATATTCATTTACTTCTTAAAATGTTGGGAATCAAAGTAACACATGTATATTATGAGAAACAGAATTGCACAGAAGTATTTTTACCTGTGGACTCTTTACTAAATATCCATCTCTCCCAATAGGCTCTAAGTGCTGGGCACAAGGACCGTGTATACTCTCTTATTCCTCACAGAATTTCTGGTGCCTGGTGAAATGAGTAGGTGCCTAATAAATGTTTCTAGATAAGTCAAGTGATTGATTTCTGAGGCAGAAAAAAAAGGGCCCTGACGGAGACACCTTATGCAGCCGCTGCTGTCCACCTCAGCAAGCACAGCTCTCTGGGGCTAGATGCTGCATGCACAGGTCTAAGGTCAGTCACCAGAGCATATGGCTCACCCACTCTGCCAGGAGGAGGGGCCTTGAGGGGGCAGCCCCCAGGGCTGTGAAGGCTTCTGAGAAAAGGGATGCCCAACTGAGCCCTAAGGCAGAGTAGGACGCAGCCAGGTAAGAAGGGAGGGGGACTCAGCAGGCTTCAGAAGCATGAAATATCAGGTTGTCTGCAGCTGGCTTTGCAGACTCTCCTGGCACCTGCCATAAGGGGGTCCAAGGGGCCCCGGAGAACAATGGAAGGGGCATGTCTGAAAGGAGGGATGGCATGAGGTCAGAATTTAGGGTCTACTCTTGGGTGGTGGATAATAATATAACTATGTGGTCAGGGATTTTTGTGGGCCCTGGTGGAGCAAGGGCTGGGGCAGGTCAAGAAATCTGTGAGGTACCAAAAATGCCCACCAGAGGGCGTGTGTTGTAGAATAAACTCTTGGTAACAACCAGTGGACCCCGACCCTCTATGGAGGTCAACAGTCCTGCAACCCCAACCAGACTGTCACCTGGCAACTGGTTCAAGAGCAAAGGGCCAAGGTAGCCAGGACAGAGTTATGCACCGGTTCACACACCACTCAGCTCCAGCTGCAGCTGTGTGGCTTCTCTGCTAGCAATAGTGACCAACACTGACCCCTGAACCATTCCCCACAGGAACCTGCTGGCCACCTGCTAGAAAGCCAGTTACATCAGACCCCTTCCATCTAGGAAGGGACAACAACTTGTCCTCCCCAGAATAGATGTGAAGCCGATATTTGCATCAGATTGCCACTGCCAGCATCACCATCTGCAGGCTTCTGGAACACTTCAGGTTCTGATACAGGGTCCATACCACGGGCCCTCCAACCTGGAAGCCCCACAGAGTGAAAGCAGTGAGACAACAGTCTGGTCTGGCTTCTCAGGCTGTTGACCTCCTACCTCCATCAGGCTCAGAGAAGAATAGCTGGGCCTGAGCTACACCCTGGATCAGGGAGGACACCCTGAGCTACACCCTGGACCACGGAGGCACCATGAGCTACACCCTGGACCACAGAAGACACCAGGTGAGGACACCAATGAGGACGCTGAGGCACAGAGGTGAAGTCAGTGATAGAGCTGGCTTAATCAGACACTATTCTGCTGACAAAGGACACGTTTTTCTTCCTGCTCCACTGTGGCGTGAGAAGGTGGGAAAAGCCAAGCAGTGTTCTTGGCTTCCAGCTGGAGGAACTGTTACCATTCACCCTGGTAGACAAGTCCCTCCCAGGTACCCTGAGAACAGTGGGGACCGGGAGAACATTTTTGAGGGGCCCTTTAAGAGTAACGAGGGGTTGCACTTCCACCCACCTCCGTACTTGGTTCCTGGGCTTTCTGAAAGACTGCACCTGGCTCACTCTGTGCTTGAGGGTGTAGCTCAGGGTGTGCCTTAGGAGATGGACATCTAAACGGTGCCTGGCACATTGTAGGCACTCCGCAAGTGTTAGCCATTATGATTACTTGCCAGCCTGACTATCACAGGGACATGGAGCTCCAGTAAGCAATGGGAGCTGGGAGGGGGAGGGGTTCAGCCCAGGGATCCCCTGGGATACCTCCTTGTGCCCTGCTGTCTAGGGTAACACACAGTCACTGCATCCTATACAGAAAGGACCCTCCAGGGTGCAGGCCCTTTAAGAATAGAGGTCAGCATTTCTCCAACAGGGCAAGTCTTCAGCCAGTGTGGACCTGGCTGAAGGTGAAGTGTCTGAGGATGCAACTCTCATACTCTGGCTCCACCATCCAGCTCCTGACCGTTCATGTGGGACTTTAGCCCTGAGCCTTCCTCTCCAGCCCCAAGTCCACTCTCATCCAGGACCCCGTGTCCACAAGGGTGGTCCATCTGCTGGGCCAGCCACCCCCCCACGACTTTCCCCCCAGCCCTCTTTGCCTGTACCCCCTGCAACACCCCGGGGTCCCTGAGCCCAGGCAGGGTTCCTGGCATGGCTCTCCTAACTCCTGACAAGGCACCCATGATGACTCATGACCAGCCCCCACTACCCCGCCCCCTCCCGCTTCCGTGTCACCCGGTCAACATCACTCCTGGTACGGCAGCCACACTCACTTTCTGACAGCTTCCGGAATCTGTCATGCTCTCCTTCTCCTGCGTGCCTCTTTGTGTGCTGTGCCCTCTTTCTGGAGCACCGGACCCTGCCTTCGCTTCTCTCCAGTCTGTCTTCTAAGAGTCAGCCCTGTGTGAATTAGGGGGCGCTCCCCTGGGTCCCCCCTCACCCAAGTCACCTCATCATAATTCTGGTGACACCACAGAGCTTCCTCAGCTACCCCTCTTGGCATCTTGAAGGACACACCAGTCTGTGCGACTCCCCAGCACCTGCAAAGGGCCCGGCACGCTTGCACCCCTGAAGGGAGAGAATGGGTCTCCCTCTGGTAGTCAGGGCTCAGCGGGGTTGACCACAGAAGTGCTCAACACAAAAGCCCGAACTAAAGCACAGCAAGCGCTGACAGAACTTCCTTTGTTAAAAGACAGCAAACTGCTAGATTTCAAAAATAACTTAAGACGAAATTTCTTTTTTATTCCCGAGCAAGAAACCAGACTTTGCCAGATCTATTTAGAGGGTTCACCAAAAGGCTGCTAACCCCCTGCCGGTGGTCCTGCTACCAGCATGAGCCTGCAGTTAGGGGTGCACACTAGGGATCCCTGACTCTTGGGGCTGCTGCCCAAGGTCAGGGGCTCTTTTGAGAGGGGAAAGGGCTCTCCTGGGTCCGGAGAAGAGGTTGGACTCCCAGGGCCTGGCCTCTACTCCAGCGGGTCCTCAATCCCTGGGATCTGCCCTTGGCCTGTCAGCCCCCATCCACGCCACCTGCTTGTAGGGACTCATTTTAATTAATACCAGAACTGGGCCAACCACTGGGGCCGTGACACTTGTTTGCAGGTCATCTCCTCCTAACAGGCTCACCCTGGGGGTGGGATTTGTCACTAACTGAAGCAGAGATCAGTTAATGAGGCCGCAGGGCCTGGGCTTCCAGAGAACAAGGCAAAGGAAAATAAAATAAAGCCTCTTTCTTTGGAGGTTTTGTGATTTACACACACAAAAGAAAAGCAAGCAAGCTGCAAATTTTCCAAGTCAGAAACTCCACTCCATCTGCCGGAGTTAGACCCTTACTGTGCGCAGACGTCAGGCAGAGGGACGCAGCCCCTGGTGGATGGAGCGCAGAGGGGCCTCCTGAGGCCAGCAATCGATCAGCAACCTAATTAACAAGTATTTATGGAGCACTGCTCCGCACCCTTCTCCGTGGGGGAGAAGACACAGGGCCTGTCCCTGGTTAACTTGAAATCCAGTAGAACAATGAGTGGACAGGACATGGGGTGTAACGGAGTGAGTGCATGAGAAGGACAGAAGCTTCTAAGACTTGGGGCTGGCATGGTGGGGGAAACACCTCCTGGAAGGGCTCTGCAGCTAGGTGGGGAGGGGGAAGGAGGTTGTCCCCAGCAAGGCACACACCCTGGGGGCCATGACAGCCCAGCGTGAGTCCCCGTCCCTGCGGGAAAGACCGTGGCTCTGAGAGCCCTGGAGGGCCCCCAGCCCCCAGTAACTCCGAAGCTTGGGCATCAGAACCCCCAACCCACAATCTGGGCTGGTTCTGGCCTTATGAAGCAGTTGGGATGGAATGACTGAGGACCTCAAGGGTGGGACGGTGAGGACTGCGGACGCAGAGAGCCCGGAGCCCTGGGAGGAAGCCGTGTCTCCACAGCCCCAGGCCTGCAGGAGGAGGATGTCCCAGCAGGACAGTCATGCCCTCCACTCAAGCCCGTCCGAGCCAAGGCCGCTCGGGATTCTCCCCGTGGGCCTTCCCCCTCCCAGCTCCTCCACACGGTCCCTTAAATCTCAAAGAAGGAACATGGGATTTTCAAGCTGCTAAACTAGGCAAAGTGATGGGCTCCTCTTGCCATAAGGAGCAGAAAGGAGGTGACAGAGCCTTTCTCCTCTCTCACAAGAGCCCCTGACGCTGGCCAGCAACCCCCAAGAATCAGAGATCCCCAGTTTGTATGACCCTCAAATAAAGTCTCATGCTGGGTTGCAGGACCACCAGGGTGGGGTTAGCAGTCTCTCTCTCTCTCTTTTTTTTTTTTTTTTTTTTAGCGGTACGCAGGCCTCTCACTGTTGTGGCCTCTCCCGTTGCGGAGCACAGGCTCCGGACGCGCAGGCTCAGCGGCCATGGCTCACGGGCTCAGCCGCTCCGTGGCATGTGGGATCCTTCCGGACCGGGGCACGAACCTGTGTCCCCTGCATCGGCAGGCGGACTCCCAACCACTGCGCCACCAGGGAAGCCCAGCAGTCTCTTGATGAGCGATCTAAATAGATTTGGTAATTCTGGCTTCATGCTTGGGGTAAGACATAAGGATTCAGGGAAGGAGAGTGATCTTGGGCATGAAGTGGGGACCCCCCCCCACCTAACAGCTGTTTGGAGGTGAATCTGGTCCACATGGGAGCAGAGTAAACGAGGCCATCTCAGAACAACCCCAAATCCCTGTCTTAGGAGAGCAGTGAAATAAATGATGGTACACAGTAGGTACAATGGGTTAGTACACAGGCGTGAACAACTACAACATTTATTTAATGATATGGGAAAGATGAGAAAGTGTGTTTTACAAAAAGATTATTAGATGTGAATTTTTTATTATATGTGAATGTTTTTTTAATTTATATTTCTTAATTACTTTTCTTACCAATTACATATATTGATCGTGTAATGAAGTTGTGAGGTGACTTTTGACCTCTGGAGTGGGCTATAGGAGACCACCCAGCCAGGATGGAGAGAGGACCAGATGGAGGTACAGGGTGGGATGAACATGCCAAGGTCTCAGGAGCTTGGGCTCCTACTCTGGCTCTGGCCCAGGCCCCTTGCTGTGTCACCTGGGATACATCCTTACACCCTCACACAGTCAGTCTATAAACCTCCCCTATTTAGTAGCTGCTATATTCTCAAAACCCTCTGGGATTCAAAATGAGCCTATTGCCCCTGTCTTGAGGAATTCACAGGACTCCGGGAAGGCTTAGACCTGTGACCACATGACTGAGGCCACCAAGAGAGGACCCAGGGAACTCAGGCAAAGGGCAAAGGGGAGCTGACATTTGGGTCAACCTTGGGGATGGATCAAGAGCCCCTCCACTCCTGCATCGGCTGCATGAAGACCAGCTCCTCTGAGGAAGGTGCCGGGTAAACACGGGCCCCTCTAGGCAGACATCCTGCCCCCGGCTGGAGTGTGCAGCCCTTCACGTGGCCCACGAGCACTGCCTCACCTCCCCGCCTGCTCTCCCAGACCTGGAGCACTGGCCTGTGCTCCCCCTCTATGAAAGCGTCACCAGGACCTACTCTTCTCCGCCTAGGAAGACGGCCCTGATGGCCCCCACCCAGAAACCCTGTCTCCCATGCCCCTTGCCCAGCCCTGACCCTCAGATAAGGTCTGGCCCGAGATGCTGAGTGGGGCTGTCACAGAGCAGCAGGATGGAGAGGATGCCCAGGGGGCGGGGAGTGTGGGGTTACTCACAGCGATGGAGACGGCACTGATGACAGCTCCCAGGTAGCCCTGGATGAACTTGGATGCAGGTGAAGGCTGGAAGACAGAGACAGCATTTCAGGTCCCCTGGGTGTCCCAAGCTCCCACCCTCCACCCTTGCAAACGGCCCCAACCAGCAAGAGGCAATCCTGCCCCCCAGCCTGGAGGGGCAGGCAAGGAGGAAGGCCTCTGGAAGCCAAAGGGATCAAGGCCTCTCTCAGCGCAGCTCCGCACATGGAAACACAGGGCAGCTATGTCCGGGGAGATGCTGAAGGGCCTCCTGCCCTGCTCCAGAAAGGCCCTTGGCAGACACTGCTGGCTGCGGGTAGAAAATAGCAAGGGCCAAAGTGGGCCGTTTACGGCTGGGGCGAGCAGATCCAGTTTAGGAAGGCTAAATGTTGCAAGTGGGCTGTCTGGCACCCAGAGCAGTTTCTCGGGGGACATGGCAGTGTCAAGGTGGCCATAGCCTGGCTGGCTCTCACAGGCCTGGTCAGCCATGCAGGGCTTCCAGGCCAGTAGGAGACAGTTGCTAAATATTTCTACGGGAAAATGGATCCCAAGTTGCAACACAAAAAATTAAGGAAGAGCTGAGGAACTACGACAGTAATTCTGGAGGTATTTGGTTTAAGGTGAATGGGAGCCATCTAAGCAGAGATGTCTGCGTGCGAAGCATATGAGCAAGGCATGGGTCGAAGGTTTAGATGGGAGGAGGGGGAAGGTCCTCAGAGTATCAGGCCCTGAAGTTGCTACCATCCAGGACAGCTCATAACTCCCCTATCACTCCCCACCAAAGTTATAAATGTCCAGACCCTCTCCTCCCCAAACTGACAGCCCCCCAAGGAGAACTAGATTCCTATCCTCTGCTGCCTTTGGACAGAAATGTGGGAGAATGGACCAAGGGGAAAGGCAGCCTTGCCAGCGAAGCAGGCACCCAGCCCCTTCCTAGACAAGAGAAGGGTGGCTGGACCTCCACTGTGAGCTCGTCCCAGGAGTGCAGGGGACTTTGGGGAGGACGTGCCAGTCCTCTCAGACCCCTCAGCCTCAAGAGCAGCCCTTTAGCTTTGCAGCTGACAATCCTGGGGCACTGAGGCAGCTTCCAGGCAAGCTTGGAGGAAGTTTAGAGGAAGTCAGTCCGCACGTGGCTGTTGCTGTCCTGATCCAAGATCTGGGTATAAGCGCCGCCCAAGGAGAATTCTGAAGCCAGCGGAGCTCATCCCTTTGGCCGCGTGCGCCACACTCCCACGTTCTGGGCCTTCGTCACTTCACGTGAGCAGCCCCTCCCCAGCAGGGCCCCTCCTGAAGGCCTGGCAGTAAAACCCAGAGGAGAAGCCCTGATGGTGGCATGCCACACTGTAGGGAGGGAGAGGGTCACCCCAGCCTGAAGCCTGACACCGGGTGGTGGTCTGCGATGCTCACCTTCGTAGCGTTCCGGTTTGCATAGTTGACACAAGCGTTGTGGCTCTGGTTCAGCCACTGAAAGGCAATGGGGGGAGAGGAGAAGTCAGGAAAGGTGTGGTCACCTCCCTGGAAGCAGACCTGGACCTGGGAGGCCACACCCCTCCAGAAAGACACAGGTGTCTAGTTCACGGTAGTTCCATCCATCCCCTGAGTTAGCGTGAGCAACCATCCTGGTTCGCCAGGACGGTGAAATTTTAGCACTGAAAGGCCCCGGTCCTGGGAAACCCCTCACTTCCTGGCAGACCAAGACACCGGTCCCACCCAGGCCAGCTACCCATCTCAGTCCAGAGATGGCCACCTCTCCCAAAATTCTGGTGTTCACTGCCCCAAATGGGCCCCACTGCCTTTGCCGCATCACCCTCTTTATATTAATGACTGGACAGAAGGTGGACATTTAAGCCCCTGGAATGCCCGACAGCTCTGAGCCTCCTTCAAAATACCCCAGCCCAGCCCCCTACACTACCCGCAGAGCCCAGACACAGACATTATTAGGAGCTTTTTTTTTTTTCAGGAAGACTCTGACATTTTCTCCTGAAGACAGACAGGTTTTGCTTCCTGCCCCTCTCTCTCTACAGATACATACGGAGCTTCTACTGTTTTCAGAGAGCCATGCCCCAGACTGTCTCCAAGGGCAGAGACCAGGGTCTGTGATGCTTTTTCACCCACCTCACTACCTTGGAGTTCGGGGTGGATTACCTTCCCCACAGATTTGGGTAAGGCTGATGTCAAAATGAGGCTGTAGGGCTCAAGGTCACTGGCCATGGGACAAGCATCCAGGTGAGGGCACCCGCCAGCCCTCATCACCTCTGTGCAAAAGTCAGAGCACCTATAATGGCCCAAGACTTGGGCTGCGGGCCCGAAGTCCTGGGGTTTCTCCCAGTGGCTTCTGGGTTAGGGAGGAGTAGGAAGTGGAGTGACTTCCCCGAGGGGCCTGGATGGAGAGGAGACACTGGGACAGGTTGTTCCAACCAGCCCTTGTTGGATGCCCCCTTCAGGAGCCCTCTGCTTGCAGGGAAACTGTTACCTGCCAGAAGACAGTGGACGCCAATGTCTGATTGGGCAAGAGAAGACCAACCACCTATGAGAGAGAGAGAGAAAAAGCTGAAGAAGGCAAAAGAAACGCCCTACGCTTTTGCAAAGAAAAATGACACAGCCACAAACAAAAGTGAGCTGGATCTGTACAAACTGATGTGTATGATAAGTATATTCAAACTACTGCCCACAGTGAGATGATGTACGATGAAAAAACCTGGTTGCAGAATTATATGACAACATAATCCCATTTTTATAAAGAAAAAAAAATCTCACCAGATATATCCACATACACAAACACACATACATATACATATCTCCAGGCATGAAAAAATCTGTAGCACAGCAGGTAGACATCCCTGGAGGTCAGGTAACATGGTACTTTCTCACATTCTTCTTGAATATTTCTGTGTTCTTTTTAACAGTGGACATGCATATTTTTGTAATTGGTGGGCAGGGGAACAATAAAAACAAATCAGCAAACAAAAGGAACGCCTTTACTTCCACCCAGCTAACCTGGCTCCTTCACACCCTAGCCATCCAATAGGATTTTTGTGAGGATTCAATAAGAATCATTTCAAAGGCCTTAAGTGCTTTACAAAGACTAGTAGGGAAATTTATATATTATCTCTGGGCCCCCATGAAGCAACACCTACACTATGTTTAAGCTATTGAATGAAACATAGATGTCTAATAAGTATTTGTTGAATGTGTGAATGAATGAACAAATACACACATATGACCAAGTCTGGTTACATAAGTGTGGATCCATCAGTCCCAAAGCCCAAATATCACCTAAGACCTAGACTCAGTGACTTTGTTTTTTTTGGTTTAAGTCAAGATGAATTGCCTGATCTTGACACTGACCAAATCTTAGACTTCGGGGATCCATGTGTGTCTCTCAGATTTACCTTTTGAGTGCTTGTGTGCAAAAGAACATCTACCAAGTGCTGCTGTATATGGAAAAAATGTTCACAGCCATCCACATATTGACTTATTTATTATTCTTGTACATAAAATGGCTCTTTGGCAAGAATTTCTGTAAGGAATGTGTAAACATTCAATTCTATGCAGTAAATCAAATTCTAGACATCCTTAGCAGCATTAGTAAATCATGTTTTAAACATTAAAATGTTTTAAAACAGCAAACACGCACACACAGTTATATTTATTGGCCCATATCAGTTTGAATAAAATTACATAATGTAAATTAATTCCATAGTCCAATGAAGAATTACCTTATGATACTTTTCTCCCCAAAATAAGATCCCAACTTGATTTTTCTTTGCAATGACAGCTTAGAGTGCTGGAGTGAGAGTCAGGAGACCTTGGGTCTTAGCCTAGGCTCCATCCCTGTGTGATCTCCAGCAGAAGACATGCCCCTTTGGGGTTCTAGCTTTCTCTCCTATAGAGCGAACAGGTTGACCTTGGAGGTCCTGTCTCAGTTTAAATTCTATTCTCAGGTTCCAGGTAGTAGGTGTGAAGTCAATACAGATGGTCCCATCTTCTCTAAAGGGAATTTTCCCACCAGTCCTGCCAAGAAGTAACCCCAGGGGACCCAGGGCCTCGTCCTAGCGCCCCAGTCAGGAGCCAGACCATAGAGAGGAAGCTGAGCCTAGAGAGGCCTAGATCTGGGAACAGATAGCATGAGCTGGTGAGTGTGTAGGTGTGAATTTGTGTGTGTGCCTTGCATGCATGTGCAGGTATGTATACACATGTGCATGTCTGACTGCCTCACAAAGCCTGAGGATATAAAAGCTGTTTTCCACTGTTGGGAACTCAGCACATCATTCCCCCTAATCCGTTGGTTTATATAACACTGGTGTGTTATGAACTACATTGTATTCTCCCCCTCAATTCCCTTTGCACCCCCTGAACTGTGCTTGGCTCACCAGGACCGTCATAAGATGTGGCCCATGGGACTCGTATTTACCAGACAGCTGTTGTCCAGGACACTCACTGCTCATTACGTTGGACCCCATTATGAATCCATGTGGAGGAAATTTTTCTGATCTCAGGATCAGAAATTTATACTTCTGAACATCTGGTTTGCATCTGTCTTGCAAACACTGGGCATTCAACTGTGTCCCTCTTTGCACCGACTGTCAAGATGCCCAGGCCAGGTCATCTTACTTGTTTTTTCTTGTGGCATGCATTTTTTTATCTGATATCAAGTTTTTTTCAGAACAAACCGTAGCCCTAAACTAAACCAAACTAATACCCAGGCTATGCAATACACACACACACAAAGTGTAACCAGTGAGTTTTTCACCTTGCTGGCCAACCTGACCAGCCTCCTGTCCCTAACTTCTGCCCAAACACGGGCCTGATGTCCGTGCTGGGCACCTCTGACTCCGCATGCTTTCTTAAAGAGATGAATTGATTGATTGATTTTGCTAAGCACTTCTCCTTATGTCATTTGCCATGATCCTCATTATAACTCCGGGGCTGATTCACTTTGTTATAAAGCAGAAACTAACACACCATTGTAAAGCAATTATACTTCAATAAAGATGTTAAAAAAAAAAAAAGAAATGATAATGCCCTAAAAAAAATAACTCTGGGGCTCAGACAAAATAGAGATTACTTTCTATATTTTGCAAATGGGGCAACAGAGACTTAGAGAAATTCAGTGATCTGCCCAAGGCTTTAAAGCAAGCTAGAGAAAGAGTCAGGTTTCCTGATTCCTGGCTTGGGGGCCCCAACTCTCTGATTTTAGGGGCCCCTTCTCCAGATCACCTGTCTGAATACAAAAGAAGAGTCACATTCTATGCCCATTTTCGAACATCTTCTATACACTGAGTCCCATACCACTCCCAGTGGAGATTACCAGAAGAGAGGAATATATAGCATCTAACCACAATAAACACAAGGACCAAACAGGAAAATGTATGAGAATGTCCTTTATAACTCCTGGGCACGAAAATGACAAGATGGTTTAAACAGGTATCTGGATGTGTGTCAAACTGATAAATGCTAACATCCAAGCAGGAGTTCAGGAAGGGAGAGGTCTGGCTATCTGCCAAAGGGGGTGACAGGATGGAGCTGAGGTGTGCATGTGTGTGCTCATGGGAGCAGGAACAGCTGAGAGGCTGGCTTCATTGAAGGAGGACATTCAGGAAATCAGCAGACAGGAGTCCGGGGAGGGTGAGGTGAGAAGGCAGCAGACCACCATGCCACGTTGGCCAAACGGGGTCCCAGGGAGCCATCTGAGGCTGAGGCAAGAGGAACAGGGATCCTGCCTTCCAGGTCCTACAGTCAGGCTGGTGGGGCCACGAGCACGCAGGTGCCAGCCCCATTCCCTATTAGGCAACACGCAGCACCATCTGCACAATCCCAGGAGCAAGAGCAGATATTTTATAATTTCCTTTTTTCTTTTTAAGCCTAAATTAAAAATAAATGTTCCTTCAGTTCTCAGATGTATATCTCTGGTGCAACCTGCCCACATTCCCTCATGCTGCCCTTTCCAGAACATGGCAGGGGAAAGGAGGAAAGAGATGAATAGAGAGAGGGAGCCAGTCCGCCGGCTTCAATGCCAGTGGATTGCACCTCTTCCAAGGAGACACTTCAGGCGTGGCCGCGTGGCGGGTGGAGAGAGCCCAGAAAGCGGCTGGGACCAGGGAACGTAGAAGGAGAGCCAACAGCCAGAATTCCCAGCCCAGCCTGCACCCTATCTTGCTGCAGGACCTCGGCCAAATCGCACATCCTATCTTTGCTCCCATTTATAGTTCATAACACGACTGGGGTCCCCTCCACAGCTCCCACCCCCGGCAGCTGTCCTCTCCACACATCTGTCTGCCTTTGATTCCCCTTCCCCTTGGGTGGCCGGCCATGGGCCCTGATGATCAACGCTCAGGCTCTGGTGGTGGGAGGAGCTGGACTCAAAACCTGGTTCTAGTATTTACCCACCGTGTGACCACACACAAGTTACTTGAGTTCTTTGTGCCTCTGTTTCTTCATCTGTTAAATGGGGACAATGCTGGTACCTCTCTGGATGATCAAGAGAGGAAGTAAGGTGTGGAAAGAATTTGGCACAGTGTCTGGCACGCAGCACGTGCTCACTAGGTGTTAAATGTTAGTATCGTTCCTTTCCTTCTACCTCATTCTTTTCTAGCTTTTGCTGGTCTCTCATTTCTCTGAACTCCACCGTCTACATTCACAATTGAGCATCATTTAGTCCCAATCTTGTCTTTGAACACAAGGCTTATCCCATAAAGGACAGTAAATTCCTGATGGTAGAATTAGGGCTTTTCTCTCTGATGCCCCCCAAAGCACTCAGCACATAGCTGGGCCCACACCACACACTGGAAGAACATTGCTAATTCATTATTAAGAACATAATTCATTCTCGGCTAGGGAAAAGATCCATGATGGATTGTGACAATGACCACCGTCACCCATCTCTTCCTTAGTCCTTTTATTAAAGTCTGATCGCATGAGGCTATTGGCCTTTGGAGAGGGGGCAGATTGAGTTTTGGTCCCAATTCTTCACTCCTCCCTGCATCCATCCCCATGCCAGGGGAGGAATTTGTTTCCATGCTCTTGGTATTGCTTGGCCATATGACTTGCTTTGGCCAATGGCATATGGGAGGAAGTGGCAGTGCGCCAGTTCTAAGACCAGGCCTCAGAGGCCTCATATGTTTCTGCTGGCCCTCTGTGCTCCTAACATTGCCAAGAGGAGACATGCCCTGACTAGTGCCCTCATCCGAGGACAAGATGTGAGGAGCAGAGTCCAGTCTGGGTGAGCTGACTCCCAGTTGACCCCAGACCTGCAGTGAGAAGCAAAACTGCCTCGGTCAAGCCCAGTCTAGATCAGCCAAACCCTGGGTAACTGCCGATCCCTAAGAATGAACGCTTATGGCTGCCACTGAAATTTTGTGGATGTTTGTTACACAGCACTATAGTAGCAAGAGCTGATTGATACAGGGATTACTACATATGAAGAGTGAATATGCTATCCTCCCTGAGAAAAATTCTTTACCATTACTAATGCACCTTGAATTATATCTTCCCTAGTGATACTGGTTCCTGAGCAGCCTAGCTTATCTACCCACTCCACCTGGTGACCATTGGCCCAACTCTGCGGCCTCCCTGGCTAGTCCAGGAAGAAGGGAAGTTTGTGTTTGAGCCTCGTCTCAGGACAGAATCAGGAATGGGGCCAACTGTACCCATACGGCAACTGGCTCACAAGAAAAACAACACCTTCACTTCAGGCCTCCGCAATCAGAGTGTTCTAACCTCTGCAGAGAGATGAGGTCTCAGCATGAGACAGAGGCACCACCAAATATCTCAATCTGCTTGGCCAGAAGTGGGGCACGAACAGTTGAAGACAAGGACAAGGAAGCAAGGCCGCTGGTCACAATTCTGTGCAATGTGATACTGGGACTCAGAACTGAGCAACCCCCTACCCCATAAGAAAGTGACTTAAGCGATAAGAAAAAGAAAACGTTTTAAAAGTATAAAAAAATCCAGAGGGGAAACAGGGTGTGTGCCAAAACAACTGGGTGGTGAAACTTAAGTCAGGGGAAGACCACAGGGCACAGAATTGCCTTGCTTAGCAAGATAATGGCAGAAATAACTGGTCCTCCCACCCTCCACCCCATCTCCATTTGGCTAATCCCTCCTCATCCTCCAGGTTTCAGCTTAGTTGTCACTTCCTCCAGGAAGCCTTCCCTGGTCCTCAACATGATGTTAGATTATATGCTCTCTCAGCACCCTGCCTGCCTTCTTTGAAGTATTCATCTCAGTAGTAAATATCTGTTTCAATTCTATCTTCTTTGAGAGCTTCCAGAAGCTTCAGAGGGGTGAGACCATATGACATTCACTTCTCAAATACCTGGGAGTCCTCGCTGGCAAAGCAACAGTCCTTTGGCATCATACCCTTTTCCTCCACACTGACTCACTCAATTCTAAAATGTTCCTCTTACTTTTCAAAAGACCTTCCATGGGCCCCAGTATTCAACAATTTGCCTGTTTTTTCCTTCTACTTTGTCTCCACCTTCTGATTTATGTAGCTAATGATCTGAAAAGTAACACTTCGGTGCATTAGGGGTGCTGCTATTTAAAGGATCCCAACCAGTTAAAGAAAATATCTTTTGTCAAATGAATGTCTGTCCCTGACTGGTCAATTCCAGCTTAATGAGCAACAACTCTTGGATGGTATAAATTAAGCCAAAATGACTGGTATCCAAGTCTGGGACGAGGAGGGTTGGAAGGTGTCAGAAAGGCCCTGGGACTCAGCCAAATCTTCACATAAGTGAACCCTCCATGGTCCACCCTTCCTCCCCGCAGAGATGACTTGACTTACACCAGCACTTTTGGAGAAACGGGGTTTCTAAGTCCACACGATCATCTGCAGTGTTAAAATGAGAGGGTTCAGAGTAGAGTCCAAGCTCCAAATGTCCCAAGACAGAAATCTGGTTTGGACATAACCTGAGGCCTCTGGACTCACTGACAGGATGCTCCCGGTCTGCCCTCCTCAGTCTCCCAGCTGGATAGTGGGATTCTGGCCTTAAGTTCTGAGACTTCCAGAATGACAGGGGGCGGGGAGAGGAGGACAGCAGCGTCAGGGAGCTCAGGGCTGAGAGGGGAGGCACGATGTCACCTGGGAGAACCTCAGGCCCACAAGAGAAACCCAGCTCCCTGCCCTGAGACATTATGGGGGCCAAAGGTAAAGGCTGCCAGCTGGGGAAATGCAGAGAGGACGGGATGGGGGCCAGGACCCTGGCCCTGCCTCTTCCCAGCCACACATGCCCGGAAAGGACAGGGCTGCACACCTCTCAGTGGAAACTTGGGAATTGAGATGCCAGTTATAAGAAGTGACCACGGTTGGTGGGGTTCTTCTGGGAAGGTACCTGAAAAAGGGGAGCCATGAACCGCACCAGCCTCGGGAAGAGCCTTGGTGGTGCACTGGCTTAGCCGCCATGCTTATGTATAAATTGGGATCTCTTTGCCACACATCAAAGGGGGAAAAGTTTCCATCTTCAAATGTTAAGCTTAAAATAAGACACTACATGGGTGCCAGTAGATCTGTGAAATCTGCTGACTAAACTGGCACCAGCTTCTGGGAAAAAACCAGCTCGTTTCTCCTGAGCTCTGGGAGTGAGCAGGGTAGGGGCGGGGTTACTCTCAGGCAAGGTGACAACAGCGTGGGGGGTCAAGTCAGGGATGCTCACCTGGGCAGGAGGCAGTTTAGATGTTGCTTCCAGAAGCATCTTAGTCGAGGCACCTGCCAGCCTTACTCACTCCTTCCCTTTATCACTCAGGGACCCAGTTCTAGCACATTCGCTGGCACCCCATTTCTATTTTGGTAAGCATTTTAGTGGTTTCTGCATGTGTATATTTCTTACCCATTCTATCACAGCAGGGGCTTCCCTAAGGCATGGACTGGAACCTTCAGTCGCCTTCAGACCAGGCATTTGCTGAGATGTTCAGTGCTACCAGACGACAGCAGGGTCTTAGGGGAGCTGATGAGGCTGGTGGGAGCCAGGCCTCAGGTGGAAGTGCTGGGACAGCCACAGTGCTCCCTCCTTACTGGGCGAGGCAGTGGCCCCGGGAGGGAGTGGGACCAACGGGTCCTCACATTGTTTATCCATGTCAAAGTCCCTGGATGGAAGGCTACAGGTTCTCCATGACCAGTGGCTCCTGTTGGGACATGGCCTCTGGCCCCCCTGTTCTGAATCCTGGAATACAACTATTCGGGGCTAGGAAGTGAGGCTAGGTGAGCCTGTCATTTTGGCTCTGGCTGCCACTGAGGCCATCCCAGGTCATGCTGCCCATTAGCCTCAGTCAAGTGTTCATACAGGATCTCAGATTCCAGGGATTCCTATTCTCACATCCTACACATTTATCCACAGAGGGATGTTTGCTCTAGGCTGGAAGAGGACTGGTCCTAATAGGACATTCACAGCATCTACTTCAGCAGTAAACCCCTGAACAACATGGGAGTGGATCAGCACCCAAGTTCCCATGACGCCTAGAAGGCCATAGTGACCCTGAAGTGATTGATTTGTCTTACGAAGAGGAGAGAGTGGAAAAATATGGGGTGTCTTCAATAACACCTGTGAACTAGACACAGTGCTGGCATCCCTTGGGTTAGCTAGTTTATCCCAGTTGATGGCAGCCATTAATTTTGAAAGGGTCCAGTTGGCCTCTTATGAGGAATAAGCCCCAAACTCAACTTCTCTGGCTTGGGAGAGATGACACTGCCAAAAGATGTATCTTTTTATTTTTAAGCATTGATGGAATATTTATTAAAATTACTGTGGCAGATTCTTGTTTGCCTACCTATAGCTATTTTCCACTTCTTTCTCACTAACAGAATCCCTATAATTAGGGATTGACTATATATCCAGCTAAGTTCTACATGGAATACAAACAGAACTGTTCTGTGACGCTTTGAAGAAGACTACTTAAAGGGAAATGACTCAGCTAGGAGGTACATCCTTTTACTTCTCCCTTCTTTCTCCTCCCTGGGATGTGGCTGTGATGACTGGAACTTCAGCAGCCATTCTGGGCTATGAGGTGACTGACACTAGAAGGCAGCACTGAGAATGGTGTAGAAAAATGGAAGCCTGCTGACTTCAGACTATACTACAAAGCTACAGTAATTAAGACAGTGTGGTACTGGCATAAAAACAGAAAGATAGATCAGTGGATCAGGATAGAAAGCCCAGAGATAAACCCACGCACATATGACCAACTTATCTTTGATAAAGGAGGCAGGAATGTACAGTGGAGAAAGGACAGCCTCTTCAATAAGTGGTGCTGGGAAAACTGGACAGGGACATGTAAAAGTTTGAGATTAGATCATTCCCTAACACAAAAATAAGCTCAAAATGGATTAAAGACTTAAATGTAAGGCCAGAAACTATCAAACTCTTAGAGGAAAACATAGGTAGAACACTCTATGACATAAATCACAGCAAGATTCTTTTGGACCCACCTCCTAGAGAAATGGAAATAAAAACAAAGATAAACAAATGGGACCTAATGAAACTTCAAAGCTTTTGCACAGCAAAGGAAACCATAAACAAGACCAAAAGACAACCCTCAGAATGGGAGAAAATATTTGCAAATGAAGCAACTGACAAAGGATTAATCTCCAAAATTTATAAACAGCTCATGCAGCTCAATAACAAAAAAACAAACAACCCAATCCAAAAATGGGCAGAAGACTTAAAAAGGCATTTCTCCAAAGAAGATATATAGACTGCCAACAAACACATGAAAGGATGCTCAACATCATTAATCATTAGAGAAATGCAAATCAAAACTACAATGAGATATCATCTCACACCAGTCAGAATGGCCATCATCAAGAAATCTAGAAACAATAAATGCTGGAGAGGGTGTGGAGAAAAGGGAACACTCTTGCACTGCTGGTGGGAATGTGAATTGGTACAGCCACTATGGAGAACAGTATGGGGGTTCCTTAAAAAACTAAAAATAGAACTACCATATGACCCAGCAATCCCACTACTAGGCATATACCCTGAGAAAACCATAATTCAAAAAGAGACATGTACCAAAATGTTCATTGCAGCTCTATTCACAATAGCCCGGAGCTGGAAACAACCTAAGTGTCCATCATCGGATGAATGGATAAAGAAGATGTGGCACATATATACAATGGAATATTACTCAGCATAAAAAGAAACGAAACTGAGCTATTTGTAATGAGGTGGATAGACCTAGAGTCTGTCATACAGAGTGAAGTAAGTCAGAAAGAGAAAGACAGGGCTTCCCTGGTGGCGCAGTGGTTGAGAGTCCGCCTGCCAATACAGGGGACACGGGTTCGTGCCCCGGTCCGGGAAGATCCCACATGCCGCGGAGCGGCTGGGCCCGTGAGCCATGGCCGCTGAGCCTGCGCGTCCGGAGCCTGTGCTCTGCAACGGGAGAGGCCACAACAGTGAGAAGCCCGCGTACCGCAAAAAAAAAAAAAGAAAGACAAATACCGTATGCTAACACATATATATGGAATTAAAAAAAAATGTCATGAAGAACCTAGGGGTAAAACGGGAATAAAGACACAGACCTACTTGAGAATGGACTTGAGGATATGGGGAGGGGGAAGGGTAAGTTGTGACAAAGCGAAAGAGAGGCATGGACATATATACACTACCAAACGTAAGGCAGATAGATAGTGGGAAGCAGCCGCAGAGCACAGGGAGATCAGCTCGGTGCTTTGTGACCGCCTGGAGGGGTGGGATGGGGAGAGTGGGAGGGAGGGAGATGCATGAGGGAAGGGATGTGGGAACAGATGTATATGTATGACTGATTCACTTTGTTATAAAGCAGAAACTAATTTAAAAATAAATAAATAAATAAATAATAAAATTAAAAAAAAAAAAAAGAAAGAAAAATGGAAGCCTGGATTCCTGATGACTGTGGGGATCTGCCTACCTCCAAAATTCTTTGGTATGAGAGAGAAATAAATTATTTTGTTTAAATTACTATTATTTTGAACTTTTTGTTATGTACAAGTGGTCCTACTCCTAACTGATATAATCATATACTATGCTACAAAGAAAACCATAATAAATCTCAAATGGCAAAATTGTAGCAGTCACTCTCTCTGAAAATGAGATAAACTAGAAAATAATAACAAAGGAATATATCCGTTTAAAACCCAGTCATTTGGAATTTAAAATGCATTCTTCTGACTATCTGACAGACTAAAGAGGATTCAAAGCTATAATTTCAAACTTAGTTAGAAAATAGGGGCTTCCCTGGTGGCGCAGTGGTTGAGAGTCCGCCTGCCGATGCAGGGGATACGGGTTCGTGTCCCGGTCCGGGAAGATCCCACATGCCATGGAGCGGCTGGGCTAGTGAGCCATGGCCGCTGAGCCTGCGCGTCCGGAGCCTGTGCTCCACAACGGGAGAGGCCACAACAGTGAGAGGCCCGCGTACTGAAAAAAAAAAAAAAAAAGGACTGAGATTTTGGGCTTCCCTGGTGGCGCAGTGGTTGAGGGTCCGCCTGCCAATGCAGGGGACACGGGTTCGTGCCCTGGTCTGGGAGGATCCCACGTGCCGCGGAGCGGCTGGGCCCGTGAGCCATGGCCGCTGAGCCTGTGCATCCGGAGCCTGTGCTCTGCAACGGGAGAGGCCACAACAGTGAGAGGCCCGCGTAACGCAAAAAAAAAATAAATAAATAAAATAAAAACATAGATCACTATATATGAAAACGTATTAAACATAGCCAAGAATTCGATATACTCAGAAGCAAATTCAGAGCCCTAAACAGCTTCATTAGAAGGAAAGAATGAGAATAAACAAGAATAAGTTCAAGGCAAAAGATTAAGAAACCAGCCACAGACAAAATCAAAGAGGAAAAGTGGATATTATAAAAACAAAAGCAAAAATGAATAAATTAGAAAATGAAAACAGAAGAATTGATAGATACATCTAAGAGCTGATTCCCAGACACAACTCTCACAAATCTAGTTATTTTAATAAAGGAGATGGAGGTGAGAAGTGGGGACAAGACTCAAAACTCAATCCAAGGAAAGATCATTATATTTTAAAAATCAATATTTAAAACTTTTCTACAACAAAGACACCAGAGAGTAAAGGAAGAAGAGCTGGGAGAGAGATTTGTAATATATATAATTCAAAGGATTAATATCTAAAATATATAAGGAATGCTTACAAATCAATTAGGAAAATACAGCAAATGGAAGAATGGACAAAGGATGTTAAGAGCTAATTCACGGAAGAGGAAATGTAAATAGCCAATAAATATATGAAAAGAAGTGAGATCTTTTCGGTGTTCAGGGAAATGTGCATTGCCTTTTACACAGCAAACTCAGTTTCTGGAATGGGCCCTTAAGAAATCATCATACTTGTGCAAAAAGAACTTTATAAGGATTTTTCACAGCACTGTTATTTCTAATAGCAAATAATCAGAAACAATCTAAATCCATCACTATGGGAGAGAATGCTACTCAGCAGGAAAAACGAAGAAAGGAGGGAAGGAAGGAAGGAAGGGAGGGAGGGAAGGAGGGCGGGAGGGAAGGAGGGTGGGAGGGAGGGAGGGAGGAAGGGAGGGAGGGAGGGAGGGAGGGAGGGAGGGGATCCTTATGGAGGCAAACTGCTAAGTGTAATTAAGCTATTTGTGGATAAATAAGTGTATTTTTACTTATAAAACATATCTATCTAAAAACAATTTTTTAGTGATGATTCATATCTTTGCAAATGCCTAGAAAAAAGCCTGAAAGTTCACACCAGACTTCCACAGAGGTTACTTCTGGGAATAGATTTGGAGTTGAGGGCTGTCAGAGGAACTTTACTTTTTTTTTTTTTTTGCATTGTTTGAATTCTGAGCTGAGAGAACATATTCATGTATGACTTGTCTAACTTTAAAAATATTCTTTAAAAATATTCTTGGTGATATTTTTGAATTCCAAAGAACATATTCATGTATTACTTGTATAATTTTATAAAATACATGGAGAAGTTTTTTTTAATCCTAAGGATATTTCTGCACTCCAAAGATAAAGAGAAAAAATACCAAAAGCTCCCAAAGAGAATGGGGGAGGTTTATCCATAAAGAAAAAGAGAATCAGGCCAACTATTGTTCATACATAAGAAGGGAAGAAACGTCATTTCAGATATGCAAGAACTCAGAAAGTATTGCCCACACACTCAATATTATTCAAAGAAGTACTCTAGCAAAACATAGAGAACATACACACACATACACACACACACACACACACACGAAAAGCCTAAAAAATTGTGAAGTTTAATATAGGTGTTAAGCAAGGATTCAAAAAACTGGTGAGATTCCAGATTATTTCCAAAATCTTGACAGGTGTGTACGGGTGAAATGGTAGAGTAGAGAGTAGGGTAAAACGGTACGCTAAAAGTCTCTTCCTTTATGGGTAGGGTTGGGGAGGTCCTATTTACTATTCAATTATTGATATTGATAAGGTAGATACAGCGAAATCTCTCCATAAAATATTATAGGAGAATGGTAATTAGAGAGGATTAGGATGCTCCCCTCCCAAACTACTTAAGAAATCAAAAGCACCGATGAAAATTACCACTCTAGTACAAATCAGGAAAATAAATGGAAACAATAACAAACTTGATAAGCAAACCAACAAACAAGCTACTTGATGGCTGGGATAAGTGCTCACAATAACCAGTGGCAGAATAAATATGAATGGGTTCCATTAATTATTAAAGTTAAAGACAGAGTTTCTCAAACTGGGTAAAAAAGAGTAGAATTTAACTCAATTTTGTCTACGAGTGACATATACACAGAAATTAAATATCACTCTGATATAAATGTGTAGGCAATAATTTACAAGGCAAATAAAATGGGAATAGAAATATTAATATGAGATGAAGTAGAATTCAAGACAACAATATTCAATGAAACAGGGATATTTCGTGTGTGTGTGTGTGTGTGTGTGTGTGTGAAAGAAAGAAAGAGAGAGAGGTGGGAAGGTGGAGATTATAACATCAAGAAGATAAAAATGTCATGAACACACCAAACCCCACTGCACTGAAATATATACAGCAAAAACTATAAGAAATGCAAGGAAATTAAATGCACACAATTACAGTGGGGGAAACATAATATTTTCTCAGAATATTTCAGAACAATGTAGAAGTTTCAGGGAAACTACAAAAGGATAGTGATGAGAATGATATTCCCTATACATGTTGATATATATTTAAAATATATGTATAAAATGAAACATTGCAAGCATACAGAGAAGTCTAGAGGATACTACAATGAATATCCACATACTGCCAAATCTTATCATTTTGTCAAATTTTTGTGAAAATTTTATCTTTTTAAAAGATGAAACATAACAGATACAAATGAAGCACCTCCTGTTCTGCTAGATTCCATTGCCTTCTCTCTTTCTCCAGAGGTAAGTAGTATCACGAATCTGTTGCTAACTGTTCCCATGAATGTTTTTATGGATCCTTGAAAAATATACCCATAAATATATATATAATACTGCTTTGCATATTAAAACATTATATAAATGACATCAGACAGTATTATTACTCTGCTACTGTTTTTTCATTCATCATTGTTTTTGAGATTTATCAATATTGATAAATGTAGCCCTGTTCATTATTTTCTTTCCTGTGTTAAGTATTCCATTGCATGACTAAATCATGAATATTTATCCATTCTCTTGATGGACATTTCAGTGGTTTCCTTTTCTTTTGCTATTATAAACAGTGCTGCAAATATTTTCTTTTCATATTTAATGTGTTTTGTGTATGAGGTGAAATCTAACTTTATTTCTTTTTCACATAGGTAGCACCATTTTTTAGATGGTCCATCCTTCTTCTCCACTGATTTGTCAAATATCAAGCTTCCATATGGGTATGGGCATGTTTCCAGACTTTCTATTCTGTTGCAATGATCTATTTGCTTATCTCCAAACCAAAACCAAACTGTCTTATACTACTTAGTAGGGTGACTCTCCTCTTACCACCTCATTCTTTTTTTTTTTTTTTGGGGGGGGGGGCTGCGTTGGGTTTCCGTTGCAGTGCGTGGGCTTCTCACTGTGGTGGCTTCTCTTGTTGTGGAGCACAGGCTGGAGGCGCGCGGGCTTCAGTAGCTGCGGGGCGTGGGCTCAGTAGCTGTGGCGCGTGGGCTTCAGAGCGCAGGCTCAGTAGTTGTGGCACACCGGCTTAGTTGCACTGTGGCATGTGGGATCTTCCCGGACCAGGGATCGAACCACTTCCCCTGCATTGGCAGATGGATTCTTAATCACTGTGCCACCAGGGAAGTCCCACCACCTCATTCTTGAAAATTGTCTTGGCTGTTCTTGGCCCTTAGCTTGTTCATATAATTTTTAGTATCAACTTGTCAAGTTCCATGAAAAATCCTGCTGAGACTTTGATTGGAATTTTATTGAATATAATTAAATATAATTTGAAGAAAATGGGTATCTTCATGATAATGAATATTCCCACCCAAGGTGATATATTTCTCCATTTATTTTGATCTCCAATGTCCTTCAATAAAGTTTTTTTTTTTTGCTTTATAACAAATTTAATCAGTTATACATATACATATGTTCCCATATCCCCTCCCTTTTGCGTCTCCCTCCCACCCTCCCTATCCCACCCCTCCAGGCGGTCACAAAGCACCGAGCTGATCTCCCTGTGCTATGCGGCTGCTTCCCACTAGCTATCTACCTTACGTTTGGTAGTGTATATATGTCCATGCCGCTCTTTCACTTTGTCATAGCTTACCCTTCCCCCTCCCCATATCCTCAAGTCCATTCTCTAGTAGGTCTGTGTCTTTATTCCTGTCTTACCCCTATGTTCTTCATGACATTTTTTTTCTTAAATTCCATATATATGTGTCAGCATACAGTATTTGTCTTTCTCTTTCTGACTTACTTCACTCTGTATGACAGACTCTAGGTCCATCCACCTCATTACAAATAGCTCAATTTCATTTCTTTTTATGGCTGAGTAATATTCCATTGTATATATGTGCCACATCTTCTTTACCCATTCATCTGATGATGGACACTTAGGTTGTTTCCATCTCCAGGCTATTGTAAATAGGGCTGCTATGAACATTTTGGTACATGTCTCTTTTTGAATTATGGTTTTCTCAGGGTATATGCCCAGTAGTGGGATTGCTGGGTCATATGGTAGTTCTATTTGTAGTTTTTTAAGGAACCTCCATACCGTTCTCCATAGTGGCTGTACCAATTCACATTCCCACCAGCAGTGCAAGAGTGTTCCTTTCCTCCACACCCTCTCCAGCATTTACTGTCTCTAGATTTTTTGATGATGGCCATTCTGACTGGTGTGAGATGATATCTCATTGTAGTTTTGATTTGCATTTCTCTAATGAGCAAAGATGTTGAGCATCCTTTCATGTGTTTGTTGGCAGTCTGTATATCTTCTGTGGAGAAATGTCTATTTAGGTCGTCTGCCCATTTTTGGATTGGGTTGTTTGTTTTTCTGTTATTGAACTGCATGAGCTGCTTATAAATTTTGGAGATTAATCCTTTGTCAGTTGCTTCATTTGCAAATATTTTCTCCCATTCTGAGGGTTGTCTTTTGGTCTTGTTTATGGTTTCCTTTGCTGTGCAAAAGCTTTGAAGCTTCATTAGGTCTTTATTTCCATTTCTCTAGGAGGTGGGTCAAAAAGGATCTTGCTGTGATTTATGTCATAGAGTGTTCTGCCTATGTTTTCCTCTAAGAGTTTGATAGTGTCTGGCCTTATATTTAGGTCTTTAATCCATTTTGAGCTTATTTTTGTGTATGGTGTTAGGGAGTGATCTAATCTCATACTTTTACATGTCCCTATCCAGTTTTCCCAGCACCACTTATTGAAGAGGCTGTCCTTTCTCCACTGTACATTCCTGCCTCCTTTATCAAAGATAAGGTGACCATATGTCCGTGGGTTTATCTCTGGGCTTTCTATCCTGTTCCATTGATCTATCTTTCTGTTTTTGTGCCAGTACCATACTGTCTGGATTACTGTAGCTTTGTAGTATAGTCTGAAGTCAGGGAGCCTGATTCCTCCAGCTCCATTTTTCGTTCTCAAGATTGCTTTGGCTATTCGGGGTCTTTTGTGTTTCCATACAAATTGTGAAATTTTTTGCTCTAGTTCTGTGAAAAATGCCAGTGGTAGTTTGATAGGGATTGCATTGAACCTGTAGATTGCTTTGGGTAGTAGAGTCATTTTCACAATGTTGATTCTTCCAATCCAAGAACATGGTACATCTCTCCATCTATTTGTATCATCTTTAATTTCTTTCATCAGTGTCTTATAATTTTCTGCATACAGGTCTTTTGTCTCCTTAGGTAGGTTTATTCCTAGATATTTTATTCTTTTTGTTGCAATGGTAAATGGGAGTGTTTTCTTGATTTCACTTTCAGATTTTTCATCATTAGTATATAGGAATGCCAGAGATTTCTGTGCATTAATTTTGTATCCTGCAACTTTACCAAATTCATTGATTAGCTCTATTAGTTTTCTGGTAGCATCTTTAGGATTCTCTATGTATAGTATCATGTCATCTGCAAACAGTGACAGCTTTACTTCTTCTTTTCCGATTTGGATTCCTTTTATTTCCTTTTCTTCTCTGACTGCTGTGGCTAAAACTTCCAAAACTATGTTGAATAAGAGTGGTGAGAGTGGGCAACCTTGTCTTGTTCCTGATCTTAGTGGAAATGGTTTCAGTTTTTCACCATTGACAATAAAGTTTTATAAGTTTTTCCATAAAGATCTTGCACATCCTTTCTTGAATTTATTTTTGGTAACTTATCATTCTAAGTGTTATCATAAATGCTTTCTTTTAAAAAAATATATCATGTTCTAGATGTTTGTTATAGTTTATAGGCATACAGCAATTATTTTGTATACTTGTCTTACATCCAGAAATCTTAGAAAATAGTAGTTCCAATAGTTTGCCTATTCTCATGAAAAATTTTGTTCCTTCCTTTCCAATCCTAATACTGGTCATTTATTTTTTCATGTCTTATTGTACTTGTTAGTCTCCTAGGAAAATGCTGGATAGAAGCACTACTATCAGGCGTTCTTACCCTGTCCCAGACATTAAGATTTTACCTTTATCTGACGTCTTTAAGAATGGTTCTCAGGCTTCCCTGGTGGCGCAGTGGTTGAGAGTCCGCCTGCTGATGCAGGGGACATGGGTTCGTGCCCCGGTCTGGGAAGATCTCACATGCCGCAGAGCAGCTGGGCCCGTGAGCCATGGCCGCTGAGCCTGCGCATCCGGAGCCTGTGCTCCTCAACGGGAGAGGCCACGACAGTGAGAGGCCCACGTATCGCAAAAAAAAAAAAAAAAAAAAGAATGGTTCTTGCTATGGGGTTGGAGTTTTTTTTGTTTTTTCTGACAGATACTGTATTAAGTTAATGAAGCTCCCTTTTAGACCTAACTAACTTCTTTTTAAAAAAATTATAAATGGAGTTATGTTTTATCAAATGATTTTTCTGTATCTACTGAGATCATCATGTTTCTCCTTCAGTTTGTTAATGTGATGAACTATATTAATACATTCTCTAATGTTACCATTTTTGGTAAATCTTTTTTGATATATTTTAATACAGTGCTGGATTCAACTTGCTATCATTTCATTTAGACTATGTGTAATTTCATAAGTGATATTGGCCTATAATTTTTCTTTCTCATACTTACTTCTTTGGTATTGGTCTCAAAGTGCCTCATAAATGAATTGGGGAATATTTCCTCTTTTTTATTCTCTTTAAAGAGTTCTGTAAAGATTGAGTTTGGCTATTCCTTTGAGTGTAGTCATCTGAAAGATCATGGGAGCCTAGTGGTAATTTTTGATTTGTTTGTTACTTCTTTGGTTGCATATATTTTAAGCAACTGATCTAATTTCTTTCTATTTACAGGTCTTTTCAAATTCTATATTTCCTCTTGCTAGGCAGTTTTTGGTAATCTGTACTTTCTCAGAAATGTATCCATTTTTTTCTAAGTCTTCAAATTTACTGCCCCAGATTGTTCAATGCGTTTTGATCTTTTAAACTTCTATTATATCTGTAATTATTATACTTTTTTTTTTTTTTTTTTTTTTTTTTTTTTGCGGTACGCGGGCCTCTCACTGTTGCGGCCTCTCCCGTTGCGGAGCACAGGCTCCGGATGCGCAGGCTCAGCGGCCATGGCTCACGGGCCCAGCCGCTCCGCGGCATGTGGGATCTTCCCAGACCGGGGCACGAACCCGCATCCCCTGCATCGGCAGGCGGACTCTCAACCACTGCGCCACCAGGGAAGCCCCAATTATTATACTTTTTAGTCCTACTATTTTTTATTTGTATCTTCTCTCTTTTTTCTTGCCCAGTATTGCCAGAAATGTCTATTTAATTAGTCCTTACATAGAAGCTAGGAAGTTACCCTCAAGATATATCTCCAACAATATCAAAACACATGCACAAGACTATTCTTGCATTATTCATATTGGCAAAATAATGGAAATAGTCTAAATGTCCATATGTAGGAAAATAGTTGAATAAATTATGGTACTTCCATGTAGTATGGAAGTAACTACTACGTAGTAACTACTACACAGCTATTTAAAAAAAAGGGGGGGCTTCCCTGGTGGCACAGTGGTTGAGAGTCCGCCTGCCGATGCAGGGGACACGGGTTCGTGCCCCGGTCCGGGAGGATCCCACATGCTGTGGAGTGGCTGGGCCCATGAGCCATGGCCGTTGAGCCTGCACGTCTGGAGCATGTGCTCCGCAATGGGAGAGGCCACAACAGTGAAAGGCCTGCGCACCGCAAAAAAAAAAAAAAAAGAATGAGGAAGATCGCTATAAACTGATACACTGTGATTCCCAGGATATGTCATTAAGCAAAAAAAAACATTGCACAGAAGGGTTATATAATACGGTACCTTTTATAGAAAAAAGAAAGGGAAATGTATTTGTATTTGCTTATTTTTGCAAAAAGAAATAGGAAGGATAAAATTTACTTAGAGAGGATGGGTGGGAAGGAGGTAGAAGGGATAGAGAGGGAAATGGGAATTTTATTATGCCTTTTTTACATAGCTTTTGACTTTTGAACTATGTTGACATTTTATATAGTTCCCAAAATACATCAATAAGAATGGGAAAACATATGAAATTCAGTGGCAACAGAAATGAATAAACCTAACTGTATATCAAATAAATAACATATACACACAGAAGAAAATAATTAATTCAAATAACTTTTTTTTTGCGGTATGCGGGCCTCTCACTGTTGTGGCCTCTCCCGTTGCGGAGCACAGGCTCCAGACGCGCAGGCTCAGCGGCCATGGCTCACTGGCCCAGCCGCTCTGCGGCATGCGGGATCCTCCCGGACCGGGGCACGAGCCCGTGTCCCCTGCATTGGCAGGCAGACTCTCAACCACTGCGCCACCAGGGAAGCCCTCTCAAATAACCTCTTTTTTTTTTTTTTGCTGTATGCGGGCCTCTCACTGCTTAAGCCTCTCCCGTTGCGGAGCACAGGCTCCGGACACGCAGGCTCAACGGCCATGGCTCACGGGCCCAGCCGCTCCGCAGCATGTGGGATCTTCCCAGACGGGGGCACGAACCCGTGTTCCCTGCATCGGCAGGCGGACTCTCAACCACTGCGCCACCAGGGAAGCCCTCAAATAACTTCTGAACACAGTTCTCTGACTATGTACTCTCAGTAGGATCTATTCAACGGACAAAAAGAACTTCAAAGAAATCTCAAGCTTTACTTAATACATTTGGCGGGGGTGGGGGAGGATTAATACATGTTTGAGTGGCATTAATGTAGCAATTCTGAAATTCTTTTATTTGTATATATAAGATTTAGTAACTGAATAAATACATTGTTGTTGTATTCTCATTCAGGGAGAAGGAAGATGTAGATATGAACTGGAAGGAGGGCAAGAACTCTGAGATGTTGGATTGGAATTAGAGGTATTAGTATGTAGTCATGATTTTTAAAAAGCTGTATGTCCTAGCTCTGTCGGCTTAGAGGGCCTAGAAACAATGACACACCAGTAAAAATGAGCACACCTAACTATCCAGATTTTGGTTTCTAAATACCATTCCCCTCTAAAAGGAACCAAGGCTCTTTGGAGAAATGGGGCAGAGAAACTACAAGATGAGTTTGGAATATCCATACATTGTGCTAGAAAGTATTGAAGTACATACTCATAACATAAAAAAAAGACATGTCAAATGGACACTGAAATTGCTTTAAAGGGTTTCTGTTGGTCAAACTTGGCACAATTTGTATATAAAAATGAATAATGAAAAAAGTAAATTACTATCCACTGAATACAAAAAATATACAAGACCATTTCTTTTTTTTTTTTTTTTTTTTTTTTTGCGGTACGTGGGCCTCTCACTGTTGTGGCCTCTCCCGTTGCGGAGCACAGGCTCCGGATGCGCAGGCTCAGCGGCCATGGCTCATGGGCCCAGCCGCTCCGCGGAATGTGGGATCTTCCCGAACCGGGGCACGAACCCGTGTCCCCTGCATCAGCAGGCGGACTCTCAACCACTGCGCCACCAGGGGAGCCCTGACAGTTTTAAAAAACAAGAAAATGGGAGGCAGAAGGGAAGACCCTTATTTACAGGAGGCTTCCAATTAATAAACATAGAATGAATGATATTTATGAAATATATAGGAAACTTTCAGACTAGGTAAATATCCTGTTCCCCATCAGTTTTTCACTTAGTGGTTTTAACATCTGTTGGTCATTCTTGTCTGTTTCCTGCTTTAGGCTAAGATGAAAATAAGTTACTATAAATGTTTATATATAGATCTTTGTGTGGACATATGTATTCACTTCTCTTGAAGTAAATACCTAAATGTAGGACTGCTGGCTCACATTGTAGGTGTATGTTTATAAGAAACTGCAATACCATTTTCCATATACACCTGCCCTGATCCCAATCCCAATTCTAGGATCACATCCCACATTTAGTTGTTATCTCTTTAGCCTCCTAGGTACAATGCAAGAGAAATGAGGATGTGTGTAGGGGTGTGTGTGTGTGTGTGTGTGTGTGTGTGTGTGTGCGTGTGTATGTATCTCTATATATATCCTCTGAAAGACTTGTACAATCATGTTCAAAGCTTGTTGTTGTAAACTCCAAACTGGAAACAACCTAAATGTCTACCAACAGTAGGATGAATAAAGAAATTTCTATATAACTATAGCAGTGGAATATTATACAGCCACAAAAAAGAACAAGCTAATACTACATATAACAGTAAGTCTCATAAACAATTGGGTGAAAGAAGCCAAGTCTCCAAAAAGTACATTTATATAAGTGATTCCATTTATATAAAGTTCAATAACAGGCAAAATGAGAATATAATGAAGGAGTCAGAAAAGTGGTTCCCTGTGAGGTTAGTGACTGAGAGGGGGTACATAAGAGGTTTCTGAGATGCTGGTAATGCACTATATCTTTATCTAAGTGATATTTACTTAGATGAGCTCACCTTGTGAAAACTTATCAAGCCGTACATTTATGACAAATGCACCCTTTCTGTACATTTGTTTTACCCCAATATAAAAAGATTAACAGTAAGCTTAATCCTGATTTCAAAACTGAACAAAAATAATGCTGAATTTTCCAGTTTTCAGAAGGCACCCTTACTTTCTGACTTCCCAAGCTTTCTGGGAAAACTTCCCTGTAATCTAACCAGCATGTCCTAACTAACGACAATACTTGGAATGGGAAATATATAAGGATGAAGGCACTTTGAGGCCCTGTTGGGTGTACATTGGCACACGTTCTATGGAAACAGGTTTGACAATACACATCAAGAGAATTAAAAAGAAATATATGATATTTTCTCCAGTGAGTCCCCTCCAGGAATTTATCCTAAATCAACAACTCAAATATTTATGAACAGCGATGTAGTTATACATTAAAATTTTTTTTAGAAAAGAAAACCCTTTGAAGGTAATACTTACAATTGGCGTCCCGAAGGGAATGTAACCTGTGAGAGGACAGAGAGAAGAGTCGGGTTTTATAATCCCACCTGACTCTGCCCCACCTGCCTTTCAACTGGGAGGCCAGAGAGACTTCTGGCCTTGGTCTTGGCAGTGGTCCCAGGGAGAGGGCTCAGGTCAGTTAAGCGGGAGGCACCTCTAGCCCCAGACCTTTTCCCAGCCCAGCCCTCCCCAAGACAGAGGGCTCCCCTGTGTCCCCCAACCTCCTTGTCTCTGTTCCCCTCAGTCCTCACTCGCCCCCAAAGCCAGGGGCCCATTCCTGAAGGAGGCACCCACGGCGGGGGCGCTGCCACTCTGCACTTGGTGGTCCCCCCACGATTTCCTCCGGGAGCCACGAAGCCCCACCAGCCTCACCACAATGTCTCTGGAGGTCCTGGGATGTCCTCCTCCTTCCCTCAGCCTGTCTTTCTAAAACACACCCTTACTTTCCCAGCTTCATGACCATTTCTGGAAAGGGCATTCCCTACCCACCTGAGATGTGTGCCTCTAAGTGCCAGAGCTCTTTGAATCTTTAGGGCCCTGTCTGGACATCCTCAGTAGAGCAGGAAAGGGCTGGCATGAAGTGCAGCTGGGCCCTGGCCGTCTCCCCACGGCTCAGGGCCCCCAGACTATGGCAAGGCCCCTCCCCCAGCCTCACTGCTGTAGGTGGGCATCCTCCTGTCCCAGCCACTAACTTACAGCAGCCAGTCAGCTGGTGGCCCAGCAGCAGGGAGCAACACTTGCACGGGTTACGTCTAGAGCAAAGGTTGGGGTCCTGCGTGTGCATATTTGTACACATGAGCCGCCACTCTCCTACCTGCACCCCTCCAGGGAGAGGCCCAAAGACTGATCAGAGAATCGCAGAACAAGCCAGTCTCAGAGGGAGAGCCTGCTATGGCCCCACGCAGGCACTGGGGAGGACCTACAGCCGCAGCTACAAGAGCGTTCACCGCCTTGGAGTTCCTCATGGCAAAGCAAGGGTCATCGGGCACTAAGTGCCCATTTGCACAATGACATCATGTGCTTGCCTATTCTCTCAGCCCCATGAGTTCAGGCTCTCTGAGGGTAGGGACCCTGACTAACCTCCTGGACTGAGAACACCCACTGGTAGGGACCCTTCCTCCAGACACCTGAGGGCTTCCCAAGGCAGCAGCCACCAGCCCTCCCACCCGCCCTGTGACTCAGGGGTGGGGGGTACACTCCGTCGCACTGAGAAACGGCATGGAGGAAGCATCAGCATGCTGGTGTGAGTCTGACCTCCGCTGTGTGACTCTGGACAAGGCCCTTAGCCTCTCAGAACCGTAGGCAGGACACCAACGCCAGCCCCAGCCAGTGTATGGGCAAGTGCTTTCTAGGCCATTAAGCTCTACATAACAGAGCTGTCCCTCTAGTGACCACAGGGCAGGGACTTCCTGAGGGCAGGGATCTTATACCCATTCTTCCATTACCCTCTCTGCCCACTGGTCTCCACAGAACGGGAATCCGCCTCCCTGTGTGTGTAGTGGTACAAATGCAGTGCATACATTCAGAAGGGCAGGTTAAAAGTAGGATCAGAGACAAGGGAGTTAGTCTGGGGGTTAACTGCATGAAAAGGCTGAGTAGGGCTTGGAAGGAAGGCACTCAGTGTGCACAGGTAGGAGAGGAGTGGCTCATGGAAGGCAGGGCTCGTCCTAGCAGGCGTCACCCTGGGGCTGCTGCTGAGTGAATGGGGTGTGACCTGGCATTGGGGGCACCAGATTCACCTGTGGAGGCCTCGACTCTACCCCAACTGCTCAGGCAGTAAAGGCAGACAGGCACATTTTAAAGCTCCATAGGCTGGCCAGTCCTGTACGGTTGAGCCAAAGTGACCATGCAGGTGCGAGTGTGGTCGTGTGTGTAACAGGCTCTGTACGTCCCTCAGGCCAAGCGCATCTGGACACTCCTGGATCTGTGACCATTGTAATCGGCCCAGGCGAGGCAGAACCAGAGGTTCCCAAGGGCTTACCTGACATTCTAAAGGGCATGAAGATCTTCTCATTGGTGTCCGGGTGTAGAATAGCCTGGCAAGAGCCGGGAACAAAGCACAGGGTGACAGCTGGGGAGGGAGATGGGACATGGGAGGGGGGAAGGGGAGGACAGCTCCCCCAGGAAGACTTAGGTGGCCAATGGCTGTATCCCACCTTGCCTTGTGGCCAGTCAATCCTTCCCACCGCTCGGGGCAAGAGTAAACCAAACACGGGCCATAAACAGAGCTTCTCCTAACTAGTGCTCAAAGCTGAATGCAGCACAGAGCAGACCATGTCTACCTTGCAGGCCCTCTGTCCCCCATGCCATGCACACAACAGGCCCACAAAAAGGGTTTTGTGGAAGGAGCCCATGGGGAAGGAGGTCAGGGGGCCCAGGGAAAGGCAGGCTGACCTGAGCTCTAGTCTTCAGAAATTCAGACCCTGGTGCTGGGGAAGAAAGAAGGGGGGTCGGGCCAGGGCAGGGCAGGGCCGGGTCTCTGAGAACAGTAGAAAGGAAGGAAAAGAATCCAAAATTGAATTACCTGCTTGATTTTCTGTGCACTCCAGAGCTGGAAGGAAGGAAGGGAAAGAGAGGAAAGAAAAGAAAAGAAAAAACAAAGATTAAAAGCACATATCAGTTTAAGGTCTCAAAGCCACATTTTCTAACCAAGGAATCCAGCTCCAAAGGCCTTAAGAGGCTCAGGTTGTCCTGGTTGCCCCAGGTCTGGCAGCTACCCTGGGCTGGGGGCGGGGTGGCATCAGGGGGTAGGTAGGAAGGCCAGAGATCCCAGAACAGCAGAGCTGGGGGATCTCACATAGATTATTTAAACCAAGGGTTCTCGACTCTGGCTGTGCTGTAAACTTACTTGAAGAATTCTTCCAGCATTTTCCTAACGCTCCCTAGTTCATTTTAAGGTGTGGCCAGGTAAGAAGCCCTGATTTAAATGAAGATACTTCAGCTGTCTCCCAGAATCACTAGAGGCAGCACAGCATAATTTTTCAGAGCTACACAGACTGCCTGGATCCCTGGATTTGCCACTTCTACCTCTGAGTCTCAATTTCCTCATCTGTAAAATGGGGATAATAGCTGTGCTCTAACATTGTTGAAGAGGCATGTGAAAAGTGCCTGGAGCAGTGCTGAACACATAGTAGGTGCTTTACAAGTGCAAAATCTTGTAGATACTATTATTCCTATTTTTGTTATTGTTATAAGAAGGTTGTGTGCTTTCAAATGAATGAGGAGGTTGTCTCTTCCAGCACAGCATGGGGATGGGCTGGAGAACAATTTTTCAATTCCTTCAAATGATAAAAATACTGCATTTCATCGACTCTAAGACATCGTTGATCCTAAGACATACTAATATGTGCCACTAAGAAAGAAAACTATGGGGCTTCCCTGGTGGCGCAGTGGTTGAGAACCTGACTGCCAATGCAGGAGACACGGGTTTGAGCCCTGGTCCGGGAAGATCCCACATGCTGTGGAGCAACTAAGCCCATGTGCCACAACTACTGAGCCCGCGCCCTAGAGCCCATGAGCCACAGCTACTGAGCATGCGTGCCATAACTACTGACGCCCATGTGCCTAGAGCCCGTGCTCCCCAACAAGAGAAGCCACCGCCATGAGAAGCCCGTGCCCCACAACAAAAGAGTAGCCCCCACTCACCGCAGCTAGAGAAAAGCCCGCATGCAGCAACGAAAACCCAATGCAGCCATAAATAAATAAATAAATAAATAAATAAATAAATAAATAATTTTAAAAAGGGCTTCCCTGGTGGCGCAGTGGTTGAGAGTCC
The DNA here is from genome assembly GCF_964341445.2 of Mesoplodon mirus. Classification (NCBI taxonomy): domain Eukaryota; kingdom Metazoa; phylum Chordata; class Mammalia; order Artiodactyla; family Ziphiidae; genus Mesoplodon; species Mesoplodon mirus. Next base: position 86,770,700 of record NC_138990.1, read on the forward strand.
GCCTGCTGATGCAGGGGACACGGGTTCGTGCCCCAGTCCGGGAAGATCCCACATGCCGTGGAGTGGCTGGGCCCGTAAGCCATGGCCGCTGAGCCTGCACGTCCGGAGCCTGTGCTCCGCCACGGGAGAGGCCACAACAGTGAGAGGCCCGCATACCGCAAAAAAAAAAAAAAGAAAGAAAACAGTGGCATAACGCCAAGACGTCCATCAGTTAAAAGATTCATCCCATTTAAGAGATGATAAAATGTGATAAAATAGCCTTTTTAGAATCAAGAAAATATGGCAAGTAAAATTTTACATTGTGGGCAAACCAAAGGCCAGTGCATTTTTAACAGAGCAAGAAGGGTATGAGGTAAGAGGGGAGATGTGGTCAGCATTGATGTTTAAAGTTTTATAACAGAATAGTTATGTTTCATTTATACGGCAATGTTGTCATCTGCGATATAAAGTAAGCTGCAGAATGCTACTGGGTAGCAATAATAGAGTTATAAAATTGATATACAGACCTTCTTCGACTTACAGTGGGGTTATGTGCCAATAAACCCATTATAAGTTGAAATTATTTAACATACCGAAAGTACCAAACGTCATAGCTTAGCCTGGCCCACCTTACATGTGCACAGAACACTTACATTAGCCTACAGTTGGGCAAAGTCATCTAACACAGAGGCTATTTTATAATATAGTACTGAATATCTCATGTAATTCATTGAATACTGTACTGAAAGTGAAAAACAGACTGGTCGTGTGGGTGCATAATGGTTCTAAGTGTATGGGTGGTTTCCCCCTCGATCTCGTGGCTGACTGGTAAATGCGGCTCGCTGCCTGCCCAGCATCACGAGAGTATCAGACCACGTAACACTAGCCAGGAAAAGATCAAAATTCACAATTCAAAGTACAGTTTCTACTGAATGCATATCATTTTCAGACCGTCATAAAGTCTATAAATTGTAAGTTGAGCCATCGTAAGTCAAGGACCATCTGTATTAAAGTTTATGCATTTTACTAACAGCAGTCCCTTAAGCCTAATTCACAGCCTAATCACTCTGATTTTAGATACATTTCAAACATATTTGATTGTCTGCTATTCCAGACCCAGAAAGATTAGAAGCAGTAGATTTTTTTTCTTAATTATATTTGAGGAACAGAGGAGACTAAAGAAAGAAAAACCAAATGTAGAATCACTGTTAGCCAAAGATGGTATGTGAGAGCATAACAGCAGAGAGGTAAAAAAAAAATGATAAAAGGTTGATCTTTCTTTGCTCAGAAAGTGCCTTCTGCAGTGCATCCCACCACGTCCCAGCATCATCCCAGGTGCAACCCCAGGCCCTGGGCACAGACTCCTAACACCCCACGCTCTCCACCCCAAATCAGAATCTCCTGGGTCCGGGTCCCCTCACCTTGTACAGTCATAGCCCAGCTCCTCAGAGCAGGGGCCTGCCTTTGAATGCCAGCCCCCACCATCTCCTAGAGCCATGCACACAGCAAATCTAAAGCTATTTATTTTTTTAAAAACTCAAGATCTCCTCATACAATTCTTTAAATAAAGAAAAAAACATCCCCATGATTCTGATGAACAGCCTGGGCTGAAAACCCTGATCTAAGACATTAAAGAACAGTGTAAAGAGCAGGTGTTAGGACCAGGCAGCCTGCATTCCAATCACTTACTGGATGTGTGGCCCTGGGCAAATTACTTTGCCTCCATGCCTCAGTTTCTCCATTAGTACAATGGGGTGCTGTAAGGGCAGGGCGGGGACTATGCTTGGTGCTCCTGGCAGCTGGCATTTCACTTTGGGCACACAGCTAAGTCTGTGCGTTCCAGCCTCCCCCACAGTCCGATGGCCTTACATGGCCGGGTGCTAGCTAATGGACTGTGGGTGGAAGTGGAGTTCACCACTTCCAGGCTTGGCCCCAAAGCCTCCCACAGAGGATCCAGAGGAGGACAATGAGGCCCTAGAAGACAGTAAAGCCATGAGGTAAAAGGAGGCTGGCCCCAGGACAACGGCATGTGCCAAGTTCCTGAGTTTCACTGGACTCTGACACGAGTGACAAACAGACGTTACTGTATAAGTCCCTGAAATCCAGGGGTTGTTTGTTACAGCACTTGGCTTATACTGACCAATACAGAGGTTCACTGAGACACGCATAACTGAAATACTTGGCCCCTAGATCATGCTCCATAAATGCCTAACATAGAGGGGAAGTCAGTCAAAGGAGCAGTATTTTTTAAAAGGACTTAATTATTTTTCAAAATAACTTCATCTCTATTGTCTTATTCCTACAACATGCCTGTGAGGTGGGTAGACTACTTTCAGACAAGGCAACTCATCTCAGAGAGACGAAGTGACTCAGCCATGGTTCCAGGGGCCTGGTGGCAGGATGGAGATGGGCACCCAAGCCTCCTTGCCTCCAGACTTGTGTCCCCCCTGTTCTCCAGGGGCCCTCTGGAGCACACCGATGTCTGGTCTGGCCAGGGTGACAGCCAGGCCTGAGGCACAAGAGGAGGAAGAAGTTTGGCTGACATCATCTGAGGTCCCAGAACCTCCCTTTGCAGCCGGGCAGCAGACGCTCCTCCCCAGCACCTGTTCCTCCCCTCCCACCCAAGTCCAGCCAAGCAGCCCTTGTAATCCATAGCTGCATCTGTGTCCCTCAGGTTCAAGGACTGCCTTCTCCGCCCCCACCCAGAGAGCAGTGATGGAGACTCAGGCAGCACCGGCTCAGCAGCAAAGGCAGAAGTTCAGCAGGGGTGTGAGCAGGCAAGGCCAGAAGCCCAGAGCTCACAGGAGTGTTCTCCAACCGCTATGACACCTCCACACACGGCCCAGGCAGGCTAGTGTCACAGATAAGTGGCAATGGTCCCATTAACTATTTGAGTCTCACACTCAGAAATCTGTTTCCATAGGATGGATGAGAAAAGTAAAGCTCAGAGCCATGCCCAGGGTCTCGGAGGTGGAGCCAGAACTACAGCTCGTGACCTGGGACGCAGACTCATTCAGTCACATTTAGCGAATAAGTGCTATGTGTCAGACACCTTTCTGAGGGCTTTGTACATATTAACTTATTAATCTCCTCAACAACCCTATGAGGCAGGGACCAGTATATCTCCCATTTTATAGATGTGGAAACCGAGGCACTGAGATGTTTAGTGATTTGCCCAGAATCCCACGGCAGCACTGGGATTTGAACCCGAGCAGTCTGGTTCCATAACCCCCACTCTTGCATCCCCATGCACCATCTCTAAATGCCAGCGTATCAGCGCACACTGTTCTGTCCCTTTAGGCATCTAGTATGTATATGTGGAGATCTTTCCACATCAGAGCATGGAGAGCAGCCTTATTCTTCCTAACAGAAACGTTGAATGAATATGTTGTAAACTGCACCCTATTGGTGGACTTTTAAGCTATTTCTCATCTTTTCCTTATTGTGGTAAAATATAAATAACATAAAATTTACCATTTAACCATTTTTAAGTGGCAGTTCGGTGGCATTAAGTACATTCACATTGTTGTACACCACCAACCATCTCCAGAATTTTTTCATCTTCCCCAACTGAAACGCTGTACTCAGTAAGTACTAACACCCCAGTGCTCCTTCCCTCAGCTCCTGGCAATTACCATTCTACTTTATGTCTCTGTGAATTTGACCACTCTAGATATTTCATATAAGTAGAATCATACAATATCTGTCCTTTTGTGACTGTCCCGTTTCTTGCTATTACAATCATGCTCCACTGAATGTCCCTGGAGTTATCACTATTATATCATTAGCACTTAAAGGAAAAGGATAAATGTATGCAGATATCTCTGGCAGGATACAGAAGAAACTGATGGTTACTCTAGGGAGAAGAAGTGGGAAACTGGGAGACAGGGAAAGGGAAACTTATTTTTTATTCTATACTTTTTTGATAGCTTTAGAATTCCGTAGATTGTTCACATGTTACCTACTCAAAAATGATTGTTAAAAATTTAAGAGTAACCACTAGAAAATAGAAATAGCAGGCACAACTTCCAAGCCCCTTATTGACCTCTATGGCATAGACTGTTAACTTTCCGACACAACCTATGCCCCTTCGTCCACAGTAATAGAAAGGTAGCGGGCAGGTGGCTGACCTGCTGCACTACATTTCCCAGCCTCCTTTGCAGTTAGGCTTATCCATGTGACTGAGTCCTCCAGTGGCATCCGAGGGGAAGTGAGATGTGCCTTTCCCTGGCTAGCACCTCCCAGCCTATACTTGCTGTCACCTGCCTGTAAGCCAGAGAAAGGATGTGGCTGCAGCGCAGCCTGGGCTGTGCAGAGAGCAGGACCCAAGGAGACGGTGGAGAAACATGATGGAAGGAGCCTGGGTTCCTGAATGATCCTGTGGAGCAGAGCCACCTGCCCACCTGGAACTCAAACTATTACATGAGGGAGAGATAAACGTCTATCTTACTTGAGCCGGTGTGTTTTGAGATCATTTCATTACAGCAGTTAGTATAGCCCTAACTATGGTAACCCATTTGGGGTTTTGGGAAACTGTTTCCCATGATGTCAGAGAAGGCTTTCCAGCGGAGAGAGGAAGGAATGAGCACTAAGTCGTGTTGAGGCTCTTCTCATGGCATCTGGCAGTGCTCCCACCTCAGGAGGTTTTGGGGTGAGGTGGGAGGGACAGCTCCATTTTAAACTAAATTTCCTAGTCATGACCTGATCTCATTTGGGTTCATCCCATCTCCAGGCTGCAGCAACAATAGTCAGGGTCGCAGATTTGGGGCCTGGCTTAGCCACTAACTCACATGGTCTTCCTGTGCAAGTCACCTCACTCCTTAGACTTACATTGTTTTTTTAAATTAATCGTACAGGAGGTGGAAGCTAGTCCCTCCAGGGTCCCTTCTCGTCTGATGATGCCAGGCCCAGCTTACAGAGAGCACAGGACAAGGACTCGGGTCTGACTCTTTGGGTCTGGGCTTTTCCCTGGGACCTGCTGGACCCATGGGTCAGATGCTGGATGCAGAAATGGCAGCAGATACCACCCACAAGCCAAGAGCTGGTTGCTAGTTTGCAGTTTAATGAGCCAGCCCTACAAACAGGTTATAAGCAAGGATAGTCGTGGAATGTAAAGCATTTGATGGGAGGCCAAAGGAGATGCAATGGACAGTCCATCCACATTGAGAATCTAGGACAGGGAGGCCTCCGAGTCTTCTGTCAGCCCACCAAAGCAGCTCCACTTTAAAGGACAATTCCTCAGTGTGGCCTGGTCTCCTTTGGGCTCAGCCATCTCTCTCTGTGCCTCTGGCTGAACATTAAAAAGTGCAGCCCTGATCCCTTAGAACTTACTGGCTGCAGCAACAAACCAGCGTGGATGTGTGACTTTGGACCTTTCTTGATTTCTCAACTTGGAGAATGAGGACACAGAGGGTGTGGGGAAACAGTTGGGTGAAAGGTTGCTGGAACAATGCAGAAGTTTGCTGATTTCAGAAATGGCCTAAGTCTCAGCTGAGCTGCCATCTGAACCTGTTAGAAACCCAGTGTAGAAGCCAAGGGAGGGGTAGAGAGTGGGCCCCAAACAAGCTTCAGGAGGAGAAGCCCCCTGCCTTCTCAGGCCAGAGACCTCTAGTGCCCAGACCCCAGATGGAGGAGTCACTGCCCAGGCCCTGTCCCCAGTCTGGTTCCATCCCCTCCCCAGTCTGGTTCCTTCCAAGCTGCTTCTCCAAACCTCTGAAGCAGCAAAGACAGAGCCTATTTAAAACAACCTCCAGAAGGTAATTAAACAGAGCCTGAAGGGGATCCTTCTGTAAGGCAGAGGATGCCTCCATAAAACAACAAGAAATCTTCTTAATTTATCATTTGGGCCAATCCCATTATTCTTCACCATTAATTTTGTTGCCATGGTTACTCCCAGGTAATAGATACAAACGCATATCTATGTGGGGCAAAGGTATTCCCCAGTTCTACAGATGAAAGGAGAAAGAACATCCCCGCTCATTCTGCTACACAACACACATTAGCAGTCGCGACTTTCGTGTACACACAGCTTCTCTCTCTTAAGAGGCCAGACCCTGCAGTCAAACCATTTTCTGGGAATTGGAATTCCAGATCTCCTATTTGTGATTTGGGGCAATTTACTTAATCTTTTTGAGCCTCCATTTCCTCATTTGTGATATAGGAATATGAATACTTACTTTCAAGGTTCTTGTGACGATTAAAGAAAATTCATTTATCCAACAAATATTTATTGAGCACCTGTTATTTGCTGGGCACTGCTCTAGGCACTAAGAATATATCAGTGAAAAAAGAGACCAAAAATCTCTGCTTCTGTAGAGCTCACATGCTTGTGCAGACAAACAATAAAAATAATAAAAAGTAAATTTTCTCATACGTTAGAAGGATGAGGGCTTCAAGAAACATGGGAAAGTAGGACAGGGTAAGGATAGGGAGAGTGTACTAGCAGCAAGGATGGATTTTTAAAAAAATTTATTGCAGTAGGGTCCTCGAAAAAGGAGGGGTGAAGGATGGGGAATACTCAGGGGACACAGGAACACAGTGACATGACCAGGGCCACAGCTCCTGTCATACGGGAGAGGGGTGAAAAGACCAGGGCTGGAGCTGGGGTGGTAGAGGGAAGGGGGAGACACTGAGGTTGCATTTCCCCACTCCCAGAAGCACCTCTAGTCCCTGGATCCCCCCCACTAGCCATGGCCCCCCAAAATTCCATCTCTTGTCCTGCCTCTGACCCTAGTGGCTCCTTCTTTTGCTTCCCTTGACTTTTCTTTCCCCGGAGAAATTCTCAAGTAGGATGATGTATAGTAAGGGGGTCAGGGTAGTTTTCATTGAGGTGACTTTGGAGGAAATACCTGAAGGAGGGAGTGAGCCATGCAGATATCTGGTTGGAGATTATTCTGTCCAGCAGAACAGCCAGTGCAAAGGCCCTGAGGCAGGGTGGGCCTCCCCAGCATGTTTGAGGGACATCAAGGAGGCCAGTGTGACTGAAGTGGACTGAATAAGGGAAAGAGTAGGAAACAAAACCAGAGAGGAATTGGGGTGTTGCAGCTTGTGCTAAGGACTGTGGCTTTTACTCTGAGTTTTTACTAGAGCTGTGGTTCTTAACAGGAGGGCAATTTTTCACCAGGGGCCATCTGGAAATGTCTGGTTGTCATTAATTGGTACCCAGTGGGTAGAAGCCAGGGGTGTTGCTAAATGTCCTACAGTGCACAGGACAGCCCCCACGACAAAGAACCATCCAGCCCCAAATGCCAATCGTGCTGAGGCCGAGAAACCCTGGAGCAGAGAACCGTGTAATGTATATTCTCACAGATCACTCTGAGTACTATATTGGGAATGAGCAGAGGGGGCCCAGGTAGAATGGGGAGACCACCCAGGAGGCCACCACAATGACCCAGCCAAGAGATGAGTCTACAGCACCCACTACAACTCCTAGCACATCATACATATGCTTCAGCTAATACTAATCACTTGCCTATTTTGTGCTAACAATAAGGGCCAACCTGTAGGTGCCCCAGAGGGGCTGGGTGCTGATCAGGACCCCAGAAGTCTCTGGCTAGGGGTCAGGGTAAGAGGGGGATGTCAGCCAAGCTTCTGACAATCCTGCTGATACCCAGAGAATATTCAGAGTGCAAGTATTTTTAACTCTCCAGTATCTTCTCTTCTATTTTCAGCAAAGCCCAAACACAGCTGACCCCATTTCTGCTTTGCCAGGGGAGGAGACTGGCAGTATCTCTTACATCTCTGCTGCCCTTTCTTGGCAGGTTGCAGGCAGAATCCATCCTACATGGGGCCTCTGAGCAACCAATGTGCTATGGTGGGTGCTTCGTAGGCTCGGAGTAAGGTGGGCGGGTTCCCAGCCTCTGGGGAATGTGTAATGATGGCCAGAACAGCCACTCAGAAGCCTACAGTGGCTCCCAGAGACCTGCCCCCCTCACTCCTGACCACCCCAGTCGCTCCCAAGCTGGTTTCCTTAACGGCAATTACCCCTCCCCATCTACCTGGAACAGAATGATCTGATCACAGTTCCACTGTCCTGCACCTCCCTTGCTGCAGTACCACACAGCCAGCATCTCTCTGGGTTTCAGAAACTTTCACAACCTGGCCCGAAACTTCCCAGCTTCCTCTCTCAACTTCTCTCCCTCTCTCTCTCTTTCTCTCATCACGCTCTCTCTCTCTACTCTACTTCTCGGCCTTTGTCTGTGACTTACGGGGACGTCCCTCCCAGGCCTTGGGTCTCTCCCTACGTTCTACATCCAACCACTTGCGTTCCCCTGCATGAAGCCCTTCCTCAGCGCCTGCGTTCTCAGGAGTCTCTCACCTCTGAACTCCTACTACCGTAGCGTAACTCCAAACTGCCTCGCCACCAGCCTACCTCCAAGCGCCTGCTTACCTGTGCGCCTGCGCAGGAGCTGGCTGCATGAGGGCAGGAACCTGCCCCGCACCAACCTGCCACAGTGCCTTTCACGTACCGGGTGCCCCGCAGATGCCCATGACCTGGCCTGGCAGGGTTAACCACAGAGTGTGACTAGGGCTGTGAGACGTGCACACGCACCAAGCTCCTCTGACAGCACCCCTACCCCACCCACTCACTGTGCCCCGTGTTAGCATACACATTCCACTCCAGAGTATCACCTTCCCTTCCAAATCCACCTTCAGACAGTGGGTGAGAGATGGGCATTGAATCTTCCAGGCCCAGCATTCCTGTCCCACCACATACTAGTTATGTGACCTGAGGTAAGTAATATAATCTCTCTGAGCCTCAGTTTTCCTACCTTTAAAATGGGGTTAATATAGGCATCTATCAAACAGCGTTTCTGTGAAGATTAATTGAGTTAATACTTGTAAAGTGCAAATATTAACAAGGCTCCTGGCCCTTGGTGAGCTCGCAGTGAGTGGTGCCTCATTACCATGGGGGAGCGTTCCATATTGAACCCCACCCATCTCCATCCACGTCAAACCATTCCAGCAAGGCCCTGGCATATAAAATGCACACAGCACAGCAAACATCCAGAAACTTAGCTGCCTGGACTTATGTTTTTGCTCTCATCTATGGCTTTGTTGTTTAACTGATAGCTGCAGTCCTTATTAGGGTTCCTAGCCCATCAAATTTCTACCTGTCAAGCCCAAAGAGTAAATTATATTTATTTTTATTTTATCCTCAGGACTAATTTTTCATCGGTATAGCAACCTTTTAACAAGTTAACAGCCTCTGGAGGAGATATCAGTCACCGGCTAACCAAGGCCATCAGGGGGGAATAAACTATCAATCTGCTTGCACAAACCCCCTGGTGGGATGCTGTAACTGGAGGGCAGGTTAGATAACAAATTAGTGTATAGGATACCCACTGGTGCCCATGACATCGGGACAGGCCCACAGGCATCAAGACACAGCCACGGGCTTCTGACTCACACACCTGCAAAAGGACATCAGGACAGGCACAGAGCCCAAGAACATACAAGGCCATTCTCCACAATGAAGTCAAGAACCATTCTGGGCCTCTTCAGACAGCACAAGCATGACCCTTGAGCAGGGCCAGCGTGAACCAGGAATGGGGACTTCATGAATTCCTGACCGCTGAGGCTTCCCCAGATCCTGAGCTGGTATGTCACCACCCATCCTTTCTTCCTGTGGCTCTGGAAGCCAGAGGGGTTGTGGCTCTGCAGATGAGGCCCAGGGAGGGAAGCACTGTGAGATCTGCAGCAGAGCCCAATCCCAATGCTCTGGGGAGCCAGGAGGGCGGGGGACGGGCAATCTGTTTATTGGGGGACTGAGCAGCAGGCTCACACCTAGAGCACTGTGCTACCCAGCCTCCAGATGGACGCTGCAGGCATTACCGACGGGAGCCAGAACCGGGAAGTACAGCTAGTGCCAGGGCCCCCCCACCCGCTCCCCTCCTCCCAGCTCCCTGGAGGCACGTGGGGGCTTTCAGGATAGAAAACAAAGGAGGCCCAGAAAACAAGACAGGCAGCTTTAAGCTACTGAAGGGAGCAAAGAGGGGAAACATGGCCTCACTCCCCAAACTCTGAAAGCAGGATGAGTCCCAAGGGGTGAAGACAGGCTAGAGGGGAGCTTGGGCTGGGAGGAGACACAGGATCAGGAAGGACCTGGAGGCCGGACCACCCCTGACAGGTCCACGAGGAACTGCCACAGTCTGAGGACTACTCTGGACTAGAGAGGGGCGTGTCAGGTCACACCACCCAGGCTCCTCGGTGCCCATGGCCAGAGGGCAGCACCACGCTCAGGAATGGGGAGATCCCAGCCTGCCCTCCCTGCTGACGGCTGCCCCCAACTCAGCAGGCAACACAGACACCTGAAGATGGACCCTGCCTTAGCAGCACTGCAGCAGCTCACGTCACTTCCAGGGCCCCGCACAAGGACATCGGCCAAGGGGCTGCCTCTGTTGGCACCTCTGCCCTCCCTCCATGTTGTGGGCTGCAGTCCAGCACATTCGCCTATCCCTTCCTCTGGATGCCCCATTCTCTCTGTGTCCGTGATGTGCTTCCTCGCCTGGACTCCTCCTCTCCACCCCCTCCTCCTCACCAGACCCTACTCATCCCTCAAATCTCAGGCTAGAAATCTCTTCCAGACTCCCCTAGTCTGGGCAGGTTACTCCTCCCTCTGCTCTCCCACAGCATCATGTGTTTTCACTGTCGTTGCCGAGATTCTGGGGAGTCCACAAGGCAGGACCCTCCTCTAGCTTCTCCCCTCCTCTCTCCCCAGGCCCTAGCACCAACACTGGCCTGAAGGTGCTCCATAAATACACAGTGAAACAAACTGGACTAGGGAGGGCTGATGGCTTAGCTACCCACCCTATGGAACACCCCACCAGGTACTAGTGTGTCACGTGGCAGCACAGGGCCCCAGCTTGGGCTTTGTACCTAAAGGTGCTAGAAGGCAGGGGCGGTGTCTCACAGAGTCGCCAACGGAACAGAAGAGAAGACAACAGCAGAGGAGGGACAGCAACATGTTTTGGATGGAGAATGAGTAGAGTTTTAGTAACTGATCCAGCAGAGAGGAGGAAGCCTCCCCTCAATGCCCGCAGAAGGCACACGTAAGAAGCTGGGCCATGGGACTTCCCTGGTGGTCCAGTGGTTAAGACTTTACATTCCAATGCAGGGGGTGGCAGGTTTGATCCCTGGTCGGGGAGCTAAGATCCCACATGCCTCGCGGCCAAAAAACCAAAACATAAAAACAGAAGCAATATTGTAACAAATTCAATAAAGACTTTAAAAATGGTCCATATCAAAAAAAAAAAATCTTAAAATAAAAAGAAGCCAGGCCACCACCCCCAGGGCACCAGCAAAGTTCAGAACTTGGAGGGACCAAGCACCCCAGGAACAAAGAGTTAATCATAGGGCTAAACACAGGGATTTGGTTGAAAATCTGTATTCAAAGCAGTAGAACCCCTCGGCCTTCCCCACACAGCTAGGTGACTCTTACCGCCCTCACCTGTATCCCCCAGACAATGGAAGTTTATCAACCTTCTGGAGAAACTGAATCCAAGTGACTCCAGGCTTGGGAATACTAGCCCAGTGGAGAGTGGAGGCAGGTGAGGCTAAAAGCAGGGAAATTAATGAAAATCTGCAAAGTGAATATTGGGACTCCAGTCTCCTTCTCCTACTTGGCTTCCAGAATGCAGACCAATGAGAAGATACTATATTTACAAAACAGGAAGAGGATCCTGTTAAAAAGAACCAAGAAAAGAAACAATCAAATAGCTCTCAGAAATTAAAATTATACTAGCTGAAGTTAGAAATTCAATAGACATGTTGAATATAAACTCAAAGAAATTTCCTGTAAAGCCAAGCAGAGGGACAAAGTGAAGGAATAGGAGAGAAAAAAAGGATAAGAAAATCTGAGTGTTAATCTAAGATGTTGAATATTTGACTAATAGGAATTCCAGAATGAGAAGAAATTATCAAAGAAACAGTATAAGAAAAGTTGCCAGAACTGAGAGATAGGAGTCTTCAGATTGAAAGAGGTCACCAGGAACCCAAAATAATGAATTTTAAAAGAGATGGCATTGTGGAGTTTTAGAAATAAACTGTATAGATAAAGAGAAGATCCTAAACATTCCCAAAGAGAGAAAACAGGTCACTTGCAAAGAATCAGGAATAAAATAGCATTGGCTTTTTCAACAGCTAGACTGGAAGCCAGAAGAGCAATGTCTCCAAAATTCTGAAGGAAAATGATTATCAACCTAAAAACTGGAATTTTCTCCTTAGCCAAACTGTCAGTTAAAGCTGAGTGCAGAATTACAATTACAAATTACCTTTTTTTCAGATCTAAAAGGATTCAAAATTTTCTTCCCATTTGCCTTTTTTTCAGGAAGCCACCAGAAGAGGTGTTCCACCAAAATGAAGGTGTATACCAAGAGGAAGGCCTGGAGCTGGAGGGAGGTGGTCTTCAGAAATGAAAGTTTCAGAGAAAAATAATGGAACTGAAGGACAGGAGTCTTCAGACTGAAATGAGGCACGGAAAATATCAAAAGGCTGCTACAGGGTGCAGTAAGAATTTGAGATGGTACAAGGAAAACTGTGTTAATAAGAAAAAATGAGGCAATTATTAAATCCAGGTAAGACATAAAGTCAAAAAGGAGAGGAAACATAATCATGTACAACAAAGTTGTAATATTATTCATATAATTGTAATAATGTGAATATTGAATATCCATAAACCCCAAAACTATGATAACTATTTGGGGAGGGTGATGAGGGTAGGGGAGAGAAATGTGTTTATGGGAGTGAATAATAAGAGAGCTGAATCCTCAACTACCGTAATAGATAATATAAAAGAACTACTTGAGAAATAGCAGTATAGATAAGCATGCTAGTTTGAAATATAGGTTTCTAACTGAAGAAACAGCTAACAGTATTTGCTTCTGGGGAATAGAAATGGGAATTGAGGAGGGATGGGGCAACATACTATTTTTCCTTACAAGTGTTTTAGTACTATTTGACTTTTTGAACTATGCACATAGATTACTTTGAAAAAGACTATGAAATTAATTTTTAATAGATTTTAAAATAAAGCTTATGAACAAAAAGAAAAACTTCAGCACATCAACCATCTATCTCTACAGTCACTAGAGCTCTAGAGCTGCACTCTAAACTACATCTCCCTACCCTTCCCCCAAACTAAACAAAACCATCAACATTTCAATTAGTTCTAATTCAAGTTCCTACATGATATAAAAAAATGAAATTACAGTGTTTTAGCCTCATCCCCACCATCCTCCCCCATCTTTCCCACCCTCAATCTGAACTTTTGAGTAGTGGTATGCTGTTAAATGTTTAATACTTGATTCTTTAAGAAAAAAGTCATGATTTATAGTATTTGCCAATTTCCATGGTGTAAATTCTCCTATTGTGGATGATTTCAAGCCATCACTTGATGTCACTGAATGTGGAATTGGAAAAAGATGCACACGTTAGCTCCAGCAAACTACTGCCTTAGGCATCTCTAGCCTTATCAGCCTCCCTACCAGACCCAGGTTATAGGAGAGACTTGAATATCCCTTCCTAAAAGCCAGAAGTCCACAAGGGATGTAGCAGCAGTAGAAGTGGATTCTGAAGGGAAGAGAAGTGGTTCTGGCTGCAGGGAGGGGGTGGTGAATTTGCCACCTTCCTTTCCCTCCCCACCTCTAGCAGAGTTACCTGCTCGTTAGTAACCCCCGGACGCAGGGTCCCATGCTTGTAGTCTTCCAGCAGCTGCACAGCCTCTCTGAGACGTCTCTGCAGGCAAAGAAAAGGGACATTGAGGAACACACATCCAGGGCTCCGGCAACCCTTTCCTTGCAGGAGTGCATTAGTACTGATCAAGCACTGACTATATTTACAGTGTACAAGGCCTGCCCTCCAGTTCATGGGACTCACGCAAAACATTAAAGAAGCCTACAGCCTAAATGTCCTTTCATAGGGAAATGGCTAAATGGCAGTGGCATAATAATACTATGGAACATTATTCAGCAGTTTAAAAGTAAAGTAGATCTACATGGCCATATCTCCAAAATATTTTTTTAGGTGAGAAAGCAAATTGCAGAGCTGTATGATGCTGTTCGTTGTACTAAACAGACAAAACACACACACATAGAAAACAATATTTCCTATGAGAGTATTTATGTGAGAAGATGCATCAAAAATGCTCTAGAAGGAGACCCACCAAACTGGTGACAGGGGTTACCTCGGGGTAGGAGGAAAGGGCTCAGACTTGGCAAGCGGTGTCGGGAGGAACTTTAATCTTAATTGTAATATTGAATGTTTTTATAAAGAGAACATATTTATGTAATACTTATATAATTTCTTCCCAACAGTTAAAAAACACTAGCAGAGATTTACATACTAAAATACATATGGCCACAGTAACTGATGGGGAAAGAAAAAAATAAAAGGATAGAATTGTTATGATTTTTAAAATCTTAAAAGCTAAAGAGACAGCAACAGTGAGAGAAGGCAGCCCTTATCCACCGAAAGACTTGTATAAGAATATTCACAGTGGCACTCTTCAAACAGCACCAAACTGCAAACAATTCAAATGTCAGTAATAGATTAGATAAGTGAACTGTGGTATATGCACACAATGAAATATTATACCTCATTTAAAAAAGCAAACTACAAATATATGTTACAATGTGGATGAATCTTTCCCAGATTGGCACCCCAATATCTCTCAGCCCCCATGTTCTTCTAGAACTTTCCCACATGCCCCATCCAGAGGTATAGTCTATGTCCCCTCCCCTTGATCCTGAGCAGGCCTTTATGACTGCCTCAACAATAGAGTATAGCCAAGGTGAGGCTATGTGACCTCTGAGGCTAGGTCATAAAAATGCCTTGCACTTCCACCTTGTTCTCTTGGGGTGCTCACTCTCTTGGAACTCAGCCATCATAGTGTAAGGAAGCCCAAGCAGGCTACTGAGAGACCCATGAGGATAAGAACTGAGGGCCTGGGGCTCCAGTTAAGCCACCAGCTAATGGTCAGCACCAACTTGCCTGCCATGAAAGTGAGCCATTTGAAATGGACCTTCCCCAGTCAAGCTGCCCTAGCCGAAGCTGCATGGAGCAGAGACAAACCATCCCCTCTAAGCCCTGCCCAAACTGAAGATCAGTAAGCAAAAGAATTGCTTTTTGTTGTTTCAAGCCACTAAATTTTGGGGTGATTTGTTACATAATAATAGAAGGCTGATACATATAATGATAAGCAAAAGAAGGCAAACACAGAAAAGTATATATAAAATTCATGGGACTTCCCTGGTGGTCCAGTGGGTAAGACTCCATGCTTCCAGTGCAGGGGGCCAGGGTTTGATCCCTGGTTGGTGAACTAGATCCCACACACATGCCACAACGCAACTAAAGATCCTGCATGCTGCAACTAAACATGCCACTATGAAGATCCCACGTGCTGCAACTAAGACCCAGAGTGGCCTAAATAAATAAATAAATAAAGTATATATAAAATTCAAAAACAGGCAAAATGCACCTATGGTGGTAGAGGTCATTACAGTGTTACCTTGGGGCGGGGCGGGGTGGTGGTGGTGCTGACTTGGAAAGGGCATGAGGGAACCCTCTGGAATAATGGAAATGTTCAATGTCTTGATCTGACTGGTGGTTACATGGTATAAACATATATCAAAATCCATTAGGCCATACACTTAAGATTTGTGCATTTTCCTGTATGTATGTTATACCTCTAAAAATCAACAATAAACAGTGACAACAGTGAGAGAAGGCAGCCTGTGTCAAGGTCAGATGAGGAACCCAGGCATCAGGGATGCTCATCGTGGGGGAAGAAACCCAGGGAAGCCACCGTGTTCCCCTTTGACCAAGTGACAAACCTGGCTAAGGACGGGAGTACAGAGAGACCTCAACAGAAGCCCCTGGTCTAAAGGCAGCATGCAGCCCCAGGGAGGGCACCCCGTGGGGCATTTGCTGAGCAGGCTGACAGTGGTCACATAGGATGGGAAATGAACAGCCACCTCCTGTACTGAAATAGCAGGACTAACTGCCAGCCCAGACAAGCCAGCCGGACTGTCAGGGGGCCAGGAAAATTTCTCACTTGGGTGTAGCCTGACTGCTGGAAAGCACTGCCTCTCCCCTTTCAAATATATGCATATCAATCCCTGAATTCCAGAGTTCTTTCCCAGAATCTGTTTCCAAAGTACAGATAGCTTTGTGTTTTTTGTTTTTGTTTTGCCAGTTATACTAGTAATCCATGCTGTTTAGAGAAAATGGCAGAAAAATTCAAAGCACACAAAAAATTTTTAATCACCTGTAAACATACCACTTGCAAAGTGATGATTTTCCTTCTAGACTTAATACATTTGTTTTTCATGTTGATTGTTGGTTTTAACTTGCTTAAGGTCACACAGAAAGTGAGCAGTTTAGTATTCAAGCCCAGAGTTTAGTCAGACCCTTGCTGTCCCTGCAACCCCCCAAACTTCCTAGTGATGCGGCCAGCTCCCCACCCCGAGCCTGCTTCCTCCCAGCCTCAGCCTCTGCCCCGACAATGAATGCTCTACTTTCCACCCTGAATGGTGAATGGCCCCGCTTTCTCATTATTTTCCCACTCCAGGGATTCTCCTGAGTTCTTCTAAGAACCTGGCCAGATTCCATCTCATTTGACACGGTCATCAAAGGGAGGCCTCTTGTCTCAGGAGTAAGTTCCAAAGAGCCCTGATCTTGGCATGCATTGAGAAAGAACCAAATCCAAAGTTTCTCAAGACAAGTCTGCGAATGCAGGACTGGGGAAAGCTAGAATGTGCTTTTCTGCCTCTGGGCCTTGCTAAGCCTCAGCTTGGCCCCCCAGGTCAGAGGCTGAGGGGTCAGGGCTCCTAGCGCCTCTGTGGGACAGGCAAGGCCCCAGGCCCCAGGCCACTTGTCTTGAGAGGTCCCTGAGGGCTGGCTGTCCTGGGAGCTGGACTCCTCACAGCAGAAAAAGGGATGGTTTTCAGGGAGACTTGAGGGATAGGTTTGCTTTAAACCCTCCTCTCACCCCAGTGCATTGTGATGCTTGAGAGGGATGGGGAAAGCTGGGGGTCAATGGCAGGGTGAACTTTGTAGGAGGTCTTTTCAACCAGGAACAAACAGGCAGCTAGGCCCTCAACGCAAAGATGGTGAGGGGCCCAGCTGGCTTGGAGACAAGGCTGCAGGCCCTTCTCTGGAGCCCTGGGCTGGGGGAAGGACGGCCCAATGTTGCTTCCCAGACTCCATCTCCAGACTGCCAGAAAGTGTGACAGCAGGTGTATTTGATGGGGCATGGCCTCCGGAAACTCCCTCAGGAAACAGGCACCTGGGAGGTCTGTTTCAGGGCAGAGAATTTGAACAGAGGTCCCACCCCAAGGCCCTGAGGGGAAAAAGGCAGCAAAAGGGCAGGCATGGAGTGTTAGGGTGGTGGCAGAGAGGCAGGAGACCCTGCCAGACAGGAATGGGGATGGTGGGACACAGGAAGGAAAGGCACAAAAGAGAAAGATGAGGAAAGTCATCAGAAGCAAAGCTAATCTTTTTCTGAGGGAAGGCGGTACCCTGTAGCCCATGCCCAAGCTAAATGCAGACTGAGTATAATCCATGCTTGTCTAGGGAGGATGTCAAAATGATTTAAATATTTATTATAATATTTAATATGTTAAAATATATGATGGGAGTGACAGCACCTGGTCAGGGTGTGAGGAACACCCAGAAACATTTCACCCCCACTTCTGATAAAGGACCCACCCACTCCCCAGGTGGTACCTGCAGGTTCCCACCTCCTGATCCTGCCCACACTGTTCCCCCCACCACCCTTGGGGAGGAGGACATCCTTCCTCGCCAACAGTCTATCCCCATCCCCATCCATCCTTCAAGGCTCAGGGCCATCTTCTCCAGGAATCTTCCAGAAATGTTCTCTCCGTCCTCTGAACAGCCAGAGAGAATTTGGTTTGCACCTCTCTGAGGTCCCAGACCACTTACCAGTATGTGCCCATGTTATCTGTCAGAGACTGCAAGGTGCAGGGAGCAAGGGACTGGTTTTAGGTATCTTTGCAGAACTGCAGGACACACCTACCCCAGCCCATCACCAACACAGGGCCACATATAATGAGCATTTAACAAAAATGAATGACTGAGACTGCTGGGGAGGAGAAGTGAAGGGTATGGTCAGGGTTAGGGATCCAGGTTCCAAAGCAGCAGGCCAGAGTCCCTCAATGATGATGCTGGTTTTACAGAATCCTGGGATTCCAAGAGGTCATGCATGCCCAGTTCACACAGGATGTGGATGAGAATACCCCTGTGTGTGAATATTACAGAACCACGTAGGTATTCCTTTCTCTGAGACATTTGGGGTCCGAGCGGGAAGGGCATTTTGGCACCCAGGGTCACAGAGTGGGTGGGTGGCACCTAGGAACACCAAGTCCCCTCAATCCCAGCTCTGGGCCATTTCTATGAGACATGAACACAGAAGAGCCTCCTGTCCTCATGACAGTCGGTAACTGAGAGAGGGGTGGTCTCCCAGAGAAACCACAGCAACGCCTGCATCACGAAAAGCTGATGCCTACTGGGGCCGGGCACCCCAGGTAAGAAAGGGAAGGAGAAATTGCACACAGAGAAATTGCAGAGCATGTTTAGCAGAAGTGGTACAATTGAAACATGGGCATTTCAGGCAGTCAAAAGTTTGGGAGTCTCAAAGCTTGCAGAACTTAAAAAAAAAAAAAAGGAGGGAGGGAGGAAGGAAGGAAGGAAGGGGAGTGTCAGTGGTCAGGGGAGAATGAATTGGCAGCGGGGGGCGGGGGGCGGGGCCTGCAGATTACCTCACGTCCTGCCCTGATCGCTGAGTATTTGATTGCTCTCACCTGGGCCCGTCTTGCATCTGACAACGGCCAGGCCGCGCATGCTTACCTTGTCTGCAACCACAGCTTAAACCATTTCTTTGTGGCTCCCAAGCAGTGGGATTTGGGTGCCAAAGCTAATAATTTCTGTGCAGGCAGAGCCTCAAACCCTTCTCTCATCTTCCCTCCCAGCGGTCCCGAGACCCACGGGGTTATCTGTGCTGAGATTGGTTCTTGGCTCACACCAACCATGAGCTACCCTCTGGGAGGCACAAGGGAAGGGGAAACCAGGGACACATGGGGAGAGAGCTCTGTTTCCCTGTGGCAGACCTCTGATCACCTTCAGGACACCGATGTGAGGTAAACCCATATAATTCTGGCAGCGTGATAGGTGGTACAGACCTTTAGAAAATAAATCTGTCCAGCTACCCCAAGAACTCTAAAAACAATCATGGTCTCCAGCCTGGATACCCTACTCTTGGGAATTTTTTTCTAAAAAATAAATTTAGCAGAAATGAAAAATGATTTGCCGGAGACTATTTTTTGCAGGAAAGCAAAAATGGTAGGAAACAACCTACCTGTTAGACCTAAAAGTCTAACAGGGATGGTTATTTATACTATAAGACATGATTTCCCAAAATTATAAAGGCCTGGAAATAGATGATAAAAGCAAATAAAAAGTCTGTGTTCAATGTAATAAGTATGCCAAAAACAGATACAGATGGGCAAAAACCTGAAGTGTATAAGAATACTGACATTTGAAAATTTTTAAATTAAAAATTCCATTAAAAATTTTAAAATTAGACTATCTGATGCTGTCTAGAATGCATTTAAATGGACATCCTTACTTACTGCTACTGAGAGCATAAACTGATATAATCTTGGTACAGGTTGGTAAAATTTACAGGGCAATTTGGTAATATATATCAAAAGCCTTAAAATGCCTTTCATTCAGAAACTCTACTTTCAGGAATTTACCCAAAGGAAATAAAGAGAAATATGGGGAGATTTACATACAAAGGATATTTATTGCAATATTATTTATAATGGCAAAAGACTTGAAACTACCCACATGGCCAGTTGAGAAAATGATTAAGTTAGAGAATAGCCACATGATGGATTACTATACAGTTATTAAACACATTTTGAAACAATATTTAATGACAAGGAAAAATGCTCATGATATGCTACATGGAAAAATATATATATATCATGTATACATATATCACATATGATTTTAAATATATATATATATTTATGTATGTATACATATATATACATAATACACACACAGATCTTCCTTGACTCATGATGGGATTCATCCTGAGAAATCCACTATAAGTGAAAATATCATCTTTTTTTTTTTTTGGCCATGTCACGCAGCATGCAGGATCTTAGTTCCCCGACCTGGGTTCGAACATGTGCCCCCTGCAGTGGAAGCACAGAGTCCTAACCGCTGGACCACCAGGGAATTCCTGAAAATATCATATCTTAAGTTGAAAAAGCATTTAATACATCTAGCCCACCGAACATCATAGCTTAGCCTGGCCTACCTTACACATGCTCAGAACACTTACATTAGCCTACAGTTGGGCAAAATCATCTAACACAGAGGCTATTTTATAATAAAATGTTGAATATCTCACGTAAGTCATTGAATACTGTACTAAAAGTGAAAAACAGAATGGTTGTGTGGGTACAGAATGGTTCTAAGTGTATCGGTGGTTTCGCCTCGTGATCACGTGGCTGACTGGGACCTGTGGCTGCCATGGCCCAACAACATGAGAGAGTATTGTATCGCATATCACTAGCCCAGGATATGATCAAAATTCACAATTCGAAGTATGATTTCTACTGAATGTGTATTGCTTTCACACCATCATAAAGTCCATCTTAAGTTGGGGACTGTCTGTACAGAGATAGAGTAAGATATAGATACATCTATATCTATATCTATATCTATATACACATTATACAAACCATCCTAATTTTGTACATATACATATACCAGAATGTTAATTGTGATTATTTCTTGCAGGTGAGATAATGAGCAGTTTTTATTTTCTTCTTTAGACTTTAATATTTAGAGATTACTATGCACATCACATCAAGAGGCCCACAATATCAGCTGTTTTCATTGTTAGTGATGATGCCTCATCACCTGGTTAAAGGGGTATCCTCCAAGCTCTCCACTGCAAAGGTACCTTTTCCCCTTAGTAATTGCTAAATAATATTTGGAGGTGATACTTACCTGAAAGCATAAGAATATCCTGTTTCCCAACAACTTTTTTTTTTTTTTTGCGGTACGTGGGCCTCTCACTGTTGTGGCCTCTCCCGTTGCGGAGCACAGGCTCCGGACATGCAGGCTCAGCGGCCATGGCTCACAGGCCCAGCCGCTCTGCGGCTTGTGGGATCTTCCTGGACCGGGGCACGAACCCGTATCCCCTGTCTCAGCAGGCGGACTCTCAACCACTGCACCACCAGGGAAGCCCCCAACAACTTTTACTCTATGAAAATAGCATCCATTAATGATCCTTGTCAAAATCAGTTATTTTGTTGAGGATTACACAATGTTTATTTCCTTCTACATTTATTAGCTGACATTCTTCTGTGAATATGAGCTTCCCTCTTTCACATTTTTAGTTTGACTATGGACTCATGGATTCTTCTTATTATTCAATGTATTATAATCCATTGTTTTTCTTTTTCTTAATGTTTGAATTGTCCCAAATGTGGCTAGTGGGATGCAGCCACTTCCTGTTCCTGTGTCTCCATCAGTCTATGAACAATTTCTTACTTTCTGTAGCAAGTCTCTTTGCCTTGGGTGTGGACTTGGCCATCTCTCCAAGAAGCCCTGGGTCCTTTTTGTAAGTAATGGTATTTAGAAACCAAGATCTGAGTGCTAAGTGTGTTCATTGTTACTGGGGTGTCATGGACCTTTCAGTGAACAGAGCCAGGAAATTGAGAAATATAAATGTAAGTGTGTGTGTGTGTTTGTGTGTGTGGGTAAATCTTAAGTTCATATTGATACCTCCAATTCAAATACAACATCACATAGTTTTTGTCTTTTCCCCTACTCCATATTTGTATCTCCCTACTCCCATGTTGAGAACCCTGGTGCCCAGCATCAGTATAACGATTTATTCTGTCCTACAATACACCCAAAATAGTTTCAGATTACTACACCAATACTAATAAGGAGTTGGTGTTATTAACACTGTTTCAGTTGGTTTTCTATGTCCTTCAGAATGATACTCTGCCAACAATTCGTTCTCTTAAATAATTATTGAATTCAGAATAGCAAACCCCTTTCATCTTCAGTTCATAATTTAAAATAACCTAGATGTCAGCTGGTATAGCCTTGCCCTTAGGGATCTAAATCTAATTCCATGACCTATGTGGAAGGACAAAGCTAGGGCTTCTGCCAGGTCCCGGTGGTTTCCTTCCTCAGGCCCAATCCTGCACACACGGCACCCTGACAGTAGACTCACAGCCCCCCAAGATCCCTCCATAGAATTTACTCTTGCTGGACTTCAGGAACCAGGCAGATTTTATGACAATATCACAGGAATGATGGTGGAGGGGACAGGAACTTTCACAAGCATGTATGACCAATCTCAAAAGGGCCCTCAGACACTAGCCTTTCAGTTCATCGTGGTTACTCGCTCTCCTTCCCACTGTTTTTCCCTCTTGTTCCTTCTCTCTCCTCTCTTTGGGAGGATCAAAAAGCACAATTCTTCCCCCTCTGTCAAGCAGGCAACCTCCTCCCTTTCTGAAGCCTTGCTCAAGACATTCTTAGAACAATGACAGCCTTCTTCCTAAGAGAAATTATGGTGAATAAAATTTGCTCCACCTCATTACACATACAAGGGTTGGAATCTTTTCAAAGCTTGGTCTGTTATAAATTGCAAACAAGTAGCTGCAAAACTCTCTCAAGATGAGTCTATCCATTGACTCGGCTAATGCCCCTCAGAACCGGGTCACCAGAAGGCTCAAGCTGCCCAGGACCTTTCCACCTCAGGACACTCTGGCTTCCAGAGCCACCTCCTCATGTTCTCCACTCTCCTCCCGTCCTCACAGATGAACAGGCCTGTCCAGATTTCCTCCCCCTGGGCAGCCACCACCCCATGCTCCCTCCCAGGACACCAGCCAAGGGCCCTGGGAGAGAAACAGTGCTTTAAAGACATAAGCCATGGTCTGTGGACTGAGCCCAGCAGAAGGGGGAACTGGCCCTCCTGGTAGCACCATAGTTTGGGGGGGAGGGGCTCAGGTAAGAGATTCTTTCCTCTTGGTGCCTCTGATTTCTCATTGTTTCCATGCAGAGGGCTTTGCTAAGCAAGCTGCCTGGACTAGGGCCAGGGAGGGCATGAAGGGCCCACTCATGGCCCTTCCAGATTTTTTAGGGCCTACAAGATCTTCTGTGGGCAGAAAATTTCCAAAAGGCCAGCAAGTAGTATTGGAAACAGTTCCCAGCTGGGATGCAGGAGGGAGAGGTCTAGTTCTTTCCAGGAAGCCTATCAGAATCTTTGATGAGGGGAAGAAACATGTGAAATTTGAAAAATATTCTAAAATTTCTATTGCACTGGTTATTTCCTAGTCAGTAAATAGTTAAGTTTCCTTGACATTTCAATTAATAGTAAAAAAAAAATGTATGAGATTTTTAAATTTACTGATGGGGAAATAGGGAAGAGATGGTTTAGTGATATACAAGAATGCTGGGACCTTTCAAAATGCAAGAGTTGAAGACAAAAATGTGGTACAGGAAGAGAGCAGTAAAATGAAATGGTCTGGGAATGAGAGGAGGGTGGACTGGAGAGGGGGGCCTGTGAGCAGCACAGGCGGCGTGCTGCTCTGCAGCTGCCCATCCATCCCCAAAGCCCCTGACTGCTTCTGTTAATCAGGGGAGCCCTGAAGAACCTCCGGACCTCCCAAGGCTCCCTTCACCATCTCTCAACGTGCCTCGAAGTCCACCCTTAATAAGCACTGGCCTTTACTGCCTCCTCCATCAAGCAGCTGGCATTTATGTCGGGATTTGTGTTGCAACTCTATCTAGCTGCGCACCATTTGGGAGCTTTCAAGAAAGACACATAACCTAGGCTAGGTAAGTAGTTTCTCTAGTTTGGTCCTCTACCAAATTTCTATGGAATCACTTTGATTACTCCTTAGGAGAATCTAGACAGGGCCCAGAAGTACAATAGCCTTGCCCTTAAGTTAAATACTTGAGTCCTTCATCCTTCCTGAGACACAGAAGGAAACCACATATCAGGGTAATTCCCACATTGCCTATTACTGGGCTGCTCTCCCAGGAACAATGGGAATGGTTCTAGGTCCAGGTACCTAGCAGGCCGTGTGCCTCTTTTCCCTCCAAGAGTTGGAGCAAGCCAATGCTCAGCACAGAGAAGATGAGCAGAGAAGTGCTGTCTACTCAGGGGGCTAACTCAGAGGCTCAATGACTTGCCTCAGGGTATGTGGGGACCCAGAGTGGGAGCTCAGGCCTTCTTCCAGCTGAGTAATCTTGGGAGGGTTCCCTAAACTTGAGTTACCTGAACAGGAATGCAAAGGGTTCTGGAGACAAGCTCACCTGTGTTCATACCCTGGCTCCATCACTGGCCAGCACCATGTGCATGAGACTTAACTTCTGTCTGTCTGTTTCCTCATCTGTAAAATGGAACTTAGAATAGAATCTACCTCATAGGGTTGCTTTGAGTTAATCTGATGAGCTTATACATGTAAAATGCTATGACACTGCCTTGCTCACAGAAAATGCTTAATAAATATTTGCTGCTTTACATGTGTATGCATTGCTGTACACATCTGTAAATACAATACAAAGGATATAAAGACACACTTCTTGGGATGGCTCAAATAAATCTGACAATACATTTACATTTGATAATATCAAGGATTGGTGAGGATGTGGAGCAACTAAAACATTGTAGATGAGAATGTAAAATGTACGGCAATTTTTAAATGACAGTTTGGCAGTTTCCTATGAAGTTAAACATATACTTACCACACTTACCGTATGAGCCAGCAATCCCAGTCCTAGTTATTCACACAAGAGAAACGAAAGCATACGTCCACACAAAGAATGCTCAGAGCAATTTTATTGATAATAATCAGAAAATGGGAACAGCCCAGGTGTTCATCAGCAAGTGGATGGATAAACAAATTCTGGAGCATCCTCTCAATGGAATGCTGCTCAGCGGTCAGGAGGGATGAAGTACTGATACATGCAACAACATAGATGAATGTCAAAAGCACCATGCTAAGGGAAAGAAGCCAGACACACAAGGCTACATACTGTAGGATTTCACTTATATGACATTCTAGAAACAGCAAAACAGCAGGGACAGAAAACAGATGAATGGTTGCCAGGGGCTCAGCATGGGGTGTGGGAGATGGATTATAAAAGGGCATGAGGAATGTGCTAGGGTGACAGAAACGTTCTACATCTTCATCATGGTGTGGACATGACTCGATATGTTTGTCAAAACTCATAGGATGGTTCACACATAAAAGGTAAATTATACCTTATACCCAGCCTTACCTATCCGAGGAGGGAACTGTGTAGGGAGAGGGTATGAAGGATCCTTTTTTGTTCTACTTAAATGCATCTGCACTGCATGAACTTTTGTCATATAATCCATGTACTTGGTAATAATTTTATTGAAGTTTGAAATAATAATAATGACATATATCTACCTTGAAGGGATGTGGTGAGATTCAGATGAAATGAGATAATGTGTATAAGGCAAACACACAGATGACCTATGGACCTTCCAAAGTCACAAGGTATAAAGGCCAAGGGGCCTCCATTGAGAATGACAGCCATGACTCACCTCAGTGACAAAGAGTGTGCGAGGGTCGATGATGTCCAAGAAGTGCCTGAAGCGGCCGTAGAAGGATGTCTGGAGAAGGGGTGGGAGAGGAGATGGGATAAGTTTCTGTACCCCGTCCTCCAGACAATGGGGAACACCGCCCACAGCTCATCCTTACTGTCAGTGTCCCACAGTCCCCAGGACTCCCCAAGCGGGTGAGGAACACCAATGAGGCCTTGCTTCTCAGTGACCTGAGGGCAGCTTTCCCAGGTCTGAGGGCTTTCTAAAGTCAACTCAGAAAGACCATTAAGACACTCAGTGACTGTCCCAATGTCTCTTCCACGTGCTCCCATTCTCCTCCCAATGCCCTGGGATCTATGCCAAGCCTTTCAGCAGCTCCCAGGCACCATTGAGCATGCAGGCTGGAGGGGAGGTCTGGTGCCCAGCCCTCTCCCAGTCTCTCCTGCCCAGCACAGCCTCTCTGCTTTACTTAGGACCCTCGAGTGAGGTAGGGTCCCTCCCCAAAGTCTGCCCCCAGGGAAAGCTCCCCACAGATGGAACTCAAACACGGTAGTGCCCAGCTCGCAGCCCTCAGGCCTTCCTTCCCCCATAGCCCCGTTGCTGCTGTGAGGCCCAGGATAAGGGGCCAGCTCCCCTATCCTTGCCCCAGAGCAGGGGCCTTGGAAAAGGAAGGCTTTGTGCTAAACAGGCCACAGGCATTAGAGCACAATGAAAAGAAACCAAGCAACGCTGCTGCTGGGCCTTCTGCCCTCAGGACAGGGCCAGCTTGGCAAAGCCAACCTCAAGGGGAGGAGAGAGGGCACCGAGCTAGGGGACAAAGGGGAAGGCTGCAGACACCGGGGGTTCATGCCTCACTACACTCAGGCTGTGTCCCAAATCCTCCCTGGAGCCCCATAGCTCTCCAAGCTCATCCTCCACTCAGTGGAGGAAGAAGCCTCCACACTCTTTTCCCTTCTCACTAGGGCACCAGACCCTGCAGCCAATTTCTGCTTCTTCCGCTTCCCAATAAAGACCCCAGTAGGACCCGGGTCACCAAAAGTTCCCCTGCACACACCAGGCCCCATGCCACCTCCATCTCTCTGCTCACCATGGCACCCCCTGCATGGAGCAGCCTTTCCACCCCCAGCCTTTCACAGACGCATCAAGCTTCCACACCATTCCTAACTAAAACAGTTGTTTCTCTAACCTCTTATAACTCAAATGGCCTAAACTATTTCCCAACTTATACATGATGCTCAATCAGAGACGTTCAGAGGTGTGGTCAGGGGTATATACTGAGGACACTCACTGCTGCATTATTTATAAAGGCAGATTGTTAAAATGACGATCCATTTACATGATCGAACACTACACAGCCATTTAAAATCATGTTTTCAGACAATGTTTATGACATGCAAAAATGCTTATGATTTGTGAAATGCATGTAAAATGCATGATTCCAACCTAATAGGAGATAAACAGAGCTAGATGGATATTGAATGGATAGCAAAGAGACGGGATGACATCCACTAGAATAAACCAGCGTTCCTTAGAGAAGTGGCTGATTCCAGGGCTGGGGCAGGGAAGGTACACGATGAGACTGGCACATATTGTTGTGCTAGAAAGTAATGAAGTGCCACACCCCAAAATGATGGGGCATGTTCAAAGGACCAACGAGAGGCAAATGGACGTTGTGTGCCCCTGCGAAGTTCCCAATAGCTCACATAGTATTCTGAAGGGACTGAGTCTAATCGTGTGGAAACATCAGACGAACCCAAACTGAGGAGCATTCCATAAAATAACTGGCCTTGTTCACCAAATATGTCAATGTCGTAAAGACAAAGAAAGACTGAAGAACTGCCCCCACATTAAAGGAAACTAAAGAGACAAGACAACTGAATGCAACGCATGATTTTCGACTGAGTCTTGGACTAGAGGGGGAAATACGCTCAAGGACATTGCTGAGAAAACTGACAAAATTGGAATAGGATTATAGATTAATAATAGTGTACTCAAATTAAATTTCCTGAATAACTGTACTGTGGTTATTGCTATAGACTGAATATTAGTGTCCCCTCAAAATTCATATGTTAGGGCTTCCCTGGTGGCACAGTGGTTAAAAATCCACTTGCCAAGGCAGGGGACACGGGTTCGAGCCCTGGTCCGGGAAGATCCCACATGCCTTGGAGCAACTAAGCCCATGCACCACAACTACTGAGCCTGCACTCTAGAGCCCGTGAGCCACAACTACTGAGCTCTTGTGCCACAACTACTGAAGCCCACGTGCCTAGAGCCCGTGTTCCGCAACAAGAGAAGCCACAGCAATGAAAAGCCCACACACTGCAATGAAGAGTAGCCCCTGCTCGCCGCAACTAGAGAAAGCCTGACGCAGCAATGAAGACACAATGCAGCCAAAAATAAATAAATAAAAATAAAGTTCCCTTAAAAAAAAAAAACTCATATGTTAAATCCTAAGTCCCTAGGTGATGGTATTTGGAGATGAGGCCTTTGGGAGCCCTCACGAATGGCATTAATGCCATTATATTGACTCCAGAGAAATCCCTTGCCCCTTCCACCATGTAAGAGCACAGTGAGCTGTCTATGACCAGGAATCAGGCCCTCACCAGATACTGAATTTGCCAGTGCCTTAGTCGTGGACTTCCCAGTCTTCAGAACTGGGAGAAATTAATTTCTGTTGTTTATAAGGCACCCAGTCTACAGTATTTTTATTATAACAGCCCAAACAGACTAAGAGATGTAAGAGAATGTCCTTGTTCTTAAGGATACACTGAAGTATTAAGGGATAAATGAATATAATCTCCTCTCAAATGGTTGAGAAAAAATAACATGTATAGGAACTTCCCTGGTGGTCAGTGGATAAGACTCCGCGCTCCCAATGCAGGGGGCCCAGGTTTGATCCCTGGTCAGGGAACTAGATCCCACATGCATGCCACAACTAAGAAGTCCACATGTCACAACTAAAGATCCTGCGTGCTGCAACTAAGACCCAGTGCAGCCAAAATAAATAAATAAATAAATAACGTGTACATATACAGGGTGGTAATAAAATCTGGAAATGTAGGCACTATTATTCTGTTTACAGATTGAAGATGTTCTTGGTAACATGTATATTTGCTATGTTTCTGGACTTTGCGATCATCTGTAGACAAAGAATAATAAAGGAAATGTGACAAAATGTTAAAAAGTAGTGGATCGGGCTTCCCTGGTGGCGCAGTGGTTGGGAGGCTGCCTGCCGATGCAGGGGACACGGGTTCGTGCCCAGGTCTAGGAAGATCCCACATGCCTCGGAGCGGCTGGGCCCGTGAGCCATGGCCGCTGAGCCTGTGCGTCTGGAGCCTGTGCTCCGCAACGGGAGAGGCCACCACAGTGAGAGGCCCGCGTACAGCAAACAAACAAACAAACAAACAAACAAAAAACTAGTGGATCTAAGCAAAGAGTATATGGAATTTCTCTGTATTCTTCTTGCAACTTTTCTGTAAGACAAACTGTTTCAAAATTAGGATTTTAAAATCATATTATTTAAAAAGCTAGATGAAAATATATTAAAATGTTAACAGAGGTTGCCTCTCGGTAATAGGATTTTTATTTCCATATCTTTTATATTGCTTTTAAAATGAAAAATAATCAGTATTATGTATAATATAAATAAGTAATATTCTATTTTTTAAATATATATTTAAATTAAAATACAAACTGGTCTATTACTCGATTATAAGCTCTTGAAGGATGCGGGCTATTGGATATTCTTTCTGTATTATCTTCCTTGGCTCCTGGTCTTGTGTTACACACCTAGAAGAGGCTCCACAAACACACTGGCCACAGGAATGAATGAGTGGGCCGGTGAACAGCCAATGGCCTGGAGGCTTCCTGGAGTGATGGAGGCCCAGCTGGGCTTTGAAGGGAGGGTAGGATTTGAAAGGGACAAGAGTATGGCAGTTAGCAGCCCAAGGAGGGAAGAGGATCAGCAGGGGCCGAGGTGAGGGCCTGAAGGAGAATGGCCTGAGGGAAGCAGCTTCTTGAAGATGATCCAGTGCAAACATCCAGCCTCTGACTTGCCCTGTGGTCTGTCTCTGCCTTCATCCTGTCCTGGCCCTTCTAGCCCTCTCGTATTACTCTCCACCACTGCCACTGGGAGAGAGTCCTAAGTAAAATATTCTGCTCCACTGATACCTACAAAGCCATACTGGACTAGCTGAGGGAACACCAAGACGAACAAGCCCGCAAGGAACTGAGACAATCAAGAGAGACAAACAAGTAAACAGATAACTATAAAACGCTGTGATCCCTGCCTAAATGAGGCATCATTATGGGCACAGGGCACACAGGACAGGGCACACTGTCCTCCCTAGTGAGTCAGGAAGCTTCCCAGAGGAGCTGGGATGAGTGGATGGATGAGTTTACCTAGCAGAGAAGGGTATCAGCAAGAGCTCAAAGGCATGCAGGCTTGGGTCAGAAACTGCACCAGGCTCCTGTGGTTTTTTCAGTCATTCACCAAATAGCTATTGAAGACCTACTGTGTGCCTAAGACTGTGCTAGGTCCTGGGAGTACAGCAAGGTTAACTGACTGGGGAAATGAGGAATAACACAGTCATGGTAATGCCTAGATCTCTAGTCAGACACTAATGCTTATTAACCAGGATAAGGAAAGCAAGAAGCATACTGATTTAGTGGAGAGCAAGATAACAGTTCTGGACTGGTCGTGTACACTTGTGATACTTAAAGGGCCTTCCAGATGTAACCTGTCAACAAACACTTAAACATACAGGCCTGAGATTCAAGAAAGGGGTTCTGAGTTGGAAATGCTAGGCATACATGTCCTAACCCAATCAGACTAACCTCCCCCACTACCCCGGAACAAAGTCAGGCTTACTGACTCACTGCAATGAGGGAGGCCACAAAGTAGAGGAACTATAAGGCATTTTGTCAAACAAAGGGAAAAAATTGAGTCAGTGCAGAATTCTGGGGAAAGGTGGAGTAAAATTTAAATGAAGCAGTACATTAACAGGCTGGAAGCAAAGCAGGGCTGTGGGGAAGGGGGTCCACATAGGTCTGGACTGAGAAGTAGACGTAGGGTTTTTTGTGTGTGAAAACGATAAAGTTAAAGCTCCTTATTTGAAGCTCTGCACTTGCATTGATTCTCTGAGTCAAAGTGCCATAGGCCGACCAATCAAAAGGGGGATGTGTCATTCCTCCTGTCACCTGGTTCTACAAGGATTGAGCCATGAGCCACTGCCGTCTCTAACCTTCAAGACACCCTGAAAGGAGTTCAGGGCAGAGATCAGCAAGGAGGCTCTCTGTGCTCTGGGAAAATTGGCAGAACAGGCCTTCAGAGACTTGAATATTTTCAGGAGAAATCGTTTATGAACATGGATTCTTGCATCTTCCCATACTTAGAAAAGCACTAAAACCATTAACTAAGATATCTGTTCCTCATGCATGGCAGCAACCTTCTTCTGAGATGTGTGCTTGATTACAAGTACCCTTTGCCAAAGTCGTATACATGCTGACCTCCCCCCTTACCGCTTCAGAGCAGTTTCTCAGAGCTCTGTGAGAGGGTGTCTTCCAGACTATAGTCCTCAGTAAGACACTAAATAAACTCAACTCACAGTTCTTACATTCTGTGTTTTTGTGGGGGGGTTTTTTGTGTTTTTTTTTAAGTCAACACTACTGATACATTTTAAACAGCAGTTTCTGGCAATCTATGACCTTGAAGAATGTGATTTCTCAGTGAGTACGAAAGAGTGGCTCCCCAAAGAAGGAGGTGGCTGGGATACCTCAGGGCTGAGCCTAGGCCCTAGTCAGAAGCACTCTTCTTTATAGCTGCCTTTATGTATCCGTCCTCCCAGCCTGATGCACGACGCAGCAGGGAAGGTTTCTACCTTCTCGGCCTGCTTAGTTTTTATTATTTTCTCAATAGTTTAATATGTATGACCTTTTTTTGCCCTCCAAAATTCAGACCCCACTTTTACCCCATCAGATAATCAGTGGATGTTTTTCCTTCCCTTTTGCTTCACTGGAAGAATGAGTCATTCAAGTAATTCCTTCCATTTCCCTTCACAAGAAAGGTGAGTCAGCTAATTCTCAGCCAGGGCTCAAGGCCTGCTGCCTTGCTAACTCCGGGGCCTGGCCCAGGAGAGCAGAGCCAGAGAGCTGCCTCGGGAGCAGCAGCTGAGGGCAAAGGCCTGAGAAGAAACTGACAGCCCGCCTGCACCCAGACCTCTAAATCACTGAACCTGCAGCCCAAAGGCGGAAAGGCTGGACCAGCTCAGTAGTCCTCAACCAGGCTACACACTGAATCACCTGGGTTTTCTAAAATCCAGGCTGTACACCCAGGGATTCGAATGCTATTGGCCTGGGGTGGGCACCAGGCATCGGTATCTGTTTAGAAACCTGCCCAGGTGATTACTGTGCAGCAGGGGTTGAGAGCCACTGGACTGGAAGGTGTTGACTGTGTCCACAGCACAAACAAGCCCCAGGACCAGCCCTGGGAAACAGTCGCTCTCTAGCCTATAGAACGT